>NC_060130.1:123530725-124910725 GCF_021461395.2 Schistocerca americana
AAAGGGAGGTAATGACAGTGGCACGTAGGGTGCCCTCCGCCACACACCGTTGGGTGGCTTGAGGAGTATAAATGTAGATGTAGATGTAGATGTAAGTACCTCGTACATTCAAACAAATTTTCAAGCTTGCACCACGTAGATGACTACAGTTTGCACTGGAAATACGTGATCTCTATCTCACAGCTATACATTGTTAACACATGTTGAAGTGTGGATACATGGAGGCAAAAGGCTAGTCTATACTGACATGTGCAACGCACTTGCCGGTACAGTTATGACCGTGCAGAAAATATCAGGTAGTGCGTTAAGTAATGTGTTTGCGGGAAGACGGTTAAACGGAGGGAAGAAATAATTTACACAATGAAGCTGGTACACCGTATTAAGGTACCAATTATCATAATATCTGTACCTTTGTCAGCAACACCCTGTATTTATTGATGTCAATTAGAAGGTAAATTATTTATAGGAGATTTTTGGCAGTACAAATATTTAGTTACAGGAGTAGCATGTGAGCAAGTGGCAATGTATTAGTATAATCGTAGCAAGAAACTTTCTTTAGTATTTTCTGATATAAAAGCAATAAAATGCATTTCATCAACTAATAACAAATGTTTTACTGTGCCTCACAGTACAGTCGGCATCATAATACGTTAATAGATGTGCAGCTACATTGTTCAGTCTGTGACATGAGGATCAGCCGAACTTAACTTTCATTCTTTTCTAGGCAACAGAACCTAGTGGCAACTCTCTTATTCAATAGCTAATATGTTTACATTATATTTCAGAATTACCAGATTACTTACTGCAAGGTCATAATTAATTCGCACTCTGGCAAGCTATGGGGCAGAGTGTGAGGCAAATAAAGAGGCTCATCTGGTATTAAGAAGAGAGAGCTTACTCTCCACACACACAAACTTTTCAACAGTTCCGATTAACCACACAAATATTACGCAAACTTCTCGAAGGGTTGTTACACACTACTGTAGTTCGCGTCAGGTGTTCTTAACAAAAATCCCTGAAATACCATTCACATTATAAAAATGTTGTGCACCATCAAGCCACATTTATATCTCAAGACTCAAGACTATTCCCTCTCGGGCGAACATAAACGACTGTCTTTGGAAATGAGGCAATGGAGTTCCCACGAAACTACTGCATAAATTTACAGAACCTGTTCTGCTGCCACCTCGTTTGTCTCTAGTACAGATGATGACAAAGGACGAAAGACAAGAGGCAGATAAACGATCACTTTCCCTCCCTCAGTATACGAATGGAATACGACAGCAAGTCGCTGATATTGCCCTTCACCAAGCACTCTACAGTGACTTGCGCAGTTCGGACACTGTATGAAGACCACCAAAATCAACTCTTGTGCAAGGACATTTTTGCTAATCCTTTAGCAGCTGAACGCATTACTACTCTGCAATGGATCATTCCTTTGGAGCATAACGGTCTCCTATGGACAGCACACATGCAACTCTCATATTTCAATCCTCTATGGTTGGTTTACGGCCTCGTGCAAGCCTTTCAGGCTGGCGCCACATTGGTGACTGGTATCCTGCGTGCCAAAAAGTGTATCCGTTTTCAGTGTAGCTGAGTCATACACACTACTAATCCAGAGTATTATGACCACTGCCCAACGTGAACATGTGACGTGTTAAGAAAGCACATAAGCGGAGCAGAGACGAATGGAGAATCGTTCTAGCAACGATATGGGCTGTGAATGGGGAAATCCACTGATGTAAGCACTAGTGGAGCAGGGCCAGTTCAGACTCAGTGCGCCCTTTGTTCTCCTTACCTCCAAGGTCAAAGGTCAATGTCCTCCTCATCTGTAAAGTCAAGGGTCAACTTCCTCCCCCACCCCATGTTCTGGTGCAGTTGTGTGCATAAAAGAGACGAGATGTTAAAAAATATTGCCGAAATTCAGAAAAAAAGCTTCTAATTGGCTGAGACCCCACTTTGCATGTTAATGTCCAGGACAAAGGCTCCACTGTTTTCCTCTCCCTTCCCCCTCTCCATCCCCTCTGCTCCTCTCTCTCCTTATCTCTCTAGGCTAATTATGTGAGTCTCATCACTCCTCTTCTGTACACTGTAGTAGAAAGTTCAACATCTCGAAGCATCAGCAGCAGAGATCAGTCACCAGGCAGAATAAGAGAGAAACTTACATGTAAGTACTGACCCACACATCTCATTATTGAATGCATATGTGTGTAATTTCGCAAAATCTTACGTTTTTTCCTTTTTTGATAGTACAACAGCCCTCTGATGCGGTGGAGCAGAAATCAGCAATAGCTGAACTGTCACTCATCGAGTCACAGCAAATAGATGGGTTACCCAATATTTCAGAGAAGGACAAAAAAATGGCTCTGAGCACTATGGGACTTAACATCTATGGTCATCAGTCCCCTAGAACTTAGAACTACTTAAACCTAACTAACCTAAGGACATCACACAACACCCAGCCATCACGAGGCAGAGAAAATCCCTGACCCCGCCGGGAATCGAACCCGGGAACCTGGGCGTGGGAAGCGAGAACGCTACCGCACGACCACGAGATGCGGGCCCAGAGAAGGACATACGACCATTCACCACACCGCCACCCATTGAGCCACAGCTAAGGGATCCCAATGCACTATTGCTTGCCACTACATATAATTTGACTACCAGTTGAAACAAACATGTTATGTAGGTTTACAAGCTTGCAGTGGCTGACATATGTTAATGGAAAACGAAATGTTAAACATGGTGTTCAAGTGCAGTGACATGGAGTGCAATGAGCTATATGAGGCAATGCTGTACATCAATGCTCATATGGCGATGGACTATTACGCATCATATTCTCCCCCCAGACACTGGTTCTTTGGTGTGAAGCTGTCCATTGAAGAGATATACAGTGGTGCAGCACTTGAGGTAACATCTGGAGACTCTTCCATTTATTTATCTCATTGAAGTGTTATAAATTTACGTGCCTAGGCAGTGCATTACGAATTGTCTTAGACAGACTGAGCTAGTGGCAGTTGTAAATCAGAACTGTAGTGAATGACTTTGTATATATCCATGTGAGCATAGTGCACATTTCAGTGACTTAGATCAGTGTATAAAGTCACACATCCAAGCAATGCCAAAGTCGGCCACTCTAACCTCCATAAGTATCAAATCCATAAAAAACGGAATTTACAGATGGATCACCTAAAGATTTTGCTGCCTCTAGCTGTACGAATGCTATAAATGGCGAATTTAGGGTGTACAAGAAACAATTATATGGAAAATACTACACAACAGTTGATTTGGAAAAAGTGATCAGTGTATTCTTTAAAGATGATAATTTATGTGTGATTGCTAATGGAGGGAAATAAGGACCATTGAATTTATTGCATTGAGTCTATGAAAATAAATGTAATAAAATAATAATATTTTTACATGATTTAAGAGAAAAACAGAGCTAAGCCGCAATTGGCCACTGAATTAAATTCAGTGGCGACTAGTGAAAATTTGTCCCAGACCGGGACTCGAAACTGGATTTCCTACTTTACGTGAGTGGTCACCTTAACCACTTGGCTATCTGTATACATTTCCCCTCTATCCCAAATTCTCAACCTGTCGCACACTACACATGTAACATGCACAGTGCATCATCTTCATTGCTCGCAACTTTTACCTGATTCCTGCATGAGTTCAGACATAGTGTGTATCCACACTTTAGTCTTTCTTTCTTTCTTGGGGCCTTGGTTCCGCGTCACGCGGGGTCGGCCGCGTTATTATTGATTTGGCAGTGTTAGTTGTACCTGGCAGCAGGTGGAAGCACAATGCATCTAATATGAAAAACGTATGTTTTTGGGGGTGACCGGATACTTTTGATCACACAGTGTATATAGGCAGTGCGAAAGTTGAACCTTATCGAGAGACGTCACCGGCTAGCCAGAGATGTGAGTTTTTTTTTTAATTTATTGGCAATCGCAGCGTGCCCACACAGCCATCTCAACACTGGAAATCTTATACTACAGTTTGTTTTGGCAATTCAGAGTATACATTAATTTACGTCGTATCCTGGTACGAAGTGAAATAGGCTTAACAAAGGATAGACTCCGACATAAAACAAATTTTACACACACAGTATAAAGAAACGGGTATAAAGGATGTGAGTGCACAGCAGAGCTAACAACTGTTTATTCTTTCGCATATATAGGCTGAACTGAAATTCGCGCACAAAACAAAAATTTCGTCCCGTGCATATTTCCGTTAAAAATTAACGCAGAAGAAAGAGAATTTTACAGCACTGTAATCATATCTACTACAAGTATCTTCATTCAGTACGCTTAGTTCAGTTACTGCAGTGCGTAGAATATTGCGTTAGAACACTCCAGTTCGCCGGCCGGTGTGGCCGAGCGGTTCTAGGCCCTTCAGCCTGCAACCGAGCGATCGCTACGGTCGCAGGTTCGAATCCTGCCTCGGGCATAGATGTGTGTGATGTCCTTAGGTTAGTTAGGTTTAAGTAGTTCTAAATTCTAGGGGACTGATGACCTCAGATGTTAAGTCCCATAGTGCTCAGAGCCATTTTTTGAACACTCCAGTGCAAGAGTTCGATGCCGGATCGAAATGCAGTTTTTTTTTATTTTTTTGACTACATGATACGGTGTCTAGCTCCTTAATCGTTGCATAGCAATTATTTAATGCTATCACGGAAATGACTGCACAATTATTCCTCTTTTAAAGACGTATCTTACCTCCACGTGTGTCATCTGCCTCCGCAGCTGAGTGGACCACGGAAACAAAAACCAGTAGTTACATCTGGCTCCTCGGCCAATTTGTTCACTACGCGATCTGCACGAAATCTCCGTCCTTACAGGATTACGTAATGTGTGTCACGTCGTAACACCAAAGTATGAAGAAACACAATTATTACTGGAAATCGATCCAAAACTTTCTAATAGCTACTATTCCGACGGAATATGCGTCTTAAATACCCACTAACAAAGAGTACTCAACGGTACGCCCAGTCTTCAATTATCTGAACTACAGAGGTGCACCTATATGTGGTCGTCAGATTTACTGTTACCTCTTTACACAGGAACTAAAACTTGAGGCAACGCATCGATTAAGTGGCACGCGCATCAAGACATCCACAGATGGAGCAAAAATGCTGGATTTTATTTGCTTATCGTCTTAGTTTAAAAATTCAGCGTCAGACGGCTGGACTAAGCTGAGCAGTCACGACGTAATGGGACTGTGAAGAGACTTGTGTATGTGCACCCCTTTTGTTTATTTCACTCTGTGTTGAGAATTCAAAAGAGACTCAAGTCGTCAGGCGTCATTTCATTGAAGACGGACAAGTAATGACTTAATTGTTGCCTAAACTATATCCTCCTTGTATTAAGAAACGCAAATTTTATTTACCACGGATGGATTTAATTTCACATACAGAAAAAGAAAAATTCAGTTTGCAGCTACTTTACTTTATTGTCCTAATCAATCACGCAGAAGAAATTATTTTAAGTTCTGGAAATTTGTTTAGTTATGTTAAACTTCAGTTATCAATAGACATGTAGCATGTCCAAAAACTGTTCTGTCAGTAAGAAAGACAACTGTCTTCAACGGAAAAGAAGTCCTTGTATCAAATAAGGAAAGCTTTTAACTCCAAATACAAATTATGCGGAAGGAGAAATGTCTTCACACTTTTTAGTATAGCACTCGAAGAGCAATTGGAGTGGGCTAGAAGAGGTGGTTTGGAGGCCCAAAGGAAAAGAAAAAGACAAAATAAGTGGTCAACGCGGATGATTGCCATGCAGGAGGTCAGGTTTCGATTCCGACTGGGTCGGAGATTTTAGCCCCCGGGGACTAGCTGTTGTCATCATCATTTCATCATCATCGACACGCAAGTCGCCGAAGTGGCGTCAAATGAAAAGATTTGCACTGGGCCATACACTCATTTCACCTTCACGTGTTTCTCTGTCTCGGTCGTCCATGCTTACGGGTCCACCGTCAGCATTGCCTCCTTTTTCTTCAGTCATTCCCCTTCACCTGAATTAAAAACTTAACATGTTTTATCTTAGGTAGTTCCCCTGCAGCCACGCAAATTGCATCGTCTAAATATATTGTTTCGCACTACGTACTTATTAGAAACCAGTTTTCGCTATTCCTTCCTGCAGTTAGTTCAGTCGATTAGTACTACCACTTTCACGTCCATTGCATTTCTCTAGAACATTACGTCACCAATAGAGCGAGCAACCTGCTTCTCAGGCAGTTACCAAATTCTCTTACTATTTTTATCAGTGCTGATAGTTTGCTGCCACCAAACCACTAAAACAATGGTACAGGCAAATCATTCTCAACTGCATGGTGTGTTCGCGTGTATGCTTTTATCACTGAAACCTACACTATCAAAGATCTTTTATCTCCACCTTCCAGTGGGTATACCTACCCTGGAAAGCATTGATGGCTATTTGTATAAATGGTCTTTTTTGCTCCTTATCCTCTTAGGGACTGTTTCCTGCAACTTTCCCCATTTTGAATCACCATGTAGTGCAGTCAGTTCTAGTGGCATCAACGGCTTGGGTTTGTGCTAACCGAAAACTGTGTAAAATTCAATAAACATATGTATTCCCCCTTACAGGAATTGATAAGAGTAATGATTGCGGTTTTCAAGGCACATACTAGAGTTTTCTATCGTCCGCGTCAGCACATGTTCGTCGGATTCATAATGCCTATACGACTTTCCTGGTTTTGAGACACTGTCTGCAACTAATTAATGTCAGTCAGCCATGGCCTTTCTCTTTTGATGTGCGGGCAATCACAGAGCGGAAAGAATGGATTGATAGCTATAGGTAACAGGTCCATGCGTTCTTTTAGAAAAATAACGTTGCGGCTGTGTGTGTGTGTGTTTGTTTGCGAGAGGAGCCGGCCGCCAGATGAAGATACATAGGAGCCCAGGTATGTGGTGCTCTTAGCTCCAGATAGTTGATAACATTGGCAGTAACGTCTGCAGTAACTCAACAGCAACTAAAGTTGCACATCGAATAGTGACTAATCATCGTCACGGTCTATGAAAAATTGTACGGGCGAAAGTGCAAAAAGCGGTCGAAGCCGATATTTTAGCTATCCGCCATGGTACGCAGACGCCAATCTGTACAGTTCTGTTCGCAAAGTAAAGAACACTTGTAAACAGTGAGTGTAATTGCACAAGTAACATCTTCTTGACACTCAGCACATGGACGCATCTTCTAGAAACACACAAGAAAACAAGGCCTTGACGCTCATACCATTACAGACATAGGATACGTAACTGTCGTGAGGTAGTCAAAGGCGAAACAGCTGCAAGAAAATACCTCGATGTCGCAGTTGTTACTATTGTATTGTATGGAACTGGGGACCTAGAAACGACGGAGAGGCTTCGTCCCCGCCGTAGCCCTCAGTGGTACACAACCCCTCAACAGACTACAGCAGTCCACTCACCCCACCGCCGCCCTTCACCGAACCCAGGGTCATTGTGCGAAGGAAGTGCGTGAATATTGAAAATCTCGCGTTACGCGCATTCACTGTATCTTAGGTATTTGTTGTAGGGCAATTTGAGGACTTTTCCAACTTGATAGGCCGCAAGTGTCCTATATATGATTGTTCGTCTCAACTTCCTCTACACTACAGTGGTACGTCGTAAACTGCAACAATGTTTAAATAATACAGAAAATAAATAACAATGTACGAGTGGCGTTCAATAAGTAATACCAACAACTTTTTCTCGCCAAATTTCCGTTGAAAAAATGCGAAATTTGTGAGGGACACCGTGGAATACTCACGCTTCAGCCCAGTTTCATGACAGGTGGCGGCGCTATATGTAGCCGTGAAAATGACGGCTGTAACGGAGGTGCGTTAGAAGCAGGTAGCTTTCAATACGCAAAGGAATTGTAGGCATCAGCTGACAGTGGGCTTGATTTACACCAATGGCGCAAGTTGAAAATTTGTGCCAGCATGGCTCCAGTCAGACCCAAACTCTCAGTTTATACCACACACTACTGATCTAGTGCCCCTGCTCATTAACCTCATTTCTCGCGGTATTTCGCCGATTCCCGTAAGAGTTCGAGCCTGGTGTGCATCTGCAATAAAGGGATCATTGGCCGCCATCGCCTTAATTATAGTGTAGTCAGAAAATGTCTGAAACGCTTTTTGCAGGGATGTTGCAGGGCAGGTTGTACTGAGGTGCGAATGTTACAAAAAAATTCGATACGTTGCGCCGTTTCCGAATTATTTAGCATTGAAGTTAGCCAATCAGATCGTCGCGCGCGTAAATTCAAGTTTGAGCTAACGAGACAAAGCACGCGTTGGGCAACACCGCCCCTGGCAGGCCGCTTGAATGCGAGCGCGCGACGCCCCGATTGGCTAAATTCTATGCTAAATAACTCGGAAACGGAGCAACGTATCGAATTTCTTTCTTAACATTTATGTCTCAGTACAACCTGCCCTGTAACATCCCTACAAGCATTTCACACATTTTCTGACCACCCTGCATATGTGGTGTCTGTTCTTTCGGACACATCCGAACACCACATATACAGGGTGAGTCACCTAACATTACCGCTGGGTATATTTCGTAAACCACATCAAATACTGCCGCATCGATTCCACAGACCGAACGTGAGGAGAGGGGCTAGTGTAATTGGTTAATACAAACCATAAAAAAATGCACGGAAGTATGTTTTTTAACACAAACCTACGTTTTTTTAAATGGAACCCCGTTAGTTTTGTTAGCACATCTGAACATATAAACAAATACGTAATCAGTGCCGTTTGTTGCACTGTAAAATGTTAATTACATCCGGAGATATTGTAACCTAAAATTGACACTTGAGTACCACTCCTCCGCTGTTCGATCGTGTGTATCGGAGAGCATCGAATTACGTAGGGATCCAAAGGGAACGGTGATGGATCTCAGGTACAGAAGAGACTGGAACAGCACATTACGTCCACATGCTAACACCTTTTTATTGGTCTTTTTCACTGACGCACATGTACATTAGCATGAGGGGTGAGGTACACGTACACACGTGGTTTCCGTTTTCAATTACGGAGTGGAATAGGGTGTGTTCCGACATGTCAGGCCAATAGATGTTCAATGTGGTGGCCATCATTTGCTGCACACAATTGCAATCCCTGGCGTAATGAATGTCCTACACGCCGCAGTACATCTGGTGTAATGTCCCCGCAGGCTGCCAGAATACGTTGTTTCATATCCTCTGGGGTTGTAGGCACATCACGGTACACATTCTCCTTTAACGTACCCCACAGAAAGAAGTCCATAGGTGTAAGATCAGGAGAACGGGCTGGCCAATTTATGCGTCCTCCACGTCCTATGAAACGCCCGTCGAACATCCTGTCAAGGGTCAGCCTAGTGTTAATTGCGGAATGTGCAGGTGCACCATCATGCTGATACCACATACGTCAACGCGTTTCCAGTGGGACATTTTGGAGCAACTTTGGCAGATCATTCTGTAGAAACGCGATGTATGTTGCAGCTGTTTGGGCTCCTGCAATGAAGTGAGGACCAATGAGGTGGTCGCCAACGATTCCGCACCATACATTTACAGTCCACAGTCGCTGTCGCTCTACCTGTCTGAGCCAGCGAGGATTGTCCACGGACCAGTAATGCATGTTCCGTAGATTCACTGCCCCGTGGTTTGTGAAACCCGCTTCATCGGTGAACAGGTAGAACTGCAACGCATTCTCTGTTAATGCCCATTGACAGAATTGCACTCGATGATTAAAGTCATCACCATGTAATTGCTGATGTAGCGACACATGAAACGGGTGAAAGCGGTGACGATGCAGTATGCGCATGACACTACTTGTACTCAGTCCACCGGCTCTCGCAATGTCCCGTGTACTCATGTGTGGGTTCATGGCAACAGCAGCTAACACACCAACTGCACCCGTTTCTCCTGTGACGGGCCTGTTACGGACCCGTTTGTGTGCTACGACCATACCTGTTGCATACAGTTGGCGGTAGGTGTTTTGCAATGTGCGGCACGCTGGATGCTCTCTGTCCGGGTACCGTTCTGCATACACCCTGCAGGCTTCAGCTGCATTTCGTCGACACTTGCCATAGATGAGTACCATCTCCGCGTTTTCAGAGTTCGAATACACCATGGTCACAGTTCCTACAACACTACACTATCACAGAGTCTGGTAACACGGTGTACTACAGTTGGTCTGCGTGCGGAGACGAATGCAGAATAACAATAGCAGCAAGCGCTACATGAGGACACTGCGACAGCTAGACCAAACCACAACAGTGCACTACAGCCACACTCGTAAACACGGTCGTCATCGTAAACATGCCCCTGCAGATGCTGCTCGCCGACCGTGACCCGTGTTTGTTACAACACGCAACTGAACGTCGGAGGTTTCAAGCGTCAACTATAGGTTACAATATCTCCGGATGTAATTAACATTTTACAATGCAACAAACGGCACTGATTACATATTTGTTTATATGTTCAGATGTGCTAACAAAACTAACGTGGTTCCATTTAAAAAAACGTAGGTTTGTGTTAAAAAACATACTTCCGTGCATTTTTGTATGGTTTGTATTAAACAATTACACTAGCCCTTCTCCTCACGTTCGGTCTGTGGAATCGGTTCGTCAGTATTTGATGTGGTTCACGAAATATATCCAGCGGTAACGTTAGGTGACTCACCCCGTATAATCAGCCAGCGGTCCTCTCGGTGCAGATGCACACCAGGCTCAAACTCTTCGGGAATTGACGATATGCCGTGAGTAATGAAGCTAATGAACAGGGGCGCTACGTCGTGTCTCGATTCGCAACGGCTGTAGGATCCAAACGGTGTCTGTTTTCCCGAAAGGCAGACACCATACATACGGGGAGCTGTCACTGTGTTTCTTTTGGCGCAAAACCAGAGCATCGCAAATATTCATAGGCGCTTGCAGTATACCTGTGGAGACCTTTCAGTAAACAAAAACACGGTGAGACGTAGGGCGGGGCGTCTGTCATCATTGCAACAAGGTCTCGCAAACATGTCCGATCTCCCGCAAGCTGGCTGGCCGCACACAGCTGTGACTCCTGCATTGTCGGAACGTGCGGACACTCTCATTCGGGGTGATCAACGGATCACAATCAAACACCTCTCTGCTCAACTGGACGTCTCTGTTGGTAGTGCTGACGAGTTGGAGTAGTCAAATACGTGTGCCCACTGCGTTCCTCGCCGCCTTACGGAAGACCATAAAGAACAGTGAGGTACCAACCGCGTGAAATTGCTTGCGCGTTACGAGGCTGATCGTGGCATTTTTTGTCGAACGTCATCACAGGCGATGACACATAGATCTATCACTTCGAACCGGAAACTCTCCTCCGCACCCTCAGCGGGTAAAGTCAAGGCGACTGTCTACTGGGACTCTGAAAGGTTATTCTGTTTGTTGTCCTCCACCGTGGTGCAACGATCGACTCTGATCTACATTGTGCTACCCCCCAGAACTGAAGAAACGACTTCAACGAGTTCATCGTCACAAAAATGCATACGAATTACATCCTTCTCCGTGGCAACGCGTGGCCTCACACAAGTCTGCACACCAGAGAGCAGCTCACAAAGCTTGATGGACTGTTCTTCCTCATCCACCCTACAGCCCGGATCTCACACGTCCACTGTAGAATGTACTGCGCTGGTAGCAGTACGTGGATAATGGGAAGGTTATTGATGCAGCAATACGTTGTCTCTGAGGTCGACCAGTAGAATGGCACCACGATGGCATACAGGCCCTCTCAGGGAGCTGGCGCAAGGCCGTCGCATTGAACGAAGCTTATGTTGAAATATGGGGTTCTGTAGGGGGAATACTAAGGTGTACTGGAATCTTGAATAAAACCAACCTGCTTTGAGAAAAAATACGTTGCATTACTTATTGAAAGTCCCTCGTACATTAAATGTGTTCTATCTCGGAAACCATTCGTAATACGACATATGTCCATTTGACGTGTTTTGTTCAGTATCACTAGTCCTATCACCCCTCAAAGCATGTACCTTACCTACTGATTCACACTGTATAAGCAAATTAGGAGACAATCTGAGCAGCCCTCTTAGATTATTTGTAGATGATGGCGTCGTGTACCGTCTAGTAAAGTCATCAGAAGATCAAAACGAACTACAAAGCGATTTGCACAAGATGTTTGTATGGAGCGAAAAAAGTTCTGTTAAATTTCGATTACAAAATAAGTCTCTCAAACTTAAAGGATGTCGATTCGGCAAAATGCCTAGGCATTACAACTGCGAACAACTTAAACTGGAACCAGTACAGTAAACGTTATAGGGAAGGGGAACCACAGACAACGTTTTTTGGTAGAACACTTATTTATTTATTTAATATTATTTGCATGTGGCCGTCGCCATACGGTCATCAGTAAGGTAAGACATTTAGAAGATGCAACATATTTACTGAAAAGGCTGCCTATACCACGCTTGTCCGTCCTGTTCTGGAGTACTGCTGCCCGGTACGGGATCCCTACCGCAAAGGATTGACGGAGTTCATGCGAAAAGTTTATAAATGGCATGTCGTATCGTATTATCAAGAATTAGAAGACTGAGCATCACAGATATGACAAGTGAGGTGAGGTGGCTACTGTTGAAACAAAGTTAACATTTTTTAAATTTTTTTTATTTTATTTATTTATTTATTTATTTATTTTTTTACTGTGGCGAGAACTTTTCACAACATTTGAATCACCAATTTTTTCCTCTAAATGCCAAAACCATTTTGTTGACTTGCACCTACGTGATGAGAAACGAGCACAGGTGAAAATAAAGATTTAGGTGCTCATTTTTCGCAGGTGGTATTCGAGAGTGGAACGGTCAGAAATAGTGTGAAAGTGTGTCTATAAGTCCTCGGCCAAAACTTAATTGTAATTTTCGGAGTAACCGTGAAGTCGCAGATCTTTTATCTCCTGGAATTTCTTTCTACAGTCAAGTTACAAGTGTTATTAACTTTAAAGAGTGTATCCCAAGGAAGCAAACGATTTGAGCGGGGTTGTTGGCTTACTTCCTGACCTAGGCTGCTGGAGCAGCACTGCCTTAACACGTGCTGCTGGCCCATTATCGCCTCAAGTGCTCCGCGGGGCACCTGGCAAAATACTCCATACATTCGCCAAGTGTTCCACTCGACGCAGAAAAGAGTTGGTTACGAAATCAGCAGTCTCAGTGCACAGCAATTTACCCGTAACAGGGCTCACAAAGAACGGGTACCGACAATATCTTATCGCAAATCTGTACACTGCTTCATCATCACGGTGCATTTATTACCCTTAAAGCTGTAGAGCAAACACTTTATGACTTCAGATCATCGTGCGACCCTTTCTGAGCTGCTTCCATGCAGTGTTATTCAGGATGAGCGGGGTTCAGATTCGCATCTGGTCATCCGGATGAGATATTCCATAGTTTCCTAAATCACTTCGTACAAATGCCGCCATGGCAACGGCCGATTTCTTCCTCAACCCTTGCCCACCCGAACGAATGCTCAGTTTTAATGACCACGACATCGACCGCTCGTTAAACTCTGCTTGCCTTCGTCACTCAAAAATGGTTCAAATGGCTCTGAGCACTATGCGACTTAACTTCTGAGGTCATCAGTCGCCTAGAACTTAGAACTAATTAAACCGAACTAACCTAAGGACAACACACACATCCATGCCCGAGGCAGGATTCGAACCTGCGACCGTGGCGGTCTCTCGGCTCCAGACTGTAGCGCCTAGAACCGCACGGCCACTCCGGCTGGCTTCGTCACTCAACCGATACCGAAAATCACAGATCAAAAGTATAGATCTGCGTAAAGCATCTAGTCGAGGACTACATGATATTCAACATACCCTAAAGAACTTAGCCACTATCATTGCCCAACACCTGTGACATCAAAAATAAGTGCCGCAGTACTGCACGAAATTTTGATCTCAGGCAATTTCCATACATCGCATTAAAAGATAGCAAAAAGGTCACTGTCTCTGAGTGGTGACGCAGTGGTTCAAATGGCTCTGAGCACTATGCAACTATGTTCTCCGCGGCTGCAGATAACAAAGAGCTGTTTATCTTGAGTTATTTCTATGCATTCTTGGTTCACATATTATCCCAACGACTTTTGCACAGCCAGTGTATGGCTATTCTCCTTATACAGTAGTGGAAACCAGTATAAAGGCACAGATTTTTGTAGGAAAATTAACATTCTCTGTTGGAAAAATTATGCACAGTGTATATGCAATAGCATGAGATCTAGTATACCGACAAATGCAGTCTATCCGTAGTTCAGTATTGTATATAACAAGACATCAAAGATTCAGGTGCGTACAAGCGTTTATTGCGAATAGGAAACAGACAACATCAGTGGGAGTGCGTATTGTGTAAATAAACCACGGTTGTGATAATGTAAAACAGTTATCATGGGATGAAAAAGGAAAATTTGACTCATACAAGGTAATGGGGACTCTGAAATCGTTTACAGTGATTGATAATTTCGTTAGACTGGGTGCACGCATGGGCAGAACGGAAAATATGAGCAACGTAGAAAACTATCTGAGGCATCGAACTTGTTACTTTTGCGCTAAGCAAGGGCCACAAACAGTTATTCTTCTCAATTTGTTTGCTGATTTACAGTTGCCAGTAACTGACAGACGTGTATGACAAATTTCGTCAAATGACAAACATGCTGCATTCGAGAAATGACTGCAGAAACCTGTTCTAACACCCAAACCTAAACAAGCTAGGTTGGAATCTACTGAGAAATATACGTCATGGGCTTCAGAATGGGATAAAGTGATCTTCAGTGATGAGAAGGAATTTAATTTAGATGGGCCAAATGGATTTTAGTATTATTGGCGTGATCTGAGAACAGAGGAGCAGATAAGAATGAGCAGAAATTTTGGTGATGGAAGTGTTATGACTTGGGCAGCCTTCTGCGCTAAAGGTGAAACACGCACTGCTTGGGTGAACACTAGAATGAACTCTAACATGTAGAGTGAGATGATTGGGATGATCCAGGGGACGAAAGTCTGATGTTTCAACAAGATAATGCATTGTGCATGTTTCTGCTGCAACCAGAAAGATGTTTGAAGGTAAAGATATCGATGTCTTGCCCTGGCCTGCACTTAGCCCGGATTTGAACCTGTGGAAACCTTTCGAGAATACTTACAAGTCGTGTTTATCGCTATGGAGGGCAATTTGACGCCGTATATTAGCTGGAAAGAGCAATACGAGAAGTGTGGACGACAATGTCGCTGCAAGAACTACAAATCCCAACAAAATCAATGCCGAAGACAATTTCTGGGGTAATTAGGAAGAATGGAGGTTGGACGAAGCACTAACAATGCAATAACACAACAGGACAGTGAGTGCCTTGATATCAATTTCCATCCAGGAAATGCAAACGCCTTATTTTGTTACTCGGGTTATGAAAGAAACCATGTAATTTCGTGATGACTGTTTATGTCGTATAGGTATCTACTACTTTCATAATAAATTCGATACATGTATGCTTCAGACATTGCACTGTTACTATCGTACGAACCCTGCTTTTATACTGATTTCCACTTCTGTATTTGGATCCAGTGGCAACATCTGAAAAATTTCGTATGTGTCACAGGATGGCCAACGGTCTTGTTGCATTGGTTAACACCAGTTCCCGTCGGATCATCGAAGTTAAGCGCTGTCGAGCTTGGCTAGCAATTCGATTGGTGACCGTCGGGTTTTGCCGTGCGCTACGGGCAGGCGGGATGCACTCATCCGTTGTGAGGCAAACTGAGGAGCTACTAGATTCAGGACTAGCGGCTCCTGCTCCGCCATATCCGCATCCAGTGATGTCTATCAGCTGAGGTTGACACGGCCGTCAGTCGGTACCGTTGGGTCTTCCGAGGCCTGTTCGGATGGAGAGGGTTTAAGTTATCATAGAGTCGGTGGCGATAAAAGCGCGCGTGGGGCAAGAGTAGGCTTCAGGTTTTCACGTCCCTAAGGCAGAAGTTCACCGTTCTCCCACCAGGCAGCGCATACGTCATCATCTCCTCAGTTCTACTCTTGAACCTCATTGTAATCAGATGATTAAAGCTGGAAAAAATGCAGTAAGTCACTTCTGTAAGATTTCGATGTAAAATTTGTGTAGATTTGATTGACTGTTAGGTGAACCTAAATCTATTTAAAATTATATAAACTCGGTTCCGGAATTGGCAGCTAGAAGCTTCCAGTATCTTCCTTGACCTCCATGACTTAAGCTGTGTGTGCATTACCCGTAGATTGCTGAAAAAGGAAATAGCGTTGTAGGGTAAAGGTACGCAGGTCTATAGGGTAGAAGTTCGTAGTGCGCACTTTTACCCTATTAAGAAATTATTTGCGAACATTTACCCTGTAACCTAGAGTCTAGACTTTGACTTGTGTAGTGCTTTCTATCCTATTCAAGAATTTTTTTGCTGTTTATTTACCTTAGACGCCTCATTATTCACCTTAGAGAACTTGAATTAATTTTTCTTTTCTGTTGCTTTTCTTTCGTTGGGTAGTGGTTTCTTCAAACAGACCTACTTCTCAAATACACTTCGAATATAATCACATCTTCCATGGTGGCATCTTTTTTTTCCAGAAACCGACCGAGAACGTCAGCTCGACAGCCATTGACAGAACCGCTCTACCACCAAGCTCTTGGTATTATTGAAAATGGGAGCTCAATATGGCAAGCTTCTGGGTTTTCAGAGGCTACTTTAAGAACACGTCTTAAAACCATAAAAAGTCAGTGAGCACCTAGGCCTATTGATAAAATATTTTTCGTTGGAAGAAAAACAAGCAATAGTGAAGCACTGCATTTTCCTCGATAAACGTTTTTTCGGCCTTACTCTCAGATCATTACAATTACTTTTTGAATTCGCCGAGAAATAAAGAGTTCCTAATTTGTTTTTCCATGTATTTAATTGTAATCCTTCTTATTTTCTTCAGGTGGGGGTAAAAGTACTATGTGTGTGCTCTTGCCCTAGGCCCGAGTATTCTTACTGCACGTCATGGGGTAAGAGAACGCAAAATTATTTCTTAGGAAAATTTTTATTATTCTGTTAATAACTGGATGACAATGAAACGTTCACACAATGTTACCAGGATGTCAATCTAGGCGTTGCATGCTTAACTGATGTAATATTACTGCAAGTTTTTTTTAAAAAAATATTTAGCAAAACCAAAAGTGCGAACTTTTACCCCTACCTCCTACCTTGTATGTAATTCTATATGTTCTTATTAACCACAGTCATGTTCCCTCCCCCGTCTCTCTCTCTCTCTCTCTCTCTCTCTCTCTCTGTCTCTCTCTCTTGTTGGTGTTTAGTTTGTAGGTACGTGCACCATTTCCAAAGAAAAATGTGGTTGTAAATAGTGAATCGCGACTAATTGAATTGTCTCATGAGGTAGTCTTTTCTGATCAGAGGCAATAGTGTAGGAGTAATGAATCCTTTGGATTCTCAGAGGAAGTGCACATTTATTGTTAGTCCCTCATGAAGATGAACAACCTATATACCTGAGTGCCTAGCATTGCCCAGGTAAGTATTTATCCCATTCTTCTATTAGACTATCTCCTCCTTCCCCCCTCTCTCTCCACGTCCTCTTTCACCTTCTTTCTGTCCATCTCCCCTACCTCCTCTCTGTGTTCACCTCCTCCCCCCCCCCAGTCTTCGTCTTTCTCCTCCTGCTCTCTCTCTGTCCATCTGCTCCTCCTCCGTCTGTCCACATGCTCCTTTCCTCTCTGTCCATCTCCTCTTCCTCCTTTCTGTGCCTGTCTCCTCCTTCCCCTTCTCTTTCCACGCTATCACGCTAATCTCAATAGGAGGTTGGCGGTTCTTACCCCTATTCAATTTCTTTCCAGATTATAACTATAATGTGAACCAAATCTGGCTGAAATCGCTCCAGCGGTTTAAGATGAGCTATCCGTATATGCACAGGTCAAATATATTTAACATATTTCACACGTAATTGTAAACATGTTTCACCTATATGTCTAGCGCATTTCGGCCTGCAGTTTCATTCTCACTCAGCTCAATGTTTATGACGTGGTATCTCCTACACTATGTGTGTATGTAATGGAGGTACATCCAGTGTTGTATGTTGCCATTGCCTGCGAAATGTGTTGTGAGTCGTGTAAGTAATAAAGAAGTAATAAATTTAAAAAAATCATGCATAATGCGGCAACTTTTCACGCAATTTCAGTGTTTATGACATCATATCTGCTGCAGTGTTTGCCGTGCAATGACATATTTTTGGAGGTACATTCAGCGGCAGCTGCGGATACTGTCTGCGAAAAGTGCTGTGAATAGAGTTATTAACAACTAAATAATAAATTTAAACGTCTTGCATGATGCGGTAGTTTTTCACGCATCTTTGTTTTTATGATGTCACTGCTGCTTTAATAAGTGTCATATAATGATGAATTTTTCTGGTGCATTCAGTGGTGCATGTGAATACTGTGAGCAAAAAGTGTCACGAACATATTAGTAAAGAAGTAATAAATTAAAACGTAATGCTGCATGCGGCAGTTTTACTACATGAACTGCGAAAATGTAGTACGCGATAAATTTTCTACCCTTTCATCATTTTGTGGGGGTCTTCAGCGAGAAAGTTTCGTAAAGGTTTAAAATTATGTGTAAAGCTTTTTGAAAGTCTCTAAATGCTCTGATTCTCAAATACTGAATGACTAAACTGTGGGAATTCACGCGTCGCGGGCTACACTGCTGTTTCACCCTCACCGACACCCCTTTGATACACTGTGTGATCAAAAGTATCTGTACACCCCCAGAAACATACGTTTCTCATATTAGGTGCATTGTGCTGTCAGCTACTGCCAGGTACTCCATATCAGCGACCTCACTACTCATTGGACATCGTGAGAGAGCAGAATGGGACGCTCGGCCGAACTCACGGTCTTCGAACGTTGTCAGGTGATTGGATGTCACTTGTGTCATACGTCTGTACGCGAGATTTCCACACTCCTTAACGTCCCTAGGTCCACTGTTTCCGATGTGCCAGTGAAGTGGAAACGTGAAGGGACACGTACAGCACAAGAGCGTACAGGCCGACCTCGTCTGTTGACTGACAGAGACCCCCGACAGTTGAAGAGGGTCGTAATGTGTAATAGGCAGACATCTATCCAGACCATCACACAGGAATTCCAAAATGGATCAGGATACTATGACAGTTAGGCGGGAGGTGAGAAAACTTGGATTTCATTGTCGATCGGGTGCTCATAAGCCACACATCACGCCGGTAAATGCCAAATAACGCCTCGTTTGGAGTAAGGAGCGTATACATTGGACGATTGAAAAGTGGAAAAACGTTGTGTGGAGTGAGGAGTCACGGTATACAATGTGGCGATCCGATGGCGGGGTGTCGGTATGGCGAATGCGTAGTAAACGTCACCTGCCAGCGTGTGTAGTGCTAACAGTAAAATTCGGAGACGGTGGCGTTATGGTGTGGTTGAGTTTTTCATGGAGGGGGCTTGCACCCCTTGTTTTTTTGCGTGGCGCTATCACAGCACAGGCCTACATTGATGTTTTAAGCACATTCTTGCATCCCACTGTTGAAGAGCAGTTCAGGGATGGCGATTGCATCTTTCAACCCGATCGAGCACCTGTTCATAATGCACCATCTGTGGCAGAGTGGTTACTCTGTAGTGGACTGGCCTGCACAGAGTCCTGACCTGAATCCTATTGAACAGCTTTAGCATGTTTTGGAACGCCGTCTTCGTGCCAGGCCTCACCGACCGACATCGATACCTCTCCTTAGTGTAGCACTCCGTGAAGAAAGGGATGCCATTCCCCAAGAAACCTTCCAGCACCTGATGGAACGTATGCCTGCGAGAGTGGAAGCTGTCATCAAGGCTATGTGTGGGCCAACAACATATCGAATTCCAGCATTACCGATGTAAGGCGCCACGAACTTGTAAATCGTTTTCTGCCAGGTGTCCAGATACTTTTGATCACAAAGTGTAGGTGGGTGGTTCTTACCCCCATAGTGATTCTTTCGAAACAGTAAGTGATACGTGTACCAAGTTTGGTTGAAAGCGGTCTATACATACACACGAGTACGTCCATACGTACACCTATTTTTGTAATTTGTACGGATTAACTAGGGAAGTGGAGGTGTGGTAAGGCACTGGATTCGCATTCGGGAGATTCAGCCATCCCGATTTATGTTTTCTGTGGTTTTCCTGAATCACTTAAGGCAAAGGACAACACAGTGCCTTTGAAGAGGACATGGTCAAATTCCTTCCTCATCCCTTCAATATCCGAGTTTGTACTCCGCCTGTAATGACCTCGGTGCGGTAAATCGTAATCTTCCTTCTTTTCTATCTTAATCCACGTGTTCTTTTAGAAGCGTTGTGCAGTCTGATATTAGGATTTGGATTCTGGAGAGCGTAACTTTCAGGATCGAGCCAGACCACAACTGTGGACAGGTACACCGGCCAGCCTGGGAGCGTTCTTAGATGGCATCCCGCGCTCGGTTAGGTAAATGCTGAGCTGGTACCCAAAATCGCCTCAGGATATACGACACACAAACAGTTAAAATACGATAATGTACAGAACGAACTTTACAGGGCTCACAGACAGATGGGGTACACCAATTCTCTCCCTTCAGCCCAGACGACAAAGACCAAAAAAGATCGACTGGGGTGTAATTTCCACATAGTATGAATACTACATTGAATATAGATGTGTGTTGTTAAGAGGAGTTATAATACTAACCCAGGAAAAGCATATAGACAGATTCTATGTAAATCTTTGGACACCGTTCTACTCTGTTAGAGGGGAAATTAATTAACTGATTCTTAGTTATCCTGCATGGCAGCTGTAGCGGTCTTCTGGGAAAGGCAGCTTCCCCCGCTGCTCGCTTTTCAGTTTACAGACAGTCTGTACCGCCTCAGCTTTTTCTGTGCAGTTCTCTTATGTAAGCAGACAAAATAACTTCTCTGAACTGGTGTTTACATAGTAAGAGTTATTTTCAGTTTATTGAGTATTTATTTGCAGGAAATGATCTGGGGGAGTCTCTGCGAAGAGCCGGAGGCTCTGGCAAGAAAAATAGGGGCGACGTGTGATTACAAGAGTTCAGCGAGAGTGTTTTCTTAGCTTCTGTCACCTCACTTCTCCAACTTTCTATCTACGTATGGTGCCCCTGTTAAATTGAGCAGCTCAGCGGAGGGTTTGGTAACCGACCCCAGCGGGAAACATAGTCAGTGAGCAGGCAGGTTTAGAAAGAAGTCAGTGGAACGCAACGGGGAACCACCACTGAAATATTTCTGCTGAGAACCTCATGGCTTTGCTCAGTTCGAAATTATCCATAGCTTCAAGTTCCCCAGTCTGATCTTTAGGGGGGACAGGACTGAAAAAAGTCATTAGACCAACACCACAGCGCAAATTATTCCTTCATATTGTAAGAGAGATTGACACTTGGCATGTGCGTGGACTACTCTAACCGCAAAAACTTGCCATAGCAGAAAGATAAATGAGCGCGAATGACCTGGATATTCTTGGGTTTATGAGACTCACTGGAGAGGAAGTGGCCAATTCACGACGTAAAGTAGAAACACTGTGTGCTTTTCAGGGGGTAGTGACCAAAGCGCAAATAGTGTTGCAATAGTTGTTCCTAGAAAACTGAACAGTTGTGTTTCCAGTTATGAACCTGTTAATGACAGGATCATCTCTGTCACACCGAATGCCTCTCCATGTAAACTCATCATCATTCACATCTATTCCCCCACAGCTGTAGAATCCGATGAGGAGTTCTATGAACAACTGGAACAAATCCTTAGTAAGATCCCTAACATAGAACAGGCAATGATTCAAGAAGACTTCAATGCTAAATTGGAGATAGTACCCAAGACACGCACGTTGCAATATGTCGTTGGCTCTTGTGGTCCAGATGAGGAAAATGAAGGAGGCAGATACCTACTAGATTTTTGTGTAAATAATGACATGACTATGTTCCAACGTCATCCACTACGACTATACACATGGATATCACTTGAAGATAGATTTAGAAACCAGACTGACTTCATCCTAATGCGAAGACGTTGGAAGAATTCGAGCTGACTGTGGAAGTGACCATAATCTGCTGTCCATGAGAATGCGGATTAAGCTCAAATCCCTAAAAAAGCTGAGAAAGATAACTAAATTCACTAAAAAGGAAACTATTTGGGAATTTGGTGAGCTTGTAAGACCAGAACTCCACAACACCAGTCTTGATAAGGAAGAACCAACGTAACAAACGTGGGATCGAAAGAAGAAGATAGTTTCCTAGTCACTTCTGACATCAGAACGACCACAAAGTGCAAAAGTCCTTGGATATCACAGCCCACACTACAGTTAATTGAAGAGAGAAGCAGTCTGAAGAAAACTGATATCCACACTACCCATGATCAAGACAGATGTAAGTTCCTCTACAGAGAAAAACAAGAGAATTATAGACAGTACAGATCACACTTCATTAATGGCATCCGCAATGAGAAAGAACATCATAAAAAAGTCAAGTAAATGATCTCTACAAGAAACTCAGCAGCATTACCAGTGAATCTAATCCTCGTACATGTGTGGTAGATGATGAGAACGGCAACTCCATTGGAGACAAGGAAGCTGCTGTTGCGAGGTGGAAACAGCACTGTGAAGAGTTGTGTTTTGGAATGAACGACAGTACGGGCAGTCAAGCTGTTGAGCGACTTATATCGGAACCTACAATCTTACGCAGCGAAACAGCGATCGCAGTCGGTCATCTAGAACTAGTCTAGACAGCATATCTGGAGAAATGATCAAAGAAATGGGTCAGGAAGGTGTTGATGCGCTGCACTCATTGTTTACAAAAGTCTGGGAAACTGGGAGTGGTCAGAAGACTTGTCAAAGTCTCTCTTCTTCCCCCAACACAAGAAAGGGTTATTCAGGAAATGTTCCAACTACTGAACTGTTGCTCTCATATCCCACGCAAGCAAAATTCTCCTCTAAATCTCAAACCGGCGTTTGTGGCCGTATATTCAGTCTCATATACCCACAGAATAAGCAGGGAAAGGAACTCGTGAACAGATTCTAAATATACGACAAATAATAAAGAAATCGCGAGAGTGTTCCTGTCTTCATCTGCCTCCTTAAGTGTGTTGTCTGGAAGAAGTTGTGGGCGGTGCTTGCAGAGTTCGGTGTCCCACGGCACTTGACAGCACTCATCAGAAGTCTGTACATTAGTAACATCGCAGCTGTGAAGACATATGCTGGCATGTCTGACTTTTTCAGTGTATCAAAAGGTGTCAGACAGGGCTGTGTTCTAATCCCCCCAACTTTACAATATCTGTGCAGAAAATGTCATTAGGAATGCTCTTAATGGTTGACTAAAGGCATCTCAATTGGTGGTAGAACTATTAACAACCTCCGATTTGCTGATGACACCGTGCTTTTAGCCAGCAGCGAAGATGAACTTGCTGAGGTACTAACAAAAGTGAAGGACATTAGTCTATCATATGGATTAGACATCAAATGTGCAAACTTACGTTAATTGATCGAGGAGCACAGGTTTAACTCACAGGTCGATTAAAGGAACTGGAATTCGTGCAGTTTTTCATCTGCCTTAATCAATCGTCTGCGACATACGAAGCTATGAAAATGAGATACGAAGACGGATCACGCTATGGCGAGTGGCTATGAAGAAGCTCACTAACATCTGGCAGAAAAGAGTGATAACGAACACCATAAGGTCCGGCGTGTAGAAACACTCGTGTTTTCCATCTTCTCTTGTGGTTACGAAGCATAGACTCCTAAGTCCAGATACAAGTAGCGTATTAATGCGTTTGAGCTTTCGTGCTGGCGCAGGATGCTGCGCATAAAATTGAACGAAAGAACAATAAATCTATCATCTTTTGAGCACCTCAGTATCTCCGTGCGCCTTTCTTCTTGTGTCAACCAACAACTTCTCCGTTTCTTGGGCCATATTGTGACAAGGAGTGGAGAAAATCTAGAAAAAATAATCATGGAAGGGAAGGGGCATGAGACCGAGGGAAAGAGCAGCGAACAGGTGAACAGATCAAATCAAGAAGATCTCTGATCTACCTCTTCAACAGGCTCTAAGAGAAGGTGGTAACCGTCTGGGGTGGAGATACTTGGTTCATGGGGTCAAAATGCTCAGCAGTCAGCACAACTTGTGGTGATGACTTGTTTGTAGTTGTTAATTGAACTTTTATGTAAAATACGTTCTTATAAACAATGACTGAGAAGTGCTTAATTTGGAAGTGTGATGTTGACAAAGACCCATGTAGTGGTGGTGGAAAAGGGATCGGACTGGTAAATGTGGCATCTGACTGCTGCTTGTCGCGTGTTTTGTCACTTGGTGGTGAATTAATGAATGACCCAGAAGCTACTGCACTTCTTCTTCTTCTTCTTCTTCATCTTGAATAGTTTCCAGCCTCAGGATGGGTCTGTTTGCGGCATAAGCCTCGCCATCTAGTGGTGTTTTTCCACCATCTTTCTGTGTTCATTACTCGCTCTTTTTCAACACACACCTCCACATCTTTCAGCCATCTATCCCTTGGTCTTCCTCTTGGTCGTTTCCGTTGCATCTCCATTTCTTGGGACTCCTCTTATTTTCCATTCTCTTTAAGTGCCTATATCATTAACTGTGTCACTGGCAGAAGGCACGTATCTCTATAAACTGCCTACGTGATGTTGAGGTACTCCCTACCAAGATACCCCCGATCTCTTCCAAATAGAGCCTGTGAGGGACCAGCTAGGATAGAACCTATATCCTAAGGCCATTATGCGGAATGTCGAAGGCCAGTTACACTAGTTGTGGGCCAGCTTACCTCAGGAGAGGATACAATGGTTGTATGACATCCTTACAAACCAAAACCAAATCGGCACTTTCATCCAGACCACGTAGGTGCAGCATCTTAGGAGAAATGGGGGGAATTGCAGTAGTGCACATAATGCCGGTTACTTGGTGTCGTAGTAATATAGTTGCTCTGAAGTGCTCTGGTTGGTGCTGACATCTACTGAACAATAGTAGGAACTAACACAACTCTGTCAGCCATTGTCTGCTGGTGCCACTTAGAATCAACACATTTCTTACAGGTTTTATCAGTTTTCTCATGCTTCTAGCCGTTGATTTAATCAAGGCAAGTGTGAGTATTCTTATTAATTTTGTGGAATACTTGTGACTTATAACTTGGTTACATACAGGAAATCAATGTGACAGTTTGAAGTGTGATCTGAGCTTTGCCTCCACAACTGGCATTCCCCAATGTAATAATGGTTTTGATTTTACTCTCATTTATATGGTGAGAAACTATAGAATAATTTCCAATAAGGCCACAGAGACACAAGAGCAGTTGCAAGATGCTATTAAAGCTTGCAAAGATAGGAAATTTATACAATCAGTGCTAAAAGAAAACAGAATCCCTTTCAGCACCCTCCATGAGAAAACAAAAACGGAATGGAGGAGGCCCCTAGAATGGATAGCAAATCGGTGTTCACTGTTCAGCAGGAGAAAGAAATTGCAGAACATGTCGATAAGTTAACAAACCTGTTTTGTGGCATCACAGAAATAATAACTTGGCGAAATTTGAATTAATTTTGTGTACACAAAAATCACACAGTCTGCATCAGTACTCAGTCAGCCGCCTGATGGTGTGCTGCGGGGCGTACTTCTGGTGCCACTAACGGATGCCCCATTTCCTGCTCTAGTCGCGAGTGGCGCGTGGGAACAGCAGCATATCATAGCCATCTGACATCCTCACATGTTTCTTAGAATCTCATCTGACAGTTTTCTTTAACATCTCTCTACGCTCTTCCTCACTCGGTTGGGGATATTAGAAGAGCTGGATACGGATTTTCAAAAAGGAACGAAATAGTTAACAATTTCAACCCGGTTGCATGTATGGCTGGTAGAGACTGGATAAGGAGTTTTCTGAAGAAATCCTACCATATCTGTAAGAAAACCAGAATCGATTAGCGTGAACCGAATTGGAGGCTTCAATAAGGAAGAACTGTCCACATTCTATGATAATTTACAAAACGTCGTCGAAAAACACCCAGTTTCCTTCGACCCATATTTTTAACGTAGATGAAATGCGTATGGGCACTGTGCAAGAACTTGGCACCATTCTGAGTCCTAAAGGACCGGAACGTGTTGGTTCTGTAACAAGCTCGGAACGAGGTATAGACATTACTGTAATTGGCTCAATGAGTGTTGCTAGAATATCTGTTCCTTGTAAGATAATTTAATCGAAGCAGAAGATGAATCCAACTGTTGCGAAAGGAGGACCACCAGGTGCTATTTTTCACTGTTTTCAGAATGGCTGGAGCAACGAACAGATTTTCACGATCTGGGTAAGATGTTTTGTGCGTAACGCGAAACTGAACGGAAACAAGCCTGTTCCTTTAATCTTAGACAACCACTGTAGCCATTCAACGATTGAAGCCAATAAACCGTGCAGGGAAAATGGGGCAGTGATGGTGTCACTGCCCCCACATTACTCTCACAGGCTCCATCCACAAGATGTCACTTTTTTCGGCCTACTAAAGGAAGCCTACAATAGGGTTTGTGAAACACACATGAATACAGGTCACCTGAAAATAATTAGACATAACGACTTTGCAACTCTTTTCAACCAAGCATATTGAAAAGTGGCTACCATTACCAAAGCCACTTCAGGATTCCGAACTACTGGAATTTGTCCTCTCAGTAGAGAACCCATTGAGAACGAATTTTCGAAAGCAACTCCAGTGGCTTAAAAAAAAAAAAATCTCCGATGTCTGATGTCTGTCTCCAGCGTCCTCGAACTGTAGAACCAGCACCAGCAGAAGATTCTATGGCTGAAAGATCCAGTAACTCAAATAACACTCAGGACGCCATATCTTCCAGAAAAAGAAAGTCATTTGCAGAAATATCTCCAATTCCAGGTCCTGGGAATGCCCCAAAGAACGGACAAGGACAGAAACGGCAGCACTCAGTAGTCCTGAGTCCCCCACGAAGAAAATTCTTAAAGATAAAACGGCAAAGAAGGCGGGAGTGGTAAACAAAAAGAAATCGAAGGCTTTGCGGAAGAGGAAACCAATCTTTAAAAAAAAATTATAGATCCCAGGAGGAACCTAGCTGCTGCATTTGATGATATTACATTAGAGAGTGACATTGACAATCCGCACGATGATAATTCGGAAGGCGAGACTGAAATTTGCGGGGAGAGGTGTCTAGCTTGTGTAGGCTATGGAAAGGACGACGAAATGTAGTGCAGGTGTACAATCTGTGGTCCATCGGCACATACAGATTGCTTAGGGTGGGATGAACCAGGCTGTTTCCTCCCACATACTCGTACATATCGCGAAATGACCACGATGAAAAAATTCGAGAAATTAGAGCTAATACAGGGGCTTGCCGACAATCATTACTCCCACGCGCCACACACGACTAAAACAGGAAAGGGGGATCAGTTAGTCGTACCCTCCGCCACACACCTTCAGGCGACTTGCGGAGTACGGATGTAAACTGTAAGCTTGATTTTTGGGTAAACAAACTTTTTCAAATTTTACCAGGTTATTATTTTTGTGAATTTCGTATTCCCTACATCTAATAATATGGAATTTGAATATGATTCTGCATGCCTTCTTCATGATTTGACAGTCGGTTTCCTTCAATATAATGTTATATTTGTGTTTTTTCCATAGAGAGATTACTCTACTGCATCAATGGCTTTTAAATATGACTAACACGGCCTCCGCTACTCACGATAATCAGAAGACGTACTAACAGCGCGAAAAACGAGGCATTTATTAATAAAACACTTGTACAGAGACAGTTCTTCTGGAACATAATTCCATAAAGATTTCTCTAACCGTTACAACCCCCATATGTGGGTATTACCAGTCAAAACAGTATTTTCCTTTTACAAAGTTCGAGATGGTCGCGAATTGTAGAGTGACCTGAATATAGAATAAATTTCCTTTACTTTACGTCTATGGTCACTTTTTTTTTTTTTTTTTGCCATCAGACTACGCGGCGCGGGGTAGCCGTTCGGTCTCAGCCGTCGTGTCACGGTTCTGGTGGCTCCCATCGTCGAAGGTTCGAGTCCTCCCTCGGGCATGGGTGTGTGTGTGTGTGTTGTCCTTAGCGAAAGTTGGTTTAAGTTAGATTAACTAGTGCGTAATCCTAGGGACCGATGACCTCAGCAGTTTGGTCCCCGAGTCCTTACCACAAATTTCCAAATTTTCATCAGACTACTGGTTTCGGCCTATAATGACTATCTTCATATCTGCAGCAAAATATGGTAAAAACACAAATACACTAGCAGATTGTCTACAGCTTAAAACAATGAAATAGACCATAATGAAAAGTATTATTGACGCACATGTGCGTTTGTGCGCTTAAAATATGAAGAGGTATACCTGTTTTATAAAAACATGTCCTAATATACTGGAGCCATAGCGGCACCGTCAAATGCTTTTTTCATTTGATTCGCTTTGTATATGAGAGCTGATACATCATAGCGCGAAACAACATTGTTCCTAAAATTATATATTTCGATGAATGTAAACATTCCATTTAATAAATAGGCACCCAGGTTTTTGATATTCTGATTCTGACTCCTCCTTAAGTGGTCAACGTTTCCCCCATCTCCCCTACTGACAAGGGACAATCCGTGTGCTCGTACAGCCGGTTTCGGTGCTCAATTAACTCGATTTTGTAATCACTGAAGTAAAATCACATCATTTATCAATGCGAGAAGTTTCATTGCTCTTCTTTCTCTCCCAAGAGGTTAACTGCTTTGTTAATAAGTGCAGTTTAATAGTCTTGTAATTTCTTTCCGCGTGATGCGACTGATGATTCATGCACCACAGTGAATGAAGCGTGTCGTCGCTGTCGTCATCGGCGGCGGCGGCGGCGGCGGTGGTGGCGTCTGTAGACTCCACAACGCTCAGAAAATAGTTCGCCGAATTAGTATGGTACTCCTTCGTCGTTGAACCATGTTGCTCTCCCATTTCACACAGAAAACGGTGTTCGGGTCTCTATCGCAGGTATTCCATGGCGTGCCCAAGGGACTAGTTTGCAGTTCGGCTGATGCAGATGGTTTTAATTTACCTCAATCATATACTCAGAATTTTGCTGCTCCTGTACTGTTTGTGTGGGCTTCCAAATGGCTGTTCCTATCACCTGCAATCAACAATTTGCAATGAGCTTTTCACGGTGTTGTTATACTAGTTTGTCTCAGTTACTGTGAGTTGTGAACTGTAGGATACTGATCCTCTCTGGCGGTGATCGTACTTAGAGATAGTCGTGTTATACTTAGGCACATGTAGCGCTCCACCGTACATCAGTATTGGTCGATTCACGTTAATGTCCGATTCCGATGTTTCTGCTGCTTCGAGGATAAGTAATTTGTGGCCTCTGATTGTCAGCTCTAACGTGTCAGAACAGATGAAACACGCGTTTTGTAGGCCTGTTTCTGGTACGATTTGATCCGTCTACGAGCTAAGCGCCTATTTTTAAGATCTACTTTTATTTTCTAGGGAGTCGATGAGAGAGAAAGAGAGAGAGAGAGAGAGAGAGAGAGAGAGAGAGAGAGAGACAGACAGACAGAGAGAGAGATTCCGCCTTTCCCTTTAAGTTATTTAGGGAAACCTAAAGCCGGCCGATGTGGCCGTGCGGTTCTAAGCGCTTCAGTTTGGAACCGCGTGACCGCTACGGTCGCAGGTTCGAATCCTGCCTCGGTCATGGATGTGTGTGATGTCCTAAGGTTAGTTAGGTTTAAGTAGTTCTAAGTTCTAGGGGACTGATGACCTCAGAAGTTAAGTCCCATAGTGCTCAGAGTCATTTGAACCATTTTGGAAATCTAAATCTGGACTGCTGCATGGGGACTTGAGCACCGCTCCTCTCGAATGCGAATCCACTGCCGTGACCACTCCGATAAATCAGGAATATTTCTTATCGAATGATACAAAACTTACACACAACGTCGAACGTGTGGTACAGCATAAATGTAGCACGAAAAGTTTCAGTCAAACAGCTACGCTGAATCTTAGAAGGTGTCTGAAATGAACAAAACTGAGGGACCGACTTGCTCATATAAAAGCGAGAAGGAAAATTTGTAACAATATGCTTAGTAACGGCGTAATGGGCCCATTACATATAGAATGTACACCACTGGCCATTAAAATTGCGACACCACGAGGAAGACGTGCTACAGATGCGAAATCTAACCGACAGGAAGAAGAAGCTGTGATATGCAAATGATTAGCTTTTCAGAGTATTCACACAAGGTTGGCGCCGGTGGCGACGCCTACAACGTATTGACATGAGGAACGTTTCTATCTGATTTCTCATACACAAACAGCAGTTGACCGGCGTTGCCTGATGAAACGTTGTTGTGATGCCTCGTGTAAGGAGGAGAAATGCATACCATCACGTTTCCGACTTTTATGAAGGTCGGATTGTAGCCTATCGCGATTGCGGTTTATCGTATCGTGACATTGCTGCTCGCGTTGGTCGAGATCCAATGACTGTTAGCAGAATATGGAATCGGTGGGTTCAGCAGGGTAATACGGAACACCGTGCTGGATCCCAACGGCCTCGTATCACTTGCAATCGAGATGACAGGCATCTCATCCACATGGCTGTAACGGATCGTGCAGCCACGTCTAGATCCCTTAGTCAACAGATGGGGACGTTTGCAAGACAACAACCATCTGCACGAACAGTTCGACGAAGTTTGCAGCAGCATGGACGATAAGCTCGGAGACCATGGCTGCGGTTACCCTTGACACTGCATCACAGACAGGAGCAGCTGTGGTTGTGTACTCAACGACGAACCTGGGTGCACGAATGGCAAAACGTCATTTTTTAGGATGAATCCAGGTTCTGTTTAGAGCATCATGATGGTCGCATCCGTGTTTGACGACATCGCGGTGAACGCACATTGGAAGCGTGTATTCGTCATCGCCATACTGGCGTATCACCCGGCGCGATGGTATGGGGTGCCATTGGTTACACGTCTGGGTCACCTCTTGTTCGCATTGACGGCACTTCGAACAGTGGACGTTACATTTCAGATGTGTTACGACCCGTGGCTCAACCCTTCACTCGATCACTGCGAAACCCTACATTTCAGCAGGATAATGCACGACCGCATGTTGCAGGTCCTGTACGGGCCTTCCTGGATACAGAAAATGATCGACTGCTGCCCTGGCCAGCACATTCTCCAGATATCTCACCAATTGAAAACGTCTGGTCAATGATGGCCGAGCAACTGGCTCGTCACAATATGCCAGTCACTACTCTTGATGAACTGTGGTATCGTGTTGAAGCTGCATGGGCAGCTGTACCTGTACACGCCATCCAAGCTCTGTTTGACTAAATGACCAGGCGTATGAAGGCCGTTATTACGGCCAGAGGTGGTAGTTCTGGGTACTGGTTTCTCACGATCTATGTACCCAAATTGCGTGAATATGTAATCACATGTCAGTTCTAGTATAACATATTTGCCCAATGAATAACCGTTTATCATCTGTATTTCTTCTTGGTGTAGCAATTTTAATGGCCAGTAATGTATCTGATGTAACTGTTCACTGGTCTTGTCATCTGTTCCATTTTAAGAATGTTTCGCAGCACTTCAGAGTGCGTGCCTTTTGCCTAAATACTGGAGTCAGATAGTAGCTGCACTGAGTTCCGAAGGCGACGATCCGGTCGCATTAATGTCACCACCGCGTATGTTCGACGTCGACGTGCAACTACCCCTCACAGACGGCAGGCTTGACCACTAGCAGTGGGGGGTATATAAAAAAGGACGAGGAAAACAGTGTAGCCGTTGTCGTAATTCGGAAACGGAATGATTTACCTGACTTCCAAACGGGCACGATCATTAGTTTTCGCTCCAAGGGTGGAAGCATTTCCAACACGGACAAGCTGGTAAACTGTTCGCGTGCTGCCGCGGTTAAAGCATACGGTGCATGGCAAAACGCAGCTATCAAAAACCGGCGTCTAGGCAACTATGCTGCACGATGGGCCATAGATGACACGGGTGAACGATCGCCGCGGAGATGTGTACGGGCGAATAGACGTGCAACTGTTGAGCAACAGACACCCGAGATGAACCAAGGGGCTAGCAGCAGTTCTCCAGAACGACTGTTCAGCAGACATTGCTGCGCACGGGCTTCCGCTGCAGGCGCATGGTTCCTGCACTCACACTGCTGTTCATCGGCGACGAAGGCTGCAATTTGCAACTGGTCGTCCATTGAGTGGCGACAGGCGTCCTTTTCAGATGAATCACGTTTTATGTTCCATCAGACGTGAAGCGTCTGAAAGCAAACATCCTGCAACAGTCGTCGAAAGGCTTCTAGCCGGAGGAGGGAGCATTACGGTCTGGGGAATGTTTTCGTGGCATTCCCTGGTTGAGCTCGTCATTTTGGAAGGCACAGTGGATCAGCGTAACTGTGCATCTATCCTTGGGGACCGTGTCCACCCCTACATGCACTTTGTTTTCCTCAACACGATTGCGTCTTCCAGCGGCACAATGCAACGCGTCACATAGCTCGACTTTTATGTGCGTAGTTCGAAGAGCAGCAGGATGAGTTTTCCGTACTCTGCGCTGTAAAAGGTGTTTATTCTTGCTTTTGACAGGTGTTCACATTAATGTGACTGGACACTGCAATATGACGTGTAGTCAAAGATGTATTATCACGCCAAAACAGTAAAATTAATTGTTTGTTTGTTCGCAGATACGCGTCTACAGTCCCGGTAGGCCTACACATTGGAACCCCCGCAGCACACAGTTGAAGGGTCAAAACAAAATGGAGTGGCCTATTGATCAAGTGGAGTGACGTCCGGTAATCCGTTTTTGCATTCGAAGAAGAACAACGCTACAACAGCCCATGATGTGTAGGTGAACGTGCACGGCAACAATGCACCATCGTATGACAGAGTGGTTGTGTGGCGCAGTAGACCCCACTGTGGTCGGACAAGTTTGACAGTGAATGAGGAAGTGGCACATCATCTCTCTATGAGCCACCGGAAATCGCGACATAAGTGGAAGCCTTGGTGCTCAAAGACCGCCATATCACAATCTAGTCGATAGTGGAAAATGCGAAAATATGTCGTGGAAAGTTTTCAACACATTAAACGACATTTTGAACGTGACGATGGACGGCGCCCGCTGGGTTCCGTGAATGCTCACGACAATTCAAAATCGCCCGCCGAATTGGGGCATCATTAAAAAAATGTTGTGGCTCGGTCAGGCCAATATAGGTGAAGTCTTTACCTGCCCAGTCACCATGGACAAATGCTGAGTGTTTCCATATGACACTGAGATCAAGGACCAAAGCCAGTATTCACCACTACTGGAAACTGCAAAGACCCAACCATCATCGGGCAACGTGATTTTAAGTGTTTCTTCTGACTGTCGTGGTGTGGTACTAACAAGTTATGCTCGTAAGGGGCACATCGTCACTACCGAAACTGTCTGAGATTATGGGAGGCTGTGCGAGGGAAAGGGTCCACAGGCGTGCTCTTGCTCCTTGACAATGTCCCAACTCATTCTGCACACATACTACTTCTTTGGGCTATCATATTCTGCAGAAACGTGCTTCTTTGCATGTCCAGGAAAGAAAATAACAAAGACAATAACAAAAGGCTGTCTGCAGTGGTTAGTGTGTGGGCTGGAGTTTTGGGATGTAGCACTGGAGCCCATACTGCAGAAGTTACATGAAAGCGGTACCATAAGCGTACTGGTAGCGTTTGCAGATGACGTGATGTTCATTGTAAGTGGTGGCTCCAGAAGAAGTAGAGAAGACAACTGTTGCGGCCCTCCACGTGCTTGAGGGCTGATATCGAAGTGTTAAATTGTCAATAGCACCTCACAAAACAATATACCTCCTGCTGTAAGGGAACCTAATAAGAAAACCTGAAATAAAATTAAATGATGTAACGATTAGGAGAAGTGCAGTAATGAGATATCGAGGGGTATTTCTGTACAAACGTCGTAACTTCGCACATCATGTACACGAAGCAGGCAGAAAAGGTACAAATGTGATGAATAAAATTATAACCATTGCAAAGATTTATGTCCAGCACAGGCACAGTACTTCTCCCTCATTTCCCCCACCCCAGACAGTCATCTTGGATTACATCACGGAACAGATGAAAATGCTCTCTGGTGCTGGTACCGTGTACTAGACTCGGACCTTCTGGCAAACACACTGTTTCCCGCCATTTTGGATAATGGTACTTGCGTCATGTTGGCCATCTTCGATTACGTCACAGATGAGAGCACGCTCTGGTGGTGGTATTGTGTACTAGGTCAGTATGAGTCCAGACCCCATGGCGACCACACTGTTTCCTCTAATTCCCCACCACCATCTTGAATTATGTCACAGGAGGGATGAGAGTGCCCTCTGTTGGTGGTACTGCTTACTAGGTCAGCTGGAGTCCAGACCTCATGGTGAACACACTGAATGGCTGCACTGCATCAAATTGTTTAAATAAAGACTGGTGCATGATTTCGAGAGTTAACGATTAGCAAGCATGTTTGCAGGATTTTTAGATGGATTATTATGTCAATGATTTACGAGTTGTTTGGTTCACTGGACATAAATGTATTTCATCATTTTACAAGTGGTTTGCAGGTCTGTAGGCTGTGCAATGCATTGTTTAGGGTGGTTACGATTAGCAAGTGTGTGTGCAGAGCATTATACATGGGTCATTTAGGAGTAGTTTTCAGATCCGTATGCTGTGTGGCGTGACCCCGAGCATGTCAGAGCATGTGTTCGGTATCACTGTGATAAATATTCTCCATCCCTAAATAAATTGTTCCAAAATAAATAAATAAAGTACACTCCTTCCTCTCTCCAGCAGCCTAGGACAGGTTGAGTCCTCTCCCAACCATTTTCTAGGATGAGTTGGCGATCAGGTGACTTAGGTTAGTAGAGGTAGCCCAAGTGACCTATCTTCCAGCGATTTTCTTAGATTAGTAGAGGTAACCATACTGTGACTCATTGTTGGAATTAGAGCTTCTTGTCGTTTTTCTGGGGGATGTGACAGTCGGGTGACTTAGGTTAGTGGTGGTGACCTTTCTTTCCCGCCATTTTGTTAGGTTAGTAGAGGTGTGTTGCATTGTCCTGATGGAATTTGAACTTCCCTCCATTTTTCTGGGGGCGGGGAGGGGAGGGGAGGGGGCTTAGGTTAGCGGAGGTAGCTCAACTGACCTATCTTCCCACCAAAATTCAAACTTCCCGCCAAAATCCTCCATCTTGGATGACATCATGGCTGCCATCTTGGATGATGTCATGCACTGTTGCCAAGTCTACACGCCGCCAACTTGGATGACGTCATCACCGCCATCTTGGATACTTCTGGCAACAATGGAGAGTGGGGGCACAATTAACTTTGCTCCAATACTATTACTATCCAAGAAAATGTGATTTGTGTGACCTATTTTAGCTTTCAGGTAATAGGCTGTAATTACGAAGAATAAATGAATAAATATCAAATTTTGCCTCAGTCCCCGTATTTTCAGGACATGACGCCTAGTGATTTCTCCCTGTTTCCTTGGATAAATTAACCATTGCGTGCCAGACATTTGTGGAAGGGCGACGAGGTGGTTTTCGAGGTGGAACTTTCCCTGAACTGCTTAAATGCCGACGTCTGAAACCAAAATCTGCGCCGAGTCATCCGTCACTGAGAAAACTGTGTGGGATTCATGGGTGAATATGCAGGGAAGAAATTACACATCACCAGGCCCATGGTCGCAGCTTGATTTTTTAGAGGTGATGATTAAAAGTTGATGACTGCACGTCTTATAGTTGTCTCAGTGCATACTGTCTCTCACCCTTTCAGAGTGTACGCAAGGAGAGATACTTCACCATTGACAGGTAATGCGTAAACCATCGTCTTATAAAGGGCGATCAATGAGTTCTGTTCGAAGGCTGTACAGTCCAGAACAGGTTGAGGCAATCATCCCAACAACCCATTAGGTTGAAGATACCCATTTGGTAAAACACTGTATCCTGCTGTGGGAAGAAGTGCGTAACTGCTGATTCCATATCCTCTTTCTACAGGAATCGTCGACCCTTCGATGACCTTCTTTAAGGGACCGAATGAGTGACACTGGCATATACAGAGATCAGGATTACAGGACCGATGCTCGAGTGTCTCTCAGTTCGGTTGGCGTTACGACATTTGTAACAGGGGGCCGTGCGTTTTCATGAAGCAGCAGGACCCCCTGTCGCACAGCATTCCACAACGCTAGTTTTCGACAGACTTGCTGCACCGTACACATTCTTCATTCCGCAATGGATGTCTACCGGTGTTCGTCTTTCAGCAGTCAAAAAATGAATACGAGCACGTTGGTCCCGTTTAGGCGATTTGGTATTAACGTTGCCATAGTTCACGTTCCCGCATTTACCGCACACACGTCGGAAATGTGTGTGAACTCCTAAGGGGCCGAACTGCTGAGGTCATCGGCCCTAGACTATCACACTACTTAAACTAACTTATCATAATAATAGCACACACACCCATGCCCGACGGAGGACCCGAACCTCCGGCGGGTGCGGCCGCGCAAACCGTGACATAGCGCCTCAAACCACGTGGCCACTCAGCGCGGCATGCTCGTTGGAAAGACACGAGTGCCACACTACTCCCTTTCCTACATGTCGGTGCTTATATACCCGCATCGGAGTCGCACTATGTGCATATACGCTCCAGCAACGGCTTAAAACGGAAACATTTTGATCGCCCTTTGTAATATAACATTACAGGAAGACGAGCAATGGGAATAAGTGATGTAAACATGGAAAACTAAGAACTGAATTGCTTCTACATCTCTGATTTATACAGAAATGCGCACTCAAGTGCGTTAGCGCATTGTGGTGGGGCAGAATGGGCGTAACCATCCTCAATGTCGTGTGCGCCTGATTTATCGCTGGAACGGGCTTAATAGGAAGAGGTGGTTGATGCCTACAAGTAGAGAGAGAGTCGATTCGTGCATGTGATTAACAAATTGTTTTCTTACAGTTACAAAACACTATTTTTAAAATCGAAAAACTAACTTTTATATAGACATAAGTCTCAGATTCTTTTACTGCAGTTGTTCATAGCACTGTTCATAAATAGTCTTGAATACCTTAACGATCACAGTTCATTTCGTGCTTACAACCTCATGAATTCATTATATTGTAAATTGTATAGTAAAATATTATATACTGAAGTAATAAACCCTAAATTCCGAGTTACAGCCTTTTAATTCGAAAATGAATCTAAAATGCTATTTTTGCGGGTTATTGATTACAAAATTTTCCTGATGAGGCCCGCACCGCAGGCTGAACATACTGTCTTGCCATTAACAAACTACTCTCCGTTTTGTCCTCGTTAAACGTTTTCCCACCGTCCGAAAATAAAAGTTCTATACAACATGAGATGACTTAGAATTTCTCGTATTATCTTTGCCTTCACTTGTAGAGAGCTACCGCCATCTGTTGACTAATGACCCTCTGCAAAATTCAGAGACAAATTTCATTAAGGAACGATAAAAAATTCATTACATTTTCAGATATGCTTTCCGACATGAATTCCTACTAGCGTACTGCTGCTTTTTAAACTATCTTTGTTGACTAACTTTCATTTCTGTTCAGCTGATGCCTATTACTACCAGATTTCTGTCTGTCCCACAGCCATGGAATAGTTATCTACCGGAATGAATAGTACGTACATTGATCATCCAGGACATTCTGAACACCTACATAATTTCCGGTATGTCCACCTTTTGCACGGGTAAAAGTGGCGATGGGTAGTGGCATGGAAGCAATGAGGCTTTGGTAGGTTGCAGGAGAGAGTTGGCACCACACGTGCACGCACAAGTCACTCAATTCCCGTAAATTCTGGGGAGGGGGGACGATGAGCTCTGACGCCACGTTGAATCACATCCCGGATGTGTTCGATCGGGTTCAGATCTGGCGAGCTGGGGGTGGGGGGCAGCACATCAATTAGAACTCTGCACTGTACTTCTCAAACCACCCCATCACGCTCCTGGCATTATGACACGGCGCATTGTATTGCGGAAAAATGTAACTGCCGTCGGGAAACATGCATCCAGTGTACGATACTCCTTAGCCGTCATGGTGCCTTGCACGAGCTTCGCTGGACCCATGGATGACCGCGTGAATGTTTCCCAGAGCATAATAGAGCCGCCACCAGCTTGTCTCCGTCGCTTAGTACAGGTGCCAAGAAGCTGTGCCCCATGAAGACGACGGATTCACTTCCTCCCCTCGGCATGATGAAGAAGGTTTCGGGATTCATCAGACTATGCAATGCTCTGCCACTACCCCAACGTCCAGTGCCGGTCGTCACGTGCCCTTCTCAACCGTAGTTGCCGATGTCATAGTGTTAACATTGGTACATGCGTGGGTCGTCGGCTGCGGAGGCCCACCGTTACGAGTGTTCGGTGCACTGTGTGTTCAGAAGACACACTTGTACTCTGCCCAGTATTGAAGTCTGATGTTAGTTCCGACACGGTTCGCCGCCTGTCCCGTTTTAGCAGTCTACCCTGCCTACGACGTCCGCCATGTGTAATGACAGATGGCCGCACAATCTCACGACGTCTGGACGTGGCTCACGTTGGTTTCACCACGTGTTGAACACACTCAACACAGAACTTCTCGAACACTCGACAAGTCATGTAGTTTCCGAAATGCTCGTACCGAGCCTCTGGGCCATCACAATCTGGCCTCGGTCGAACTCAGATAGGTTGCGCGCCTTCCCCATTCCACACACGGACAGCATGCTCACTAATAGTACATGCACCGTGCGTGTGCTTGACTGGCAGTCATTCCTCGCCAGGAGACGTTGCTGTCACCTGGACGAGTTTAAATCGGTAGTAGGTCGGTGGCCACAACGTTCTGGCTGATCAGTATAGAGTGAAATTGACAGACTGGGGAGCTCCGGTGTAGTTCCATTCTCATGAAGCCCAAGTGGCTGCTCATTGCTGTGTGAGTCGGTGAAGACATGAAGAACTACGAGTACATTACTTTCTGTCATCACTGGCTCGATAACGGAAGAGGGAACGTTAAATTTCGAAGATTCGTCGACAATGAGGTCGTAAGAAACGAAGCAGTAACTCAATTGGACAAGTCTGCATAGCCTGGTTTACAAACCACCTCGCCATTTCCCTCAGCTGATATAGGGAGATCGCGGTAAACCTAAATCAGCATGACCGGACAGGGATTTAGAAACGGATCCTCGCAAATATGAGTCCAGATTTAACCCTTGTGCCATCAACCTCGACTGCAATTTCAAGTATGTGCGTGGAGTACGTAATGTGTTACAGGTTCTGTGATTGTGACCTAGAGATTAAGCGGAACTAGTAGACATTTTATCTTGAAACCATTAAAACGAACGAAATCTGTTGATGAACCTACACAAATAAAGACGCTACAGTTTTTCCCTATTGTAATTATCTCTATAGGTCTACAAACAGGCTACCGCTGCCGCAGAAAGATGCTAGATAGAATTAAGAAGTTCTGACCATCACTTCAAAAGTTCTTTATAATTTGCAGAATCGAGAATTTCACTGAATCGAGAAATCTGTTTTAGAAAACTAAAAAGAAGTGAACGCATCCGAGAACAGTGCACTTAACGGGTGGAGTCAGGGGCGCCGTCGTCAAATGTTCAAATGCGTGTGAATTCCTAAGGGACCCAACTGCTGGGTCATCGGTCCCTAGACGTACACACTACTGAAACTAACATACGCTAAGGACAACATACACACCCATGCCCGAGGGAGGGCTCGAACCTCAAGCGAGAGGGGCCGTACGATTAGTGACATGGAGCCCCTAACCGCGCGGCCACTCCTCGCGGCTGCGCCTTCGTCTTTAACCCTTTTCGGTCCTCGGACGTTGTCAGTTCCTGCGTCCATAATGTGGGAAGCTAAATCCGTTTGACTGCTACAGTCGCAGGTTCGAATCCTGCCTCGGGCATGGATGTGTGTGATGTCCTTAGGTTAGTTAGGTTTAAGTAGTTCTAAGTTCTAGGGGACTGATGACCACAGCTGTTAAGTCCCATAGTGCTCAGAGCCATTTGAACCATACATCCGTTTCCGAAATTAGTGTTCGGATAACGTTTTACTTTTTACTAATGTATTTGTCTTGCATCCGCAGAATCATTAAATGTTTTGAACAACATTTTTGACATGGATGGTACTATTTATTATAATTTCCACAACTACAATTTCGAATTTGAATTTATTTTCAAAGGGTTAACCACAACCGATAATAAATACTTCAGTTAAACAATCCGCAGGCAGTAAATACGCGTGTAAACCCACTTTCATGGAATAATCTGAACTGATAATTGAGGAAAATTACTTACGTGATGAAAAAACAACAGTTGTCACCATTAGCAAAATAAGGAAAAAGGATGTGAGCTTATATGGTTTTTGTCTGCATTCGGTAGCTCCATCATCTCGTTACGAGAATATGTCAGAAAACTGACAGATAAGTAAAGAGCACTTAACTAAATTTAACGATGTGTAACAGACAGTAATAAATCTCGTGAAACTGGTTTCGTGGTTTCTAAACCCGTCTGTAACGTCCACCGTACTGGTCAAAAACAGAAGGAGACCAGCTTCAAGGTGTTTAGAGCATTTCCATGGATTATATTTAATACGTGCGCAGTCTCTTGATACAAAAGCCCTTGGCAGCATAAGCAAATATATTGTTTGTTGTGAAGTAATGGGAAAAACGAGCAATACAATACTTTATTAACTGCGGAGAAAAACACAGATTCACACAGAAACAAATAAAATAAAACACTACGTAGACATTAAGATACACAAAATATCTCAGCGTAACTAAAAAAGTTCTCGTACTATGTAGTATTCCGAACAGTATATAGCACGTCATCACTGTAGGGATGGGAAGTAACATGGGGCTCACAATGGTGTCATGCCACAAAGAACTCGTGGAGCGCGAACGAAATACACACCTGCGTGTGAAGTCAAAAGGGAAACGTTTGTGAGGTTTCCGTTCTTTCGGGCAGTTTAATCACTTGAAAATAACTTAAAACTCTAAACAAATTTTTAATAGTCAAGATCGCATTCAATACTATTTACTCCTGATGACCGGTTTCGATAGTTAAGATTCGAAGCATTTACATAGAGTCTGTAAATGCATCAGGTTACAGGTCAGAAGACGGTAGTCTTAATTGTTGAAATCGGACATCTGGAATAAATAGTACTGAATGCGATCTTGGCCATTAAAAGCTTCTTCAGAGCAAATACAGATCGCTCCTTCCCATCTATAGATATGAGGAATCTCAATTGAGACTCTAAAATGAAATTGTGGAAATTATAGTAAGTACTGCAATAGGTGGTGAATGTGTTGATCAAAAAATTTAACTTTTTGCTTTCTTACCTGTGCAGTCCTATGCGATTTTACCATGCAGGGAAAAATTAATGGAAATGAACACATATAGGAGAACATTTACGACAACAGACAACAGCTGCTGTAGTTCTGGCCTCGAGTATTGCAAATACGAGCTGATCAGCAACGTGGAACGGGTCTTGTTTTCGGATGGCAAATACAAGACGTCAGTTCTCGAGAACAGCAAGAAGACATTGGAATCGAAAAAGTTATCAGTTGTCGCTTCTCGGATTACGTAATACATTCTGAAACACTATATCACATCGGATAATATCAAAAACTTCAAATATAGCAGCAGAGAAAGTGGACAAACAATGCTATCAAACACAAATTTGAACTTCTGTCCTCACAGAGTGGATTGCTGAGTCGGTTCTGCACAACGAGATATCACGCGATACACAGAAATGTGACCTCTGTTCTCATATTCGCAAATCTAAACGGTACTCGCTCTGCGATTAGCTGACACACATCCGCACGTGGACCACAGTCTAACTGAAAGTTTGCCGCCTGTCACAAGAAGCATTATTCATATTTTACAGTTCAATCGCCTGTGGGCATGGAAATCTAAAGAAATGGATTTTAGCAATAGTGGGAAATGGAGCAGACAGTGGCTTATAAAGTAGTTGCATGAACGCATTTAAAAACAAGGTACTCAGCCGTAATTATGATGACGACGATGATGATGGGAGTGTTATCCGGGTACCTGAACAGAGTCCATTTTCTTATCAAAATAGCTGAACAATGTTAATCAAAAAGTTAACTTCGCTAATCGTTAATCCGTTACTATAAAAGTTAACTTCATTAAACGTGAAAGCGTTACTTTACAGGAGATTTATTGAAAGTTAAAGTTAATCGTTAACTCGTAATAGTAAACTTTATGTTGTGGGTGTAGTCAAATGAAAAATGCTTAAATAAAAATGTTTTGTTTGAGGAAGTTTAGGTAGCATATCGAAGATAAAAGGAAAAAAAGATTTAATCGTTTTGTTTCATAATTATTTAGTTATCGATGTTAAATCACGGAAGAACCAAAATACAGGAGAATCAGATAGTATCTGAGGTAAGGGCTTATTTTTCTACATCAGGATCAACATATTACAGTTTTTATCCGAGACCGAGGCTCGTTTGGGAGACAAAATGTTTTTGCCCCCACAAAAAAGTCAATGTTGGACTTTAGCGCTCGACAGTATAGGGGTATTATATTTAATAAAGAAATTTATTAAAATCTGTTCTCCAAGAAATACCGCATAGTGGCACGAGTATTTTCATTTCATGTCCTACCACATTTTGACTAGACTCTGGGAATTACTTTTTACAAATGTATTACTACTAGGCTAGTGTTTAGATTGTTGTTAGAATTAGAATCATCCGATTCATGATTCAGTTTCCACAGTCAACTCACCAACAAAAAGTAGTACTTAATGCGAACTCAGTAAACAAATAACAATAAACAGCCAATGCGTAGTTACTCTCGCTCGCACTCGATTGTTTACATCCGTCGCGTGCACGCCGGCGTAGCAACACAACTACATTACCCGAACTTGTCAGAAGATGATTTCAGCTGGCGGTGCGGCGTCATTTCTGTCAGAAATATTAGGTACCTAATTAACGATTAAAGGATTCAAAGAAAGTTAGCCTGCATCTCGTGGTCGTGCGGTAGCGTTCTCGCTTCCCACGCCCGGGTTCCCGGGTTCGATTCCCGGCGGGGTCAGGGATTTTCTCTGCCTCGTGATGGCTGGGTGTTGTGTGATGTCCGTAGTTTAGTTAGGTTTAGGTAGTTCTAAGTTCTAGGGGACTGATGACCTAAGATGTTAAGCCCCATAGTGCTCAGAGCCATTTGACCCATTTTTTGGCCAAAGAAAGTTAACAGAGGTTAAAGAAACCGTTAACGTTTTTTAAAATTATCTTGAAAGTTAATCCGTTACTCGAACAGTTAACTTCGTTAATTAACGTTGACGGATTAACGGTCTTGTACCCAGCTGTTAATATCACGAATGAATGTTCGTTCAGTGTATAAAACCAGACGCATTTCGTTACAGTATTTTTGAGCAATTGGTGATATGATGAAAGAAGGTTTGAAATCATGAAGCTGTATGGGACTTGCTCCATAAAATTTCGGGCGTGCAGCCGCATAAATTCGACTTCATGCACGCCCGAAATTTTATCGAGCAATCTTTGCACCGCGAAAATATGAAGATGTATGGAACTCCTTTGTAAGGCACTAATTATTTTCGGCTTCAAACAACAGAGTAATTTGATGATATATTTACATTTTTGTGTAAATTTCTATAGAAGAAGTCCAACTGCATGGAGGAAGGAAGGGATGGAGGGGGTGCAGAGCTTACTGTCTCACCAAAATCACGGTCAAGACTCAGTACTAGCGTAGTTGAGGAAAAGAAGCCGTGGGGTTTGGAAGGATCTTTCCCATGGCCTTAGTGTAGAAATTATCTTCGCATTCACATGATTATAAATAAAAATTGAGCAACTAAACGCTTTACCGAGCGAGGTGGCGCAGTGGTTAGCACACTGGACTCGCATTCGGGAGGACGACGGTTCAATCCAGCGTCCGGCCATCCTGATTTAGGTTTTCCGTGATTTCCCTAAATCGCTCCAGGCAAATGCCGGGATGGTTCCTTTGAAAGGGCACGGCCGACTTCCTTCCCCCTCCTTGCTTAATCCGATGAGACCGATCACGTCGCTGTCTGGTCTCCTTCCCTAAACAAGCCAAGCCAACTAAACGCTTTCTGGTGGGAGGAATGTTAGGGAATAGGCAACCAAAAAATTACCTAGTTGTAAAGTTGAGAACATTCGTACGTTCCCCCCTTAATAATTTACAAGCCAACTGTGGAAGACATGGTTGCCTGTTCTCTAGACATGGGAAAGACCTTAGTTGGCTTGTAAATTACAGGGATGATTTGGAATCTGTTACATCACCAACATCGGGATTCGAAAGTGGAAATAACAGTTTCATCTATTTGTTTCTAGTTACTCAGTGGTTTACATCACACTGCACCTCGCTAAAGTTTGGGGTTTCTAGGGAAATAATTTCCAGTCTATATCTTGGGAATTATATTGCGCTAGCGATCGGTAAGATGCTGCCTAGTGCTTGATATCGAGAAGTACCGCGAAAATGGTATAATATTATGGCGAACCATGCGAAAATACGTGTGTTTTTGTAATCGCCGAGTCTGGAGATGTCTGCAGAAAAGCGAACAGGTTCGTAGCAGAAACAGTAACGCGTTTGTGCCACGGGGAAAGGATCTCGAATTTGCACAAGAGTTCTGACATCGACTTCGGTCCGCTGAGGGTGCTCTGATGTAAAAGGGATGATTTTGTATGGCGTTGAATGTCACGTGTGTAGAAAGAAAGCAAGACATGTGAAAGATCTTAGTTGGTTTGTAAATTATAGGGGTGATTTGGAATCTGCTAAATTAGCGAGATCGGTATTCACGGGTGGAAATTTCACTTTTCATGTGCTTGTTTCTAGTTACTCAGTGGTCTAGAGCACGCTCCAAATAGCTGAAGTTTCAGTTTTGTAGAGAAATAATTTCCAGTCTATATCTTCAGCATTATGTCGTGTGAGCAATTGGGAGGCTACTACTGTGTGTTTGATATCGAGAAGTACGGCGATAATGATATAATATTACAGAAGACGATGCGCAAATATGAATGTTCTTATAATCCCCGAGTCTGGAGATGTCTGTAGAAATGCAAGCAAGCAGGCATGTCCTGACCAGAAACAGTAGCGCATTTGTTCTGAGGGGGAAACGAGCCTGTCTTTGCACATCAGTTCTGAGAGTGACTTTGATTCACTGAGGGTGTTCTGATGTAGAAGGGGTGATTTTGTATGGTGTAAGATACGAATTGATTGTGTACTACATCGACACAGTATGTGTTGATACATTGCTGAATTGGAGATCGGTTTCACGCACTAATATTCAAGCTTCTGGCCCCAGTGGGAGGAGAGCGTAAATGAGTAGTTGTCTTTAAATATTTGACGATATGTATGGCACTTGGCGAGGTTTAATTGTCAGTGCAATATGGCGATCAGTGTAAACTAGTTTATTGTGGCTGAATGTCACATCTGAGGAGCATCATGACATAAAGTCAGTGTGAGTGTAGGCATATGATAATTTTCTCAGGTGCTGTACAGATATAAAAGATAACTGCACTCTTCATGTAAAATGTGTATATATTGAATTGTAAAGTTAGTGTGGTTTATGTTGTGGCATGACTAGAGAGGATGACTGTGTGTCCTATCGTGAGGGACGTAAAGATTCAGCATATGGATAACGGGGAGAGATTTTTTACGTTGAAAATTATGTGCGCTATAGATAGTGAGATTGGTTCCAGATGCTAAGCCGTCAAGAGGAGACATTAACTATACAACGATTGGTATCAGACTGTGGCAGCAATGGTAATATTAAATTGTAGTTACACTGGTTCATATGTTTCTGGCTTCCAATATCCTTGTGAGTCTCGTATGTGTTTGATGATCTATGGACAGGTTTATGGGTTTAACTGTCAATGCACTTTAGATATCTACGCAAAATAATTTTACCGCTGAAAGTCTCAGAAGGAAGAGGTGGATGGTGCTTGGATACCGGCGGCATCAGTAATTCGGCGAGTAAATTCGATAAGAGCCAATCATATTGCTTGATTTATTCACATCCTTTGTGCTGGGATACAGGAGCCTCTACATGGCTGTGAGAACATTTGCGTATGTTGAGAGCAGGAAGAGTAGCATGTGATGGAATGAGTACCACGTTAGGTCCATGAGGAAGACTGCATTCGAAGTTATTGTGCGTTATTTTCGTAAACAGGTTCTGTTAGGGCAAGAATTTCCGTGTATACAAGCTGAGACAACACAAAAACTCTTACAAAAGCGCACATTAAGTATTTCTGGGGGGGACTATGCAGTTTACTAGAATTCGACTTGGTTATTATTTTATATAGCCATGTGGATTCAGCATAACATTGAGAACGTTGATAGATGCGCTTGTGATGGTAAGTAGCTACGCACAGCCAAGCGTCAACCACACGTCACACAGGGTCCATGAGAATCGCTAAGGAGAAAGCAGCTTGCGCTATTCTGGAGTGGATTTCTGCACCGTCTTCGCCGGACCGCAGTTAGAGTGAGGGCAGCGACGAATCCATGCGTGTGGCCAAACTTGGATCATCTGGGCTCTGAAAATAAGTCGTCGCTCCCATCCACTCGTGTCATCAACGACGCCTAGATGCAACTTTCACCTGCATTCAGCGGCTCGCGGCTGTGATGGTGCGTGTGGTCCTGAATGGATGTCTGTATGTGCTTTGACAGCTGACAGTCACTAACGTCCTATGCGCTCTAGTGGACAAGGGGCAGTGTCTGCGTACGTTGTTTGCGTGTCTGTTGCACTATTTTGTGGGTGGGCCTGCAGGCTGTGCCATGTGCTATTTGGACAGTTTACGAGTACTGAGCGTTTCTACACAGTACTATGCTGCATTATTTAGGATCAGTTTACAGGTCTGTACTTAAATGATTTTGGAAAACTAGGAGTTGTTTCTGCGTCTGGAAAGTGTTATTTAGAAGTAGTTTACAGATCTGTGGGATGTGTGGCGTGACCCCAAGCATGTGTTTTGTATCAGTGTGATAAATGTAATGCATTCCTAAAGAAAATGTTCCAAACTAAATAGAGTGCACTCCTTCCTCACTTTCCCCAGCAGCCCAGTGCGACCTGAGTCATTTTCGCGCCATTTTCCCCCTACAGACGACCATCTGGGATTAGTTCACAGGAGGGATGACAGTACCCTCTGGTGGCAGTAATGTGTACTAGGTCAGTTGGAGTCTAGATCTCGTGGTGGAGACATTGCTTGCAAAATAATAACGACTTATGTTTAGCATAGGCAGAGTCGTTTTCCCGCCATTTTGCACCACCATCTTGGATGATATCATGCACTGTGCACGTTAGTACATGATAGTGCACATTAGCCCAACAACATGGGTTGGTAAGGGGGTGTGGTGGTCAGTTGTGGATCTTGGTGGAGACTAACTGTTTCCTTCCAAGGCCAGGTGGCCGTGACATTCGAGAAAATTCATTCCAAGACCACAGTAGCGCTCTCTGGTTGTGTCAATATGTACTAGGCCTTATGGTTAACACATTGTATGCCGCCATCTTGAATAACGGTACTTGCATCATCAGATGATGTTACAAACGACAGCACCCTCTGGTGCTGGTAATGTGTACTAAGTCAGTTGGAGTCTGGAGCTCTTGATGAACACACTGTTTGCTTCCATCTTGGATAGCGGTACTTGCATCATCACCTGACGTCACGGTATCGCCCTCTGCCGGTGGCGATATGTACTAAGTCATTTGGGCTCTGGACATCTACATCTACATATCCATCTACATTTATACTCCGCAAGTCACCCAATGGTGTGTAGCGGAGGGCACTTTACGTGCCACTGTCACTACCTGCCTTTCCTGTTCCAGTTGTGTATGGTTCACGGGAAGAACGACTGCCGGAAAGCCTCTGTGTGCGCTCGAATCTCTCTAATTTTACATTTGTGATCTCCTCGGGAGGTATAAGTAGAGATAAGTAGAGGGAAGCAATATATTCGATACCTCATCCAGAAACGCACCCTCTCGAAACCTGGACAGCAAGCTACACCGCGATGCAGAGTGCCTCTCTTGCAGAGTCTGCCACTTGAATTTGCTAATCATCTCCATAACACTATCATGCTTACCAAATAACCCTGTGACGAAACGTGCAGCTCTTCTTTGGATCTTCTCTATCTCCTCCGTCGACCCGACCTGGTACGGATCCCACACTGATGAGCAATACTCAAGTATAGGTCAAACGAGTGTTTTGTAAGCCACCTCCTTTGTTGATGGACTATAGTTTCTAAGGACTCTCCCAATGAATCTCTACCTGGCACCCACCTTACCAACAATTAATTTTGTATGATCATTCCACTTCAAATCGTTCTGTACGCATACTCACAGATATTTTACGGAAGTAACTGCTACCAGTGTTTGTTCCGCTATCATATAATCATACAATAATGGATCCTTCTTTCTATGTATTCGCAATACCCACTGGGTGTCGCCATCTTGGATTATGTCACGGATGAGAGCACCCTCTTGTGGTTGCGCTGTGTACTGAGTCAGTTGGAGCGTGGACCTCATGGTGAACACACTTGATGACCATACTGTATGGAATTGTTTAAATAAGGACTTATGTCCAAGTCATTTTCCCACGTGTCCTTAGGAGGAGGTGGCACTGGGATGACTTAGTTTAGTACAAATGTCCTTCGCGCTATTTTCTTAGCTAAGCAGCAAAACCCCAAGTGAGCTATTTTCCCGACATTTTCTTTGCTTAGTAGAGGTAACTGCGGTGTGGTGAATTATCCTGTTGGAATTTGAACTTCCCGTCATTTTTTCTGGGGGTGGGGGGGCTGTGTGGCACATTCCCACCAAAATTCAAAGTTCCCGCCAAAACCTATCCATCTTGAATGATGTCATCGCCGCTATCTTGGATACATCTGGCAGCAATGCAAAGTGGCGTTGTATGAACGTTGTTCCAATGCCGATGTCTACCGATGACGCTCATGTCAGAAATGTCAACGAAATTATACGTGCCAATCAAAGACTGACTATCCGAGAGATTGCAGAAGAATGTAACATTTCAGTTGGATCATGTCGTGAAATCCTGACACAGCATTTTCGAATGCATCCTGTTGCCGCCAAGTTGGTCCCATGGCTCATCAGTTAAGACCAGAAAGACTTTCGCCACGCAATCTGTAAAGAGCTTTTGGATCGCGCAAATGAGAACAAGGTGTTCCTTGAGAGAAGCATAACTGGTGATGAGACGTGGGTCTATGGTTATGATGTTGAGACCAAGATTCAGTCTTCACAATGGGTTCGGGAAATGGTCTCAAAGACTAAAAAAAGCTCTTCAGGTCAGGTCAAACTTCAAAATCAAGCTGATAGTTTTCTTTGAATTTGAAGGATTAGTTCATCAAGAATTCGTCCCACAGGGACAAACTGTTAATCAATGGTACTATCAGGAGGTGTTGCGAGAAAATGTGATAAAGAAACGGCCTGAAATGTGACGAGACAATTCATGGCTCTTGCATCAGGATAATGCATCTGCACATTCACCCTGTTGGTGCGTGACTATTGCACAAAAAACGAAATCACTGTGCTGCGTTATCCCCCGTACTCTCCAGACCTGTCCCCTGCGCTCTTTTATTTCGAAAGTGGAAAACCGCCTTGAAAGGATGAAGATTTGCAACGACAGATGAGATAAAAGAAAATTCGCAGGTGGCGCCCCGCGCGACCCAGCAAGAGGCGTACCAAGAATGCTTCCGGAAGTGGAAACGGGGTTCGGAGCCGTTTATCAATTGTGGAGGAGAGTATTTCGAAGGAGACCAAGCACAATAAGTGGAAGCTAAGAGTAGAAAAAAATTGTGGTCAGAGTTCAGGAATTTTTTGAACAAATCTCGCATTGTGTGAGACAGCATTATAAGCACCACTCCCCTGATACGGCATAATCTGTCGCTAAGTTCTCGGAGCTCCTGTTCTACGCCTTTGCGTTCTACAACTACATCTACATTTATACTCCGCAAGCCACCCAACGGTGTGTGGCGGAGAGCACCCTACGTGCCACTGTCATTACCTCCCTTTTCTGTTCCAGTCGCGTATGGTTCGCGGGAAGAACGACTGTCTGAAAGCCTCCGTGCGCGCTCGAATATCTCTAATTTTACATTCATGATCTCCTCGGGAGGTATAAGTAGGGGGAAGCAATATATTCGATACTTCATCCAGAAACGCACCCTCTCGAAACCTGGCGAGCAAGCTACACCGCGATGCAGAGCGCCTCTCTTGCAGAGTCTGCCACTTGAGTTTGCTAAACATCTCCGTAACGCTATCACGGTTACCAAATAACCCTGTGACGAAACGTGCGGCTCTTCTTTGGATCTTCTCTATCTCCTCCGTCAACCCGATCTGGTATGGATCCCACACTGATGAGCAATACTCAAGTATAGGTCGAACGAGTGTTTTGTAAGCCACCTCCTTTGTTGATGGACTACATTTTCTAAGGACTCTCCCAATGAATCTCAACCTGGTACCCGCCTTGCCAACAATTAATTTTATATGATCATTCCACTTCAAATCGTTCCGCACGCATACTCCCAGATATTTTACAGAAGTAACTGCTACCAGTGTTTGTTCCGCTATCATATAGTCATACAATAAAGGATCCTTCTTTCTATGTATTCGCAATACATTACATTTGTCTATGTTAAGGGTCAGTTGCCACTCCCTGCACCAAGTGCCTATCCGCTGCAGATCTTCCTGCATTTCGCTACAATTTTCTAATGCTGCAACTTCTCTGTATACTACAGCATCATCCGCGAAAAGCCGCATGGAACTTCCGACACTATCTACTAGGTCATTTATATATATTGTGAAAAGCAATGGTCCCATAACACTCCCCTGTGGCACGCCAGAGGTTACTTTCACGTCTGTAGACGTCTCTCCATTGATAACAACATGCTGTGTTCTGTTTGCTAAAAACTCTTCAATCCAGCCACACAGCTGGTCTGATATTCTGTAGGCTCTTACTTTGTTTATCAGGCGACAGTGCGGAACTGTATCGAACGCGTTCCGGAAGTCAAGGAAAATAGCATCTACCTGGGGGCCTGTATCTAATATTTTCTGGGTCTCATGAAAAAATAAAGCGAGTTGGGTCTCACACGATCGCTGTTTCCGGAATCCATGTTGATTCCTACAGAGTAGATTCAGGGTTTCCAAAAACGACATGATACTCGAGCAAAAAACATGTTCTAAAATTCTACAACAGATCGACGTCAGAGATATAGGTCTATAGTTTTGCGCATCTGCTCGATGACCCTTCTTGAAGACTGGGACTACCTGTGCTCTTTTCCAATCATTTGGAACCTTCCGTTCCTCTAGAGACTTGCGGTACACGGCTGTTAGAAGGGGGGCAAGTTCTTTCACGTACTCTGTGTAGAATCGAATTGGTATCCCGTCAGGTCCAGTGGACTTTCCTCTGTTGAGTGATTCCAGTTGCTTTTCTATTCCTTGGGCACTTATTTCGATGTCAGCCATTTTTTCGTTTGTGCGAGGATTTAGAGAAGGAACTGCAGTGCGGTCTTCCTCTGTGAAACAGCTTTGGAAAAAGGTGTTTAGTATTTCAGCTTTACGCGTGTCATCCTCTGTTTCAATGCCATCATCATGGCCGGCCGAAGTGGCCGTGCGGTTAAAGGCGCTGCAGTCTGGAACCGCAAGACCGCTACGTCGCAGGTTCGAATCCTGCCTCGGGCATGAATGTTTGTGATGTCCTTAGGTTAGTTAGGTTTAACTAGTTCTAAGTTCTAGGGGACTAATGACCTCAGCAGTTGAGTCCCATAGTGCTCAGAGCCAGCCATCATCATCCCGGAGTGTCTGGATACGCTGTTTCGAGCCACTTACTGATTTAACGTAAGACCAGAACTTCCTAGGATTTTCTGTCAAGTCGGTACATAGAATTTTACTTTCGAATTCACTGAACGCTTCACGCATAGCCCTCCTTACGCTAACTTTGAAATCGTTTACCTTCTGTTTGTCTGAGAGGTTTTGGCTGCGTTTAAACTTGGAGTGAAGCTCTCTTTGCTTTCAGAGTACTTTCCTAACTTTGTTGTTGAACCACGGTGGGTTTTTCCCGTCCCTCACAGTTTTACTCGGCACGTACCTGTTTTAAACGCATTTTACGATTGCCTTGAACATTTTCCATAAACACTCTACATTGTCAGTGTCGGAACAGAAATTTTCGTTTTGATCTGTTAGGTAGTCTGAAATCTGCCTTCTATTACTCTTGCTAAACAGATAAACTTTCCTCCCTTTTTTTATATTCCTATTAACTTCCATATTCAGGGATGCTGCATAGATGGAAACAAAAAAGACCAAAAGACATACTTGCAAGGACATAACATCTATGGCCAAGCATACGCAAACATAACGGCACAGGCGAACCCCTGTTAATCAGACGCATTTACTGGATATCCAGCTGAAATACACTGCCGAATAACTGGCACCACACAGGGAAGCCGTACCGCACACTGCATGCAAACAAGCTCCACACACCCCCCCCCCCCCCCCCCCCACACAGTGAGATGATCTATGGCCGATCTCCCACTACTGTATAACGATCTTGATTGTTCCAGGAATGTAGCAGCTGCAGCAACTGGGACACATCGCCATCGCTTGTCACGGTAATGATGCATGATACCTATACTAACAAATCCAACCTTGCATGAGCTATCGCAGCTAGTAAGCCAGTACTGCTCTTACTACCCATCCCACTGTCGCAGAGGTTTTTTTCCCACGGCACGAGCCATGGCACTTTTTTCCCTCTGCTCTTCAAATCGCTACCCTCACTCGCGTTTCGTCCACTATCTATCACCTGATGGACCGTGTTAATGCGTAGCCTTACCCAGACGCACGGACAACATCACAGTCCAGCATCCTGTGATCCACCTACTAGATAACTAACATGTTTACGGAGGTGACAGTAGAACTTTTGGTTTGGTCACCACGTTGGTGCGGGCATGGAGGGGCCCCATCCCTCTTTAGGGATGCTGCAACGGCCTTATGATCACTGATTCCCTGTTCTGCACTTACAGAGTCGAAAAGTTCGGGTCTGTTTGTTATCAGTAGGTCCAAGATGTTATCTCCACGAGTCGGTTCTCTGTTTAATTGCGTTCTTCCTCATTTGAATCGTTACGTGATCTTTCTCTTATCACACGTCGAAATTCTGCTACCCCCCTTTTCTTTTCCGGTGTTTTGGAGAGGCACAGCGTAAATCCTGGCTTCATGATATGGGAAGCCATTGTGTATGATTTCACGTCATAGCTGATAGTGACGGAGAGCACTCTGACAGCATGACGGTAAGTCACGGGCATTCTGCGTCCTCATGTGTTACCTCTCATGAGATAGGATCGTGGTGCCATTTTACAACAGGACAATGCTAGTTCACACATGGCACGTGTCTGCATGAACTGCCTGCGTGATTTTGAGGCACTCCCGTGGTCAGTATTATCCCCAGATCTGTCCCTGACAGAATATGTGTAAGACCAGCTCGGACGTCAAGTCTGTCCCATTGCCAGTAGCTACGATATCCAGGACCAGTTGCGACAGTTGTCGGCCAGATTGCCTCAGGAGAGGTAACAACAGCTTTTTACACCCACCCCAACCTAATCAGTCCGTGCATCCATTATATTGATGAATGTGCTTGTACAGGGGTTCGACAAAAATATCGAAATACCGCGAGAAATGCGTGCTTGGACATAAATGCAGCTGCTAGCCAAGCCTGCAGGTTTCGCCGTTATGTATGACCACGAACGGCACCTGTGCAATGTCCTCAAAGAGTTGGAAGTGTCAGTCGTGGTGGGAACAGAGCTCTGTGTAGTTGTGAGTGCATTATGCCTAAGTAAAGTGAATTCGAACGCCAAGTTTGAATTTTGGTGGTAAACAAAGCTCACTTGGGGTTTCGCTCCTAATATAAGAAAAGGGTGCGAAAGAAAGCACACTTGTACTAACCTCAGTCGCCCGACCGCCACCTCCCCCTAAGGATTCTTGGGAAAAAAGGACTTGGAGATATGTCTTTATTATATAAATAATTTCATGCAGGTGTGTTCGGCAAGAGGTCCAGAGTCCAACTGGTTTAGTACACATCGCTACCAGCAGAGGGCGCTCTAATGACGTCAAGTGATGAAGAAAGTACCATAATCCAAGATGACAGCACCCAGTGTGTTCACCACGAGGTCCAGAGCCCAACTGACTTCGTGGCCATCAGAGGGCGCTACTGTGACGTCAGCTGATGACGCAAGTACCGTAATCCAAGATGGCGAAACCCAGTGTGTTCACCATGAGGTACAAAACCCAACTGATTTAGTACATTTCGTCGCCATCAGAGGGCACTACCGTGACATCAGCTGATGACGCAAGTACCGTTATTCAAGATGGCGGCAACTGGTGTATCCACCATGTGGTGTGGGCCTAGTAGCCAGCACCGGCACTAGTGGGCGCTACCATGACGTCAGCTGATGACATTCGGGGTGGGGGAAATAGTGGGGACCAATAGGAGCCCTTAATCCAGTCATGTGTTCGACTTCAGCCAGTAGGATGGCAGTACCTGATGATGTCATTGTAGGAGATATAGGTGAGGCTAAGCAGCTCTGGGGTCTCAGTCTTGTTCAGTCAGAAGTGGAAGAAGAAGAAGAAGAAGAAGAAGAACAAGAAGAACCATGAAGCATCAACAGCAGCCGCACTCCAGCACAGTCATGCAGAACAAGTATCCCATATCACATTATTCTCTCTGGTTAGCTTTATTACTATTATTATTATTCGAAGTTTTCACGTATTGGCCCATATATGATGCTTCCCCGACTTTGTTCAACAGGGTCAAGTACCAACATGCCCAGCTCTGCAGCCTCCATCATGTCTGAACCAGTAGCGGTCATGTGGGTTCCTGTAGTGCACATAGCCCACTTGTTGGAGCGGGACAAGGAGTTGCTGGTCTCCGTGCCACTCATCGATTTATGTGATGGGGACACACGACCTGCACACGACACATCGAATGCTGTCGCTGGTGGTGTTAAACAACAACAAGATGGAGGTCAGTACTGGGTGCCAACATATGACCCATCCCAGCAGAACATTCCAGGCAGAGTTATGTTCCTACAATGACACATGAGGAATCTGTTTGAGCACCAAGGAAGACTGACGTCTGGAGGACCCAGAATGACCAACCAGTATGTTTCCACTGTGGACAATCGGGACATGTGGTGCGCTATTGTCGAGAAAGGCGGCGGATATTTTATGACGCCCGCGCCAGAAGACAGCAGACTGACCTTAGCCAACACCAACTCTGGGACGACGAAAATGAACAAGATGATGTGGGTGCAGGACGACGTAGGTCACCATCGCCACAAGCTAGCCACTGGAGAGGACACTACCCAACACGCCGATCAAGGTCTCCATCGCCGTTTAGAAGCTCCAGCCCATCACCTAGCCGCCGCAACCTGGAAAACTGAAGGGCACGACCTTCCTTATAGGTGTGGCCGCCGAAGAGAAAAAAAAATGATAGGAAACTACATCGATATCCTCATGGATGGCCGACCAGCCCAAGCTCTTGTGGACTCTGGAGCATCATATTCAGTCATTTCGGAGAAGTGCCGTCGCCAGTTGCAGGAAACCGTATTCGTCGGTAGCAAAACATCTTTGTTGAAGATGGCTAATGGGAAATATGTAATACCTACAGGAAGATATGTCATTTGTGTGGGCATAAGTGGCCATACACAGCCCTTAGAATTCATCGTCTTACAAGAGTGTAGTCATGATGTCATTCTCGGATGGGACTTATTGAAAGCTTCTCAGGCAATTATATATTGTGGTTGCTCGAATATTATGCTAGTCGAGATGAGACACTGTGGACAGGAAGATGGGCATCCGAGTGTGTGGAGACAATGTGTGCTGGATGAAGTGATCATTCCTGCAGTCAGTGCTAGAAAGGTAACTGTCATGTGTCATGCCATGCATCAACCCATGGATATTGTTGAGGAATGTAAGAGAAGCATACCACTGAAGAATAACTTGGTCATCCCAGCATCTGTCCTCTGGTTTAAGAACGGATTTGGTGAATTGTGGATAGTTAACTATCGCCGAGAACCGCAGATCGTTCCAAGACGCATGTGCGTAGCATACAATGGGCTGTTAATTGCAGAGCAGCTGAGTGTCATAGAAACCTTCCATGCCGAGTCTGTGGGCGAAATTAACGCTACCACTATGAGACAAGACCTTCTAGATCGACTATCACCAGATCTCACCAAGGAACAACAGAAGAAGCTACTTGCCATTCTTCAAGAGTTCTCTGAATGCTTCAATCCACAGGTGAAGAGCAAATTAGACAAATCGATGGTGAAGCACCAGTTTAGCACTGGAGACCATCAACCAGTAAGCCAGAGAGCATACCGTGTGTCAGCAATGGAACGTCGAACAATTCACGACGAGGTAGAGAAAATGATGAAGAATGACATCATTCAGCCTTAACAGAGCCCACGGTTGTCACCAGTGGTTCTCGTCAGGAAGAAGGATGGCAGTTGGCGCTTTTGTGTTGATTACATGAAGCTTAATAAGATAACTAAATAGGACGTTTATCCTCTTCCACGAATTGACGATACTCTAGTTTGTCTAAAGGAGCTAAGTTTTACTCAACCATGGACATGTACTCTGGATACTGGCAAATCGAAGTAGATGAGGCTGATTGTGAGAAAACTGCATTTATCACCCCTGAGGGCCTGTATGAGTTTAAGGTAATGCTGTTTGGTTTGTGTAATGCACCAGCAACTATTGAACGGATGATGGATAATGTTCTAAGGCACCTGAAGTGGACGATGTGTCTTTGTTATTTAGATGACATTATAGTGTTCTTAGAGACATTTGATGAACATATAAAAAGGCTGAGGGCGGTTCTTAAGTGTCTCCGACAAGGCGGACTGAAACTTAATCCCAGAAAGTGTCTCTTTGGAGCAAAAGAAATCTAAATACTTGGACATCTTGTGTCAAACGAAGGTGTGCGGCCAGACCCAGAAAAGGTGAGATCTATAACGGAATTTCCTACTCCTAAAAGTATTAGAGATATGAGAAACTTCCTCGGATTATGTTCTTATTACCATCGTTTTATCAAAGACTTTTGTATCAAAGTCAGACCACTCCAAGAGTTGTTAAAATTTGATGCTAAATTTATTTGGGGTGGTGCTCAACAAGATTCTTCCGATGTGCTGCGAAAAGCTCTGATGACTGACACTTTATTTGGTCTGTACGATGAGAGAGCACCTACAGAACTACACACAGATGCCAGCGGGTGTGGGACCGGTGCTATTCTGGTACAAATGTCGGATGGAAAAGAGAAGGTTATAGCCTATGCATCTAGGACACTTACAAAAGACGAGAGACACTACTCAACTATAGAAAGAGAATGTCTTGCTGTGACCTGGGCCATGTGCAAATTTCGACAGTATCTCTATGGAAGGCCATTCACAGTGGTTACAGACCATCATTCACTTTGTTGGTTGACAGGTCTTACGGATCCAACAGGACGACTTGCCAGGAGGGCACTACATCTTCAAGAATATGACATTACCACAGTGTACAAAAGTGAAATAAAACACCAAGATGCTGACTGCCTCTCAAGAAACCCTGTGCAAGACCATCAAGACTTTGATGAAGATAGTGACTGTCTCACTGCGCTCCAGGATCTCTCTGCTGAGCAGAAGAAGGACGCCAAGATATCTCAAATTAGGCTTGACTTAAATCGGTCAGAGGATGTGAAAGTACAACTGAAGGTAATTAATGGATTACTTTGCAAGAAAAACTTTGATCCGTTTGGAAAGAGTGATTCCTAAACACATACATTTAAATGTTCTACAGAAATTCCATGACACATCTGATGCCGGAAATTTAGGATTTATTAAGACATATGATAGAATCTGCGAGAGATTTTTGTGGCCACGTTTATTTAGGAGTGTCCGTCACTATGTGTCGCACTGTTGAGAGTGCTAGAGGAGAAAGGCAATTCCTCAGAAACCACCTGGCCAACTCAAATGAATAAAAGTGATCGAAAGAAACAGCATTCCCTAGTTAATACGCTCACATATGCATAGTCTGCAGAGCTAAGTTAACAGTCTTGGTGCTAAATGAAATATTGTTAATGGTAAGTGTACACTTCAGTTTTATATTGTGTAAATTATAATGTCACATCTAAGTTGAGAGTTTGTTGATGCTATAGTTCTTAAATTAGTTTTTCACACAAATGGTTTTCAAATGCTGTATTTCTCTGAACTGCAGTTTCTTGAAATTAATGCTAAGCAGTGCACCAAGTGTTGATGTTATTAAAAACTTTGGAATGTTGAAACTGAGGTTACAGCATTTATATAATTATATTTGTGAGAAGTGATTCGGGGGGGGGGGGGGGCGGTGGAGGAAATTGATGGAGACAGCAACTGTGGACATGAAAAATGGAAGTATCCCCCATAGCGAGAGAAAAAGAGAGAGAGAGAGAAAAGAAATATGGAGAAATGTGGAGGTGAGTAACACTCATTCCCCCATCAATGATGAAATGTATTTTGAAAATAATTCTAAATATGAATAAACTGTGATGACACCCCCTTCCCCCCAAGCAGTGAACCCTGGTTCCATACCTGGCTGACTTGACAGAGACAGAAAAACTTTTAAGCACTTTTAGAATAAATTTTCTCTGCTCTGTCCCTGAGAAAAATGTGCACATCAGAATGATTGTTTTGATCTGAAACTATTAACCAGCAATACATAAGAATGTAAGTGGTGAAATTTAAGTACATAATGTGATAGTATATTATTTTTCTCTAATTTCATAGCTGTTAGATGACAGCATGAGGTAATGAATGACCCCATTGTTTGTCTGGAGTTATTTTGGAAAACCACATGGAGCCTAAATCATGTTGTCAGACAGTGATTTGGAACACTCTCCTTACATATAAGTCTAGTCATTCATGCACTATGTTGGTAGGTAGCTTGAAGAAACAATGGGTAGTTGTTGCTGAAATTAACAGACAAAATCATTGTAACCATAACTAACCTGTGTATGTGGTAGATACTGTCAGTTATAAATCTAGTGATATCAGCATTGGATAAAATACTAATGCTGAATTTCAGTTTCAATTCTGAATTAATGATGCACATTTTCCAAAGTTCACTTAAGTTATTTGCAGATGACACTAGTGAGAGTTATTAAGGAATCTCTGTTTACAATAAGGGAATGAGTCCTTAAGTCCATACATCCAAGGTTCAACACCAGCTTGATGACCCCATAATATGAAGAAAAGAAATTACATTCAATTTGGAAGAAGTGAATAAAAACCAAGATCTCCACCTGGTAGTGGGTGGTAATGAGTTAAAATGTACAAAACCATTAGGAATAAATGTTGATCAAGACTTAAATTGCAAAGATGATGTAATGAAACTCTCCCAGAGACTCAGTTCAGCATATTTTGTTCTGAGAGTAATTTAAAAAGTTTGCACTCCAGATGGGGCTCGAATGGCATATTTTGGTTGCTTCCAGTCCCATATAGCTTATGGGTGAATATTCTGGGGTAAAGCCATTTGCCAATTTAACAAATATTTTAGAGTACAGAATAGGGCTATTCGAATCTTTACTTATTGCACTACAAGACACACTACAAGGGCACAGTACAAGCCCCTACCTAAAATGTTTTTTGTTTCATCCGCCTTCTGACAGTTCAAAGCAGCCCACCATGAATTCCTCTCTTACGGCAACCACTTCATCTCAGAGTAGTACTTACAACTCACATCCTCAATTATTTTTTGGGTATATTCCAGTCTCTGTCTTCCCCTACAGTTTTTGCACTATACAGCTCCCTCTAGTTCCATGGAAGTTATTCCCTTATGTATTAAGATATGTCTTATCATTCTTTCACTTCTTCTTGTCAGTGCTTTCCATATGTTCTCTTCTGTATCAACTCCATGCAAAACCACCTCGTTTCTTATTCTATCAGTCTACTTAATTTTCAACATCCTTATATAGCACCATATCTCAAAAACTTCAGTTCTCTGCTTCTCTAGTTTTCCCACAGTTCACAATTCACAACCATATTTTGTGCTTCAGACTTACATTACCAGGAATTTATTCCTCAGATGAAGGCTGATGTTTAATACTAGCACACATCTTTTTGCCAGGAATGCACTCTTTCCCTGTGCTTATCTGCTTTTCATGTACTCCTTGCATTGTCTGCAATGTGTTATTTTGCTTACAAAGTAGCAGAATTCCTTTCCTTCATCTACTTTGTGGTCAATAATTTTGATGTTAAGTACCTCACTAATCTCATTTCTGCTACTCCTCATTACTTTTGTCTCTCTCTCAATCCATATTCTTTAGTCATTAGACTGTTCGTTCCATCCAACACATCCTGAAGTTCTTCTTTACTTTTACTGAGGGTAACAATCTCATCAGTGGATATTATCATTGACATCCTTTAAGCTTGAATCTTACTCTTGAACTTTTATTTTTATTTCTGGCATTTCTGCTTTATATATAGATTGAACAGTAGTGGAGAAAAACTACATTCATATCTTATACGCTTTTTAATCTGAGTGCTTCATTCTTTCTATACATAAAAAAGTCTGTGTTAATGGTCAGAGCTAAACTTGCTGCTGCTGCTGTGTGTGTGTGTGTGTGTGTGTGTGTGTGTGGTTTCATTGATGGTTTTCTCCCCAAATCACATACTAAGTGATGTGCCAGAGTGTTAGGGCACTGGACCAATATTCAGGTGTAATGGTTTTTGAACCCCCAACTGGCCATCCTGACGTGGATTTCCCATGGTTTCCTCAAGTTGCTAAGGTGAATGCCATGATGGTTCCTTTGAAATGGTCATGGTTAAGTTCCTGTCCTGTCCTTGCCTAATCTGATCCAAGTTTTTATATATTCTATATGTGTACCTATTATATTTGTAACACATTTGAGATGTCCTACACTGTTGTGTTTAATAGTTAAAGGATGAGTAAGTAAATACTTAAATAAAAAGTAAATGCCAGAATTATTTCCTCAACAGCATTGTAACTGAAGATTTATACATCACTGTTGATACCATACCGTTAGCCTTATATGTCTATAAAATTTGTTTATTTATCAGGTTAGAATGTACATAAATGGATCATACCAAAATATGTATTTGCATTATTATAATAATATAATTACTGCCCTTGTGGCATTGCAGAGGAAGCTATCAGTTCTCACTTTTGCAGAAGAGGATACAAATACTTCTCTATGATTTTGAGTATTTGAGAAACTTGCACAAGAGGAGAACAGTTATATAAGCTATGCAAGCCACTTATAAACTTTTTGACATTCCTTACAATTAGTAAATGACTGTTACATTATCACTATGTTGTCAATACATTACTCATCACTGTTTTCTTCTGTAAACATAAGAATACAATGAAGTCATTTGGTTAGACATTAAATAGCCAAACATTCAGAATACCCTAACAGCTTCAGCTCACAGGATAAATACTTAAATGGCTACATTAGCTCAGAACAGAGCTTTAATGCATACTGCAATTACAACAAATAATTGTTTGCTCCTGTATCTCATGACCTGGTTGAGGCACACATATGGTTAATCATCAGTGCATCTGTTATGGGTCACCTTTCTGAGAAAGTGGAGCTACAGTCTTGACTGTAAGCTTGGGATAACAAACCTGAAAGAACCAGAAAAAACCATGGCCCAATTAGCATAACTAGCAATTTATATCTATGAAATTTCACAGATTTGAGACAAATTGTTTGAAATAACTATAGTGGCTCAGAGCTAACAAAGTAGTGAGAGGACTTGAAAGCAACATTTGGAGATCAGTCAGTCACAAAATTCACATATGGTAACTATCTGATGACTTCAAGATGATTGATCTGAACTTGTGGGTGGTGCCCACATATCTCACAGCGTGGTTATGCATACATACTGGCAATCATCAACTGCATCTATTATGGATCATCTTAGCACAGAGATTCCTTTTTTTCTTCCAATTATGGTCTAGAAAACATGTTCCTAACAAATTCCTAACGTTGGTGTGTATATACCATCAGTGATTTTTCTTTTTTGTAATTTGTAAAAATATCAAGAGTGTTCAAAGATGAAAAATGCATTAATAAGTTTAATATCATAATAATGAGCATTAATTCACACAATTCTATGTAAAACTTACACAAATTAAACACTGGATTTTAATGACTGCATTTTTGACATTTGTAAGACTCATTCACAATTATATCTGTTGGTAAATGAGTAAGATAATATTCCCACTGCATATATGAACATATCTGAAGCAATATACATAATTTTTGACTAATTACTAAGGTAAAACTGCCATCAGTCTTAAGCTTGGCAAATACCACAGTGCTGTCCTAGACATAATCCTATTGGATGTACTATCAATGTCCAGGTATTCCAATTTAGCCAGGATTGTCCCAAATTTCCAATTGAAAATCTGACTCCTGATTAAACCTTTTCAGGATGGGGAAAAATCATGATCACACAAAAATGGACAATATTTCATACAATGTTATTGTATCCACTCTAAATTGTTCATTATGGGTTTAAAATTGAGGGCAATCTTGTAAAAGTTAGTGAAAATTAAAATTCTGCTTTTGATTTTAGTCAGAGAGCTAAGTTGGCAAACCTGACATAACAGCCATTGTTTTTGAGTAACAAGTCAGAAGACAATCATACCAGTGCTTAATCATTCTCAGCAAGAACAGCTAAGTAGTGTTGTGCAGTCTCCTTTGTGAAACATTTTTACAAATTTGGATTCATCATCAGGCAGTGAAACTAAAACAGTGTCAGTGATAAAAAGGAAACTAAAGTTGAAAAATACATTCAAGAGTGTGTAAAGTTTACTCAGGGCTTCGAAATGGTGAAGATGGTCATAATTTTCACTGTACTTTGTGCCCTTCATGTTTCAGTGTTTTTTATGGATGTTTAAAAACATGCAATCATGCAACATGTAGAAATTTTATTCAACTCTCGGCCTTGAAAATGCAGATGAAAGTAAGTTCGTTTTATGCTTCACATAGAAGTTTAGAGCAAGAAAAATTAATAGCTGAGGAAGCATCCTTTGTGTTTCACTCAGTTATAAATGGCCATAGTTATGTGTCTGTGGACTGCTGCACTAATTTGTTCCCACAATTGTTTCCAGATTCAAAAATTTCTGAGAAATGTTCATGTGTACACACAAAGGCAACAGAAGTGACTTTGTCAGTATTGGGTCCTCACTCAAAAGAGTAGGCAATTCAACAATTGGAAAACTCTGTTTATTATTCTGCTTCTTCAGATGCATCCAACAAAGGACACCTTAAAACCTCTCCACTGGTAGTACATTATTTTTCTCATAAAAAAGGTGTATGTACAGAACTTCTCTCATTTTATAGCAGTGATAGTGAAACATCTGACTCAGTAGTGACAGAAATCAAAATTGAGCTAAACAAAGCATCTATACTGCTGAAGAATATCAACAGTTTTTCTGCTGACAACACCTCTATTAATTTTGGAAAGAATAAAAATGTATACACTGATCAGCCAGAACTTTATGACCACATACCTAATAGCCGATATGTCCACATTTGGCACGGATAACAGTTTTAACACATCATGACATGGAAGCAATGAGGCCTATGTCAGTCGCTAGAGGGCGTTGCACCACATCGGCACACACAAGCCACCTAATTCCCATAAATTACAAGGAGGGGGCAATGAGCTCTGGTGCCACATTCTATCACATCCCAGATGTGTTTGATTGGGTTCAGATTTGACAAAGTGGGCGGGGGGGGGGGGGGGGGGGCTGCACATCAATTGGAACTCACCACTGTGCTCCTTGAACCACTCCATCACACTCACGGCCTTGTCACAGGGTGTATTATCTTCTTAAAATGCCACAGCCATTGAGAAAAAAGATCGTCATGAAGGAGTGTACATGATCTGCAACCAGTGTATGATACTCCTTGGCCATTATGGTGCCTTGCATGAGCTCCACTGGACCCACTGATGTCCACATAAATGTTCCTCACGGCATAATGGAGCCGCTGCCAGCTTGTTTCCATCCCACAGTAAAGGTGTCAAAGAGCTGTTCTCCTGGAAGACGATGGATTCACACCCTCCCATCAGCATGATGAAGAAGGTGTCAGGAATTATCAGACCATGCAATGCTCTGCCACTATGCCAACATCCAGTGCTAATGGTCATGTGCACATTTCAGTTGTAGCTGCTGCTGTTGTTGTTAACATTTTCACATGCATGGGCCGTTGGCTGGAAGGCCCTTCATTAGGAGTGTACAGTGCACTGTGTGTTCAGACACACTTGTACTCTGCCCAGCAATAAGTCTGATGTTAGTTCCACCACAGTTTGCTGCCTGCCCTGTTTTACCAGTCCACCTGGCCTACAATGTATAACATCTGTAATGAGGGATGGCCGCCCGACCCCACAATACTTGGACATGGTTTCACCTCAGTTTTGGCATGTTTTAAAGACACTCACCACAGCACTCCTCAAGCACCCAACAAATTGTTCAATTTCTGAAATGCTCCTGCCAAGTCTCCATGCCATCATAATCTGCTTTCGGTCAAACTCAGATAGATTGCGTGCCTTCCCCATTCTACACACGGACAGCACGCTCACTGACGCTACGTGCACCAAGTGTGCGTTTGAATAGCAGTCATTCCTTCCCAGGTGATGCTGCTGTTGCCTAGATAGGTTTATATTGCTAGAAGGTTGATGGTAATAATGTCTGGCTGACAGTGTATGTCTAGCTATGCAAAGAAAATTCAAACTTGAGTGCAATGACATGTAAATGTCATCTCTTGAATAATGCCACAAAGCAAGCAGCAAATGTGCTTTGAATTGATGTAGAACCTATTGTTGTTGAGACATGTAATGAATTCCATCAGTCTACTAAAAGAGGCAGTGAAATAAAGAAATCTTTTGCTTGGATGGACTTTGAATGGCAGCGCATTTTAAAACACATACCAACATGCTGGCTATCACTCACTCCAGCCGTAGAGCAAACAGCAAAAAACTTTTAACCACTCAAATCTTACTTCGTCTCACACGAGTACACACCAAAGATACTCAGAGACTTTTTCAAAGATTAAGTTTCTTTAGCATACCTGGGATTTATAATGAACATTGGTGGTTATTTTACACTATTAAATGCAAAATTTCAGTCTGATGATGCACTTATTTGACCTTATGAACTGATTTAGAACCTATCTGAAGCAAAGAAAGGAAGACCGGTTTTATGGCTCTGTGGCATCCTCAGTCATCTTGAAGTCAGCAGATGATTGTCTCAAAATGTTCAAAAGAGAAGTGGCCAGTTACTTGCAACATGGTATATACTGTCTTTTCAAATGATTTGACTTTGAAGAGAGTGTGTACAAAGATTTAAAATCATTTTCATTAACAGGGGAACAGTGCTCAACTTCAGAATTAATAGAAATAACTTCTCAATATGAACTTTCTATAGACAATGACATGATTTTGAAAGAATGTGTGCAATTAAACACCTTTCTCAAGAAAGAAGAGGGAACATTTTTTAAGCTGAAATCTGATGATAAATGGATGAAATTTTCTTGTGTTTATCGAAACTGTGAAATCGTCTTCAAAGTTGTCTGTTTTGTGTATTCTGTACCCCATTTCAATGGTGCTCCAGAAAGAATTTTCAGCTTCATGAGGGACACTTGGCCACCAGATAGAAATCATTTGGCTACATTGGAAGATGAGTTATTCGCTTATGTGCCTGCATTTTTGTCATTTTCTCTACAGGGAAGAAAGGAAGATCCTACTAAGGAGGTTGAAAAGCAAGGAGAAATATCAATAATGAGAAATGCAGTGCTTTGTTATATTGTACTTTGAGTTTTAGGCCTATATATGTTTGGTCTTGGTTTTGTAAAAAAAATCTGATTTCACTCAGAAACTGCATTTGTATTTATATACACAGCCTCAAGAAACTCTTTCTATAAGTTGTAAATTAGTTTTCATATTGATAAATACCATAGTAAACATCATGATTATCATAGGCCTGTTTAGTGCAACAGATATTTATTTCCAGATCTTGCTTCATTTTAATATACAGATTTGGGAAATCAGTTTATTTGTATTTATTTATTTATTAATGCAGGTATCATCCAATGATATAGGCTTTGTCATCATAGTTCAAAAAATAAATAGCACAAATAGAATATATTACAATTTTTATGAGGCTTAAGTGATGAATACTAAGAAATTCAAAACCTTTTTAATTTTTTTAATGCTTGGTGCTTCTCAGCTTGTAAAAATGTGTTCAGAAACATCTTCTATGCACCATGAGCTGACTGAAAACTTTTATGAGGCAAACTGATATTCTCACCTATAACCCATCATCAGTGGCATCTGATACAGAGGACAACAAACAGTTGTATGTACATTGATATCTAAAATATGATAATTGTATACATAAAATCAGGAACATAAATCTACTTACATTATGTATCTCTGTATCAGTGACATTCATTTCAGTTACAAATTCTTTGTAACACTCAACTTTATGTTCATCTAGAAAGCAAACAACCATGGGGATGCTCACAATCCAATTACAACCATGTCTATGTTAATACATTAGGATATGAAATCCATCCTACCTCACAGGAGGCAGGTTGTCATGTATTTTATTGCTGTCAGTTGTTGGGTAGTGACATTATTGGTCACATTTGACATAAATGTCACATAATGTAAACATGGAATTAACAGATTGGCCAAGGAGTCTGCACTACATGTTATTTGTTACTTCTAAGATCATAATTATATGCATTTGTGACAGGCATTTATAAATGTAAAATCTCATGTTTGGGCAGTTAGTTATGTAAGAGTAAAATATACAAAAAGCATAAAATTGTAAAAAATACATACAAAATAAGTAAGAAACAATATTACTTGTCACACACTACACATTGATTAAGTTAGCCTGAGCTCAAAATCTGTGTCTATCATATAATGAGGTTGTCAATTTGGACTTGGACCCCATAGTAATCCAGGGACCGATGACCATAGCAGTCTGGTCCCTTTCAACCCCCAAACCAACCAACCAACCAACCATAGTAATCCAATATTTAATGTCAAATTAGATTTTGTTTCCACGGAGGAAATGCAGAAGCTACAAACCAAATTTATTCAGTTTAAATACTGTTAAAGTTTTGCAGATACAAGGGTCATTCAATAAGTAATGCCGCACTTTTTTTTTTCTCAGAAAATATTTCTTGTTAAGAGTCAGAATTTGGTGACAATATACATCTACATGTCTTGTCCATGTTCTATTTTTCTGTATAGTCTCCATCACGTTCAATGGTCGTATGCCATCATTATGGAAGAGCATGTATTCACTGCTGGTAAAAGCTGTTGTCCTGTAGGTGTAGCCATGTTTTCACTCCATGGCTGACACTCTCATCATTTTCAAAGTGTGTTACCCATAGAGAATCTTTTACCATGGCTTTTCCAGCAGAGGGGGTTGTCTTGAATTTCTTCTTTAGTGGTGAATGGGGGTGATGCCCCTCCATGGACTGCCTTTTTGTTTCTGGTGGAAAGTGGTGCACCCAGCTTTTGACCCCCATAATGATCCGTGACAGATAGGCCTCTCCATTGGTCTCAAGATGCTCCAACAGTTCAGATGAAATGGCCCTTCTTTGAATCTTGTGATCCACTGTGAGCATTCGTGGAACCAATTGTGAGTACCTCTTTGTAAATCCTAGAGTCTCAATCACTGCAGACGCACTTCCAATGCTGACCAACAACTGTAGAGCCTATTGTCAAGTTGTGATGTACCAGTCAACATGAATAATGGGATCCACACGATTCAGTGTGTCTGGAGCTGTGGCTGTGACAGGATGTCCTGAGCATGGCTGATCATGGAGCTCTGTTTTTGCATTTCCGGATGTTGTAACTTTCTTTACCAATAACCTAACTGTACTCCTGTCAACTGCATCATCACCATACACTGTACACAACCGTTTATGGATTCTCATGATGGTTTCTTTTTCTGCACACAAGAATTCAATAACAGCACACTGCTTGTAACATGAGTCATATGTAGACATTGACATTGTACTATGGCTTTGCCATCTGCCAGAACAGTTTGAAACTTCACTGTCACACAGAACAAACATCAACTGTGAAGCACCAACAAGGGTGTTTGTCTGTGTATGTTAATCGCTTTTTAAAAAATTTGGGCATTACTTATTGAACGATCCTTGTACATCTTATTCTGTGACTCTGTTTGTTCATTATGTTGTCAGGGTGTTTTTATCATATGAATGTATATCTAAGTTTCTTCTATAATGTTTTTTATTAATATCATTATCAGAATGCTTGTAACCTGTTAAATGAGCACTGAAATCTGAAAAAAAAGCACAAAGAATGAACTAAGAATAGAAGTCAGATCACATTAGAAAAGAGTGAACAAGTAGAAAATGAAAAGTTTATATGCTTACCATACTGTGATCACATTTCAAAAACTAAGTTGCTAATTGGTATCAGGAGAGAGAACGCAATAAGATCATGTATTATACACAATGTGGATAAGAGGCAAGCACAAACATGTCCAGAGAAAACAACATGAAGTGAATGTGATAAATTTCATGTTTGGCAAACAGGGAGTAACTTGAAACAAGATTTAGACAGCATATTAATGTCCATATAGCAAATTCCTCAGCATTCATACTTTTTGCATATTGTACCCTTAGATTGTAATTGTCAAAACATGATATTTTACATTTATAAATGCATGTCACAGATTCATATAAATATGATCTCAGAAATTACAAAATACATGTAATAAGACTCTTTGGCCTATCTCTTCATTCCATGTTTATGTTATATGACATTTATGTCAAATGTGACCAAGAAATGTCATTGATGTCCTAGTGTATTAACACAGATATGGTTGTAATTAGATTGTAAGTATCCCCATGGTTGTTTGTTTTCTAGATGAACATAACATTGAATGTTACAAAGAATTTTTAACTAACAAGCATGTCATTGATATAAGGATAAATAATGTAAGTATACTTATGTTTCTGCTATTATGTATGCAATTGTCATATTGTAGATATCAGTGTTCATACAACTCTTTGTTTTCCTCTGTATCAGATAACACTGACAGAGTGTTATGCATGAAAATACCAGTCTGCATAACAAACATTTTAAGTGTAGCTCATGGTCCGTTAAAAAATTCAAAACTGGCTACCAGTTCAATGACTTCTCCTACAGCATACATGTAAAACTAATAATGAACAAACCTTGTTAAAATTTTTAGACTTTTACCACACATAATTACAAAAAAACATATAACAATTTTTGCATCACCAATGGCTGGCCAAAATTTCTGCTGCTGCATATGCATATCAAATGTATTCCTCTCATTCCCAGATGTAAAGTAATTCTATGAAATATCCCACTGAAGAATTTGGACAAATTGAGCTACCTAGATTGTTAGTGTGTTTGAAAACAGAAAAATTATGCAATCAGCATCATTAATCCACAGTACAGAAAGGACGATTGCTAGTCACCAGATAGAGGAGGCATTGAGATGTAGACAGGCACAGTAAAAAGACCGCTAGAAATATTTAAGCTTTCGACAATTTTCTTCTTCATAAGCAGAACTCACTTACATTCACAAAACAACAACAACAACAACAACAATAATAGCTCTCTCTCCCACACATGGCTATTATCTCTGGCCACGAGGCATCATTGCCAATCCATCCTCAACTTTCCAGTGTGATTGTCACACAAAAATTGTACATTTATTACCAAAGGAACATATTTATGGACCTTTTTTTGTCTAGAATGTGATGTCCTATTGACACTCAAGTTATTACAGACAATTTCCATTGAAGAAATGTAAACAATTTTTCCTTTTTTTGGGTAACATGAACCGTGTGTCCAAATAATAATGTGTTTTGATGAGTCTCCTGTACATTAAGTCAATGACTTGAAATTATTTGTTATGAGACAACAAACTTATATTCTATTCTCTTAGAATCTTTGTTCTGCCATCTATTATCCAGTCAGCTGCCTACAAGTCCTCCCCATTTGCATTACATTTTCGCTGCAGTTTTAATTATGTCTTCCACTGCAGTCTGTTCCCTCTTCCATTTCTTTGTTCCTGAGTGTTGAAGATATCTTCACAAGAAGTAAAATAATGTAATGTCATTCTCTGTTTATTAGTTCAATGATCTGAAAACTTCCTCTAGAACTGCTAAGAAAAGTGTTGTGTGTGTGTGTGTGTGTGTGTGTGTGTGTGTGTGTGTGTGAATTCCTAAGGGACCAAACTGCTGAGGTCATCGGTCCCTAGACTTATACATTACTTAAACTAACTTATGCTATGGACAACACACGCACCCATGCTCGAGGGAGGAAGAAAAGTGTTGACAGTATGCAAATACCCTGATGATGTTTAATAGAAGCTACAGCATCAATGTACACATTCTTCAAGACTCTCACATAGTGTTAATATAACTCATGTTTCTCTTGGGCTGTTAGTAAAGATCTCTCTGAAACTGAGTCATAAGTTTTCTCAAAATCTAGTAACTTGAGACAAATTGGTAATTCATAGTCATTGTTCTTTTCTGTAGTTTAATTAAATTACAAAAGGTCCATTGGCTATATCAACTTCAGTTGATAGCATTACCTTTACTTGATTGATACCAAATGTTTTTTCTATATGGTCAGTGATAAGTTTAGTAGATATCGGCCTATAAATTATGTTACCTTTCTTCTGAAGCTGCTTGACTTCTCCATTAGTTTAGTAAATATTGGCCTATAAATTATGTTACCTTTCTTCTGAAGCTGCTTGACTTCTCCATTGTTTCAGTTTTTGGAGCTTGTCTTCATTTGCAGATATGCTGTGCTCAAGTATGACATTGCGCCCCTCTATCTTTCCCACCACATCCTTATGTCTGCCTCAACAGCTGAGTGGTCAGCGCGACGGAATGCCATGGAAAGAGGCCCGGGTTCGATTCCTGGCTGGGTCAGAGATTTTCTCTGCTCAGGGACTGGGCGTTGTGTTGTCTTCATCTTCATCATCATCATCATCATCATCATCATCATCATCATCATCATCTCATCTCCATTGACACGCAAGTCACTAAAGTGGTGTCAGCTAAAAAGACTTGCACCAGGTGAGCGGTCTACCCGACGGGAGGACCTAGCCACATGACATTTCATTTCACCACATCATTATGAACACATATGAAATCTGCATTACGATCATGGCCAAATTTTGCTCCATATTTAATGCAAGTTCTTTTTAATCACCGAACTCCAGTGCAAAATAAAAACTGCTGTACTACATAATAGACATAATAGACAAATATCTGATGAGTCCATGCTCAAAAGAAATGATGGGATGATAACAGAAAGTTGGAAACATCAGCTTCTCTGCTAATGGAAATTCTGCTTCCTGACAACGAAGAAGAAGATGAGACAGATGATCAATGTATGTCATGAACTATGTTATGGGAAGACTATGGAAACTTGTGTTCCCCTACAGACAGGAAGACATTAGGAAATACTTCTCCTGCTGAAAAAGAAAAATCTCTCCAGGAACGGATGGGATCCCTGATGAAGTAATACAAGTCTCATGTTCCCAAATTGGTATTTACATGTGAACTGTACAATGAGGTCTCTTGCAAGGAAGCATCGCTGCACCATGGAGGAGTGCCGAGTTAGTAGTTATCAGTAAAGTGGAAACAAACATCAGGTGATACCAAAATCCTACAGACCAATTTGTCTTCTGAACGTTTTTGGAATTATATTTGAAAAACAACGGATGAGGGTCTAGCATAGGTAAGTCAACTGACGATGAAATTAATAAGGTAATGTAGCTAGTGACAGGTACTGAATGTACTTATGCACTATCAATGATGATCAATATTACTGTCACTTTCAATAGCCTTTGGTGGTCATCCTTCTTTGGTTGCCTTAGGGAGTCGGAGTGTCCAGGAGCGCCGTACAACTGTCTGAGAGACTGTTGCCGCAGGAGACATGCGCCTTCAGTATTCCCAGGAAAGGAAATAACGAAGACCGTAACAGAGTTTTGGGATACAGCACTGGAACCCATGCTATGTGTGTATATGTGTGGTATCTGTTCTCTCAGTCGTGTTGTGAATTTGGGTGTGATGGGAGGCACAGAGCAAGTGGCAATGACTACTGTGTCCAGATGGCTTAGTGGTCAGAACATCTGCCTCGTAAGCAGGAAACTCGTGTTCGAATCTCGGTCCAGCACAAAATTTCAACTTTCCCTTTGATTTAAATCAATGCTTACTGATGGCCAGTGTCTGTAGTTCCTTAGTGTCTCCATACTACAGAAATTACATAATAGCAGTAATGTAAGAGGACTGGAGGCATTTGCAGATGTCGTACAGTTTGTTATAAGTGCTGACTTCAGAAGAATGATAGAAGATGAATGTAATGCTGCGCTCCATGAGCTTGAAGGGTGGTGTCTTATACTCATTGGCACCTCACAGAGCCACGTATTTCTTGCTGAAAGGGACGGCCGAAGTGGCCGTGCGGTTAAAGGCGCTGCAGTCTGGAACCGCAAGACCGCTACGTCGCAGGTTCGAATCCTGCCTCGGGTATGGATGTTTGTGATGTCCTTAGGTTAGTTAGGTTTACCTAGTTCTAAGTTCTAGGGGACTAATGACCTCAGCCGTTGAGTCCCATAGTGCTCAGAGCAATTTGAACCATTTTTTGAATCTAGCAAGAAATCCTAAGATAAAATTAAGCGATTTAACTATTAGAAGAAGAGCAGTAACGAGGCGGTATTCATTGGTGAACGTCACATAAAGGAAGCAGGCAGAAAAGGTACCAACATGATGAACAAAATTATAACTATCGCTAATAGACAATTTCGACTTCCCTGGAACACAATCAGAGCGTACGACCAATCCATATTAGCTTCAGTCGTAGGGTAAGGCACGGAAGATTGCTGCTTGTGAAGCCGGCTTCATTAGTCAGGTGTTTAGCGAGGACTGTTACTAAGATTCACGGGCGACTGCACTACCCCCAATGATGCATTGTCAGTAACTCGAGGACTATGCCCACTGGATTTGCGAATTAGAAGAAGGTGAACGCTTTAATGGCTAAAAAATGGCAATCAGATGGAAGTACAAAAGATACTTGGAACTGACGGCAGTACAGAAAAGTTAATACGAGAGTGGATATTGCAACTGTGACAAAATGAATGGGACTCTAGGTACCGCAAGGAGGACATTTCTCGCTAACATCAGGGAGTGACTACAAAAGACATTTCTTCAGTTGTCGAGTGGATACATTACCCGACTGGTCATGGCCTGTATGCAACGTACGTGTACAAAATCAAAAGGCAAATTAATGATAGTGGCGCCTGCGGCAATGTGGGCACTCTAGAGCACACATTGTGGGACTGCGTGCTCTACGAAGGTGCAGCGGATAATGGTCATCAGGCATTAAGGACGGTGGATCACACTGCACTGAGGACGAGTCAGTCTGGCAGATCTCGGACGACACTGCAGCCGCGGTATCTAGGAAGGCCGAAGGAGACTTCACACGGCACACAACCGCACGCCAGTATGCTGCCATCCCGCCTAGACGAGATTCTCATCAGATGGAGAGAAGATAATTTAGGTCAACGACCACTGAATGAAATGATTTTCAAGAATCTGCCTTGCGCAGGTCCAAGTGATCACGGAAATGTGAATTCTAAGACGTTACAGTGAAATGTCGAATCGCTTGTAAAGTGCTGCTGACGCTGCCCGAAGCCCAAGCAATCCAGTAGATAATGTTGTTGACTGGGGCATTTATGAGGGCGGATCCAGCAGCAGAAACATATGAACATCTGCATCTACATTTACATTGAAACTCTGTAAATCACATTTAAATGCCTGACAGAGAGCTCATCAAACCACCTCCACAATTCTCTATTATTCCAATCTCGTATAACGCGCGGAAAGAACGAACACCTATATCTTTCCCTTATTTTATCGTGGTGATCGTTTCTCCCTATGTAAGTCGGTGTCAACAAAATATTTTCGCATTCGGAGGAGAAAGTTGGTGATTGGAATTTCGTTAGAAGATTCCGTAGCAACGTAAAACAGTTTAGATGCACTCTAAGAAATGATCATATGTACTCCATGGATTATACACGCAAACAAAGTTGACACTCGGCGCTGTGACTGATGGGAGCGACTATAAAGGCATTTCCCATTTACTGTCACTCCCATCGGTCAGCGCGCAGCGTCAACTTTTTTTGCGTGAGTAATACACAACCAGACTCTGTAGCACTAAAGTAGTATTATTAGTTGGGCAATTGGTTAAGTCTTTTAAAAAAAAAAGTGTAGTAGTAGAGAACAATTGTAGTAGGTAGCATTTTTTGTAGAATTAGCACTTAAAAAATATTTGTAAGTACCAGACACAAGTAATTAACAAGCACATTTATAACCACCACAAAAATCTGATTGTATGGCCTAAGTTAGCTTTCCAGAAAATAGGCTGTAGTATGAAGAACAAATATACTGAGGTGACAAAAGTCATGGAATACCTCCTAATATCGCGACGGATCTCCTTTTCTCCTGTCTAGTGCAGCAACTCGACGTGTTTTCTCTGCCTCGTGATGACTGGGTGTTGTGTGCTGTCCTTAGGTTAGTTAGGTTTAAGTAGTTCTAAGTTCTAGGGGACTTATGACCTAAGATGTTGAGTCCTATAGTGCTCAGAGCCATTTGAACCATTTGAACCCACTCGACGTGGCCTATACTCAACAAGTCGCTGGAGGTCCCCCGCAGAAATACTGAGCCACACTGCCTCTGTACCAATTGAAATCCTGACTCATCTGACCAGGACAAGGTTTTCCAGTGTTCTAGAATCCAATCTATATTCAATGAGCCCAGTATAGCCACCGCAGGCGATATCGTGCAGTAAGCAAAGGCACTCGCGTCGGTCGTCTGCTGCCATAGCATATTATTGACAAATTTCGCCGCACTGTCCTAATGGGTATGTTCGTCGTTCGTCCCACACTGATTTCTACAATTATTTCATGCCGTATTTCTTGTCTGTTAGCGCTAACAACTCTACGCAAACGCCGCTGCTCTCGGTCGTTAAGTGAAGGCCTTCAGCCACAGTGTTGTCCCTGGTGATAGGTAATGCCAGAAAATTGGTACTCATGGTAAACTCTTGACACTGCGGATCTTAGAATACTGAATTCCCTAACGATTCTCGAAATGGAATGTTCTATGCGTCTAGCTGCAAGTGCCATACCGCGTTCAAAGTCTGTTAACTTCTGTCGTGTGACGATAATCACGTCGAGCACCTTTTCACATGAATAACTTGAGTACAAATGACTGCTCCGCCTATGCACTGCTCTTTTATACCTTGTTTACGCGATACTACCGACATCTGTATGTGTGCATATTGCTATCCCATAACTTTTGTCACCTCAGTGTAAAGAAATAAATAAATTTATTGAATTATGGACCTCGTAATCGCCTGAGACTGCAGGGCCTTTATTTTCGACGTTATTCAGTTGCTGATTTCTCCTAATCAGCCCTCCTATCAGCCTACATGTTTTGTTACAAAACTAAAGAAGGAGTCTATTACCTGTGCTCCAAGTGACATATTGTGGCAGTTGATATTTATTGAGTTACGGACCTACAAATTTATAGGCTGAGTCCATGCGGCTCTATAATTTTGTACGATATTCAGCTGCCAATTCTGCTAATCAGACCACGAGTCTGCTTTATTTTTTGTTACAAAACTAGAGAAGGGCATTTTGTGACTGCTGATATTTATCGAACTACGATCTTTGTATAATAGGGGCAGATTATGTGCAGCCCCTATTTTTTGCAGCGTTCAGTTGCCACTTTCTTCTGATAGTTAATGAATTAAAGACCTCATAAGATAGGGGCTGAGGCTGTGAGGCCTGTATCTTCTGCATAATTCAGCTGACGGCTTCTCCAGTTCAGATTGATAATCTGGCTTCATTTTTTGTTAACAAATTCAGAAGGGGTCTACTACAGATGCTGCAAGTGACATGTTGCGATGGCTGATATTTATTGAGTTATGGAACTCCTAAATTAGGGGCCGAGGCCTCTGGACCAGTATGTTCTGCGGTATTCAAGTGACGATTTCTCCTAATCGGCCCACGAGTCTGCCTATAATTTTTGTACCAAAACTAAAGAAAGGGTGCACTATGTATGCTTTAAGCAGCTCGTTGTGACTGCTGGTGTTTATTGAATTGTGGACCATGTAAGTTACAGGCAGAGTCCGAGCACATATTATTTTCTACGTTATTCAATTGTTGATTTTTCCTAATCTGGCTTAATGTTTGTTAAAAATTTAAAGAAGGAGCCTACTATGTATGCTTCAAGTGGCATGTTGGGACGGCTGATATTTGAGTAATGGACCTTCTAAGTTGTGGGCTGAGCCCATATGGCTCTAATTTCCTACGACATTCAGTTGCCAATATCTCCTAATTCACTCACAAGTCTGCCATCATTTTCGTTACACAACTAAAGAAGGAGTCTATTACGTATGCTTCAAGTAACACAGTGTGGCATCTGAATTATGGAGCTTCTAACCTACGGGCTGAGTCTGGATGGCCCTTATTTTCTATGATATTCGGTTGCCGATATCTCCTAATTAGCCCGTCTGACAGGGGGATGGGGAGGGAGGTCAAAAGTGATTGATAAAACTGGCAGGTGGGGGAGATAAGTGTGACAGGTTGGGTAGGGGATCTTAAATGATCCTGATTCTAATGACACGGGCACAGACGGTCCAAAAACAGTACCAGAATCGGCAAAACAACCATTCTGTATATACAATGAAGGACTAAAACATCGCTACACCAAGAAGGAGTTGTGCGACGTAAACTAAAGTTGGTAGACGTGTTTCGAGATCTGAAAGATGATGTCTATTCAAATTTCGCGCCAGTAGGATAAGTGAGGGACTAGTAATCCAGCTGTGAGGATGAAAATCAGGTCTGCTTTAAGTACACGATGTAACGGTTGTGGGCGTTAGTTACCTTTGAGACTGGACCTGGTGAATTGATATTATTCAAGAATGCCTTTAAGGTGACAAAGGCGCCATTATCAACACATCACTGAGTTTGAACGAGGTTGTGTAAACTACAATATTACAGAAAGACGTAGCAGGAATGAAGCCACTGTACATGATCGCTGGCAGCGCTGGTCACGAGAATGTACGGTCGCACGAAGACCGGGCTTCGGACGGCCACGTGGCACTACCGAGACGGAAGACTATCGCATTCGGCATATGTCTCTGGCGCAGCGCACTGCATCTGCAGCAGCAATTTGAGCAGCAGTTGGCATCACAGTCACACAACGAATTGATACAAATCGGTTACTTCAAGGACAGCTCCGAGCCAAACGCCCAACAGCGTGCAATTCACTGACGCGAAACCACCGCGAGAGCTGATTGGAGGACATGCAGGAGGTGTGTTGTGTTTCCTGGTGTAAGCTGATCTGCCTCTGTGCCAGTGATGGCCGTTTGTTGGTTAGAAAGACGCTAGCTGAGGCCCTGTCTGTGTGTTAGAAATGTTCAAATGCGTGTGAATTCCTAAGGGTCCAAACTTAAACTAACTTATGCTAACAAGGGAACCTCCCCATCGCAACCCCCTCAGATTTAGTTATAAGTTGGCACAGTGGATAGGCCTTGAAAAACTGAACACAGATCAATCGAGAAAACACGAAGAAGTTGTGTGGAACTATGAAAAAATATGCAAAGTAAACAAACTGAGTAGTCCACGCGTAAGATAGGCAACATCAAGGACAAGGTGAGATCAGGAGCGCCGTGGTCCCGTGGTTAGCGTGGGCAACTGCGGAACGAGAGGTCCTTGGTTCCAGTCTTCCCTCGAGTGAGAAGTTTAATTTCTTTATTTTCGCAAAGTTATGATCTGTCCGTTCGTTCATTGACGTCTCTGTTCACTAAAATAAGTTTAGTGTCTGTGTTTTGCAACCGCACCGCACCGCAAAACCGTGCGATTAGTAGACGAAAGGACGTGTCTCTCCAATGGGAACCGAAAACATTTGATCGCAAAGTCATAGGTCAACCGATTCATCCATAGGAAGACACGTCTGATATATTCTATACGACACTGGTGACGGCATGTGCGTCACATGACAGGAATACGTTGTCGACCCACCTAACTTGTACACTTGGCGAATGAGTAAAAAGATTCTTCTACCTTGCCCGATTTAGGTTTCCTTGTGGATGTGATAATCACTTCCAAAAAAGACAGATAACTGTCTGAAAATAAAAAATCAAATTTTTCACTCGAGGGAAGACTTGAACCAAGGACCTCTCATTCCGCAGCTGCTCACGCTAACCACGGGACCAGGGCGCTCCTGACCTCAGCCTATCCTTGATATTGCCTATCTTACGCGTGGACTATTCAGTTTGTATACTTTGCTTATTTTTTCATAGTTCCATACAACTTCTTCCTGTTTTATCGATTGATCTGTGTTCAGTTTTTCAAGGCCTATCCACTGTGCCAACTTATAACTAAATCTGAGGGGGGTGCGATGGGGAGGTTCCCTTGTAAGAACAACACACTCATCCATGCCCGAGGGAGGACTCGAATCTCCGGCGGAGGGGTCCGCGCAATCCGTGACGTGGCGCCTCAAACCGCGCGCCATGTCCATGTGTTAGTCACATTGGACCTACACCTGGAGTTATGGTCTCGGGTGAGGTTTCGTATGACAGCAGGAGTACTCTTGTGGTTATCCCACGCACCCTGCCTCAAAATTTGTTCGTCAATCTCGTGATTCGCCCTGTAGAGCTTCCATTCATGAACAGCATTCCAGGGGATGTTTTCCAAAAGGATAACGCTCGCTCACATACCCCTTTCGTAACCCAACATGTTCTACAGAGTGTCGACATGTTGCCGTGGCCTGCTCGATCACTAGATCTGCCTCCAGTCGAACACATACGACACATCATCGCGAAAGCTCCTGCATCATCCATAAACAGCGTTGACCATCCCCGTATTGACCTACCAAGTGCAACAGGCGTGGAACTTCATCCAACAATCTGACATCCGGCTCATATACAGCACAATGCATGCACGTTTACGTGTTTGCATTCAACATACTGGCGGTTACACCTGTTATTAACGTACGAGCATTTCACATTTGCAATGGCTTATTTTGCGCTTAAATTACCCTGTGATCTTGCAATGTTAATCACTTAAATATGCTACCTAGACAAATTTATTCCCAAAATTTCGTTACTCTGTATTAATTATTTTTTGGCGTTGCGATTTTTTTCCGTCACTGTATTTCCTGTATTATAAGAAAAACTTAACTAAGTTCCACAATATAGCTTTGTTGTAAAGTGAACTAAGGGGCAGGTTAATAATCGAAAGGTTGGGACATCTATGCCCATCTCATGCTAAGATATTTTTTCATCCTTAGAGTAACTGCGGCAACGGATGACCTGCTGAACGCTTGAAAATTTATGATGTATCATGGCAGTGTGAAATTCACGTGCATCAAACTGCATGACCTAGTTCACAGGCAGAATGAAGGCAGGACATACCTCTTCCAAAATCACATGCCTTCGTGTTGTTAATGTTTCGCCAACGTTAAGACATCCAAACAACCACAGATGTCATCCTGTGCAAATGAAACAAATGAAAAGTGCACTTGAACTACACTGGGCTAGTACGTCCGTTAACTTATAGTGAGTTGCGCAAAATTTTCCTTGAACTCACGGACGCTTCCAAAGTGTGACGCAATGGCACTCTATTAACCTTACGTAACTGCAGAAAGGGGAAATCCAACGACGTGTATGCATAGCAAACCATGACTAATTATGTTTCTTTCACTGTTAGCTGAAAAACGGTCAATACAAAAACACCTTTCAGTTTCAGAACGAACATCATCAGAGACCCGTAAAATGAGAAATCGTCTATTTTCCTCTGATGAGTGTAAGAGTTCATATCAATTTTAACAACATTAGGCTGTGAAAATGTCAGTTCGTGAAGCCAAAAACGAGTGCCATAAGAGTGCAGACCACTCACAGAAGCTTAGGGAATGCTGGTCAAATATGAAGGTCGTTAGTAGCATGAAAGTTAATGTCCAGACACTCGTCGATGACACAGGAACTGAAACAGAGTAGCAAAAACAGAAAGGCTTAAGTTACGTTTCAAATGTCCTTTTACATACAAAGATCAAGGAGTACTTCCCCAGTTTAATTCGCACTCCACTGCAAAAATACGTGATACAAATATTAATGTCAGCGATGTTAAGAGACATCTGAAAACACTAAAATTGATAAAGGCTCCTGGGTCCAGCGGAATCCCTGTCGGAATCTATACAGCATCTCAACCTAATATATCGCAGATCCGTCGAGCAAAAAATCTGTGCCTAGTGGGTGGAAGAAGGCACAGGTTGCACCCGTCTACAACAGAGGATTATAGGCAGCAGGGGTCATCCACAAAAAGTCATTAACATTCATCTGTTGTTGAATCTTACAAAAAAAATTTTTTTGAGCTTGAACCTAGCGAGGCATATAGAACAGAATGACCTCCTCCATGTCAACCATCATGGATTCCGAATCATAGGGCCATGTGAAACACTTCTTTTGCGCCTCCCACATGACAACGGGAAAACCATGACAAAGCCAATCAAGTAGATGCAATATTTCCTGACTTTTGAAAAACACTTGAATCGGTACCACACGACCTTTTTCTGAAGAAAGTACAATAATATGGGGTATCAGACGAAATTTGTGACTGGATTGAGAATGCCTTGGCAAGGAGGACGTACATGTTATGCTGGGTACATAGTCATCGATACATGTTCGGCACATGTAGAAATAGCTTTACCGTGCCCTAGGCTAATACTTTGGGACCCTGGCTGTTCGTGTTGTCTATTAATGACCTGGAAAGCAATATTCATTAAAGCAGATGAAGTTATTTATAATGTAGTACTGTCTGAAGAAAGCTGCATAAATATTCAGTAAAGAGAAAATAAAACTGTGCGCTTCACAGAACGAAAAACATAGTATCATAGGATTAAAATGTCAGTGAGTCACAACTATAGTCAATACATACAAATATATTGGGTGTAACAATTTGTGGAGATATGAAATGGAATGATCACATCATTTCAGCTGAGGGTAAAGTAAGTGGTTGACTTCACATCATTTGCAGGATACTGGGAAAATACAGACCCTTTAGAAAGGATATGGCGTATGAGATGAAGTATACCAATATAGACTTCACAAGGAATCGGTAAATCAGGATCGCAATCAGGAAGCAGGACACAGTGAACCAGGTATATTTCAAATACGGAACACCATACACAAAAATATAAATAACAATCGTGCTTCTTAAGCAGTCAAGGTCGTATAACACTTGAGCACAGACAATCAAATTGATGAACCAGAGAGAAAACCAAATAACGTTTACGGATGTTCGACTTAGAGTCTGATGATGCGTAGATCACTTGAGCTATTCAGCTGACGCTGACACACAGAAGACCAAAGGTGTCGTGATGAGCTCCCAGCTCAAACGTCGGCTGGTGCACACGAAGGCGCGGCTAGAGAGACACCCTGCTCTGCCTTAAGACCGTTGCCCACATTATATCCATGGCAACGGCTGCGCGCACTATGCGAGTGCGCAGACTGAAATGGCGGCAGGACATTAAGGATCTGGAGCCGACACCATGAGTCGCTTAGTTCCAAAATGTCCTTTATCCAACCGGCATAAATTTCGGTAATTAGTGAAAAACGTATTTAACAATTTCTGTTGTATGTATAAACTTGAATTTTTTTCTGCATGTTTCTTAGTCATCTATTTTTGTTATTAAAACATAATAAAAATAACTTATTTCATAATTTTATTATAACTAAAAAACTCTTGGATAAGGGACGTTTTGGAACCAAAATATGGAGAAGAGACATTTTGAAAATAAAAACTTCGGATAAGAGACAATTTGAAAAAGGAAATAGGGGAAAAACTATAAACAATATTTGTTTAGTAAACGTATATAATTTAATTTTTGTGGAAACAATGTCTGTAGGTATTTTTAAAACAACTGAAATAATTTCTGGTTAAGTTAGGGAAACAGATAGGAACATACATTTATCAGAAAATTATTAAAAAATACGTTACATTAAACCTACACATATTACAGAAAACATAAATTTTAAAAGTGACCTTATGGGTAGTCATTTACTTATTTAAATCTGGATTTCTCCTATTAACTGCCGTGAAGTAATTAAAAGACATTTTCATCACCCATGTTTCCACTGGCGTTTTCATCATCAGCTTGTTCTTCAGGTCTGTTCTGTACTGAATTGAATATAACATTTTTGTAGAAGGCCAGGTCTTCATTTTGAGCCCAGTTTTCCCCAAAGGGAAGAGTCAGAAGCTTGTTGACATCTTTAACTTTCAGCTATTTTACTGTTACCCGAGGTAGTACTAACGGTAGTTCAAAGTTTTGAACTTTAAATCCAGGGCTAAGTAGTTTTTTCGCCTTTCCGAGATTGGTGTTATACAAGGTTCACCTGCAACAAGTACTTCACAGGCTGGCACATTGCCTAGTGCTATAATAAATCTTTTAACAGTTGAAAATTTATAGTGCCAATTTCCAGGCTTCTTCTGGTAGTTTTCACATACCTTCTTCCAGTCAGAAATATTACAGCTCTCAGTCATACTGAAAACACTTCCACATTCCTTAAAGATTTCAGTGTATTTCTCAGGCTTAATAATAGTGTCTTAATTTTGTATTTCCTTCTCAATGCTGCCAAATAGACGATAAGGCAGCATATACGAATCACCTGGTACAGGGAATACTAAAAAAAAAAAAGTCTTTAGTATTTGGCGGCGCTTCATTTACCAACCAGTATTGAAGCATAATAATTATTGAACTGTTCCGGGTTTGTCCTTCACAACTATCCGTAAAAAGCCTTACAGTGGTCACTCCTTCCAAGGGAAAGTATTTTTTAGCCAATAAAAAATTGCTGATGCTATTTCGTTCGAATCTTCTTTGAAGTCCGACTCCGTCCAGTGATATATAACATGGTCTTTTGTCTGCTTATCTTTAGATTTACCTTGGCAGATAGTAAAGTTAAATAAATAGAACTGTCGTCTATAGTAAGCTGTCTGGTCAAGGATTTTGGGTAAAACCAAATTCTTTTGCCAGTCAAAGGATAGGGTGATTTCATTTTCAGTTTTCAGTAAATTAAAGAATGCTTCTTCCCTCTTTTTGTGGAGATTGAAATCAATTTCTACCGACTTGTCCCCAATGTCTAATTTCAACTGAAACTGGATGCATTTGGAGCACTTGTCCACAGCAGGAGAGCCAAAGCTTAAGTTACAATCTTTGACAAATATTTCATAAAAATATGAATATGGAACTTGAAGACCACTTTCTACTCTTGAATTGTAAGCCTTGAGAAACTTACTTATTGAAAGATGGCTCGAAAAATACTGTCTTGTTATTCTGATGTTTTTACAATTATGTTTTTAAAGTGGACAGAGACTCTCTATGAATGTCTTTACAGAACGCCTTTTAGCCTCAAACAGCTTAGACTTACTGTCTTCTCCTCTATTCTCTACAGCTAAATTTCTGGAGCAGAAATGTCTCTTACATCTCGTTGAGCTCTTTTCTCACTAACACCAAGTTTGCCACAAAAGGATTTCTTACATACCCGAACCAAAGAAGTGTTTCCAGATTTGGTTTGTGGGATTAGATAGCGATTCCAATTTTAAATGATTTGTATCCGTTCATCTTCATTAGTTCTCCTCCATTTAAGTGTTTCTCTCACAATATATTTAAGTACATAGTTATCCCGATCAATTTTATTCTTTGAAGAATAAAAGCCTCCATGAAACTTACGAACATCTTGCATAATAAGCTGATTACACTTAAAAACTTGAACAGAATGAAGTCACTGTGGTAGTCTTGGCAAATTCTTTGACATGTAGAGCTTCCGCTTCTCTATTGTCTTTTTCCATTTATCTGGATCCTTTATACGTTTCCTTCCTTTGTTCTTCTGACATGGAGTTATCTTTAGTCCCTTCATAATCTGTTGTTCAGTAGTTTGAGGTTTTAGTTCCTCCACTGGTTAACCACAAAGTTTATCAACTTTTAGGCCTATAACACTGCCTGTACAGTACACTTTTAAAACAAGAAGCTCACTTTAAACGCAGAAGAACACTTAAAACAGCCTAATTTTAATTATTGGTAAGAATTTTGACAGTAAAAACTATCAAAAACGCCATGGTGAACACACAAAACAAGCACCAACTTCACAATAAACGAAAAACATAACCTATCGTCAACAGTAAACAAAACTTAGCTTCAACTGACCGCCAGTTCTACCACAACACATTTCACTGGAAAAATACCCTACATAATGATTTTAAATTACCCTATTCCTTAAAATGGTTGGTAGTTGCACTGTGTGTAATGGTCACTTTTGAAAAGAAAAATGACACACTGCTTAGAAAAAGGCAAAGGATATAGGTCGTTTTGTTACAAAAATTAACGGTAGATGAGTTGGCCATGTTGGATTGCATAAGGGACATGCTGAAACTAAATAGACATATTTCAGGATTTTATTATTGAATTGCAATGGTTTAAAGGACGTTTTGAACGAAAACCGTAGTTTAATATGGTGTAAGAAAATTTGATGAATGCTATGGTAACAGTAACTCAATTTCCACAAAAAAAGTATAAAGGACGTTTTGGAAATGAGTGACTCACAGCCGCGCGGGATTAGCCGAGTGGTCTAAGGCGCTGCAGTCATGGACTGTGTGACTGGTCCTGACGGAGGTTCGAGTCCTCCGTCAGGCATGGGTGTGTGTGTTTGTCCTTAGGATAATTTAGGTTAAGTAGAGAGTAAGCTCAGGGACTCATGACCTTAGCTGTTAAGTCCCATAAGATTTCACACACATTTGAACATTTTTTGAGTGGCTCACATGAGACACTCGTGCAACCCATCCTAGAATATTCTTAAAGTTTGTGGGATCCATATCAAATAGGACTAACAGCTGATGTACACTGTCTGGTCACATTAATGTGACTAACTGTTAAAACCCTGAAAACCACCTTTTCCAGTGTGGACCAATGTGAGACTTGGAGGAAGACAGTCGTTGAGGTTTTAGAAGGTATTGACAGGGATGTGGAGCCATGCCGACTTCATTGCCGTGGCCAGCTGGGTTAAGGACCCATAGCGCGAACAGCCTGATTGAGGTTCTCCCACAGACTCACGACTGAGTTTAAATCCGATGAGCTTGGTGGACAGGAGAGTACGGTAAGTGCATCCTGGTGCTCTTTGAACAATGCACGGACACTGCAAGCTTTTTGACATGTTGCATTGTTATGCTGGTAGATGCTATCGTGCTGAGGGAAAAGAAAAAAAAACTACGTATAGGGGTGGATATGATCCCCAAGAATACCTGATACTTACGTTGATTCATCGTGCCTTTAGAATGCCGAGATCATCCAGGGAATGTCGCGAAAACATTTCCCAGACTATAATTCTCTCTCCTTGTTTGCATTCACACGCTTCACGCTATCTGGCCGATGAAGCATAAAATGTGATTCGTCTGAATAGGCAACCTGCCGCCATTCAGTGGACGCCCAGTTGCAGTACTGGCGTACAACTTCCAATCTTCGTCGCTGACGAACGGCAGACCGTATAGGTGCATGAAACAGGAGCCTGCTGCGGAGGCCCATATGGAGCAAGGTTTGCTGAAGGCTTGTTGAGCAACTGATCTGGGCGATCAGTTGCTCAACAGTTGCATGTATGTTCTCCCGCACACACCTTTGCAGCCGTCGTTCACTTCTGTCATCGATGGGCAGTGTTGCACTACAGTTGCTTCGGCGTCAGTTTTCGGTAGCGCCGTTTTACCATGCACGGTATACGTTAACCACGGCGGCGCGCGAACATTTTACAAACTTATCCGTTTCAGAAACCCATGGCGATAAAGCCAATGGCCATGTAATTTTGGCCATTAGATAAATCGCTCCGTTTCCGCATTACGACAACGACTGCACTGTTTTTGTCCCTACCCCCTCTCCCACCCCACCACTGACACACTTTACATACCCTCCACTGCTTGTGCTGCCACCTGTCGTCGGTGAGAGGTTGTTGCACTCTGTCGTCGAACATACGCAGTGATAACATTAATGTATAATGTATACAAATACGGGCAACGCGAATGGTCACAGGTTTATTTAACTCACAGGAGAGCGTCACGAAAATACCGAAACCCTGAACAGGCAGACGCTTGAAGATAGATGTAAACTAACCCGCGAAACCCTACTCACAAAGCTTCAAGTACCGGTTTTAAATGGGGACTCTAGGAATATGCTGCAGCCTATTTTCATGAAAACACTAATCGCGTATACTATACTGGAAATAATTTTTTTCAACATGTGGATGTTGGTTCCGGTATAGCTCCAGTTTTGTTCCATCGCTGCTATACTGTGTTTGTCAAATGAATTCATTGGATCTGAGTGCATCTTTATTAGAGACTCTTACTGGCACATGAGAAAATCCACACTCATATTTGACTTAGGTTTGTCAGATGTTGGCCAAGTTATGGGATTACATTTACATGGCCATATTCGTGTGCGTTGGTTTTGGGTCCACATATACACTCCTCCTCTAAACAGCCCACTTAGATCTGATGATTAGTCCCAGAGATATAATTCCAGTGTTGAATTCATGAAGTCGAGAATCGTTGGTTCAATTCTCGTGTGCACAGTTCGCGATATACGGCGGCCAAGGAGGTCAGAATGATAATGGCAGAAACTTCCATTCCTCCTCTTTAAAATGAGACATAGATCACAGTGTTTATGTTTAACCGAGTTGTCAAATTTTGAAATTTCCTAGACAGAAAATGTTGGTTAGGGCATGTATGACTCCCCCCACGCCGGTCATAGTGTTTAAAGACCTTTTAACGTCAAAACTATTAAAACAGTACTCCCTTGTTCTTAGCGATCCCTATATCGATGGTCATTAAATTCTCCGCTACTTCCCTTCCATTTAAAACCGCAGTCTATTCCATTAGGATAGGCGTTAATCTCAGACCCACAGTTTCCTTGGAGTCAGAGTGCGTGTCCATTAATCTAGCTAGATGTGTCAGTGTTACACACTCTATAGATATACCATATTAAAACGGGGAAAGCATTTCCTTTTTAATGGCCTCAGCACACTGAAAATTAGATCGTAACTATCAGTCACTGTTTGTACAACGACCACTTACCCCGATTTTCTGGTGGAAAAAATTTCATAGTTAGCTACAATTAGTGTAATTAGTATTTTTCAAAGCCAATTTCAGAGACGGGTCTTGTCCGTCAGTAAACGCACAGAGGAGCACGTGCTGTGCAAGAGATTCCCGCTATGTTGACAACTACTCACCTGATACCGACATTCCGACTCATTTTTTCTCATCTGTTCACCATATACATCTACAAAAATACTTGACTACACTTAAAGTTCTGGCTCACTTGCTCTGTTCTCAATCACGGACAACATAGCAACACACTAAGACAAAAAAAAGACACGCCATGAAAGAATTGTCCGAATGGGGCGGAAATCGGTAGATGTGATGTACATGTACAGATAAACGAATGATTACAAGTTCATAAAGAATTGGATTATTTATTCAAGAGAAAGAACATTACAAACTGAACAGGTTAATGAAGCACTGGTCCAACTCTGGTCCTTATACAAACTCTTATTTGGCTTGTCATTGATTGATAAAGTTGTTGGATGTCCTCGTGAGGGATATCGTGCCAAATTCTGACCAATTGGTGCCTTAGATCGTCAAAATCCCAAGATTGTTAGAGGGGCGTATCCATAATGCTCCAAATATGCTCTATTGGGGAGAGATCCGGTGAACTTACTGGCCAAGGTAGGGTTTGGCAAGCACGAAGACAAGCAGTAGAAACTCTCGCCGTGTGCGAGCGGGCGTTATCTTGCTGAAATGTAAGCCCAGGACGGCTTGGCATGAAGGGCAACAAAACGCGGCGTTGAATATTGTGGAAGTACCGCTGTGCTGTAAGGGTGCCTTGGATGGCGACCAAAGGGATCCTACCATGAAAAGAAATGGCACACCAGAACATCACTCCTGGTTGTCGAGTCACATTGTGGACGACGGTCAGATTGGTATCCCACCACTGTCCTGGGCGAATTCAGACACGTCTTCGCTGGCCACTGGGGTTCATTTCGAAGCGGGACTCATTACTCAAGACAACCTACTCGTCAGTGAGAGTCCAGAGACGCCACACACTGCAGTGGAACACCGGCCTGACTGTCGCCTGCCATACGGCTCGACAAATAGGAGTGATGGTCAGGGGTGGCATTTCTTTTCATAGCAGGACGTCTTTGGTTGTCATCCGCGACCGCCTTACAGCACAGCGGTACGTCGGCGATATTATACTCCCCGTTTTGTCGTCGTTCATGATAACCCATGCTGCGCTTACATTTCAGCAGGACAATGCCCTACTGCACATGGCGAGAGTTAGTACTGCTACCTTCGTGCTTGCCTAATCCTACATTAGCCAGCAAGGCTGCTGGCTTTCTCCCCAAATGAGAACGTTTGTAGCATTATGGCCAGGGCCCTTCAACAATCTTGGGATTTTGACGATCTAACACACCAGTTGAACAGAATTTGGCACGATATCCCACAAGAGGACATCCAACAACACTATCAATCAATGCCAAACCGAATAACTGCTTGCATAAGGGCCAGAGGTGGACCAACGCCTTACTGAGTTGCTCAATTTACGAAGCTCTTTCTCTTGAATATTCAACCAATTTTTCTGAAATTGTAGTCATTTGTTTGTATGTACATGTACATCAAATATACCGATTTCCGTCCAAGTCGTATAATTCTTTCATGATGTGTCATTTTTTGCCTTGGATTGTATTAACTTATCTAAGTACGTACACTTAAGTAACAGATGTTGGTGAATCACAAGGGTCACTCACATAAATAGAGACCATAGCACTGCAAATATACTTCTGTATGTAGAGAACCTGTATAACAGTACTGTGAGCAGTAACTCGACAGTTTCTCTTGTGTTGATACTTGCGGCTGTTCCGGCGATGGCTAGTCCCCTGTAGAAGTAGATTGTGACGCTAGTTATGAGACAGTGGACGCATCTGAAATTTCCTTACAGTGCTGCAGTGTAACCTGTACGACTGTGTGAACTTAAAGTGAGCCCATCAGACCATACTTAGGTGAATTAGCATGTGAGGTATGTGAACTGTAGCTCAACCAAGAAGTTTTACCAATTTTTGATAAGATCTTCAGTGACCTAATTAACCAAACAGACAACTTCAGTTTAAAGAAACTGCTGGAAACCGTGAGCTTTGGCTTTGTAAATTCCATTTTATGCAATGTTGAACTATATAAAGTGTTCAAAAAGTGGCACTAAAACAATTAATGGACAGTATTTACAGGGAATACAAGACGTTATTTCAATGAGATTCGTTTGCGACATTAGGCATAACGTCAATATTTGAATGGATGTTGATGTGTTATAAACAGACAGTCCGACTTTTTTCCTATTGCCTGTTAGCGAATTCTTGTTGATGATAAATAAGGCTGTGATCGTTTGCTTTTTTTCGTGATTTTATCTCAGCGTCAATGGTCAAAATTATATAGATATTTGTAAGTGGTACGTCTGTGGTTATTCCTGGGAAGACTTACCGCTAAATAGTACCGTTGGCAGGAATGTACAGCGTTATCCAGGTACAGGCCGGCACCAAACTTTGACCGCTGATGGGATCTGCAAATAAAATAATGAATGAGAATCTGTCTTCGTTCGAAGATAGTACGTCTACTGAAGAAGCATGATGCATTTAGTGTCTTGAGGTGATTTTCGTTTCAGTTTTACGTCAATTCTTGTATGAACATTTTCCTGGTCTGCTTCTAAATTGTATCAGAATAACGCATTCTAATGTTTTTGTACATCACAATTTTTCTATTTAAGGTATCACACTTAGGTACATGCCATCACTAAATAACAGTGGTTTTGTATAAAACCTTTCCTACGCGACGTGAATTATTTGCGCCTCAATTCCGTGTAATCATCATGCTCAAGCGCCAGACCAGCTTAAACCACATGCAAGTACCAATATAAAGTGAGGTGACTAAAGTCGTAGGATGGTGGTATGCACATATACATATGGTAGTAGCATCGCGTACGCAACGTATAAAAGGGCAGTGCGATGGCGGAGCTGTCATTTGTACTCAGGTGACTCATGTGAAAAGGTGCCCGACAAAATTATGACCGTACTTGGAGCTAGCGACATGGGACATTCCATTTCGGAAATTGTTAGGGAATTCAATATTACGAGGTCCACAGTGTCCAGAGTGTGCGAGAATACCAAATTTCAGGCATTATCTCTGACCACGGACAACTCAGTGGCCGACAATCTTCACTTAACGACCGAGAACGGCGGCGTTTGCGTAGAGTTGTCAGTGCTGACAGGCTAGCGGACCTGCGTGAAATAAACGCAAGAAATCAGTGTTGGACGTACGACGAAGGTATCCGATCGTACAGTGCGGCGAAATCTGGCGTTAATGGGCTATGGCAGCAGACGACTGACACGAGCGCTTTTGCTAACTGCACTACATCGCCTACAGCGCCGCTCCTGGACTTGTGACCACATCGGTTGGAACCTTGAGTGTGGCGCAGATCCTACAAAGCTACAGACCCAAGTTATCAACAAGGCACTGTGTAAGCTGGTGATGTTTCCATAATGGTGTGAGTTGTGTTTACATGGAATGGACTGGGTCCTCTGATCCAACTGAACAGATCATTGACTGGAAATGGTTATGTTCGGCTTCTTGGAGACCATTTGCACCCATTTGCTAAGGAATTTTTATGGATGACAACACACCATGTCACCGGGCCACAATGGTTTGTGATTGGTTTGAAGACCATTCCGGACAGCTCATGTGAATGATTTGGCCATCCAGATCGCCGGACATGAATCCCATCGAACATTTATGGGACATAATCGGAAGGTCATTTCCTGCACAAAATCCTGTACCGGCAACATTTTCGCAATTATAGACGGCTATAGAGATAGCCTGGCTCAATATTTCTGCAGGGGACTTCCAACGACGTGTTGAGTCCATGCCACGTCGAATTGCTGCAATACACCGGGCAAAAGGAGGTCCGACAGTATGTGAGGAGATACCGCATGACTTTTGTCACCTCAGTGTGAAACTTACGTGCGTAAAACCATTATCCATCTTCAGAAAATGCATGATTCCTAGTTTTCATCAGTCCCTTGCACAAATAACAGAGGCGATTGCAGTATGTATTCCAATAATTGAAATTAAGTAATACTAACATAAGCACGAAATTTTTCTGTTCTAAGGGCGTTGCGAGTTAATGTCACGTTAACGACGAGGTCATTAGAGACGAAGCACAAACACGAAATGAAAAAGTATAAGAAAGGATATCGGCCGTGTCCATTTTAAAGGAAGCATTAAGTCATTTACCTCAGTCAATTTGAGAAAACCGTGGGAAACCTAAATCTAGGTGCCCCGATGGGTATTTGAACCGCTTCTTTAAAAGAGCGCCGCTCCACCCTGATAGCTCACTGACAAGCGACTGGTTCTTAATGAGAGAAACTGCGTCACCAGTTACAGTATGTCTGATACCAACTACCTCCAACAGCGAAGAGAGGCTTGTAGGACGATTACCACTGCAACTGTTCTATGAAGCAGAGGAGATTCAAGACGCTGTTAGATGGCTGGTCATGACTCTGTTGCTTATCATTGTAGGATCACAGATGGTTCTCGTTCATCTACAGTGCTATGTGGTAGACAGGAATCGTTGTTTTCTGAGGTCATACAGACAATTTGCAAAGATATCGAGAGGAAAATAGCGAATTCTTTGTAGGATGCTCAACAAAACATCCGACTGTACGCTCTGGGATCAGAGTTGGTTCTTGTTGGTTACGTAGGTGATCAAGACATCATTTCGTGTCCCTCTTTCCCCACTGTATACCGGTAAATCGTGATGATAATGTATTTGGAGCACGTCTCCGTGTATTTTAGAGGAGTATTTGCGAGTAGCGTTTTCGTGTCGATAAACAGCAATGTGAACGTGTCGGGGTCATTGAAGAATTTTACCGTAAATTTATAGGAATCGATATTGGAGTAGTTGTTACTCATAAATTATTTTCAGCCTTAGGACTAACGTACGAAGTGTGCTGAAAAGTAACGCCTCCGAACTTTTTATGTGAAAACTCTTAAAGCATTTCAAGTAAAACAAAAGTTAGCAGAATTCTTCATGTCTATATATTGGCAGCCCTTTGCCGAACTGTAGCGTGTAACATGGCGATGTGTAACGTAACTGTGTCGGTGCGTGAGAAACAGCGTGCTGTAATAGAGTTTCGAATTTGGAAGAGTTGGTCCACACATGGATCACCTTCTCCTTCAGCATAACAATGCCAGAGCACACACGAGCGTTGCGACATCTGCAACAGTCCGACGCCATGGTTTCACTGTCATCGATCAGCCTCCATACATCCCCGTCTTGACCCCATCCGATTTTCATCTGTTTCCAAAACTTAAGGAACACCTTCGAGGACTTAACTTTGATACTGATCAAGCAGTGGAAGTAGAAGTGGGGTTGTGACTCCGTAAACAAAGTCAAACATTCTACAGTGACGGTAACAACAAACTGGTCTTTCGCTGGGAGAAATGTGTTTGTCACCTGAGTGACTATGCTGAGAAATATTTATGTAGACAAGAAGAATAAAGATGTAGAGCGTTAACAATGCTTCTTTTATTAAATTAGCGTTAAGAGTTTTCACATAAATAATTCGGAGGCATTACTTTGCAGCACGCCCTCGTACCTAAACTGGCCCAATGCTCTCTAGAACGGAAGGTGCCCTTAGCACCAAGGAAACAAATTGGGCAGCATATTCTTCCTGTATGACTAGAACCTAGCAAATTCTAACATAGTACACTGAGGCGACAGAAGTCACGAGATACCTCCTAATACAGTGTCGGAACTCATTTTGCCCGACGTAGTGCAGCAACTAGACGTGGCATGGATTCAACAAGTCGTTGGAAGTTCCTGCAGAAACACCTCTACAGCAGTCCATAATTACAAAAGTGTTGCCAGTGTAGGATTTTGTGCACGAACTGACCTCTCGATTATGTCCCATAAATATTCGATGTGAGTCACGTCGGCGATCAGTGTGGCCAAACCATTCGCTCGAATTGTCCAGAATGTTCTCCAAACCTATCAAGGACAATTGTGGCCTGGTGATATGGTGCATTGTCATCCATCAAAATTCCATGGAAAATGACCTCCAAGTAGCCGAACATAACCATTTCCAGTCAATGATCGGTTCAACTGGATCAGAGGACCCTGTTCATTCCATGTAAACACAACCCACACAATTATGGAGTCACCACCAACTTGCAAAGTGTCTCGTTGAGAACTTGAGTCCACGGATTCGTCGGGTCCGAGGCACACTCAAACCTCACCATCAGCTCTAATCAACTGAAAACAGGACTCATCTGACCGGGTCACGGTTTTCCAGTCGTCTAGGTTCCAAACAATATGTTCACGAGCCGACGAGAGTCGCTGCAGGCGACGTCGTGCTGTTAGCAAAGGCACTCCTGTCGGTCGTCTGCTGCCAGAGCCTATTAACGACAGATTTCATGGCAGTGTACTAACGTAAACGTTCGTCGTACGTTTCGCGTTAATTTCTGCGTTTATATCACGCAGTGTTGTTTGTCTGTTAGCACTGACAACTCTACGTAAACACCTCTGCTCTCGGTCATTAAGTGACGACAGTCGGTCACTGCGTTGTTCGTGGTTAGAGGACTCACTCTTTGACTCTGTGGATCTCGGAACATCAAACTCCCTAACGAATTTGGAAATGGAATGTCCCATGCGTCTAGCTCCAACTACTATTCTGGTGCACTGCCTCAGTGCACTGAGGGTGTATACCTTTTGTACGCGTTGCTACCGCCATCTGTATATGTGCAAATTGCTGTCACATGACTTTTGTCATCTGAGCGTATTTAGTGATTTTGTAACCAATAGTTGCTTCAGACGGCGAAATAGACAGGTACATCATCCAACGCCTTTAGATGCAACTTCCACTGTGACTGGAACAGACGAATCGCCAACTCTTTGGAGGAAGAACGAGAAGGCAACTGTGGGATCAAATAACTGAATGAGCTGTTTGTTAGCAGGAGGAAGCCATAAGGCGGGCAACCTCTAGCAGGTCCGTCCTTAGTAAATTACATTACTTTTGGTTTCGTGACTGCTTTACTTAAGTTCGGAGTTTCTAAAATTTTGTGTTAATCAGGGAAGTCCGCCGAGCCTGCCCAAGTAGCTGTGTGCGCCGCTTCCACGGCTGGGGAAGGCGAGCCTGTTCGGGATTAACGACAATTGTTGGTGAGATGGCCAGTCTGGATGTGGGTTTTGGGCGGTTTCCCCCATCCAACTAGGTCAATACCAGGCTCGTGCTCACTTCCCTCTTCAGATACACATTTATAAAAAGTTCTCACCCTTGGACATGAGATTTACACGAGACGCAGACGGATGAGGTCCTCGAATTCCGTCACGGGGTGAGTGGTGGCGCCAGGGAGGGCATCCGTCTACCATTTCAGAAGAAGAAGAAGGCGTAGAGAAGAAGGCAAGTTCACTGAGGTAGCTTCTCGCATTTAAGAGCACCAGGAAAGATATACTACTACGCCATTGCACTGTAGCGCGATAGCTGTAAAATGGCTTCTATAAACATGTAATAGATTTTGAAAACGCGTAGTAAAGGCGGAGGAGCGTGATAGGAAGACAAAATAGTCAAAGAATTTTAGCAGACCGATTAAATTTCTCCCACTAGGCAGACCTCAATGAATTATAGATTAACCCTCCTACTATCAGGTTTTTTGTTTCACTGAATACCACTGGGTTCACAAAGGCCCCAAGTTATCTACACAGGAAGTCTGTATTGGCATTATTTTAACGAATAGCGTAAAAACGTACATTACAGTTGTTCAACGTAACAGTCATCATTTTATTTTCATAAATATTCAAGAAACAAAAAGGAATTTATATTGGGGTCGTATTGACCCAGTAATAGTCAGTGAAAAAAAAAACATGATTAAGTTATAAAATGTTGTAAATATAAAAATGGATGAAATATTACAGGGAGAAAGTCATGTACTATGAATATCATAGTTTTTAAAACAAGGGAGATATACATTGATGTGCCAAAACATTATGACCACCAACTTAAAAGTGTGTTGGTCCACCTCTGGAACACAAATAAATAATGACTGTGCGTGCTATGGACTCGTCAAGTACTTGATAGGCTTCCAGGGGTTTGTGGCACCAGATGCATACACATAGGCCCTGTAATTTTCATGAGGCTGGTTTGTGGCAGCGGAGGTGACGCCCGATAGTATCCCAGTTGGGTTTCATCGGATTCAGATAAGCCGAATTTGATGGCCAACACATCAACGTATGTTCACTGTCATGCTCTTCAACCCGTTGCAGCACGATTCTGACTTTGTAACACGGACAGTTATACTGCTGGTAGATTCCATCGCTGTTGGGGAAGACATCAAGCACAAGGGGTTACAGGTGATCCCTAATAATGTTCATGTAGTCCGCAGCTGTCACGGTGCTTTCGATTACTACCGTAGGTCCTATGGAAGCCCAGGTGAATGTCCCCCATAACATAATACTGCTCCCACCGGCCTGTGCCCGTGGCGCGCTGCATGTTTCGAACAGCCGTTCGCCTGGATGACGGCGCATCTGGACGCGATCATCTACCTGGTTTAACAATAAACGGGATTCATTTGACCAGGCGACACGATTACATTAATCTGTGGCCCAATCTCAATGATCCGAATGGCCACTGTAATCATAACTGACGATGCTGTTGAGTCAACATGACAACACTTAAGGGCCCTCTGCTGCGGAACCCCACGTCCAACACTGCACTCGTGTCTGCGCCAGCACTGTACACTGTCGTTACATCTGCCACAGATTGAGAGAGCGCGTAAGACTCCGATCCCTATGCTCTGTGATGAGGTATGGATGTCCAACTTCTTGTCGCCTACTCGTGGTTTCAGCATTCTTCAACCACTTTCCACAGCAGCGTGCGATCAGCTGACCATCTTCGCCGTTTCCGAGATGCTCGCTCCCAGGCACTAGGTCACAACAATCTGGCTTCGTCAAGGTCGCTTAAGTCGGCGTATTTCCGCATTTGCACCACTTATCGTCGCTAGAATCATTCCCCATTCGTATACTTCTCTTACTGCTTCACGTGCCCTCAACGCTACCAGGCAGCATACAGCCTCGCGGTGAGAATTGGTCATAATGTTCTGGCTCATCAGTGTGCATTTCCAGAGTGTTTAGTGGGTCGTATTGACCGCAGTGGTACTAGGAGGGTTCATCAAGAAACACGTTTGAGCATGTGAATGAGGACAGGTAACACATGCGTTTGATCTACGAAACACAATTATCCTGTTTTTTTTAAAGAATCAAAAAATGGCTCTGAGCACTATGGGACTCAACTGCTGAGGTCATTAGTCCCCTAGAACTTAGAACTAGTTAAACCTAACTAACCTAAGGACATCACAAACATCCATGCCCGAGGCAGGATTCGAACCTGCGACCGTAGCGGTCTTGCGGTTCCAGACTGCAGCGCCTTTAACCGCACGGCCACTTCGGCCGGCTTTAAAGAATCATTAAAGTATAATAATAACAATAATAATAATAAGTACACATTTTTAGGTATAGTGAGTCTGTGTTTGAGGCAGGCCCACATGCTTCAGTCGAATGGGAAAGCTCTTAGCCCCATTCTTAATAATGTCGCACAGTATTAACAAGAGACAGTTGCCAGTCTCTCTCTCGAGCATTAGTTTATAGAGTTAAATCCATAAGCCTGCCACTGAAAACAACTTAAATCTCTGAACACACAAGCAGAGTTCACTATCTCACCGCCCTAAGCACTTGAGTTTTTATTTGTGGAAGGGGTAGCCTCTTGTTAGCTAAGTGTAAACAGTGTAGTGCATTTGTGGGAACGAGTACTCTAAATGAAATAAACTATGCCGTAACTAGTATAAATGAGAGTAATAACAAACCCACTAGCAGCCGTGCTTGTATTAGCGCCCATGTGATGAGTTAGAAAAGCTTGAAATTTATAAAACGAAAAAACAAGAGCCAGCAAAAGGGCTCAATGGGCAGAGCGATTTTTTACCCAATATCTCCTTTGCTTTGTTTGACATTGTTCTACATTAATCACTGATCGCCTCTCTTCTGTCGGTCTTTACCTCTGTCTTCACCTAGTATAGTGTGCTTCGCATATTTACTTCTTTTTCTTAAGTTGAGCGAACAACTGTCTTGTTTTCTTGTGCTTTTTCTGCTTATCTTTTCTTGGAACGACGTGTGGCAAGATTCGAGGGGTTCTCTGGCGGTTACGTTCCTCTAACCACTTTTCGCCTATGCGGCATTCTGGCAGGCACGCCATCAGACGGCGCTGATTATTACTACAGTCTGTTTTCATTCATTTGGCTTCTTTCGCTATTTGTTTTATCATTTTTATATTATTCTGTGAACTCCGCCTGCTTATTCTTATGTACGTCATTATATTTTCATGTAAAATTAGCCATAAGTGCGTATCAGAATTATTGTAACTTAACTATTTTCTTTTCAACAATCTAACTTTTGTCGTGTTTTAACTTATTGCATTTTGTTATTGTAATGTCTTATACACCTGTTACGATCGATACAGACTTTACTGTTTGTATTCTTCTGTTTATTTTTTATCGTACAATTATATCGTTGAAAAATATGTGTACGCCTGCTGTAGCGGCATCTGACGAGCTTGCGACAGTGACACAAACAGTTTGTGGTTACTGTACGCGGTTTGTTTGGAGCAGCAGCGCTGTGAACAAGAGGACTCTAGCACATACCAGATTTTATATACGTGTGACAATGCTGGCGCTGATTTTGTGTTTGTCATTTGATTATGCCACTGTGGCTCCATTATGTTAGGACATGTTTTTAAAACAGATATGCCTCGTCATTGTTAAATCACATGATTTTCACATTATTTCAGTAATACTTTGCATCATAGCCTATTTTATCGTTTTAAGCGGTAGACAATCCACTTGTTATATTCGCGTTTCCCCCATGTTTACAGCAGATCTGAAGATGGTCTTTGCTGTGGACCGAACAAGTTTGTGATCATAGATGTGAAATAAAGAAACTTATTCTACACTTTCTGGATCACTGTTCCATTCGGGACCGTGTCGCAGCTTGAGAAATCAGTTCTGTATTTTCGCGTTTGAACTGTTTACCTACTGCGTTCCTATAGCGAAAATGAGGAACTGGCCTACGTTTGCATAGATGATTCTGGGGGACAAAAGTCAGTCCCATACCAAGGAAATGACCGTAAGGGGCAGTTGCGGGAATCCCGTGTTGCTGTTCTGCGCAAAGATACAACGCAGTGTGTCCGCAGCTCGTGGTCGTGCGGTAGCGTTCTCGCTTCCCACGCCCGCGTTCCCGGGATCGATTCCCGGCGGGGTCAGGGATTTTCTCTGCCTCGTGATGACTCGGTGTTATGTGATGTCCTTTGGTTAGTTAGGTTTAAGTAGTTCTAAGTTTTAGGGAACTGATGACCATGGATGTTAAGTCCCATAGTGCTCAGAGCCATTTGAGCCATTTGTACAACGCAGTGGTTGTATTTTAGTATCATACTAACAGGCCATTATAGCTGCTGGTATGCAAGCTAGATGAACTGTTAAATACATTCAACATAGTTTTTTTTTTTAAATTATGATCCACTAATTAGAAAAATAAGCACTAACGACATTTATAAGCAAGTTTCGAAGTTGAATTGAGTATGTGTGGAAATTCTGTTGCCACTGAAACAACACATCAGGTTACTGGTAGAAACTAATAAGATATATGAGGCAAATTAACACAATATATGAGTAGTGTTAATTAATTTAGTTATTCAAAGCGAATACTTGGCTATTTCTTTCAAGATAGTCTTGTCGAAATTGAATTACATGCCTTTAATGATCCCTATGCTACGAGAGGTTAACGCTTGACGCGAAATAAAAAGACAAGAAACCTATTGCGAATAAAACAAGGAACACAAAGAAACGCTAATAATTATGTATGCTCAGAAATCTCACAGAGGCCGCACGACTGGATACTTTCTCAGGACAACAATAACTTCGCCATGTCACTGTGCGATGAGTAATACACAGAAGTTGCAAGAGACCACACACGTCACGATAAGGCATCTCAAAAATGGTTCAAATGGCTCTGAGCACTATGGGGTTTAACTTCTAAGGTCATCAGTCCCCTAGAACTTAGAACTACTTAAATCTAACTAACCTAAGGACTTCACACACACCCATGCCCGAGGCAGGATTCGAACCTGCGACCGTAGCGGTCGCGCAGTTCCAGACTGTAGCGCCTAGAACCGCTCGGCCACCCCGGCCGGCTAAGTCATCTCGATTCATTGATTGTGCGTTCTGTCATCATTTAACTTAGCCTTGTGGCCTAACAACCAATAATTCCATAAGACACTTTCTATCTTTTTTTACGCAACGAGAGAATGAATCGTGCAAAAGAAAAACAGCAGGTCTTACTACAACGTGTCGATAAATGTATTGATCTCATAATAAAACGACGCAGAAAGATTTCTAAAACAGTTATTGCAGCACAAGATCGCGGGAGATTAGAGCAACGCGTCGGTATGTTGAAAGAAATTTGGGACCATACAACCAGCCGTGTGTACAAGGGAAGGGGGGAGGGGGAAAGGGAGTATGTAAAGGTGCATCATGACGTCCAAACGTGGTACTAAGGCTACGGCCACACTTGCGTTTTTTGAAGCTGGACGCTCAGCGTCTAAAGAAGCAGCTTCAAAAGTCGCCTGGTGATGACCACATTCGACCGTGTATATAGCTTCTTTCAGCGCAACGCGTCCTAACGACCAAAGGCGTGAACGTGGCCATATATGGCTCACTAGCGTTTCAGACCTGCCTGGGTGACATCGCAGCATTGAGAAATGAATGTATTAAGTAAACAATCTGCAACAATAATATGTGCTGCATTGTTACTGATTCGACGGAGACGACGTACACAAAAAAAACGTTTTTGGACTCATCCAATAATTGAGGACAGATCAGAGAGGGGAACATTCACTCTGCTACACAACAAACGTAAAGAAAACCCTGAAAAGTTTTTTGAGAACTACAGGATGTCTGTGGTGTCACCGCCAGGCACCACACTTGCTAGGTGGTAGCCTTTAAATCGGCCGCGGTCCGTTAGTATACGTCGGACCCGCGTGTCGCCACTATCAGTGACTGCAGACCGAGCGCCGCCACACGGCAGGTCTAGCGAGACTTCCTAGCACTCGCCCCAGTTGTACAGCCGACTTTGCTAGCGATGGTTCACTGCCAAAATACGCTCTTATTTGCCGAGACGATAGTTTAACATAGCCTTCAGCTACGTCATTTGCTACGACCTAGCAAGGTGCCATTATCAGTTACTATTGATATTGAGAATCATGTACCGTCCAGACCGACGTTCATCATTAATGGATTAAAGTTAAGTATTCCACCAGCTACGTCCGTTTTTCTAAATTCTAATTTCCTTGTCCTGTTCCAGACCTCACGCCAGCCTGCGTGAGCTAAAACGCGTGCATTTCGGCCTCCTCTAGTAACGCGGTGTTGGCTCTCCTGCCAACCACAACAGGTTGTTTATTAAGTAATACGAAACTGTGCTCTTTAATGTGTCGAATGCTGTTACTGGATGAAACACTCGACTACGTGATTGTACACTCCTGGAAATGGAAAAAAGAACACATTGACACCGGTGTGTCAGACCCACCATACTTGCTCCGGATACTGCGAGAGGGCTGTACAAGCAATGATCACACGCACGGCACAGCGGACACACCAGGAACCGCGGTGTTGGCCGTCGAATGGCGCTAGCTGCGCAGCATTTGTGCACCGCCGCCGTCAGTGTCAGCCAGTTTGCCGTGGCATACGGAGCTCCATCGCAGTCTTTAACACTGGTAGCATGCCGCGACAGCGTGGACGTGAACCGTATGTGCAGTTGACGGACTTTGAGCGAGGGCGTATAGTGGGCATGCGGGAGGCCGGGTGGACGTACCGCCGAATTGCTCAACACGTGGGGCGTGAGGTCTCCACAGTACATCGATGTTGTCGCCAGTGGTCGGCGGAAGGTGCACGTGCCCGTCGACCTGGGACCGGACCGCAGCGACGCACGGATGCACGCCAAGACCGTAGGATCCTACGCAGTGCCGTAGGGGACCGCACCGCCACTTCCCAGCAAATTAGGGACACTGTTGCTCCTGGGGTATCGGCGAGGACCATTCGCAACCGTCTCCATGAAGCTGGGCTACGGTCCCGCACACCGTTAGGCCGTCTTCCGCTCACGCCCCAACATCGTGCAGCCCGCCTCCAGTGGTGTCGCGACAGGCGTGAATGGAGGGACGAATGGAGACGTGTCGTCTTCAGCGATGAGAGTCGCTTCTGCCTTGGTGCCAATTATGGTCGTATGCGTGTTTGGCGCCGTGCAGGTGAGCGCCACAATCAGGACTGCATACGACCGAGGCACACAGGGCCAACACCCGGCATCATGGTGTGGGGAGCGATCTCCTACACTGGCCGTACACCACTGGTGATCGTCGAGGGGACACTGAATAGTGCACGGTACATCCAAACCGTCATCGAACCCATCGTTCTACCATTCCTAGACCGGCAAGGGAACTTGCTGTTCCAACAGGACAATGCACGTCCGCATGTATCCCGTGCCACCCAACGTGCTCTAGAAGGTGTAAGTCAACTACCCTGGCCAGCAAGATCTCCGGATCTGTCCCCCATTGAGTATGTTTGGGACTGGATGAAGCGTCGTCTCACGCGGTCTGCACGTCCAGCACGAACGCTGGTCCAACTGAGGCGCCAGGTGGAAATGGCATGGCAAGCCGTTCCACAGGACTACATCCAGCATCTCTACGATCGTCTCCATGGGAGAATAGCAGCCTGCATTGCTGCTAAAGGTGGATATACACTGTACTAGTGCCGACATTGTGCATGCTCTGTTGCCTGTGTCTATGTGCCTGTGGTTCTGTCAGTGTGATCATGTGATGTATCTGACCCCAGGAATGTGTCAATAAAGTTTCCCTTTCCTGGGACAATGAATTCACGGTGTTCTTATTTCAATTTCCAGGAGTGTATAAGGGCTGAAGAAAAACTATCAATTACTCTGAGGTAAATGAAGTTTTATTACTTATTGTATTATTTGTTTACAATGCATAAAAGGACAGGATTGAATCTTCTCATTTTTCCTCGAAGATCATTGTAGGTGTGCTGCTTGTGGACTGAGATGATTGTTGGTCACTTTCAGGTGTAATTCTGGACGGCTGTGCATGTGAGTAGGACTGAACCAATTGTAAATATTTTAGTTGAAAATCCATCTTGTCAGTTGGGCTAAAGTTCTTAATAAAGGCCATTTACGAAAGTAAGAACATTTCATCTGGATCATTAGTTCTAGGTTCCTTTATATGTGATTGTTGCAAACTCGTTTCCAAAACGCCCAACAACATTTTTTCAAACTCGTACTGTTTTCGCTTCTTCGGAAATGGACTTTCTTTCTCCCTTTGCGATGTGCGAGCAGGGGGGTGGGGGGTGGGGGGGGGTGAAGAGGAGAGGCTTTGGATGTAGTTCGTTGTATGTCAGGTGTCGCGTTTGCTTCTTGTTGTGCAATGTTGTTGTCAGCGTCTTGCGTACTTTCTGTTAGATCGACAGCCATATTCCTAGATGTCCTGTGGTAAAAAGAGAAAACTGTAATTGTCCACAGTAAAATTTTATAATTTGTGGCCATGCATGGCTTAGTCTGGAACTTAAAAATGCACGAACATTATAAATGTGGAATACTCACTCTCTTTCTACACATAAAGATTGGAGAAATGACAACTGTTTGTGATAAATGTAATGTTTCCTGGGTTTTGATGAATCTCCACTTTTGCCATCGTGCATTTTCACATTTTTGTAGTAGCAATCCTTAATAGTCTTCCACTTTTTTTGCACATCCTAAAAAAAACTTAATATAAATATTAGTTCTACTTTTAACCCATTATCAATGTTTCATTGTAGGTATCTTGCAACATGCAATTCCATCAGATCTCTACACTTCCAGTTTCTACTTGGACGTTGAACAATTTCAAAGATTATTCGAGAGACATGCTCAGCAATCTGGGAAATAATACAAGGCCAATATATGAAACAATTAATTGCTGAAGATTCGTTGAATATTGGTTTACAGTTTGAAAAAAAAAAAAGCCAATTTTCCACATTGCATGGCATGTATTGATAGTAAGCGTATTAGAGTGATCAATCCATGGGGATCGAGTAGTGAATACTTTAACGACAAGAAGTATTTTTCAATAGTTTTAATGGGAGTAGCTGACGCAAATTACTGCTTCAGATATATGCTTTGGACAAGAGGGAGATTCAAACATCCTGAAAAGTACTAATTTTGGCAAGAAACTCTATTCTAACAATTTACCATTACCACCATCAGCCCCCATACCAAACGATACATCTAGTCGATTACTGCCATGTGTGTTTCTGGCAGATGAAACCTTTGCTCTGTGTGAAAACCTTCTGAGACCATACCCCGGTAAGGACATGACTAACATTAAAAGAATTTTTAACTACCGTTTATCGAGTGCCAGGCGGTACGTGGAATGTGCATTAGGTATTTTAGCCAATAAATGGCGTATATTCCACCATCCGATTGACGTCAGTATCGATTTGGGTGACACCATTGTTAAAGCCACTTGTGTGCTTCACAACTTTGTGAAGGAAAACGATAGTAACACCTTTGAAGACACGTTATCGTGTCCTTTGGACAGCATTCCCGCCCAGGGGACAAGAGGGACCGTGAAAGGAACACACATAAGAGATCAGTTTGCTGGATAACAAGACACCTCTAATATTCTACAACAAAGCGCATATATTGCGACTTGTTGTACTTGATTAATTTAGCAAATGTAATTCACCAGATGTCTTTCACAAACTTTAAATATTTTTGATCTTTTATACTTCCCAAATTAAATGTTTTTACTACACTTATCTAAGGCTTCTTTTGTTTCTTTGTCCATGTTGTCCCAACCTTCACCAACAACATTAGATGTCACAGCTAGCCAACCGTCTCTTCTTTTTTGTCTGTTTTTATAATCCGCGTTTTGAATGTTGTATAAAAAAGGTCGATCTTGAACTTCTAAAATAGTACGTTCGCTATCAAGTTCAATTTTTTCCATCTCACACTTCGAAAAAACTGTAATGAAACACTTGACTACACACACTACTTTGTATTGACACACTGCAAAGTTATTTCTGAGTTCACGTGGGAAAACTACGTGAGAAGCGTCTTTTGACGCAGGAAATGGGCGCGGCCCATCCGACTAGCGTCTGACCTTGAGGATGCGCCTTCCCGTCGGACTTTGGCAAAAAACGACGCTGTGTGTGGCCACTACCGGCCTTCACCAGCCTGCCTAGATCTGTGGCGTCTTTTGACGCTGAGCGTCCAGCTTCAGAAAACACAAGTGTGGCCGTAGCCTAAGAGCTTTTATATTTTTAGGTATATTAATTTCTGCCCTGGCCTCCAGAGATACGAGAGAGAGACATACAGAGAAGAGTGCTGAGCTGCCTGGACCTCAACAAGGAGGATGCCACATGGCAAGGACTACACTGAACTAGTAAATGTCATGGGGTAGTGGGACATAGATGTCACAGGTGTGTTGTAAGCGCACCACATGTCCCTTGCGTCAGCTGCAGTTGTGTAGGAGACCTTGCGAGAAGTGGTTGTGCAAGTGATTTGTGTAACATGCAACGTCATCGTGAGCCGACGCTGTTCCAGCGGGGTATGGTGTTCGGTGACCGACAGATGGGAATTTCAGTTTTGGCAGTGGCGCAGAAATTCGGCTTCACACGTTCAATCGAGTCCGTGTATCGTGAATGGCTGAATGAGGGTGCCACAGTCCACAACAGAACTACCGGCCGTCCAGCCACCCACAATGACCGTGACCGGCGACATCTGAGACGCATTGTCAGTAGTAACAGAAGGACGAAAGTGGAACAAATCACAGTTTGGCTCAACACAGGACGTGTTAGACACGTATCTCAGTAGACAATCTGTGGCAACATGGATTCTATGGTGTAAGGCAACCGGCACCGCACACTGGTATCACTGTTGCCCCAGTGTCAGTGGGCACAGCGGCTTGCATTTGTCGCGTCACCAGGGGCAGACACTTGAACAATGGCGTAACATGATATGGTCGGACGAATCACAATTTCAACTATATCATGCCGATAGGAGGCATCGTGTGTGACGCAGACCACGTGAATCGATGGATCCCGCCTGCTAAGAAGGTGTGGTCCAAGGCAGTGGTGTCTCTGTTATGGTGTGGGGTACACTTTTCCTGGTCTGCAATGGGCCCCGTAGTTGTTCTGGAAGGGACTTCGAATGGTCCGCGGTATGTTGAGCTGCTCGGGGAGCATCACCGCTCATTTTTGGCCTTCCAACACCCCAACGGTTCCGCCTCCCCATCGCCCGGGAACATGCAGGGGAGGTCCAAAGACTGAGATGACCACCTCGGAGCCCAGATTTGAACCCCATCGAGGAGATCTGAGATGTCATGGAACGCAGGCTGTATGCCGTGGATCCTGTGCCCATGAACAGACTATAATTGGCTGTCGCTCAGGAAATAATTTGGTGTCAGCCGTTTCCAGAGGAATACCAGGGACTTTTAGACTCAATTCCACGGCGTCTCACAGCAGTCCACAGGGCCACAGGAGACCCCACGCGTTATTACGTGCCTGTCCCATGACATTTGCTAATCTGTGTATTTTATGCTTCCGCCATAAGTCACTCAAATACGCTGGTGTGCAAAACTTAAGGACGAAAGTAACTTTCGCATGATGTGTTACTGCCTAGTAACATAGCTCGAGTCGAGCGGTTCTAGGCGCTACAGTCTGGAACCGCGCTGCCGCTACGGTCGCAGGTTCGAATCCTGCCTCGGGCATGGATGTGTGTGATGTCCTTAGGTTAGTTAGGTTTAAGTAGTTCTAAGTTCTAGGGGACTGATGACCTCAGCAGTTAAGTCCCATAGTGCTCAGAGCCATTTGAACCATTTTTTGAACATAGCTCGATCAAACTTGGACCATACATATAAAGAGCTGCAACAGTATAGTACAGAGGGTAACTGAAAGAAATAGGCCCTGCCCAAAGAGACGAACAGAAATGATAATTTCAGTCAAAGACAAACAAAAGGCAGGACATGGCTATTAAAAGGGTGTGTGAACACCGCGGACGGCAGTGTACGCACTGCAACGTGCTGCCATGTTGGCAACAAGGTTGATAAGGAATTCTTGTTATAGGGCATTCCATTCCCCCATCAGCACGATTGACAACTGCTGGATGGTCGTTGGTGCTTGTGAACGTGCTGCATTACGTCTCCCAAACGCATCCCACACGTGCTTGATGGAATTTACGTCACGGAACGGGCAGCCCAGTCCATTCGCCGAGTATCCTCTCCTTCCAAGAACTCCACCACCTGTGCTGCTCGATACGGTCGCGCAATGTCATCAATAAAAATGAAGTCAGAACCGACTGCATCGCTGAAAGACGCACATGGGGAACAATGTCGACTGGTAAGTATCTCATGTTCAGAGACTTGGAGGTGAGTACGGTCTTGCAACATTGCGCTTCCCCGCACACCTGGACCACAAAAATGATCATTTTGGACAATGCTGGATGTACTTTCATGTAACGAAAGGTGGAACAGCGTAATGCACCCAGGAACATTGTCGAACATGGTAGTTTTGGTGGTGCAGGTGTTATGGATCATTTAGTAATCGCGAAAGCGTTACAGCGATGATAGATAAACTCCAGTGGAAGACTGCAGGAGAGACGCTCAGTAGCTCGGTACGGGCTTTTGTTGAAGTTTCGAGGACATACCATCACCGAGGAGTCAAGCAGTATATTTCTCCTTCCTACGTACATATCGCAAAGAGACCGTGAGGATAAAATCAGAGAGATTAGAGCCCACACAGAGGCATACCGACAATCTTTCTTTCCTCGAACAATACGAGACTGGAATAGAAGGGAGAACCAATAGAGGTACTCAAAGTACCCTCCGCCACACACCGTCAGGTGGCTTGCAGAGTACGGACGTAGATGTAGATGTAGATGGTGTGGGAAGGCATAATGTTGCGTGGGCGAATTGACCTAAAAATCTTTGAATACTACACACTCACCGGTCAGCGCTATACTGACACTGTACTCACTTCCCATGTTTGTCTTTTAAGCGGTGTATTCGGCTCTGAATTCATTTCTATAGATGACAATGCGCGTCCGCATCGAGCAGCGCAGGTGGTGGAGTCCTTGGGACGAGAAAATATTCAGCTTATTGGCTGGCCTCCCCATTCCCCCGACTTAAATCCCATCACGCACATGGGAGATGTGTTGGGGGGGACATACTGCACCACGTCCACATGCACCAGTGACCACCCGAAGTTGTCAACTGCGGTGGTGGAGGAATGGGACGCCCTACCGTAAGAGCTCCGTACCTACATTGTTTCCAGCATGGGAGCACTTTACAGAGCATGCACTGCTCTGCATGGTGATCATACACCCTACTAACAACGATGTCCTGTCTTATGTAATATCCAGGGGACTGTCATAAATCGCACTGACTTCAGTGTAGTTATTGTGTTTGAATAAAAGTGTCATTTCTGTTCGTGCCATTGCACATTTCGTGCAATTACCTTCTGTACTATACTATAGCAGTTTCTACTATGTATGGTCAAAGTTTCATTGAGCTATGTTACGTACTTGACGGTGACACAACATACGAAAGTTACTTTTGTCCTTAAGTTTTGCACACCAGTGTAATTCCCAAGTAGAAATCAGTCAACGTGCACTAACATGCAAAACGCAGATATAAGTGGACACACAGCTGCTCCCAGTTAGCACCAGTATAGTATCCAGACAGTATCAATATAATGGCTCATGACAGCATCAGGAATGTGACTACAGTCGTCGCTAAGAAGAGTCAATGTGGACATCCTACAGCTGATCTTAGTTATCATCCACCGGATTCAGGACCAGGTCAGAGTTAAAGACAGATTAGTACACGTAGTAAGAATAATGTCAACGGTCTTGTCCAAGCCTTTAAATTGCAGGCCACTTCGGCGACTTGCGCGTCCCTGAGCCAACGGCACTTCGTATTCCTAGGAGGCCACCCATCTAAATATTAACTGGGCCCAGCGTTGCTTAATTTTGGTTATCAGAGGGGACTCGATACGTCTAAAATATGTAGGTGTGAATTTCGATCCATAGCGCTGCACCAGCTTCATAATAAAGCTAAGCAGTCCAACATTTCTTTAAATAAATTGTTGCTAATCTTTGTTGCTATATACTTTTGTTTAGGTGCTGTCTCGTCCTAATTTGGCCTATGACGAGGCTGCACAGTTGATGTATGAAAGCAAGTTATCTCTTAGCTGCATCTACTTTCGGTGGTAAGGGGTTCTCTTCTTGCCACCTATTTATGTTTCACACCAAGTGTTTTTGGTGAACACAACATAAATATTTCCAAATATTTCAGCTGACTTAGTCTCGAAAATGGGAAGAAATTCGAAAAATTTGCAGACTTTGTTTAACACTAGATACTTTTCAGTTGGGTTTCTGAGGCGACCTGACTATATGCAGAAAACATGTTAGCCAGGTAAAGGAACCCACCTACAGGCTGATCGCACCTGATGCTAACAACAAACCTGACATGGTCACGGGTTCGTAGGTAGAGCTGGCAAAACTTCAGGACGTTGAGCAGGGCAATAGCGGAACAATTCAGAAACGATGATAGCTTGTATCAGCATGACAATGCACCCTGCCACAAGCAGCATCTATAATGCAATGGTTTTATATCGAGCCTCCAACCTCTACTGTATTCGTAAATATTGTTTTATGTCATCTCATTGTCTCTGTAGGCTTGTACCAAGAGAGTAAGGAGAGGATGTTGTTTGGTGGCTAGTATCCTCTTTCTATAACACAAACTGCATGCAGTTATTAACTGGGTTCTTTATTCATAAGAATAGAAAGTTACTTAACTCAAGATAGTCGTTGTGGCATAAGCTCTCCATAACAGACCACGTTAGCCTTACTGCTGGTGAAGTACAAGTCCGCTATGTACACTATTCTGGTTGCTATGTGCTGAGCTAGAGTCTATGACTGCGACTCCTACTCGGTGGCTCGCTGGATAAGACTGGGACTCAGTCAGTGCGACAGACTGGCCCTCCCGTTCACAGCAGCGATCTAAATACTGGTGGCGGAGAGGTCATTGGCGGCATGTTTCCTGCGAGTCTGTCGTTGGCCTCTATCGATCTTCTTGCAACCCCTATACTGCACAGTGTGCTGGCGCCAGCTTACGTCCACACATTTTGTGTAGTCTTATCGTCTTTTATTATGAATGGCTGGTCGTAACTGCTAAACTGCATGACCTTGCTACAACCTTTGCTGACTTTCTGTAGCCCCTGTCTTGAGACTCGCAGATAAAAACGAAAACAGAAACAGTTTCGGCACTGTTTTAAAGTAAATTGGACTCTCTTACAAATGTTAACTGTGTTTGTATCTGTCTCTATATTAACTAGACTCTCATACTTACTCTGGAATGTTTAATGGAAAACTAGGGCGTTGTATTTAGAAAAAAGTATACGCTTCACTTCACTTCAGTCCTTATCTTTAATTATGGTTTTGATAGTTAATGTTTCACCCTAAAGCACAATGTCAGTGTTTACTGCTGATCCAGGGACGAATACTAACTCACCTTGAGAATTTTGTTCCCAAAAACCAATATTCTGCCTTCTAATACCGGTGGTCAGTCCTGAAGAGAGGAATTTTGAAAGTAAGTCTATTCATTAAACTCGGAATGGTTAATGATTTTATATCTGAGTAAATCTAATTTCTTAGTACTAGAATGAAACTAACAAGATCTTAAAGGACTTGCTTGTCAAACATTACTTTACGAACTTTGCAAAGAAAAACGAAGTTAGTTATTGTCATCAGACTGAATTTATTTTAATCTTGAGAATATTACCTAATCAATTTAAGCAAATGAATTTAAGCAATCCAAAGAAGTTGCATGTCGCCAGTTTCTTACTTTAATGAACCACTCAAACTTGCAGTTACTTTTCCATTTACAAATAATAATTTGAAGCTAGGGTTTAAGTAAAATAAATGATAGGTACTTGAAATAGGATGGTAACACTTTTTGGAAGTAACTGTCAGTATATTAACCCATAACCACTTTTCATCACAATTTACGTTAACACAAGTATGGCTTTCCTTTACAAGAACAATAATGGATTAAATTGTCAGTAGTTCGTCTTGTCAGAAGCAGTGCAATGGAGAATATGGAGCAGAATGCTTCTGCAGCTTCTTTACATCTCATGTTGATTAGATAGACCAAATACGCCATAATATCTACGTTTTGGAATCATTCTTGAAGTAATATGGCGTAATTCTTGTAACACCACATTTTGAACTGGAAATACACTCCTGGAAATGGAAAAAAGAACACATTGACACCGGTGTGTCAGACCCACCATACTTGCTCCGGACACTGCGAGAGGGCTGTACAAGCAATGATCACACGCACGGCACAGCGGACACACCAGGAACCGCGGTGTTGGCCGTCGAATGGCGTTAGCTGCGCAGCGTTTGTGCACCGCCGCCGTCAGTGTCAGCCAGTTTGCCGTGGCATACGGAGCTCCATCGCAGTCTTTAACACTGGTAGCATGCCGCGACAGCGTGGACGTGAACCGTATGTGCAGTTGACGGACTTTGAGCGAGGGCGTATAGTGGGCATGCGGGAGGCCGGGTGGACGTACCGCCGCATTGCTCAACACATGGGGCGTGAGGTCTCCACAGTACATCGATGTTGTCGCCAGTGGTCGGCGGAAGGTGCACGTGCCCGTCGACCTGGGACCGGACCGCAGCGACGCACGGATGCACGCCAAGACCGTAGGATCCTACGCAGTGCCGTAGGGGACCGCACCGCCACTTCCCAGCACATTAGGGACACTGTTGCTCCTGGGGTATCGGCGAGGACCATTCGCAACCGTCTCCATGAAGCTGGGCTACGGTCCGCACACCGTTAGGCCGTCTTCCGCTCACGCCCCAACATCGTGCAGCCCGCCTCCAGTGGTGTCGCGACAGGCGTGAATGGAGGGACGAATGGAGACGTGTCGTCTTCAGCGATGAGAGTCGCTTCTGCCTTGGTGCCAATTATGGTCGTATGCGTGTTTGGCGCCGTGCAGGTGAGCGCCACAATCAGGACTGCATACGACCGAGGCACACAGGGCCAACACCCGGCATCATGGTGTGGGGAGCGATCTCCTACACTGGCCGTACACCACTGGTGATCGTCGAGGGGACACTGAATAGTGCACGGTACATCCAAACCGTCATCGAACCCATCGTTCTACCATTCCTAGACCGGCAAGGGAACTTGCTGTTCCAACAGGACAATGCACGTCCGCATGTATCCCGTGCCACCCAACCTGCTCTAGAAGGTGTAAGTCAACTACCCTGGCCAGCAAGATCTCCGGATCTGTCCCCCATTGAGCATGTTTGGGACTGGATGAAGCGTCGTCTCACGCGGTCTGCACGTCCAGCACGAGCGCTGGTCCAACTGAGGTGCCAGGTGGAAATGGCATGGCAAGCCGTTCCACAGGACTACATCCAGCATCTCTACGATCGTCTCCATGGGAGAATAGCAGCCTGCATTGCTGCTAAAGGTGGATATACACTGTACTAGTGCCGACATTGTGCATGCTCTGTTGCCTGTGTCTATGTGCCTGTGGTTCTGTCAGTGTGATCATGTGATGTATCTGATCCCAGGAATGTGTCAACAAAGTTTCCCCTTCCTGGGACAATGCATTCACGGTGTTCTTATTTCAATTTCCAGGAGTGTATGTTGCATCCATGGCTAAAATTGACACGAGACGAGTTAAAACTGCAGAAGTACTAATTATGCCCTTCGCCCATAAAATGAACCAATGTTGACACACAATATTTTGAAGAGCGCACTATTACATGATATTACTGAAACGTTTTTAGCTGACTAATCTCCTTGAAATCGGTCTGTTTCCAGAAACGAAAATGAAACGGCCCACCTGCTAACCCTGAGTAGGTTCAATAATGAACGTGGAAAAATAGAAACGCGAAGACGCTACTATGAACAGCATAGTGAACGCATTGTTGTAGCGAAGATAGACAGAAGCCCACACCCACCAAAGTAGTACGAGTTTATACGCCAACTAGCTCTGCGGAAGACGAAGAGACTGAAAAAATGTATGATAAAATAAAATAAATTATTCGGACAGTTAAGGGAGACGAAAATTTAATAGCCATGGTAAATGGAATTCGATAATAGGAAAAGAAAGAGAAGAAAAAAGTAGTAGGTGAATATTGTCTAGGGTAAAGGAATTAAAGAGGAAGCCACCTAATAGAATTTTGCACAGAGCATAATTTAAAGACCTGGAGACACCGGAAGGTTTCAGACTGATTATATAGTGGCAAGACAGAGTTTTCGTGACCAGATTTTAAATTGTAAGGCATTTTCAGGGAGAGGTGTGGACTCTGATCACAATTTATTGGTTTCGAACTGTAGATAAAACTGAAGAAAATGCAAAAAGGTAGGAATTAAGGAGATGGAACCTGGATAAACTGAAAGAACCAGAGGCTGTAGAGAGTTTCAGAGGGAGAATTAGGGAGCGATTGACTAGAATAGAGGAAAGGAATACGACAGAAGAAGAATGGGTAGCTTTGAGCGATGAAAGACCGAAAGCAGCAGAGGATCAAGTAGGTAAAAAGACGAGGGCTAGTAGAAAGCCTTGGGTAACACAATAGGTATGAATTTAATTGATGAAAGGAGGAAACATGAAAATTCAGTAAATGAAGCAGACGAAAGGGAATTCAAACGTCTAAGAAATGAGATTGACAGGAAGTGCAAATAGCTAAGCAGGAATGACTAGAAGACAAATGTAAGGACTTGGAAACACACATCACTCGGGGAAAGATAGATGCTGCCTACATGAAGATTAAGGAGACCTTTACAGGGAGATGTACTTGAGGGCAGCATTAGGGAAACGGAAGAGTACATACATGAAAATGAAATGGGAGATATGATATTGCGTGAAGTATTTGACAGAGCACCGAATGATCTAAGTCGAAAGAAGGCCCAGGAAGTAGACAATATTCCGTTAAAACTACTCGTAGTCTTGGGAGAGCCAGCTATGACGGAACTCTCCCATCTGGTGGGCAAGATGTATGAGACAGGCGAAATACCCTCAGACTTCAAGAAGAAAATAATAATTCCAATTGGAAAAGAAGCAGGTGCTGACAGATGTGAAAATTACCGAACTATCAGATTAATAAGTCTCGGTTGCAAAGTACTAACACGAATTATTTACAGAAGAATGGAAAAACTGGTAAAAGCCGACCTCGGGGAAGATCAGTTTGGATTCCGGAGAAATGTAGGAACACGCGAGGCAATACTGACCCTACGGCTTATCTTAGAAGATAAGTTAAGGAAAGGCAAACTTACAGTGTTTTGAAGACTTAGGGAGCGAAAGGCTGTTTACAATTTGTACAGAAATCAAATGGTAGTTATAGGAGTCGAGAGGCATGAGAGTAAACAGTGGTTAAGAAAAGAGTGAGACAGGGTTCTAGCTTATCCCCGATGTTATTCAATCTGTATATTGAGCAAGCATTAAAGGAAACAAAAGAAAAATTTGGAGGAGGAATTAAAGTCCAAGGAGAAGACATAGAAACTTTAAGGTTTGCCGATGACATTGTAATTCTGTCAGAGACAGCAAAGGACTTGGAAGAGCTGTTTAACGGTGTAGATAGTGTCTTTAAAGGAGGATATAAGATGAACATCAACAAAAACAAAATTGAATGTAGTCGAATTAAATCAGGTGATGCTGAGGGAATTAGATGAAGAACTGAGACACTTAAAGTAGTAGATGAGTTTTGTTATTTGGACACATAACTTACTGATGATGGTCGAAGAAGAGAGGATATAAAATGTGGACTGGCAATGGCAAGAGAAGTGTTACTGAAGAAGAGAAATGTGTTAACATCGAGTTTAGATTTAAGTGTCAGGAAGACTTTTCTGATATTTGTACGGTCGGGTGGTTGATTTTGGGGAGGGGACCAAACAGCGTGGTCATCGGTTCGGTCGGATTGGGAGAAGGATGGGGAAGGAAGTCGTCCGAGCCCTTTCAAAGGAACCATCCCTGCATTTGCCTGAAGTGATTTAGGGAAATCACGGAAAAACTAAATAAGGATGGCCGGAGGCGGGTTTGAACCACCGTCGTCCCGAATGCGAGTCCATTGTGCTAACCACTGTGCCACCTCACTCGGTGTATTTGTTTGGAGTGTAGCCATGTATGGAAGTGAAACACAGACGATAAACAGTTTAGACAAGAAGAGAATAGAAGCTTTTGCAGTGTGGTGCTACAGAAAAAAGCTGTGGATCAGACGATAGATCACGTAATTAATGATGTGCTACAGAACAGAATTCGGGAGAAAAGAGATTTGTGGCACAATCTGAGTAGAAGAAGGGATCGGTTCGTACGAGACATTCTGAGACATCAAGGGATCACCAATTTAGTACTGGAGAGAGGCGTCGGGGGTAAAAATCGTAGAGGGGGACAAAGAGATGAATACTGTAAGCAGATTCAGAAGGATGTAGGTTGCAGTAGTTACTCAGAGATGAATAGGTTTGCACAGGACAGAGTAGATGTAGAGATGCATCAAATCAGTCTTCGGACTGAGATCACAACAACATTCATATTATCATCCTTGCCATTAGGGGTTAGTCCTTTGATTCCTATCAATCATATTGTCACATTTACATCTAAAGAACATCTGCATAGTTTTTGACAAAAAACAAAGTCATTTGCCTGCCAGTACAGTGATTGGTAAATACAGGACTAGACACCCCAGAGTAACGGTCAAGACCAGTCAATTTTGATATGTCACGTAGAATCCGGCATACAGGACCACAAGTGATAGGAGGGTCATTAAAAAGTACAAACGTCTCACACTGCGTGTGCATTAAGCACATACGAAAGTACAGTCCGAGTTGAACTGCCTACCGCAGCAGAATGTGCTCTTATATATACATAGATCAAATCTTTACGTGAATTTAATAGTCCACAAATAAGTCCCAGAACCTTCTTTAAATTACAAAAATAAAATAGTAGTAAATTGCAGGAGACGGGAATCGAAATCCGTGTCGTAAACTAGCGACTATAACTGCTACATCACAACAGACGAAAACAGCATAAGGAAATATTCGCCTATTACATTCAGCTGATCTATGTCAGCATATGACTACGAGAGAAGCCTTCATAACTTATTTTCTAGCATGCGAGTAATAACAGTTCTGTCACAAGATATTTTCGTATAGGTCCGCTAACAAGATGGGCGGATTCATTTGCAACACAGCGACCACCTCTGATGCTTAGCTCCTGCTCCTGCCCATCACTTTGCTAAGTGAGAGGTTAATTACGAGTATAAAAGATTATACTCTAGCATCTTACTCATTCAGAACAAACATGGGAAAAGGATGAGTTGTTACGTATATTAAGACACAACACAAGTTCAAAAACACTGAGACAATTAGATTTTGTAGCGGTCAGCATATAGGAGTGTGTGCTTGTGAACTAATGCTAAAAATGGTTCACTTCTAATTGTAACTGTTTATAGAGCCCCATTGGGAAATTCAGAACTGTTTATGAGGAATATGGAGTACTTACTATGCTTTCTGTCACACAGCCAACAAGCAGTTAAAGGTCTGTGGTGATTTCAGTGTAGATTTTCTAAAGAATTCTTGAAAAGTGATCTGGAAACCTTATTTTGATCTTATATCTTATCTCAGCAATTAACTTTCCGACGCTATAAAAACTATAGAAAATTACTAGGAAAAGTTATTAAAAATCAAAAAGCCTGCGCAGTATGTAAGAAGTCGGTAATTCTGGCAACAGACTTAAGGCTATATGGAATGTAGTGTAATGAGAGACAGGACAATCAGGCACAGAACAGGACATCACTATTGAACTGAATGGAAGGGCTACAACTGATAAGTCACAGGTAGCAAATATATTTAATAATAATTTCTTCAATATCGTAGAAAGTATAAGGACAAACAGTTTAAGAGAAAAATCAGAGCAGTATGTTGAAAAAGCAACTCTCATGAAATTCAGTCATATAAATGTATCACCCGTTTCTCAGTCTGAAATTAAGAAAACTTTATATTGTCTCAAAAAAAAGTTTCACTGAGCTTGATGATGTTTTCAATAGAGTACTAACGATTTGTTCCCGTATAATAAGCTCTATCTTACCTTAAACCTGAAAGGCATCATCAACTAAAGTTGTTTTTCCAGAGAGATTGAAATATGCCATTGTTAAAGCGCTGTATAAAAAAATGAGATCAGAGACTCCAATAACCATTAACCTGTTTCACTACTGACATCATTTTCCAAAATTTTTGAGAAGGTGATATTTTCTACAGTAGTATCCTACTGGAGCAATAATACTACCCTGAGCAAACCTCAGTTTCGATTTCAGAAGAGTTGCTCAACTGAGAATGCCATTTACACATTCATTCACCAAATTTTACAAGCATTAAATAACAAAATAGTACAGGTTGGTATTTTCTGCGACCTATCTAAGGCCTTTCATTGTGGGAATTACAGTAATCTCATAGAACTGAGGTTTTATGGAATTGATGGTATAGCCAATCAATGAATATTGTCATACCTAACCAAAAGACTGCGGAGTTTTATCTTTACTAATTAAACAAAAATAATCGGGGGAGATTCTTCTGATTGGGGAGAAATCACGCATAGGGATCCCCAAGGCTCAATCTCACGTGCGCTATTGTTCCTTATATACATAAAAGATTTTCCATCTAATGTACAACAAGCAGGATTAGTTCTTTTTGCGGATGGCACTAACACTGTAATCACTCTGAGAATTCATGCAGCAACAGAAGAAAGGGTGAGCAACGTTCTTAAAACTATTATTGAGTGGTTTTCTGAGAATGCTCTCACCCTCAAGTTTAAAAATGTATAACATATTCAGTTCTTCACATCTAGAGGTACTACAGCAATGATGAGTGCAACACATGGCGAGGAATTAATAGAGTGGACAATTCAAAATTTTTGGGTGTCCATATTGATGAAAATGTAAACTGGAAAAAGCACATTCGTAACTCCTAAAACAACTTAGTTCAGTCTCATTTACTCTTTGAACAATTGCAAATCTGTTGCATATTTTCAAACGATAATGTCATATGGAATAGTGTTCTGGAGTAACTCATCGTTAAGAAAGAAAGTCTTCATTAGTCAAAAAGGTACTGTAAGAAGAAAATCTATGATTCTCAACAGCGATCATCTTGTAGACATCTGTTTAAGGAGCAAGGCATTTTGACTATTACTTCACAGTGTATTTATTACCTCAAGAAGTTTGTTGCACATAATCCGATGCAGTTGAAAAGGAACAATGATGTACATAATTACAATACCAGGAGAAAGAAATGCTATTACTCCACATTAAGATGTCTTTAGCACAAAAAGCGGTGCACAATGCTGTAACCAATCTTTCTGATCACTTACTCACTAGTATAAAATGTCTGACAGGCAACAATATGAAATTTGAAAACAAACTTAAAAAGCTTCTTCTTGACAACTCCTATTCCGTAGAAGAATTTCTGTCATTTTAATGTGTAAAAGGCGGTAGGTGAGAATTACTAACTCACATCAGTATATTTTTTAAAGGAAGGAACAAACTCGTAAATTCTCAGCATTATGCCATATTTACAAATTAAATTTTCATATAAATGTAAAATAACTCGGTGCACATCATTACGATTTATTGTCAAATGATCCCTGGAACATGAAACTAACTAACTAACTTTATTGTTGTTTACTTCTTCGCAGAAAGTGTCCACTATAAACAGAATGAATAAAGTGTGTAGCATGCTCGATGGAGACCATTTGTTTTTGAGATTCATGCAGAACTTGAACTATGAACATTAAAATAAATGCTACCCGGAACTGCTTATTTCGAAAGCTAGTTAGTACGAAAGCATGCAAGAACCTGGTGACTGCTAATATTAGTGTCTCAAATTTCGATGCACGGTTGGCAAAGTTAAGGATGTGAAAATTTCTCATACACAATATGTAAGGAGAAATTTGGAAATTATTGTCTGCCGTCGCGACTAAAATTTACCTGAAAAGTTCTAATGCCTTAAGTGCATATGATTATTAGCGTTTGTAGAAAGTAACTACAATACGACCTTACTCGACTCGTTGCACTGTCAACCTCGAAACACATTGCGTCCATGTACCATGTTTGGTTTCAGACGATTAGTTATTAAGAGCAACCACAAAAACATGGAAATATGATTTTGGAGGAATATGTACAAAAAACCCTAATTAACAAATTATCCGTCACTAAGCTGAAATTAATCAAACTGTATATTCACAAAAAAATGAAAATTGTAACAGCTGATTCAGAAACAAAACTATGAACGTGTGCAAATTTGTTATTGTTAACTTTGAACCATTTTAAAAAATGGTTCAAATGGCTCTGAGCACTGTGGTACTTAACTTCTAAGGTCATCAGTCCCCTAGAACTTAGAACTACTTAAACCTAACTAACCTAAGGACATCACACACATCCATGCCCGAGGCAGGATTCGAACCTGCGACCGTCGTGATCGCGCGGCTCCAGACTGTAGCGCCTAGAACCGCTCGGCCACCTAGGCCGGCTTCAACCGTTTTACGGCCAAATCTACCATAAAGGAATAATTATTCTCCCGTTGCTTTGTTGCTAATTGAGAAACACCGTCCAAATTCCTGTCATTAATAGTGCCGTGGAATCTTTCTGGCTTCTATGTTGTAGTGAAGTTGCTCGGTATTTCCAAATGCAGACACTATTACTCGTGCTGGACACTGAATCGAGGCTACCAGGAGGTTCTGAATCATATTTCAAACGGAATTTCACAACAGGAAATTACTTGGTATGTCGTTAACTGTTTTTTTAATTACATACAAAGAAAATGTGTTTATCCTCGCGCTGCGACAGTGAAGAGCTTTGCATCTTCTCTATTGTTCAAACAGCGCACGACACATTTAGGGAAATCCATGAGGCAAACATTCAGAGCAGTAGTAATCCACTCATTATGTTGTCAGCGGATGGACTGAAACTGATATTAGCGTTATTCATTGAGTAATATTGAGCCCCAGAGGGGACTCTACCAAGATTGCAATCCGTTCTAATAATTGAAATGGAAATGAAGTCCCATGCTTCTTTACAGAGCGTGGGGGAGCGATGCGGGAGACCCGCACCGCCTTACGAGGCAAGGTCCTAGTGGAGGTGGTTTGCCATTGCCTTCCTCCGACCGTAATGGGGATGAATGATGATGATGAAGACGACACGACAACACCCAGTCATATCGAGGCAGGGAAAATCCCTGACCCCGCCGGGAATGGAACCCGGGACCCCGTGCTCGGGAAGCGAGAACGCTACCGCGAGACCACGAGCAGCGGACCGTTCTAATAATCACACCCCTATAATTCTGTATGAATGTTCTGACAGCCTAAAAGAGGTAACTGGTGTGAAACTATCAGGAATTCTAAATTTAGTATAACCTGTGGGGCACAGCATAGAAATCACACGTCTAACTTAAATTAAACCACCTCATCTTATTTTACTGTGTAGCTTGTCATCACCGCATATGAATACAATTCTTACCTACAAGTACGTTTTAACCACTAACAAAAATGTGAATAAAGACGCAGTGGGATGTCTTGCTGGCGTTTTTGTGCTGCTTTATTGGCTCCCGACCTCATCTCATCTCTGAAGCCTGTGGGATACTCTTCGCAGCATGATACGTTTGTATTCAGTCAAGAAATTGTTCGGCAATGTAAACGTTTTCTTTACGTGATTAACGTGATTGAGAATCAGGAGCACTGCAACTCTGTTATCGTCCATGGACTCCCTGGTGTGGAGCTGGATTATCTGGCTAAATTCACTCGACTCTCTCCTGTCAGTTACTTGAAATACTCCGAATAATTTATGCATATGAATTGACACATCTACTCTTATCTTTATTGTTATGAGCTGTCTGCCTCATCCACGATTGGAGCAATGGAGAATTTCTTACATCAGCAGCTTATTGCTTGACATGCGGTGCGACACTAGTCCTGAACAGTCAGCTTAAATCTCATTGTATATTGTAAGTTACTTTTATCTTTTTCTCTGATCGATCTGTAAATGGTCAAAAAATTCATTAACGAAATCGCAGGAAATTCTCTGCGCTTTTCTGGTGCCGTCGCGTAAACGTAATATTAACTTTTGATAAATTCCAACCTCTGCTTGTATGCGGAGAAAGTAAACCATTATTATTATATTATTATCATTTTTATTCCTTTCACACCTCAGAGCCGTCCCGCATCTGACAGCAGAAATTGTTTCCAGCGATTCCTAAGCTGTCAGTTTTAACATATCTGCCACCAGAAACGATTCTCTTTGTAGTTCATATTGGTATATAAGGAATGTGTTTCATATAGTACAGAGAAGTGCACCACATAAATAACCAGAAATATGTGTCTTATGCCAAGGAAAATCAATAAAATTTGGAACCGGACCTGCCAGCCTATCCACATTATCCATTCAGCTGTAGAGACCACCAAGGTACCTTTTTTTAAAATTTAAACGTCTTCTTTCACGCGGCACTCAAAAGCAGAAATATGGTTTGAGAAATACGTAACACAGTGCTGCAATGTACTTCAGGAAGTCGGGGTACAAGAAGCTTTGCTGCAAGTTGCCGCCGGAATTTACATCTACATGGATACTCTGCAAATCACATTTAAGTGCCTGGCAGAGGGTTCATCGAACCACCTTCATAATTCTCTATTACTCTAATCCCGTATAGCGCGGAAAGAAGGAACTATATCTTTCCGTACAAGCTCTGATTTCCCTTATTTTATCATGGTGATCGTTTCTCCCTATGTAGGTCGGCGTCAACAAAATATTTTCGCATTCGGAGGAGAAAGTTAGTGCTTGGAATTTCGTGAGAAGAATCCTCCACAACGAAAAACGCCTTTGTTTTAATGATTTCCATCCCAAATCCTGTACCATTTCAGTGACTCTGCCTCCCCTATTTCGCGATAATACAAAACGTGCTGCGCTTATTTGAACTTTTTCTATGTACCCCCGTCAATCCTATCTGGTAAGGATCCCATAACGCGCAGCAGTATTCTAAAAGATGACGGACAAGTGTAGTGTACACAGTCTTCTTAGTAGATCTACTACATTTTCTAAGTGTTCTGCCAATAAAGCGCAGTCTTTGGTTAGCCTTCCCCACAACATTTTCTATTTGTTGCTTCCAATTTAAGTTGTTCGTAATTATAATTCCTAGGTATTTAGTTGAACTTACGGCCTTATATTTGACTAATTTTTTTTTTATCGTGTAACCGAAGGTTAACGTATTCCCTTTAGCACTCATGTGGATGACCTCACATTTTTCGTTATTTGGTATCAATTGGGAATTTTCGCACCATACAGATATCTTTTCTAAACCGTTTTGAAATTCGTTTTGATCTTCTGATGACTTTACTAGTCGACAAACGGTAGCGTCATCTGCAAACAACCTGACGGCTGCTCTGATTGTCTCCCAAGCATCTGGCGTACCCTGGGCAGGCGCTGGCTTTCCACAACAGATCCTCCAACCACTGGGCGAAGATAAGGAGGGATGACAAGGATTAGAGACCATGGCTCAATGTTCACCAGGACACGAAAAAACAAGTAGTACACAACCTATCTTTCGATAAGGTCGAAGTTTCATATTTGCAGGAAAATTTTTTATCTCTTTGGTACAGACTTAAAATAATGACAAGAATCCTTTCGTATATTAATTCAAGCGATATTTCCTCTTCAGGCTATCATCAACATAAACCGAAAATCTTATGTGTTGCATTTCAGTCGCGTGGATACTGTAAACAACTTTAACTTTGGCTGTGATTTCTAAAGTCCAATTTCAGAGCTATCAAGTGTACATAAATCGTTGGATTTGCGTTGAAAAGAAAAGAAGTAGAAAATGCTGTACAGGCAATTGATAAAATGTAGATAGGCATTCACAAAATTCCCTCTTCTGGCTTTCTTATTTACCAATCTGACAATTACATCTGACGATTCAAAACTGTAACACCAAGTTCTCTCTCTCCAGCGAGCAGTCCTAGTTCACTAAATGTCTCCTGGATACTTTGCATTCTTAAGTACGTCTATATGAGACTGAGTTTGGGGATACGCTGTTCTCCTTATGCAGTGCTTACAGGTAATGTCAGAAGTAGTCTCAGTATGATAAATAGATTAGGAAACGATGATATAGCTGTTTTATGACACATTGGGTAAGGTTTCTTAATGGCTTGGACCCATTTGCAATTTAATTATCAAAATATCTACACGTTGTCTAGTCATTGAAGGATTCAAATACACGGACATTTGTTAAAAGTTAGTTTCCTTTTCAATTACAAGGAAAACAACTAATTAAAGCGAGTTTATCTTAAATTCCTTCTTTGGTGATGACACGGAATACGGAAATAAATTTTTATATCTTCACATATTTTGCTTTACAAACCTTCCCTGAATTTAATTTAATGTTGTAGCAACGATAGTTTAAAAAGAGTTCTTTGGATAATTCCTTTGTTTCCATTGGAGTTCATTAGTCCTTTTGTATTCAGTAAGACAACCTCTAACTCTACTTTTTACATCTGAAAATTCAATCTTCACATTTCGTTCTGCAGCTAAGCCCTCCGAATCCTTATATAAATTTAGAATACGTCATCTGATCAGAATTTAATTAAGATTTTAATAAGATCACTTAAATATTAAGACTTTCATTTATAATAGATCAGAGACTCCACAACAATGTTCTCAACAATATCAATTTGTGAGAAAGTATCGTTTCATATAATGACTAAGCAAGACCGGGAAATGTAATACCCAGAGTGTACTAATTACTATCACAAAACACATCAGAGTGTGATCTGGCGCCCAACGGCTCGTGGCTGCATATTTATTGACATTAATAGTAATATATGACAATCTAGTTATAATAATAAGAGTAAACAAGGAAGTAAAAACAAAGTGATGCATTAAATGTAGTTCTTGCTTTACTACTGTTACGGTTGCAGTAAAACAGTTTTTCTGCATACTTGTAGTTCGCAATATCTACAGTTCCCATTTGTCTCGTGCTATCGCCTTTAGCGATAGTCGATTATTTCTTTGATGGTTGCTTTGTTGTCCGAAAAATGGTTAGCAACGAAAACTTACCAGAATATTCGGAGTTGGAGTGTTTCGTTATCACTTGTTACATAAACTGGTGTGCAAAAGTTAAGGACGGAAGTAACTACTGCATAACGTGCCACTGTCAAGAAACATAGCTCAATGAAGCTCGGACCATACATAGAATTAGCTGCTACAGTGTATTACAGAAGATAATTAAATGAAATACGCAACGAGACGAACATAAATTACGCTTTTATTCAAGAAAATAATTGCACTGAAGTCACCGCAATTCATGATGCTCCATGGACATTATAAAACGTGGGACACGGTGTGTGATCACCACGGACGGCAATGTATGCTCCGCAACGTGTTCTCATGTTAGCCATAAGGTCGGTAAGGAGTAGCTGTGGAAGGACGTACCATTCCTCCACCAGCGCGACTGACAATTGTTAGATGCATGTGGACATTACAATACGTCTAACCAACCCTTCTCCCCTTGCTCACTGGTATCCAAGTAGGGGGAACGTGCAGGCCAGTCCATTGGCCGAATATTCTCTCGTTCCAAGAGCTACTCCACCTGCCGTTAGTCGACGCAGTCGCGCATTGTCGTCGATAAAAATGAAGTCAGGGACGAATACATCCCTGGAAACACGCACAAGGGGAAGGAGTACAGTGTCACAATAACACGTGAGTGTACTATGTTCAAAGATTTCGAGGTCAGTACGGCCACGCAACATTATGCTCCCTACACCACAGCTATTGGACTATAGAAACGACCATGTCTGACAACGTTCCTCGTGCATTACGTGTTCCCATCTCTCGCCATACGGTGGTTCGTCCAGAGTCACTTCTCAGACTGTATCTGCTCTCATCCGAGACCCCACTCCTCGTTTGTGCAGTCTTTTCGCTCTTGGCACCGATGTGCGGGTGTCAACGGAACACAAACTATTGGTCATCGGGCAAATAGATCATCTCGATACAGTCTCCTTACCACAGTGGAGCGTGAGATGGCATTCCGTGCAGTCCTGTTAACTGTAGTTGCAATTGTTTGACGTAGGGCCCTTCTTCGCTGTTGCACAATGTAGCAGTCATCTGTTGCTGTAGTTGACCGTGGTCGAACACCTCGTCTCGTTCAGGGAGCAGTGCCTTTGGTTCGGACCGCTCCCCACGCATGTGAAACAGTGCTGTGAGCGTTACCAGTCTCGTGAGCTATACTCGTCACACTTTTTCCTGCTTACAATTTCCTTAATTCTTCTGCGTGTGAAGTCATCGAAATGTTGTCTCTGGGCCATTTTGTAATGAAGAACACCACCAACTGTATCGCTTTGCGCGAACATCCTCATTTGGCACCACAGTCACGCTGACCCACTCCACATGACGTCTAGTTTTCTGTCCATGACTGGAAGACCTCTGGCCAAATGCTCTAGTACTCTGATTTACTTCCACCGAGTTATTAATATGTTACGTTGCTTTATCTGTCTAGTTCTTACATTTTGAAGAGCAGCACACAGGAGTGACAAATAATCCGCTAATATGATATAATCTTGTCTTAGAATGGGAATAAGTTTTAAATTAAATATCTCGGAATCGCATACACTGTTAACAGTGTGTTTAAATTGTTTATTTGACATCTGAGACGAAGAGTGCGATCGAACGACGGATAACTTAGCGAGGATAACTACAAACAGAAAATCTGTGTGAGTAATGTGATCCCCTCCAATGAGGACGAAATTGTTGGATGAGTCCCAAGTGGACTGGCTGACCGCCAAGCAGGGAGCGTGCAGGACACGGTTATCGGCACGACTCGCTTGTACAGCGACGAGTGGCAGGAATCTTCACGAAAAGCGAGGCGTCGCCGCATGCACGCTGAGAGACGCGCACCAGTGTCGGCTACGTTTGTTTCCACGTTACGCTGACTCAAGGTCAAGAATACACTGTGACGGCGTGAATGCTGTTTACGACAGCAAGGCGTCCTAGTGGTAGACAATCACGCCTCTGCCCTGCTCATTTGTGCCACACACTCACTTGCGACAGTAGCGTCTGTTGCGTAGCTACAGCTCCCATTATCCTCAGTTCTACGGAGCCGCCGTAACCGTCAGTAACGAGCTCATATCAGGCTACTGCTGGCGCTCAGGCAACTTCGTGACGCCCTTCACAGATAAGGCAGGCAGACCGGCAACGACGGCTACCGAGACTGACTTCGCATGTGACAGAAAGCAAAACTATACGACATCTACGTAATTCGAATTCAGAGATATGCGTGTAACTGATTTCGAAATTATCGATTATTCGACAAACCCACAAGCGTTCTTCGTGCCCTGATTAGAGGAAACGAAGCGGATGGAATATTTATTCACTTGAAATCATCATGTATCATACTGACGCCTGGTAAAGAAAGGAGACTTACAGTAGCGGAACAGTATGACCACTGCCCACCACGAGATCTAATGCTGCGTGGTGCAGCGCTGCAGGCACGACGCCGTGTGGAAAGAACATACACAGGTTGTAACAAAAATGTACGGCACAAATTGCAAGGCACATTCCTCACACGTAGACGAAGAGATTATGTTATACGAAAATGGGTCTCGAAGCGCCTTGTTTCATGTTACAACTCATTTTCTTCAACTCGTCAACCGTGGGAAACGCACAAGAACAGAACGTTAGAATCGTGGGGAAGGTGCACTCTTGGTGACGACTGGTTACCTTTGTGCACTGCCAGTGTTTCGTTTTTCACGTCCCAATTGCCGCGTGGTGTACGTCATTGCTTATTTACAGGTTACATCAACTGTTCCAGCGATCAGTACGGCCCTTGCAAGCACCTTGCATTACTACGTACAGTTAATCACAGATTTGGCTCGTGCAATGGCAGTGTACACAAACGCAGAAATGGCAGATGCCCATTTGATGAATGAAGTAGCTGACGACAATGGCGCTAGGGTTTAACGTTTGTACCGGGTGAGATTTCCAGGACGAAGGTGATACGATAGGAAAACGTTTGAAGCCATTGATCGTCGTCTCAGGGGACGTGGGGCATTTAAGCCTGATATTCGCGACAGGGGACACCGCAGCCGGAGGCGGCAACTCTTCACGCAATTGACGACGACCATACGCAGTAGTCCAGGGATACACCAGCGCTCCGAGATTCACCAACACCGCGGGTTGGTGCGTGTATCAATGCCGACGGAGGGCATATTGAACATCTCCTGTGACAAAGAATTGCGTGTGGCATGCTGGTGCGTTCTGTTCCGATGTGTTTCCCATGACTAATGAGTTGGAGGAAATGAGTTGTAACATGGAAACAAAGCGTTTCCAGACCCATGTTCGTGTAACATAATTTCTTCGTCTATGTCTGAGGAATGTGTCCTGCAATTTGTGCCATACATTTTTGTTACACCCTGTATAAGCGGAGAACGCAAGTATGGGGAACCATTCTAGCGACGATATGTGCCGCAAAAGGGGAAATACCAAAGACACAGAGAATACGGAGAGAGGCTGTGGCACACTATTTAGCGCTCCTTCCTGTGCTCAAAAAATGTTCAAATGTGTGTGAAATCTTATGGGACTTAACTGCTAAGGTCATCAGTCCCTAAGCTAACACCGAGCGGGGTGGCGCAGTGGTTAGACACTGGACTCGCATTCGGGAGGACGACGGTTCAATCCCGCGTCCGGCCATCCTGATTTAGGTTTTCCGTGATTTCCCTAAATCACTCCAGGCAAATGCCGGGATGGTTCCTCTGAAAGGGCACGGCCGACTTCCTTCCCAATCCTTCCCTAATCCGATGAGACCGATGACCACGCTGTCTGGTCTCCTTCCCCAAACCAACCAACCAACCTAAGCTAACACACTACTTAACCTAAATTATTCTAAGGACAAACACACACACTCACGCCCGAGGGAGGACTCGAACCTCCGCCGGAACCAGGAACATAGGGATCCGCAGCAAACGAAGTCCTCACTGGATCATCGAGACTGGACATTGATCAATGGAAATGTGCTACCTGGTCGAATGAATAGCGTTTCTTGTCATACTAGGTCGAAGGTCGTATCGGCATAAGCCAGCTTTAAGGTGAGCGGCTGTTCGCAACACGGAGGCAGGTCGGTGGGGGCGGTAATTCTACCGTGGGGGACAGTCATCTGGTTTGCCATGGGGCACCACGACAGCTACAGCTGTCGACTACGTAAACATTATTGTGGACCATCTGTATTCCTTCATGTTTGATGTCTTCCTCGACTGGACGGCATCTTCCAGCAGGTTTACTGTCCTCGTCTCAAGATAATAATCATGCTACATAGGTTTCAGCAACATGAAACCGAACTCACATTGATATATTGTTCACCAAATTGACTTGATCTGAACCCATTGGAACACATCTGGGACGCGATCAGGCGCCAACTCCGCACTCAAAAACCACCGGCCCGTAAATTACGGGAATTGTGTGGCCTGTGCATAGATACCCGGTGCTACGTACCTCTTGAAATCTTTCAGGGACTTGCCGAATCCATGCCACGCAGTGTCGCTGCTATATTGCTATCTAAAGGTGAACCAGCACTCTATTAAGCAAGTGGTGAAATACTTTGGGTCATCAATGTATATGTGTTGCCTACTCAGACTTGACACTCGAGTGAAGAATTTTTGATAGCCGGAACTCAACTCGTTATCATGGACGGAGAGACCTCCAAAGACGTACAAAAATTTAGAATTTTCCGCAGTGAATGCTGATAAGATTACAGTTGTCTGTTACATATTAAAGACTTTTTGGGTTGTGTTAGTAGCAACTTGAGAGTTTAGGAAGTATTATCCGATTAAAAACACATAAATATCAAATCAGGTCTTGACAGAAAATAGACAGATACAATTACTAAGTATTTCTTAATGCACACTAGGATTCTAAAGTTAATAATAGTTACTAAATGAGAGCATTTTTCTTGAGCAGTACGTAGGTAGGATCGCAGAACAAGGTAAAGCTTATTCGCGAGGTATTTAGTATGGAGCCATGTGCAAAACATGTAATAAGAAAAGTTCTGAAACCGAAGGTACGCGTACAAAAACTGTAGCAAAACCGGCATATTTCAGCTGAAATGAAGCCATTAATAGAGATAAGTTAAGTTTAGCTGACACACATGCCTGGCGACTACGAGACATTCGTTCACAAGCTCTATTCACAGCGGATTCCATTCCTGAGAAAGAGCTTGGTGGCGACTGACAGGCTGGAGTTCGTCTGCCCAATACATTTCACGCATATACTAGCGAATTAAAAACCTAAGACTTCGACAGCCAGTGGATGAGCCGGTCAATACTTGAGAGAAATCCATCCAGCAGAGCAAGACATGCATTACTGTCCGTGATGCAGAAGACTGGCTAAACTGGCCTGAAAGGATGGGCATGAGGTTGTAGCATTCCATCTCTGTATCTCCTAGCGTTAACAGCCTTCTTCCGACGGCCAACATAGGTGTGAATTTCTATACACCCATCCAACACCAAGACCAGAATCACTAACCATCACCAACAAATGGTTCAAATGGCTCTAAGCACTATGGGACTTAACATCTGGGGTCATCAATTGCCTAGAGTTAGAACTACTTAAACCTAACTAACCTAAGTACATCAAACACATCCATGCCCGAGGCAGGATTCGAGCCTGCGATCGTAGCAGCAGCGCGGTTCCGGACTGAAGCGCCTAGAACCCCTCTGCCACAATGGCCGGCCATCACCAACAAATTGGTCTCCTTCGCAATGTTCTTTTGATTCTAGCGGCTACCACTTTCCCCTCCAGATGAACGTGTTAAAAGAATCCGTTCGCATACCGAAGCAAGATTTATTCGTGGTTCAATGTCGGCAGTGTTGACTCGACAATAAACAGAAAACTGGTACTGAGATCGTTGAATCGGCCCACTAGAAGAGGAAATCGTCACCTAAGGTGCTAGCTCATCTGGGCGGGCGCCAAGCTAAGCCCACCAACAGCGCACGATGCGCTATTACAGTTATGAGCCAACCGTATGCCAGGAATCTTCAAAAAACACAGAAAGCGGCATCAGTTCCATGTTGAATGACGCACACCAGTGTCTTTTATCACTGCGAGCCTCCAGTACACAGTTTTTCAGGATATGGCAGCTTCTGAGAGAGCTATAAGCTTTGCAGATATCATTTGATTTTGTAGTTCAGTTAAGTCCAGGTATATGTCCTGTCGAGTGGTTAGCCATCATCTGCCTTGTACTGGTCTATAACGAACATTTCACGTTTTTCCGGACCATCGTTAAGACCTTTAAATGAAACGTTGGGACAGATTTAGCACCACGGCTGATACTGTAATCTACTTTTGTCATGTTTCAAGGCGCCCGAGAATGCTATTTTGCAAAACAGTGTCCGGAGTGTCATTGTGCCTTTACATTGTAAAACTTCAAAACTACGCTCTGATCACAACGAAAATGCAAACACGACTGGCACATAATGACGTTTCTCGCACTGTGTTTCGTCAAATTTGAATCGTGTGCTTATTGGACGCATGGAGCACTCCTCCTCTTTACTGTTACCATATCTGCTGTTTGCTTATAAATTCTGATGGTCATTTACAGTGACTTTGACAATATTCCTCTTGCTTCGCTTATACTTAACTTTTTGTCACTAGCGTGCAATAAATTGCGCTTTACAGCACAAAAAGTGGTGTTGGCTGAAGTTTGGATTGCCCTCTATGTTGCCGCAGGAGCCAATCAAATTAGAGTGTACTGCCCACAAAAGTAAAGGACACTTTTAATTGAGGAAGTTAAGTCTTATTGACACTTAGCACGCAGTCTCTAAAAACGGATACCATTCCTAGAATTTCAGACAGGAAAACACACTGGAAGTCGTGAGGTGGAGGCAAGAAATACCTGGACGTCACAGCATTCAATATAGTGACTTGGTAATCTTCTGACGTAGTCGACATATCGACAAGCAACTGCACGGCAGCAGGATTCGCATCGAATCCTACTTTCGGTAATTATTTATTGTTTTACCCCGTTGCTTTGTTTAACCTACATGAAACGTGAAATTAACCGAACGACCTGTTCAGCGATTCTTAATAAGATTTTTTTCGACTCTCAAAAGAAAACAGCATGTGATTTCCTTACCACTTAATACCCCGTCCAAAGGCCTTCCACTTCAATGACCATTCGCATCCCTAGTCTATGAGGTGAGTAATAAATCTCTCATTTTCTGCAACCTCTTCCCAGGCAACTATGGTGACGTTTCAGAGATAAAGGTGAGGATTTAGCGCGCAGTTACCGATCACGGCACTGTGGCTTCAAATCCCCGTGCTTAAGTTTCTTTTTCTTATGCACAACATCAGTTTCATCGTCCGTAGCCTCTCAGGTCACCAGATCTTACCCTCTGCAATTTTATGTGTGGGATACGTAAAGGACCGGTTTTTGTGTCACGTCGATGCTTGCTACTGTTAAAGATCTAGAACATCGAATTGAGCCTTACGGCGAAAAAAAAGGAAGAAGATGATGAACAATACGGAAGAGGGGTTGTGAAATTTCCGTCAGATCGATCATTAACTAAGCTAACCATCGAATTTGACGAGTTTAGTCATTATCCAATCCAACATGCATCCTCCAACATTAATTAAGTCCTCCTTTTCCTCCTCCGTGTTCCCATGAATAACAAATAACTCTTTCAATTTGTACTGGAATTGCAGGACGTGCGAGGGGCCTAGGTGTCTTCTGCCACTTCAAGGTAGAACACAAATTCTGTAACCTGAGATGTTGTATAGCATCCTTGTGCCTGTGCAGATATAGCGCTCAGGTCGCGAGTTCGTTGTGCTTGAGGTGAAGCTATAAATGAACTGGTGAGATAGCTAAGGCTTTCAATTCTACTAAATGAACTGTCAAGTTCCAAATTTGAGGCGCCAGATATTTTTCTTTATTCATTCATCACATGAATCACTTTGTAGCTACAGCATCAAACTGCAGCTAATATACGGTACGCTACAATCGTACGTCTATAAACTCACACGATTTACTGTTCACAAGTCTATTACACTAAGCATAAGGAGAAATTATTTTCATTAAATTAACATACTTTCTTACTCTACTCTACTCTGCTTTGCACGCAGAGTCGCGACTATTTGATACAATTTTATGTTGCGCGCAACCGAGATTTTAACTGTGCGGCCTGTAAAGCGAATACTGTACCTGTATAATCCATCGTACGCAACTGACTAGACAGCCCGAAGCACTTCGCTTCGTAGCGCACTGTTGGCAAGACCCGAAGATGCACGAAGTGCTTCGTCTGAATATCGTTGTTTTAATGTTAATAAAAATGAGATCTCAAATAAGTGGATGATAGTTTGCTATTGACAGTATATCCAGAATGATAGACAATTAAATGTGAATTATACTTTACGAAATGTTAATAAATGAGTCAGAGATTTGCCGCGCTGGCTTCTGTGGCGGCAGCCAATCAGATCATCCTCTTACTAAACCGGCGCAATTTGTCACGGAATACTCACTGTACCATCTGTTGCCTGTCTCTTTCTCTTTGCCCACTTCTTACATCATGCCTCAGCTACTGCAATCTTAACCAAACCATTGAGTGAATCTTGGGATGGGATCTTATTAATGGCTCCATAGCCAGATGTGACACAAGCTGCGAATTTGATAACTTAAGACCAGCTGATACGAGTGTTGCAGGAAACGAGCCACAGATTTGATTTTTGTCGTGTAACATGTGGTGCTCACACTGAGTGCATAACCGTTTGAATCTAGAAATCTGAACCTTTCTGTATCCAAGAATTGTGCTTCTACCCTTCGAAGTTTGTGGGAAAATTTTGAAATTGCTCCATTTTGCCTAATTCTGTACAATAAGATAGGTAAGAATAACACAATACGTCGTTATACATAATCGTAAGTTACATTGTTTCATATAATGTCCCTTACTGTCAAAAGTGTGTTTTCATGAATATAATCCTAGTTTATTTTCTGGTGGCAATTGGGTAAAATGGCTCTGAGCAGTATGGGACTTAACTTCTGAGGTCATCAGTCCCCTAGAACTTAGAACTACTTAAACCTAGCAAACCTAAGGACATCGCACACATACATGCCCGAGGCAGGATTCGAACCTGCGACCGCTATCTGTAGCGCCTAGAACCGCTCGGCCACCGCGGGCGGCAATTAGGTAAAGGATTTGTGTATGCGTCTAAGTACCTTTTATTTAATATGAATGGTGCAGAAGTGTTTTGAACGCTTTTGTGGCATTCATCACTCGGCACATAGTCAGGATGAAGATCAAGAAGAGACGCCTGACTGATAATACGAAACAATGTGTTATGATTACAATTTTTTTTTTCGAAAGTTAAAACACAGTGACTTGAATCTCTTATCAAAAACTTTTGCAGAAATTTCATTTCTCTTTATCATATTTTGGTCCCAAGATCTTCCTGATTATTTTCCTTTCCTGCTTCTGTTTTTTTTTGTGGTAAGTTCCTATGGGACCAAACTACTCAGGTCATCGGTCCCTAGGCTTACGCACTACTTAATCTAACTGATTTATGCTAAGGACAACACATAGACAGCCATGCCCGAGGGAGGACTCGAACATCCGACGGGGTGAGCCGCGCGAACCGTGGCAAGGCGCCTTACCCGCGAGCCACTTAATTGTTTGGGAGTATTTAACGAAAGGTATTCCGGTCTAATGGCAGTGTTGTAGTGCCGGAGTTCTGTGTTTCTGGGAATAGTTTCATTGTCATACAGAGTTTTTGTTAACTGAAAAACCATCTATATTTTCCTTGCCCTTGCTAAGTTAGCTTCTTTGGCCAAAGCATTTGGTTGTATTACTTCACCTAGATATTTAAACTTTGTAGCCTTTTTTATTCTTCTATAACCACATTCCATATATTTCGGTGCCTTCTTCGCATCTGTCTACACACTGTTTTTTCGAAATACATACATAGGCCTTCCTTTGAAGCTCTCTCTTTTAGGAAATTTATCTGCATTGTTGTATCTTCTATAGATTCACCTAATAGGGCAAGATGGCCTGCAAAAGCCAAATAGTCTATAAGCACATTATCCTCTTTTCTCTCAATTGTGATGTTTTTAATTCCTTCTTCGTCTGTCCCTTTCCACCACTCCCTAATTACCTTTTTTAATTCACAATTTAACAGCAGTGGGAACAATCCATCTCCTTCTCTTACGCCAGTTTTGATATCAAAAACCTTGGAGGTTTCACCTAAAAATTTAATTTTGCACTTTGCGTTTGGTAGTGTGTCTTTTATCATTCCCGCTGCTTTCAGATTTAAAATCTGTTATTATTATTATTATTATTATTATTATTTTGTAGAAACCAGAGGCATCTCACATGAGAGGACTAAAACTATGTTGGCTCCAGTTTTTTCATGCTTGAGACCGTAAGTAATCCTCGTTGATTTGCAGGCTAAAAAGTGTCATATCTAATGTGGGATATTTTCCATATACTACGTCTGACTTACGACAAGGAAGGAAAAAATCTATTGCAATTCACCACTGATTTGACCTCTGCACCTTTGGATGAAAATTTTACAGGTTGACCCGTCATCTACAGTAACGTCCAGTAAAAATATCCCTGTTAACAAGTCGATAGTGCATTTCACTGAATTTGCAGTCAAGTTTTAGTTCTTCTTGGAATAGGTTCAAATACAGACAGGAGCTTGCATAATATTTAAACTAATAATTCCTTTTCCGGTGTTCTGAACGAAATCCGGGTAAATGGCATGTTGCACTTCATTCAGGTCAGCGCTGTACCGGACCTCGGCTGTGATTTTCCGCCGCCACCTTTTCTGTCGAGTGAACAGTTTCTCACTCCTAAAAATACAGAATATAACAGCCTCTGAAAGCGCGAGTAAAAAAAAATAATGACTCGTGGCATAAGTACCTGAGAGTAACAATACGTGGAGGTATGAAATTTAAAGATGTTATTAGACTCATTCCGAGGCAAAGCAAATGCTATGCTTCTTAGTGTTCGCCATCGGTTTTACACTAGTTGACGATTACGGCCACGTCCACATCCTACTGATCACTGAACGACTTCCTTCGCGCCTGGGAACACACAGGATGGCGACAACACCACAAGGTAGTGCTGATGAGACGCCGGCTGGTCACGAGAAGCTGGCGGCCTTGACCAACTGACAAACCAGCAGGGCGTGCAGCTGTCGCCAGCCGCCTCTGTGCAGGCAGCCAACACATCTTCAGTGCCAGCAATATACTATCGTCAACGTCGTCGCCACTATTAACCTAGGCAAGGACCCATGCTCCCCTGCAGTGATCATCCCCTCAGTCCGTTACCCAGTCTATCAACGAAGTCTGAGCATCAGTACCTGAAATGCGTCCTGCGACATTTGGAACCCGAACGATTTTTCCCAGAGGAACAAGAGACACTGAGGCGATAAAAGTCATGGAGTAAATTATTCACATATTCAGATGGCGGCAGTATCGCGTAAACAAGGCATAAAAGGGCAGTGGATTGTCTGAGCTGTCATTTGTACTCAGCTGATTCATGAGAAAAGGTTTCCGACGTGATTACGGCTACACAATGGGAATTAACACACTTTGAATGCAGAATAGTAGTTGGAGCTAGACACATGGGACAATCCATTTCGGAAAACGTTAGGGAATTCAATATTAGTAGATTTACAGTGTCAAGAACGTGCCGATAATACCAAATTTCAGGTATTACCTCTCACCACAGACAACACAGTGGCTGACACCCTTCACTTAACGACCAAGAGTAGCGGTGTTCGTGTAGAGTTGTCAGTGCTAACAGACAAGCAACACTGCGTGAAATAACGTACGACGAACGCATCCGTTAGGACAGTGTGGCGAAATGTAGCGTTAATGGGCTATGGCAGCAGACGACCGACGCGAGTGTCTTTGCTAACAGTACGACATCGGCAGCAGCGCCTTCCCTGGGCTCGTGACCATATTGGTTGGACCCTAGACGACTGGAAAACCGTGGCCTGGTCAGATGAGACCCGATTTCAGTTGGTAAGAGCTCATGGTAGGGTACGAGTGTAGCGCAGACCCCACGAAGCCGTGGACCCAAGTTGTCAACAAGCCATTGTACAATCTGGTGGTGGCTCCATAATGGTGTGGGCTGTGTTTACATGGAGTGGACTGGGTCCTCTGGTCCACTGGGACCGATCATAACCTGGAAATGGTTATGTTCGACTACTTCGAGACCACTTGCAGCCATTCATGGACTTCATGTTCCCAAAAAACAGGGCCGGCCAAACACTGCACAGTGTGCAGACGTGCGGAAGTGCTGCACATGTGCGCACGTGTGCGACAGCCAGCGACAGCGACATCTGTTATTAGACATGTGTCCTAAATGAACGGCGACGGCTCCACTTCCCTGTTTATGTGGTACAAGCAAGAGCGCAACATACCCAGTCTCGTTTACCCCTGGTAACCATAACCTTAACAGAGAAGTACTGAGAAATGGCAGGTACTGTGAAAAAGCAAAGGACGGGAGATCTATGTTCTCAGTCGTTTAAAAATGACTAGGAACTGCAATTCTTTTTTGTAGCCGTTGGTGAAAACTCACAGTGTTTGCTATGCCGCCGAATAATAGGCGGCCAGCGTAAGTTTTCAATTGAAAGACACTACTATACATATCACAAAGACGAGTGTAGTGTACTCACGAGTGAAGAACGGCAAGCAAAATTAAATGTCCTGAAGAAAATGGATGAGATACATCAACTCGATTATCATTTCTCATAACCAGTGATAAACGTGTTTGGATTTATTCCTTTCATAATTAAAAATTATTGTTTACTAACTGTGCATTAGTGCCTCATTCTGCTCCATGTTACATTATTATCTGGAAAGTTGGTCATTAAACCGTTTGTTCCCATGTGTACTTACATTTAGGGTTTTTTTTAATGTGTGAAGGGCTACGCTCAGCTGAAGCCGATAAAACGTAACATTCATCTAATTGTCGGTTATTATGCAGATTTCAGACGGAGCTGATGAAAGATGTAGTAATAATGGTATTGAAATAACAGGTGATCATCGAGAGGTCTGTGGTTATCATTCTGTTCAGAAGTCAGTGAGACAGAAATTATGTGGGTGTAACTGAGGGCACCGAGAATTAGGAAATCTTGCATTAGTTTAATGTTATTTGAAATCATGAATAAGGTTCGTTGGAAGTCGCTAAGTGCTCTCTTTCTGAAATACTAGATCAAAAACATTACTCGTATTTACGTGCCGCCAGTCAAGCTGCCTTAATAAAAACCCACGGTTGTTAACTGTATTACTTGTCTTATTGGGTTAAACTGTTAACATAAAACTAGACGTCTCAATGAGTGTGACAGTATTTCAAATGTTTAATACTAGAAATACCTTCCCATGGTTGGTTTGCAAACTGTGGAAAGAGCACTAGAATGCGCCGGTACAGAGTATCCAAGCAAGTGGACAAAGCGACATCTGTGGGTAGAAACATGCACTACATGAACGCTGACGGCTGCGGCGTGCACGCTGTAACCCGGAAGTTGCACATGTGCAGCAGCACCGCACGCGTGCAGAATTTCTGGCCGGCCCTGCCAAAAAACGATGGCATTTTTAAGGATGACAATGCACCATGTCTTCAGGCCACAGTTATACGCGACTAGTTTCGAGAATATTCTGGGCAGTTCGAGCGAATGATATTGCCACCCATGTCGCCCGACATGAATTCCTTCGGACATTTATGAGACATAATTGAGAGGTCAGTTTGTGCACAAAATCCTGCACCGCCAACATTTTCGTAATTATGATCGGTTATAGAGGCAGCATGGTTCAATATTTCAGCATGGTATGTCCAACAATTTGTTGAGTCCATGCCACGTCGAGTTGCTGCAATACGCCGAGCGAACGAGGGTCGAACACGATATTAAGATGTCTACCAGAACTTGTCACCCCAGTGTAGATTTTGCTGAGTGCACGATTCCACATACCAACTGCTATGATTCTTGAAGGAACCCACGGTACAGTGGTCGTTAAGCTGCGCCCCAATCAAGTATTACTGCGGCCCGCGGTTCTCAGCTGTATTTTATAATAATATACACACATCAAAAAAAGTTTTGCATCACCCCGGTTCCCAGAACTCCTGAAGACAGACGTTGACTGTCGATATTGTATCACAGAGACAGTCCTTTTGACTGTTCAGAGATGTCACTAAACAAGCCCAAAGATGTAAACAACCATGCATGAGCAGCGACTATTACACGGAGGGGGTCCGACAGCCGATCAGTTCTAGTCATTCCATCAGGAAGGAGGTACACGACTCGTGTTGTCTGTAGTTCAACCATGTGTAGACGGTCAATACCGTGTTTCGATCGCGTCCACCTTTTTACTTTGAGCCAGGAAGGGCTCTCAACAAGGGAAGTGTCCAGGTATCCCCGAGTCAAACAAAGTGATGTTGTTTGGATATGGAGGAGATACACAGAGACAGGAACTATCGATTACATGCCTCGATCAGGCCTCCCAGGGGGTACTACTGCAGTGGATGACAGCTACCTACGGTCAGGCTGAACGCCTGAGACACACTGTCTAGCGAGTGCAGCAAGGTGGAGGTTCCCTGCTGTTTTGGGACGGCATTATGTGGGGCCGACGTACGCGGCTGGTGGTCATGGAAGGCTGTACGATACGTGAATGCCATCCTCCGACCGATAGTGCAACCATATCGGCTGCATATTGGCGAGGCATTCGTCTTCATGGTCGACAATTGGCGCCCCCATCGTGCACATCTTGTGAATGACTTGCTTCAGGATAACGACATCGCTCGACTAGAGTGGCCAGCATGTTCTCCAGACATGAATCCTATCGAACATGCCTGGGATAGATTGAAAAGGCCTATTTGTGGACGACGTGACCCACCAACCAGTCTGAGGGATCTACGCCGAATCGCCGTTGAGGAGTGGGACAATCTGGACCAACAGTGCCTTGATGAACTCGTGGGTAGTATGCCACGACGAATACAGGCATGCATCAATCCAAGAGGACGTGCTACTGAGTATTAGAGGTACCGGTGTGTACAGCAATCTGGACCACCACCTCTGAAGGTCTCGCTGTGTCGTGGTACAACATGCAATGCGTGGTTTTCATGAGGAATAAAAAGGGCGGAAATGATGTTTATGTTGATCTCTATTCCAATTTTCTCTATTGCAATTTTCTCGGAACCGAGGTGATGAAAAACTTTTCTTGATGTGTGTATCTGGTGTTTTATTCGTAAAATGTACTTAAGCAGCTTTAGCAACTTTTTCTTCGTTTATATATAGTACTATCTTTCAGCAGCGCAACCGATAACTCAACTTTCATCCCTGTGTCTTCTTTGAATCAGACCTAGATGTGGACACGATTCTTTGCGTGATACGTAGAGAACGTCTTCCATAAAGAGTCCACGACAAAGAACCGCGGAAATGAATTTCAACAATGCATTACAGTGCATACTATGCTTCGCAAGACAAGTGCTGTAACACACGCTAAACATGTACTTCAGGCATTTTTTTCCTATTTTTTCTTTTTTTTTTGCACCATCTCAGTCAATCTCCGATACATACTGAATCACACACACACACACACACACACATATATATATATATATATATATATATATATATATATATATATACAGTGTTGTGACACTGAAATGACTGCGTTCGTCCATACGTCGTATTGGGGACACCATTATTTTTCGGATCTATGTTTGGTAGGATTAGTTGCTTGTTTTATTTCCTCTACTAGCTTCTTTCGTTTGTCTCTATAATAGTGAAACACCTTGTATATCAGCTTTCATTAACAACTTCACCTCTTCACTGAGTTTTACCAATGGCAAGACTGAGATATTTGGATATCCACAGCACTTTCCTCATTTGGTTCTGCCTGTTTCACGTCTGAAGAAATTTGTCACTGGAACAAGTTTTTAAATCAAATGAAGAGGCTATGCTAACGGTAGATGAATATATTGCAAATTTTCCAGGTCGCATTTCATGAATCTGATGTGCTAAAAGATAAAAACCTTGAACACAGCGCATTGTCCTAAAAGAGGGCCTACGGCGAGTAACTGGACTTGTTACTTAAGAAAACACACTCTACACACTCTTTCACGGCCAGATCGACATAATACTACGCCAAGCTACATAATAAGAGACAGGGATTTAGTATATATTCCTCAAGTCATCAAACCCTGCATGCCGAAGGGTCCTTTGTGACGATGCTGGACACTTCCTGTTCTAGACTGTCCCCATGTGGAGTTAGGGTAAAATGTGTGTTTCAGTTCTGAACTTTTTAATCGAATACAGGTTTACTCCTCATTTTACCATGTTGTATCAGCCGTACCACAGCCACCATTATTCAAGTCATTTAAGTTACCTTGACAAGCTTTTATCTGTTTTTCTACATGTCACGACCTTTCTTTTACTGAAATTGGTAGTACTACTTGTTCCGTTGAAGGCTCTGTCAGATCTAACTGTAAGTTTAAAAAACAAGATATTTACAGTGAGAATAATTTATATAGCGACAAGGCATCATTTTTTCTTGGATTTAGCCCGTGTCTTTACTGGGGCGGCGAGCTAATCTGGATTTGACAATGTTAGTGGTAGAGGGTGGCCAGATGCCCTTTCTGTCGGATCAAGGGCCACGGAAAAAAAGATAACATAATTGAAAGATTTACCCGGAGTAAGTTTATCTTGGTTTTCACGACTAATTCGCTGAACTTATTTCGATGAAATTTGGTATGGAGATGGCTTGAACTCTGACGAAGAACATAGACTACTTTAGAAAGTGTGTAGTGCAAGATACTTATTGATTTGAAGAATATTACATGAAATAGGGAAACATATTTACTCTTTAACTTTTGATTTTTATTATATTTCTGAATATGCATTTATCCATTGATACGTGCTGCCCGATACAATTCGCAGAAATTAAGACAATGCTTATACAATTTTCAGTGTGTTTAATCCATACTTCAGTACTACGAGTGTCATTCAGTAATTAAAGAGGCAAATAGGTCTGTGGAAAAAACTATTAGTAGGACAAATTTGGTTCCTTTATGGCTTTAAGTTGGCATCACTGGGATGATATTCGTTTTTTACTTGCTGAAGGCGAGAAAACAGTGAATATATACCGTAGAATGTCTAAAGGTTATGGTGAAGGTTGTATGAATCGAACAAATTTTTGTAGGTGGATAGAGCAGTTCAAAAATGGTCGCGACTCAGTGACTGACGAACACCGTTCTGGCCGACCAATCGCAGTTTCAACTACATCACTTGAAAGTCGAACTGATGACATTATTCCCGCCTACCGCCGTGTGACTGTGGAAATGATAGTTAATAAGGTTGAGGTACAGTTCATGACACTATCAGTAACAAGCTGAGGTACCGCAAAACGTGCAAGATGGGTCCCAAAGGAGTGGACGCGGCTACACAAGGAAACAAAGTTGAGAGTGTGCACAGAGCTAAAGGACAGTTATGAAACAGAAGGTGAGCACTTCCTCAACAAAATTTTAATTTGTGATAAACTTGGGTTCACTATTGTTGCTGTTGTTGTGGTCTTCAGTCCTGAGACTAGTTTGATGCAGCTCTCCATGCTGCTCTATCCCATGCAAGCTCCTTCATCTCCCTGTACCTTCCGCAACCTACATCCTTCTGAATCTGCTTAGTGTATTCATCTCTTGGTCTCCCTCTACGATTTTTACCCTCCACGCTGCCATCCAATACTAAATTGGCGATCCCTTGATGCCTCAGAACATGTCCTACCAACCGATCTCTTCTTCTAGTCAAGTTGTGCCACAAACTTCTCTTCTCCCCAATCCTATTCAATACCTCCTCATTAGTTATATGATCTACCCATCTAATCTTCACCATTCTACTGTAGCACCACATTTCGAAAGCTTCTATTCTCTTCTTGTCCAAACTATTTATCGTCCATGTTTCACTTCCATACATGGCTACACTCCATACAAACAATTTAAAAAATGACTTCCTGACACTTAAATCTATACTCGATGTTAACAAATTTCTCTTCTTCAGAAACGCTTTCCTTGCCATTGCCAGTCTACATTTTATATCCTCTCTACTTCGACCATCATCAGTTATTTTGCTCCCCAAATAGCAAAACTCCTTTACTACTTTAAGTGTCTCATTTCCTAATCTAATTCCCTCAGCATCACCCGACTTAATTCGACTACATTCCATTATCCTCGTTTTGCTTTTGTTGATGTTCATCTTATATCCTCCTTTCAAGACACTGACCATTCCGTTCAACTGCTCTTCCAAGTCCTTTGCTGTCTCTGACAGAATTACAATGTCATCGGCGAACCTCAAAGTTTTTATTTCTTCTCCACGGATTTTAATACCTACTCCGAATTTTTCTTTTGTTTCCTTCACTGCTTGCTCAATATACAGATTGAATAACATCGAGGAGAGACTACAACCCTGTCTCACTCCCTTCCCAACCACTGCTTTCTTTTCATACCCCTCGACCCTTATAACTGGCATCTGGTTTCTGTACAAATTGTAAATAGCCTTTCGCTCTTTGTATTTTACCCCTGCCACCTTCGGAATTTGAAAGAGAGTATTCCAGTCAACATTGTCAAAAACTTTCTCGAAGTCTACAAATGCTAGAAACGTAGGTTTGCCCTTCCTTAATCTAGCTTCTAAGATACGTCGTAGGGTCAGTATTGCCTCACATGTTCCAACATTTCTACGAAATCCAAACTGATCTTCCCCGAGGTCGGCTTCTACTACTTTTTCCATTCGTCTGTAAAGAATTCGCGTTAGTACTTTGCAGCTGTGACTTATTAAACTGATAGTTCGGTAATTTTCACATCTGACAACACCTACTTTCTTTGGGATTGGAATTATTATATTCTTCTTGAAGTCTGAGGGTATTTCGTCTGTTTCATACATCTTGCTCACCAGATGGTAGAGTTTTGTCAGGACTGGCTGTCCCAAGGCCGTCAGTAGTTCTAATGGAATGTTGTCTACTCCGGGGGCCTAGCTTCGACTCAGGCCTTTCAGTGCTCTGTCAAACTCTTCACGCAGTATCGTATCTCCCATTTCATTTTCATGTACATCCTCTTCCATTTCCATAATATTGTCCTCAAGTACATCGCCCTTGTATAGACCCTGTATATACTCCTTCCACCTTTCTGCTTTCCCTTCTTTTCTTAGAACTGGGTTTCCATCTGAGCTCTTGATATTCATGCAAGTGGTTCTCTTATCTCCAAAGGTATCTTTAATTTTCCTGTAGGCTGTATCTATCTTACCCATAGTGATACTCGCTTCTACATCCTTACATTTGTCCTCTAGCCATCCTTGCTTAGCAATTTTGCACTTCCTGTCGATCTCATTTTTGAGACGTTTGTATTCCTGTTTGCCTGCTTTATTTACTGCATTTTTATATTTTCTCCTTTCATCAGTTAAATTCAATATATCTTGTGTTACCCAAGGATTTCTACTAGCCCTCGTCTTTTTACCTACTAGATCCTCTGCTGTCTTCACTACTTCATCCTTCAGAGCTACCCATTCTTCTTCTACTGTATTTCTTTCCCCCATTCCTGTCAGTTGTTCCCTTATGCTCTCCCTGAAACTCTGTACAACCTCTGGTTTAGTCAGTTTATCCAGGTCCCATCTCCTTAAATTCCCACCTTTTTGCAGTTTTATTAGTTTTAATCTACAGATCATAACCAATAGATTGTGGTCAGAGTCCACATCTGCTCCTGGAAATGTCTTACAATTTAAAACCTGGTTCCTAAATCTCTGTCTTACCATTATATAATCTATCTGATACCTTTTAGTATCTCCAGGATTCTTCCATGTATACAACCTTTTTTTATGGTTCTTCAACCAAGTGTTAGCTATGATTAACTTATGCTCTGTGCAAAATTCTACCAGGCGGCTTACTCTTTCATTTCTTAGCACCAATCCATATTCACCTACTACATTTCCTTCTCTCCCTTTTCCTACTACCGAATTCCAGTCATCCATGACTATTAAATTTACGTCACCCTTCACTATCTGAATAATTTCTTTTATTTCATCATACGTTTCTTCAATTTCTTCGTCATCAGCAGAGCTAGTTGGCATATAAACTTGTACTACTGTAGTAGGCGTGGGCTTCGTATCTATCTTTGCCACAATAATGCGTTCACTATGCTGTTTGTAGTAGCTTACACGTACTCCTATTTTTTTATTCATTGTTAAACATACTCCTGCACTACCCCTATTTGATTTTGTATTTATAACCCTGTATTCAGCTGATCAAAAGTCTTGTTCCTCCTGCCATCAAACTTCACTAATTCCCACTATATCTAACTTTAACCTATCAATTTCCCTTCTTAAATTTTCTAACCTACCTGCCCGATTAAGGGATCTGACATTCCACGCTCCGATCCGTAGAACGCCAGTTTTCTTTCTCCTGATAACGACATCCTCTTGAGTAGTCCCCGCCCGGAGATCCGAATGGGGGACTATTTTACCTCCGGAATATTTTACCCAAGAGGACGCCATCATCATTTAACCATACAGTAAAGCTGCATGCCCTCGGGAAAAAGTACGGCCGTAGTTTCCCCTTGCTTTCAGCCGTTCGCAGTACCAGCACAGCAAGGCCGTTTTGGTTAGTGTTACAAGGCCAGATCAGTCAATCATCCAGACTGTTGCAACTATTATGAGCCAGAATCAAAAAGACAAAGCATGGAATGGATGCACACCAACTCACCTGTCAAGAAAAAATTCAAAACCCAAGCATGAGCAGGAAAAGTCATGTTGACAGTGTTTTGAGATGCTGAAGGTCCAGTTTTTTGTGCTTATCTCGAAGAGCAGCGTACAATGAACTGCCAATACTACTCGGATTTGCTCCTAAACAAGGTAAAGCCAGCCATGAGAGAGAGACGTGGATCTCAGAGGAGAGGTGTGATTGTCCAGCAAGACAACGTACGTCATCTTGTTGCTCGACTAACCCGTGAAACCATCGACAAAATGGGCTGGGAAGTACTGCCTCATTCCCCTTACAGTCCTGATTTAGCACCTAGTGATTTCCATTTGTTTGGGGACTGAAGGAGGCATTACGTGGAAAGAGGTTCCAGGACGACAACGGCGTGGGAAGTTTGTGGGAAATTGTTTCAAAGATCAAGATAAAGAGTTCTTTGCAGCCGGAATAGAAAGGCTTGTAGCCCGTTGGAACAAGTACATAAATGTTCAAGGGGTTTATGTTGAAAAGTAGAAAAAATATTGTTTTGTAAAAATAAACGCTTTTTTCTCCAGATCAATTTGTCTCTCTAATTATTGAATGACGCTCATATGTGTTTTGCAATGTACAGCTACTTCAGTAGCACGACGGATAGATGTGTGGTCCTGCCTGCGCCCCTCTGTTCGCATTGTTCTGCAGCAATGCTGTGCACGCTGATGTATGGAGAGCTTGGAAGGGAGGAGAGCAGGGCGTACATCAGGAGCTGAGCAGGCAGACACGTGAGGACAGCTCATGTTATTCCACGCATTTTTGTTATTGCTTACTTACTCACCATCAGGCATCATAACAAAACTAATGATATGCGAGTGCAGCTCGGGTAACAGCTAGTCATTTCTACTGTACCGCTCATCTCTACACAGCAGAAGACTGTGTCACAGTTCTTACATTGCGATCGCAGCAGCAGAAGCGTGTTCTTAATACAATAAAATGTTACTAAACGTTGTACTGGATAAGATGAAAACAAAACAAAAAACTAATTTCATTTTGTTATGAGTGGTGAGCAGGTGGTTTTAAGCTCAGTCGGCATCGAGATCGTTAGAGATGGAATACTGGCTCATAGAAGGATAGAGGCCTTCTTCAGAAACCACACCGATATTCACCTGAAGTGATTTGGGAAAAAATACTTGAACTTAGATGCGTGGCAGAAATTTGAACACGACTCCTCCTGAATACGTCAGCCAGTTCAGCGAGTGTGCTCCCTAAATGGGTTTTGTTTTGAAGCACAGCACCTCTTGAGTATAAGTGGAGTACAATGGATGGGCGAAAGCCGAACACTGCACGTTATTAAAAGTGACTTAATGAGCTGCGTCTCACATGTATTAAAAATACTACTCGTCCAGCCTCAGTATCATAAACAGCATACGGAGAAAGAAATCTAATTTTCAACCTTCTCCGAAGCAGAGCACAATTGCCGATGTCTGGAAAGCACGTCGGCCAGAACAGATGCTGTTGTTCTTGCGTGAGTAACTCCCACTGCTTGTTTACTTCAGTCCATTCTCATCTCTGAGTAATACAACCTTGTTAGGCAGCGTGACAGATAGTACCCGACAGCACATGGGTGGCCAGGTTGACGAGTGCAACCAATGTGGGTCAATCACATGTGATGTTGTGACCTCCCGCTTCCAGGGACATAGAACCGATTGAACATGCGTTAGACGTTTCAGTTCGAAGGATTGCAGTTCCAACACTGCGACCTTAGACCTCTACTGATCTCCAGATGGCGCAATGGGAGACGTTACCGCAAGCCATGCTGGATGTTCTGTTGCACAGTATGGGGAACTTTTGTGTGGCACGTATCGCCACGTGAGTTGCATCACATTCCGTATTAACTTTCTACATACCACCGCCAGAGGGCCCCTGTACACGTTCAGTGCCACCTACGACCCATGGCGGTTATCATGCCTTGTGTAGCTCGTATACGAAGTGGTGTGTAACGCTTCGCCGGCTGTGGTGACCGAGCGGTTCTAGGCGCTTCAGTCTGTAACAGCGCGACCGTTACGGTCGCAGGTTCGAATCCTGCCTCGGGCATGGGTGTGTGTTATGTCCTTAGGTTAGTTAGGTTTAAGTAGTTCTAAGTTCTAGGGGACTGATAACCTCAGAAGTTAAGTCCCATAGTGCTCAGAGCCATTTGAACCTTTTTTTTTTTTTTTTTTTTTTTTTTGTAACGCTTCAAAATACACTCCTGGAAATGGAAAAAAGAACACATTGACACCGGTGTGTCAGACCCACCATACTTGCTCCGGACACTGCGAGAGGGCTGTACAAGCAATGATCACACGCACGGCACAGCGGACACACCAGGAACCGCGGTGTTGGCCGTCGAATGGCGCTAGCTGCGCAGCATTTGTGCACCGCCGCCGTCAGTGTCAGCCAGTTTGCCGTGGCATACGGAGCTCCATCGCAGTCTTTAACACTGGTAGCATGCCGCGACAGCGTGGACGTGAACCGTATGTGCAGTTGATGGACTTTGAGCGAGGGCGTATAGTGGGCATGCGGGAGGCCGGGTGGACGTACCGCCGAATTGCTCAACACGTGGGGCGTGAGGTCTCCACAGTACATCGATGTTGTCGCCAGTGGTAGGCGGAAGGTGCACGTGCCCGTCGACCTGGGACCGGACCGCAGCGACGCACGGATGCACGCCAAGACCGTAGGATCCTACGCAGTGCTGTAGGGGACCGCACCGCCACTTCCCAGCAAATTAGGGACACTGTTGCTCCTGGGGTATCGGCGAGGACCATTCGCAACCGTCTCCATGAAGCTGGGCTACGGTCCCGCACACCGTTAGGCCGTCTTCCGCTCACGCCCCAGCATCGTGCAGCCCGCCTCCAGTGGTGTCGCGACAGGCGTGAATGGAGGGACGAATGGAGACGTGTCGTCTTCAGCGATGAGAGTCGCTTCTGCCTTGGTGCCAATGATGGTCGTATGCGTGTTTGGCGCCGTGCAGGTGAGCGCCACAATCAGGACTGCATACGACCGAGGCACACAGGGCCAACACCCGGCATCATGGCGTGGGGAGCGATCTCCTACACTGGCCGTACACCACTGGTGATCGTCGAGGGGACACTGAATAGTGCACGGTACATCCAAACCGCCATCGAACCCATCGTTCTACCATTCCTAGACCGGCAAGGGAACTTGCTGTTCCAACAGGACAATGCACGTCCGCGTGTATCCCGTGCCACCCAACGTGGTCTAGAAGGTGTAAGTCAACTACCCTGGCCAGCAAGATCTCCGGATCTGTCCCCCATTGAGCATGTTTGGGACTGGATGAAGCGTCGTCTCACGCGGTCTGCACGTCCAGCACGAACGCTGGTCCAACTGAGGCGCCAGGTGGAAATGGCATGGCAAGCCGTTCCACAGGACTACATCCAGCATCTCTACGATCGTCTCCATGGGAGAATAGCAGCTTGCATTGCTGCGAAAGGTGGATATACACTGTACTAGTGCCGACATTGTGCATGCTCTGTTGCCTGTGTCTATGTGCCTGTGGTTCTGTCAGTGTGATCATGTGATGTATCTGACCCCAGGAATGTGTCAATAAAGTTTCCCCTTCCTGGGACAATGAATTCACGGTGTTCCTATTTCAATTTCCAGGAGTGTATTTCCACGGCACATTTGAATGTACACATTATCACCGTCTCTCCTGTACTTTCGAGGGTTTCGAAGATCTCTTAAACTGTGTGCGTGACTGTAAAATGGCATGGAAGCAATAGTGTCATGTTTTACAATAGATGTCGACAATTTGGAGTGTAAACGACTAAGCGATTTCACCGCACGCAAGCAAACACTAAAGTATGTTGGATCCAGGTTGGGTTCTTACAATTTCTTACTTTCTCCGCCTACTTTCTCCCCTTAGATATAATTTGTTGTTTCTCCCACTTTTAATGCACCACAGTTTCATGGGATTTAATAATAATAACAATGAATTTGTAAAAATATTTTAATTTTAAAATGTTAATAATAGTATATCGCTGTAGCGTAACTCGCAAGAAATTGCAGTTCCAAAACTTTGAGTTCGTGTGACATGAAATTAATTTAAGAATTTTGATAGCAACAAACTTGCACCACTTTGACAACGTCATAATTTACACGACATAATTTCGAAGTGTCTATCCACCATTATCAGTACTGCACTTAGCAATGACATTGTGAATATACGTCTGAGCTGTAAGATATGAGCGTGTAAAGGGAGGGAGCGCTGTTTTTTTCAACTAATTTCGCTCCGTTTCCAAAACACTGTCTATCTGTCATCTATTTCTTAATCGGGCTCCTTTTTTTCCGAAGGTGGTGATCCATAGCTGCAATATGTTTAATAAAGGACATGTTTATACACACATTCAAATGCTGTATAAACTTTATCAAACTGTGCCGCTAACTTAGATCAACGTGGACCATCTTCTGGCACTGGGCAAAAAGCCGTTTTAGCATCTTGCTTTATGATACGTTAAACATAGTTATCTTAATACTGACATCAATAGGCAAACGTCTGTGTTTACATGTATCTATACATATCAAAGGCACCGACCTTGCCGCAATGGTAACACCGCTTGCCCTCACATCGCCGAATTCGAGCACTATCGGGCTTGTCTAGCACTTGGATGGGTCACCGTCTGGGTCTGCCAAGCGCTGTTGGCAAGAGGGGTGCACTCAGCCCTTGTGAGTCTAGCTGAGCAGCTACTTGATTGAGAAGTAGCGTCCCCGGTCACGAAAACTGACAATGGCAGAGAGAGCGGTGTGCTGACCACATGCCCTCCCATATCCGTATGCAATGACGACTATCGACTGAGAATGACACGGCGGTCAGTCGGTACTGTTGGGCCTTCCGAGGCCTGTTCGGAAGAAGTTTTATATCTACAGTTAAAAGAGTTAAAAGGCAACGTCCTGACCGACTCACATATCATCGCCCAGCCCAAATCGCTAAGGACAGAAAGATAATTTTTAATCAAAGACGATACTTTAGGCGTCGTTTAAGAAGGGATTTTTCGAAAATTCGCTTCTAAGAGGGTGAAATAGGGGATGAAAAGTTTTCGGAAATATGTCGCTATTAAGTACGTTCTGTAGCTACACCTATAAAAATTAGTATTTGACTTTTCGGTTAGAAAAAAAGAATTATGTTTCAGAGTTTTTGGAAATTCAATCCCTAGGGGGGTGAAATATGGGATGAAATGTTTCATGAAAATATTTCGCTGTGAAAACATCACCAGAGCTAAATCCATCAAAACTGGTGTTCGGTTTCTCGGTTACAAATACAAAAATAAGTGTTTCACTATTTTTGGAAATTCAACCCTTAAGGGGAAGAAATAAGGGACGAAAATCTTTAAGAAAATATTTCGTTATATAAAAAATTTTTAAACCCAAATCTGTGAAAATTGGTGTTTCTCTTCTCGGTTAGATACAAAGAAATGTGTGTTAGGGGATGAAAATTTCTATCGGAATACCTCCATAACAACGTAAAAGGCTTGATTAACAAAAACCTCGAACTCCAGGTACCAGAACTGGTTTTTGTTGAGAAGATCATGCTTCTATGGCATTAATTAGCTTGAAAAGCTTAGACGGTGTTGCGATTTGTGAAAAACATAAAATTTCAGTTAAAGAAAAACAAAAAAGTTTGCAGAGGCTATATACTCTACGCGAGTGATGGGGCGGGCGCTAAGCTAGTAATATACTATAATACAATAGTAACACAAATACTGATGTTTCCATATCTAAGTCAATATGGCAAGTATGTTTAACACTCCGATGCTGGCGCTGGATCGCACACATTCACTAGGTAGTGTTCCTGTGCCTACGTCTCAACGCCTGCGGTGTTATTTACCACCTCTCGTCTATCCCCCTGACTCGGACATTCAGAACAGGGAACAGTGTGTTTACTTCCGCAAGAACAACAAATAGCTCTAAGCACTATGGGACTTAACATCTGAGGTCATCAGTCCCCTAGACTTAGAACTACTTAAACCTAACGAACCTAAGGACATCACATACATCCATGCCCGAGGCAGGATTCGAACCTGCGACCGTAGCATCAGCGCGGTTCCAGATTGAAGCGCCTGCAACCGCTCGGCCACAGCGGCCGGCCCAAGAACAATACCTTAGTTACAAAGGAGCGACGGATCGCACAGATACCACGCCAGCATCCTCGTAAGTAATCTTGATTCAATGAGTTTTCCTCAATGTAATATCTCTTTATGTTCTACATTCAAGCATTCTGTATGTGAAGTGGAAATTATTAGTGTGCACTTGTATAATAGAAACTGGTACTGGATCTCTTCTATCCAGCGCCAGCATTTACGTTCTAGTCTTCCTCGTTCCTTTACAATGGTATCAACTACTTTTTTATTTTTACTTTGTTTTGCAACTATAGAATGTTAACATGGTTTACAGGTCTATTGTCTGTCGGACATGGGCTCAAAAGAAATTCCAGAAGTTACAGATTTTCAACAAATTTTGTTTGATGAAAGCGATGACGAGGGCGAACATGCAGAACACACGGCTCATATTCTCTATCTGGCAGACGAAGAGATCGATCCTGATGCCTCAGAAAGCATACAAGAAAGAGACGATCAGAGACCGAACAGAGTGACACAGACGTAGGTTCAGTTGAGGAAGATGGCGATGTGTATCGTTGTTATAGGAAGGGATAAAAGAAAATAATCGAATCATTCGATTGGAAAAGATATCATACACAAACCGCAGAAAAACCCAAAAACACAACATTCTCCACATATGGCTTCCTGGTGTCACTGGGAAAGCAAAAAATCCTGAAGGAATTTCAAAAACATGAGAATGCTTATTTGACCAGGAAATGTTGGAAATTATCCGAAGCAATTACCAGCGAGAACGAAACGCTCACCCAACGTACATAGCCGAGATAAAAGCCTTCATTGGGCTTCTGCACATAGCTGGAATCCACAAGGCGGGAAGGAATAGTCTTCAAGATTTGTGGGATTCCAAGGGGTTCGGGATCGAGATATTTCGGCAATTCGAGATTTATTTCAAAAGTTTGTGGAGAACTGCCAATCTTGTTACGTTCAAGGCCAAAACGTCACCACTGACGAGAAACTCGAGGCCTTCAGAGGACGTTGCTCTTTTATCCAATATATCCGTCGAAGCCGGCAAAATGTGGAATAAAAATATTTGCTACAGTTGATTCCAAACTGATTTACACCTACAACATGGAGATCTACGCTGGCAGAAGCCAGATGGCCCTTTTGATCTTAGTAATAAAATCAGTGACATTGCTGAACGTTTGGTGGCCCCTCTCACTAATTCAGGACGCAATGTCTGCGCTGACAACTGGTTCAGCGATGTAAATCTGTTCCCTGATTTGTCAGAGAAGCACCGGCTGTCATGTTGGAACCCCGAAAAAAAATGGCAGATCCCGAAAGAAATGAAGGACGTGAAAACCAGGGCTGAAAATTCTAGCATAAAAAATGGTTCAAATGGCTCTGAGCACTATGGGACTTAACAGCTGAGGTCATCAGTCCCCTAGAACTTAGAACTACTTACACCTAACCAACCCAAGGACATCACACACATATATGCCCGCGGTAGGATTCGAACCTACGACAGTAGCGGTCGCGCGGTTCCAGACTGAAGCGCCTACAACCGCTCGGCAACACCGGCCGGCAAATTCTAGCATACTTGCTTACAGGGAAGAAGGTACGTCCCACAAAATAAAATTAACAAAAAAATATATTTCATTGATCTCCAGTATGCATTATGACGCTGAAATTGACGAAAACATAGGATATAAAAGAAAACCTATTATAACACACACAAAACTGGAGTTGATATGGTTGACCAATTGTGCTCTGCCTACAACGTTCGGAGGGGTACACGACGATGGCCCATGGTCGTATTCTATTCGATACTGAATGTTGTTGATATAAATTCCCAGATAATTTCCGTGAGAAATGGCAACGAAAGTCTCCGCCGACGTCTGTTTCTTCGTCAGCTCTGATGGGAACTCTTGGGAGATCATTTGGTAAAATAAAGCCTACTTTCCAATCTACCTCGGACCCTGACTACGCGCATTATTGAAATTCTACTGCAAAATCGCCGACCTTTTGGTCTTGTTGGTGAGAGAGCCGACAATGTCGACACCAATCGAGGAAGAAGCAAGCGTTGCAAATCCTACCTCACAACTAGTGCAAGACGACTGACGAAATATTCGTGTAAATCGTGCGGACAATATCCGTGTCTTCAACACAGTGATTTTGTTTGTCGTGAAGGATGTGAAGTGGGTGCTCCTCCAGATGAAACATGAAAACGTCTCTTATTTGTTATATTCATAGTTACTTTTCAGGACTTTGTATGTCGTACGTACCACGTAAAACATTTCCTTAACATTATATTTTTCCAAACGTAGTTCCTTATATCTATGTTGTATGTTTATGAAATAATTCTCTAATAAAATTATTAAAAATAAATATAGTACCTCACACGATCCTGGAGCTCATCCATAAGTGATATTTTTACAGTACTGTTAATTTGAGTGAATTGATCTCACAGATCAGGTGCCAGCATCCGTGTGAGATCCCGCAGCCAGACAGTACAGTTCAGTGCCTGCAGTTACATACACTATAGAGCACAATTTTTCGAATTTTGTTGAGAGGATCACCTTCCGATGTAGCAGTCACCGTGTACGGAGAACCAAGACAATGAAAGAGTGTCTGCATAATTGCATTCTGTCATAGTGAAATTATCGTAGACTGCCGAGAGACAGCGAAATTATCGAGATGTCGTTGTATTAGGTTTAGGACATCAACTGCTATGCACGAAAAGTCAAGTACCATGTTGCAACATAGTCTTCATAAATGTTATTGATTCTTTCTTATTGTGTTGGCATATTTCTGCTCTAGTGGCACCCTATCAAGCAAGTGTATAAGTTGATAGTTGTAGCGCGCCATCTGCCACCTTTAAAGAACAATGGATAATAAGCCACTTTTCTGCTACCGTGTATATTTGGGCTGAATTAATAGTAGCTTCCAGATAAAACATTCTCAACAGCATCCCAAAGGAGGATGCTAGCATGGCTTTTGCCCAGTGCCAGACGGTGTTCCACAGAGACTGAAACTAATAGCAATTTTAAACAGCAGCTGATGTACATAAATAGGTTTTGTCATTATTGGAGGGTCTTTCCTTTTCTGTCTTCCTTTGCTCAATTTCCTGTTATTTGCTGGTTCTACGTGTAGACCTACGGAACGACTCGAGTTTGCTGTGCGTAAGAAACTCGTGCTACACTGCCTGACAAAGAAGTCCCGTATGGACGACATAGTAGTAAGCATTCCTGACGTAGAGAAACAGGTTTTGAAAGCAAATAAATCACCAGGTCCGGATGGAATCCAAATTCGGTTTTACAAAGAGTGCTCTACGGCATTAACCACTTACGTAGCCTGCATTTATCGTAAAACCCTCGCTCAGCACAAAGTCCCAAAAGACTGTAAAAAAGCGCAGGTGACTCCAGTATGTAAGAAGGGTAGAAGAACGGACCCTCAAAATTACAAACCAATATCCCTATCTTCAGTTTGCTGCAGAATTCTTGAACATATTCTCAGTTCGAATATAATAAACTTTCTTGAGACTGAGAAGCTTATGTCGACGAATCAGCATAGTATTAGAAGGCATCGCTCGTGCGAAACTCAGCTTCTCTTTTTCTCACATTATATACTGCGAACTAAGGTTGAAGGGCAACAGACAGATTCCATAATTTTGGAGTTCCGGAAGGCGTTTGACACGATGCCCCTTTGGAAGGTGTTAACGAAAGTACGAACATACTGGATAAGATCACAGATATGTGAGTGGCTCAAAGACTTCTTAAATAAGAGAACCCAGAATGTTTTCCTTGACGGCGAGTGTTAATCAGAGGCAAGGGCATCGTCAGGACTGCCCCAGGGAAATGTGATAGGACCGCTGTTCTCTGTATACATAAATGGTTTGGCGGACAGCGTGGGCAGAAGTCTGCGGGTGTTTGCCGATGATGCTGTGGTATACGGCAAGGTGAGGTATATATAAGTCCACTTAGACAAAGTTTCTAATTGGCGTGATGAACGGCAGCTGGCTCTAAATGTGGAAAATGTAAGTTGATGTGGATGAGTAGGAAGAAGTAACCTGTAATGTTCAGTTAAAGTATTAGTAGTATCCTGCTCGACACAGTCAAGTCGTTTAAATACCTGGGCGTAGCGTAGCAAAGCGATATGAAATGGAACGAGCATGTGAGAACTGTGGTAGGGAAGGCGAATGGTCGACTTCGGTTTATAGGGAGAATTTTAGGAAAGTGTGGTTCATCTGTAAAGGAGACCGCATAAAAGGACTCTGAAGCGACCTACTCTTGAGTACTGCTCGAGTGTTCGGAATCTTTACCAGGTCGATTTGAAGGAAGACGTCGCAGCAATTCAGAGGCGGGCTGCTAGAATTATTGCCAGTAGGTTCGAACAATACGTGTTACGGAGATGCTTCGGGAACTGAAATGGGAATCGCTGGAGGGAAGGCGACGTTCTTTTAGAGAAACACTACTGAGAAAGTTTCGAGAACCAGCATTTGAAGCTGACTGCCGAGTGATTCCACTACCGAAAACATAAATGGTGCGTAAGAATCACGAAGGTAAGGTACGAGAAATTAGGGGTCATAAGGAGGCATATAGATAGTCGTTTTTCCGTCACTCTATTTTCGAGTGGAAGAGGAAAGGAAATGACAAGTAGTGGTAAAGGGTTCCCTCCGCCACGCACTGCACGGTGGCTTGCGGAGTATCCATGTAGATGTAGATGTAGATGAAGATGTAGAAGCACCCAGAAGTGGAGGAGGAGCCAAAATGAACCTTCATGGCTTAAGAGGTAGGTGATGTTATTTTCGTGATTACAAAATCGAGTCGAATTTTCAAAGAAGTTGGCGATATTAGCCCACTTATCAGTATGATGATGCATTCCCAAGGTGCAGGATGTCCTCGGCGCCCCGTTGCACTGTCAGAATTCCCTCAGTCACCACAAACCATAGCCTGAAGCGGCTCCCTGCATCATGACGCCAGCACTAACAGCGCTGCGCCTCTCCAAAACATTAGAACAAAGGGTCCCCAGGTCGCCGACACATTTTCAGACAACGCTCCTTGGGGCAGTGCAGAATCACGATTCATCGCTGAACACAGTGCGATGCCATTCATCAGCAGCCCACGCTTACTGATCACGGCACCAGTCCAAATGCCACCGTTGGTATTGTGTTAATGGCAGCCCACACATGAGGCGGTAATTCCCTAGTCTGGCGACTGCTAGCCTTTGAGCAATGCTGCAGGATGATACAGGGGTTTTTGCAGGGAGTCCATTGCATGTTCTCGGCTGGCAGGCGTAGTTGTGACAAGTTTACGATATGCTTGGTGCGTAAATACATCTATCCTTCCTTGTGATGGTCAGACGTGGTCGACCGGAACCTGATAAGGAGTATGCGTCTCCTCACGTTCCCATACAGCCCAACCTCCGCCCACTGTCACATCCCAATGCCCCACAAACATGGATATTGCACGATTCCACCAGTTGGTCAAATGGAGGCCCACAATGAGGACACTATGAAACCTGTCAGGTGCTGATCACGTCGCCTCACACGAGTACACGGCATCCGCGTGTCCTACACAGTAGTCACACATCTGACGCTGTCCACGTCCCTCACATATCCTACCAGACTTTGTAACAATACTAAACATGAAAAACACATTGCACGTTGGTCACCATTCTGTCCATCAAAGAGAAGTGCAAATCTAATTTACATACCAGCCGATGTGTACGAAGTTACATTGACATACGACAGTGTCTTACGAGTGCTTCAATTTTTTTGACAGACAACGTTTATCGTCAATTGTAAACTTAATTTGTGCTTCTTACAAACTTTTGACAAAAGTACCTCCGTTCAAAAACAATTGTTCACTAATTTCATTGTATATTTACGTGAGAGAAGGGTATATTTTTAAGAATTTTCGGACGCTTGCGACTGTTTGTGCTTTAAACAATTTTAACATTAGTACACTTATTCAAAAATAAATGAATAGTTTACCATAAATTCCAGTGCATATCCATGTAAACACATTTATATTTTTTTGAGAATTTTCCAAGGCTATAGGTGTTGTGCATAACTCATTTAGTAGCAAATCGTCTTTTTTGATATGCAATTACTGTAGAAAACCAATATACTCTGTCACGTTAGTTTTCTCTTATAACAGGAGTATATGTTGCAAGCATCATAAATTAACGCATTTGTCGAATTTCCTAGCGACCATAACATCAAAAACGTTTCAGAGACACAGTAAATTTTAAAATTAGTTTTTCTGTTGTCATACTGGTAATACTTATAGCATATTAGACCCATAAATTAAAAGACAGCTTACTTCAAAGTTATTTGTTTACTGTTCTGTAAACTATTTCGCCAGCCACAATGAAGCCCGACCCTGTATGCTGTTCTCAGGCACAGGATGAGTTAGTGTTTGTAAGCAGATGGAAGCTGCCCTGACTATTGTCAAGCAATTGGAAGCGGCTATGAATGGGTGTCTTGAGAGGGCTGCAGATTCGTGTACCAGAAATACCAAAGGTGTCTCATGTCCAATCCTGTCGTGTGGATACTGTCTTCTCAGCAGGAAGTACAGCATCTACCATGACCCGCTCACTTTGTCAATGACAGGTCCAGGCGCACCATACAAGGGAGACAGGCACATATCCCTCCCGCTAACTAACAAGTTAGAGGTGCTGAGCCAGTGAGAGTCAAAAAAATGTCTCTGAGCACTATGGGACTTAACTGCTGAGGTCATCAGTCCCCTAGAACTTAGAACTACTTAAACCTAACTAACCTAAGGACATCACACACATCCATGTCCGAGGCAGGATTCGAACCTGCGACCGTAGCGGTAGCGCGGTTCCAGACTGTAGCGCCTAGAACCGCTCGGCCACTCCGGCCGGCAGTGAGAGTCACCTCATCTGTTGGGAAAGGAGCTATGTCCCGTGACATGCAGTTCAAACATGCGGTACCCTTTAAGGAAATGGTTCCAGGGGATGGAAAGGAACACCATTTTCACTCAGTGTGTACGCCTGGGAGCCTCCTTCAACATTTGGAAGAGGCTATTCCGACAGCCGTAGAGAGAATAGGATGCAATTAATTGCAGATTGTGAAGCAGGTTGCGACAAAAGAGGCCGGTTCGCTGTAACGGTCGTGAGCGTTATTTATCTTTGAGAGTGGATGTTAGTCGAGAATACGTTTAAAGCGACAAAGACGCCATTATCGACACGTCACTGAGTCTGAACGAGGTGCAATAGGGCTACGAGAACCCGGATATTCGTTCTGCGATATTGTAGAAAGACTTGGGGCGAATGTGGCCACTGTACACGATTGTTGACTGTGATGGTCACGATAATGTGTGATCGCAAGAAGACCGTGCTCCGGACGGCCATGTGGCATTATCGAGAGAACGACTATCGTGTTTGGCGTGGGCTGTGGCGCATCGTACTTCATCTGCAGCAGCAATTTGAGCAACCGGTGGCACCACAGTGACACAAACTACTGTTACAGGTCGGTTACTTTCAAGGACAGCTCCGAGCCAGACGCCCTGTAGCGTGCATTCCACCGACACCAAAAAACCGCCATTTGCGATTACAGTGGTGTCAATCGAGAGCTCACTGGAGGGCAGGGTGGAGGTCTTGTTGTGGTTCCTGATGACAGGTGGTTCTGCCTCGGTGCCGGTGATGGCCGTGTGGTGGTTAGGAGGAGGTCAGTTGCAGGCCTGCAACCAGCCTGACTGCTTGCTTGACACCCTGGACCTACACGTAAAGTTATCGTCTGGGGTGCTATTTTATGTAACAGCAGCGGCACTCTCGTGGTTATCCCGCGCACTCTGACTGCAAATTTGTACGTCAGGCTGGTGAATCGATCTGTTGCGCTGTCATCCATGAACTGCGTTCCAGAGGATGTATTCCAACAGGATAATGCTCGCTCACACACCGCTGTTGTAACCCAGCATGTTCTACAGAGCGTCGATATGTTGCCTTGGCCTGCTCGATCACCAGATCTGTCTCCAGTCGAGCACATATCGGGCATCATCGGACGGCAACTCCAGCGTCAACCACAAACAGTATTACCCGTCCCTGTATTGACCGACCAAGTGCAACAGACGTGGGACTCCATCCTACAAACTGACATCCGGCACCTGTAGAACACAATGCATCGACGTTTGCATGCTTGCATTCAACATTCTGGCGTTACATCGGTTATTAATGCACAAGCATTTCACATTTGCAATGGCTTACCTCGCACTTACATTAACCTGCGATCTTGCAATGTTAACCACTTGAATACGTAACGTAAACAAATGTATTCCAGAAATTTCATTACTCTATGTTCATTATTGTTTGGTTTTGGGATTTTTTTCGTCAGTGTAATTAGGCGACTGTCCATCCAATCCAGATTACGACAGCTGTAGGAGCCCCTGAAGTATTAGTGTAAGATCCAAAGAAATGGCAAATGACAGTATTAAAATCCTAGTGGTTAATTGATGAAGACTTCGCGAGAAAGTGACTGAGTTTCAAGTTTCCTAACAAACAGTGGAACTCACATAAAACTATGTATATAAAACTGGTGAAAAACCCGATTTTGGTAGCAGTGAGATTTTGGGGGTAAATTCAAACCTATATCGAAAGGATAGGCTAATGGCAAATGGAAGTGGTTTATTTGTTGCACCAGACAAGAAACTCAAATCCACTGAGATAGAAACTGAAGCTGCATGTGAGATTGTGTGGGAAAGACTCAGTTTCAGGAATGGTCACAAACTTATTACGGTACTGATGACCGTAGCAGTCTGGTCCCTTTAATCCCACAAACCAACCAACAAACTTATAACCGAATCTTCTATCGACCACCAGATTCATTTTCGCATGTAACCGAAAACCTTTAAAAACAGATGGTTCGCTAGTACATAAGTTCCCCACTCATACTATAATCATCGGAGGAGACTTTAATCATCGAAAAATAAGCAGGATAATTGAAATTTTGTTACTGGAGTGTGTGACAAGGCGTAATGCGAAACATTACTAAATGCCTTTCTGAAAACTGTCTAGGACAAATATTTCGGAACCCCATTCATGAAGAAAGTATGTTGGATATAATGGCAGCAAATAGACCTGACCTCTTTGTGGGTGCTGAGCCTGGAATTAGTGACCATGAGACAGTTGTAGCAAGAATGATAATCGAAGTACAAAGAGCAACAAAAAAAGGAGGAAGACTTTTATGTTTCGTAAACTAGACAAACGAAATATATTGTGATATCTTTCAGCTCAGGACAGAGACATGTAGAAGAACTGTAACTCAAGTTAAATAGAATATTTGACCATACACTTTATAGATGCGTACCAAGTATAGTAGTTCATAATGGAAGGGACCCTCCACGGTAAACAGTCACTGCAAATTAACTTGTAAAGATACAGAGATTACTGGGTAATAGGTTTAAAACGAAGCATAGGGCTGTATACAGGGAGATGCTGAATGAAGTGTTTGGCTATCAAGAGAGCAATGCATGAAGCATTCACAGAGTACCATAGTACAATATTATAAAAATTCACCCTTAAAATACATAGAAATTCTGGTCGTTTTGTAATGGCTGTTAGTGGCAAAAAAGCTAGTATCCCCATAGTCATGGACGTCAGAGGAACTTAAATTGAGAGTAACAAAGTAAAAGCAGAAATGATTAACTCCATTTTCAAATATTTCTTTACACAGGAAAACTCAGGAGTATCGGCCCAATTTAAGTCTCGTACCACTGCAAAGTTGAGTGAAATAGATTTTAGAGTCAGTGGCATTGAGAAACAGCTGAAATCGTTAAAAATGAGCAAGCCTCCAGGGTCTGATGAAATCCCTGTCAAATGCTACACAGAAATTGCAACTGAGTTAGTCTCTCTTTAATCCATAGTGCACCGAATTAACCTCGAACAAAATAGCTGTGCCCAGTGGTGGGAAGAAAGCACAAGTCACACCCATCTTTAAGAAGGGCAATAGAAGCGCTCCAAAAAACTGCTATCCCATACCCCTGGCATCCATTTGCTGTGGATTCTTAGAACGTATTCTAGGCTCAAATGTAATGATGTATTTCGAACAGACTGGCCACCTCCACGCCATCCAGCATGACATCCTGAAAGCCAAGGATCAGGGCAGTCACGTAAATACAGTGTTTCTTGACTTTCGAGAGCCGTTTGACTCAGTACCACACATATGCTTATTATCTAAAGTACAATCGTATGGGGTACCAGACGAGATGTGAGACTATATTGAGGATTTACTGGTAGGGAGGACACAGCTTGTGATCTTGCTTGGAGAGTCATCGACAGATGTAGAAGTAACTTTAGGTGTGCGCCAGGGAAGTGTTTCTCGTCCTTTGCTGTTCATGTTGTATATTTACGAACTTTCAGGCAATATTAATAACTGATCAGAACCACCTGATGATGGGGGAAAGGCTATTCGTCGAAATATCGTGGGACTTCAACGATAGCTGCCGGTGTGGCCGTGCGGTTCCAGGCGCTTCAGTTTGGAACATCGCTGCTGCTACGGTCGCAGGTTCGAATCCTGCCTCGGACATGGATGTGTGTGATGTCCTTAGGTTAGATAGGTTTAAGCAGTTCTAAGTTCTAGGGAACTGATGACCTCAGATGTTAAGTCCCATAGTGCTCAGAGCCATTTGAACCATTTGAACTTTAATGATAGCATCCGGCTGGACACCCGAGAGCCCTGGAAACAACACATACGCCGGGAAAGCCTCCGATCACATATCAATATTAATAGCAACCCCACATTTTCCCAGATGATGCGGTTGTCTATAATGAAGTATAGTCTGTAAAAAAACTGCACAAATATTCAGTCAGATCTTGATAAGATTTCAAAGTTATGCGAGGATTGTTAACTTACTTTAAATCTTGAGAAACGTAAAATTTTGCACTTCACAAAAAAGTAGTATCCTACGATTACAATGTCTCATATATATAGGAGATTTTCTCCCCCCAGGAACTGGGTGTTGTGCTGTCCATCATCATTTCATCCCCATTGTCGACGCGCAGGTCGCCCAATGTGGCGTTGCACTCAATAAGACTTGCACTTGGCAACCGAACTTCCCGCCTGGGAACTCCCGGCCACTGACGCCATACGCTCATTTCCATTTTTCTATATATAGTTGAAATGGAACGATCACATAGGCTCAGTTATAGGTAAACTGGATGGATGACTGCTGTTCAGTGCTACACTGTTAGTCAATTGCAATCAGTTTACATACTAGATTGCATACTCAACACTCGTACCCCTGTTAATCCCATTTGTATCGGTCCCACACACTTGAGAAATGTTCTAGCATGGAATGATAGAACATTTTTCAGCTGTGTGGGACCGATACAGATAGGACTAACACGGGCTACTGAACATATAAAGAGAAGGGCAGCACAGATGGACACAGGCTTTTTTGGCCCATGGGAGATCGTCACGGAAATGCTGAAAGAATTGAGCACTTAGACGCTTGTAAATAGAAGCAAACTTACTTCAAGTGATTCTTCCCTCGCTTCATACGAGAACCGAATGGGAAAAAGCCCTTATAACTGGCATGCATGCACTTCACAGTCGTTAGGAGAATGTAGATGTAGATATTGGCAAGTATGGTAAGCGTGTGAGTGGCCGCCTCTGCTTGGTTGGAATGTTCTCTGCTGCAAGCCCAAACACGCGAACAGCAATCGCAAAGCTATCCTGTATTTAAAAAGAAGCTATTTTTAAGCTATTTTCATGTTACTTCATTTTTTGAAAATTTTCTGGGAAACTTGTAAACTGGGATATGTAAAAATATTAATACTCTCAGGAAAATGTAGTTCTTTTTTTGCCATTTTTCAGTGGGCCTTCGTTCATTGTGACATGCACCGAGAAACTAAACAGCACATGCCTTTGTAAGTTCGTTCTTCTGACTGAAGGTTTGACGCACTTCGACCATTCACTTATGTGATAAAATGGAACGTCTATAGCCATCCTTCCGATGTTACTCATTATATGGCTACCAATTTCGCTGATTCAGCACACCATCTTCAGGCTTTAACTGTCGCTGAGGGAGTTAACTCCAATAGTATACACGATTCCATCAGTAGCCAACATCTGTGAACTGGTTTCCATAGACTGTAACAACAATGTTGTGTCTCCAACCATCTGATGGTTGGTAAACATGTTAGTAGACACAACATCGTTGTTGTAGTCTACGGAAAACAGGTCATACATGTTGGTCACTGATCCAATCGTGTATACGATTGGAGTTAACTCCTTCATCGTCAGTTAAGGCCTGAAGATGATGCATCGAATCACCGAAACTGGTAGCCATATAAAAAATAACATCGAAAGGACAGCCGTAGGTGTTTCCCTTTATTATATAAACAGCTCATAGTCAGTAGACAGTCAATCAGTCAGTCGGTTGTCAGGTCTAGGAGTACCTATTGGTAGTGCTTACTAAGCAAAGACCTCGAAAGAAGAGCAAGTTTAACCACGAGGGAGCAATACTGAAACCGTCGACAAGCGTCCAGAAGACCCACGTGGACGAGGTGCCGCCGAAGCATCCGTGCAGTGATGAACGCAACGTCTGTGTTGGCCATAGCTATACATTGTCGAGTTCAGGCTATCCCAGCTTCCCAGGCAGTGACCGTGGTTATCGTGCTCGCGAGATTTCTCTTACCGCGTTGGAGGGGTGAACGTTGAGAAAGATTACACTTTACCTTTATGACACATCTCTGTTGTCGGTATACACCCACAGTTCAGAGTGCAAGCAAACATTACTTGGCAGAGGGTACATATTATTCCTATCAGTTAAATATGTGACTCATAACTGAAACATTGCTCTCATTCCGAAGCTCCGCAAGTTGTCTGTTTTGTGTGGCAACGACCACTTCAGTGCGGGTGCAATATTTCGATCTCTATGGGGTGTTTGGGTATAGCTAAGATACCAGATGGTCAGTTACAGCGTGTGCTAACAATGAAGAGCAATTTTGCTTTCCGGAATCATAATACGTGAATGAAAAGAAGTTGCAACTACTCGTCAATGCGATTCAGCGATATACTTGGCACTTCCAGGCAGGACGATCCAGATGATCCGGTTTCGAGTACTGAAAATGATTTTTGAATGTGTGCTCAAAAATATTTCGGTTACCTGAAGGTATGTCAACATTTTGTGGCGAATGATCACACTAAAATTTCATGCCCTTCTGCAACAGTTAACTTAAGAAATGATTCTATTATGGCTGCGAAGTAAATCAAAACTCTCGTCCGGAGTTCATCAAACAGGATGAGTTTGTGGTTTGTCAAGTTGCTGGAAGTGCTCCTCTACCACTCTGAGAGCTTTCGCAGACGACAAAGAGAGAAACTGTGCATCCTGGAAACTTAACAAAGGAGAAAAAAAAGAATAGTGAAGCCTCCCCATGCCCACAGTAGCACGGGGACCATCACAAAAAATTCTACTGTCACCTTTGTACTGGTTAGTTATTTGAATCGAGCTTATCGCAGGATGCGGAACTGTGATGTTGTCCGTACGTCTGGGTAAGATTGCCCAATAAAACGGACCTATCGGGAGATATAAAGCGGACGAAAGCGTTTGAGGAACTGCAATTTTAAGAGCAGAGGGGAAAACGAGTACCATTGCAAGCGCCAAGGGAAAAAACCTCCGCCATAGTGAGGACGGGTAGTAGGAGCAGTAGCGGTTTCTTTGCTGTCTGCGACAGATCATGTAATGGTAGATTACGTTAGTAGGAGGTGTCATGCAGCACGATACCAGTGTCATAGCCATCGTCACTTGAAACTTTCGGGCTAATAGGCCATGGTAGATGTATGAAACTTTCTCCTAACGTTTCCTCTCCGACTGCGGGAGACATCTTCAGCAATACAGTGGCGAACTGCAACCAAAACTCAAGGGAGGGTCGAATATATGGGCAGTATAGAGAGCACCACAGTCCATCACGTGACGTCGACCACGAAATTATGTCTGGTAATGTCAACATTCTCGATTGACGGTAATCGATCGTCCTTCTGACGTTGCAACGTTTTTATCTAAATTTTATCTAATTTAGAACATTCCCCTTTTGTGTTAAAATTATTACGGTGTTTATAAATCTCAATAGCATCTCTATACATGTGCACATGCTAATGTGATTTTTTCGATATGATGCTCGTCTCACTGAATTTTATTTCATGATCATCCTCTTGGTAAACATGTTCCGCTACGGCCGGTTTATCCGTATGTCCCAGGCCCAGTTCCTCTTCCGTTCAACCAGACAGGTGTTCACATTTCTTTTCGTGGAACCAATATAAACGAGTCAACAAAAGAAGGAAATTATATATACACCCCTTTATCTTCCTGGCGGATCTGAAGGTAAGTTACCTCTTGTCAACACGTTCCCAATGCGATTTGTAATCTCAGTGGTGAACGGAAAGAAAGCTTTACCCTTGGGCGGCCGTTGTTCGTTATCGATTATGATTCACTCCATAGGGCGAAGTGCTCTCCTTGTTATAATAAACATTCTTCTTGAACGTCGACCGTAGATGCTCAGCCTCATCTTTTAAATAAGTCGGTTCACAAATTTTGTATGTCCTGTCTACCAAGGTTTTAATCACATGTGTTTTTGGTCTGGGATGGTGGTTAGAGTCTTTATGAAACTAACTGTTGGTATGCATAGCTTTTCTATGTACCCTATTGCCCAAAGTCACGTCCATACGTTTGATAACAGACACATCCAAAAATCCAGTTGGCCATCATTCTCCACTTCCATCGAAAACTCTATTTTCGGACTGATACTGTTGAGATGTATCAGGAAGGCATCCAGCTCCTCTGCACCGTGTATCCATAGTACGAAAGTATCATCGACATAGCGGTACCGCTTGACTCGTCTTTTACTGTCAGTCTGCAACGCCGTTGTTCAAAGGTCTCCATCACCAAATTGGCCACAGACAGACTAAGGGGACTTCCCATAGCCACCCCGTCACTCTGTTCATAAAGATGATTATTGTATTGAAAGTGGGTTGTGGGTAGACAGTGTCTGAATAACTCCACATTAGCTGTTGGTCGAGGAACAACGGCCGCCTGAAGGGAAAGCAACCTTTCTGTCCATCAGTAAGATTACAGATAGCATTGGGAAACTGTTGAGAAGTTGTTGTTGTGGTCTTCAGTCCTGAGACTGGTTTGATGCAGCTCTCCATGCTAATCTATCCTGTGCAAGCTCCTTCATCTCCCAGTACCTACTGCAACCTACATCCTTCTGAATCTGCTTAGTGTATTCATCTCTTGGTCTCCCTCTACGATTTTTACCATTCACGCTGCCCTCCAATGCTAAATTTGCGATCCCTTGATGCCTCAGGACATGTCCTACCAACCGATCCCTTCTTCTAGTCAAGTTGTGCCACAAACTTCTCTTCTCCCCAATCCTATTCAATACCTCCTCATTAGTTACGTGATCTACCCACCTAATCTTCAACATTCTTCTGTAGCACCACATTTCGAAAGCTTCTATTCTCGTCTTGACCAAACTATTTATTGTCCATGTTTCACTTCCATACATGGCTACACTCCATACAAATACTTTCAGAAACGACTTCCTGACACTTAAATCTATACTCGATGTTAACAAATTTCTCTTCTTCAGAAATGCTTTCCTTGTCATTGCCGGTCTACATTTTATATCCTCTCTACTTCGACCATCATCAGTTATTTTGCTCCCCAAATAGCAAAACTCCTTTACTACTTTAAGTGTCTCATTTCCTAATCTAATTCCCTCAGCATCACCCGACTTAATTCGACTACATTACAGTATCCTCGTTTTGCTTTTGTTGATGTTCATCTTATATCCTCCTTTCAAGACTCTATCCATTCCGTTCAACTGCTCTTCCAAGTCCTTTGCTGTCTCTGACAGAATTACAATGTCATCGGCGAACCTCAAAGTTTATATTTCTTCTTCCTGGATTTTAACACCTATTCCAAACTTTTCTTTCGTTTCCTTTACTGCTTGCTCAATATACAGATTGAATAACATCGGGGAGAGGCTACAACCCTGTCTCACTTCCTTCCCAACCACTGCTTTCCTTTCATGCCCCTCGACTCTTATAACTGGCATCTGGTTTCTGCACAAATTGTAAATAGCCTTTCGCTCCCTGTATTTTACCCCTGGCACCTTTAGAATTTGAAAGAGAGTATTCCAGTCAACATTGTCAAAAGCTTTCTCTAAGTCTACAAATGCTAGGAACGTAGGTTTGCCTTTCCTTAATCTTTCTTCTAAGATAAGGCGTAAGGTCAGTATTGCCTCACATGTTCCAACATTTCTACGAAATCCAAACTGATCTTCCCTGAGGTCGGCTTCTACCAGTTTTTCCATTCGTCTGTAAATAATTCGCGTTAGTATTTTGCAGCTGTGACTTATTAAACTGATAGTTCGGTAATTTTCACATCTGTCAACACCTGCTTTCTTTGGAATTGGAATTATTATATTCTTCTTGAAGTCTGAGGGTATTTCGGCTGTCTTGTACATCTTGCTCACCAGATGGTAGAGTTTTGTCAGGACTGGCTCTCCCAAGGCCGTCAGTAGTTCTAATGGAACGTTGTCTACTCCCGGGGCCTAGTTTCGACTCAGGTCTTTCAGTGCTCTGTCAAATTCTTCACGCAGTATCGTATCTCCCATTTCATCTTCATCTACATCCTCTTCCATTTCCATAATATTGTCCTCAAGTACATCGCCTTGTATAGACCCTGTATATACTCCTTCCACCTTTCTGCCTTCCCCTCTTTGCTTAGAACTGGGTTTCCATCTGAGCTCTTGACATTCATACAAGTGGCTCTCTTTTCTCCGAAGGTCTTTTTAATTTTCCTGTAGGCTGTATCTATCTTACCCATAGTGATACTCGCTTCTACATCCTTACATTTGTCCTCTAGCCATGCCTGCTTAGCCATTTTGCACTTCCTGTCGATCTCATTTTTGAGACGTTTGTATTTCTTTTTGCCTGCTTCATTTACTGCATTTTTATATTTTCTCCTTTCATCAGTTAAATTCAATATATCTTCTGTTACCCAAGGATTTCTATTAGCCCTCATCTTTTTACCTATGTGATCCTCTGCTGCCTTCACTATTGCATCCCTCAAAGCTACCCATTCTTCTTCTACTGTATTTCTTTCCCCCATTCCTGTCAATTGTTCCCTTATGCTCTCCCTGAAACTCTGTACAACCTCTGGTTCTTTCAGTTTATCCAGGTCTCATCTCCTTAAATTCCCACCTTTTTGCAGTTTTATCAGTTTTAATCTACAGCTCATAACCAATAGATTGTGATCAGATTCCACATCTGCCCCTGGAAATGTCTTACAATTTAAAACCTGGTTCCTAAATCTCTGTCTTACCATTATATAATCTATCTGATACCTTTTAGTATCTCCAGGGTTCTTCCATGTATATAACCTTCTTTCATGATTCTTGAACCAAGTGTTAGCTATGATTAAGTCATGCTCTGCAGAAAATTCTACCAGGCGGCTTCCTCTTTCATTTCTTAGCCCCAATCCATATTCACCTACTATGTTTCCTTCTCTCCCTTTGCCTACTGTCGAATTCCAGTCACCCATGGCTATTAAATTTTCGTCTCACTTCACTACCTTAATAATTTCTTTTATCTCATCATACATTTCTTCAATTTCTTCGTCATCTGCAGAGTTAGTTGGCATATAAACTTGTACTATTGTAGTAGGCTTGGGCTTCGTGTCTATCTTGGCCACTATAATACTTCACTATGCTGTTTGTAGTAGCTTACCCGCGCTCCTACTTTTTTATTTATTATTAAACCTACTCCTGCATTACCCCTATTTGACTTTGTATTTATAACCCTGTATTCACCTGACCAGAAGTCTTGTTCCTCCTGCCACCGAACTTCACTAATTCCCACAATATCTAACTTTAACCTATCCATTTCCCTTTTTAAATTTTCTAACCTACCTGCCCGATTAAGGGATCTGACATTCCACGCTCCGATCCGTAGAATGCCAGTTTTCTTTCTCCTGATAACGACGTCCTCTTGAGTAGTCCCCGCCCGGAGATCCGAATGGGGGACTATTTTACCTATGGAATATTTTACCCAAGAGGACGCCATCATTTAATCATACAGTAAAGCTGCATGCCCTCGGGAAAAAGTACGGCTGTAGTTTCCCCTTGCTTTCAGCCGTTCGCAGTACCACAACAGCAAGACCGTTTTGGTTAATGTTACAAGGCCAGATCAGTCAATCATCCAGACTGTTGCCCCTGCAATTACTGAAAAGGCTGCTGCCCCTCTTCAGGAACCACACGTTTGTCTGGCCTCTCAACAGATACCCCTCCGTTGTGGTTGCACCTACGGTACGGCTATCTGTATCGTTGAGGCACGCAAGCCTCCACACCAACGGCAAGGTCCATGGTTCATGGGGGGAGGTGTTGAGAAGTATGGAGTGGAAACTACCTTCAGACTCACGAGGAAGATAAAAGAATGTTTAGGACCAGCTAAAGATGTACGTCATCCTTTGGCTACGTCGGGTGTATATAAAATTCGTTGCTGTGGACTGGTTTATATTGGTATCACGAAAAGAAATGTGAATACCCGCCTGGTTGAACACACGGGGAACTGCGCCTGGGACATACGGATAAACCGGCCGTAGCGGAACATGTTTACCAAGAGGATGATCATGACATAAAATTCAGTGAGACGAGCATCATATGGAAAACATCGCACGTATAGAGGGGCTATTGAGATTTATGAACATCATAATAATTTTAACAGAAAAGAGGAATATGTTAAATCAGATAAAATTTAGATGTCAATGTTGCAACGTATGAATGACGATCGATTACTTTCAATCGAGAATGTTGGCGTTATCAGAGGTAATCTCGAAGCCGACGTCACGTAATGGACTGTGGTGACCTCTACTCATCCCATATATTCGGCGATCCCTCGAGTTCTGGTTGCAGTTTGCCACTTCACCTCTACAGTTGTCTCCCGCAGTCGGAGAGGAAACTTTGGGAGAAAGTTTTATACATCGACCGCGGCCTATTGCCCCGGAAGTTTCAAGGGAAGTCAGTACCGACCGTGAAAGCCTACATTGTATAATAATAGCCATCTGTTCGTCATAAACAGTCAGTCTGAATCGAAGCTGCAGCGAAATGCGTTAAGTCACCACACTCTCGCAGCAGTTGGTTCCGGTGATTGCTGCTCGTCCCACCATGCACCACTGGTGGGGTAACTCCACGGACCGCGCGCTTCCCTATCTCTGCTGTGTTAACCCTTGAAACCAACATCTAAGTCATGTGACTCGGGGCAGAAAGTCGAGCTCGTCTCATTACGCGCTATATGAAGTGGAGCTGACAGTTACACTTCTTCTATTTTATAGCTGAAATCAAGCACCGATTTTGTCAATTCAAAAATTCCTGATAACAATGCAATGGTTATCGTTTTTACATGTGGTCAGGTCGAAACGTATTGACAGTTCTTTTTAACAATCGACGGAATCACTGTTCTTTGATGAATGCTAATTTTTTGCGCCGTGAATTCTTGTAGCTCACCGCTTCCACAGGAGTGGAAGACAAAATAACAATTCATCTCATTCTGAAAATAACAATTTCGCACGCAGCGATTCCACAACAATATGTGTTAAGTGTTTTTGTATGCTGTTGTAAGTAAGGAAATTCGTTTATGAGCATAATGTCAGGTACTTGCGCAAAATAAGGGCATATATTTTCTGACTTTTGCTTAATACACTAGATACCGAAACGATATCAAGACATGAAGCGTAATTTATTACAGAACGTTATCGTACTTGTTCAGTGAGCTATTATGAGAAGTATGGAGTGGAAACTACCTTGAGACTCACGAGGAAGATAAAAGAATGTTTAGGACCAGCTAAAGATGTACGACATCATTTGGCTACGTCGTGTGTATATAAAATTCGTTGCTGTGTTTGAAGAGACGGCAGTTGCGTACCCCTCCCCCCCCCCCCCCACGGAATATGGGAAGAGATTTTTTTAATCATAGTAGAATTGTTACGAACTTGTACCAATTATTTTTTGCGCCTGTAATATACTGTAGATTTAACAGTTTCGAGTGCGAGAGGAAATACTCTTCAAAATGGTTCAAATGGCTCTAAGCACTATGGGACTCAACATCTGAGGTCATCAGTCCCCTAGAACTTAAAACTACTTGAACCTAACTAACCTAAGGACATCACACACACCCATGCCCGAGGCAGGATTCGAACCTGAGCCCGTAGCAGTCGCGCGGTTCCAGACTGAAGCGCCTAGAACCGCTCGGCTCACACTGGGCCGGCGATTTGGTAGAATTCACACGTCCATCTAGTCGTGTACTAGCGCTGAGTTACATGTAACTCAATCAACCCAAAAATGTTGCTTACCATACACATATACTTCAACTTTAATTATGCCAGACTTCTTTAACAAATATGAATCATGAAACTATCCGGAGCGATCTGAAGTGGAATGATCACATAAAACAAATAGTGGGAAAAGCAGGCGCCAGGTTGAGATTCATAGGAAGAATTCTAAGAAAATGTGACTCATCGACGAAAGAAGTAGCTTACAAAACGCTTGTTCGTCCGATTCTTGAGTATTGCTCATCAGTATGGGACCCTTACCAGGTTGGATTAATAGAAGAGATAGACATGATCCAGCGAAAAGCAGCGCGATTCGTCATGGGGACATTTAGTCAGCGCGAGAGCGTTACGGAGATGCTGAACAAGCTCCAGTGGCGGACACTTCAAGAAAGGCGTTACGCAATACGGAGAGGTTTATTATCGAAATTACGAGAGAGCACATTCCGGGAAGAGATGGGCAACATATTACTACCGCCCACATATATCTCGCGTAATGATCACAACGAAAAGATCCGAGAAATTAGAGCAAATACGGAGACTTACAAGCAGTCGTTCTTTCCACGCACAATTCGTGAATGGAACAGGGAAGGGGGGATCAGATAGTGGTACAATAAGTACCCTCCGCCACACACCGTAAGGTGGCTCGCGGAGTATAGATGTAGATGTAGATGTAGAATGCAATAAATTAATTTAAAAAAAGCTGTGAAGGTTTATATGCAAACAAAGCGTCAGCAGCGCTGAATAAGCGTTTTTTTAACGTTCATTCTCTGTTTGTCTACTTAGAGGAGCATCTATGTGGCAGTTTTGTTGGTATTTTTTAAATTGATTATCAACAAAATTTTCTCAAACGTTGTGACTTTTTTGAATTCCAGTTTTTCAATTTTCAGTGTCTATCCACCATTACTGGAATACGAACTAATTTTTAATGGATATTTTCTAGATATATTTCATAGCTACTTGGGTACTTTGGATTTAATCATTTGCAGATGAAGCTTTTAGATATTTCAATAGAAAGGCGGCATCCATATTCATACTAATAATGTAAAAATGTGTATTTACGTATGCTATTGAAATATGATTACCATTTGGCTATCAAAATAATCTACCTCCAAATGAGTAAGTGGATAACTATCAATCAGTAAAAATAAAGTAAGCTTTGTATATATTCTACCATTAATTGTTCTTGCCGGAGGACATGTTTTAAAACTCACGACATCAGTTAAACGACAATTGTAATTTTACAACCTTGCCCCCTCTTGGATAAATTTCTGCGGACGCCCACGTTGCAAAGTCGTTTTGCAGCTGAAGCATTCACTGGCTGAAGATTTGCCCATATGATGACATGTTTTTATCATACATCGTGAAGGGTAACTGAGGTTTCTCTATTTTAGCTACCCCCGTCATTGTTCAGCACACTACTGATAACATGGCCCTGCAGCTTTGGAGTGTGCCTAAGGTGATTTTGGCGGCAATATGCTGTCAGCCTTCCCAGATTATTGGTCCATTTCCTCGGCCAACTTCGAAGTTTCTTTCTTACATAGTAAATTGAGTGTCATGTTATAGAGGCTGGCTAATTTCTCGAATGTAATTTGCATCGACTTTAATGGAAAAAACTTTTTTCCATGGAAAATCTGACTTGGGAGTTTTTTATGGGTAACTGTATTGTATCTACTTCTACATACACTGATCAACCAGAACATTATGACCACCAACCTCCTGTCGATATAAGCCCGTCCACGCGATAGCAGCCTCACTTGGCGAGGAATGATTGCTAGTCACACACACGCACAGTGCATATAGTATCATTGAGCGTACTGTCCTTGGGTCGAATGTGCAAAGCGAGCGATCTATCTGAATCTGACCAAGGGTAAATTGTGAAAGCCCAGAGGTTCGGCACAAACATTTCGGAAACTGAACAACTTATTGGTTGAGGAGTGCTGTTGTGAGTGTGTTCAACACGTGGCGAAACCAAGGTGAAACCACGTGCAGACGTTGTGGGGTTGGGCGTCCACCCTTCATTACAGATGTCTGACGTCATAGGCTGGGCATACTGGTAAAACAGGACGCACGGTGAATATGTCTGAACACACAGTACACTGAACACTCCTAACGATGGGCGTTCACAACCAATGATGCATGCATGTGCCAGTGTTAATACGACGTTGTCGTTAACTACGACTGAAATTGGCACGTGACCGTCGGCACTGGACGTTGGCGCAGTGGCAGAGCATTGCATTTTTTGCTGAATCCTCATACCTTCTTCATCATGGCGATGGGGGGGAGGGGGTGGGGGTGCGAATTCGTCTTCTTCCAGGGGCACAACTCCTTGACACCTGTACTGAGGGGCAGAGACAAACTGGTAGCGGTTCTATATGCTCTGTCCGCACCTCATGGTCTAGTGGCTAGCACTGCTGCCTCTGGATCACAGGGTCCCAGGTTCGATTCCCATCCGGGACGGGGATTATCTCCGCTCGGTAACTGGGTGTTCGTGTCTTCTATATCATTTCTTCGTCATTCATGTGAGTTGCGAGTATGGACAGTGCAAAGATTGGAACCTTGTACAGGCACTGATAACCGCACAGTTGAGTGCCCCACAAACCAAATATAATGATCATCTATTATGCTCTGGAGAACATTCACGTGGCCATTCATGGATCCAGTCGAGCTCGTGCAAGCCACTATGACAGCCAAGGGGTATTGTAGACTGACTGCACACCACGTACACCCCAGTAGTGGGACTAGGTTCATGCTACCCCACTCTCCATTGTTGCCAGATGTATCCAAGATGGCGGCGATGACGTAGTCCAAGATGGCGGCCTGTAGACTTGCCAGCAGTGCATGACATTATCCAAAATGGCGGCCGTGTCGTCACCTGAGGACGCAAGCACCGTCATCCAAAATGGCAGGAAAGTGCCACACCCCCTTGATAAGGCCCCCTGCCACGCCCCCCTAGCAGGAAGTTCAAATTCCATCAGGATAATGCAACACACCTCTACTAACCTAATAAAATCGTGGGAAAATAGCTCACTTGGGCTACCTCCACTAACCTAAGTCACAGCAGCGTCCGACATATGAAAATTACAAGTCATTCCACCACTATCTCTGTAAACAGCACATCCGCAGGTAAATGTATACACAGGGATTGCAGTGCCTCACAAGCAGCTATCGCTAACTTAGTTATGAAGCTGAAGTCTCGATTTTACACCCAAGTTGCGATAGGGGGGTGGAGTACATCACATAAAGCATATTTCATTTAGAGGAATGTGTGGCGTTTCGTCACACATGAGATAGAAGTCCTCTGATGACCGACACGTTTACCGTTAACGATCGCAAGTGGACAGTGCTTCAAACCACATACAGAATGCGAGGCTGTATCTGAGTCGAATGTAGGCTACGTCACGTGACTGATGCATCCTGACAGAACAGTGGAAAAACTGACCTGCAGCAGCTTCTCCTTCTATAGAATGCATCACCAGTCTACTATTAAATCGTACATCGTTACAGCTCCATCTCAATCGATCACCCTGTTCACTCTCTGTCATCCTTTTACGCAGATGCATGTAAGTTTAGAGGCGGATGGTTCTCTGTCTTCCTCAACAGCGTGAAATACAGTAGTCTCCTCACGTGTATCACTGGTACCTCAATACACATACAGTATAATGCTGCCTCGATGGAGAAAAATAGACTACTTCTCTGATTCCCTTTGCTTCCATGTCGACATTTTCTCGTGTTCCTCTTGCTGCAGCATACTTGTTCCCATGTACAAATTGTTCTGCACGAACCAGAAGATACACAAGTACTTCCTCAATTTCCCCACATTTTGGTGTATATTCGGTCAGTTTATACCTATTCCCCCATCATTTTCCTCATTCGGTCGACATATCACAGCAAACCCCTAGCATCTTCAAACTTCTAGGACTCTTCAAGAGTTCCAACAGGCACTGGTGCAAGGATGGGAGGCTATACCCCAGCAGCTGCTCGACCACCTGATCCAGAGTATGCCAACCTGTTGTGCGGCCTGTGTACATGTGCACGGTGATCATATCCCATATTGATGTGGGCGTACATGCACAGGAAACAGTGGCGTTTTGTAGCACATGTGTTTTGGGTCGATTTTCTCAACTTATCCCCAATACCGTGGACTCACAGATCTGTTTTGTGTGTGTTCCCTATGTGCCTATGCTATTAGCGCCAGTTTTGTGTAGTGCCACGTTGTGTGGCACCGCATTCTGCAATTATCCTTAATTTATGAGCATGAGTGTACGTCATTTGGACTCCAGACCCCATGGCAACTACATTTGATGGTGATACTGCCTCTAATTGTTTAAATAAATAGTGCATGCAAAATAAAGACTTATGTCCAGCACAGGTCAAGTCCTCTCCCCGCCATTTCCTAGGACGAGGTTGCGGATGGATGACTTACGTTAGTGGATTTAGTCCAAGTGCTCTTTCTTTCCCGCCATTTTCTTAGGTTAGTAGAGATAGCCCAAGTGACCTTTCTTGACTGCCAAAATTCAAATTTCCCTCAATCCCTAGGAAGAGATGGTGGTTGGATGACTTATGTTAGCCAGCAGGGGTGGCCGAGCTGTTCTAGGCGCAACAGTCTGGAACCACGCGACCGCTACAGTCGCAGTTTGGAATCCTGCCTTGGGCATGGATGTATGTGATGTCGTTAGGTTAGTTAGGTTTAAGTAGTTCTAAGTTCTAGGGGACTGATGACCTCATAAGTTAAGTCCCATAGTGCTCAGAGCCATTTGAACCATTTAACTTGGGTTAGTGGAGGTAGCCCAAGTGCCCTTTCTTTCCCGCCACTTTCTTATTGTAGTGGAGGTAGCCCACCTGACTTTGCTTCCCTCCCAAATTCAAACTTCCTACCAGTTCCTAGGAAGAGGTGGTGGTCAGGTGACTTAGGTTAGTGGAGGTAGCCCAAGTGAGCTATTTTCCCGCCATTTTCTTTGGTTAGTAGATGTGTGTTGCATTATCCTGATGGAATCTGAAGTTCGCACCAGGGGGGCGTGGCACTTTCCCGCCATCTTGGATAACGGTATTTGCGTCATCAGCTGACGTCATGGCCGCTATATTGGATGACGTCATGCACTGTTGACAAGTCTACAGGCCGCCATATTGGATGACGTCATCGCTGCCATCTTGGATGCATCTGGCAACAGTGGAGAGTGGGGTAGCACGAACCTAGTCCCACTACTCACCACTTCATGCGTATCGTGTTCCTCGATGGCAGTGGCATTTTTCAACAAAATATTGCGACACGTCACAAGGCCAGGAGTGTAACGAAGTAGCCGATCGGTCTAAGGCGCTGCAGTCACGGACTGTGCAGCTGGTCCCGGTGGAGGTTCGAGTCCTCCCTCGGGCATGGGTGTGTGTGTTTGCCCTTAGGATAATTTGGGTTAAGTAGTGTGTGAGCTTAGGGACTCATAACCTTAGCAGTTAAGTCCCACAAGATTTCACACCCATTTGAACTTTTTTTTGTAATGGAGTGGTTCGAGGAAGGCAGTGACGAGTTCCAATTGATGTGCTGGCTCCCCAACTCGATCGAACACATCTGGAATGTGACTGCGCTCATCGCCCCTCTCCCGATAATTTACAGGAATTAGGTGACTTTTGTGAGCGGATGTGGTGCCAACTACCTCCAGCGACCTACCAAGGCCTCATTGCTTCCAGGCCACGATGCGTCGCCGCTATTATCAGTGCCAATGGTGGACATACTGGAATGAGGTCTATGAATATGGACATTCGATATCCTGAGGCAGGATAAGAACTTTGGTGCTACAGGACTTCGCAACCTGAATATGACGTGCTCTGAAAACTTTGTGACCAATGAAACCCTGTGACTAACGTACTTCGCTCTAACTTTCATTATCGAAAACACTTTCGTTCACTTCACAAAGCTTAAGTCAAACAAGATATCTCTCAAACGCGGAACACTGACAGGTAAGTCTATTTCAACGTCATTTTCGGATGCTCAGGTGTAAAATGCTGACCATGACACGTTAATGTCCACACCTAGTAAAATTTCCCCACACACATTAATCCAAAGCATAAAGATGAGGCTTAATTGTGATACAGCATCTGTTGATACAAATACTGTAATTGATTTGAAATCATGAAGCCGAATGCAAGATGCAATGTGTGACATATCTGCAAATATCAACTTAGATCATAGTGTCTCGATATCCATCCCATGTAGAAAATACAATAGACAAGTTAATTACGTTTTCTCCCTCTGTCGTTACTGTTAACACTTTCGAGACGGCGCCCGAGTTTTACTCGGCCACGGGCTATGCCAACGAACGTGTGAGACTCGGCCGTCTTCTCCAATGTGTTAAGTAAATCTTTATTATGAATAGCTTAGTCACAAATTTTCATCTTAGCACTAGTTGTCTGCCCTGCGATAAAAGAAGGCAAGCTTTGTTAGGCGTTCTCCGTACACTGACAAGCTGTTTCCTGCAGTTTTTAGAGAGAGAGAGAGAGAGAGAGAGAGAGCATTCACAAAGGTCACTGGAAGCAAGTGTGTCTTCAGCAGCATTATAGAGCCACTCCTTCTAAATTAACATATTAGTCATAATATGCAAGTGGAAATTTTTTTTAAGAGTCTGCCTTGCAGATTCCCGGACTCGTGAGTAATTATAAATATTTGACGACGACATCAGCATACAAATCTTGTCATCGTTCGGGGCTGCTTGCTCTGCCTTCTGAAATGAAAGTTTATATTTCCCCGTTCCACTGTGACACTGAACAGAAAGCTGCAGTATAATACGAACAGTATCCCTTCCTCAGAATTCGCGGTGTAGTATCACCCAGCCTTGGCTACTTGAATGGTTCATATGATAACTGTCCGTGATTCATATTGCAGAGTAACAATAGGAATGAAGGAATGTTATATTTAGCCCACATAAAAAAGGCACTTCAGTGTTTCTCGGTAAGAAGAAGTCAATGAGGGCGTCAGGCCCCGGCCAAAAACGAAACCAACATTTTTGTTTCGAAGCAAAATGATGGAATCGTTTGCCCGTATTACAAGCCCGTATTTCAATCTTCTAACCATCGCTTATCTACAGGAGAAATAGTCAATATTCTGGGATATGACATGAACGATCATTCCAAGCAAAAAGTCTAGTAAACAATGACTCTAAAATGCATACCTTGAGATGTATGAGCGGTCTTGATCTTCAATACTGTGAAACAAATCTCTTCTGCTGTAGGCTCTTTGCTTTCCGCATTTTGAGTGGTGGTAGTATGGAGCAAAACAAGGAAAAAATCTCAAGTAAACATGGGCTCTAACGTGCATTTCTGAAGAGCTATTAGCAGTTGTTCATCGTCGCTAGTGTGAAACGGATCTCCTGTACTGAACAAGTGTTCATAGCTGTTAAGGTATGCATTGTAGAGCTCATGTTTACTACACTTTTTCTTTTAAATGACCGTCCTGTCATCTCCCTCGATATTGACCATTCCTCTTGGGACACCCTGTACACTGCGCTGTCTCGATATATCACCTAACGCATTCTCGATGTCGAACGATCTTGCAGCTTGCGGGCTGGTCGAAGGAGTTTAATTTTGTGCGCCTGTCTCTGTATTTTGTCTACAGAAACGGATAGTTCGACACGCTGATGCAGTTTCCATGTCACTCGCCCCCTCTCACGAACTGTGCAATTCATTGTGATAAACCTTTCCAGTATCTGGCGACCCCGGTCACACGGATCTCTGCCCAATAACCATCCTTGGCTTGTTACGAGTTGTTCAGTCTTTATCCAGGGTTTCGTATGTCCACTACCGGTCTAAAGTCTTCAATGACGTATCACAACTACGCATTTTTGGTTAAAACAGCGATTTTGTTTCGAATATTCTACCACATCCCCGATATTATAATAAAATAAGTATAAACGTGTAAAGACTAAGCCGCTTCTGTTGTGTAATGGACTGGTTGTTCACATGCAGGGGCACTTATGCACTGATCTGAATCCACAACAATTCTGACGTTCCTCTACCTAATACAGTTCCATTCGAATAGGCCTCATTCCTTCAACTGTCTGTGCAGAAATCAGTTCGGATTGGTTTAGGGTACACTGGGTGCATCTAGCAGTGTGCTTTTATACCTTATCAGGTTCATACCATATTACCTCCTTATGGGGTGGAAGCAGGAGATTGGAACCGAAAAGCGTCGTGTAATGGTAGCTCTGAAACATGATGGCTATTCTAGTATGACAATAGCAAGAAAAGTTGGCGTACATCAATCTACAGTGGTGCATACATTGCAGTGATTCAAGGAAACTGGCGCCAGTGCAAGTTCTTTGCTATCTGGAAGACACCGAGTAACATCATACAGCGAAGATCAGTTCATGCGTGTACAGAGGACTCGTACTGCACTTGAAATTCGCGAGAAAGTAAATAGTATGCCAGCAGCTCCAGTCTCTGTTTCAACACTGCAACGCTTTCTTACTGAACAAGGTTTAAAGCGGTGCACAGGGTCAAAAAACTATTATTACGCAAGCAAAATAAGGGGAAACATTAAAGAAGGAACGATATCACAGAATCCTTATCAACAATGCAGTTCGTCTGGGAGGAGATTTACTGGTCGTGGGTTTGTTATGCAGCAGGACAATGGTCCCAAACATACTTCAAAATTCTGCAAAAGGTATATCGGTAGAAAAGAGAAATGTGAGGAACTGAGGAATGGGATTTTGGCCAAGTCAGTCACTCGACTTCAATCCCATTGAATTCTTATGGCACGAACTTGACAAGGAGGCCAGAAAACTGAGGGCATCTAATGTTGAAGATACACGAAAAAATTTAGACATAGTTTTTTATCATGGGTGATTGAAAATTTTTGACCAGTAGTGGTTCTACGAAGCATAATCAACATGGCGATGGAGACAGCTGTAGTAACAATGCACCAGCTTTTCTATTGCCTCAATAAAAATGTCAGCTGCCCGTCCGTCCAGCATTGGCGTGGAGACGCATTGCAGATCCTTATTTGAGGTGAAATGGAGACCTCCAAACTACTTCATTTTCGAAAACGATGGAAGCCACTGGGTGCAAAATACTCGCTGTGGGTAAGGTGCTAATCACCTACCATTTAAATCATTGAAACGGGAAGAAAGATTAGCGTTTAATGTGGTGTCACCGCCAGACACCACACTTGCTAGGTGGTAGCCTTTAAATCGGCCGCGGTCCATTAGTATACGTCGGACCCGCGTGTCGCCACTATCAGTGATTGCAGACCGAGTGCCGCCACACGGCAGGTCTAGAGAGACTTCCTAGCACTCGCCCCAGTTGTACAGCCGACTTTGCTAGCGATGGTTCACTGACAAAATACGCTCTCATTTGCCGGGACGATAGTTAGCATAGCCTTCAGCTACGTCATTTGCTACGACCTAGCAAGGCGCCATTACCAGTTACTAAATGGCTCTGAGCACTATGGGACTTAACTTCAGTGGTCATCAGTCCCCTAGAACTTAGAACTACTTAAACCTAACTAACCTAAGGACATCACACACATCCATGCCCGAGGCAGGATTCGAACCTGCGACCGTAGCAGTCCCGCGGTTCCGGACTGCGCGCCTAGAACCACTAGACCACCGCAGCCGGCTACCAGTTACTATTGATGCTGTAAAACATGTACCGTCAAGAGCGATGTTCACCAATTATGGATTAAAGTTAAGTATTCCAGCAGCTACGTACGTTTTTTGTTAGTCTCATTTCCTTGACATGTTCCAGACCTCACGCCAGCCTGCGTGAGCTTAAACGAGTGCCTTTCGGCTTCCTCCAAACTCCGTGGGTTGACTACTGCCAATCCACAACATTTAACACCCCTTCGTCAACGAGGTTATGAGGGATGGAGCACAAATTCGGAGAGGGGAAGGATGGGGAGAAAAACGGCTACGACCTTTCCAAAGGGATAAACTCGGAATTTGCAATAATCTGTTGTAGTAAAACCAAACAAACCCGCGTTCTGGATAGCCAGAAGATGATTTAAACTCGTTTCTTTTCTAGTCTTAACCACTGCAGCACCACGATCTGTAACCGTCGGTAAGTTGAGTTAATGTGGCAGCATGCGATAGTGCAGCAGAACGATGCCTGAAAAGAGATTATGTTTTCGTTTGTGGAAGAATCTGCACAGTCTTCCAAAGATGAAGAGGTGGTTGTGTGGACGACGTTCCAAACCTATTTTATAAATTCCGGCTCTATCGACGATAGAAAAGAACAGTTCTATTACTTTAAAGATATTTCAGTAGTAACAGCGGTACTGTAGAGAGTGTAATCTGCTTGATAATATAATACTACACGTCGACATATGTTTTCTCCAAAGTTCAGTAAGTTTACAAAATGACTCTTGCAGCCTCTTCTTGACATATTGCCGATTGGCGCTCATCTCGGGATTTTTACGGTTTTCCTGACGTTTTGCCTGCTCGAATGCCTCGCGTCATCTATTGCTGGTAGCGGTAATGGAAGATGACTATTACATTGATAGCTACTCGTCCCTGCGAAACGTTAGAAAAACCACATAGAGGAGCTTTGGCCGAAAATACCGAGACGAGCACCAACGAGCAAACCGTTCATAGATTTTTATTGAATAAAACGGTTAAATTACCCTCTGAACTCCACCTTACGGAATTATTATAAATAAATATCTCTCTTCCTCCGCTATAAAAAATATACATCGTATTCGAGACGAGTTTTCATACCGTAAAAAATTTACTGCAATTGCTGAAGTTTTGGCTGTCTGTTTCATGCTTTGTGAGAAACATAGAGGGATGTATTGAGCGGATGCGGTAATCTTGATATACCAGGCATATGCTGGCTGATAGTAAGACTTTTCGTCCAGTATGGCTTCCATTACGCCACAGTGCGTGTTGCGGAGTACAGATGTGGACGCATTGATAGAACTATCTCACTGCTCATAGAAAGTAAACCTTCACACTTACTCGACGGGTAAACGTAGAGCGAAACGTATGGGGGAAATGTGAGCGCTTGGAGCTAACTTGTCCCACTGAAAAGGCTATAGAGTTATACTGTGATAAGGATTGCGCAGTGCTCCAGCGCGCGGGGCTAAACACGAGGATATTCGGCCGCAATTCGTTGCTTGGTGTCCGCGAGTCTGGCGAACAAACGGAAATCATTTACAGCGAAACGGAAATCGCCCATAAACAGGGCGTTTTCATTATACCAAGAAACTTTAGCTTTATTTCTAGCAGGTGCTTAAAGCTTGTATTGCTTACGGCTTTTTAGTAGTACTTTGTAAGTAACTACGAGAGTGAGCTGAAAAGTAGTGCCTCCGAATTTATGTGAAAACTCTTAGAGCTTTTTAAATAAAACAAACGTTATTAACGTTCTACATGTTTATTCTTCGCGTCTATATATTTATTTCTCAACACAGTCACCCTGGCGACGAACACATTTCTCCCAACGAGAAACCAATTTGTTGATAACTTCTCTGCGAAATGTCTGGCTTTTTTGGCGGAGCAACAACCTCACCTCTGCTTGCATCGCTTCATCACTATCAATGTGAAGTCCTCGAAGGTGTGCTTTAAGTGTTGGAAACACACGAAACTCGGATGAGGCAAACTCGGGACTATCTACATCTACATCTACATGGATTCTCTGCAAATCACATTTAAGTGCCTGGCAGAGCGTTCGTCGAACCACCTTCACAATTTTCTATTATTCCAATCTCGTATAGCGTGCGGAAAGAACGAACACCTGTATCTTTCCGTGCAAGCTCTGATTTCCCTTATTTTATCGTGGTGATCGTTTCTCCCTATGTAGGTCGGTGTCAACAAAATATTTTCGCATTCGGAGGAGAAAGTTGGTGATTGGAATTTCGTGAGAAGATTCCGTCGCAACGAACAACTCCTTTCTTTTAATGATGTCCAGTCCAAATCCTGTATCATTTCAGTGGCACTCTCTCATTTTTCGCGATAATACAAAACGTGCTGCCCTTCCTTGAACTTTTTCGATGTAACCCGTCAGTCCTATCTGGCAAGGATCCGACACCGAGGAGCAATATTCTAGAAGATGACGGAAAAGTGTAGTGTAGGCAGTCTCCTTAGTAGATATGATACATTTTCTAAGTGTCCTGCCAATAAAACGCAGTCTTTGGTTAGCCTTACCCACAACATTTTCTGTGTTCCTTCCACTGCAAGTTGTTCGTAATTGTAATTCCTAGGTATTTAGTTGAATTTTACGGCCTTTAGATTTGACTGATTTATCGTGTAACTGAAGTTTAACGAATTCCTTTTCGTACTCATATGAATGACCTCACGCTTTTCGTTATTTAGGGTCAACTGCCAATTTTCGTACCATTCAGATATCTTTTCTAAATTGTTTTGCAATTTGTTTTGATCTTCTGATGACTTTATTAGTCGATAAACGACAGCGTCATCTGCAAACAACCTAAGACGGCTGCTCAGATTGTGTCCCAAATCGTTTATATAGATAAGGAATAGCAAAGGTCCTATAACACTACCTTGGGGAACGCCAGAAATCACTTCTGTTTTACTCGATAACTTTCCGTCACTTATTACGAACTGTGACCTCTCCGACAAGAAGCCACAAATCCAGTCACATAACAGAAACGATATTCCACAAGCATGCAATTTCACTACAAGCCGCATGTGTGGTACAGTGTCAAAAGCCTTCCGGAAATCGAGAAATAAGGAATCGATCTGAAATCCCTTGTCAATAGCACCCAACACTTCATGTGAATAAAGGGCTAGTTGTGTTTCACAAGAACGATGTTTTCTAAACCCATGTTGACTGTGTGTCAATAGACCGTTTTCTTCGAGCTAATTCATAATGTTCGAACACAATATATGTTCTAGAATCCTGCTGCATACCGACATTAATGATATGGGCCTGTAATTAGGTGGATTACTCCTACTACCTTTCTTGAATATTGGTGACCTGTGCAACTTTCCAGTCTTTGGGTACGGATCTTTCGTCGGGTTGTATGTGATCGTTAAGTATGGAGCTAATGCATCAGCATACTCTGAAAGGAACCTAACTGGTATACAGTCTGGCCCAGAAGACTTGCTTTATTAAGGGATTTAAGTTGCTTCACTACTCCGAGGGCATTTACTTCTACATTACTCATGTTGGCAGCTGTTATTGATTCGAATTCTGGAATATTAACTTCATGTTCTTTTGTGAAGGTATTTCGGAAGGCTGTGTTTAGTACCTCTGATTTGGTAGCACTGTCTTCGATGGCTATCACGCAGAGAAGGCATTGATTGTTTCTTGCCGGTAACATACTTCACATACAACCAGAAACTCTTTGGATTTTCTGCCAGGTTTCGAGACAAAGTTTCGTTGTGGAAACTGTTATCTTCTGTAAAAGATCGCCAATCTTGGGGACTTTGCGTCTGTTTAAATTTGGTATGTTCGTTTCGTTGTTTCTGCAATAGTGTTCTGACCCGTTTTGTGTACCGAGGAGGATCAGCTCCGTCTTTTGTTAATTTATTTGGTATAAATCTTTCAATTGCTGCCGATACTAGTTCAAGCCACATCTGGTCTACACTTATTTATTTGGAAAGAGTGGAGATTGTCTCTCAGGAAGGTGTCAAGTGAATTTTTATCTACCTTTTTGAATAGGTATATTTTTCGTTTATTCTTGGAAGATTTGAGGTTACAATATTCAATCTCGCTGCGACAACCCAGTGTTTACTAATCCTTGTACCCGTTTTGATGCTCGTTATTGACTTAGAACACTATATGGAGGATGATCGACGACACTATATGGAGGATGATCGACGACAGGGAACCCAAGGCGTCGTATTGGTGCAGATGTCGCAGCGCTAGAATGTGGTCCAGTGTTGTCATGCTGAAGGACAAGCTGTTCCACGTGTGGACGAACTCTTCGAATTGGAAACTCGATTACAGCACGCCGTTTCTCACGCTCCGACATAATTATCTTACACACAGCATGTTACATGCTACAATGCAGAGCCCGCTAGCAGCAGAGGGGTGTAAATATGTAGACACAAAGAATAAAGGTGTATAATCTTAATAACGTTCGTTTTGTTGTTTCGTGGCAGTAAATGGAAGAAAAGTTCGAGATGAACGTCTTGTGGACGTAATTTCAGACGGTCACAACTGACTCTGAATAACTTCTGGTGGAACTGAAAATATTGCACCGTAGACTTCTGGAAACATAAAATCTCAGAAACGTGTACTGCATTCTATAAATGACCCTGAGAAGTGCAATTGGTGTGTGCGTTATTGTGAAATTCTGGCTTTATTTTTAAAACACTCTCGTTCGGAGTGTGTGTTTTACGTGTGTGTGTGTGTGTGAGTGTGTGTGTGTGTGTGTGTGTGTGAGGGAGGGGGTGGGGGAAGAGCCGGTGTTTCAAACCTTAGGTAGGTCATTCAGATTTAGCTTTTCCGCGCTTTCCCTAAATCGCTTACGGTAAATACTGAGATGGTTCATTTGGGATGTAAACGGCCACTTTTTTCCAATACTTCTCCAATCAGATCTTGTGGTTCGTGTGGAATGACCTCGACATCGACGGGGTGAAAACACTCACTTTCCTTCCGTCTTTTCCTTTTTTAAACAGGCGAAGCGACGTTTGTTTTAGCAATGGAAGTAACTGGTAGCCAAATAGATCTTGTCTCCAGCCAATGCCTTTGACACGTTGTAAGACTTAACTTACGAAAAAAAGAACACAAATAATTTGAATTCTTGAGTTGATTTTAATGAAGCTGGCGGTAAATGAATGTCCAATGCATCTTGTCATTCCATGGTTTATAACAAACTACGAAACAGTTCTTTGCTGTCAAAAATAGTTAATATTGTCTCATTATAAGCAGTTTTAGAGGTTTATATCGAATGTTATCGGATTAGTGCACAGGCTGCTGTTGCATTCTCACATACACGTGCTATCTTGCTTACACAGCTTACCTGAACAAGAATGTTCGTCTATTTATTTGGAAATAATGAATATTGTTTTTCTCAATAAAAATAGCCATTAGTTATGTAATATTTTGAAGAAATTTCGGGCTTCTGCAAAAACAACAGTCCGTCTTTTCCTCTGTAGATCGTAATTACATTAGTTTCTCGTGCTCAAAGAGTAACCCCACAACGATAATATGCGAAACATAGAAACCTACGTACAGTCCATGCAAACAAAACACAGACTATAAGACCAACCAGATGCAGTGAGCCTATTCAGAGCAGAAACAAAAGTTTATGAAAATTGCATTTTAAAGCAGGAAGAAAGATTAGGGTGTAACGTCCCGTCGACATCGAGTACATAAGAGGCAGAGCACAAGGTCGGAATGTTTCGCCGTGCCCTTTGAACGGAACCATCCCGGCATTTGCCTGGAGCTATTTTGGGAAATCACGAGAAACCTATATCTGAATGGCCGGAAACGGATTTCCGCTCACAAACGTGCCTCCTCGCTCTGTCACATTTTAAATTATTATTCTGTTATACATGTGATGATGTCGCCTAGAAAGGAGGAAACTCATACTGGATAGGGAGAAAATGCCACTCTATCGAATTGTGACGGATGTTTAAATAGTATCCTAAATTCAGTTTCCGACGACGACCCATCAAATTATCGCAGCGGGGGTAATTACGTGACACGTATCTGGCCTCAGAATGAAAACAGTTCTAGTTTAATCACTACTCAGGAAAAACTGCAATATCTGCAGCTTTGCTTCGGACCACTGCTGTGCACAACAGTGTGGGGGAACTATTTTCTTAAAATAATTAAAAAACACACGCATACGAGGGTGAGAAGGCCTACCTTTGATATGCTTCCGATATAGGCCCGGTAGAACGTCAGAAGCAGTAGTGTGGTAGGTAGCCACGCGAAAGCAGCGTATTACAGCGCGACGCGAGACGCTGAACTGTCGGCAGCGAGGCGCGCAGGCTGTCCGCTGACTCACACACACGCCACCACGCGGCGGAACCTACAACCACTGCACTCGTTCACTCGTTGCGACAGCTCGGCAACGAGAAAGTGTTCCACGAATCGCTAGGTTAATCCCCTTGGATTGCGTTAGGCGAGGCTCATATTCGACTCAAGTCCTCCCCCTCCCCCCGCTCTCTCTCTCTCTCTCTCTCTCTCTCTCCGGTCATAGACTAACAAGGGGTTGATTGACAGCAGCTTGCCGCCTCAACCTACGCTACATCTAACTTATTCCTCGTCTAATAATAGAGCCTCCCGCTGCCACACAGGCAATGGCCCGGCTCCGTACTATCTGCTCCTCCGCAATAACAAACCTGTTTCGTGTTAGCCACAGTGGTTATTCAAATGGTTCAAATGGCTCTGAGCACTATGGGACTTAACATCTGAGGTCATCAGTCCCCTAGAACTTAGAACTACTTAAACCTAACTAACCTAAGGACATCACACACATCCATGTCCGAGGCAGGATTCGAACCTGCGACCGTAGCAGTCGCGCGGTTCCGGACTGAAGCGCCTAGAACCGCTCGGCCACCGCGGCCGGCCACAGTGGTTATTCTTAGCAAAACCGGGTCAGCGAAATCAATGGGAAACTTACTGACGAAATTAGTCTGTCTTTCTAATAGCGTTTCTTCTCTGCCAGTGTCCCTGCGAAGTCACAGTTTCATCGTAAGAGCTTAAGTTACGTAAGGACATTCACTGCGATATCAACATGCCAAAAACGCGTATCTCAGAATTTGGCTGATTTCTGTTGTATATGACATCTCAAAAAAATGGTTCAAATGGCTCTGAGCACTATGGGACTTAACATCTATGGTCATCAGTCCCCTAGAACTTAGAACTACTTAAACCTAACTAACCTGAGGACAGCACACAACACCCAGCCATCACGAGGCAGAGAAAATCCCTGACCCCGCCGGGAATCGAACCCGGGATATGACATCTCACTGAAGTAACCTCCACGCGTTGTTTACTTGCTGAAATGAACATATATCAACAGTGTAAACATGTGGAAGTTACTTAACTGAGATGTCGTAAACAACAGAAGTCAGCTAAACTCACAGATACGCGATTCTGGCACGTGGATACCGCATAGAAGTCGTTAGACAACTGAACCCCTGAAGGCGAAGGTACAATTAAGTGGCGCAGTAGAAACGCTATTGAAATGACAACAGGTGGATTTCATTAGTAATTTTTCCAAACGTCTGTCTAATAATCCCAACAAAGCTAAGGCCTGACGATAAGTCATCAACGTATCCAATTCTTGAAAATACAGACATGTCTGTCCCCTCCCCCTTTCACTCCAAACGTCTGGCATGAGTCACGGAGTATTCCAGACATGTCCATGGTCACCTCATATATACTATTTTGTCTAAAAGTAACATAATATCTGACGTTTGTCATCTACGGTACCATACAGCCACAATGGAGGTAGGTAGTATCAGAGTTCGGTATGACGTCCTATACCCTTTTCATCGCACGTAAATGATGTGTCATCAGTCTTGGCGTATTGCAAATACCACATGTACACTGATGACTCCAGTTGTATCCAAGTGCAAAACCTATAAACGTGCAAACAGCTATTCAGAATCTCAATACCGACCCCTGCGCACTATCAAAATGAGCGCAGGCTATAGGGTTAAGGCGCAACCCACCGAAAACCCAAGCGGTACTGGTTGGCCATTCTAGGCTCATTAGCCCGAAATGTCGGGAATCCCTACCGTCTTTAACCCTAAATGGGACAAATATCAACTTCTCTCCTTCAGCAAAGAGTCTAGGAGTAATAATAGATGAAAATCTAAATTGGACTGAACACTTAACTGTAATGTGCAAGAAGGCATCAGCATCTCTTCATGCCGTACAAAGATATAAAAATTTCTTCCCTCTTGACCTGAAATAGAAGCTTGTACAAACACTTATACTTCTAATTATAGAGTACAGCTCACGGTGCCTGGAACTGGTTATGAATGCCTGTGCCTCGTTATATTTGTGATGTTAGAGCCTTTAATTACATTCACCATCATATGCACAGCTATCCTGGCTGTGTGCAGACAAGCGCAGAGACTTCAATGCCCTCTGTCTTCTCTTCAGTGAACACTGTCCTCGACCTTAACGTTCTTGTCCGAGCAACACAGAAGGAACACCCGTTACGATCAGAGCAGAATCTTTCCTGTCCCACTCCATCGTTCAGTCACCTTCTCGAAGTCCTTCTCAGTAGCAGAAACCAGAGTCTGGAACGGCCTCCCGCTTTATATTCGAGAAATAAATAAGATCTCCAGCTTTAGAAGACAGGTAATCACATAACAGTAAGATTACCTTTGCTTCCGTACACACTCGTTACCTTTGTACATCCCCCTTTCCAACCTCATCTTCCTCTTTTCCCAATATTCTTAGCCGATGTAGTCTTCTTAAATTTCCTATTCCCAGCACTCACTATATCAGAAAACATCGATTTTGTAGACTATAAAATCTTCTTATATCTGCCACTATATTATTCTTATAAATGTCACTATTATTATTATTATTATTATTATTATTATTACTTTCATCACTATTAGTGGCTGCAGCTGCAGTAGTACAAGTAATGCCAGAATTAATTTGAATTCAATTTGTTAGTTCATAGTCAGTATAATTTACTCACTCTGACACTTCAGACACTAAAATCATTTCAGTACCAGTTGTCATATCAGCTATGGTGTATTGGATACTGTATGTGTGAAACACTGGTCTGATGTAAGAGAGGGCCTTATGGCCCTAACCAGATCAGGTTAAATAAACAAATAAATAAATAAAATAATAAGATTTTTGCTGTATATATATGCAGGTGGATTCTTTCTGAAATTAAAAAGAGCGACAGGCGACTCTTAATTATTTATTTACCAAAACTAGCGTTGTTACCAATTTCAAAACCACAAACTCATCTTAAGAGCCTTTTCATATTTATCTTCAGTCATTTACACTGTGCTGGCCATATGACGTCTGTTTCTCGCTGTGGTGAAAGTTCATTGGCTGGTAGTGCCTTACCAGGCCTAATGGCGAGCTAGAACGATATAAGCCGCTTTCTAAGTAGACAAATCTTTTGTTTTACTACTACTACTACTACACACACACACACACACACACACACTTTTGAATATTTGTGGTGTGTGCCGAATGGTGTTTGTGGTGCTACTATATTATCGCCCTTTCCTGTTTCACTGATCATTTTGCGAGACGTGTACGTGGCGCAGAAATGTTTCCCAACTCCTCCCGGAAAGTACGCTCGTGGAAAAGCAACAGTAAGTCTCTTCGTGAGAAACAACGCCTTCTTGTAGTGTCTGCCACTGGAGTTTGTTGAGCATCCTCGTAACGCTCTTGCGCCGACTAAACACTCCCGTGGCGACACGTGTCGCTCTTCGTTATATCTTCTCTCTCTGTTCTGTTAAACCAATCTGGTATGCATTCCTGAATCGCCCCAACAAGTGGATTGTAAGCCACTTCTTTTGTGGATGAATAACGTTTGCTTAAGATTCTTCCAACGAATCCCTGTCTGGCATCTTATTTTCCTACCGTTAGTTCTATGTGGTCATTTCACTTAAGGTTGTTTCGAATGATTACTCCTAGGTATTGTACGGTAGATAACGTTTCTATTGATTTGCCACCAATGGTATAATCGATCTCTTTGTCTATTTATGCACAACATTTTGCATTTATTTACGTTCAGTGACAACTGCCAGTTCCTCCACCAATCGTCGAACTTCTTCAGATCTTCCTGCATTGAACTAGTCTTCCTATAGACAACGGCATCGTCCACGAGTAGCATCATGGAGCCTCTAATGTTAATGATGATGTTTGGTTTGTGGGGCGCTCAACTGCAGGGTCATCAGCGCCCGGCCTCTAATGTTACTCACCACACGGTTAATATACACGGGGCTTTCAATAAATAATGCAACACTTTTCTTTTTCTCAAAGCAGATTTTTTAGTCAGAATTCCAATACACAGATTATTGCCCTCTCTTTTGGCTAAAAAACCATATTTTCCAACATAATTTTCGTTGAGTGCAACGGCCTTACGCCGCCTTACTATGAGGGCCCGTACGACCGAATGATATCACCCTACTGGTCGACGTCGCAGCCAACGTTTTGCTGCATCAATAACGTCCACATCAGCCACGCACTGCTTCCCGCAAAGTGTGGTTTTCTGTTGGGTGGTGAGGAACCCAGTGCTCACACACTTTTGACTACCCCAACGAGTGTGTCAGCATTACCAACAGAGGCGTCCAATTGAGCAATGGGGTGTCCGTAGACAGTCTGCAAGTGCCTACGAATATCTGCGATACTCTTGTTTTCCGTCGAATGAAAACTCGATGACAGCTCTCTGCTTGGAACGCGACTCGGTTACGGACGTCATTTTGAAGGTTATGTATAGCGCCGCCACCTACCGAAACTGTTGTAACTGTGACAGGGACTGTCGCGGGGTTGCCGCTAACGAAAACGCGGCGAGACCGACGGGAGCAGCCCGCGAACGAACAAGACGGACGAACGGGAATGGAAGGACAAGCACGACGACAGGCAACCGAGCAAGACACAGAGATCAACAACAACGTACTAAGCAACGGGGTCACAAGAGACAACCTCACGAAATCAAAACAACGCTTCAGCGACCTCTAGTGGTCATCGAGTTCCATGCCGCCTGGCACGGATTCGAAACCCGCGGCGCTCGGTACCAGAGAAATCTCGTGAAACTATAAGGAGCCGGCCGCTGTGGCCAAGCGGCTCTAGGCGTTTCAGTTCGGAACTGCGCTGCTGCTACGGTCGCAGGTCCGAATCCTGCCTCGAGCACGGATGTGTGTGATATCCTTAGGTTAGTTAGGTTTAAATAGTTCTAAGTCTAGGGGACTGATGACCTCAGATGTTAAGTCCCATAGTGCTTACAAGGAAACCTCCACATCGCGACCCCCCCCCCCCCCCCCTCAGATTTAGTTATAAGTTAGCACAGTGGATAGGCCTTGAAAAACTGAACACAGATCAATCGAGAAAACAGGAAGAAGTTGTGTGGAACTATGAAAAAAATAAGCAAAATATACAAACTAAGTAGTCCATGCTAACATATGCAACATCATTGACAACAAGCGTTAAGAAGCGCCGTGGTCCCGTGGTCAGCGAGAGCAGCTACGGAGCGAGAGGTCCTAGGTTCAAGTCTTCCCTCCGGAGAAAATTTTAATTTTTTATTTTCAGTTTATGTGACAAACTCTTATATTTTCATCGCTTTTTTGGGAGTGATTATTTTTGGGAGTGATTATTACAACCTCAAGAGGAGGAGGAGATTAGTGTTTAACGTCCCATCGACAACGAGGTCATTAGAGACGGAGCACAAGCTCGGGTTAGGGAAGGATGGGGAAGGAAATCGGCCGTGCCCTTTCAAAGGAACCATCCCGGCATTTGCCTGAAGTGATATAGGGAAATCACGGAAAACCTAAATCAGGATGGCCTGATGCGGGATTGAACCGTCGTCCTTCCGAATGCGAGTCCAGTGTGCTAACCACTGCGCCACCTCGCTCGGTCATCCTCAAGAAAACCTAAATCGGGCAAGGTAGAAGAATCTTTTTACCCATTCGCTAAGTGTACAAGTTAGGTGGGTCGACAACATATTCCTGTCATGTGACGCACATGCCGTCACCAGTGTCGTATAGAATATATCAGACGTGTCTTCCTATGGATGAATCGGTTGACCTATGACTTTGCGATCAAATGTTTTCGGTTCCCATTGGAGAGGCACGTCCTTTCGTCTACTAATCGCACGGTTTTGCGGTGCGGTCGCAAAACACAGACACTAAACTTATTACAGTGAACAGAGACGTCAATGAACGAACGGACAGGTCATAACTTTGCGAAAATAAAGAAAGTAAAATTTTCAGTCAAGGGAAGACTAGAACCACGGACTTTTCGTTCCGCAGCTACTCATGCTAACCCCGGGACCAGGGCGCTCCTAAGCTCATATGCTCCTTGTTGTTGCTTATCTTGCGCATGGACTACTCAGTTTGTATATTTTGCTTATTTTTTTCATAGTTCCACGCAATTTCTTCCTGTTTTGTCGATTGATCTGTGTTCAGTTTTTCAAGGCCTATCCACTGTGCCAGCTTATAACTAAATCTGAGGGGGGTGCGATGGGGAGGTTCCCTTGTTAGAACCATTTGAACAATTTTTTTGAAACTGTAGGGGCTGAAGGGGAAATATTCAACGACGTTCCACAGCAAATTCCTCATTTTTTCAACCGTAACTGGCCGAAAAAATATGTTGCATTACTTATTGAACACTCCTCTTATACTGTAAACGGTAGTGGTCGTACCACAGTCCCTTAGCGTGTTCCAGAAATTACCTTCACATCTGCCGAGTTTGTTCCTATAAGAATGACGTGGATGCTTATGTACAAAAAAGGCGACTGACTGCGTCAAAACAGTGCAAAAGAATGTGTATCTCGTACTTGAAGTCTACCAAGGGCAAGATTTTGCACCATGTTCGCGTATAGCTTCGCTCTTGCAGACTCACTTCCCATTGATGCTGTGCCTTCACTGGTCGCCCGGCGGACAGCATTCCCATACATCTCGTCATTACCTCCACCATACAGTTTCTGCCTATGCCCAGCCACTGTCATCACCTGCATCGCACCACGAACTCGATGGCAACTGTCATGAGGCCTACGGATGTTGACTCCGTACCGTCGCGTCATCTGCCGCTAGTGCGGCGTTACCTGATAGCAGACTTCGAGATGTAACTGGTAGATGGAGGCGGCCGATCGGGACTGAAACTGGATGACGAATTTCAAACTTACCAGTAACGATCGCTACACGAATCTGGTAGGGGGAGGTTGATCACGAGCCATCCTACGTGACCGCCAGCCGGCCATATAATGACTTAGCAGAGCTGACGTAACCACTCGCCTAGACTACACGTTACCGTCTACTAGTTTGTCCAGTCAGTTAGTTGGTTTCATGTGGACTCTCTACAATGGACGTTGCTCGTTGTCTCTTGAACATTCAAACCTGTGAATTTGCCCTCAATTAACAATCACAATAACAGGCTCAGATATGCAATAGACAAGATTAGGAACGTAATTTGGATTTATTCACTACGATGTAGATGTCATCATGGGCTGTATTTACGTGTGCTCCACGCCGTTTGTTGGAATAAATAAAAATCAAGCAGCCGTTTCGGATACATTTTACTGTTTTGCACTAATTTTGTCAACACTAAAATGGTATTCCTCTATGATCTCTTACTGCTAATTACAATTTCAGATTCTCTTCTCCTTCAGGCATGTACTAGGTACTTGCTGTTACACCCTCTTGATTGAAATTATTGATCTTTGCACCTCTTCCTCGGTCTTCTTGAATACCTTTCGCCCGCTGGGTAACAATTCAGAGAAAAGCCTCGGATAAAAAAAGTTTAATTTAAAACAAAGGAAAGAGCAAATGACCTTGCTGTTAGGTTTGATAAGCAATCCGACCTCAACATCGAAACATAACCAGAACTCGAAGTCCGTATTGACCTATATATAATATTAGCCCTAAACTGTTATCTCTTTACCAAGAAGCGAAGGCGAACAGAACTTCCTTCAGGAGAAGGTGCAGCCTCCTTTTATTTGGTCGCCGCAGATACAAGGCACTCCTTCCCAGAAGTAGTAGAGGAAGCGCAGCCCACTGCTACTAAGAGAGAACCAACAAAGCAGCGTGCCACCTGAAACTCCCGATGGCTGTTTACTAGCTACCAGGTTTGTTTAGTGATTCAGTAATTTATGATTGTGCAGGTTTGTCTTTTAAAACAGCCACTGCAAATTTGCACAGTTGTGAAGGAGAGGACTTTATCTCACTGCAAGCAGCCTCCTAATCCACGAACTCGAATAACCAAAGCAGCAGTCACTGGAGACCGGAAACGTGCTTTTCACGGGTTATCCTCTTGCCGACTGAGTTATCCAGGGACGATGCACGACCCGTTCTCACAGCTTCATGTCTGTCAGAACGTCTCTGCTACTTTCCAAACGTCACATAAGCTGTTCTGCATAACTAGTACTCCTGGAAAAAAGGATATCGTGGAGAAATACCAGATGGATTTAATTAAAGTGCAGCTACTCACAGAAGTCCAGTGTGGGCAGTAATTATAGTATGGTAACGAAACTTGGTAAATATGTTAACGCGTAATGCAGAACCGGTTTACTCTGGGAAAAAATAGTTTCAGTTTTGGCAACCAGATGCAAATCGCGCTGTGAAAGCAAGAAAGACGCATAGAAATGTTTCCATATGTAATGGATGAGGAACGGGATGTGGGCAGAATGGGTCAAACAAGTGAGGAAGGCATAATGTTTATTTTATTAATAGCAGCCGCTTAACACAATTTGTTCAATATCAGCACCGGAGACATCAACCAGATGCCGACACGGTAGCTCAGCGTGTTCGGTCAGAGGGTTAGCCTTTCCTCTGTAATAAAAAAACAGAGTAAATGGACCAACGATGAACTTGAATAGGTGTCACAGGAAGACTGCCCTGAACAAATGCAACGAAAAATAACGTACAAAATGAGATTAAAAAATGCTGTACAGCGCCAGATTTGCACCTGGTAGGGGAAACAAACTAATTTTTTCCTGGCGTAAATCGGTTCCACATTAACCCATTACCAAATTTTGCTGCCATACGATAATTACAGCACACACTGGACCTCCGTCAGTTGCTGCACTTTAATTATAACCATCCAGTAGTTTAGCCACATCCTAAAGGATTGTTTCCAGGAATCTGCCAGGAAGTTTCAAAATAGTGCACCCCCCAGCGCAGAGAGGCTCTTCCCCTTACGAGTACGGACTTCCCCTTACCGGTATGATTCATATTGAAAGGGTTTAGAGCACGACCAGTATTTCACCATTTCAAGACGCAACTCTCAACCGGTTTTGAAAAGAACGAGCTTGAAAATTTCAGGCTTCTTATACATTTTGTATGGTGCAAATATTCAAGCAGTCTGTAGTCGAGTGGGCAACCGCGTAGTTTCATAACCGCGAGATCTCTGGATCGATTCTAGCTGTTGGTACTTTTTTTCATGCACAAGTAATTCTAACAACAAATTTATTATGACTGTGCAAACTATTAATATTGTATGATCCATTTATTGTTCCATAATTTTTATACTGAAAAGTGGAGAAAATTTTTTTCATAAGAAAATTGGAAATAAAAAAGGATACATGAGAACTTCCAATCAACGTAGTACAGTAATTGCACTTACTTTATTGAATCTACATTTGCGACAAGGATTAAGTGTGGTCTATTGGGCACTGGAGGAATCAGGATGATGCTGATTGTAGAAACATGGAAAAGAATAATTGTTGTGGCACAGAGCACGTGGAATGAACGCCGTATTTTTGCGTGTGCATAATTTTTCAGTGAGTCTATTGCAAAACAGGCTTCGTTTACATTCATAAACGCCTCTCGGTCATCACACAGTTTAGCGATGTACCACGCCTACCGAAGCATATCACCGAATACTAGTACAGACGACTGTCCTCTCGTGAAACGTTTGTCCAACATAAATATTTAACAGTATATTCCTTGTATTTATACAAACTTATTACATTTTTTCTGAATGGTAAAAACAAAGTAAATAAGTGCAGTGATACACATAATTTTGATACTAGAAGTAGGGGTAACTACTGCATCCAGAGGACAAAATTAAAAATAACTGACAATAGTCCTTATAGTAATGGAAAATATGGTTCAACAAACTGCCATGTACTTTGAAAACTTGTGAACCAAAGCTATTCCACAGGGAGCTAAAGATATTCTTAGTAAGTAAATGTTTGTATTCACCCAGTGAAACATCCTGGCCCCAAGTACCAAATATAATAAATACCTTTTACATCAGCTTCTTCAATATCCACAGACTCTGGAGGTCAATAAAACGTATTATACCAGCGTTCTACCGAGCGAGGTGGCGCAGTGGTTAGCACACTGGACTCGCATTCGGGAGGACGACGGTTCAATCCCGTCTCCGGCCATCCTGATTTAGGTTTTCCGTGATTTCCCTAAATCGTTTCAGGCAAATGCCGGGATGGTTCCTTTGAAAGGGCACGGCCGATTTCCTTCCCAATCCTTCCCTAACCCGAGCTTGCGCTCCGTCTCTAATGACCTCGTTGTCGACGGGACGTTAAACACTAACCACCAGCGTTCTCAGTGATCGTATTGAAAATACAAATAATAATTTTTTCCTTCAAGATAAACAGCGAAAGAAAGGTTGTCCACGCAAAATTCCTTTGAGTAAATTTAGAGAATCAATATTTCTGGTAAACTGTGCACCAGTTACCTTCCCTCTATGACATAGTCGCCATAGAGATACTTAAAATAAGAGAAATTAGATCAAATAAGGAGGTATACTGCAAATAATTTTTTCTCTTTTCATACCCGAAGGGTATAAGGCAGCGAATGCCATATATTGGTGCAAAGTTCCTCCCACCATGAGTTGGACAATGGTATGTATTATCTGATCAAAAGTATGCAGAAGTTCGAAATGTAGCGCATTCTTCAATGTGAGATGCTTTTAATAATTTCCACAACGAAACTCTCTCTCGGAAACTCGCAGAAAACCCAAAGAGATTCTGGTCATACACAAATCACACCAGTAGCAAGATGCAAGCATTACCGTCACTGCGCGATAACAACGGTGAAGTCACTGATGACAGTGCCACTAAAGCAGAGTTATTAAACACTGTTTTCCGAAACTCCTTCACCAAAGAAGACGAAGTAAATATTCGTGAATTCCAATCAAGAACATGTGCCAAGATGAGAAACGTAGAAACAGATATCCTCGGTGTAGCAAAGCACCTTAAATCACTTAATAAAGGCAAGGCCTCCGGTCCAGATTGTATACCAGTCAGGTTCTCTTCAGAGTATGCTGATACAATAGCTCCATATTTAGCAATTATATAAAAACGCACGCTCACAGAAAGATCCGTACCTAAAGACTGGAAAGTTGCAAAAGTCACACCAATGCCCCAAAAGGGAAACAGGTGTAATCCGCTGAATTACGGGCCCATATCACTAGCGTCGATTTGCAGTAGGGTTTTGGAACATATACTGTGTTCGAACATTATATAGTCAGCATGGATTCAGAAAACATCGTTCCTGTGAAACACAACTAGCTCTTTATACTCATGAGGTAATGTGTGCTACCTACAGGGGATGCCAAACTGAGTTCATATTTTTTAGATTTCGAGAAGGCTTTCGACACCGCTCCTCACAAGCGTCTTCTAACCGCACTGCATCCCTATGGAATATCGCCTCAGTTGTGCGACTGGATTCGTGATTTCCTGTCAGAAAGGTTAAAGTTAGTAGTAATAGACGGAAAGTCTTCGAGTAAAACAGAAGTAATATCCAGCGTTTCCCAAGGAAGTGATACAGGCCCTCTACTGTTCCTATATTAACGACGTACTAGAAAATCTGAGTAGCCCTGTTAGATTGTTTGCAGATGATGCTGTCATTTACTATATTGTAAAGTCATCAGATGACCAAAACGAATTGCAAAATGAATTAGATAAGAAATCTGTATGGTGCGAAAAGTGGCAATTGACCCTGAATAAAGAAAAGTGTGAAGTTATTCACATAAGTACCAAAAGAAATCCGGTAAATTTCGATTGCGCGATAAGTCACACAAATCTGAAGGCTGTAAATTCAACTAAATACTTAGGGATTACAATTACAAATAACCTAAATTGGAACGATCACAATAGATAACGTTGTGGGTAGAGGAAACCAAAGACTGTGATTCATTGGCAGAACACTTAGAAGGTGCAACAGGTCTACTAAAGAGACTGCTAACACCACACTTGTCGGCCCTATTCTGGAGTATTGCTGTGCGGTGGTGGATCCGCATCAGGTGGGACTGACGGATGACATCGAAAAAATTCAAAGAAGGGCGGCTCACTTTGGATTATCGCGAAACAGGGGAAATAGTGCCGCAGGCATTATACGTAAATTGGAATAGGAATCATTAAAACAAAGGCGTTTTTCGTTGCGACGGGATCTTCTCATGAAATTTCAATCACCAGTTTTCTCCTCCGATTGCGAAGAGATTCTGTTGGCACTCACCTGCATAGGGAGAAATGATCATCACGATAAAATTAGAGAAATCAGTGCTCGCACAGAACAATTTAAGTGCTCGTTTTTCCCGCGCGCCTTTCGAGAGTGGAACGGTAGAGACAGCTTGAAGGTGGTTCATTGAACACCCTACAGGCACTTTATTGTGAATAGCAGTGTGATCACGTAGATATAGATGTAGACGCAGATGCAAACACCCCTGTGTAATGCATAATTGACTTCTAGATGTCAAAAGAGACAGACTCACCATTGTAAAAGATGGTGGGGGAGTATTTTGTTGTCAGTTGGGAAGCAGTGACAGCAGAATAGGTCAGTCAGGAGAGCTCAGAAACATCGAACGAGGACTAGCCATTGGATGTCACCTGAGTAACAAATCCAGCACGGACATTCAGCTACCCAAGTCTACTGTTGGTGATGTGATTGTGAAGTGGAAACATGAAGGAACAACCATAGCTAAACCAACACATGGCAGACCTCATGTACTGACAGACAAGAGCCATGGAGCACTACGGAGTGTGGTTGGGAAAAATAGCATGAAATCAGCAGAAGTCACTCGTGCATTCCAAGGTGCTACCAGCAGTCCAGCTAGCACAATGACGGTATGTACGGAGTTGAAGACAATGGGGTGCTATGGTAGAGCAACTCCTCATAAGGCACACATTTATGTAGTCTATGCCAAGTGTCACTTTTGATTGCATGAAGAGTTATGCCACTGGATAGTGGATGACTGGAACGAGTGATTTGGAATGGTGAATCATGCTGTACCTCGTATTAATTGGATGGAAGGATTTAGGTTTGGCAATTACCTGGAGAATATTGCATGCCGTCAGGTAGTGCCAGCAGTGAAGTGTGGAGGAGGTGGTGTTATGGTATGGGGGTATTTTCCGTGGTTAGGATATAGTTCACTTATGGCACTTAAGAAAATCCGAAACTGGAAGGACATGCACACAGAATTGTGTACTGCATACAGTAGAGAAACAGTTTGGAGATGCTGATTGTTCGTATCAATATGGCAATACACCCTGCCATAAAGCAACATCAGTGAGACAATCGTTTATCGTGAATAATATTCGTGAAATGGACTGACCTGTGCAGGGTCCCAGCGTGAGTCCAATGGAAGACCTTTCGGATGAGTTAGAACGTCGACATCGCTCCAGACCCCAGCATCCAACATCACTGCCTTATCTTGTTTCTACTCTTGCGAAGGAATGGGTTGTCGTTCGCCACAGACATTGAGATACCCTAGCAGAGCTCGAGTCGTCACAATGGTGAAGGGTTGCAAGAGAGCCCTGCTTGGCAGTATCAGTAAGTGAGTACAGCCACCTTGCCTCGTAACTTCAGCAATTTTCTCACTTAAGTTTGTGAAAAGTTCCAGTATGAACATTGACAAGCGTTATATCACTGTACTACATTTCTTCAAGCACTTTCGACTGTCATTCTAAGTATATCATTCTACAAAAAGTTTACTTTAATATCTCCACGGATAATAATTAAGAATATTAACTCTGCAACAAAATTATGTATCCCTCTGCATACTATCACTTGCTGGAAAATATCAATGCGATCTCTTGAATCGTTCATTAAGTATACCTGTGGTAGTTCTTAAGGGGTATTACACGACGATCTACCGCGAACGGTATTGGTCTAGCACGACAGCTATCTAGTGATAGAACGGGTGAAACTACGAAAATTAGCAGACACATTATCCGCGCGCCAGAATAGACGAGCAGCTGCAAACCACTTTCAATCCGCGAATGCACGCTAGGCAGCGATAACTCCTCGCGCATGTGTAGAAGGGGCTACTGCAGTGCTTTCTGATTGTTATTTGCTTATTGTTCGGTGGCTAGTGGCTAATTTCAGATTTTCGTGTTGGGGATTTTCCGCATTCTTTCAGTAAGTAGGTTTTCATAAATGCAGAAAAGAAACCTTGTTTTTTGCCAGTCGGCAATCGTTTATTTCTGAGTAATATGCATATAAAGTTACACGGTGATTTTCGATTTGTGTGGTAGTGCCTTAGCTTATGTAAGTTCGTATTTGATTTGATTACATCTCTTGCTTTATTTCAGCATGCCGGGAAAGACAAACTGGCAGTGATAGACGAGAAAGTCCGTGCAGTTTGGCCCAGTGCGGCAGACAACGACTGCAAAACTGTGATTAGTACATAGATATACATATTCCAAACTCGGAAAAATAACACAAGTGCACCTTTTAAAAGTATTAATCCTTTAAAGTGTTTCAAATTGGAGTGGATACATCCACAACAAATTCTGAAATGGTGAACTGTGCTATTCTGTGGCTAAAAGCCAGACTCGTAAAAGATTCCCCAGTCGCTACGAAATGTACTGTTACAACCAGCCTGCATCATAACAGGGCATTTACCGGTATTTTATTCGTGATCTAGGCTGGTATGATCACAAAACATATGGAAGTCGAAATGAAGTCCCATGCTTCTTGACAGAGCGGATCCACAATATGCCGTGCACGGGATAAGGCGACACCCCCGGAATAACAAGGCCGACCAGCAGTGTTAGTGACGTCACACTAAGCGGCCCATAGCCAACGCAGCAGTCTGATGCTAACGATCTTCTGTCCGTCATACAGAAAGGAGCCAACTAATCGATAATTCGAACCAAAGACCAAATTATATATATTCTTGTAAACAGCATAAAGGTTCATAACGAAATACCGATTACATATACGGGCAGGAATAAGTTTAATCGATTGAGAAACTTTGCCACTATTTTAGAATTGTCAGAACACTATTTAGCTTTTAAACTCGCGTACAGGTGGCGACAAATGCTAACTGACAGCAGGACTTAACATTTTCAAGCCATTACACTCCAAGTAAATTATCTTAAACACGTAGCAAAACCCTCACAACTTTCGTTTACAATAAGGTAAAAAGAGTTTGCTGTATCTCATAAAACACCTGACTATTGTGAATTTACTCATATTTTCATGGTGACAGCTCTTTTCAACCATTTTTACAAGTGCATCTCCAGTAATAAAGAATGGAAACAAGGGTAGACATCAAATATTCTCCTTTTAACATAGACATCACTGAACACAAGACCCTGTCTTGCACTATGATACTAAGGGACTGCTCTTTCCTTTAAGAAAAGCCTGACAATTTGAAGTTCACTCTGCTATTGAAGATACACTTCTAGAAACAATATTGAAAATGTTATGAAAGGTAAAATAAGTAGGAAATGAAGAACAACCAAGTGAGAAAAAGGCTGAGGCTCTCTTTACTTACAATTTTCAATCTCTCTACAGGTTACTTCCTTTGTCACATAGAAATCACCAACTACAAGTCTCATTATTGCTGTCTGGCACTAACAAAGTGCTTTTCTATTTAGAAAACCTTACAATTTGATGTTCATTCTTGTACTGAAGATAAACACTTTTCAAAGGAGTTCTAGAAGTAGGCATATATAGCATATAGTAAGAAATGTTGAACAACCAAGGCCACCTTATGTGTTACTAAACTATCAAGCCTTTCTTTGCCTGAAATAGCAATGTACTGAAGTAGATAAACATTGGATGTCAGAATATGACATCCGTGCACTCTAAACAATGGAGTTTTCTTAGCAATCAGTGACAACAGAAACCAGCTATGTATATTAAAACTGGTACGTCTGTTTCAATATTTTTTAAACCATCATCACTGACACATATCACAAAATGAAGCACCATCAACATACACATTGCTGAATTCTCATCATCACCATTCATCTGTAAAATTTTTAGTTTCCTATGTGGGTGCACATTCAGTTCTAAGATACTCATAAGTCTTAAATTCTTTTCTGATTCTAACAACTACCTATATGATATATGATACTGACTTCCACATAATCGCCAGTAAAGTTCAAATCAAGCTACCAGTATCTAGTGAGAACGTTTGAAATTTACCTTGCAGGATATATGACATATTTAGTTCTCCACAGCAGTATTAATTAATCTTCACTAAGCCATATGTGGTAACCCTAAGTGCTGTATATTTCTCTAGGGGCAATTTACCATTCTGCAATTTTAAACTTCTACATTTGTCCAACCAAGTAATGAACTTGTCCAAGAAATTGTACCACATATCCCTTACTTTGTTAGTCAGAAGTTTCTGAATTTTTTAATATGGGTTCAGATGCAGGCTAATGACAGGTAGCAATCAATTCATGCTAAGCAATACAATAAGATGTTAAGGCTGTGCCAAAAAGACTCAGTTTTGTTTATTACAATTTTCAGGAAACTGTAGAGCACTTGATTGAGCATAACATCATTCATTTAAAGGGTAAAAGCAGTTTACTTATCCGGAGGTTAGTGACAGGGCGCGAGCAATGTATTGTTGTGGAATTGTGGTGGAATTGTGGCCATTGTAGAGTTCTGATTCTTAGTACTTTGAAGACAACATTTCTGATACAGTGTGCTGACAAGAACTTTCACACAACAGATCAGCAGCCATAATTATTTTCCAAATTATTCCAGCTGCTATTGCTCTTTGATTCAGCAGTTTCAGGAATGATGATGTTGCCAACAACTTTTGTAGAGTCAAGTAACTGTACATAACTACTGTCACAAGAAATTCACGTGGGAATTTCAAACTTCCTCTGTCCAATTGTCTAATTAAATGAAACTGTTTCTCAATTGTCATTAACCCATCCAGTATAAAAAAATCTGTGCAGTCACTGCACTGAAGTTTCCTAATCAATGAGTGGCAACAGAACCAACAATGTACGTTAAAACTGGGAGTTCAGATTCAACATTTTTTAAATCATCTTCACTGATATTGACATTAAAGGTATATTCACTATCATTCACACTGCTCTCAGTACTTTCATCACAACTATGCATCTCTACAATTCTCAGCTTCTCTTGTGCGTGAACATTGAGTTCTACAACAGTAATGAGTCTTAACTTCTTTTCAGTTTGTAACAACAGCCTAAGTGAGATATGATACTGACATCCTGATAACTGTCTATATAGACCAAACCTTGCTTCCAGAGAATCAGTTTGGAACTTACCTGGCAGAATATATGACATATTTAGTTCCTTTCAACAGTATTCAGTTACTTGCATCAAGCTATATGTTGTGAGTCGAAGTGTTGTGTGTGTTTCCACAGACAATTTACCATTCCCTGACTCTAAACTTCTCCATTTACGTAACCAAGTAAGAAATTTATCAAGAAAACTGTAACGTATGTCTCCTGCTTTATTGGTCAGAGGCTTCTGCATTTCTTCCTTATGGTGCTTTAACATTGACAATCCCCCACCAAGTAATAATAAGATTTATAAATTTAGCAGTACCTTCCCAGTTTTCTACATTATGAACTGGCCCCAACTCAACCATGCTACTTTCTACATAATAACTGAATATTTGAGTCACCAGCTTAACATTTTGCCTTTCTAAAGATGAAGGCCACAGGGCTTTCACAGACAACACGTAACCATATTTCAACAGTTTTTGGCTTTCTAAGTCAGTAATTCTCTAGCTGCAGCGAAAGATGCATACCTAACAATATCAGAATTATCAAAATCTGGATAACAAAACGTTTGCCTGTGGTTCTTCAGATTTATCCAGTTGTTCCTTATGCACTTAAAAATATCGACAGTGTTATGCACAAAAAAACATTGGTCTTTTACCATCTGTAGGAGATGGGTATACAAAACTGGCTTGTGGTGGATTTGCAAAGTATGTAACATTTTCTGTTAATGGCATTATTATCTGTAACAAGTGAAACAACCTGAAAGCCAGCTGCTTCTATACCTACTACTAAAGTTCTTACTACATTAAACAAGCTCTCTGCGTTCAGTTTTTTTCACAGGGAATACATGTACAACAGTTTTGAAAGGAGAAAGAATACTCTGAATCATGAATACATGTGCACTGGTTGCTATTTCAGCAGTATCCTAAGTCATTCCAGTAATATTCCCCCCTTTATAATCTACATATGGTTTGATGTGGATCTCATCTAGCATAAATTTTCCCTTTGTGCAGAAGCTGTTTCTATATTTTCAGATATAGCTTTACTTAATGCATCTGCTTCTAGCCGTTGTCTTCTTTGACTTGGGGGCTCCCGTTGAACATCTTGTCTTGAGATTAAATAACTGGGACAGTTTGGCAGGAAACATGGCACTGCATTTTCTTTCAGTCTTGGTTTTTCTAGACGAAATGTCAAAGTTCTCCCTGTTTTCCAGTCAACTACTGTGCTTTGAAGAATCAGGCCACTCTGACTGAAGTGTTCTTGACAAACCTGGAAAGGAAATGAAAAGAAAATTGTTCCATAATAATTTCGAAATTAATTAATTGTACTTAAGATATAAAGATTTCACATTAGTAAAAGTGTGCCGCACATCTTTGACACAATGTGAGATAAGTACTTAACACTACCTTAAAATGTTTTGTTGTTAGTAATGCAAAAATGCTACTCATCAAACGAAAAAAAACTTTAGGGCCGGGGCATTTGGTAGCCTGACTTGCATTTGTAACTGCTAGCCTAAATCAAATATACTGCTCACATTGTTATCTAGTGTTTTACGTTAACTTACACCCTTTACAGTTAATACATACTGAATCATTCTAAATCGGAACAATAAAAATCGTTTAAACAATACTTTCAATGAAAGTAAACAGTGGAGTCTTTGTAGTTGTAATTTATTCTTACGAAATTAGCTTCAGTTTTTTTGTTAATAATGTAACTTGTTACAGCTTACCACTCAATGTTCAGAGGGAGTGAAGTTCTGCCATCGAATAGCATGTGTCCACTTCTTCCTCAGTTCAGCGTCCTTTGGAAATCTGACCACAGATATCTTTTTCCCAGACCAGTAGTTGCTAGTACAGCCCGGTACACAGCACTTATTCACCATAGTGTAGCGGACAAGTACTTTGCGGTAGTGAAAGAGATGTGTCAAAATAACAACAGTTTCAGCAACTCACAGCTCGACACTCGAAAGCAGTCCACTCACAGCAATATACTATCGCCATATTGGGCCGCTTGTCGTGACGTCACGGTGACGTAGCAACCCCTGTTGGTTGGCCTTGTTTTCTCGGAGGTGTCGGCCCGACCACACCAGCAAGTGTGTGTAGGTGAACATGTATTTGGATAGGAATTTCTCAGGTCTTACGTATGAATGCGAGGTGTCGCCACCCCATGCTTGCGGAAGCCGAGCAGGGGCTATACACGGTTTGACATCTGAGGTATACGTCATTTATCGCTACCTGCTGTGTACCCGATGGACAGGGGGGCGGCGGACTGTGCTTGCGCGTGTTGATTGCATTATTTCGGGAGCGGGTCTGTAGGCCTTCATATACACTATTTGAATAGTTTACGAGTACTTAGCGTGTCTACTCATCATTGTGCTGTATTATTTAGGAGCAGTTTGCAGGTCTGCGCTGAAATTATTTCGGAAAATTGGGAGTTGTTTGGCTATTTGGACGTAAATGTTTTGCATTGTTTAACAGAAACCCCTAGGTAGAGGTTGCGTCCTGGAGGCTTATGTTGGTGATGGTGAGCTTCGTTTGCAACAATTTTTTTAGGTTGATGGGAGAAGCGCAAGTGACCATTCTTTACAGCCAGAATTCAAACTCGGCACCGGTTCCTAGGAAGAGGTGGTGGTCAGGTGGCTGAGGTTAGTACAAGTGTGCTTTCTTTGCTCCTATTTTCTTAGGTTGGTAGCGAAAGCGCAAGTGAACTTTCTTTACTGGCAGAATTCAAACGCAGCGCCGATTCCTAGGAAGAGGTGGCGGTCTGGACATTGAAAAGTAGTTGAAAGTATAGTGAACACGTTATCTTACCTATATGAGTTGTTATTTTCTTCCTAGATAGGGATTTGAGTTGTCAACTTTGTGTTAGATTGACTTGCAGAGGTGGCTAGCTAGCTTGGCGCGAGCGATGGCTCACGCATACGCGCGTGTGGTTTCGCGACGATCTTGGATTAGGTAATCGGGCCATGTGGGTTGAATAATGAGACTTGCGTGATCAGTTAACATAGCGAGAGCGTTCTTTGTCTAGCGAGCCACGTGGTGGACCGGCGGTTGTGTGACGTGAGGGCATATTCCACTGTCTAGCAAAACAACTTTGGAGCCGTCTGAGCAAGGGCTGTGACGTGAGCGGTCGCTGGACCAGTTGCGCGCGTGCGGGCTACTACTGACCGGTGGCGCCAGGGGGTAGCTTCCTCTGTTGGCGACGAATTGAACTAAGTCAGTTGGAGTCTGGACCTAGTGGCGAGCGTACTGGGTGTTGCCATCTCGATATCTCGATGATGTGTACTAAGTCTGTTGCAGTATAAGTGATGACCGTACTGCTTGAAATAAAGAGTTCAGTCCCTTTCCCGCCCAATCGACAGGAGGTGACTTAGATTAGTACAAGTGTACTATATTTGACACGATTTTCATAGTTTAGCAGCGAAAACATAACTGACCGCCAAAATTAAAACTTGGCGAGAATTCGTAGGATGAAGTGGACTTAGGTTAGTGGATGTGAGCCAACTGGCCTATTTCAGACCATTTTTTCGTAGGTGTGACCGATTATTGTGTTGGAATTCGAACTTCTAACCAATTTGTTTATGGAGGGCTAGGTTAGTCGACATAGCCCAATTGGGCTATCTTCCCGCCATAATTCAAACTACGCGCCAAAATCAGACATCTTGAATGACGTCCTCTGCTGGTGGCTATGTGTACTTCGGACCTCGTGGCGAACACACCTGCATGATATTGTTTAAATAATACACTACCGGCCATTAAAATTGCTACACCAAGAAGAAATGCAGATGATAAATGGGTATTCATTGGACAGATATATTATACCAGAACTGACACGTAAATACATTTTCAAGCAATTTGAGTGCATAGATCCTGAGAAATCAGTACCCAGAACAACCGCCTTATGCATTGAGTCAAACAGAGCTTGGATGGCGTGTGCAGGTACAGCTGCCCACGCAGCTTCAACAAGATACCACAGTTCATGCAGCTGATACCATAGTTCATCAAGAGTAGTGACTGGCGTATTGTGACAAGCCAGTTGCTCGGCCACCATTATCCTGCTTAAATGTATGGTTTCGCAGGGATCGCATGAAGGGTAGAGCCACGGGTCATAACACCTAAAATGTAACATCCACTGTTCAAAGTGCTGTCAATGAGAACAAGAGGTGACCGAGACGTGTAACCAATGGCACCCTGTACCATCACGCTGGGTGATACGCCAGTATGGCGATGACGAATACATGCGTTCAATGTGCGTTCACCGCGATGTCGCCAACAACGGATGCGACCATCATAATGCTGTAAACAGAACCTGGATTCATCCGAAAAAATGACGTTTCGCCATTCGTGCACCCAGGTTCGTCGTTGAGTACACCATCGCAGGTGCTCCTGTCTGTGATGCAGCGTCAAGGGTAACCACAGCCATGGTCTCCAAGGTGATAGTTAATGCTGCTGCAAACGTCGTCGAACTGTTCGTGCAGATGGTTGTTCTCTTGCAAACGTCCCCATCTGTTGACTCAGGGATCGAGACGCGGCTGCACGATCCATTTCAGCCATGCGGATAAGATGCCTGTCATCTTGACTGCTAGTGATACGAGGCAGTTGGGATCCAGTACGGCGTTCTGTATTACCCTCCTGAACCCACCAATTCCATATTCTGCTAACAGTCATTGGATCTCGACCAACGCGAGCAATGTCCCAATACGATAAACAGCAATCGTGATAGACTACAATCCGACCTTTATCAAAGTCGGAAATGTGATGGTACACATTTCTCCTCCTTTCAAAAGGCATCACAATAACGTTTCACCAGGCAACACCGGTCAACTGCTGTTTGTGTATGAGAAATCAGTTTGATACGTTCCTCATGTCAGCACGTTGTAGGTGTCGCCACTGGCGCCAACCTTGTGTGAATGCTCTGAAAAGCTAATCATTTGCATATCATAGCATCTTCTTCCTGTCGGTTAAATTTCGCGTCTGTAGCACGTCATCTTCGTGGTGTAGCAATTTTAATGGCCAGTAGTGTAATAAAGACAAGTCCGCCATTATCGTCCTGGAATTTGACCTTCCCGCCATTTTTCTTGGGGAGGGGGTTAGGTTTGTGGAGGTAGGCCAAGTGTACAATCTTACACCACGTACTCCCTCTTCTGTCGTATGGAGTGGCCTGCGCCGGCTGTCGGGCATTAAGGCCCACTCCTCGGTACCTGGCCTGACCTCAGGTAATGAGGTCCTCGTTGATCCTGTGGCTGTCTCCAACGCCTTTGGCCGGTTTTTCGCGGAGGTTTCAAGCTCCACCCATTACCACCCTGCCTTCCTTCCCAGGAAAGAGGCAGAAGAGGCTCGGCGACCTTCCTTCCACTCGCTGAATCTGGAAACTTATAATGCCCCCTTTACTATGTGGGAACTCGAACGTGCGCTTGCACTGTCCCGGTCCTCTGCTCCGGGGCCAGATACCATTCACGTTCAGATGCTGGCACACCTTTCTCCGGCGGGCAAAAGCTTCCTTCTTCGTACCTACAATCACGTCTGGACCGAAGGTCAGGTCCCCATGCGTTGGCGTGACGCCGTCGTTGTTCCTATACCCAAACCCGGGAAGGATAGACACCTTCCCTCTAGTTACCGCTCCATTTCTCTTACAAGCTGTGTCTGTAAGCTGATGGAGCGCATGGTTCATGCTCGGTTAGTTTGGATTCTTGAATCTCGACGGCTACTTACCAATGTCCAATGCGGCTTTCGTCGCCGCCGCTCCGCTGTTGACCACCTTGTGACCTTGTCGACATTCATCATGAACAACTTTTTGCGAAGGCGCCAAACGGTAGCCGTGTTCTTCGATTTGGAGAAGGCTTATGATACCTGTTGGAGAGGAGGTATCCTCCGCACTATGCACAGGTGGGGCCTACGCGGTCGCCTGCCCCTTTTTATTGATTCCTTTTTAACGGATCGAAAGTTTAGGGTACGTGTGGGTTCCGTATTGTCCGACGTCTTCCTCCAGGAGAATGGAGTGCCTCGGGGCTCCGTCTTGAGCGTAGCCCTTTTTGCCATCGCGATCAATCCAATTATGGATTGCATTCCACCTAATGTCTCAGGCTCTCTCTTTCTCGATGACTTCGCGATCTACTGCAGTGCCCAGAGAACATGCCTCCTGGAGCGCTGCCTTCAGCGTTGTCTAGACAGCCTATACTCATGGAGCGTGGCAAATGGCTTCCGGTTCTCTGACGAGAAGACGGTTTGTATCAACTTTTGGCGATATAAAGCGTTCCTTCCGCCATCCTTACATCTCGGTCCCGTTGTTCTCCCATTCGTGGAAACAACTAAGTTTCTAGGGCTCACGTTGGACAGGAAACTGTGTTGGTCTCCGCATGTCTCTTATTTGGCGGCCCGTTGTACACGTTCCCTTAATGTCCTCAGAGTTCTTAGTGGTTCATCTTGGGGAGCGGATCGCATTGTCCTGCTTCGCTTGTATCGGTCCATAGTCCGATCGAAGCTGGATTATAGGAGCTTCATCTACTCGTCTGCTCGGCCATCCCTCTTACGCTGTCTCAACTCCATCCACCATCGGGGGTTACGTCTTGCGACCGAAGCCTTCTACACTAGTCCTGTCGAGAGTCTTTATGCTGAAGCTGCTGAATTACCATTGACCTACCGGCGCGACGTACTGCTGTGTCGGTATGCCTGCCGGCTGTTGTCTATGCCCGACCACCCCTCTTACCAGTCCTTCTTCGCCGATTCTCTCGACCGTCAGTAGGGGTTGTATGTGTCTGCCCTGCTGCCCCCCAGAGTCCGCTTCCGTCGCCTGCTTCGACAATTGGATTTTGCCCTCCCTACCACCTTCAGAGAGGGTGAGAGCCCGACACCACCTTGGCTCCAGGCTCCGGTTCATATTTATCTCGACCTCAGCTCACTCCCGAAGGAGGGTACTCCAGCTGCAGTGTATTGCTCACGGTTTGTCGAACTTCGTACTCGACTTGCCGGTCACACCTTTATTTACACCGATGGCTCCAAAACTGACGATGGTGTCGGCTGTGCCTTTGTCGTCAGGGCCGCCACCTTTAAATACCGGCTCCTCGACCAATGTTCGAGCTTTACGGCCGAGCTTTACGGCTGAGCTTTTTGCTCTCCATCAGGCCGTTCAGTATGCCCGCCGCCACCGCCATTCATCGTATGTACTCTGCTCTGACTCACTCACTGCTCTTCAGAGCCTTGGAGCTCCCTATCCGGTCCATCTCTTGATTCAGCGGATACAGCAGTCCCCCCATTCTTTCGCTGATAATGGTTCTCCTATCAGCTTTCTGTGGGTTCCCGGACATGTAGGAGTGCCTGGGAATGAGGCTGCGGATGCTGCAGCCAAGGCTGCAGTCCTCCTGCCTCGGCCAGCCTCCCATTGTGTCCCATCATCTGACGTTCGTGGGGATGTTTGTAAGAGACTTGTGTCGTTGTGGTGGGATGCTTGGTCATCCCTCCAAGGAAACAAGCTCCGGGCAGTAAAACCGCTCCCAACTGCTTGGACAACCTCCTCCCGACCATCTTGGCGAGAGGAGGTCCTTCTGATCAGGTTGCGGATTGGGCATTGCCGGTTTAGCCACCGCTACCTGCTGTCCAGTGACCCAGCCCCGCAGTGCCCTTGTGGTCAGGCATTAACAGTGCGCCATGTTTTATTGTCGTGTCCCCGCTTTAGTCAATCTCGTGTTGTCCTGTCCCTGCCATCTACTTTACCGGATATTTTAGCTGATGACGCTCGAGCAGCTGCTCGTGTTCTGCGTTTTATAACTTTGACTGGCTTGTCCAAAGACATCTAACCTTATTACTTATTTTATCTGCATCTTTGTCAGGCCTTTCTGGTGTCCCCCCCCCCCCCCTCCCCTTGAGTTTTACTAGATTCCATGTGCTCTAACAACGGTGACTGGGCGCTAATGACCTCAGTAGTTGAGGGCCCTTAAACCCCACCAAAAAAAAAAAAAAAAAATCTTACACCACGTGGTGGATACAGTGGGTGCAGCCATCGTGATTGACGTCAGGGTCGCTATCTTGGATGACGTCATGTTGGCTCTCTCTGGTGGCGACGATATGTACTAAGTCAGTTGGAATCCAGACCTCGTGGTGAATACACTGGGTGTCACAACCTTGGATTACGTCACGGATGAGAGCGCCCTCTAATGGTGGCGCTGTGTACTAAGTCAGTTGGAGTCATGACATTGTGGTGAACACACCTGCATGGAATTGTTTAAATAAAGTCTTATGTCCAAGTTCTTTTCCCACACATTCATAGGAGGTGGTGGCAGTTGTTGACTGAGGTTAGTAAAGTGTTTTTTTTTTTTTTTGAGCTATTTTTGTTAGCTTAATAGACTCATGGGAATTGGATTTTGTTTACCGCAAAAATTAAAAGTTGGTGCCATTTCGTAGGAAGAGGTGGCGGTTGGTTGACTTAGGTTAGTGGAGGTAGGCCAAGTGAGTTATTTTCCCTCCAAAATTCAAACTTCCCGCCAAAATCCGCTATCTTGGATGACGTCATGCACTGTTACCAAGTGTGCATGCTGCCATCTTGCATGAAGTCATCGCCACCATCTTGAATAAATTTGGCAACAATAGAATGTGGGGCCGCACCTCCTCTTGTTTCACTACTAACGTCATATTATGGCTCCCGTTGTCTCATGCAACATTTGTCCCACAAACTTTTCAACTCCTATCATATTTTCAGAGTTATTCTTCTTGGCAATAGTTAGTGCTCACCCTGTATTCTAAGCCATTCTGCAGTAGTGTACAACTTATATATACTCTGGGACTACTTGTGATGATGGGAGTCAAAAACCTTAGCTATAACTTCATATATCCACGCATATTCATTATTTTTGCGTCGAATTCTTCAATTTTCTCACTGAAATATTTGTCACACTGCTGTATTCTAGCATTCAACACCTTACCTTCACCATTTATAGCCGCCACATAGATAAGACATTCCAGTTCCATTAATTGCCTAATTTTCTTTCAACGTATAGATGCATGTGCTTTGCATCTTCTGAATGAGTGTACAACAGATGTTCAATTTTATCCGTAGTCTCCAGTATACTGATACAGTTACATTTTGGTACAGTGCATTTTATGCAGAATCACATTGCACTTTCATCTGTGTCGGCCCTCAATCAGTTTCCTATTTTTATCTATAACCAGACAGCCATTCTGTGAGTTATTCCAGCAGTCTTTGCATATGTTGACGAATTCATTGAATTATGTTTCGGTTCCTACCTGAACTTGGTAAATATGCTTTAAATTTAGAGTTTTCTGTTTGAAAGTGACAATAAGGTTGACATTATCCCGCACCAACTACTTTGAGATCATTGAGTATATTGGGTTGAAGTAATACATATTGACTTGCATATAGCGGCCAAAGCAGAAATATCACAGGATCTCATCCTAATTTTCCCATATGAGGTCATCAGTTATGAATACGCTCTTTGGTTTCACTTTCTCAGGTGGTGGAATATCGCTGCTTTCGCTTAGCATCTGGTATGTTACTCTTCTATGCTGGACAAAATCTCCAGCAGTAGCTGATTTTTGGCTGAAACAGGTCTTTTGAAAAGATATATATACGTTTGAAATGGACTCCATCAGGAGGTATTAACAGCATTAGAACAAGATTAATCTTCCCACAGTCTGCAAGTCCAATAATTGAAGCATGTATGTTATTGGGAAAAAATGAATCATTCTTCTTCTTCTAGTGTCCAGCATCATCATTGCTGGACCAGTCACTTACTACAAGACCCTTTTGGTGAGATTGTTGCGTCCACTCAGTCCTGGTGGTAGCTGCTCGTTCACATTAGGATGCAATGGGTTTTATAGGGAAACAGATAACTCACATATGACTCTTAAACTTTTGTTTTAATTTATAAACACACACACACACACACACACACACACACACACATATATATATATATATATATATATATATAATGCTGATGATGAGGTCCCATACTCCGAGGAGCGTAGGGGACGATGCGGGAGACCCGCACCGCTGTACTAGGCAAGGTCCTACTGCAGGTGGTTTGCCATTGCCTTCCTCCAACCGTAATGGGGAATATATATATATATATATATATATATATATATATATATATATAGTTGAGTATACACATATATAAAGTATATAAACAAGTAAGTTTGTAGTTCTGTGCCCACATCTGGGAAAGTTGAATCATACAGCTCCAGCTCCATCAATGCACAGAATGCATTATAAACTTGAGCTGTGGTTTTTTCTGATGGGTGGAGAGCTTGGCGAGCTAACTCCAGCAGACTAGTCCACAATGTCTCAGAGAATCGATAGTCATATGGCTGCCACCTTAGTCCATACTGTAGCTCCTGCTGTATTGCATAGTTGGTCTACATTAAAGTCTTAAAAGTCTGCTCTTGTAGATGTATGTACTCTTTGTTGTTGAGTATTTTAACTGTTACAGGGTAGTCTCCTGCAGAGATTGTATGATCATCCAGTATCACTGATGGAAAGTGAACATTTCCTTGGAACAAGACTATAATCTGGATTGACACATTACAAAGTCGATGCCATCCATGGATGATATTACTTTGATGTCACTAAATCAAGGGTTTTCAAATACTATCATCGGGCAGAACGCCCAGTTCGATATTTTAGCATCACTGACATGCTTACAGCCACTGGTGTTCAAACACTAGGCTTGATTGAACATCATTATTTCAATCTCAAGTGGCTATTGCTGAAATGACTTCACCTTGCCTGCAAAGAAAAGTAATTATTAGTTAAGCATATTTGTTTTTTTTTCTGCCTATGGTACATTCCTATTTATTGCCATCAGCATTATTACATACACTGCCTTGCAGCAAGGAGTATTGTTATGTGTCCGGCCTTACTGAACTTTTGACTATTCTCTCTTAAGTGGGTGAACTATTTATAGATCACTGTACATATGTATACTATTCACGACCTCTACTGCCAGTTCATCAAGGTTATTATTATTTTTGATAGTATATTTACAGTTACATGTATCTATGCACAAGTGATTAAAACATATAGAAAAATATTCTACGCAGTTTGCGTGTGCTGTAGAGATAACTGCAGCTGTTGTGATGATGTACACTAGGTATTGAATACCATGATGCATGGCTGATAAGCATCCCAGTGTCAAATGTGGCACATTCACACAGCATACCATGTTCAGTGCCAGCTGCAGTGGTCGCGCGCCAACTTGGTGTGTGCACGAGACAGTTTGTGGGGCCTCCACATGGAGCAGTCGTACGCATCCGCGTCGTCGATAAACAGTATGAAGACAATGCTAGAAAGCGTAATTAATAGTTGAAAGCGTTACGTCGGTTCGTGGGAGAAAAGTGTTTTAGTAATTCAGTTATTTCACAGAAAGACGTACCGGATTAGTTATAGTTAAAACAGTGTTGTGTTTGAGAATAAGTTACCTTCGTGGAGAAACACATTGATAGTAGAACGTAAATGAATAGACTTCTGTGATCAGCTATTACCTGTTTAATTAGTGTGGAAATGTAATGTAGCAATGGTCACTTCAGTGTGAATGTGAAACAAGCATAACTGTTAACATGAGATTGGATGAGCTTAGACATTGTTAGGGAGGTGTGTAGCGTGCTAAAGGGACAATAAAACAAAGTAATTTGACTTGTACTGTTATTATTTCATTATACAGCATCGTTGCCATTATACAGCAAGAGAATGCTCCCTCAGAAAAAAGGAGCACTCAACTTCGAAAGTTCCACAAGCCAGTGACAAGTGAGGAGTAGAGTGTAGATACGTTACCACATCAAAGATAGCAGTACCCCTTACAATCCGTAAGTTCTCTGTGAGTCAGACAACACAGACACTGGACAGTAGGAGTGAGGCTGTCCGACAAGTCGCAGTTTTGGCTGTTGTGAAAGATGCAAGGCGTTTAAACCCGCAGTATGGATGGCGTAGTTCGGGTTGGAGGTTGTTCTGTGATGTTTTGGGGTCGTTTAACATACCACGACTAGGACCCACTCATTCAGGCAATCGTGGCCACGAACCAAGCTCTTTATTTCAACATTGTACGTGACTAAGTGTTGCCCTTTCTTCTACATCTTTATGAGTACGCTGTGGACACTACTATCTTCCAAGATGACAACAACCGTGTTCACAGGTCTGGATGTGTATGTTCCTCGTTTGAAAAACACTCGAGCACCCTATTGCACCTCGACTGGCCCACTAAACCACACAAACTTAATCGTAAAGAAAATGTCTGTGACTATTTGGAACAGGGGCAGAAACAGAGAACGTATTTTTATTTGTTTCTTCGCAGGCGAATAGGCACTGAAGTTTTGTAGCAATGTTGCGGCCTTCAAATACAATCCACAGAGTTGAGACGCTTCGTAGATACGTCGAAAATAAGTCTCAAGGGTTTTTGCTCCACAATGAAAAAAGTGTTCACTGTCCCAATTGCATCACTAGTTTGGGTAAAGAAAGATACGAAATTTTAGAAAGTATTCTCAGTTTAATTAAATACAGTAAGCATAAACGGAAGATTTGTAGCGATTTCAGAATATCTGCATTTTATTGATAATGCAACAATAGTACACAAAATATACTTGTTTTCTGTGCGAGAGAGGTAGTTGTGACAGGAAACCCCATTACATAAAACAGAAATGGCCTGAACGAAACTGGAAAGTAGGTGAAAAAAGTGTTAAACATCACAGTCTGGCAGCTCTTTAAGATATTAAAACTTCTTCCACCTTTTCACGTTGAACTTGGTTTAATTAAATAATCTGCAAAGGCGATGGATGAAACTAGCAGACGATTTGCATATCTTGCTGAAAAATTTCTTCGTCTTTCAGCAGAAAAAATAAAAGAAGGTGTATTCGTGGGCCTTCAGGTCAGGGAACATCAAGTAAATCAAAATTTAGAAACATACCTGTCTGATGCAGAAGCGTGAGCATGGCAGTGTTTCAAGATAGTATCAGAAAACGTCGTTGTAAGAAGAGCTGTTAATTACAAGACTTTAGTGAATCAAATTATCAGCACTTATCAAGACCTTGGCTGCAACTTGTCTTTGAAAGTACATTTCCTCGACACTCACACTGACTTCTTCCCAGAGAGTTGCAGTCATGTATCAGACCAACGCGGAGGAAGATTCCATAACGATAAAGCCTATATCTACCATGGAAAACGGTACGAAGGGAAGCAGATGCCTACGATATTGGTCGACTATTGGTGGAGTATCATTTGAGACAAGAATGACACTTTATACGAGAGGAAAAAAATGGTACATGTCGTTTTTGCTGGCACAGTTGTATCATTTTCTCTTTTACTGTACACCTTCCTTTAAAATGTATGCTAGGAAGCGGATGCTTCTGGGGATACATCCTCAGGCATCACCTTTTTAGGCTTCCCTAAAATGGTAGGGCTAAATTACTTCACTGAAATACTAGATCATATCATTTTTCGAATTCCGAAAAATAAGTTTACATTTATATGGTGATATATTACATAAAAATGGCCATTCAGCTTAAATTATCTCTGACGTAGAAAAACCGAAAACATATTAAGATTGATATTTCAAAATGCTGTAAGAGTCACAACTTTTCTATCCAGAAAGAGAAAATAAGTAATTTTTTAAAGTCAGGTATGACATACCTGAAGAAATCAGGTTCGTCGCCGAACTGAAGCCTTTAATCAAGGCTAGAGGCGTGGTAATATGGTTTTATCGCGATGTCTCCTGAGAGTGTTGTTAATCGCCCACGCACACTGTGATAGGGTTTTTACTCTTGGAATGCCAGAAGCTATAGCAGCACACGGAATATTACTCCAAAACAGTACTACGAAAACTGCGTAAATTTAGCCTCTCCACCGCACAAGGCGGTTCATCATCACGAGCGTCGCTGCCCCTCTTTCCATGAGGCACTGCGGAAGAAGTTTCGAATTTAAATCAGTATTTGCATGTAGTCCGTGGTCGCCTTTCAGTCGCTCGCCGCCAAAATTTTGGTAGACACTTTTTTCACCGCCAGGATTCGAACTGACTCTTCCGTGTCGAATGGCACCACTCAAATGTCCATTAGCAGCATTTCGGTTACGGAAGCGGATGTGAAGAAGAGCTGTATCAGAGGAAGCAAGACGGGTAACCCCTGGAGAGAGTCTGTGTCGCAGTAAGTTTATCGCTGCAGCGAGTGAATCACCCAGAAACGGGGACAGCAGAGGCAGTGACGTGTGAGGCGTCGCAAGCGCGCGGGGCAGCCCCGCGAATTCAGCTGACCCTGCTGCGTGCTACGCGCTAACGCGCCACCCCAGCCCTCTTCATGGAAAGTAAACGACGTACTTCAGTGTTCCTAGCGCTGCTCATCACAATTTGTACAATTTATCAGAAGCAATTTTTTAGCCATACAGAGCCGTGTATCAAGTTTTTACGTCAGCAATATTGGGTGTACAAATGCGACTGACTTCAGAAATAATTTTGGAATGTGTAAGAAAATTGTAGCTTGAATTCAGTATAATTTCCGATACAATCAGACGCAAAAGTCGCCACATGGAGAATGCTGCGCTACATCAGCGCAGCTACAAGTGTTTGAGATTTGTATGTAAAGGGGAAAAAAGGAGATAAAAGTTACAGCTTAAAAGTAAGTGCACCTAACTGCTGACTAAACGAAAATGTGCAAGTCAGGAAGCATGGTAGCCAAAAGAATTGATAATTTTCACAGGGCAGCAGCAGCACCATTCAAATTGCTGTCGATAAAAGGTCGTATTGACACAGATATAAATGTTTTACGCCAAGTGAAGGTGGAAGAAAGTCCGAAAACGTCTCGGCATAAATAAAGCCGTATAAAATGGATTTTTTCGAACAATTTGTTCCATAGCTACAGAGCTTAACCACCATTAACATGGACAGACGGAGTCTTTACGATCTTTGAAGCTAATAGCACAATGCGAAATCCGTACGCCCCGTTTCGGCTGTACCATCTCAGAGGTGTACATTGTTGAAATGCTCTTACACTGAGGGGCCATTGCGGTGGTGTCCCGTCATGTTGAAAAATAAAAGTTCACTTTTCCACTTATATGGAACGTAGCCTCGTCCCTGAAGACTGCAGGTGAAAAAAAGTTGTCATCCATCCTCACGCGCAGGATGAATTTACAAAGCTTTACACACCATCAAGGAAGGGCTTATAGGAACTGAATCCTGTACGATTTGAAATACATCACAGCAGAACACGTCAGACAGACGAATGAAGAATGGCAATCTCAATTAGCACGACTAGCAGGCTTCTGTGGATTACTGCTTTAAATGTCTTCTACAAAATGGCTCTGAGCACTATAGGACTTAACATCTGAGGTCATCAGTCCCCTAGAACTTAGAACTACTTGAACCTAACTAACTTAAGGACACCACACACATCCATGCCCGAGGCAGGATTCGAATCTGCGACCGTAGCGGTCGCGAGGTTCCACATTGAATCGCCTAGAACCGCTCGGCCACAGTTGCCGGCTGTCTTCTACATCTTGAACAAGCCCATGTGAGTGATTTCCCCCTTACACAAACGACCGGGCCGGCCGGTGTGGCCGTGCGGTTAAAGGCGCTTCAATCTGGAACCGCGTGACCGCTACGGTCGCAGGTTCGAATCCTGCCTTGGGCATGGATGTGTGTGATGTCTTGAGGTTAGTTAGGTTTAATTAGTTCTAAGTTCTAGGTGACTGATGACCTCAGAAGTTAAGTCGCATAGTGCTCAGAGCCACAAACGACCGGTGTCTTGAAACTGCTTCCGCCATCGGTGAATGCTTCGAGCTTAGGTGTGCAGTGCGAAAATCACGCCACGCGGTTGTAATTGAACTTCATGTGTTGCAACGGAGAACGCAAAAAGCCTTTTGTTGCAGCGTTATTGCTGTCTCGACTCAATACACATTGGTCAGTGAGTTAGTGACACAAAGTAAACTCTAGTTTCTATGTCTAAGTTAAAATCAATCCCACTTCCTATCTTCATTCGTATGGAAGGAAAAAGCTCTTGTGAAACCTAATGATTCTTTATCACACACCTGTGTAGTCCGACGCAAAGTCGAAAGTAGTGCGAACACACGCAGTCCATCACAAGGTGTTGTCAAAAAATGGTTCAAATGGCTCTGAGCACTATGCGACTTAATTGCTGAGGTCATCAGTCGCCTAGAACTTAGAACTAATTAAACCTAACTAACCTAAGGACATCACACACATCCATGTCTGAGCCAGGATTCGAACCTATGACCGCAACGGTCGCTCGGTTCCAGACTGTAGCGCCTAGAACTGCACGGCCACTCCAGCCGGCAGGTGTTGTCAGACCTGACAAAGAATTGATCATATCAACATGCACGAATGGGTGGATAACGCATCTGAAGAGGATACGCTGCCAAAATTTTATTTTTTTAATCTATATTTTGTTAATCGAAAATATCGAGAAAGAACGAAAATCCTGAAGAATAATTAGACCAACAGACAGATTCAGAGTTCGAGAACAGCTATACCCTGCAAGCCATTAAAATTAAAACTGCAACGTAAGGAAGGTGGCCTAGCACAAACGTCAAATTGCTCGGGTATGCAAATAATTAGCATTTCAGTGGAAGAAGGCAGGAGTAACGCCATCTGCAGTCTGTATATAAGCAGCGAGTTTCTCATTCAGAAATCGCGGTTCAGTGTTGATTGTCTGTGATAAGATAGTATTATGATAAGATGAAACTACAATAAACTGGCCATAACCGTGGGTTCTTTGATTACTCTGGGAGATGTTGCATCTGAACAACAACATACGACATATTACTTCACTTTATTACATGAATAATAAAAAAGATCTACTTAACTTGATAAAATCGATTGCCACAGGAGTGCCAGCTTTACAACTGTCATTGATTATTAAAGCATCACTTGATGCACTAGTTAACAAACTCTTCTCTGGAAGTACAATGTTCAACATTTACAAAAGTACATTTCCATCTGAGACTTGACTAACTGTTTACTCCTGCTCTGTGATGCTGACTGCTTCATCTGAGGTCATGAACTGGTGCAGAGCGCTTCTGTGCTCAGCTCTGTCTGTGCGAGGGTGCTGCTGTACTGAGAGATGGGGCATGTCTTCTTCAGCCTCTCCCATTCGTCATTGCGGATTACAGCGAGACATTGCTAATGTCTCTGCCATCGACGTGCATTGCTATCTTTGGTGTGGCACCACAATCTCTGGACAATGCCACAGATAATCTTCTGTATCGTGTAAGAATAAGAAATCTCCACCAGCATCTGTCAGTATTCGACAGCGGCAAGTTCATGGCTTACCGTTCTGTGGTGTTACTGCTCGCATTGATCGTGATCCAGAGACTCTCACACAGATATGGAATTAACAGGGTCATGAGGGTAATATTCAATCTTAGTGACTTCACGCCAGTAGAGACAGTCATACTGAGCTGTGCAGGATAGAGGAGCTGAGCACCACAGACTGTCAGCATACCAATCACTGTCGTGGGTTTGATACTTTGTTATTAGTTTAATATAGGTATATACTATAATATTCGACAACATGTAAACCTATGTGCGCTCTTTTTGAGGAGTGAAATTGCTCGATTGGCTCAATCTTCAGGACACCTTGTACTACTTGCAGTAAGATATTTTGCCCTTTTTTTCTTGTTTAAGTTTTGTAATTGACATGTTGTAGAGATTCTGCCTCTGAGTAGGAACAGCGATTAAGTAAGAATGACCTTAGGGATTTACTAAAAAGTGAGACTGACGAAATAATTTTTATCTTATGTGGAGAACAATTGTAAATTTGAATCGCACTATTGACAATGGAACTTTTATAAGCTGATGTCCTTATTGACTGCAGATGGTACATTCCTTTTTGGCTTATAATATTATCACGGATATTGAAGTTTTCGTTTACGTATACTACAGGCAGAGCAACCTGACTAGCATATGGACAGGAGACGAAAGTACGTTTTAATAGAGCTAATATAGGAATTGTACGCCCATAGGTTTCAGAAACAGTGTGATTTACGAGCCAGGTACAGCTGACAACTGCCGCTGGAGCGCGTTTCGATCGTATGTACCACGTTCGGGCCTATGTACCGTATGCACTAGTCGCATCGTTTCTGAATGTTCAGTAGCATGTTGAAATCGACACGCTCAACGTTGACGTTCGACAGCACAGTCCATGTGCCGACGGCTTAATGCTCCTAGTGACAACGTGGTGGCAATCCTGTGTCTAGACGAGCCCCGGTTTTGCATACAGCATCAAAATTGACATATCAATGTGTAGAGGCTCTGGAAAGAACGAACGTTGCCAGATTGCACTGATCCCCTTCATACGGGCCCAGCACCTGGCGTGACGGCATTGGATGCCATTAAGTACACACCAAGATCACCTTTAGTTCGCATGGCCGTTAATTTGGACAACAGCCGTTAAACTTCTGATGTGTTGAGGTCGGTAGTCGAAGTCTCCGTGACTACGTTCAACAATGTCATGAAAGACTGCTCCAGGCCTGTGCTTCAAGATCCACCTCAGTACACAAGGCCTTGGCTGTTTCCCTGGCTAGCACTTCTCCAGATCTCCCACCCACTGGAAGCATCTGATCACGGGTTGGCGAGAGACTGATACATCTCCACTTGCCAGTCACTACGGTTGATGAATTCTGACACAGAGGAGAAGGAGCATAGAACGTAAAACAAAAGAAGCCACGATAACCTGGAATGGAATCACATCTGCACTCTTTTTCCAAAAGAGGTACAGATCAGTTAAAAATGAATGTGGTATCATAGGAATATGTGCAACGAAGAGGATTAATGTAATGGGAATGTTATAAAGAAATCCATCTGGGTGATGTCGCTGTAGAAATCTGATGCGAGAAGGACATCTATTATTTCCGAATTGTTTTTGGCTATACAGCATGGGATTTAAGATTATTATCGTTTTAATAGGAAAGCAGTACTTCTGTGTAATGGAGGTAAATGATGTATTGAAGAGAGTGAACATAGTGTGTTTTGGTGTACGAAAGTGTTGGGTGAATGAGGTTCTTAATTTGAAATACGCAAGTAAAGATTCCTTGTGTATAGTGATCACTTTGATTTGGTACAGTAGGGCGTCTCCAGATGACGGGACAGCAGTTTGCGGTGCTGTTATCTTGTTACTATTTGTTCAAGTTCCACCCATGCTATGACGCCGAAGTATTCTTTGAGGGCTCTTTCCAATGAGAAGCGGCATATAGTTAAGTTGGGATGTTTTAACTGAATATTACTATTAATTTAGCTCAAAATATCGAAATATACTTCACATATTTTGAAGATGAAGGATATGAACGGAAAGGTAGCACATAACAATTACGACAATTCAGTGGTTTTGGCTGAATACTTCAAACAATTATTAAATAGTGCGGAACCTGAATATTATATGGAATTTGGCCCTTACCTGAGAAATAAAATGCATCTGGAAAAGTTATACTCCTTGTCCAGACAAAGCATGAGCAGAAGCATCTTATTCACTTTTGGAATACTGTGGAATTGCCAGAGGAATAGAGTGTTTCAATAAGCCTTTCACTACACAAGAAAGGACATGGATCGGATCCTAATAATTATAGAGGTTTATCCTTGCTGGATACTGCATACAAAATTTTCTCTAAGGTTCTGCATTTCAGAATTTATGAAGAGCTTGACGGAGAATTTTATGAATATGAAGAATGTTTTCATCAGGGACGAAGCTCGCCTGATCAAATTATTAGTCTTAAATTGATGATGAAACATCATTGAGTCAGAAACAAGAATCTAGTGGGCACCGTTGTCGATTTTAAAAAAGCTTTATCGTATCCATTGTGAATCTCTACTGTCTATCCTTACAGAATTTGGTTTATATGAAAAACTTCTCAGCCTCATTTCAGTCATCTTTCGAAGTACTAAACCTAGAGTAAGGTTCAGAAACGAATTCCCTGAATCTTTTCAGATTCGAACTGGGCTTCAAAAAGGTGATGGACTATCTTCATTACTGTTTAATTATGTGCTGGAGAAAATCATATGGCAATCGGAGAAGATATGTCGTAGTATTGGGACAAAGCCATTCTACCCCGCTATCCATTGTTGCCAGATCCATTGTTGCAGTTTGGAAACACTCCATAACACTGCCAAACTCTTCTAGTTTCCTTATGTTGTAAGTGTGTTTTATTTAAAAATAATTCAGTGTTATGCTATCTGCAGTAAGAATATGATTTACATAGTGTGATGTCTGGTTTCTGTGAGAGGTTGTGGATCAGAGCGTCTTAATGCCAGTTCAGAATCTGACATAGAGGTCGAAGTCGTGGCAGAAAACAGAAACGTTTGGCAGTGTACAAAGCGCATTAGAAAACAGTGTTTCAAACAACCAAACAGGGCCGCAGTGGGCGTTTCTCGCGATTTACAGTATAGTACGTGAGGCACGATCATTCTCCTAGAGTAGAGGTAATGAAACTTTAAACTACCCTCTGTAGTGTAACAATAAGTGTGTATTTAATAGGTTTGTTGGACACAGGGACCAGTAGCAGCAGCAGTTTGAGGGGTAAATTCAGTGAGGGGCGAAGTATGCTGTTAGGAATGCCTGGAGGGCTGCACGCTGTGCTATTCTGGGAAGCATTGCGAAATCTCTCTCTCTCTCTCTCTCTGTCTCTCTCTTACCGCACTGGACCCCCAACGCAGCTTTGCGTCATCGCGCGAGTAATGGCGTCTATGTGAGTTCTATATCGGATGAAGTTATTTGAGCTTCTATAGTTGTTAATTTTTGTCTGCTGTGGGGTAGAGAATAAGGACGATAGCATCTTGGGCTTATAGATTTAAATGGATGTGGATCTGTAGTACCTGTATGTAGTTTGGGAACGCTTCACAATGCGCACATTTCCGCCGAATGGTCAAAACACTGTCCTGTCGCAGTAACTCAGTTCGCTCTGTTTCTAGACGGGTTGCAGAAGCCGGTGGATTTGGCTTTGTCCGACTTCTGCCCAGTTCCGACTTAAAATGGAATGATCACAAGCGCAAAGCTGTAGAAATGGAAGCAGTTACAAGATGTGTAGGGACTAACAAAGACTATGTTGGATTTTGCACTGTAGCAAATAGGTTCGAGAAAGTTGGCTCGTATCGAGATATGATTCACTTGTCGTTCTGATCCTTCACAATCAGTCATCGCCTTTAACTCAATGGCTATATAACGGAACCTCTGACATGGTATCGAGACAGAATACGTTACACATACTGAATAAATATCTAGCGGCTTGAGGGAGTTGCAAATACCGGTCACATACCGCGTTCCTTAGCCAAATGACTTTCAAAATTCACCGATTTTATCACGAGGTTGCATAGTGGGCTACGTGTTGGTCTGATAATACACATTTCTACGATTACTGGCTCGGTCTTTGTCTCAACAAAAAACGACCTCATTCAGAGGTAATGTCGTACGTAGATTTATAAAGCAAGTATATAACTTTTAACATGAATACTAGTGCACACCTGTAGAACGAGGAGCGCTTGTGAGAGTAACATGCCGTAGTTGCTGGGATCGAGATTTTTTTGTTTAACATATGCTCGATTACGTCTATGACACGGTGGTATGACTCGCAGGATGAATGTAAGAGACATGCACACGCATCGTTGATTTTTGGTCAGTATTATTTGGTGTCATATGCATCCAGTTATTGAGGATGTAATACTATATTTACTATTAGTTCCGGGTGTGTGATATGTTTGCATTTGAGCATCAGGTTTATTAAGTATATCTGTTTGTGTAAAGGAAATGTCTATGTGCTGTTGTAGGGAGGGTGTGGATTTGACTTGGGGTACCGGGATAGCGAAGGGAAGAGTATGGTTCAAATGGCTCTGAGCACTATGGGACTTAACATCTATGGTCATCAGTCCCCTAGAACTTAGAACTACTTAAACCTAACTAACCTAAGGACATCACACAACACCCAGTCATCACGAGGCAGAGAAAATCCCTGACCCCGCCGGGAATCGAACCCGGGCGCGGGAAGCGAGAACGCTACCGCACGACCACGAGTTGCGGACGGGAAGAGTATGTCAAGTCATAAGAATGGTAGTGATATTTCTATTTCCAGAGCCACTGCCGACAGCAGGGTGTATTTCCAATACACTTCAATTGAGACTGCGATCGTAAGATTTAATTCTAAATATAATGATAGAAGATATATGTGAAGGGTTTTCTGGAATGCAGTGTCTGTGGTGGCATTGATTCGGGTTCATCTGTTAATGGTAGTGGTCTGCCGAATGGAGAGACCTGTTGGAGTGTAGGAATGTATTAGAATTAACTTTGCCATCTTCTAGACGAATAAATAGCGAACTAATACTTAGTATGTGCTGGGCGGCTTTCGTGGTCAAGTGTAACATTGAGAAGATGGTGCGTTTGCGGTGGAGCGTTATTCCCTACCATGTAAATTGTTCGGTCGACTGCTTCTGGACATTTGGTGTCTTTATTTAGTTGAGGGAAGATCGTTTGTGGTGTGTTTGACACACGTTTGCCTGTTCTCTGGACGTGGGAAAGACCATTGTTAGTTTGTAGAGAATATTGATCATCTCGAATATGTTAGATGACCGACTTCGGTATTCAGGAGTGCGAATATCAGTTTACTCCACTTGTTTCTAGTTAGTCAATGGTTTATAGCACGCTGCACATCGCTAAAGTTTGGTTTGTGGAGAAATAATTTACAGTGTATATGTTGGGCATTATGATGCGTTAGCGATCGGGAGGCCAGTGCGGTGTTCTTGATATCGAGAAGTACAGCGAAAATTGACGTTACTCGGTGATATATTCCCTGGTTGGAGACCGGTTTTACGGTCCAATATTCTTGCGAGTATCGTTTGTATTCGATGACCTATACACAACTTTGCGATGTTTAGTTGTCTGTGAAAAATGGTGATCAGTATAAAATAGTTTATTACCACTGAGTGTAGCGTCTGTAGAAAGAAAGAACAGGTTGGCGGCGTATAGATTGAGGGAACTGTCCGTGCTATTTAGCAATCTTTGTAAAATAACAAGAGAGAGCTGCAGAGAGAAAAGTTGGATGGTGCTTCGATAGCGACGGCGTTAGTAATTAGACTGGTAAATTCGATAAGAGCTAATGAGAATGCTCGACTGATTGTGGTGGGATATAGGAGTGGTGAGAACATTTGCGTATGTTGCGAGCAGGAAGGCTATCACGTTATGTCCAGGAGGAAGACTGGATTAGGCGATATTTTGGTAAAAAGGTTCTGTTATGGGAAGAATTTCCGTGCACACAACCTGAGACATCTAGAAAGCGAGCGTTTACTATTTATGGGGCATTATACAATTTCCGAGGGGTTGACCTGGGTGTTATTTTTTTAAAGAGCGATGTGAGGTAAGACTAATGTTGAGAATGTTTTAGATGGCGAGTCGTCACGCAGACGTTTCGCAGCGAGGCGACAGCCATGCTGGGCAGTTAGGTATGGTTAAACGTGTGGTTATGTCAACATTCCCTGCCTTCAATGGTAAACACAAGTGGCACCTGGAGATGCCTGACATATGAGACTGGCGTGAGCAATGCTTGGAATGCAATCTTCACTGGTGTTCGACGACTTGCGCAGGACCTGAGATGCGGCTGCCTCACTTTGCGTTAGTATGCAGCTAAGCGCGGTGAAGCGTGAGTCAAACGTGACGCAGGGTCCTTTAGAGTTGCTAAGGAGAGAGCAGGTTCTGCTATTGTGGAACAGAATTCTGCAGCACCTTCGCCGGACCGCAGTTAGAGTGAGGGTTTCGAGGAACGCCGAATGCGGGTGGCTCTGCTTGGAGTGCGCACTGTGTAAATAAACGCCCGGTCATTAACGGCGTCTACATACAACTTTGGCCTGCGTTCGGCTGCAGCCACGGTTGCGCTCCCGCCCGATCACATCAGCAAGTGTGTGCAGGTGAACATGTATATGGATAGCAATTAGCAATTTCTCAGGTGTTACGTATGAATGGGAGGTGTCGCCACCTCATGCTTGCGGAAGCCGAGCAGGGGCTATGCACGGTTTGACATCGGAGGTATATGTCACTTATCGCTACCTGCTGTGTACTCAATGGACAAGGGGGGGGGGGGGGGCTGTGGACTGTGCTTGCGCACGTTGATTGCATTATTTCGGGCGCGGGTCTGTAGGCAATCATATACACTATTTGAATAGTTTACGAGTGCTTAGCGTGTCTACTCATCATTGTGCTGTATTATTTAGGAGCAGTTTGCAGATCTGCGCTGAAATTATTTCGGAAAATTGGGAGTTGTTTGGCTCTTTGGACGTAAATGTTTCGCATTATTTACGAGCGGTTTGCATGTCTGTAGGCTGTGCAATGTGTTATTTTTGATGGTTTTCAATTAGGAAGCGAGTGTTGTAGATGATTATAAATGAGTTGTGTAGGAGTGGTTTGCAGGTCTGTATGCTGTGGGACATGTTAGTGTGTGTGTTCTGTGATACATATACTCCATCCCTAAATAAAGTACATTCGTTCCTCCATCCATGGCCCTAGTGCAGGCTGAGTCCTTTTACCAGAAACCCCTAGGAATAAGTTGTGTCCTGGAGGCTTACGTTGGTGATGGTGAGATTCGTTTGCATCAATTTTTTTAGGTTGGTGGCAGAAGTGCAAGTGACCTTTCTTTACTGGCAGAATTCAAACTCAGCGCCGATTCCTGGGAAGAGGTGGAGCTCTGGACATTGAAAAGTAGTTGAAACTAGATAGTTGAAAGTATAGTGAACACGTTTTCTTACCTACATAAGTTGTTATTTTTTTTCTAGGTAGGGATTTGAGTTGGGAACTTTGTGTTAGATTGACTTGCAGAGGTAGGTAGCTTGGCGCTAGCGATGGCTCAGGCATACGTCCGTGTGTTTTCGCGACGATCTTGGATTAGGTAATCGGATCATGTGGGTTGAATAATGAGATGTGCGTGATCAGTTAACTTAGCGAGAGCGTTCTTTCTCGAGCAAGCCACGTGGTGGACCGGCAGTTGTGTGACGTCAGGGCAGATTCCACTGTCCAGCAAAACAACTTTGGCGCTGTCCGAACAAGGGCTGTCTCATGAGCGGTCGCTGGACCAGTTGCGCGCGTGCGGGCTACTACTGACCGGTGGCGCCAGGGGGTAGCTTCCTCTGTTGGCGACGAATTGAACTAAGTCAGTTGGAGTCTGGACCTAGTGGCGAGAGTACTGGGTGTTGTCATCTCGATATCTCGATGATGTGTACTAAGTCTGTTGCAGTATAAGTGATGACCGTACTGCTTGAAATAAAGAGTTCAGTCCCTTTCCCGCCCAATCGACAGGAGGTGACTTAGGTTAGTACAAGTGTACTATGTTTGACACGATTTTCATAGCCTAGCAGCGAAAACATAACTGACCACCAAAATTCAAACTTGGCGAGAATTCGTAGGATGAAGTGGACTTAGGTTAGTGGACGTGAGCCAACTGGTCTATATCAGACCATATTTTCGTCGGTGTGACCGATTATTGTGTTGGAATTCGAACTTTTGACCAATTTGTTTATGGAAGGTTAGGTTAGTCGTTGTTGTTGTGGTCTTCAGTCCTGAGACTGGTTTGATGCAGCTCTCCATGCTGCTCTATCCTGTGCAAGCTTTTTCATCTCCCAGTACCTACTGCAACCTACATCCTTCTGAATCTGCTTAGTGTATTCATCTCTTGGTCTCCCTCTACGATTTTTACCCTCCACGCTGCCCTCCAATACTAAATTGGTGATCCCTTGATGCCTCAGAACATGTCCTACCAACCGATCCCTTCTTCTGGCCAAGTTGTGCCATAAACTTCTCTTCTCCCCAATCCTATTCAATACTTCCTCATTAGTTATGTGATCTACCCATCTAATCTTCAGCATTCTTCTGTAGCACCACATTTCGAAAGCTTCTATTCTCTTCTTGTCCAAACTATTTATCGTCCATGTTTCACTTCCATACATGGCTACACTCCATACGAATACTTTCAGAAATGACTTCCTGACACTTAAATCTATACTCGATGTTAACAAATTTCTCTTCTTCAGAAACGCTTTCGTTGCCATTGCCAGCCTACATTTTATATCCTCTCTACTTCGACCATCATCAGTTATTTTGCTCCCCAAATAGCAAAACTCCTTTACTACTTTAAGTGCCTCATTTCCTAATCTAATTCCCTCAGCATCACCCGACTTAATTAGACTACATTCCATTATCCTTGTTTTGCTTTTGTTGATGTTCATCTTATATCCTCCTTTCAAGACACTGTCCATTCCATTCAACTGCTCTTCCAAGTCATTTGCTGTCTCTGACAGAATTACAATGTCATCGGCGAACCTCAAAGTTTTTATTTCTTCTCCATGAATTTTAATACCTACTCCGAATTTTTCTTTTGTTTCCTTTACTGCTTGCTCAATATACAGATTGAACAACATCGGGGAGAGGCTACAACCCTGTCTTACTCCCTTCCCAACCACTGCTTCCCTTTCATGTCCCTCGACTCTTATAACTGCCATCTGGTTTCTGTAAAAATTGTAAATAGCCTTTCGCTCCCTGTATTTTACCCCTGCCACCTTTAGAATTTGAAAGAGAGTATTCCAGTCAACATTGTCAAAAGCTTTCTCTAAGTCTACAAATGCTAGAAACGTAGGTTTGCCTTTCCTTAATCTTTCTTCTAAGATAAGTCGTAAGGTCAGTATTGCCTCACGTGTTCCAGTGTTTCTACGGAATCCAAACTGATCTTCCCCGAGGTTGGCTTCTACTAGTTTTTCCATTCGTCTGTAAAGAATTCGTGTTAGTATTTTGCAGCTGTGACTTATTAAGCTGATAGTTCGGTAATTTTCACATCTGTCAACACCTGCTTTCTTTGGGATTGGAATTATTATATTCTTCTTGAAGTCTGAGGGTATTTCGCCTGTTTCATACATCTTGCTCACCAGATGGTAGAGTTTTGTCAGGACTGGCTCTCCCACGGCCGTCAGTAGTTCCAATGGAATATTGTCTACACCGGGGGCCTTGTTTCGACTCAGGTCTTTCAGTGATCTGTCAAACTCTTCACGCAGTATCATATCTCCCATTTCATCTTCATCTACATCCTCTCCCATTTCTATAATATTGTCGACATAGCCAAATTGGTCTACCTTCCCGCCAAAATTCAAACTTTCCGCCAAAGTCCGCCATCTTGGATGACGTAATGTGCTGTTGCCAAGTCCACATACTGCCATCCTGGATGACGTCATCGCCACCATCTTGAATAAATTTGGCAACAATAGAATGTGGGGCCGCACACGCCTTGTCCCACTACTGATGTTGGTTTTTTGTTGCTAGGTGGTGTTGATTCAGAGATATGAAGGTCAACTTTTTTTTTTTTAAGTGGGATGCTATAGTTTCGTACTTATTTCCTGATAGCGGCTATCGAGACGAATCCAATGTTGTGTAACAGTAAGGTCTTTGGAGGTCAACGAAGTTCACAAAGGTGGCATGAACGTCCATTTACAGAAGGTGTTCGAAGTGATGACCATTGGTAACAATGCAGTGCTGCTTGTCATGGACTGAGTGGTATTCCTTATCACATAGGCATTTATCGAAGCACATGCTCTGACAATTCTCTCTCGCATATCTTCAGGTGCAGTTGGAACGTCTATAAACAATGTCGTTTACGAATCCCCACAAGAAAAAATCCAGAGGCGTCAAGTGTGGCGAACGAGCCGGCCACGACACATCTCCTCCGAGTCCAATCCAACGATTTGGGAATTGGCTTGGTGCAAATGGCTCTGAGCACTATGCGACTTAACTTCTGAGGTCATCAGTCGCCTAGAACTTAGAACTAATTAAACCTAACTAACGTAAGGACATCACACACATCCATGCCCGAGGCAGGATTCCAACCTGCGACCGTAACGGTCGCTCAGCTCCAGACTGTAGCGCCTAGAACTGCACGGCCACTCCGGCCGGCATTTGGGAATTGTCTTTGTAGCTCATTTCCAGCCATCGGCGAAAATATGTGCCGGACACCCATCATGTTGATACCACATTCTGTTCCTTGTTCCTAAAGGTATTTCTTCCAATAACAGACCTAATGTTTCTTGCAGCAGGGTGGTGTACTTCCTACCATTAAGATTTCCTTCGATGAAATAGGGCCCTATAATTCTGTCCTCGAGAATTCTACACCATACATTCACCGATCACGTATGCAGAGACGGATTGCTGCTCTATGGGCTTATTACAAATCAGGTAACAAATTTCTGGCAGATACTGGCGCACATGTGTTGGTCATTATTCTGGTGGGCAGCAGGAGGCTAAACACTGCAAGATATAGGCTACGTCGAATAGGAAATGATGACGTGGAATCATTAGGGACAACACAGCTCAGCTTTAATATAATAACTAAAGGATTTTGTGAGCAAACTGAAGCGTTGCCAACTATGGAACAGGGATATTCCGCGATTCTTGGACTTGACTTCCCGAATAGGTATCATGCCGGAAGTGATCTTTGGTAGCGTACATCTGAACTTAGCGGAAATTTATTACCAATGGGCACAACACCTGCAAATGTTTCTATGTCCCAAGTTACACCGAATGCTAAGGTGTTACTAACTGAAGAGCGACCATGTGCATGAGAAAGTACCGGGAGATACAGGGGAGTTGATGGTGATACACCACAACGAGTATTATGTATGGTTGAGACACTGCAGAACGATGAAGCATTAGATGACAGGCATTGTTTTATACGCTGAAGCATAGTTCGTGTTAAGCAACGTCAAAGACGAATTTATGGTTCCTGTAATTCTGGAAAATTCTGGGATGGGCGGAGTGTGTCTCCCGAAGAAATTTAAAAATTAAACTAGTAACCACGCAGGCAACTGAAGATAAGTCGCTCCTGTTCGGAACTCGTAAAAATTATTCTCAAACGAACGCTGTACTCGCCTGTTCTGCTGCAGGAGCAGATGGAGTTGGGTCACTGACGGTCTAACTGACACTTGTAAACCTAAGGTGTGGCAGAGCTCTAGCCAATACACGCCATGGTGAGGAATAGTTCGGTGATTTCCTAAGCCATCCGAATAGTCTCCACGCCAACATAATATCTAGTATGGACGCAGAGAAGAACCAACAGCTACCCTTTGTAGACGTGCTTGTTACAAGGAATAGTGAGAACCGGAAACACGGACTAGTACATGCAAAAACTGTCAAATCAATTCCCAAGCCAGAGAAGAGAAATGATTAATGCGCTCGTAAAGCGCGCAGGAGTAATATTTGAGCCGCAGCATCTTGGACGCGTTCCACTCCACCATTTGCATAAGAAGTATTACGAAACATAGCACTCAGAGAAGTGACACGTCGGAAGGAGAATTGTCGTGTACGGCCTCGTCCCCAGGGCGAGGGCCAGAGTCGGTTACATTTTGCGCAAACACGTTGTAAAGACTATTTACAAACGAAGCAAGAAGATAGAAGAGGACAAAAAGGAATCACTGGCAATGTCGGGAAGATATCCCATACCGTGTACATATGGAAAAGTCTGTTGAAACGACTGAATGATCTATCAGTACTAGTATAGCAGAATATAAACTCAGCAAGTCGGAGCCTGCGGTGTGTCAGACCACATAAAGTTCGCCGATCCGCAGGGTCCCGCTGTGGAGAACTACCAAGCCCGCTTATTCAGAAAAACTTAGTGTTATATAGTCTTCCTCTAACGGCTTTGCCGCAGTGGTAACACCGGTTCCCGACAGATCACCGAAGTTAAGCGCTGTCGGACTGGGCTAGCACTTGGATGGGTGACCATCCGGTCTGCCTAGCGCTGTTGGCAAGCGGGGTGCACTCAGCCCTTGTGAGGCAAACTGAGGAGCTCCTCGATTGAGAAGTAGCGGCCCGGTCTCGGAAACTGACTTACGGCCGGGAGAGCCGTGTGCTGACCGCATCCAGTGACGCCTGTGGGCTGAAGATGGCACGGCGGCTGGTCAGTACCGTTGGGCCTTCATGGCCTGTTCGGATGGAGTTTAGTTCTAACCTTCCGGTGTCTCCATGTCGCTTCCATGCATGCAGTTCTCCTTCATGGTTCTCAAACCAAGGGATAGCATGTGCAAAGTCATACCTTCGTTCCTTTGCCCCAGACCGAGTTCTCCTCCTATTTTCCCTTCTCTTCCTACCATCGAATTCCATTCTTCCATCACAATTAAATTTTTTCTCCTTTAACTATTTGGATAATTTCATTAACCTAATCGATCTCTTCATTTACGAAGCTAATAGGCATATAAACTTAAATTGCTATGGTGGGCTTTGAATTTGTGCCTGTCTTGACAACAATAACGGATTAACTACGCTGTTCATAGTAGTTTACCCGTCCGCAGCTCGTGGTCTAGTGGCTAGCGTTGCTGCCCGTGGCTCACGGGGTCCCGGGTTCGATTCCTGGCCGGGTTGGGGATTTTCTCTGCTCCTGGGACTGGGTGTTTGTGTTGTCCTCATCATTTCATCATCATCGTCATTCGTGACTGTGGCTAGATTGGACTGTGTAACAAATCGTGCTGAGTAAAAATTGGGACTTGGTACGGGCACTGATGACAGTGCAGTTGAGCGCCCCACAAGCCAGACATCCTAGTAGATTACCCACATTCCTATATTCTTATTTATTATTAGACCTACTCCTGCATTGTCCCTCTGTTAATTTGTATTTAAAACCCTGCACTCACCTGACCACAAGTCCTGTTCGTCCTGTCTCTGAAATTCACTTATTTCCACTAACCTAAGTTCAACCTATCAATTTTCGTTTATAAATAATTTAACCTACCAACGTGATTAAAGTACAGTATATAACATTCCACGCACCTACACCAAAACTATCTAACACAGCTCTCTCTGTGGTACAGTAAGGACAACGAAGAAGTATGTACCTGGTCAACTACAACATGAAATACGTCCACACATAGTGACATGTAGAATCCACACAAGTCTACGAATTATTAGTGTCATGTTTTCATTGAAAGCTGTTCCTCAGCTAAGTAACGTAGCTTGACATGGTACCACGGTACTTTAACTTTTTATGTTTGACCGTGCCTTATGCTGACATGTGTTAGTTTATTTTATGCTTCTGAAGAAGGCCAGATTACTCTAGCTGAAACCTGGGTAAAGACCAGTAACATTTCGCAACTGAGGCGGATTTTCGACATATTAATTTGTCACAGTTGCTGACAGGGCTGCAACATGTTAAAAATTCTCATCTTTAATATGTTTACATTACTCCTTTTCTAACCTCCGTTCAGTACATTGCTGAGGGTACTTCGCATTCTAACGCGTATTAGGCTGCCCTCTCACACGGAGAGGGAGGAAAATGATTGTCTAGGCGCCTCTGTGTACGCGATTTAATTAGTCTAATCTTTTCTTCGAGGTCGTTGCTAGCCAAACATAGCGGGTTGTAGTACGTTCCTAGATCCCTCACTTAATACTTGAAACTTTAGTAGGATAGTTTGCGTCTAACTTATAGTGACCGCCAGTTCACATTTTTTGTTGTTCTCTCGTTGGTCAAACACACCTGTGAGTGTTCGTGCTGCACTTTTTTTAAATTTTTAGTATCCCCTGCTAGTCCTATGGGCCCCACATACTTGAACAATATTTTGGTTCAAAATGGTTCAAATGCCTCTGAGCACTATGGGACTTAACTTCTGAGGTCATCAGTCCCCTGGAACTTAGAACTACTTAAACCTAACTAACCTAAGGACATCACACACATCCATGACCGAGGCAGGATTCGAACCTGCGACCGTAGCGGTCGCGCGGTTCCAGCTGTAGCGCCTAGAACCGCTCGGCCATTCCGGCCGGCACATTATTTTGGGATGGGTTGCAAGAGTATAAGGTAAGCAATCTACTTCGTAGATTGCGTACATTTTACGGTCTCATACCAAGGAACTCACTTTAGAAACCGCCGAAACTGTGCGGTCATTCCACTTCATATACCTACATATTGTTAAAAACAAGTATTTGTATATGAGCGTATTTATTCTAATTGTTACGCACTGATGCAGTAGTCACAGGATACTACTATATTTGTTTTCGTTTTTACATTTCAAAAATTGTGGAGGAAGTTGCCGATCTTTGTAATAGTGGGAAATATTATCGAAGTCTGAATGAATATTCGTGCAGCTTCTATCGGACAGCACTTCACTATAAATAATCTCCTCTGTAATAAGCCTAAGTTTATTAGTTACATTGTTTATCAGGTTATTAATATACATCATGAAGAGCAAGCGTTCCAACACCTTACCCTTGGACACGCTTGAAGCTGTTACTTCTGCTTCTTACCTATCAACAGATCCTCAGTTCAGTCACAAATTTCGTTTCTTACAGCATACGATCGTACTTGCAATGATAAGTCTTAGTGCGGCACTCAGTCAAATGCTTTTCGGGAGTCAATAAATGCTGCATGTACCTGATTGCTGTGATCCATGGCCTTTTGGGCAGATTTCACATGCCGATATTTGTGGAATTTCATGCTGATTGGCACGAAGGTCATTCCGTGTGAGACATCTCGTTAAATTCGAGGTCAGAATATGTTCTAAGATGCTACTATGGATGGGTGTCAATCATATTAGACGGTGGATTACTTCTGCTACCCCAGCTGCAGACAGGTGTGACCTGTGTTTTCTTCTAATTCCTGGACACACACAGAGCTTGTGTCCAATGAACTTCTTGCAAACTAACCTAATTTTCTCCAACTAAGTTTTAAATATTCCGAAATTAACTACTGCAATGTGATAAACAGGCACAATAATAAAATTTGATACTTTTGTGTACTCTTCTAAGAGGTTGGGTGGAGTCTACTTTTGCGGTAACGGCTGTTTATCAAGGGGAAAATGCTTGAATGTAAGTTATCAGTGGGAGTTTGGGACAAGATATCGCTCATATCACATCTGGTGTCAGAGCGCACATCGGGTGTCATGTTACACATTTGGGCTTCTTATATTCAAGGCCACTCCCCAATCTCCCACCCCTCTCCCCTCCCAGGGAATTGACCAACATCACCCAGGGGCCCTACCCACTCCTCACAAGCTTTAGGCAACTGTGTGAGTTATCGATACTGGTCGCGTGATATAACTGTGGTGGGAAGACATACCGATCTCTGTCAGCCAATATAAACACAATGAAATGACGTGGGACCCAATAACATTTGAGCTCCCACTCCTCCTCCCCCTTACCACCTTTTATATCTAGCTCAACCATGTGTGGGCCTCTTCATTTGAGGTCTGAGCATTAATTGGGGAGAGGTTCAGGTTTGTTACAAACAACTGCAAATTTATTTATCAACAATAATTTTGTCTCTCCATGCATACAGGGTGAACCACCTAAAACTAGCACCGCAAATATTCCAAAAGCGGTTTCCACAGAATTGATTGGTAGTCAGAGGCTCATATTGTTAGCTTAGAAAGTGTGTTATTTGTGCAAACATACACATTTCAAACGGAAAAATGCCTGTTTGACATTAGCAACCTAAAATTAGGGTCAATTACAATTTCAATGGTGTTTGTTGTAGAATTCTAGTTCGTGTCATTTATGAGATATCGTATTTTGAAAAGTTCTCACAACGACACTTGCACTATACCTGTGGTAGGGTGCAATAAATAACAATGCAAGTGTATACACTAGATATAGATTCTGACCAGTAATGAGAAAACAGACCATCACAGGTTGTGTTCAAAATGACCACAGGCAGCAGTAATACATGCTTCCAGTCTGGTGTGGAATGCCTGGTGCACACATACTAGCATTTCAGAGGAGATGTCCGAGCAGTGTGTAGAAATACGTCGTTACATATCATTGGTTGTAGTTGGTATCTCCTCACAGACAGCGTCTTTCAGCCTTCCCCACAGAAAAATGTCCACAGGCATCAAATATGACAAACAAGCCGGCTAAGGTACATGTCCTCTGCATCAAATCCAATGATTAGGAAACAGTTCATGAAAACATGTTGTAGTACTTCGTGCAGTATGGGCTGGACAGGTATAATGTTCGTACCACATGTTCCTCCTAGTCTGCAGAGGAACATCTTCTAGCATCTGTACAAGATGGTCTATTAGGTGGCTGCTATACTTGTGTGCATTCTGTGTGCCACCTACGAAAAATAGGCCCATGAACTGATGGTTCACTATCCCACACCACACATTTACACTCCATGGACACTAACGTTCCACCTGACGAAGGCAACAGAGATTGTCAGCAGACCAATAGTGCATTTTTCGGCGATTTACCTGGCCATGATTGGTAAATGTGGTTTCATCACTAAACAGGATACACAATACATCTAGAGTAACATCTATTAATACATATGTATGGAAGTTAACACGATTCTGATAATCGTTCCCATGCAGCTCTTGACGGAGAGACATGTGAAAGGGATGTAGCATATGTCGATGGAGAATGCATAGGACACTTTTCTGACTCATGCCACTTCCTTGTGCGATTGGTCGAGAGCTAACATGCGGATCAACTGCAACAGGAGCATGAACATCAATTCCCCCCTCGTCACTGTGGTCACTTGTTTCCTTCTGTTACATTGTCAAGGTGCTACAGGACCACTTTCACGTATCTGGTTGAAAAGGTTGGCAAATAACTGCCGAGATGGCCGACAACTACTGGGATATCTCGCCACATACACCATACAAGAACAAACTGCATTCTTCTGACACTCTCCATACACGATCAGCATGATGGCTTTTTCTCCATTGGTAAATCCCATCGTCTGCTCACGACCTACTACTTAGGCTGTCACGCACTAACTGGCTAGCAAGTCGCAGTGCACTCAAGGAACACACAAGCACTCTCTAAGTAAACATAACATCGCACCTGCCAACTGTACAGGTTGAACGGCACAAACAAGCGTCAGTGTGCCAACTTTTCAAAATATGATAACTCGTAAATGACACGCTAGAATCCTGTAACAAACACCACTGACATACTAATTCACCCTACTTTCAATTTGTTAGTTTCAATAGGCATTGCTCCATTTAAAAGGTGTATGTTTGCACAAAAATACACTTTCTAAGTATTACTACAATCTATTTATCGGCTAACAATACGAACCCCTGACAACCAGCCCATTCTGTGAAAACTGTACATCAATAGCATTTTACATTTCCACAGTATCTGTAGAGCAAGTTTTAGGTGATTCGCCCTGCGTAGTCCAGTTATTGCATGAGCCTAGTCAGTTGAACTCTGTAATGATTGGGTTTATAAATAATAACACTGATGTAAAAATAACTTATAATTTACTGCCAATACTTTTTTCCTTTTTTGTTAACAGTTTCTTTGTACATTTATTAACAGTAACATTTTCTGGTTTATTTACAAGGTTATTTTACAATAAATTTTTTTTCCGTGGAACTTGATTATGCATTTTTTTTAAAGCTAATAATCTTGGGTACTGTATAAAACATTCTCGAACTTCTTGCCATGCCAGTTAAGGATAAAACCTCGAGCTTTCGACGATTACCTCCAACGTCGTCGTCAGGAGCCACTGACGGCCAAAACTGTTGCTGTGATCGCCTTATAGAGCCCAAGATGGCTTCTGTTTGGTCGGTAATCTCGTAAAGTAGTCGGATATGGTGCCAATATCTGCGCTGGTGATGCCACCGCTCCTGCCGTAGCGCAAACATTGCGACGAATATCTCCGGAACTTCTCTGCATCGAGGGCTCGCTTCCATGCGCCGCTAAGATTATATCCGTTGTCAAGGTTGAAGATTTTCTCACAAATTCTTACTTTTGCAGCCCCTTTAATCTTAGAGTCCCAGTATGTAGGAGCCTGGAACAAAACTTTTGTTTTGTCAAACAGTATCTTATGTTTGTTTGTGAGACTGTGTTCAGCAACTACAGAGTTCTCCAGTTTTAACACGTTGTCGATGTTCTGCATAGCCATCCAAAACGGTCCAGATGGACTGACCGATATAATTGTTTCCACACTCATAAGGGATGTTATAAATTCCAAGGATCCTGAGGTCGAGACTGTCCTTAACAGGGTACAGCATCGCCTTTATCTTCCTAGGAGGTCGGAAAATAGATGTTATACTTCCTCTTACCAGGACTCTGCCTGTTTTGCTGCATGTAACGCCACAGAAAGGAAGGAATGCAATATGTGGTTCATCAGACGAATGTTCAGCATTATCACGTCTCCTTTTCTTGGAAGACGCTGACTTCACATCATGTGAAGCATAGCCGTTCTTTTGGAACACATACTTTAGGTGATTAATTTCGGAATCGAAGTTGTCCTCTTGAGAAGCGGTTTTTTCTCTGTGTACCAGAGTAATTAAAGCTGCTCTCTTCCGGACTGGATGCTGAGAACTCTGGGCATAAGACATAAATCACTGTGCGTTGACTTCTGGTACACTGATTGGCCGAGACGTCCATCCGACTTTCTTTGCACCAAAACGTCTAAAAATGGCAGCATTCCCTCTTTTTCAGTCTTGACAGTGAACTGAATGTTTTGGTGCATACTGTTCATACGCTCATGGAAGTGCTCAAGACCAGACCATAAACGTGTCGTCAACATAACGATAAAATGAAGATGGACGAAGGGGAGCCTCATTTAATGCACTTTACTCAAACTATTCCATGAAAAAGTTGACCATTGATGGAGACAACGGAGAACCCATAGCCATTCCGTCCATCATTTCATAAAATTTGCCGCCGTAGAAGAAGTAGGTGGTCATCATGACACATCGGAACAACTTTATCGTTTCAAGAGGATAATGCTCTACCAACAGTTACAGTGTGCCCTCCATAGAACTTTTGGAAATAGTGAGACCAGACTGACTAAAATATCGTTTGGGTCAACTCTAACTTGTTTAATTTTCTCAATGAACATCTGAGAGTTTTTGATGTGATGTTCATAGCGACCGAATATCGGAGTCATCGACTTAGTTAAATATTTGGCCAGTCTGTAGGTAGGAGAACCAACTGCACAAACAATTGGCCGCAATGGAATACCTTCGTTGTGGACTTAAGTTAATCCATACAGCCTATGAAGTCTAGGAGCTCATGCCCTAAGATTTTTGATGACATCCTCCGGTAGACCAGAATTCGTCAAAAGCGCCACCATTTTTCTGCTGTATGACAGGGTTGGGTCCCATTTTAGGCACTTGTACACGCTATCTTCCAACAACGTTGCCTTTTGCTGTGATATTCAGCGGTATTAAGAACAACAGCGGCATTTCCCTTGTCAGCCGGAAGTACCACAAGATCTTCATCTTTCCGCAATGCACGGAGCTCCTATTTCTCTCTCTCTATCTTCTGTTAGATTTGGGCGGCTTGGCTGAGGCTAAAATGCGACCGATAGTATGTCTTACGTCGTCGGTGTCGTCTTGTGAGAAATGCAGCACCATCTATTCCACTCCACTAATGAACTGTACGAGACATAAAGTACGTGGTGTAGGAGAGATATTCAATCCTTTATTAAGGGCCGACATGGCCCCTTCGTCCAGATTATTGTCCGACAGGTTGATGACAGCGTGTGCTGTTCCATGAGATGACACCGAACTTTGCGGGGTTGCAAGCTGCTCAAATTTGTTTGTTTACCCATTATATTGCTATGGTGAGCTCTTTGATGAGCTGTTGTCGACTGATGAGACTTTTGTCGACATAGCGACCCACTCCCAGTTGTGAGATGAATGAACTGTAGGTAAAACAGATGGCAGTTAACCTGCGAGCATTATTATCCAGTTCGCACCTTCTATTTCCTTTCTTTCATGCTGGTCAGGCTGGTCTCCTGTAAAATATTATTCACTCCTGCCGACATTTTTGATGTTTAATCACAGCAAAAGAGATCGTGGCCAAGTTTGCTGTGGTTAAGCATCACATAAAATCGACAGGAGTGAATAATATTTTACGGAAGACCAGACTGGCCATGGTCAAAGAAAGGATAAGCAGGAAAGCATAGTCTGAATCTGCAAACGGGTAGGATTGCAAAGTTTTGGACGATTCAGATTTCATAGTAGTATTCTAATCACAAGCCGATAACCCATAACTGCAGCTTCATTGTTTTCTGTTAAAACTGACTGCAAGGAAGAAAACACAAGTTTTGGACGATTCAGATTTCATAGTAGTATTCTAATCACAAGCCGATAACCCATAACTACAGCTTCATTGTTTTCTGTTAAAACTGACTGCAAGGAAGAAAACACAACAGCTCATAGCAGTGCATAAATTTTTTGTTTAAAATTATATATATATATATATATATATATATATATATATATATATATATATATATATATATGAGGAAATAATTTATCTAATACATGCGCTATTATCGTACTTAAAACTGACTGCTGGGAAGAACGAAACCACACATTTTCAAAACACAGCATATCATAGCATTTTCTTTCTCGCAGTCAGATTTAAGAGAAAAACTGATCATTCTTGTTTTAAAAAAATATATCGCTTATGTCCATCTGATGTTTATTACAGCATCACCTAAAAATTTGATGTAAGTCGGTCAAAAACTTTTCGAGACTTTTAGTAGCAATGTTAAACAACGACTTCGCTTTATACAGTAGTATAGATACATATTTATGTAATCTATTGTATATTACATATAGGGTGGTCAGAAACAGTCCAAAAAGCTTGTAAGGGTGTTGCAGGTAGGATGTACTGAGAACTAATTGTTACGGCAAAAATTCGATATGTTGCGCCGTTTCCAAGTTAATTAGTATAGAAGTTAGCCAATTAGGCTGCCGCGTGTGCAAGTTGAAGTGGTCCGTCAGATAGAATTAGTGTCAGTTGTTCTCATAGCGTTGATGATAGCGCACAAGACGGCTCAGCCTTTGGCTCACGTTCGATCCTTACTACTGTCCCATGTCCAATGTTTATGATATCCCTCTTGTTCGGTTTTAGGAAACCAAATGAAGAACACGTTTGGCGACATCGTTTCTGGCGGACCACTTGAATTTGCGCCCGCAGCGGCCTAACTGGTTAACATGAGTGCAAATTAGCTCAGAAATGGCACAATGTATTGAATTTTTTAAACAATTATTTCTCTACACAATCTACTCTACAACTCTCTTTCAAGATTTTCAGACTGTTCGTGACCACCCTATACACAATATGTGATCAAAAGTAGGCCTATCGGGACACCACCAAAAACACAAGTTTTTCATATTAGGTGCGTTGTGCTGTCACCTACTGCCAGGTACTCCATATCAGCGACCTCAGTAGTCATTAGACATCGCGAGAGAGCAGAATGGGATGCTCCGCGGAACTCACGGACTTGTTGACTTGTGTCATACATCTGTTTGCGAGATTACCATACTCCTAAATATCCCTAGCTCCACCGTTTCCGATGTGATAGTGAAGTGGAAACGTGAAGGGACACGTACAGCACAAAAGCGTACAGGCCGACCTCATCTGTTGACTGACAGAGACCGCTGACAGTTGAAGAGGATCATAATGTGTAATAGGCAGACATCTATCCAGACCATCACACAGGAATTCCAAACTATATCAGGATCCACAGCAAGTACTATGACAGTTAGGCGGGAGGTGAGAAAACTTGGATTTCATGGTCGAGTGGCTGCTCATAAGCCACACATCACGCCGGTAAAAGCCAAACGACGCCGCGCCTGGTGTAAGGAGCGTAAACATTGGACGACTGAACTGTGGAAAAACGTTGTGTGGAGTGACGAATCACGGTACACAATGTGGCTATCCGATGGCAAGGTGTGGGTATGGCGAATGCGCGGTGAACGTCATCTGCCAGCGTATGTAGTGCAAACAGTAAAATTCGGAGGCAGTGGTGTTATGGTGTGGTAGTGTTTTTCATGGAGGGGACTTGCACCCCTTGTTGTTTTGCGTGGCAATATCACAACACAGGCCTACATTGATGTTTTAGGCACCTTCTTGCTTCCCACTGTTGAAGAGCAATTCGGGGATGGTGACTGCATCTTTCAACACGATCGAGCACCTGTTCATAACGCATGGCCTGTGGCGGTGTGGTTACACGACAACATCCCTGTAATGGACTGGCTTGCACAAAGTCCTGACATGAATCCTATAGAACACCTTTTGGATGTTTGGGAACGCCGACTTCGAAGTAATTCAGTCAAGAAATTTCCGAGATATTTGCTAACAGTGTTTCCCTTTGATATTTACACTCCTGGAAATGGAAAAAAGAACACATTGACACCGGTGTGTCAGACCCACCATACTTGCTCCGGACACTGCGAGAGGGCTGTACAAGCAATGACCACACGCACGGCACAGCGGACACACCAGGAACCGCGGTGTTGGCCGTCGAATGGCGCTAGCTGCGCAGCATTTGTGCACCGCCGCCGTCAGTGTCAGCCAGTTTGCCGTGGCATACGGAGCTCCATCGCAGTCTTTAACACTGGTAGCATGCCGCGACAGCGTGGACGTGAACCGTATGTGCAGTTGACGGACTTTGAGCGAGGGCGTATAGTGGGCATGCTGGAGGCCGGGTGGACGTACCGCCGAATTGCTCAACACGTGGGGCGTGAGGTCTCCACAGTACATCGATGTTGTCGCCAGTGGTCGGCGGAAGGTGCACGTGCCCGTCGACCTGGGACCGGACCGCAGCGACGCACGGATGCACGCCACGACCGTAGGATCCTACACAGTGCCGTAGGGGACCGCACCGCCACTTCCCAGCAAATTAGGGACACTGTTGCTCCTGGGGTATCGGCGAGGACCATTCACAACCGTCTCCATGAAGCTGGGCTACGGTCCCGCACACCGTTAGGCCGTCTTCCGCTCACGCCCCAACATCGTGCAGCCCGCCTCCAGTGGTGTCGCGACAGGCGTGAATGGAGGGACGAATGGAGACGTGTCGTCTTCAGCGATGAGAGTCGCTTCTGCCTTGGTGCCAATGATGGTCGTATGCGTGTTTGGCGCCGTGCAGGTGAGCGCCACAATCAGGACTGCATACGACCGAGGCACACAGGGCCAACACCCGGCATCATGGTGTGGGGAGCGATCTCCTACACTGGCCGTACACCACTGGTGATCGTCGAGGGGACACTGAACAGTGCACGGTACATCCAAACCGTCATCGAACCCATCGTTCTACCATTCCTAGACCGGCAAGGGAACTTGCTGTTCCAACAGGACAATGCACGTCCGCATGTATCCCGTGCCACCCAACGTGCTCTAGAAGGTGTAAGTCAACTACCCTGGCCAGCAAGATCTCCGGATCTGTCCCCCATTGAGCATGTTTGGGACTGGATGAAGCGTCGTCTCACGCGGTCTGCACGTCCAGCACGAACGCTGGTCCAACTGAGGCGCCAGGTGGAAATGGCATGGCAAGCCGTTCCACAGGACTACATCCAGCATCTCTACGATCGTCTCCATGGGAGAATAGCAGCCTGCATTGCTGCGAAAGGTGGATATACACTGTACTAGTGCCGACATTGTGCATGCTCTGTTGCCTGTGTCTATGTGCCTGTGGTTCTGTCAGTGTGATCATGTGATGTATCTGACCCCAGGAATGTGTCAATAATGTTTCCCCTTCCTGGGACAATGAATTCACGGTGTTCTTATTTCAATTTCCAGGAGTGTATATACCATATATACCTAAAAATATGTAGCCTATGTATGACCAAACATTTATTGGAGAATCATGTAAAAATTTTAAGTAGGCAATCTGAAGCATCTAATAAGCTTTCCCTTTTATGTAAATCGATCACGAAGTTTTCGAGATTTTTGGTAACAAAGACCTGTCTTTATATAGTAGTACATGGGAAATGAGGACTAGCAGCACCAGATGAAGAAATCACACACACACATACGCACGCACACACACACAAACACACAGACTATTTATATTAACAACTTGTCTTTAGATAGTAGTACATGGGAAATGGGGACTAGCGGTACCAGGTGAAGAAATAACCACGCACGCACACACACACACACACACACACACACACACACACACACACACACACACAATATTTTTACAAGCACACACAATGTGTACACGTGTACATGGTACACACAATAAATATACAGTTTATGTACAGATTGTGTGCAGTGAGGCATTTATACATACACAATTACGATGAGTGGTTCATCCAACCATTCTACACACACTCGTATATATACACACATCAACTATTTACAGATAAATAAACAGCCACATACTCAATCAATCTAGTGAACAGCCCGAATACTGTAGGTTCCCGATCCCATCTCTACAGATGAACCACTTGTCACCATAGTGGGTCAGCCCTACTTTGAGCTACAGTGCAGTATGTACCTCATGGCTGCTTGATCGAAAGATTGCGTGGTGCATCCTATGTGGAGCTGCACCAACACTCTCGAAGAGGCACCTCTTGTAATCTTTGATCATGACATATTTTGAGGCCACAACATGCACACCCTTAGCTCCCTACTGGGTGTCACTTGCATCTGTATGGTATGCACGCATCTATGAACCTTTAATCTCATCTTTCATCAGGCTGATAACTTTCTTGTTTTGAGGTGTTATTCCAAAAAGATTATTGTGCACATAAGAGACGAGGTGAGTTCTTCTTGACCACATCTAATTACTTCATTTGGATCGCAGCCTTTCTCCCAGTAAACGAAACTATCTGTATCCATATAAAGATATTTGGGTTCAGCGAAGTTTCGCTTAACAAATTCGTAGTAAAAGTGGTACATGTGAAGTTTGGAGAGGACCAGGACACACATACTGATATAGGCAGGCTTCGTGAACTGCCCTGAAACATTGGACATCTCCAAAGGGACTAGTCATTCATTGTAGATGGTGACTTGTCTAAAATTTGGTCTGGCAACGTAATGTCTTGCGCCATAAAGCCCATGCAAAAGGTAAAGTAAATGAATTTTTGTGGTATTCTGCAAAATTTTCCCTGGTTTTTCCGAATATTGATTTGTTCATTAAGCTGTAAAAATCTTTTTCATAAACAAATATCGTGAGAGCCCTTTGTTTGGTGTTTAAATAAATGTTCTCTCATCCAAGGTGTTGCTTGAAGGAGATTCCACAGGTGATACTAACAAGTTCTATCCCCAGCCTGAGACATTGCTGGAGGTTTCTTTAGTGAGTAATATAAGTTGTTTGTTCCACAGCACTGTCAACACCTTTGGAATGGAAACATTTCATGGGACTAGGCATTCTATACATAGTGGCGAGTCACTATACTCATCATGCAAATGGATGGGATAGTCTAGCTCTACCTCCAGAACATATCCCTCACCAGCATATTCAGTCTCATGTTTGATCTTTTCCTTCCAACTAGCGATTTTCCCTTCAGGCAGCCATCAGAACCTTCCAAATGGCCGACTTCGTTACATGGCGTATCCATGTTTACATCCAGGTAAAGGAAACATAAATTGTCAGAAGGCTTATACTCCTCCTCACTCATTCACAGGTTATTCGCTTTGGCGCCTGTGCACGACTTCCAAAGTCTCCCGCAAATCCCCTGTTCAAAGAAGAGCAAAATATTAACATCAGTCAACAGTTTGTTGACGATATGCGTATTTCTCAAAACAGCATCCAGTGAAAGCCCCAGCACTGTGAAATAGAAGACAGGAGCTACATAGTGTGTGCCCAGGCAAATGCTCCAGAACTTCTCAGAGATGTCTGCGACCTAGTGTACAAAAGTGTTCATATATAATCTTGCATATTCTTCTAAATCAGTGATACCAAACTACTGACAAACATTCATCATGTGCTCATACTCCGCATCCATTATGGCAGCGCCGGTTAGTTTACTGGAGAATGTGGTTATGTCAGACAATGTAATTAAATAGGGTCTCTACATCGAATGCAGGCATATGGAGAGATCCCTTTCTTCATCACAAGCTGAAACTTCCCATCATCAGGATATGTGGCGCTGGTGATATCCATATCCTCCCGATGCATTGTCTCAGCAAGTTTCTGAAGAGACATTTGCATGAAACAGAGTGAATCAAGGGAGCACAGTGTTATTCTTGACATGATTCTCTTCAAAAACGAAAACGAACGACACTTACTTTATCACATTTCAACCCCAAAACACCCAAGTATTGAACTGCAAAGTGGATGTCATAACCAGTCAGACTGTGGAAAAAATGAGTATGTGCCATGGCAGTTGGTACTTCAAGGTGCATGCGTTGTGAGTTGTGCCACAGGATTCCCCCTACATGAAAATGGTCCCTACATGGAGTTTCCACATCTCTGTCCAATGGTAGCCCAAAAATATGACAACCTGCCTGCTCATTCAATACATCGATCTCCTCTGATTTGGTTATGAGAAACCTGTTATCATTATGGCAATCAACTTCCCATGCAATTTTCTCACAGGATTATCCCCACAGTAAGATTCGAATTTTTGCAACTAGAGTCATACGAGCAAAATTGGAAATTTGGGGGAAGGTCTTACGGGACCAAACTGCTGAGGTCATCGGTCCCAAAGCCCACACACTACTTAATCTAACTTAAACTACCTTACTCTATGGACAACACACAAAGCCATGCCCGAGGGAGCACTCGAACCTCAGATGGGGGCAGCCACACAGACCGTGACAAAACGCCTCAGACCACTCGGCTACCCTGCGTCATACGAGCATACAACTTGATATGCTGCCACACACAGTACATGCCATTCTGTGAAGTTGGTATGGGAGGCAGAAGGGTGCTAGGAGGCACTCAAAGTCAGCACAAATGGCGAAGGGACATCGCTCCTAGTGGTGGACATTCTTAAACCTTAAGAAATTTTTATGCTCAGTGGGCATTTTCACTCGTATCATATCTTGGCTCGAGCAATCAATGAGATACCTTTCAAGATATTCACTAGCGTTATACGAATTGAGGTGTCTATAGCAAAAATACCTTGATCTGTTATGTTTGGATAATTGGGCAGAACGTGGGCCAGACATGTGTTTGATCCACACATAGTGTTGCTCATTGCCCTTGGAGATTAGCAACAGGTCTACAAATTTGTTCTGCACACTGTACTCATGGTTGTCTTCATCTTCTGCCTTATCATGTCCCATGGTGTAAATGTGAACAGAATAACTGGGGTTCTACCTATCAAATTTTGGAATGCCCTGGTTTTTTTATGGGGAATGATCCGCCTTGGAAACAGTAATGCCTATGGACAACACGTGTTCTGTACATTCTTGAATTTCAAGCATGATTAGAGTAATTTATATCACTAGCCAGAAGCGACTATAATCTCCCGCCCAGCGCAAAGTCCCAAGCGACTGGGAAAAAAACAGGTGACTCCAGTATATAAGAAAGGTAAAAGAACGGACCCGCAGAATTACAGACCAATATCCCTAACTTCTGTTTGCTGCAGAATCTTGAACATATTCTCAGTTCGAACATAATAAACATTCTTGAGACTAGCAAGCTTATGTGCACGAATCAGCATAGTTTTAGAAAGCATCGCGCATGCGAAACTTAGCTTGCCCTTTTCTCACATGATATACTGAGACGTATGGATGAAGGGCAACAGGCAGATTCCATATTTCTATATTTCCAGAAAGCATTTGACATGGTGCCCCATTGTAGGCTGTTAACGAAGGTACGAGCATATGGAATAAGTTCACAGATATGTGAGTGGCTCATAGACTTCTTAAATAATAGAAAGCAGTATGTTGTCCTCGATGGCGAGCGTTCATCAGAGACAAGGGTATCGTCTGGAGTGTGCCAGGGAAATGCGACAGGACCGTTGTTGTTCGCCACGTTCATCAATGATTTGGCTGACAGGGTGGGCAGCAATCTGCGGTTGTTTGCGGATGATGCCACGATGTACGTTACAGAGTCGAAGTTGAGTGACTGTAGGAAGATACAGGACGGCTTAGAGAAGATTTCCAGCTGTTGTGATGAATGGCAGCTAGCCCTAAATATGGACAAATATAAGTTAATGTTCGGATACGGTATTACTAGTGTCCTGCTACACACAGTCAAGTCGTTTAAATATCTGGGTGTAACACTGCAAAGCGATATGAGGTGGAACGAGCATGTAAAAACTGTGGTAGGGAAGGCTAATGGTCAGCTTTGGTTTATTGGGAGAATTTTAGGAAAGAGTGGTTCACTGTAAAAGAGGCCGCGTGTAGGACACTGGTGTGGTCTATTCTTGAGTACTGCTCGAGTGTTTGGGATCCGTACTAGGTCGGATTGAAGGAAGACATTGAAGCAATTCAGAGGCAGGCTGCTAGATTTGTTACCGGTAGGTTCAAACAACACACAAGTGTTACAGAGAGGCTTCAGGAACTCAAATGGGACTTCTTGAAGGGAAGGTGATGTTCTTTGCGAGAAACACTATTGAGGAAGTTTAGAGAACCGGCATTTCAAGCTGACTACCAAACGATACTACTGCCGCCAACATACATTGCACACAAGGACAACGAAGATAAGATATGAGATACTAGGGCTCATATGGAGGCATACAGACAGACTTTTTCCCTGACTCCATTTGCGAGTGGAACAGCAAAGGAAATGACAAGTAGTGGTACAGGGTACCCTCCATCACACACTGTATGGTGGCGCGCGGAGTATCTATGTAGATGTACCCTGAAGAGCTAAAGAAACTGGTACACATGCCTAATATCAAGTAGGGCCCCCACGAGCAAGCAGAGCTGCCACAACACAATGTGGCATGGACTCGACTAATGTCTGAAGTAGTGCTGGAGGGAACTGGCACCACGAATCCTGCAGGGCTGTCCATAAATCCGTAAGAGTATGAGGGGGTGGAGATGTCGTCTGAGCAGCACATTGCAAGGCATCCCAGATACACTCAATAGTGTTCATGTCTGGGGAGTTTGGGGGGCAGTAGCCGTGTTTAAACTCAGAAGAGTGTTCCTGGAGACACTTGGTAGCAATTCTAGGTGTGTGGGGTGTCACACTGTCCTGTTGGAATTGCCCAAGTCTGTCGGAATGCATAATGGACATGAATGGATACAGGTGATCAGACAGGAAGCTTACGTATGTGTCACCTGACAGAGTCGTATCTAGATTTATCAGGGGTCCCATATCACTCCAACTGCACATGCCCCACACCATTACAGAGCGTTCACCAGCTTGAACAGTGTCCTGCTGACATGCAGGGTCCATGGATTCATGAGGTTGTCTCCAAACTCATCAACAGTCCAATGTCTGTGTTGACGGACCCAGGGGAGACGTAAAGCTTCGTCTCATGCAGTCATCAAGGATACACGAGTGGGCCTTCAGCTCCGAAAGCCCATATCGATGAAGTTTTGATGAATGGTTCACACGCTGACACTTGTTGAAGGCCCAGCACCGAGATCTGCAGCAACTTGCGGAAGGGTTGCACTTCTGTCATGTTAAACGATTCTCTTCAGTCGTCATTGGTCCCGTTCTTGCAGGATCTTTTTTCTGGCTGCAGCAATGTTGGAGATTTGATGTTTTACTGGATTCCTGATATTCACAGTACACTCGTGAAATGGTTGTACAGGAAAATCCCCACTTCATCGCTACTTGTGGTGGCGACTACACCACCATGTTCAAACACACTTTAATCTTGATAACCTGCCACTGTAGCAGCAGTAACCGATCTAATAACTGTGTCACACACTTGTTGTCTTATATAAGCATTGCTGAGTGCAGCGCCGTATTCCGCCTGTTTACATATCTCTGTATTTGAATGTGTATGCCTATACCAGTTTCTTTGGTGCTTCAGTGTAGATGTAGATATCCTTTTGATTCCAGACACTATTGCATGCCTACTTTAGCAATGTGACATGTGAGTATATTTCGACATGCCTTACCAGATTCCCTTTCCCAAAATGGCCCAGTATGACACTTTTGGTGAAAGTTGTGGACCACTATGTGATTGATTCACACCATGATATCACACTAGTTCTCCCCCAAATTTGGACGATGCTCTGATCTTCAACACTACTGTCCTCTTTTGGGTGGGTGGGGGTGTAGTGGGGGGCGGAGGGGGGGGGCATGAGTTCACATTACAGAACTGTTTCCACTTAATGAGGAGATACAGAGGATTGTTGACATATCCGAGGAGCTCCCCTTCCAGAACTCTTTGACAAGCAGCAAGGAAAGTGGAAGGATCTCATTACCTCACATTGAGTTATCAATGTGGGCAAATGAGATCCTGTCCCAAAGTGTGCCAGCAATCATGGAGTTGTCCAGTCTGGCTGCTGGACTTACTTGATGATCCGTAATAGCGTGGGTGGGGGTATTGCTGCTGCTAGACCTAACATGATGTTACGGTGATCTCCAGTGACACTCACAAGATGGGTCATGTGTGGAGATTGTGGCCCTGACCATGGCATATGTGCCAGAGTCGTGATACTGTACCATGGATAGGCCTGGGTCGTCGATGAACTTGGCTGCAGTGCAGGTGTCCACACTTGTCTGCTACTATTGCCCCTGAACGTCTGGTCATGGGTACATCATTATAGATGATGAAGGGTCAGGCTGCTGCTACTTCATGGCCAGTTATGGTGACATCATTGCAGAGGATGTTGGGTCCAGCTGTTGCTGCATGGCTAGCTGTGGCATCATGGGTGACGGGGGACTGGGCTACTACACAGTTAGCTGCTGGTACATCCATGAACCAGGCTGCTGCTGCATAGCTAGGTGTGGATACATTCACTAAGCGGGCTGCTGCTGCACAGCCAACTGTGGGTACCTCATTCACAGTCCAGGCTACATCATTGTCATAGGAATCTGTGGAGTGGGCTGCATCATCATGGATGATGGAGTGGGCTGTGAAACATCAGTGTAGATGACATGCTGGACTGCTGCTGCACGTTCCGCCATGGGTGCACCGTTGTTAGCAGGCTAGGTGCTGCTGCTGCAAGCCCAAGTCCACCACCCACAATCTCCTCTATATCACCTGCTCAGACAAAAGGAGGAAAAGATATTAAGTACCATGCATAATTAAAAAAAAAGATACATGCAGGTGTCTACAGTGTTTCTACTAACATTCAAAATTCATCGCTTCTGAAAGAGTCTACAGGATCCTATTGGCTGCTACCTCCAGCAATAGTTGGTCCAGTTTTATCTGCACATAGACATTCCCCTGGCTCATGTTACTGAGTGCACCTAGAAACATGCAGAAACACATCACATTAATAATCCATTCATGAAATTGTGTTGTTGGCCATTAGTATGATTAGAAGAAGAAGAAGAAAAGGAAGAACTGATACTATTCATGTATTCACTCCTCAATGACTGACATCATGCTTCATGAACAAAAGCTGGAGAAATGGCTCATAGGATTCATCATCATTATGTCCGCCCCCGGTAGCTGAGTGGTCAGCGTGACAGACTGTCAATCCTAAGGGCCCGGGTTCGATTCCCGGCTGGGTCGGAGAGTTTCTCCGCTCAGAGACTGGGTGTTGTGTTGTGCTAATCATCATCATTTCATCCCCATCGACGTGCAGGTCGCCGAAGTGGCGTCAAATTGAAAGACCTGCACCAGGCGAACGGTCTACCTGACGGGAGGCCCTAGCCACACGACATTTCATCATCATTATCAAGTGCGCCTACATGAAGACAAGGACACAATGTTAGTAATCCAAGTATGTAATTGTGTGTGTTGGGGTTAGTATTGTTAGAAGAAGAATAGACAGAACTATTACTCATGTATGCACTCCAAAATAAGTGGCGTCATCCCCCATGAGCTATCTGTACAGAATGGTGATAGCTCAGCTACTATGGGGTTCTGCTGCACATCATTGTCATTGCTAATGACAGTGGAAGACTGTGATAGTGTCGAGTAGATATTTATTGAACTCAGCTGTGGCACTGGACCCACCCTCCTGGCCTCAAGCTGATTGAAGAGTTCTACAAGAGAGAGAAACAAAAACATAATATCAAAAAAATGGTTCAAATGGCGCTGAGGACTATGGGACTTAACATCTTAGGTCATCAGTCCCCTAGAACTTAGAACTACTTAAACCTAACTAACCTAAGGACATCACACACATCCATGCCCGAGGCAGGATTCGAACCTGTGACTGTAGCAGTCCCGCAGTTCCGGACTGCAGCGCTAGAACCGCACGACCACCGCGGCTGGCATAACATCACATAACTGCATTATTATTCACACACACACACACACACACACACACACACACACACACACACACACACACACATATGTACATATAGGGTGTTACAAAAAGGTACAGCCAAACTTTCAGGAAACATTCCTCACATACAAAGAAAGAAAATATGTTATGTGGTCATTTGTCCGGAAACGCTTACTTTCCATGTTAGAGCTCATTTTATTACTTCTCTTCAAATCACATTAATCATGGAATGGAAACACACAGCAACAGAACGTACCAGCGTGACTTCAAACACTTTGTTACAGGAAATGTTCAAAATGTCCTCCGTTAGCGAGGATACATGCATCCACCCTCCATCGCATGGAATCCCTGATGCGCTGATGCAGCCCTGGAGAATGGCATATTGTATCACAGCCGTCCACAATACGAGCACGAAGAGTCTCTACATTTGGTACCGGGGTTGCGTAGACAAGAGCTTTCAAATGCCCCCATAAATGAAAGTCAAGAGGGTTGAGGTCAGGAGAGCGTGGAGGCCATGCAATTGGTCCGCCTCTACCAATCCATCGGTCACCGAATCTGTTGTTGAGAAGCGTACAAACACTTTGACTGAAATGTGCAGGAGCTCCATCGTGCATGAACCACATGTTGTGTCGTGCTTGTAAAGGCACATGTTCTAGCAGCACAGGTAGAGTATCCCGTATCAAATCATGATAACGTGCTCCATTGAGCGTAGGTGGAAGAACATGGAGCCCAATAAAGACATCACCAACAATGCCTGCCCAAACGTTCACAGAAAATCTGTGTTGATGACGTGATTGCACGATTGCGTGCGGATTCTTGTCAGCCCACACATGTTGATTGTGAAAATTTACAATTTAATCACGTTGGAATGAAGCCTCATCTGTAAAGAGAACATTTGCACTGAAATGTCGGGACACCTTCGTTCTGGAAATCTGTCTTGATACAAACGTACTGCGCCATGGCTATTGCCCCGTACTAATCCATACATGAAATGGGCATCTGCCAACCCCACACTTGTAAAACATTGCACTGACTGCAAAACCACGTTCGTGATAAACTCTAACCTGTTGATGCTACGTACTGATGTGCTTGATGCTAGTACTGTAGAGCAATGAGTCGCATGTCAACACAAGCACCGAAGTCAACATTATCTTCCTTCAATTGGGCCAACTGGCAGTGAATCGAGGAAGTAACTAAATGGGCTCTAACATGGAAATTAAGCGTTTCCAGACACATGTCCACATAACATCTTTTCTTTATTTGTGTGTGAGGAATGTTTCCTGAAAGTTTGAGTTTGGCCATATATATATATATATATATATATATATATATATATATATATATATATATAAAACAAAGATGATGTGACTTACCGAACGAAAGCGCTGGCAGGTCGATAGACACACAAACATACACACAAAATTCTAGCTTTCGCAACAAACGGTTGCTTCGTCAGGAAAGAGGGAGGGAGAGGGAAAGACGAAAGGAAGTGGGTTTTAAGGGAAAGGGTAAGGAGTCATTCCAATCCCGGGAGCGGAAAGACTTACCTTAGGGGGAAAAAAGGACGGGTATACACTTGCGCGCACACACACATATCCATCCACACATATATGAGTTTTAGGTATGAGGAAAGAACAAGGGTTTGCACCAAATTGCCCCCTTTATACAGGTGAGAGCCACATATTTCAACCAGTAAGAAATAAGGATGCTTATCACTGCATATGAATAGTCAAACTGGTCCCTTGAATGCCTGGGTGCGAGCAAGTCAGGAACTGACTACTGTCATGCTGCAGTACCTTTGATGAACAGAATAGTTTATTCTTCCACTGATTTATGGCTGCACTATAATGCAGGTGTTAATATATTTGTGCAGGTGTGTGGTATACCATATTCAACATTGTATGAGGACTTCAGCACATCCGATGGTAAGTATTCTTGCAAAACTTTGCAGGACTTCTCCATTAATGGCCACAGGAAGCGTCACCTATTCACAGCAGCCTGCATGCAAGGACCCACATGAGCATCTCTGTATGCATTAAGTGGCCAATCATCTAATAAGTGGACAGAGGTAAACACCTCTTCACAAAAATGTACATACTTCCAAGCTTTAACTGTGAGGGCTGTGCCATGTGTGACTGCAGCGAGTGCTTGGCTGGGTCCTTAGTAGCAGTGAGCTGACACAGGTGGTTGCCCAGCAGCAGTGGGCAGATCTACAGTGGACGCTGGTGGTATTGCAGCCATATGGGTGGTAGTCACCAGACAGTAGTCAGAACTTGGCCAGGCTGAGAGCAGTGGTTGGGCAGGATTCAACAAGCCAGTGATATCATACTCACATGATTGGAGTCTGCAAACAGTTGATTCTCATTCAGTGGTGCTGGCAGCATGAATAACAATTTGTCTTTTTTATGTACACTTAGTGTATCCATTACACGTATCATTGGAACCAATTGACAGACAAGGAAAAAATAGTTATCTAATGTTGTAGTATGGTAGCAAGTGGAGTAATTTCACCTTGCTACATTTCAGTATGACTGATGCAGATTCAATGGAGGATGGTGGATTCCTTCTGGGAGCAATGGAAGGTGGAGTGCCATGCAGCCATAGTCTCCTTGATAGTGCAGAGTTCACTGAAGGGGGCAGTAGCCCTACAGATGTTCGCAATCTCCAAGTGAGTAGATGCCTTATCTGTGCCTGGGTTCATCGTAGCGAATGTGGCCTACTGTATACAGGTTACAGTCATGAGAAGCAGCAATCTTGTGAAGATAGTCTACTAAACTGATGCATTTCTGTGTTATGAGCTGTACAGATTGTGAATGTTTGAGCTTAGAGTGCTGTGAGATCTGCTACATATGTTGAACTTTTTCTCTAAATGTCCAAAGGTTGCTAATCTGTTTGTAAATGTAAGTTTCTGACTGATTCCTTCTTACAGAAATGAAATTTAAATGTAACATAAGAGTGTGAAGCCACACAATGAGTATTGCTATTAATTCAATGGCAATATTATGTAAAGGATAGATTGCTAGTCACCATACAGAAGAGATGTGGAGTGGCAGACAAGGGAAATGAAAAGACTGCTATAAATTTGAACTTTCAGCCAAAAGGCTTTTCTTCTAAAGTAGGAAACACACAAACACACACACACACACACACACAAACACACATACACAGATACAGGGAGAGTCAGGAGGAAAGGTACATGCTTTGAGGGGTGATATTATTAGTGATTCTGAACAAAAGACTTCTAATGGATGTATGCCCTATACCAAATGGTTTCCGAGATAGAACACATTTAATATCACTTTTGTACCTTTTTATTGAATAACTTGAAAAGAAAAAACTACACCCTCCAGCAAAAACGTGTCACAGTACAAAATTAAACTATATTAAATTTTCTACAAAAAAGGTCTTATCTATTTTTTTCTCTAGCACTAATGGTTTGTGCAAAGAGAGCGCGAGAAGGTTGAAAAACTCACTGGACATGCATGTGCTGTAGCTTACGTAGTTTTTGTAGGCTAATTCGAGGTAGCATATTGAGGTAGCAAGTTGAGACAAACAGTTTGATACGGTACACTTGTGGTCTATCAAGTCGGGAAACTACCTCAAATTGGCCTACAAAAACTACACTACTGGCCATTAAAATTGCTACACCATGAAGATGACATGCTACAGACATGAAATTTAACCGACCAGAAGACGATGCTGCGATATGCAAATGATTAGCTTTTCAGAGCATTCACACAAGGTTGGCGCCGGTGGTGGCACCTACAACGTGCTGACACGATGAAAGTTTCCAACTGATTTCTCATACACAAACAGTAGTTGACCAGTGTTGCCTGGTGAAACATTGTTGTGATGCCTCGTGTAAGGAGGAGAAATGTGTATCATCCCATTTCCGACTTTGATAAAGGTCGGATTGTAGCTTATTGTGATTGCGGTTTATCGTATCGTGACATTTCTGCTTGCGTTGGTCGAATTCCAATGACTATATGAAATCTGTGGGTTCAGGAGGGTAATACGGAATGCTGTGCTGGATCCCAAAAGCCTCATATCACTAGCAGTCGAGATGACAGGCATCTTATCCAAATGGCTGTAATGGATCGTGCAGCCACGTCTTGATCCCTGAGTCAACAGATGGGGGCGTTTGCAAGACAGCAACCATCTGCACGAAGAGTTCGATGACATTTGCAGCAGCATGGACTATCAGCTTGGAGACCATGGCTGCGGTTACCCTTTATGCTGCATCACAGACAGGAGCGCTTGCGATGGTGTACTCAATGACAAACCTGGGTGCACGAATGGCAAAACGTCATTTTTCGGAAGAATCCAGGTTCTGTTTACAGCATCATGATGGTCACATCTGTGTTTGGCGATATCGTGGTGAACGCATATTGGAAGCATGTATTTGTCATCGCCATACTGGCATGTCACCCAGCGTGATGGTATGGGGTGCCATTGGTTACACGTCTCTGTCACCTCTTGTTCACATTGACGGCACTTTGAACAGTGGACGTTACATTTCAGATGTGTTACGACCTGTGGCTCTACCCTTCATTCGATCCCTGCAAAACCCTACATTTCAGCAGGATAATGTACGACCACATGTTGCAGGTCCTGTACGGGAATTTCTCAATACAGAAAATGTTCGACTGCTGCCCTGGCCAACACATTCTCCAGATCTCTCACCAATTGAAAACGTCTCGTCAATGGTGGGCGAGCAACTGGCCCGTCACAATACGCCAGTCACTACTCTCGATGAATTGTGGTATCATGTTGAAACTGCATGGCCAGCTGTACCTGTACACGCCATCCAAGCTCTGTTTGACTCAGTGCCCAGGTGTATCAAGGCCGTTATTACGGCGAGAGGTGGTTGTTCTGGATACTGATTTCTCAGGATCTGTGCACCCAAATTGCGTGAAAATGTAATCACATGTCAGTTCTGGTATAATATATTTGTCCAATGAATACACGTTTATCATCTGCATTTCTTCTTGGTGTAGCAACTTTAATGGCCAGTAGTATATGTAAGCTACAGTCCACGTGCGTCGAGCGAGTTTTTCAACACTTTCACACTCTCTTCGCAGAAACCATTATTTCTAGAGCAAAAAATGAATAGGACCTTTTTTGTAGGAAATCTACCATAGTTTAATTTTGTAATGCGACTCATTTTTGCTGGAGGGTGAGGTTTTCGAATTCTTCAAGAAAACATACATAAGTGATATTAAATATGTTCTATCTCAGAAACCATTTGGAATATGGCAGAGGTCCATATGAGCTGAGGCCAGGCTGCCAATGATATTTTTCAGATGCCAGACAAGTGTTGTGACTCAGGATGTTCAAGCAAACATTGTTCCAATGTCACTAAAAACAACATCCTAGTGTTCCAATTCCCAGTTGATACAGATATGCACTGTGAATGGTTGAAAGTGGTCCAAAGGAAAGACTAGTTTACCTTCCAAGAGATCTGTGGTCTGTGCTAAGCGTTTTGGAGAGCAGGATACAATAAACCTTGATATGTCTAAAGACATGCTAAAAATGAGCAGAAATAGCCATGAACTTGAACAAAGATAGAAGATGATACAATACCAAGAATTTTTTCCAGTCTGTCTCATTATTAAAGCAGACAATCTAAACATGGCTCTAGAAAAAATCTAAATGAAAGAATGCTGAAATGAGAGGAAGATCTTCATAAGAGAAAACACTGTGAGTAAAAATGTTTTACAGACTTGTGTGAAAATGTAGGTAGGACTGTGTGAAGCAACAAGTGGTGCCATGTTCTAATTAACGATTTGGTATGGCTATGTTGTTCTCAGTGGAAGGCATTCCAAAAATTCAAATTAATGTAAAGACTGATACTTGCATGGGTGATCAAGTATGTGCTGGCAGTAACTTTGTAAGTGCCCATGATCTGCAATGAATATTGCCTCTAAACCTGAAAGTAACTCAACAGTCACAGCTAGAGAACATTTTGCAGAAGCATGTAACCCATAAAACACCCACTGAAAGTCATGATCATAATTGTGTCACAAAACTAAAAAAGTGTGCTCCATATTTGGAGCAAAATTTTACTGAAGACAGGGGGAACAGCCCCCACATAAGTTTCTTGAGTGAACAAATTATGTTATACTATATCAAGAAGATAGGTACTCTGTCAATATGTTGTATAGCCTTTCATAATATTTGAACTGTCAAGTGCAGTAAACATTTCTCTTTTTTTAAACTGTCTTCCATATCCAACATGTGCAAACCAAATACAAAATATTATTGGTCCCCTTAAATATATCAGCAAAAAATAAGTCAAGTTACTGTCATTTTCTTAAGACTGTAGCAACAAGATTTCCTGAAGAGCAAAGAATATGTATTTTACTACTGGATGAAATTCATATTAATCCAACCTTTCAATCCAAGTGAAGTGTTATAACTGGTTTTGCTGAGAATTCACCTGAAAGGAGTATACATGTACAAGAAAAAAGATCTCAGATTTCTTGGTTAAAAATAACTTTTCCCTGGGTGAAAATATAATTTTTCCTGGCTGAAAATGCACCTTTTCTGCATTGGGTGACAATATACTTTCCCTTAGAGCTGTAAAACATGAATCTTTTAAATGGTAAATGTTTTATTCAGCAGCATGTAACTTCCTGGCACATTAGGAGATGAAACACAGAAAAAAATGCATTTTGGAAAGATCTTTGATGCTCAGCAATGCGTATACTGCATATTTTTATATGGTGAAAGTATAATTAAGAATTCCATGAAATACAGCATGGTAGCTTCCAAAGCACTAAAACTGAGATTGTGCTGTACGGTGCACGTTCATCAGCCAATCATAGCTCATGTCACTTGATTTCACCAGCCAATGACAGCAGATATTCAGAGCATAGGACACGTCATGCAGTCAGCCAACAATAACATCACTGTTAAGTAGCATAAACATACAAATAAGAAAAAATTATGGTTCAGATTAATATACATACTGTATAGCTACAAGAAAAGGTAGGCTATCACATATAATATTGCTATTTTAAATGTGTGTCACACTTTAAGATACATCAAACACAAATGTGCCAGGAAAAATTTTAAATAATGACATAAATGACTGAACTTCGGGGCCCAAATTTTATTGGAAAATAATGCTTCTCAGATCACCATTTGCAATAATTTCCCATGACCTGTTAGAAACGTAAACTTTTGTGACATCGGACATCGTGCTCATCGAAAACAGTTTGTTGTTATGAAGTATTGCGTAATCTTTGTCCTAAAGCCTTTGAAACATTTTGCTGTCAGCAGATGCTTGTGTGTGCTCTGTGTTTTGTTGTTGTAAATGGTGGATTTTCTTTGCAACTAAAGTTTTCTTTTTTATTATTCTGCAGTAGGAGATTAAAGCAAAATTCTTTGTTAGAGTATCAGTTCTTACCAGACAATACTACAAAAATTTCATTGAAAACTAAAATAATGAAAAATTTCCACAATTCTAAACCATTCCCTGTTTTTCCCAGATTTCCAGGTTGTGGGCATCATGATTTAGAATGGAAGCTGTGGTGTCACAATCACTGATGATGTCACACAAGCAATCAACCACAGCAAAGATGCTGCATGTCTGTGAAGCAACAGAAATCCGACTCAGGCACACCTCCCAGGAGATGCCAGGTGCCACTGCCACACTGCAGTTATGAAATACTACCACAAGGGTCAAGCAAAACAGCTCTCTGAAGTTCAGAAGGAAGAAAGACTAGGGTTTAACATCCTGTAGACATTGAGGTCATTATAGACAGAGCACAAACTTAGATTGTTTCAGGGATGAGGAAGGAAACTGGCCATGCCCTTTCTAAGGAACCATCCTGACGTGTGCCTGTAGCAATTTAGGGAACTCATGGAAAACCCAAATCAGGATAGCCAGATGCAAGTCTGAACTGTCGCCCTCCTGAATGCGAGTCCAATGTGCTAAGCACTGCATTACCTAGATCGGTCTGGAGTTCACACTGAGTCTACTTCTGCTTCCAGTTGACACAGTTGTTGCTCTGTTGAGCTTATGTCAGACTTTTATATTTAGAGTGTTTAGTTGTGTCTAATGGACAGTGTTTGTAGTAACTGCATTTAAAGTGACAGATCAGCAGACTTGCCATATCATGCAACTCAGTATCTTTGGCTGATTCTGTGTTTACTGTGGAAATCAAGGGTTACATTTGTATAAATAATTCCATGCATGTTCCTGTAAGTCACAGCAGTGGAGACCTCCAAAGATAACTGTCTTAAGTACTAAATAAAGAGTTGTGTTATTTGACTGTGAGTGTTAATGGACTGTTCCCTTTTTTCACCTGCTTATACGAAAGGAGAACACAGTAGTGGTGATGAGGATGAAATTCAAACCAACACGTGCATAGCACATTGGGTAAAGCACAACACAATTACAACCAGCTGCAAAAAGAGGTTCTGGCTATGATTTACAGGGCTACTCAGTTCCTATGCTTTCACTTGATGATGGACCACAGGCCATTGATGGCCCTGTTTGGTTCCTCCCAGCCCATCCCACTCAGACAGTGCGGAAGCTACAATTATGGGCCTGACTGTTGTCTAATTACCAATAAAAATTGATGTATTGGCCTAACACTAAGCATTCCAATGCTGACTCCTGTTGTGGCCACGTTTTACTGACTTGCAAGTGAAACAGCATCAGACCCAGCTTTGGAGTGTGGTTCCAGACTTTGTTTGCCATGGATGGCCTTATAGCATAAATGGAATCCATCACCCTGTGGTAGACTGCTTCTTTGCACAATTTCAAGCCATCTCAGTGCAAATGGGCATCCTCCTCCTTCATACAAAAACTAGCGATGCTCTAGTTATGGCTCCTCAGTCCCTTCATTGGGAAGTGCTCATACTGTTACACCAGAGTCATTTGAGTGTTGTCCGAACCAAACAGTTAGCCAGGCCATTGTACATGGCCTGGGACGAACTCTCAGATAGAGGTGATTACAGCACAGTGTGCAACTCTCCCTCAGCATTACTTTGATTGGCCACACCCAACTGGACAATGGCAGTGGCTGCATGGAGACTTTGCTGGTCCATGTAGGAATACCCACTGGTTATTGGTGGTAGAACTTATAGTAAGTTCCCTTTTATCACTCCCATGATGTCCACTACATCTATGAGTACTACATCAGTCCTGATTTCAGTTTTTTGTATTGAAGTGTTACTGGAAGTAATAGTGTCTGATAATGGGCCACAGTTCATGTCAAACAAGTGTGGAACATTTTGCCAGAACCTTCAAGGTACAGATGGACAAGTTACAGGTCCAGGTCATCAGTGTGTTTTTGTCGTCTTACCACTCCTCACCCAGGGATGGCAAGTAGCCAATAGAACTCCCTCATGGCTCTCGTACAACATTGCTCCACCTCTTGCATCCACCTGAAAGGATCTTTGTTCACAGACCCAGTTTGTCATCAGAGCAGTAGCCACTGTCACAGATGCAGTCGTCTCCTGCAGCTCAGTCATCTCCTCCATCAGGGATACCTGGAGCTGCGTATTGTATTGCAGCCATGATGCCAGCCTGTGCTGCATCCAGCGAAGGAGTCACATCCAGCCATCCAACCAGGCACACCAAAGGTTTCCATACTGCCTCTGGTGCCCCATCTGTGTCAACATCTGAGTCTGTGCCTACAGACACTGGCACACACCCTGTGACTAGTTTACAGTTGGCATTTCCAGTCATGGTCAGGGCAAATGCCAGGGTGTGGGTGGGTGCTTAGTGCTGGCTACAGGCTCAGCTGCTGCGCCTGCAATAGTGTCGGTGTTCCATCCTCCTCCTAACCCTCATGCTGCACCCCTTTACATAACGCTTGTGTGGATGTTTGTGCAGTATCATCAATGACCGCACTGTGGTGCACAGGAATCAGAAGGTGTTCAGGTCACAACCGATATCATAGCCAATAGGCGGCAGCACCACCACTGATTAACACACAGGCATGTACCATCCTTAAGCTGCTTCCACGGCAACCCCTGTAACACCAGCCAGTGTTCATATTGAAAATAGCAAACTATGGGCCAATCATGCCATACCACACCACTGCGAGCTCACCATTGGCCTGTGTACTCCTATGTGCCCAGACTAGTTAAAGGCATATGGCCTGCCACAGATGGCAGTGCAAAATCAGGCTGCAGTCTTGCAAAGTGTTTGGACTCACCATAACTACAGACTTGAAGTGACAGTATTGTATGATTCTGATAGGGACTCAGTATTCTTTTTCATCTGACAGTGTTTGTATTCAGATCTTGTGAGAACTTCAATTGAGAGATTAAACTTGCTTTTCCACTCATTGCTCCAGTCTTTGTTGTTCCACACCTCCCTGATACAGCAGTTTGTGGGGGCAGGAATGCAGTGCTATCAATCATTGAAAATGTCATACCAGCAGTCAGTCACTGGAAAGATGCTGCATGTCCATGCAGTATCACCAGTGGTGACAATCTGGATGAGGCTTGAGCCACACCTCGCACGAGCTGCAAGACGCTGCAGGCCCACTGCAGTTATGAAATATGACTGCAAGGGATGAGCACAGCACTTTGGTCTGAAATTCTCAGGTTGAATCTACTTCTGCTTCCAGGTGACACAGTCATTGCATTGTCACTCTGTTAAGCTTACGTCAGACTTGTATATAAGGACTGTTTTTAGTTGTGTCTAAGAGACAGTGTTGGTAGTAACTGCATTCAGAGTGCGAGATCTACAGACTTGCCATATCATGCACCTCAGTGCCTTTGGATACTTCTTCCTTTACTCTGGGAATCAAGAGCTATATTTTTATATATAATTCCACACACGTTCCTGTCAATCACAGGAGTGGAACTCTCTAAAGATAAGTGTCATTAAATACTAAATGAAGAGTTGGGTTTTTTGACTGAGTGTGTTAACCAACTGTTCTCTTTTTCAATCTGCATATACAAAAGGAAAACACAACAGAAGCTGTAACATTTCTGGCTTTTCTAGTCACATCTGCATTTTGCAGCAAGAAGGAAGTTGTTCATTCTGTCCAGTGAAAAACACACCTGGGCCTGTATTACATGAAAGAACACTAGCAATTTTGCAGACTGTAATGTCACATGGATTTAGTCAAAACTATAGTTTGCAATAACAATGCTGTAAACAGAAACAAAACAAATACTTTGATAAACTTATCAGATGCAGACAAGCCTCTCCCATTCCCCTCATTTGATCAGAATTGTGATTGAGTTTTAAAAGATAAGTTTGCTGATGTGGTCAACTATCATAAAGCAGAATGCCTCCAGTATAAAACCAGCTCCAAAACTCAATTACAAAAGAAGTGTGTTCTTGAAACCAGTCACAGAAGATGAACTGAGGAAAGGTACACAGGAGCTGAAGTCCAAGAAATCAGCTGGTGGTGATGAAATATCAAGTCACATAATAAAGCTAGTAAGAGAATAAATAATCACACCGTTTCTGGGAATAGCAAACAGCTCTTTCAGAAATTAATTTTTTCTAGAAAACTGAAGATGAGCAGGGTTGTGCCAGTGTGCAAGAAAAGGAATAAGATGACTCCAACAACTAGAGACCAGTTTCACTGAAGTCAGATTCCTAAAAAATCATGGACATGTTTACGTGCAATGAATCATTTATGCGGACAAACATAACATTCCTGTATGATCACTGTGTGGTTTCAGGATGAGTAAATCTTCGGAATCACCAGTTGCCAGTCTGACAGAATGCATTATACTGTCCTTAGACGAAAACAAAAGTTATATCAGGAATGTTTCTAGGTCACTCCAAAGCATTTGACACCACTGTCCAACAAATACTGATAAAAAATTGGTAAACTGTGGCATTCAAGTGCAAGCATGAGAGTAGGTACAACACAGAACAGTATGCAACAGCGGACAGTATGTATCAATAGTGAACTTATACCAGTCAGAAATCAGAGCCATCAAATATGGAGTGCCATGGGGTTATGGATGTTTAATCTGTTTGTAAATGATATACTCACATCAAAAAAAGTTTTGCACCACCCCGGTTCCCAGAACTCCTGAAGATAGACGTTGACTGTGGATATTGTATCACAGACACAGTCCCTTTGACTGTTCAGAGATGTCAAGAAACCCAGCCAAAGATGTAAACAACCATGCATGAGCAGCACCTATTAGACAGAGGGGGTCTGACAGCCGATCAGTTCCAGTCATTCCACCAGGAAGGAGGTACACGGCTCATGTTGTCTGTAGTTCAACCATGCGTAGACAGTCAATACCGCAGTTCGATCACGTCTGCATTGTTACTTTGTGCCAGGAAGGGCTCTCAACAAGTGAAGTGTCCAGGCATCTCAGAGTGAACCAAAGCGATGTTGTTTGGACATGGAAGAGATACAAAGCGACAGGAACTGTCGATGACATGCCTCACTCGGGGCTCACAAGGGCTACTAATGCAGTAGATGACCACTACCTATGGATTATGGCACGGAGGAACCCTGACAACAATGCCACTATATTGAATAATGCTTTTTGTGCAGCCACAGGACGTCATGTTAAGACTCAAACTGTGTGCAATAGCCTGCATGATGCGCAAATTCACTCCCAGTGTGCATGGCAAGATCCATCTTTGCAACCACGACACCATGCAGCGTGGTACAGATGTGCCCAACAACATGCCAAATGGACCACTCAGGATTGGCATCACATTCTCGTCACCGATGAGTGCCGCATATGACTTTAACCAGACAATCACTGGAGACATGTTTGGAGGCAACTCGGTCAGGCTGAATGCCTTAGACACACTGTCCAGAGAGTACAGCAAGGTGGAGGTTCCCTGCTGATTTGGGGTGGCATTATGTGGGGCTGACATATGCCGCTAGTGGTCATGGAAGGCGCTGTAACGGCTGTACGATATGTGAATGCCAGCCTCCAACCTATAGTGCAACCATACTGGCACCATATTGTCAAGGCATTCGTCTTCATGGATGGCAATTCATGCCCCCATCATGCCCATCTTGTGAATGACTTGCTTCATGATAACAATATCACTTGAATAGAGTGGCCAGCATGTTCTCCAGACATGAACCCTATTGCACATATCTGGGATAGATTGAATAAGGCTGTTTATGGACGACATGACCCACCAACCACTCTGAGGGATCTATGCTGAATCACCTTTGAGCAGTGAGATAATCTGGACCAACAGTGCCTTGATGAACTTGTGGATAGTATGCCATGATGAATACAGACATGTATGAATGCAAGAGGACATGCTACTGGGTATTAGTGGTACATGTGTGTACAGCAATCTGGACCACCACCCTGTAGGGCTTGCTGTATGGTGGTACAACATGCAATGTGTGGTTTTCATGAGCAATAAAAAGGGCAGAAATGATGTTTATGTTGATCTCTATTTCAATTTTCTGTACACGTTCTGGAACTCTCAGAACTGAGGTGATGCAAAACTTTTTTTGATGTGTGTACATGTTGGAGAGGAAGAGAAGAAAATACTTTCAAGCAGATGACATGACAAAACTGAACAGTGGCCAAAATGTGTAACATCTTGACAGACAAACATATATTTCTACAAATGTCACAGCTCAATGGCTTGTGGAAAATCAACTGGTCATAACCCTGATTAAGGATATGTATGTCTGTGCATATGGATTTAGAGGTGAACAATACAAAGCTGGTAGAAGCAGAGCATGCCCAGTGTATTATTATCTATTACCAGTGGAGGCTGAATGACATTGACAAATGTATGTTCTGAAACTGATGATGTGGGGGGATGTAGCACCTCTGGGATAACTGGAGTAGCCATCACCAGAGATTTATTCTGTCACTCCTGAACTACTTTACAGGCTTAGGACTCTTGCAAAGACTTATCCACTGTGGTGGTAGGAACCACAGAGGTGTTAGCTGCACCCTGACCTGCTGTTCATGGATCCTTGAGGCACTGGCTGGTGTCTGATCATTGGTCTGTAGATTTCTGTGAACAGAGTGCACTAAAGGAAGGCCCGTCTCTGGTAGATGTCAGAGGAGGATGATGTTCCTCTGGCTGGGCACAGGGAATTGAGGTCCCTGATAATGATGCTGCAGGAACAACAAGAGGCGAGGACCTATCTCCCTTATGGGCTAATTTACTTGTGAGAATACCAGAGGTTGACATTAAGTGAATGGATGGCATAAGTACTCACGTTACTACCAATGAGCTGCGCACAGTAATGGAAAAAATTGACACCAATAGGGTGGGATAAAAATGATCACACTTTTACTATATTTCAAAATATGAGAGGTGATTTGAGGCCCTGTGTTACTGGATTTTACATTCCTTAATTAGGGTAGCACATTCCAGGGATTGTCTCCAAAATTGACACAGAATGGTGGCAGCCCATGGAATGAGTTTTCACGAAGTGGCTCACCAGTATCGGGAAATTGGGTTGTTCAAACAACTGGAAGACATGTGTCCAAAGCACTGGAATCTAAAGCACCACATTGGGGATGGGTAATATGACTTTGCAACACAATATTAGACCATTATTTTGACTATATGAGGAAGCGAATCCCCCTTGAAATTGAGAATGAATGCTCTGGTGTCAATCTAATCATCTTCCAGGCCATGGCATACACGACATATGGAGAGAACCTCTTTCTTCTCTAAGTTTTCAGGTAATTCATCTGCAGTGTTAAGATCGAGTGAGAAGATAAACCCTATATCACATTCAGGCTCTTTGGGGTGCTACAGTAACGGGTGTATCACCAAGTATTATTCAGAGGAGTAACACTTGAGACTGTGTAGGTGTAACTGTTTTAATTAAGGCAGAATCACTTCATAATTTACTGAGGAAAGAGATTTCTCCAAATACATCTGCAATATTCTCCACAGTGAAAATGGCTTAGTAGATACAAAGGACCATCCATCAGTCCGCCTGCAAACCAAGAACTGAGGGGAGTAAGCTTCTGCAGTTCACTTGATATTGCTTTTCTCTCCTGGTGTGGCAAAAAAGGGAAAATTCTTGGGCTTGTAAAAATCTGCACAGAAGAATTCAGTTCTGCTTGAAGAAACTGCCAGAGCCTCATGGTCCCTGGCTGATAAATTTTGGTTTTTTCACTGCACAAGATATGATCCAGGAATCTGCCTGCTCCAGACAAGGGCTCTCCCCATGGGTATCTTTCAGTCAGAGCAATGGCCACCTGGAGTGGTAGCCTTTGCATGGAGGCCTGGTGCCTGAAACAGGCAGGCACCAACCCTTTGCATGTGCAGGGAGATAACATCTCGGGTATCAATAGTGTGTTCACTGCATATTCACGTGGCTACCACCATATAGGTATCTGATTATCCCTCTCATGGACTGCCTACCATTCCCTGCATGGTCCACACTTCTGTAAAAAAATTTGAAAATGTGGAGATAAAACCCAGATGTGAGGACCAAACAAGCTTCAACCAAAATAAGTGGTGTAAAGAAAATAAATAATGTTGGTAGAGTCATAATTGATGTCCTACAAAGAGGATGGGTTGTCAACAGGGTATTTGTCCTACAAGCCAAGTTGTAATCAGTGTGTAGGACTGTAGCACAGAAGTCAAGAAGAGTAAGCCGAGAACATTAACACACGTCTTTACATAAAGGAGGTAATGCTGTGTCTTTTTCAGCTGTACTGTGTCAGTTGAACATACATCCTAGGCTTACAAATGATCAGTAAGCAGGTGAATATGTGACAAATTGGGTAGATAATTTTGCAAGAAAATTGATTTGTTGTTCTGTGAGTGAGATCATAACTAGTATCCCACCACTTCAGCGATATAGACACCACCTCGCCAGTTGCAGCATTATTATCTGTGTGCCAAATAATTCGCTTTCAGGCTGCCGCAACTCCGCAGGTTGAGGCAAACGTATTGGACGGGTATGGCATGTGTTCCAGTACAAGAAATACATACCTGATGCATCGTGTGGATTGGCAGTTTGTAGCTTGTTATTGAAGACTCCACACCCTCATTTGCAAAGACACTCAATGGAGCCCTCATTGTGTGTACTGTTGGCTTTAAGTTGACTCTGACTTTGTTCACTGATACTGATTGGAGCTTCTAATGTTCACCCTGTACTAAGTTTTACGTCTTCACACACTAATAATTAATGACAGTGACATGCTTAACTTGTGTCATGCTATGACACAAAACTGCCAATGAGGAACTCTAACCCATACATGTTATTTGTGCATCATGGATACAAAGTTTATTGAATTGTGTTGGCGGCAGCAGCTGATGCTGCAGCAGCAACAGAAACTACAGCAGAAAGTTCTGAGACAGAGCAAGATACTGCAGAAATAGTATACTGATTTGCTGACCTGCATAGCAGAGTGGAACAATGTTCCTCAAACAGCATCAACACCATTCGTATTTACACCAGTGTTGTCAGCACCTATGATTCTGGTATTTGCTGGTCCAAAACAAACTTTGAATAAATATCTCCAATGAGTTCTGCTGTTTTGCATGGCTAGTAGCATTTCTGATACACGTCTTCAGTCTGCTTTGTTACTGTCTTCCAGTAGTGACATTTACAAACTAGTTTGCGAATTATGACTACTCACAGAACGTAATGTTGTCATGAGATGTCTTGTGTAGTTTGTTATTCACTCATTTTTAGATTCAAATGCATGTAGTGACTGCTACACTATGTTTCAGTGTCAGAAGAAAATGAACCAGTGGTATAAATCCTGGTTGGCTAACCTCCAAGGTCTTAGTGTACAGTCCTGTTTTCTGTGTTCACAGTGTAAAATGTCTCATGCCAAATCTTTAATTGGGGATGTGATAGTGCATCTATCTTCAGATCAGGAAGTTTGGGCTAGCACTCTTAGAACATCAGATGATAGTTTAAGAAAGGATCTTCACATACCTCAGTTATTTGGAATTGCAGCAGTGGCACAACATGCATACAAATTTGACTTAGGTGTGACAAAAACCTGTAGATTCTGTCGCATTATCACACAGAGGTGTAAATGTAAGCCAATTAGGAATATCATTAGAAATTCAAATGGGGATAGAGGTAGTGGTGACGACCTGAATGGCAGTTCACCAAGTGTGGTGAAAACAAGGAAATCCTCAGCCAAGCATTTAGTGATATGGGTACTTTATGGAAGGAACACTTTGATTTACTTGAATCAAATCGAGAAATGTGCACAAAACTTAAAAGCAAGTACGTATCATTAAAATCCAATGCGACTTCCTTATTCTGGCTACACTTGTGCCTTTTTCTGTGAAGGCAGTAGTAAATAGGAACCTCTTTACTTAGAAGCATCAGGTGTTGTGACACTAATTGCATCTAGCTCTAACACTACAGGCCCAGACAGGAACCCAGTGCTGTACTCAGGGTGTGAGTTGCAGCCAGCTGGCACAGCATTTTGTCATACCAACAGCAATTCAATTCTCAGGGCAATGTCCAGCTTCCAGGAAATTCTGACAGTGGTGAAGTAAGCAGCAGTACTGGTCTTCCACGTCACTGAGCCCCCTTTGGCCATATACACACCTGCCAAGTAGGTCAACAGCATGACTGGGCCATGCATCCATGCCTGCTGTGTGTTGCTCTCTGCTGTGGGATCATTGACAAAGCTGGGCTGCAGCTAAATGACCACTGCGTGAGTGATGGCCCTAGCCATCAGGTCACCTTCACTTTGCCACCACTTCCACGAGACCACCAGTGGGGATCCTGAAGCCACTTCATGGTACAAGGTCAAAACTGAGGTCCTCCCACCTTTGTGCTGCTGCTGGGGTCTGAGGCTGCCAGATACAAAATCCTAGCCATCAGTCACTCAGTGACAGCCAGTTGCTCGGAATACATTAGTAGCTGAGGCTGCTCGCTATTGGGGTATCTTTTTGAGAAGCGTTTACAGTGGTGCATTCACACCTAAGTGCCTGGGAGCAGGATTACATGTGTGTCATCTGCTACTGCAGGCATGCTGCACTATGTCTTTTTATGATTAACAATGAAGAACTTCAACAACATTTAGCTACCTTCATTGATTTCACCTCCACCCACATCCAGCAAAGAACTACTCTCTCCCTCCAGTCTTCCTGATACCACTGCCAGCGGATGACACCTACAGTGGTAACTGATACACTTAATGGCACAATTTGGGTACATGTCAAATTCTGTGTACATATCCTACTCCCTTAATGAGCTTCATACTAAGTAAGTCTGATTTCAGGCCTGTTAGTTGTCGTGCAGTGTTCGGGGTGGGGGATTGGGGAATAGAGAATTTGAAGTCTGCCCCCCACCTTTTACACCAGCAAAGCATTTAGTCCTGCTGACCGATGTTTTGCAGTTGACCATGGGTGCTGTTCTGTCGCATAAGTATCCCCCCCTCTCCAACATCCAACATCACAGAATAACTGACTTAATGTGTGTCTAAATCACTAACAGAACCCCCAACCCCTGTGTGAATCTTCCAGATAATACAGCTATGGTCATTGTCTTTGGAACAATTATCATAGTGAGATTCACTACTGGTCCACTATTCAGCACACCAATGCTAACACTGCCACATCTATTGATGGGTCCTTATTACAACTTTGATTAGCAAGAGGCACTTCGTATTCAGACTGATGAAAACATCAGGAAGACACTCTAAAAATTCCATTTGGTGGCCGGAAGGTTCTTAGACTCAGGTAAAAACCTGATGCACTGCAACATAATTTGTTAAAAATATTTTGATTGGCTGCAGCACCTACTCAAAGCTATAAAGCCACAAGAACAGACCTATTTTTCAATTAACCACAGGAGATACTTCTGCTGGACCACAGAATAATCAGAGTACCAGGTTGCAATTCCAACTATACTTTGTCTTCGTATCTCCAAAGTATTACAGAAGACACATACTGGGACATTTTGAGGATTACGATGTTTCCAATGTACATTGACAGCACAGGTACTGATGGTAACATATCACTTGTGACCCAAGCTTGTGAAACGTGCACAGAAAAGACAGATGTGGCACAACATTTCTCTACATGACCTACTCCCGATCAGCCATGGGACCACATGCATATCAACTTCGCTGCCACATTCAAAGGGGGTTACTTGTAATGAGCACTCCCTCTATCTTCCCACACATTGCTTCTGAAGGTCAGCAAGTCCACTTGATTCTATAGTTCAAGGGTCCCTGAAATGGTTCTTCACTACATATAAATCCACCTTCATATAAGGACATATTTAACTAAAGGTGTTCCAAGAGCACAAGCACCATACCCTGTATGGTCTCCTGCACCCAACTCAGACAGCCCAGTCCTAGCAGCACATCTTTGCAGGCTCTATAGTCTGGTATTGCACATATGGTTTTACATCTGTGTGGACTTACAGGATCATCACTTGTCATATTGGGCATCCATTGTAATAGATTAGATTAAGGTTTTGTTCCATATACCCAAAAAATGAGATGATTCTCGTGGGTGTGGAACATGTCAGTTGTTATGAAGTAACAGTTGGGTCAAGAGAACCTTGTATGACATAACAGTTAGTTCTGGATGTGACAACTGAAAGATATTCTGGCCTGACATGACCCAAGACCACTACTGCTATTAGTTATGCCTCACAGCTATCTCTGGTCCAGACCACCACCTTCAATACTTCAACACACTACCGACTGAACCTTTGCCTCCAAACAACCCCCCCCCCCCCCCCCCCCCACACACACACACCCTTGAGGCAAAGATACAAACTACAAACTTCACCTGTACCTACACCATAGGTCCACAATGCCAAGATCAACATAAGTAGCAGCCTATGAAGGTCAAACCTCTGTCCCAGCTACAGAAGACCATCCCTACCCAAAGAACAAGTCATCAATTGACTGCAAATGGTCTCCAAGCCATTGGTAGTGCTGAACATCTCTCCCACCTCCCTATATCGGTGATATGTCTCACCACAAGCACTACCATACCTATGGACCTTCCACTTCCAGCTGCCACAGCAAATGCATCACACGGACACATTAGAATTAGGATTCAGTCACCCTGATAAGAAAGAAGTTAAAATAACAGGAGAGCCCCAAAAAGTGCTTCAAATGCACAGAAAATTAACGTTAGCTTATTTCAGCAGACTACTGGAGGACTGAGTAATAATGTGGAGGAGCTTCTTGTTTGTTTGGAAAATTTAGAGAGCTCTGAAGAGACAGACATCCTGTACCTAACTGAGCATCACATACCCACAGGGTTTGAGGTGTTACATTCTAGCACCTTACTTGTACGGAACTAATATGGGAAAATGAGATGTTACATGTCTTAAGACAGAAACAAAATGTTCAAAAACATTGAGACAAGTAGGTTTTGTAGTGATCGCCACATAGATTTGTGTGCTTGTGAGTTAATAATGAAATATAGTTCACTTTCAATTGTAATTTTATATGAATCCCCACAGGGAAATTTTGAACTGTTTAAGATGAATTTGGATTCCTTACTATGCTACCTACCACATGGCAATATGAAGTTAATGGTCTTTGGTGATTTCATTGTAGATTTTCTAGAGTACTGTGATAGAAAAATGATCTGAAAACCTTCCTAGATCCTTCAATTTGTTCTCAGTAATTAACTTTCCAACACGGGTGCATAAAGACAGTAGGACCCTAATTGATAATGTTTTCTTTGAAGCTCAAAGCAGGAAACTCAAAGCAAGAAAATAACTGTATACCCAGCACCAAACACTATCTAACCACGATACACACTTCGGAAAAATAAGACAGTGTAGAATGAAATTTTCACTCTACAGCGGAGTGTGCACTGATATGAAACTTCCTGGCGGATTAAAACTGTGTGCCGGACCGAGACTCGAACTCGGGACCTTTGCCTGCTGCGGGCAAGTGCTCTACCGACTGAGCTACCCAAGCACGACTCACGCCCCGTCCTCACAGCTTTAATTCCGCCAGTACCTCGTCTCCTACCTTCCAAACTTCAGAGAAGCTCTCCTACGAACCTTGCAGAACTAGCACTCCTGGAAGAAAGGATATTGCGGAGACATGGCTTAGCCACAGCCTGGGGGATGTTTCTAGAATGAAATTTTCACTCTACAGTGGAGTGTGCGCTGATATGAAACTTCCTGGCAGATTAAAACTGTGTGCCGGACTGAGACTCGAACTCAGGAGCTCGAGTCTCGGTCCGGCACACAGTTTTAATCTGCCAGGAAGTTTCAATAAGACAGTGCCTTACAGTATTGATACTGCTCAGTGGAAATTAGAATAATTAATGACTTCACAACAAATGTTTTTAAGAATAATTTACAAAAGATAACTTGGAATGATATTTATAATGTACCAAATACTGACAAATTTAGTCTATTCCATGATAAATTAATATCATTACATGAAAATAGGACATTAAACAGACCACTAAAGGGATTGAAGTATTTCATGAAAGGAAAAGGGAAGTGTATCTGTTGGAAAGAACAAGTTGAGACTCTGCAGTTGTTGCAAACTACAAAAATTACTCAGAATTACTTAGTAAAGTTATTAAAAATCAAGGAACATGCACATGTCAGAAATCAGTAATTCCAAGAACAGACTTAAAGCTAAATGAAAGTTAGTGAAATGAAAGACAGGACAACCAGCCACAGAACAGGATAACATCACTACTGAATTGCATGGAAGGGGTATAAATGATGAGTCATAGGTAGCAAATGTGTTTAATTGTCATTTCTTAAATATAGTAGAAAACATAGTAACACACAGTTCAACTGAAAAATCACAGTAGAATGTTGAAAAAGCAACTACCATGTTAATATACCACCAACTTCTCCTTCCGAAATTAAGAAAATTATATATTCTCTCATAAATAAAAGTTCATTTTGACTTGATGGAGTTTTCAATAGAGTACAAAAGATTTGTTCCCATATAATAAGCCTTATCTTATCTGAAATATGTAATGCATCACTAGCTCAAGGCATTTTTCCAGAGAGATTTAAATATGTCGTCATAAAACTCTATATAAAGAAACGTTATAGGAGAGATAACTATCGACCTGTTTCATTACTGACATCATTTTTCCAAAATGTTTGAGAGTGTGATGTATTTTAGAATAGTATATGACCTTTGCAACAATAATAATCTCAGTAAATCACAATTTGGATTTCAGAAGAGTTACTTTACTGAAAATGCTATTTGCATATTCACTCACCAAATTTTACTAGCATTAAATAACAAAATAGTGCCAGTTGATATTTTCTGCAACCTATCTAAGGCATTTGTGTGAATCACAATATTCTCCTAGATAAACTGAGGTTTAATGGGATTGATGATATAGCCAGCCAACAGATAATGTCATATCTTACCAAAAGAATGCAGAAAGTCATGTTTAGTAATCCAATCAATGTAATCAGGGGCATTATTCTGACTGGGAAAAAATTATATATGAGGTCCCTAGGGTCAGTCTTATGTCCGCTATTGTAAAGAATCTTCCACTAGTATACAACAAGCAGAATTAGTTCTTTTTGCAGACAACGCTAGTACTGTAATCAATCCAAGCATACATACAGTAACAAAGGAAATGGTAAACAATATTCTTAAAAGCATCAGTGTCTGGTTTCCTGCAAATGGTCTCACGCTGAATTAAAAAAAAAAAAAGACAACATATCATATTCAGTTCTGCACATCTAAGGGTATTACACCAATGATAACTGTAATACATGGCGAGGAAATAGTACTTACCCATGATCATCTTATAGATATCTGTTGAAGGAGTTACACATTTTGACTACTGCCTACCAGTACGTCAATTCTCACATTAAGTTTGTTGTAAATTATCCACTATAGTTTAAGAAGAGCAATGATGTTCATAATTACATCAGAGGAAAAAATGACATTCACTAATCCACGGTAAGGTTGTCTTTAGCAAAAAAAGAAGTGTACAATGGAACAACCAAAATTTTTGATAATGATATAAAACATCTGACAGCAGTAAAATTCGAAAACAAACTAAAAAAGTTTCTCCTTGACAATGCCTTCTATTCCGTTGAATAATTTCTACTATTATAATTAGTAAAAAGTGGTGTGTAGGAATTACTAACTCACATCTGTATGTCTTTTTATTTCTCAAAAATTATATCAGCTTGTAGCCATATTTACAAAATAATTTGTGATGTGAATATAAAATGACTTGTTTCACATCATTATGATTTCTCATGCAAATAATCCATGGAGCATAAAACAAATTAACTAATGGTGATTTGCTGTTGGCCTGTTATAGGAAAAAAAAGTCTGGTCAGGCAGCCAGGTCAGCAGTTCATAACTTGTTATTGAAGCTTCTGTGTGCAGATTCAAAATATAACTGTTACCTCTAGTTTTGAACTTGGGCACTGAATCGTTGTTTAAGACAATTCTGGTTTTGTTTATTGGTACTGATTTAAGCTTGCACTAAGTTTTTGCCTATAGCCTTAGTTTTGATATGTTTCCACATGCTACCATTCATGGGAATGAGGTGCCTAGTTTATATCAGAATCGAAAAACCTTACATCCTAACCTAAAGTTGACAGAACACTTTTGAAATCTTACAAATCAAAAGATTCATAGCCAGTTGGTGAGACTCATGACATCACACTGGAAGCTAATTCTATTGACTTGACATTGTCAGAGAAATGTTGTAATGTGCTACGCAAAGACAGAATACGCACAGTTGCTATTCATTTTCATTCACTTACACAGTCTCCACAATATTATTAATCTATACTGACAAATTTGGTTACATACTGATTCTGACCTACATATCATAAGTACTCATCTTGACTTATTAGACAATCTCATTATGACTCTACAACAGACTCAAACCTTCAGTGTTACTTACTTTTCCCCTCCCATTATTTCAGAGCATCATGATCTGCTGTTGTTCTGTGAGTATGTGCAAATAACACCAATGAGAGAATGGATTTGGTGGAGTGACGGTGACTGCATTAGAAAAGTAATTTAATAGACTTCTTTGAATTCAGTATTTCTGTTATGTATGAGGTGGAACTAAGGGCCTCATGGAAAAAGGGCGACCCGGCTGAGTCACGCAATTTGACTCTTAGTCTGGTCACAAGGTGTGGCCATTAATTGCAAGCATTGATAACATAGGCTGACATGAAGATCAATGAACTATACCTGACGGGACGTATCTGGAACAGCTTAGGTAATTAGAAAGTTAGTAGACAGAAAAACAATTAAATACTTAGCTTTAATTCAGCATCAGCGGTGAACGTCGATCTTGACTTCGTACAATAATATTTACAAGTGCAGTTATAGACTGAACTGCGAATACTTCTTTACAATTCTGATTGTTTCACATATAGACCAATTGCCAATGCCTAAACAGTATGTGGCGCCTGGCTAGGTCGTAGCTACTGACTTAGCTGAAGGCTATGCTAACTAGCGTCTCTGCAAATGAGATCTCTGAAGCTATAACAAGTGAACCATTCCTATTAAAGTTAGCTGTAGAACTTGGCCAGTGCGCTAGCTTGTCTCGTAAGACCAGCCGAGTGGCGACGCTCGGTCTGCTAGCGTCAACAGTGGCGACTCACAGGTCCGATGTGTTCTGACGGACCGCGGCCAATTTGAAGCCTAGCAAGTGTCGTGCCTTGTGCTGACACCACAATTTCCATGTACATTAAAACTCTGCGGCTGTAGTCCAGTACCAACAAATTATTTATCTGCAGTGATATTCTCACAGGGTGCATGAAAGAACTTCTGGTTCTAGTGTTTGAAAATAGACACGAAATATCAGTAAAACTGAAGACCTGAGTCAGTACCAAAGGTGTGCTTGAATGGTCTAAGTCAGGGCCGCACAAACACGGAAAACGGCACGCGTGCAAAGCGAGGTGCAGCGAGTGCCTGCACAGTGCATCGGTTCAACTCGGCATACTTTGCATCAACTCGGCTTGCTAGGTGAGATCGACGCTGTGCGCTGCCGAATGCGCTGCCAGACGGCTTAGTCAACATTGGAATACATAAGCGCAAGACAATTACCGGAATAATGGAACCATCTGCTCTAAAAAAAGGGAAAATTGCCGAAAGTAAATTTAAACCGGAATGGGAACTCTCCTACTTTTTTGTGCGTTGTGACGATAAAGCCAAATGTCTAATCTGCGGTACACTAATTACGTGTGTCAGAAAATCATCTATTGAAAGGCACTACAGCAAATTGCATTCAGAAAAGTATAGTGATATAACTGGGGATGCCAGAGAGGAAGAATTACGGAAGTTGCAAACTCTTGCAGAAGAGAATTCTGTGTCTACAAATGATGTTTGTTGTAAGTACTTTAGCATGTATATTTTGGTTAAAAGGTCATGCGAAACGAAATAACATTTGTTTAGATTCCTTAGTTTTCGTTTTCACATAAATTATTTCTAACATATCTTTTTTTCTCTACTTTAGGGTGAAGAAGATGAGGGGTGTTGCAAAAGGACTCTCAGAGCTAGTTACAAAGTTGCTCTACGTTTAGCAAGAGCTGGGAGGCCATTTATGGATGGGCCATTAATAAAAAACATTATGTTGGACATAGTAGAGACAATGAATCCCACATTAGTTCCGCGTACAGCAGAATACCACTTTCCAGAATGACAATACATCAGAGAATCAACGACATTGCTGAGAATTTGCATGAACAACTGGCAGCCAAAATTGAAAACTTCCCAGCGTACTCCATCGCACTTGATGAGTCCACGGATATTAACGACACGGCTCAGTTAGCAATATTTTTGCGTGGCGTGGACGACGACCTACATGTAACGGAAGAGCTCCTGGATATGATTTCGTTGAAGGACACTGTTACAGGGGCGGATATTTTAGCAGTTGTTGAAATGGCAGGTGAAGGATTACGACTCCCTTGGGAAAAGCTGTTTTCCGTAACCACAGACGGGGCACCAGCAATGTGCGGTAAAGCAAAAGGGTTTATTGGCCTACTGCGGAAAAAACTTAACATGGCGAATTTACCTTCCGTTCATTGTTTTGCACACCAAGTGGCTCTTTGTGCAAAAGTTATCGGTCATCAAGATGTGATGAAGGTAGTGGTGCGTATCGTGAACTACATTCGTTCTCATGGACTCACTCATCGTAAATTCAAAGAATTTTTGATTTCCTTTGAAAAGGAGTATCCAGATATTCCCTACCACGCTGAGGTTCGCTGGCTGAGCAAAGGGAAAGTGCTTTCCTGAATTTTTCGAGCACGCCGCACTGTGGCTCAGTTTTTGGAGAGCAAAGGACGTCCGGAGCCACTTTTTCATGACCCTGAATGGGTAGCTGATTTAGGATTTTTAGCAGACATTATGGCTCTCCTAAATGATTTAAGTCTGAAACTCCAAAAAGAAAACAATGTCATCAATGATATGATCAGCAAAATAAACGCTTTCCAGTATAAACTGAAGCTCCTCAAAAACAACCTTTCAGAGAAAAATACTCAACACTTTCCTGAACTAGGTAAGCGAGATATAAATTGTACCTTTATTAAAACAGCCTGATTTTTATAACCGCTCTAATCAAAACGGTACTACGTTTTTGTTTGACAGCATCTGTGCAGGAAGGAGCGCGCTTTGAAAAATACGTCGAGGTGCTAAAATCCCTTAAAAATGCGTTTAACGACCAATTCCAGGTAATGTGCCGGTATATGACATACAGCTAAATAAAGGAGATTGCGTTACATATGCAAGTGTAACATTACATTAAAACCAATAGTACACATCACATGTTTATTAAAATCGATCGCATTTTAGTACTTCGAAACAACGGCTTACATTACTTTCATTTATTAACATTGGCTTTGTTATTGTTTCAGGAAATTACCTACCTGCAGCCAATTCTCGATTTTTTTGTGAAACCTTTTTCGATGGATATTGAAAGTGCGCCTTCAGATTTACATTTCGAACTAATTGATTTGCAAAGCGATGTTCACCGAAAGGACGTGTTTTACAATACAAAAGGTTTGCTCCAATTCTGCCAGAATTCGGCAAAGGAAGAATTTCCCAAGTTACACGGAGAAGCAGCGAAGATTATTTGTATGTTTGGTTCCACTTGTGTATGTGAAAGGTTTTTTCTGTTTTGTCTTGTACAAAAACTAGATTGCGTGCGAGTATTTCTAATTGTAATTTAAAAAATTCTCTCAGAATTGCTGTCAGCCATTCTCTTGTTCCAGATCTTAGTAGCATAATTGCAAATAAAATAAAGAGCAGATAAGAAGATACATTTGTGTTGAAACCAAATTTAAAATTTATACCATTACAGTTATTATATAAATCTCTTTTGTACCAGTACACCAAACTAAGCTCTCCACCTAGTGTACATTAGTATTTGGCAATGACGAAGACAACAGGGTAAAAGCTTTGAAACAGGTCGAGACAGGCGGCGCGAGCGACACAAGCTAAGGAAGTGAGAGGCAGCGCTGTTGCGCAAAGCCGAGGAGTGGGGGGTCTGCACCGTCGTCAACATAGCGCAGCCGTCTTCTGCACCAGTGCATGCACCTGGTCTAAGTAGTTATGGTAACTGCTCATGGAAGTAAGAGATTTGGGTTTGACTCCATCTGGCACAACTTTTAAACTGTCACAACTGATAAATTTTCTATTCTGTTTGCAAGTATGTATTTAAATAAGTGGGAATATAATTGTATAGCACGTGACTGACAATGCTCCACTAGTGACATCAAAATATAATAGTTTAGGGATGCTATCTCCATCCCTTTCTTTGTCTGACATAAATACAATAGTTCAGGGACCACAGATGGCTGTACCTTAAAGAGAGGCAAGGGATATAAGAAATCAAGAGCTTCCCACAAACTGGGAAAAGTTAATAAATAGCTGGGAACTCCTACAATTCTGAGTAGCTGAAATACATGCAAACAGACCCTGAACAAATGATTACAAGCAGTGATATTCATCACTGGATATTTATATCATCTGCCAAAGGAAAGCACTGGAATGTAAAATATCTAGTTTTTTTTTTTTACAATATATATTTTTAACAGATTACATAAAAATAACAAAACAGACGTGAAAATTTATAAAATATAAAAGGAAAAGTATATACAAAATGCTAATATTAGACAACTAGTTCCAGAAAATTTACTGCCATGTATAAATTAACTAACAAAACAATTTGATCCATATTACAAAATAGTAAACATTAAAACAATATATGTAGATTAAGAGTGACTAGTAAAGTCATATCACATACACCACCACTCCATGTAGTATGAAGCAGTGTTCTGAGTCAATAGTGTAACTTGAAATTAAAGCTACTTTAACATGCTTCTTACTCAGCACCATCTACACAATAACAACAGTAAGCCACACTAATGTAAGTATATTTGCATTTTCAATAAATTAACAAAGATCTATTTTTTACATGTTCTGGCGGTTTCTCATGTATTAAGTCCGTATATTAACAAAAAAATAAAAATTTAACATAAAACCTCAAAGCACTGACTAGCATAATATTGATTATTCACAAATTACTGTTTACAATCTACGTATTTTATAAAGCTTTGGTGGGTAATAGTACATATCAAATGTACATTTAATTTCGCTGTGCTGCTTATGTTGGATTACTTGATAAACATTTTCAAAACATTCATTTTGACAAATATTTAAACTAATGTCACAGGCCACACATTTTTGTTACAATTAAATTTTAATACATGTGAAAAAAAAGGCAAATAGAAAGTCTCACGAATACACTCATCTAATGTTACTGATACCCATTTTCAGGGAGATCTAATGCAATGTTCCATTGATGACAGGAAATGATATGAAAGAAGCCACAAATGGATACTTTAAATTACAAAGGCATTCTAGTACATCAGAGAATCTGTAACACTTTATATTGGCAAACAAGCTTAGTGCAGTTCATGAAAAACAGCGTAAGTAATATATTTAGTCAAGAATGATACCACAAAGATTATAATAATTACATACATGTAGATCATTTCAGAACTTCTGATTCATGAAAAACAAACAGTATTTAGAAAGAAAATATATTCTCCAACAAGTAATAAAGAACAAATGAGAATTCAACTTATTAACTTATTTACCTTTTATGGATTCAGAAAAATACATTTGACAATTTATATAAACATGACAAAAAATTGTATGCAATAAATGAAACACTGGTAAAATAAAGACTGAAAGGTAATAAAGGAGTCTAACACACCCTATTCTTTTTAATACTTAAATTAATGGCATTATCCCAAATTGGAAGTATTTAAAGAAGACATTTTAAACATTGTTAGTTTTTGTAAATGATGATTTTCAGACAATGCCTGGATCATAGTAATGTCATAGTGTATAATAAGATTTTGGTACAAAGTATTTGGGATGGCATGTGAGCCTTGATAGAAATCACCTACCCACACAAGAAAAAACGAAGATCACACCAGGTATGAAAGTAAAATATTTTAAAATTAAGAGCTTTAGGAAAATAAAATGTGCAGAAAAGGGATTTCTGAAAAGAATTGTTCTGCTAATAATCAAGAATAATTTATTAACTATATTTTGCTTTGGTTATCACACTGTTCTGAAACTATTTTTGTGTAAGAAATTCTTAAAGCTGAAAATCATGTGCAATATTAATTTAAATTTATCTGTATTTGGGACTTTATTTTCAGTATTCAAGGATCTTAGACCTCTTTCATTTAGTGTGATATTTATCAACATAAAACACACTGACTGCACAACTGTGAAAGAACAAATCCTGCCAATTAAGGATTAAATACCACAAAACCTGGTATCAACACATATATGAAACATTCCTAAAAGTAGTATTAGCTTATAAGCCAGGTGGTAGAAGGGAAATATAAAAAAAGTAAAGGTGAACAGATAATTTCTAAACACAGAATAAGGTTAAACCCTAATCCATTAAAATCAACAAAATAAGAAGAAATGTGGTCTAGTATACTTCAGAAGGGTTATAAGTCTGATAAATGTGCCATTACTTTTCTCCATATTCTTACTGATGAGTACCACCAGTATGCTGTGTCCATGGTCTAATACGCTGTTACTATTTCAACTATGCCTGCTTGAAATTCTTCAACAAATAGCAACTCAATATCACAATTCAATCAGTTTTTGAGTCAGGCCATGCCACAAATTCATTAGATATATTTATTACAGTTTGTAGTTAAAGAAAGGCACACAAGCATTACACTTTTATGTGAAAAACGTAAATCCCAAAAATATTACTAGTTTTTCTTAATTTATTAAATATTACAAATCAATGGAATGGGAAAAGTGAAAATCTACACATGAAGAGCAGAGAGATTATTCTTTCCTAACAGGTTCCTCTTACTCAAAAAATGCATTATAAAATTATTTCTTGGCTCAAATAATAACAACAGCTGCTTAAGACACCTTCATTTCAAAGGGCAGGACTTTATGTTGGTGTAAGTTACTGTGGCAGTTCAAGAGGAGACTTGGAGTTATTCAAGTAATATGAAAATATATTCCTCAGTGTATAAACATTGTATAAAAAATAACTGCTTGTGTATGGTTGGTCAGTCAAGCGCTGACACAGTATAATAACATTCCTGCGATGGGAGGGTCGAATATGGTGGATTCCTTTTCATCAGCTTGTTTCAAGGTGCTCTAGTCAACACATAACCTATTTATTTTCAAACATTATTGCTGTTCATACAGGATGTATCTTAGAAATACTCATAAAAGGCACAGGGATCATTTTTGTTGTGAGTCACAATAATATTGAAAGAACATTTCTTTACAAAAAGTGTATAAATAAGGAAACACCCAAACTCAACAGCAGCAAGTAATTAGAAAAGAATTGTCTATTACTAACATGGGACGCTACTAAAGTACAGACCAATGAATGTGAATGTCCTGGATTTCTCATGCTAAAGGATAATAAAAAGAATGAGGATGCTTATGTGTTAACACTGAATCCAAAGTGGTTCTCTTATACGAAGCTCAACTACAAAATATGAAAATAATGTCATTGTTCAATAAAAAAGACTACTGCAGCATGCAAATCAGTCTAAGTAAGGTGTTCACACACCAGATTTATCATGATAAAGAAGTATGGAGCAGATGATTTTAGACAAATGCCAGAGATCACTAACCTACACACTTCAGTACATCAGCAGCCACATAAACAATTCTCAGTCTTGGCGTTTTTAATTTAGATTTTTTTAAGTGTCTCATGTAATACTATCTAATTTCATACACATCTATTGCTTTATAAAGCTATTTCAACTTTTTATGTTGATGATTCAAGCATATCATTTCTCTGATTGGAAACATGATTCTAGGGAGGTGTAAGGTTACATCCTGCACCGTCCTCTGAATTCACCAAAGAAAATTCGCATAAACAGAACAGACTGATCTGTATTGGCACTGACACACACTAATAAAATCTGTCAAATTTAAAAAGTTTCCACATTTTATAAAAGCAATGCAAAAAGCTGTAGATATGGTAGTATTCTCACTATTCATATTCACAAATATAGTCAGCAACTTAGAATACTTGAAAACACAGAGCATAAACATTCTTATATTTTTATATTGCTCAGACAGACAAGTATTTCATGATCTGCAGAGTGAACAATGCATAGCTTCAGTCTCAAAATCATGAAAACATCTTCTGTTAATGCCCTACAGCATACAATAACAGCATACAATAAACAACAAATAATACTGAATAAATCAAAAGCATCAGCTATGCTGAAGCTTCAAGTACAATGAATAATAACAAATAATATCAATGGAGGAACTCATTATGAACATCAGAGCTGTGCAGGGCAATCCTGTTGCCTGTAAGATGTGGGCACTGCAGATGATGACTTTTGCTTCCTTTGTAACAAACTTTGTGCTTGTGCATGGCGTGCTGACTTTCCACGTCCGGAAGCTGCCGCAAGTTCTGATGAGTACGACAAGTATACATGTGACAGATCAGGCTGTTGATACTGAAATAAATGCAGACACAATGGCTAGGTTTTAAATCTATGATTTCACTTAACTTTTTATGTGTCCAGAAAGAACTTTTAGAAATCTAATTTTTTACATTAATGACTGGTACAACAAACAACACACTTTTAACATAAAATTCTGAGTGTTGGACAACCACATAAAAAGTAGAGATGACAACTTATTATCTGTAATTGAGCTACTCATGGTTGTACAGGGAAAAATGGAAGAAGAAAGAAAGGAACTAATTGAGATTGGTGAACAAGGAAGGATGGTGGGAAATATACTAAGATTGTGTAGTGTAATAAAACCAAAATTGAGAGGAATCAAATGGGAAACAGAAACAAGGTGAAGGTGCGTTAACATGGGGCTGGAGAAGGCACTGATGGCAGAGGGCATGAGTCACATTGCAATGGTGCCAGTTGAGTCTGTCAGTAGTTCAGGTTTCACTAGGCATGGACTGAACCTCAATAGGTATGGGAAGGGGAGGTTGGCACAGCTTATAGGTGACAGTGTAGAGGGTGGCGGTGGGATCACTCGTGGAAAAATTCCTGTTGTAGTTGGTGTTAGATCTGCACCTTTTTTAGATTGAAGTCAGATGATAGGTATACTGCTTAAAGAAAGTCCCTCTAACTAAGGAATTACCTTCAGAGGTTGTCACATTTCCAAGTAGAGAATGAATTAGCATATTTGATCAAAATATAAGAGGTATTAGAGATAAAGTTAGTGAACTGCTTACAGATGTTAACTCTGAAATTACTGGTATATCAGAGCAGCACTTAAATAATCTGACAATTCAGAGGCTTTCTTTACCGGGATACAGATTAGCTGGCTGTTTTTCAAGGAGTTCCTTGCGGAGTGGGGAAGTGGCCATGTACGTAAAAAACAGTACTCCATTTCAGTCCATCGATGTATCATGGCACTGCACTGAACAGATATTTGAATGTTGTGCAGTGGAAGTTGAATTTAGTGAAACTAAACTTCAAATTTTTGTTTTTTATAGGACCCCTAACTCTGACTTCGGAGCTTTTGTGCTCAAGTTAGAGAGGGTTCTTGATTAACTTTATAGGAAGTACCAGAAATTAGTTATATGTGGTGACTTCGATATTAATTTTGTATACAATTGTGCAAGAAAAAGGATGTTGGTAGATCTCCTAAACTCATATGATCTGATGCAGACTGCGTTTTTTTCCAGTTAGGGTGCAGAGAAACAGCAGCACAGCCACAGACAATATTTTTATTCATTCTTCATTACTAGATGAGCATTCTGTTAGTAAAAGGGTGAATAGCTTTTCAGACCATGATGCATAAAATTTAACACTAAAAGGCTTTCGTACCCAAACAAATGTAACATATAATTACAAACTATGTAGGAAAGTTAATCCAATGACAAGGTTTTTTAAACCTCGCAAGGAAGAAGAGTGGCAGGATGTTTATAGTGCCGATAACATAGATGACAAATATAACGCTTTCCTTCACACTTTTCTCATGCTCTTTGAGAGTTGCTTTCCATTAAAATGTTCTAAATGGGGTACTAACAGTAAAAGACAGCCTGGGTGGCTTATTAGTGGGATAAGGATATCATGTAGAACAAAGTGGGAACTATATCAAAATGTTAGAAGCAGTCACAATCAAGCTACAGTAGCCAATTACAAACAGTATTGTAAGGTGCTTATAAATGTTATTAGAAAGGCAAAGGGTATGTGATACACAAATAGAGTAGCTAATTCACAGGATAAAATTAAATCCCGATTGTCAACTGTGAAGGAAGTGTCTGGTCAGCAGCACACGGTCGACGATATGTCAATTCGTAGTAAAAATATTTCTGTTACTGATTAATCAGATACATGTACAGTATTTAACAATCATTTTCTGAGCATTGCTGGTAAATTAAATAAATTTAGTTTTTACTTGGCAAATGCCTTCTGAGATAGATGTCTGAAATACTCCTTTGTGATACAGGCAAGGGGGAGATTGAGTCAATAATTAAATCACTGAAGACTAAGGACTCCCATGGATGTGATGGGGTGTCTAGCAGAATATTAAAGTGCTGTGCTGCACATGTTAGCCCTGTACTTAACCATATTTGTAATTTTTCCTTTGGAATGGTCAGTTTCCTGAACAATTAAAGTACTCAGTAGTAAAGCTGCTTTATAAAACGGAAGAAAGGGATAATGTAGACAATTTTAGACCTACTTCTATGTCGTCAGTGTTTGCTAAAGTTATTGAAAAGGCTGTGTATGTAAGGATAATTGATCATTTTATATCGCACAATTTGTTATCAAATGTACAGTTCGGATTTAGAAGTCGTTTAACAACTGAAAATGTTATATTCTCTTTTCTCTGTGAGGTACTAGATGGGTTAAACAAAAGGTTTCAAATGCTAGGCATATTTTTTGAATTAACTAAGGCGTTTGATTGTGTTGATCACAATAGTTGGACCACTATGGAATATGGGGAGTAGCTCACAATTGTTTCACCTCTTACTTTAACGACAGACAGTAAAAGGCCATTATTCACAGTGCTGAGAATGTCTGTGATGTGGGGTCTGAGTAGGGTACAGTCAAATGGGGGGGGGGGGGGGGGGGGTGCCCCAGGGATCAGTGTTGGGGCCACTCCTGTTCCTTATTTATATAAATGATAGTATTATGGTTAACGATAGTATGTGTAATGATAGTATTATGGGTAACTCTAAAATGTTTCTGTTTGCTGATGACAATAGCTTGGTAGTAAAGGATGCTGTGTGCAACATTGGCTCAGTTTCAAATAGTGCAGTTCATGACATCAGTCCATGACTTGTAGAAAATAAGCTAACACTAAATCACAGTAAGACTCAATTTTTACAATTTCTAACACACAATTAAACAAAACCCGACATTTTAATTTCACAGAATGAGCATATGATTAGTGAAACTGAACAGTTCAAATTTCTAGCTGTTCAGATAGATAGTAAATTGTCGTGGAAAGCCCACATTCAGGATCTTGTTCAAAGACTTAATGCCGCCATTTTTACTATTCAAACGGTATCTGAAGTAAGTGATTATTCAACACAAAAATTAGTCTACTTTGCTTATTTTCATTCTCTTACGTTGTATGGTATTATATTTGGGTTAACTCTTCCCATTCTAAAAGCATATTTTTGGCTCAGAAATGGGCACTTCAGGCAATAAGTGCTGTAAGTTCGCGAACTTCTCGTCGACCCCTGTTCACTAGTCTGGGTATTCTGTTGTGGAGTTCCATGAAATTTAAGCTGATTCTTAGGTAATAATGTTGACTGCATCTACTTAAACTTATAGCTTGACTTTTTTGGGCTCATAAACATTTTACTTTTATCTGTTATTACTTTTATGTTGTGATTTCATGTACTGACCTGTCCCATGAACTTGGAGATTTGCTACTCAATTTGGTCCTGCGGAACTTCATGTGTAGATAAATAAATTAAAAATAGACAAAAAATTGACATTTAGAGCAAGGCATTGCTGTACTGTACGACACGCTGGATAAGAAGTTCTCACCTACGCAGGTATAAGAAGAGTACTGTGATGCTGTTGTAGCTTGTTCCATTTGCAATCTCCTCTCCCTTCCGTATTTCTTACTAGTTTAGATATCTTTCACTCTTCGTCTCTGCCTTTTTTTTTTTTTTTTTTTTTTTTTTTTTTTTAAATTCTGTCATCCTTATGCCTTTTCCATCCTTGTTCATATTTCTTTAAAAATTTTATTACTAGTTCACTTTTCACTGTTTTAACCACATCTTTTTCACTTTCAGTGACTACATATACAACTTGCCTGTTCCTGGTCCTGTTCCTGCTGTACACAATCTTTTCCCATCTTCTAGTCCCCTCCCGTCATAAATTACAACTGAAGCTCATCAAACTACATCTGTATTCTTTCTGATATGCTGCACGCAATAGGAATCAGGTTCCAAAAGCTTAAGAAAGCAGTTATTATTACTTTTATACAAATATTCTCAGTTCAGAATTTAATCTTAAATTTAAGTGGTAGTCTATCCACTCAATCACTATTAAGAAATAATCAAAATGTATCCAAATAGAAGATGTACAGACATCCACAGTATAAACATTGACTTATCAACCATCAGAATTTTTAAAATTCAGGATTTGTGTGAGCTGCATTGCCACCTCAGAATTTATATTTTACAGGGTTGTACAAATTTTGTCCTAAGGATTGAAGAGTAACAATGGATAAAAATCCTTTTATTCAAAATCAAATCTGCAAGTGTTAGTGTAGTGGTTTCATTGTTACTGTCAACCTTCCTAACAGTGCTGGTAGGCTTAACACAAGATGTCTTTTAGGACATTTGCAGTAAATACATGAGCATTTTCAATACGTTATTCTTAAAGCATTCTTTTACATCAAATTAGGTAAACTGGAGAGAGGGAGCGGAGGTATGCTTGTGCAGCATTCTGTAAATTTTCTTGGCTAGAAAAATCCCTGGCTTTGAGTTCTGATTGATATTGTGTGGCCATCACAAAGATATGGTAAATTTAAGGATGAACATGCACCAAATGCACATGCAATAATAGAATTCCCTCCAAATAAAGAGGAAGCAAGGCTTCAATGTTATTCTAGATTTACTTCTTTAGGTCTCCTGTAGTTGTGAAGATTTTCTCACATTTGTTGGGTAAAAATTTGTGCATGTTCATACTTCCCTCTACAATGCTATGCACAGCTTATTTCAGCCTGCCGTGTCAGTTCAAAAATTTAGTATAGTCACATGGGAAGAAAACCTGAATGCTGATAGTTAAGCTGGTCACTGATGCTCCATGTCCTTACCTCTTTCAATATCACATTGTGTTTATTGGATTGTCTTGATATTTCAAGAACGTAAATTTACGATTTCCTTAGTCTTGAGTAGGAGTAAAAACTAGACTGTTTTTATTGACACAAAGATTTTCCATAACAGCTTTTAGACAACCAACCATTAACACCCTGTATGCACAAACTATGCTTTCTTCTATTATGTAGATTCTTTGTATATGTCTTACATGGTATCATCCCAAACCAACTATGCAGAAGACTTGCACCCAATCTCTCTTCGCTATCAGTTTTGTCTTTCCGTTAACACATGAATGTTAGCGACCATGATAGTTATTCTGTGTTATCACTATTGTATGCACCTACAATTCTACACACATGGTATAAATGTAATCAGGATCCCATGGTTGACATGTGCAAGCACAAGACACATTCCCTAATTCAAGAACCTATTAATGACAGTGATATAGGTCTACAATTATGTGCATGTCTACCATCCGGTCTTGAAAAGGGGAATTATCTGTGCAAATTTCCAAATACTTGGTACCCTCCACTCCTCCAGTGATCTACAATAAACTTCTGCTACAAGAGGGAGCAAGTTCTATCATACAATCTGTGCAGAACCTTGCAGACATCTCATATATCCAGAGGCCTTTTCACTGTTAATTGAGAGTATAATAGAAAATCAATTCAAATCACTAATTTCAATATTTCCCATTTTGGCATTCATGCAACAACTGAAAGGTGGAACTATGCTAAGATCTTCTGCATTGAAACTTGTCCTCCTCTCCCTTATCTTCAATTTCGACGCCAGTATGTTGAATAAGTGACTGACCTTACTTACTGACTGTAGGTAGGACCAAAACTTCTTAGACTTTTTGTTCAGATCAGTTGACGAAATTTTAGTTTTGAATTCACTACATGCTTCTCGCACTTCTCTACTAGTACTCATTTTGGCTCCATTCAGCTTTCGTTTGTCAATTAGGTTTTTACTTTGATTGAATCTGCAATAAAGCTCTCTGCTTTTGTAGCAACTTTTTAACACAACTAGGGAATCACAGTCAGTCTTTCTCATCTTTCAAAACCTTGCAAGGCATGTATAGGTGTAAGGTGTATTATACACTGCTGCTTAATTCTCACCCGCCTGTGATCCACATATTCGTCTCCAGAGCCAAGGAAGAGGAACAAGATGTGGGTTCAGTAGAAACAGATGGAGAGGGGAATGTAACCCCTGCACGAACATGTATATTCAAGCCCAGGGCCCAGCATCCAGGAAGATGACAGTGTCCTTGTTGTATCAATAGCTACAATGCCACAACGTAGGTGCTCTCTGCTAGGTTGGCACTACGACACCGACACCGACGACAGCGCCCTCTAGCCGGTGCTGTGCAGCTCTACGAGCGCCACTCTCGATTCTACCCATCTGATTCCAAGTAGACGACCTAGCAACATCGTTTCTATTTCATAGTGGGCGGGCCACTACAGATTTTGCCTGTGTAACTTCTGTGAGCTTGATACATCCGGCTTCGCACCTACGTGCTCCTCAGTGTAAAGTTATGTATTCATCTTCTTGCTAAAGTAAAGGTGATTTAAATTCACACTGCAGTACTGAGTGTTCTGCCTCACCGGCTCCTCCTAGCTTCCTACCTTCGGCCTACCCTTCAGTTTTCAGGAGCACACCCACGCGCCGCTTTCCAGATGGGATAAAAATTCCTCACTCTTGCTACAGATTTGTGCTTGGTCAAATATTTGCAGCAATTCAAAGACCATGGGAATGTTGTTCTCTGCAGGTGATACAGATTGACAGTTGGTCTCACTGAGTGTTCTCGTGCAGCTGTCATCATCCATCTCCAGTAATAGGGGTCATTTGTGTATTGTGAAGATTTGTGACCAAAATGCGAACACCACATGGGAGAAGGGGCGAGGGGGAGGGAGGGGGAGGGGGGGGGGGAGAGGCTTTACGCTGCAGCAGTATACCATTACTTTTACCTTTTCAGACAATATAAGGCAACATAATGCAAAATAAAGCACCAGTGTACATTTTTATCTTTTGGCTCCCATTGGATATGGTGGAAAAAATGGACACACTGTAGTTCCAGGTTTCGTATGTCTGCAATGTGAGGCTGCAATAGAAAATTGCATTCTAGACCATTTTTAGGCTCTCATGATGAGTAATGGTTACGAGACTGTCACAGAGCTTCTCACAGAAAAGCAGTGTCAGTGAGTGAGTAGAGGTCAACATTTTTATCAGCATAGAGTCATTTTAAATTTTGCTACTTCATGTTACTGCCCTAAATCTGTCCTCAATATGCCACAAAAAAATTTTGTGGTAAGAAAGGACTCATAATCTATTTGGATATGAATTATTTACCTAGTGCAGTATTTCTGACTGTTTCTTTTAAATCTACTTGCTTCTCAGGGTGTGGCCATGGAAGTGAAAATCTTGGGATGTTTTATTCAAAATGAATAATGAAAACGGAAGTCTGTTAAAAGCAAACTAAGTAACCATAAATGGGGTCCTATAGAAAAGCCAGCTCATAAACAAGGTAACCACCCCACTGACCAGATTTCATAAAAAGAAATGACAAAATCAGGTTGTTGCACTGCAATGGCTCAGTCACAAAAAAAGTACTATGAGCAGGCTGCAACATGGGGTCAAATGACCAACTGTGCTGCAATAGGTGGCATAAATTCACACTATTAAAATTATGATACACAAAATACATAAAAGGAAAAAAAATAGCTCTGGTGTCTTTTAGACAGTGCTGAAGGTGATATCACTACTGAGCCATAAACAATCAAAAGTGCAAGCCTCTACACATGTACTAACTCATTAAACACAGGCTATGGAATGTCAGTTCTGATTAGTGTTCTGAAACTGATCCCTATATCTTTACCTTCCATGTCAGCCAGGAAAAAGGATACAATACAGGTCACAGAATTATCACTCAGTTACTCAGGGTAATAGAGAAATACAGAGAGAAAAATCTAAAAATAAAAGTACAAAGAGCTTCTTGTTTGAGAGTGTTGGGGCGCTGATAAATCACACTGAACTACAAATTAATACTACTCATATTGACTTCACATACCTCAGAACCTTGTGCTGCTGTGTTTGCTGGCAACTGTTTCCTCATGTTATTGCCTGTGTATGCAACACACTTTAACTGCCACTCACCAATGTCTTCATTCCAATGAACGTATTGATCTATCATTTCCTGAAATTGCATTAACACTCAAGTATTTAAACACCACAGAAGCTATTACGACAACAATAAATAAGTCGTGAGATTACAACTGATACACATCAAAATGGACGACACAACAGTGTTATCCATATTTTAAACAAACAGGCAAAAATAATCCTCTTAACATATGAAAATACATCATGCATACCAAAGTGTGTCACATACTTTAAAAACATTACTGAGTCATATGGCTGCAAAGAAATGTAGAACATTTTGCAGGAGGTGTGTCTGTACCATGAGCTGGTGGATAGATGCCATTGTAGGGGGAAGTGATATCACCCGCCAGCTGTTACAGCGGAGATGCAGATTCAAAAAGTGGAAATGCAATTCAGTAATATTTTCACATTTGGGGCACAACACATAAACATTAGGAAAGGATCCCAGCATACAGTCTGGTGTAATTAAATTTGATTTGAAAGCTGATTATGGGCCACTCAAATATGAGCTGAACTCAGAAATTAATCCAATTGGTCAGGAAACGATACACCGAAGCAGGATGTTTCTTAGAGCAGAAGTACGGATAAAAATAGGCAACTGGAAAAAACGACCATGACGATGGAGGGTGTAGCTAATCACTGTGACAGTAAAACAGAAAATTTTCCATATATTTCGGCGGGTAAGACGACCTTCAGATAAGACGAAGTATAAATTTCCGTCAAAGAGACATAATTTTACCGTATGCCCATCCTATAAGATGATCCCCAAACTGTCAATGACCCATAAAGTTATTTTAGAACAGTGATCATCTGGATAATAATATACGCACTGATTCAGGTAATGATCTTGAGTATTTATAACAGTGTCGTGCATTATTGTGGCCAAGATAGATACGAAGCCCACACCTACTACAGTAGTACAAGTTTATATGCCAACTGGCTCTGCAGATGACGAAGAAATTGAAGAAATGTATGATGAAATAAAAGAAATTATTCAGATTATGAAGGGAGACAAAAATCTAATAGTCATGGGTGACTGGAATTCGAGTGTAGGAAAAGGGAGAGAGGGAAACATAGTAGGTGAATATGGATTGGGGCTAAGAAATGAAAGAGGAAGCCGCCTGGTAGAATTTTGCACAGATCACAACATAATCATAACTAACACATGGTTTAAGAATCATGAAAGAAGGTTGTATACATGGAAGAAGCCTGGAGATACTAAAAGGTATCAGATAGATTATACAATGGTAAGACAGAGATTTAGGAACCAGGTTTTAAATTGTAAGACATTTCCAGGGGCAGATGTGGACTCTGACCACAATCTATTGGTTTTGACCTGTAGATTAAAACTGAAGAAACTGCAAAAACGTGGGAATTTAAGGAGATGAGACCTGGATAAACTGAAAGAACCAGAGGTTGTACAGAGTTTTAGGGAGAGCATAAGGGAACAATTGACAGGAATGGGGGAAAGAAATACAGTAGAAGAAGAATGGGTAGCTTTGAGGGATGCAATAGTGAAGGCAGCAGAGGATCACATAGGTAAAAAGATGAGGGCTAATAGAAATCCTTAGGTAACAGAAGAAATATTGAATTTAATTGATGAAAGGAGAAAATATAAAAATGCAGTAAATGAAGCGGGCAAAAAGGAATACAAACGTCTCAAAAATGAGATCGACAGGAAGTGCAAAATGGCTAAGCAGGGATGGCTAGAGGATAAATGTAAGGATGTAGAGGCCTATCTCACTAGGGGTAAGATAGATACTGCCTACAGGAAAATTAAAGAGACCTTTGGAGAAAAGAGAACCACTTGTATGAATATCAAGAGCTCAGATGGAAACCCAGTTCTAAGCAAAGAAGGGAAAGCAGAAAGGTGGAAGGAGTATATAGAGGGTCTATACAAGGGCGATGTACTTGAGGACAATATTATGGAAATGGAAGAGGATGTAGATGAAGATGAAATGGGAGATATGATACTGCGTGAAGAGTTTGACAGAGCACTGAAAGACCTGAGTCGAAACAAGGCCCCAGGAGTAGACAACATTCCATTGGAACTACTGACGGCCTTGGGAGAGCCAGTCCTGACAAAACTCTACCATCTGGTGAGCAAGATGTATGAAACAGGCGAAATACCCTCAGACTTCAAGAAGAATATAATAATTCCAATCCCAAAGAAAGCAGGTGTTGACAGATGTGAAAATTACCGAACTATCAGTTTAATAAGTCACAGCTGAAAAATACTAACACGAATTCTCTACAGACGAATGGGAAAACTAGTAGAAGCCAACCTCGGGGAAGACCAGTTTGGATTCCGTAGGAACACTGGAACACGTGAGGCAATACTGACCTTACGACTTATCTTAGAAGAAAGATTAAGGAAAGGCAAACCTACGTTTCTAGCATTTGTAGACTTAGAGAAAGCTTTTGGCAATGTTGACTGGAATACTCTCTTTCAAATTCTAAAGGTGGCAGGGGTAAAATACAGGGAGCGAAAGGGTATTTACAATTTGTACAGAAACCAGATGGCAGTTATAAGAGTCGAGGGACATGAAAGGGAAGCAGTGGTTGGGAAGGGAGTAAGACAGGGTTGTAGCCTCTCCCCGATGTTGTTCAATCTCTATATTGAGCAAGCAGTAAAGGAAACAAAAGAAAAATTCGGAGTACGTATTAAAATTCATGGAGAAGAAATAAAAACTTTGAGGTTCGCCGATGACATTGTAATTCTGTTAGAGACAGCAAAGGACTTGGAAGAACAGTTGAATGGAATGGTCAGTGTCTTGAATGGAGGATATGAGATGAACATCAACAAAAGCAAAACAAGGATAATGGAATGAAGTCTAATTAAGTCGGGTGATGCTGAGGGAATTAGATTAGGAAATGAGGCACTTAAAGTAGTAAAGGAGTTTTGCTATTTGGGGAGCAAAATAACTGATGATGGTCGAAGTAGAGAGGATATAAAATGTAGGCTGGCAATGGCAAGGAAAGCGTTTCTGAAGAAGAGAAATTTGTTAACATCCAGTATTGATTTAAGTGTCAGGAAGTCATTTCTGAAAGTATTCGTATGGAGTGTAGCCATGTATGGAAGTGAAACATGGACGATAAATAGTTTGGACAAGAAGAGAATAGAAGCTTTCGAAATGTGGTGCTACAGAAGAATGCTGAAGATTAGATGGGTAGATCACATAACTAATGAGGAAGTATTGAATAGGATTGGGGAGAAGAGAAGTTTGTGGCACAACTTGACCAGAAGAAGGGATCGGTTGGTAGGACATGTTCTGAGGCATCAAGGGATCACCAATTTAGTATTGGAGGGCAGCGTGGAGGGTAAAAATCGTAGAGGGAGACCAAGAGATGAATACACTAAGCAGATTCAGAAGGATGTAGGTTGCAGTAGGTACTGGGAGATGAAAAAGCTTGCGCAGGATAGAATAGCATGGAGAGCTGCATCAAACCAGTCTCAGGACTGAAGACCACAACAACAACAACAACAACATTAGCTATTCAGTTTTGCAGACATAATTGCTCTTCTACTACACAGCTGGTATGGTTGCACATGTAATAAAGCAAAAGCCTCCTTCAGCACTGTTACAGTTTTGCCTGTAGAAGCATGTGCCGAATAACAAACTCATATGTACAGCTAACAAGTATTGTTGTAAGCTGTGTTGCATGTTCAAACAGTTTGTACTGCATGTGTAATTGGCAGAAAATTTGTGAAGTGTGTGCCTAATGATGGAACCAACAAAAAGGAGGAAGTACAACACAAGAATCAAGTTAAAGCTCATAAAACAGGCTAAAGAATCAAACAACTATACTGCAGCAAGGGTTTTCGATATAACAGAGAAGATGCTGTTAAAAAAGTGCCAATGAAAATTTGTTCTATGAGGAGAGGAATAGCTTGCTGGCCAGATTTAAAAAATAGCATTGCAAAATGGATACAAGAACAGAAGCAGAATTGTTATATTGTCACAAGAAATTACTGAAAGATCTTGACAATAAAGTTACGAGTTTTTTTAAGTTTGTTAATTCTATGAGGCAAAAATACAACTTTTCACTATCTCATATTGTAAATATGGATGAAACCTCAACAAACTTTGATATGATAAACAAAAGAACTGTGGAAACGAAAGGCATAAACACTGTTAAAGTCAAAAGTACAGGCCATGAAAAGACCAGGCTTACAGTAGTACTAACATGCATCGCAGATGGAACAAAGTTAAAAGTTATGGTCATTTTCAAGCGGAAAACTGTTCCTAAAATAAAATTTCCACTAGACATTTTTGTACATTTTCATAAAAAGGGATGAATGGATGAGAATGGTGTAAAATTGTGGATGGAAAACGTGTGGTAGAGGTGATCAGGTGCTCTACAAAATCGACGAAGTTTGTTGGTGTGGGATATGTTTCACAATCACATAACTAAGAATACAAAAAATCACACAGCATGAAGCAATAGTAAGATTGCTGTTATACCGGGTGGTTTGACTTTGATACTACAACCTTTAGATGTCTCTCTGAATAAAACAGTCAAAGAACACATGTATGAACAAAGGAACAATCAGATGAGTGGTAAAAAGTCGTTTACGAAAGGTGGAGCTATGCAGCTGCATCAATTGATGTTTTGTGTGATCATGGGAAAAAGTGATAGTGGAATCAGTGATCAAACTTTCATAAAGTGTGGGATTTCCAACACTCTGGATGGCACTGAGGACGATTTGCTATTGGATACTGATGACAAAGCAGAAATCAATTCACAAGGTGCAGAATACGATGAGCGTCTCAACAATGAAAGTGTGGATGTAACTGAGGAGCTGCTTTCCTTAGATGATGATTGTAAGGATTTTACAGTGTCCTAATTATTAGACGACCCTGATATTTGGTGCCCTTTTTTCATGCTTCATGCTTCTTATCTGCCAAAGTATATGGTACATACACAATGTGATGATACCAGATTTTTTGTGGAGGAAAAATTTGATTAATGTAGATGTAAATAAACAGTCCCAGGAAGCACAATTGCAATGTATTAATACTGAACAATACGTGTAAGAATTTTATAGTAAAACATTATTTTATGCAATCTTAAGAAGCACGTGTACCTTGTTGAATTTTTGATAGATTTCATAATGTGTTAGTTGTATATTGGTTAAATGGAGAAAAAGTCATGTTTTGGTGGTAATATGTACAGATGGGAAGTAAAGATGAAGTTTGTGAATCAATTTCTAGACAGAATACATGCACTTTTTGAATTTTGAGCTAAAGGGAAGTATCAATCCATACCGAGAGACTTTAGCAAAGGAAGAAGAAACACACATCAATGCTACTTACCGGCAATGGCTCAATAAAACTATACAATTTGAAGAAAACATGACCCCCAATATAAATCTCTGCAAGACTTATCTGTCGTTTGCATTTCTCTCCCATCCTGTTCTTCATTCCACATACCAGCTTCTCAAACTCCCCCCCCCCCCCCCCTCCCCCAATTCTAGCTCTCTCTTTGGAACATTCCCCCATATGTTTATGTTTCTCTTCCTCCTATTTGGTACTCTTTAGATCTTTGTTTTTATTTTCTCTCTCTCTTCGCCCCTTCTTGCATCTGTACTGATAATTAGTACAAAAAAATCTGACTTGGAAAGGGAGACTGGGATTTAGATGTTAGATGAACTAGTATACAGATCAGTGACTTAACATTAGCGATTCTGCTGCTTTACATTTCCTGTTCTTTATGAGTGCAGATCTCAAGCTGTAAGACTGATAGTACAGGGAACTGGGTCAATGACTTGTATGCACAAGGTCAACGATCACCACGATTGGAAAGAAAGTCCGAGTTTTCCTTCGCATTTCATTGTCAGCCGGCAACTAAAGCCATTACACAACAGCAGATAACTTAGATTGTGTAGCAATAGCATGTAAGAGGAATGAATTAATTATAAGATTTATATTTTCCTGTATAGTGAAGCACAAGTTAGGGAACTAAGAATCTGAACATATCTAAAGTTTTTCCATTTATTTCAAACAATGGAAAATCTAGGATGGAATATTGCAATATTATGAAAAGAATAGATTGCTGCTCAACATATAGTGGAGATGCTGAGTCACAGACAGGAACAACAAAAAGACTGCTAAATAAGTAAGCTTTCAGCCAAAAGTCCTTCTTCTGAATCAGACAACATACACCACTGTCTCTGACTGCTGAAGCCAGACTGGACACTGGTCATCATGTGTGTGCAAGTTGTGTCTACGTGAATGAATGAGTGTGTGTGTGTGTGTGTGTGTGTGTGTGTGTGTGTGTGTTGTCTAATTCAGAAGGAAGCCCTTTGGCTGAAAGCTACTTGTTTAGCTGTCTTTATGTTGTGTCTGTCTGTGACTCAACATCGCTTATATATGGCGAGTAACTATTTTTTCATTTATATGTTTTTTCAGTTTATATTGGGTGTTTCAAGAAGCTATAACTTTTATAGAACTGGATTTTGCACTGTTCTGTTTTTCATATTTCAGTGTATAAGTGGGAAGGGAGTGAATAAACAGTATCATCTAGACACAAATCTTTGTCTTTCACTGCCTTCAAAATCTCATAGCATACAGCATCATAGAATCGATAACTTTACATTAATATGGAATAACAGTAACCTCTTTATACTTTTGGTGCACAAAAGTCGTGCGTAGAGTGCAATACAATAGGGAGAGCCGAGGTGCACACATGGTCAGCAAATGTTTGGATAAAAGGAGTGATTAAACAGTTTAATTTTTTATTTGTGTTCCTAACAAGTGAAACATGGAAAATTTGTATAAAAAAGTAAAAGCTAATTATGTGTTTGCTTTTTCATTATAATATCAAATGCTGACTATGAAAGTGCAGTGCGGGTGACATGAAAACTACTTTAAATGATCAGAATAAATTATTACTGGACATGAAACAACATTACAGCCCACATGGAGCTTTAAAATAAAGTAAATCATAACTAAATCAGAACACTATGTGTGTGTGTGTGTGTGTGTGTGTGTGTGTGTGTACAGGGAAGAGAAAGAAGGGGGAGGGAATTGCACATTCATGTGATTATACTTCAGAGACAGTATTTGCTATGAGTTTTGAAAAGTAAAAGAAAAATAGTGATGTATGCCAGTCTTCTAGCGTAATTATTTCTAAGATATATTTCATTTAGGAGTGTGTCTAGCAATTGCATACCTGCCAACTTTTGAAAAGGCCTATCAGTAAAACTCGTGTGCAACAAAAAATCTAATGGTTTTCGATAGACCCCCAGCTTGATGAAAATAATAATACTTCTGGGCTACAAAATACAATAATTCGTGCTTTAAACAGGATATTTCCATGAAATCACATCTACTTACATCATAGGCCAATTATTTGTAGATGAACATAGCAATCAAGAAGAAATCCATGTTAAACAGCAGCAGGAGTGGCGAATATTGGTTTGAAGCATACATAACAGGACTTCCTCGATAAATTAAGCAAGATATGTGATAATTGAAAAATTTTTTACACAATAAAACTTGTTTAACATAACACAGGCAAGAAATAATACATGGTGTATCAAAAAGAATCATCCAGTCTTCAAAAATTGTAACTATTATGTTATTTGTGTGTGAACAACAAACTGTTGGAAAAAGCAAACTCTCGAGCTTTACACGGTCCCTGCCAGGTTGCAGCACTGTCCACCCACTTCAGTTCTAGTACATATGGTGTTGAGACAACAGAAAGCATTTTGTGCTCTATGTTTTGCACAGTGCACGTCAGCAATAACGGTTTAGCGTGACTTTCGTACTAGGTATGGTGCGCATCCTCCTACAGCACAGAGCATCAGACGATGGCATGAACAATTCCAAGAAACAGGTTGTTTGTGTAAAGGCCCATTGCTGGGCCATCCCCCAAGTGTATGACACAGGCGTCTAACGCATCTGCCATAGTTTCACAAGAAGTCTGCAGAAATCCATTCGCCACGCAGCTCGACAGCTCAACATGCCCCTGATGTCCATCTGGTGTGTGCTGCATTGATGTTTACACATGAAACCATACAAAATTCAGCTACTGCAAGCTCTCTCGGAAGGTGACAAACAACAATGTGTGGAGTTCTGTAATTTCATTGTAGGCAAATTGGAGGATGACAGTTTTCTTCCACACTTAGTGTTTAGTGACGAGCACATATCTCAATGTGCTTGAGAACCTTCTTTTCCACAGTTGGAGACTGATTTGAATGACTTTATTTAACAACAGGATGGGGCACTGCCGCACTGGCATCTGGAACTGTGAGAATTTTAAAATTAAAGGATTACTGAATGATCGATCGGTCGCACTGTATCAAATGATTCAGCATCACATTACTGGCCTTCAAGGTCACCAGACATGACCGTATATGATTATTTCTGGTGGGGGTTTATAAAAGACTCTGTTTATGTGGCTCCATTACCAGTGACAATGACTGAACTGAGACATTGTATAACAGCAGGTGTGGAAGCTGTAACTCAAGACATACTCGCTGCAGTGTGAGAACAATTTGAATACTGCATTGACATATAGACGTGCCGAATCGGATGATTCTTTTTGCTACACCCTGTATAATACACACTGGAAGTCATACGCTAGTTCTACTTTAAAGTCATAGTGACGGCTTTTTTAGCTGCCTGCAAAAAGTATTGAGAAAAAGTTTTGTCGTAACAGGGATCAGAACTCCTGGTCTTCAAAACAGAAAGACTGCAGAGATTCATTGGACAGGATGATCTGAACTCTCTTCTATTTTTCTTTACAATGTTGAGAACACGTTCACATTCAGCATTGCTATGGTCATAGAATAGAGAGAATTACTCTAGAAATTTGGTTATACTTAAGAAGTTCATCAGTTCTACAAATTCTTGATATTTGTGCCCAACTGGAATCACTTGCAGCATTTTGATTTGCAGCCAGTGTCATCTACCTGAAGAGCTGTGAACTGCCTCTGAATCTTATTCACCACTTCATCTCTAGTTTCATTCTCTTCCTCGCATAACATGACAGGAAACATTTCCTAAAAAAAACGAATGGAAGAAAACTGTGCATCTTCAAGTGTCTAACCTTCAGCATGCCTTAACACATCACTCTTGAGTGGAAACTTGTTGATGATGCAGTCACAGGCAGTATGAAAGTAGTTTCTCACGGATGCAAAGAAAAGGGATTTATCGGTATCCTGGAGATAGTTAATTATGAAGTCTGAGTGCCAGTAACTAACCCATCATCACTTCTTTGATTTTGAGCCAAGTTGTACTCAACTTCAAGCAATGTGGAGCTTTTGACAATTTTGAAATTAACAAACTTGGTGAACATCTTCTTTAGCAAATCCATTAGGAGTTCTAATAAAAAGTAAACTTGTGGGGAAGAAGTCTGAAGGGCAATATTCAATTTGTCAAATACAGGAATTGTCACATGAAGAAAAGTGCAAAATGCCTTGTTCAAGTCTGAGGATAGGAACACAAACAATTTTTCCTCACGTGTTGTAGCAGAAGTCTTACTTTTTAGGGTGGGTTTGTCACATTTGGAAGAATATGCTATTCTTTTAGGGGCATGTGTAGTAGAAGAATCAAGAATTCTCTTCTTCTGATACTCTTTGGATCCACTTTGTTCAACTATAGGTATTCTGAAAGACGTCAAGATTGTGGAAATGTTTTGGGTACATAATATTACTTCCTCCTCGAAGACAAGAGCAGATACCACATCTGCCTAAAGATAACCACCTAGTACATACATGCTTCAGAATTTTCTTTGGCTCTTTACCATATATTTTCTCAAATTTCTGAAGGCATTCTTTTCTTTTGACACTCTTCTGTAAGAAATAAAATATACTGTTGCAGAAGAAGGTGAGTAGCGCCGTAGTGTAGTGGTTATGATACTAAACTGTTGCATGGAGGGTCATGATTTCAGAACTCACCTGGACCGTACAATTTTAATTTCTTCATTAAGTGAAGTTAGTGTTCGTCATTCATCTAATTACACCTTCTTCTACGTGACATTATTCTGGTGGAGATGCTGGGTATTGGAACTTGTGATAGCAACTGTGTGCCATGCCACGAGACATCCCTCCGGGTTCTCTGGTGACAATGGCCACAATCCAAGCAAGTGGCTGAAGGTATATGAGCGTATAGCCAAATTTAACAAATGGGATGACACCGTGTGTTTGGCCAACGTATTTTTCTACTTGGAGGGCACTGGCAAGCAATGGTATGAGAACAACGAGGAGAAGTTCACAAGCTGGGAAGTATTCTAGGCAGAACTGCGCAAATATTTCAGTGACACACAATGACAGAAGTGCAAGGCTGAAGATAAATTAAAGTACAGGGCACAGAGTCCAGGAGAAACTAAAGCATCCTACATTCAAGATGTCTTGGAGCTGTGTAAAATAGTGGATCCCAGAATGAAGGAGGAAGATAAGGTTGCACATCTCATGAAGGGTCTTGCTGAGGACATGTATCAAGCCCTAATCCTGAAGGAGGTTTCGATAGCAGACGACTTCATAAAATGGTGCAAGTATATCGAGACAATGGTTTTTTTTTTTTTTTTTTTTAAAAAAAAAAAGAAGAAGAATTAAATTCAAGTAGTTTGAACGGCTTCCAAACATTGTATCAATGTCTGTCATGGAGGAAGCAACTCATTTCACAAGTGTTCTTCATCACATAGTGACAGGAAGTTCAGAAGGCACTTGGATTGCACAGTGAGCAAAAAACTGAGATGCTTCAAGAGGTCATATCGGAGGAAATGGAACAGACATTGAACCCAATCTCTCATCCTTCATTTCCCTTTAAAACGGTGAAAAAGTTGAGACCCAGGCGGAGTTACGTTCCTACAATGCTGCATGAGGAACTAGTTTTATGTTTCCACTGTGGATGACTGGGACATGTGGTGGGCTACTCTCGAGAAAGGCGTCGGATATTTGACAATACCCGCGCCAGAAGACAGTAGATCGATCTTAGCCAATGGCAACTCCGGGACGACGAAGATGAACAAGAAGATGTGGGTGCAGGATGACGTAGGTCATCATCACCGCAAGCTAGCCGCTGGAGAGGACGCTCCCCAACACGCTGATCGAGGTCTCCATTGCCGTTTAGAAGCTCCAGCCGATCACCTAGATGCCGCAATCTGTAAAACTAAAGGAGGTGAGGCCGCAGAAGAGCAAAATCCTTCGCCATCCATCACTACAAAAATGATAGGAAACTACGTCGACATCGTCATGGATGGCCGGCCAGCCCAAGCTCTTGTGGACTCTGGAGCATCATAATCAGTCGTTTCAGAGAAGTACCATCGCCAGTTGCAGAAAATCGCATTCATTGACAACAAGACATCTCTGCTGAAGGTGGCTAATGGGAAATATGTAAAACCTACAGGAAGATGTGTCATTCTTGTGGGTATAAGTGGCCATACACAGCCCTTAGAATTCATAGTCTTACAAGAGTGTAGTCATGACATCATTCTCGGATGGGACTTTTTGAAAGCTTCTCAGGCAATTATAGATAGTGGTCACTCGAAGATTATGCTAGACGAGATGAGATACTGTGGACAGGAAGACGAACATCTGAGTGTCTGGAGACTGTGTGTGCTGGATGAAGTGATCATTCCTGCGGTCAGTGCTAGAAAGGTAACTGTCATGAGTCATGCCATGTATCAACCCATGGATCTTGTAGTGGAATGTAAGAGAAGCATACCACTGAAGAATAACTTGGTCATCCCAGCCTCTGCCGTCCCGTTTAAGAGTGGATACAGTGAATTGTGGATAGTTAACTGCCGCCAAGAACGGCAGATCCTTCGAAGACACATGTGCGTAGCAAACACTGAGCCATTAACTGAAGAACAGCTGAGGGTCATAGAAACCTCCCATGCCGAGTCTGTGGGCGAAATTAGCGCTACCACTACGAGACAAGATCTTCTAGCTTGACTATCACCAGATCTCACTAAGGAACAACAGAGGAAGCTACTTGTCATTCTACAAGAGTACTCTGAATGCTTCAACCCACAGATGAAGACGAAATTAGACAAATCGACAGTCAAGCCCCGGATTAGCATTGGAGACCATCAACCAATAAGACAGAGAGCATACCGTGTGTCAGCAACGGAATGTAGTGTAATTCACGACAAGGTAGAGAAAATGATGAAGAATGACATAATTCAGCCTTTGCAGAGCCCACGGTTATTACCAGTGGTTCTCGTCAGGAAGAAGGATGGCACTTGGCGCTTTTATGTTGATTACAAGAAGCTTAAAAAGATAACTAAATAGGACATTTATCCTCTTCCACGAATTGACGATACTCTAGATTGTCTAAAGGTGGCTAAGTTTTTCTCAACCGTGGACATGTACTCGGCATACTGGCAAATTGAAGCAGATGAGGCTGATCGTGAGAAAACTGCATTCGTCACCCCTGAGGGCCTGTATGAGTTTAAGGTAATGCCGTTTGGTTTGTGTAATGCATCAGCAAGTTTTGAATAGATGATGGATAATCTTCTAAGTCACCTCAAGTGGACGATGTGTCTTTGTTATGTAGATGACGTTATAGTGTTCTAAGAGACATTTGATGAACATATAAAAAGACTGAGGGCCTTTCTTATGTGTCTCCAACAAGGCTTACTGAAATTTAATCCAAGAAAGTGTCTCTTTGGATCAAAAGAAATATAAATACTTGGACGCCATGTGTCAAACAAAGCTGTTTGGCCAGACCCAGAAAAGGTGAGATCTATAACAGAATTTCCTATTCTAAAAGTATTAGAGATGTGAGAAGCTTCCTCAGATTATGTTCTTATTACCGTCGTTTTATCAAAGACTTTTGTATCAAAGCCAGACCACTCTAAGAGTTGTTAAAAGCTGATGCTACATTTGTCTGGGGTGGTGCTCAACAAGATTCTTTCGATGTGCTGCCAAAAGCTCTGATGACTGACCCTGTACTTGGTCTGTATGATGAGAGAGCACCTACAGAACTACACACAGATGTCAGTGGGTATGGGATCAGTGCTGTTCTGGTGCAAATTTCGGATGGAAAAGAGAAGGTTATAGCCTATGCTTCTAGGACACTTACAAAAGCTGAGAGATACTACTCAACTACTTCTTGTTGTGATCTGAGCCATATGCAAATTTTGACAGTATCTCTATGGAAGGCTATTCACAGTTGTTACAGACCATCATTCACTTTGATGGTTGGCAGGTCTTAAGGATCCAACAGGAAGACTCGCCAGGTGGGCACTACATCTTCAAGAGTATGACATTAGCATAGTGTACAAAAATGGAAGAAAACACCTAGATGCCGACTGTCTCTCAAGAATCCCTGTGCAAGACCATCGAGATTTTGATGAAGATAGTGACTGTCTCGCTGCACTCCAGGATCTCTCTGCTGAGCAGAAGAAGGACGCCACGATATCTCAAATTACGCTTGCCTTAAATCGGTCAGAGGGTGTGAAAGAACAATTTAAGGCAGTTAATGGATTACTTTGCAAGAAAAACTTTGATCCATTTGGAAAGAGGTGGCTATCAGTGATTCCTAAACACATGCGCTTAGATGTTCTACAGAAATTCCATGACACACCTGAGGCCGAACATACAATAGAATCTGCAAGAGATTTTTGTGGCCAGGTTTATTTAGGAGTGTCCGTCACTGTGTGTCGCACTGTGGAGAGTGGCAGAGGAGAAAGGCAGTTCCTCAGAAACCACCTGGCCGACCACCAGCCGAAACACCTTTCCGGCGTGTTGGGATGGACCTCCCTGAACCATTTCGAATGTCTACTAGTGGCAATAGATGGATTATTGTTTGCACTGATTATCTGACACGCTATGCCATTACAAAAGCCATGAAAACAACCGAAGCATCTGAGGTAGCCAAATTCACTGTGAAAGACATTGTATTAAAACACGGTGCCCCAAGGTCGGTAATTACTGATAGAAGGAAAGTTTTTCAATCGAATCTTGTGACAGAGGTGAACCGTAGGTGCAACATTACTCATCACATGACGACTGCCTACCATTTGCAAATTAACGGGCTTACTGAACACCTTAATAACACCTTGGTCAACATGCTATCAATGTTCGTCAATGTTGAGCAGAGCAACTGGGATGAGGTGCTACCTTTAGTGACGTTTGCCTACAACACTGATAAACAAGACAACACAGGATTTACGCCATTTGTCCTCGTGCATGGGAGTGAGCCGACTGCGACGATGGACACTGTGTTCCCGTTACATCCTGATGATGTGGACGACGACTGTATCGGCCAGATGTTAACCAGAGCTGAGGAAGCTCGGCAGTTAGCTCGACTCCGCACGCTGCACGCTCAAGAAAACAATCGCCGAAGGTATGACGTGAGCCACTGCCCTGTTGCCTACCAGCCTGGTGACCTCAGGCACTACTTTGGACCTTATAAGGTTGTAAGACAGTTGTCTGATGTTAGTTATGAAGTTGAAGATTTCGATCCCGACACAAGACAACGAATGATCAGCGATACGGTCCACGTCCTTCGAATGAAGCCCTATAAGGATCCTGCAACTCAGGGTAAATTCAAAGCTCCAGTAAAAGGCAACAAGTGGAAAGGTGATGAAGAGTGTGGCAGCAAAAGAAGTTCTAAGAGAATCACTGCCAGTGCAAGAATCAGTCATCAGGAGTTGAGTATGCAGGACTGATGACTTGTGCCCAGACTAGGAGGACATAACACTGAGACGCTGTTCTCTTAAGGAGGGAGCAATGACACAGACGAAGCTGAGTAGCGCCGTAGTGTAGTGGTTATGATACTAAACTGTTGCATGGAGGGTCGTGACTTCAAAACTCACCTGGACTGTACAATTTTAATTTCTATATTCGGTTCGAGTACATTCTAGAAGTATCCACAAATGTCAAGAATTAATATACTGGAATGTTCTTTAGCCGTACATATACTGTATGTGTTCTGGCCGGAGGCAGTTTGCTCCGCACTCTTGTACGTGCAAGTGCTGAATAAACTTTCGTTAAGTGAAGCCAGCGTTCGTCATTCATCTAATTACACCTTCTTCTACGTGACAATATCAACAAGGATCTCATCCATATTAAGTGGTAATCTTCCAGCACCTTTTTCAGCTGCTGAATTAATCAGGTGGCAAATGCAACCTATGATGGCAATACCTGGTTGAACTTCCTTCAGAATCACTGAAACCCCATTTTTGTGTCCTATCGAAAGCCACACAGTTTTCAATTGGTATGTTATGAGAATTCAGCTGTGATAACATCACGTTACCTATGTTTCACCCTGTTGAGTCCCCAACTAATGCTGGTATGGATAGCACAGTGCTCACTACTTTTTCCCGTGGAATATCATAGACTGTAAAAACAACAGGGCACAACTTGGCATTCGCATCACTGCTTCCATTCATTGCTAAATAACATGGTTCGCTCTGAAGCCACTTAACAACTTCAGATGATGCATTTTTTGCTATCTTATTTACAATGCATGTAGTTTTTGTGTGACCACAGCTATATTTCTCTGCAAATTCTGATGTGGGAAACATCTTTTTAAATAAAGCACCAGCATGATCAGCCACACTTAAGGGCACATTGTGTTCCAACCAGAGGGGAACTAAACAGACCTTGGCCCTAATGAAGTCACTGTAAATGTTTCCAGACTTGGCAAAAAAGGTGTTGATTTCTTGTTATCTTCCTTTGATTTAACATAACTTACGTGTTTACCGCTCTTCACATGATTACTTAAATCATATCTTCCACCATGTGCAAGATTAATATCACATCCACATACTGTGAAAAAGGCATATTTTTCTTCCTTTCTTGATTTTAGTATGCACGGAAAATCAACAGAATATGATTATTTAAATGTCTAGAAGTATTGTTTCTTGTTTATTGTTTCTGCAATAGGAATAGAGCATCTGAAAATGTCTGATAAGGGAACCTCCCCATCGCACCCCCCTCAGATTTAGTTATAAGTTGGCACAGTGGATAGGCCTTGAAAAACTGAATCAAGATCAATCAAGAAAACAGGAAGAAGTTGTGTGGAACTATGAAAAAATAAGCAAAATATACAAACTGAGTAGTCAATGTGCAACATAGGCAACATCAAGGACAACCTGAGCTCTAGAGCGCCGTGGTCCCGTGGTTAGCGTGAGCGGCTGCGGAACGAGAGGTCCTTGGTTCACGCCGTCCATCGACTGAAAAGTTTAATTTTTTATTTTCAGACACTTATTATCTGTCTGTCCGTCCGATGCGAGGTAACTGCGCCGTAGTATGGGGACGCTACACCTAAACAAACATCGAAACACACACTGTCAGTCAACTACAGCGCACGGAAGAGAGAGTATTCCTGCTAACGAGGCTACCTGACTGGCAGTTGACTGTTCACTACTTTGGACGAGAGTGCATTAAATACGTGAGATGTATTCCGTGGGCAATATGAATCCAGCAAATACAGCCCACGACTTCAATAACAATCGCACGGTTTTGCGGGGCGGTCGCAAAACACAGGCGCTAAACTTATTACAGTGAACAGAGACGTCAGTGAACGAACGGACAGATCATAACTTTGCGAAAATAAAGAAGGTAAAATTTTCACTCGAGGGAAGACTTGAACCACGGTCCTCTAGTTCCACAGCAGCTCACGCTAACCACGGGACCACTGCGCTCCATAGCTCACATTGGCCTTGATGTTGGCTATCTTACACATGGACTACTCAGTTTGTATGTTTGGCTTACTTTTTTCATAGTTCCACACAACTTCTTCTTGTTTTCTCGATTGATCTGTGTTCAGTTTTTCAAGGCCATCCTGCGCCAACTTATAACTAAATCTGAGGGGGGTGCGATGGGGAGGTTCCCTTGTGAGAATGAATATCTCGATATGTACTGAAACATCAAAAGGAACTGGATCACTGAACGTCACATAAAATTTTGACACAAACACTCAAGACAGTCAACACTTCATTGGAAACATGCACAAAAAGTCTTAAACCATTAAATGAAAATGGTACCAACCTTGTGAACAAAGAATATGCACATGGTAAAAAAACACACACATATGGAACGAATGTCATTAGTTCACACATGGTCCAAGAATAAGGGTTAAATCACAACAAGTGAATGGAGCGGAACAAAGAATTTGTGGAGCAGACTCTGTTGACATGTAAGATTCGCATAAAAGAACTGTTATTCTGGCTTTAAATCCAATGATGACACAAACATCACACGATTAACAGTATCAATCATATCAAAGAATGAGTTATTGCCTATTGTAGACTTGCTTTTAACACATGCAAACAACTGATTATGCAGATGTGGGGTGATTACTGAATGTTAACATTTCAAATTTTTATCCGCGAAGTCATAAAATGACACCGCACACCCATAAAACCATAAAATTCTACAATTTCCATAAATTTCAGGTAAATCACAAAAGTTGGCAGGTTTGCTATTGAGATATGAAATAATGGGAATTTCAAAATTTACTGAAAAGGACTGCAACTATTATTAGCTTGATATTTCACTAAACAAAATAAATTCAACAGTGATCCAAGTGCTGTTATATTTTTATTTTGAAGCTAAAAATTCTATTTTCTTTTTACATTTCAGTTTGTAATATTGTTTCCAGATAAATTAAAGCTGTAAAGCCATTTGTACAGTATATTAAAAAGTATACCTATGAAGGTAAAGGGAAACCACCTGTGCCATAATTTACACTACTTAAGCTATAAACTAAATAAAAAATAATAATGATCTGTTTACATTCATTCAACTAACCTGATACTGCTTTGGGATGAAAGCATCGATAATAGTTTCTTGAAGCTTCAGCTCCCTGGTCAGGCTAAATACACTGTCCAGAAGTCCTTCCATTTCTCGCTGTTGTTCGTGCCGCAAGTCATTTAGCTCTGCTTTTGCAGCCATCAACATGGCAAACACTTTCTTCAACTTTTTAGTTTTTCCAGCAGCTTCCTCTTGTAAACTCGAATAACGTTCTTCCATGTCAATTAATTCTGCCTGTCGGAAGAAATTTTTGTCACTAACAATATGAATGAACACTCCTAGTGGTTTCACTAAAATAAGTGGAATGTTGTCCTACCAACTAACTGGCAGAAACTTCTACATGGTTTTCAAAGTGTGCATACACACTGAAATTATATCACAATTTTAACAAACAAATAAAAATAATCATGTTTTTATTAGAAGTCAAAGCGAGATTTATTAAACACCCAGAAATTAATAAAAGTATTTGAATTAAGAAATAATGGAACTTGGGAGAAAAGTAAAATTTATCATATGAATTACTCTCAATAATGAGTGAAATGACCATGCAGAGCTACACATACTTATGCACAGATCACTAGATAGCCTCTTTGTGGCAAGAACTACCAAACTGCTTTTCTGGCAATGGGGACCAGGCTCCAGGTAACCAACTTCCACACCAGTTCAGTTGGCAACATTACGGCTGAATGTCGAGGCCAAGGAACATTTGGTATCCCATGTTCCTTGCCTACATCTTAGACAATATAGCATACATAGGGCTGGGTTTATATCATGTCATTCCAGTACCATATAATACCAAATATCCTTAGGGACCCTCAGCAGTTGTAGTTTAACAAGCTAAAATGGACTTTGCAATAAAAGAATCAGATGCCACACAATCAAACCTGTTGTACTTGTGATGGATGGTTGAGTGAATGGGGAAGACTAAGTAGACAACAACAGAAGAGAGAAATGTAAAAAGGAAATAGGTGACAAAAACTAAATACATACTGTAGATAAAGTTCCCTTTTGTGCAGTTCGAATTTTCTATTGTTTGAAGACAAAAACAGCCTACATGGTGAATCACACACCATGGGTCCCCAATATTATGCTGAAACGCATTTTGCAACCAAGTGCTGTGTGTTAACTGTGCAATCTTAACTGAGAGTGCAGTAGTTGCATTACATTTGATATATCCCAGGAGTAATCACAGTAATTTTCATATCAAGACAAAGGCCTCACCAGTGATAGGAAATGCGTATGGTAAATTTGACATTTTCCATTGGAGAGTAAAACGAAAAATTAATTATTTCATTCCTAAGATTAGGAGCTATCCAAAGTTATAATTTCTAGGGCCTACCACCAAGTGAGATTTGTACATTTCAATATGCATCATACATAATTTTTTTTATGATTTAAAATTTCGTTTGAGGGACACACTACCAGACAGAAATCTAAGTTCAGGGAACCACAGAAAACCTAAATCAGAACAAATGGACCAGGATTTTAACTTCATGGTTCAGAGCCCACTATATCAGATGGTATAGTAAGCAACTACCAAAATGTCATCCATTTCTTTTTCCAATTCCAACGCTCAATTACAATTTATAAATTTTATGAAAAATTTGCCATGCCAAAAGCACAGCTCTTTCATCTGGTGCAGACAATTAATCATTAGTGCAATTGAATGCTTTAATAAGCAACTACAAGAATGTAACTCTTCAGGCTCTTCCGGCGAGATCTTGACATGTGGAATAATCGGGTCTACTGCCGGATGTTTGTGTCGCTCTGGCACAATATTTTGGCCACATAACTCGTTGCCTTGCCTTGCCTTGCAACGAGTTACGTGGCCAAAATATTGTGCCATAGTGACACAAACATCTGGCAGTAGACCCGATTATTCCACACGTCAACTACAAGAATCATTAAAGATAAGATTTAGACAAGATTTTATATTACAACCCGGTGTACCAGAATGAAAAATAATTATTTCAGAAAATAACAATACACAGTTGTACTGCTCATGAGAGACAAGATAAAACAGCTGAATTTGCTTGTTCTGAATCAAATCATTATCAAAAATTTACTTGTGTGGCATGCCATTCTGCACCTACATTATGTAGATGTAGTCTACATCTACATGTGCAATTCAAGCTTAACTGCCTGGTGGAGGGTTCATCAAATCACCTTCACAATATTTCCCTACGGTGCTACTTTCGAACAAAAAGTGGGAAAAATGATAACATATATCTTTTCAGGTGATCTCTGAGTTCTCTTATTTTACAATGATGATCATTTTTCCTTTTGTAGATGGATGGATGCCAACAAAATATTTCTGCATGCAGAAGAGAAATTTGCTGACTGAAATTTCATAAAATGATCTCACTATAATGAAAAATGCCTTTGTTTTAATGATTGCCACCCAAACTCTCAGCCGGCCGAAGTGGCCGTGAGGTCAAAGGCGCTGCAGTCTGGAACCGCAAGACCGCTACGGTCGCAGGTTCGAATCCTGCCTCGGGCATGGATGTTTGTGATGTCCTTAGGTTAGTTAGGTTTAACTAGTTCTAAGTTCTAGGGGACTAATGACCTCAGAAGTTGAGTCCCATAGTGCTCAGAACCATTTGAACCAAACTCTCATATCATATCAATGACACACACTATTTTGTGTTGTTGCCTCTTCTAAGTGTTCTGCCAATAAAACATAGTCTTTTGGTTTGTCTTCCCCACACAATTATCTGTCTGATTATTCCAGTTTAAGTTACTTGTAATTGTTATCACTAGGTATTTAGTTGAACTGACAGCCTTTAAATTTGTGTAGTTTATGGTGTAATTGGAATTTAATGGATTTCTTTTAGTACTTTCTTTTAGCACTCATGTGCATGACCTTACACTTTTCATTATTCAGGGTCAACAGCCACTTTTTGCACCATACAGGTACCGTGTCTAAATCAGTTTGCAATTGGTTTTGATCTTCTGATGACTTTACAAGATGGTATATGACAGTGTCATCTGCAAACAAACCAATATGGTTGCTCAGATTGTCTCCTAAATTGTTTATATACATTAAGAACAGCAGAGGATCTGAACCCTTACTTGGAGAATGCCAGCTATCACTTCTGTTTTACTCAATGACTTTCCATTAATTACTACCAACTGTAGCCTTGCTGACGGAAATCAGGAATTTAGTTGCACAAACGAGATGACAGTCCATAGACAAGCAACTTGATTACAAGCTGCTTGTCTGGAATGATGTCAAAAGCGGTGTTTCACAAGAACGATATTTTCTGAATCCACACTATGTGTCAATAGAGCCTTTTTTTTTTTTTTTAAACTGATAGCACACAGACGTTCTGTGATATGAGTCTGTAATCCAGCAGATTACTCCTCTTTCCTTTTTTGAGTATTGGTATGACTTTTGCAACTTTCCAGTTTTTAGGTACGGATCTTTTGTTGAGCGAGCAGTTGTACATGACTGCTAAGTATGGAGTTATTATATTAGTGTGCTCTGAAAGGAATGTAATTGGTATACAATCTGAACCAGAAGACTAGTCCTTATTAAGTGATTTGAGTTGTTTCCCACACCAAGGATATCTACTTCTAAGTTACTCATGTTGGCAGCTGTTCTCACTTTAAATTCTGGAACATGTACTTCATCTTCTTCAGTGAAGGAATTTCGGAAAACCATATTTAGTAACTCTTCTACAGTGTCATCAGTAACATTACAATCGCTATCTCACACTGAAGCTACAGATTGTCTTTTGTTACTGGTGTACTTTACATGCAACCAGAATATTTCTTTGTATTTTCTGCCAGATTTCAAGACACGAGTTTCGTTTTGGAAACTATCTCACATTGAAGTCCACATCAAAATTCAAGCTTCTGTAAATTGCTAATCTTGTGCATTTTATGTTCTTTTATACTTGGCATGCTTTCATCATCACTTCTGTAAAAATGTTCTGGCCTGTTTTATATACCATGGAGGATCAGTTCTGTCTGTTACTAATTTATTTGACATAAATCTCTCAACTCTGTCAATATCATTTCCTAGAATTTAAGCTGCATCTGGTCTACACGTACATAGTTCAGGAGTGGAGACTGTTAGGAATGCATGAAACAAATTTTAATGTGCTTTTTTAAACAGACACATTTTATATATTTTGTGTTTATTTTTTATGTATCTGGAGGTAACTTTATATAGTCTTGCTGCAAACTGCACTAGATAACTTATTTTTCACAATCATTTACACTTTAAGTGGGCTTGTGAACTAATTGCTCAATATAATTTTAGGAGAATGTATTTATCACCAACATATCAAGGGCAGATTGAAGTCACAACCAACTATAACTGTATGAGAGGGGTACCTAACCAATCTGAGATGATCCTCATTGTTCCTTTGAACTTTTCAGCAACTGTATCATCCGAGTCATGGGGTCAGTAAAATGAACCAATTATTAATTTATCCTGGTTTTCATGTATAACCTCTGCTCATACTAACTCCTAAGAACTATCTACATCATTGATTTTGTTACAAGATAAACTACTTCTAACAGCAATAAACATGCCATGAACAACTGTATTTAATTTACCCTTTCTGAACATCGATCCTCTGTAAAAATGTCAACTGAGCTCATCTTTGACATTAGCCAGCTTTCAATACCCATTACAATTTGAGCTTTAGTGCTTTCTATTAGCGCTTAGTACTTTGGTTGTTTTCCAAGACAGCCACAACAATTTACGACTATAATACCTACAGTTCCTTGGTCTACTGTCGTCCTGCATCTGACCTGCAACTTCTAAGACTGAAGCCCTTTTTATTCTTTTCTGAGGACCTCTAACCTAAAAAACTGCCCACTCCACTTCACACAGCCCCAACTACCCATGCAGCTGCCTCCATTGTGTAATGGACACCTGACCCATTAAGCAGAATTCAATACACCACCACCCTATGGCGCAAGTCAAGAAATCTGCAAGCTACACAGTTGCAGAACCCCTGATTCAGACCCTCCACTCAGCTTTGTACCAAAGATCCGCCATCAGTCCTACTGATGATGTTACAGATGATGAGCTCTGCTTCATCTCACAAGTAAGACTGGCAGTCTTTACCTATTCAGGTATATGCCAGAAACCAGACATCTTCTCTTCAGATCCAAAGCGACACACACCACCGACATGGGCCACCACCGACATGGGCCACGACATCTAAATCTACATACATACACCACAACCTACCATATGCTGTGTGGCAGACAGTATCCTGTACCACTATTAATCATTCCCTTTTCTGTTCCACACAGAAATAGAGCAAGGGAAAAACAACTGTCTATAAGACTCTGTACTAGCCCTAATCTCTCTAATCTTATCTTTACGGTCCTTGTGCAAAATATACATTGGCAGCAGTAGAATTGTTCTGCAGTCAGCCTCAAATTCTGGTTCTCTAAATTTTCTCAATAGTGTTCCTAGAAAACACCACCACCTTCCCTCCAGTGATACCCATTTGAGCTCCCAAAACATCTTCGTAATACTTGTGGGTTGTTCGAATCTACCAATAACTGCTTCGATATCTTCCTTTAATCCAGCCTGGTGCCGATCCCAAACACTAGCAGCACTCAAAAATGTGTGGCGCTAGTGTCTTATATGATATTTCCTTCGTAAATGAACTATTCTTTCCTAAAATTATTCCAATAAACCGAAGTCGCACGTTTGCCTTCCCTACTACAATCCTTACATGCCCATTCCTTTTCATACTGCTTTGCGAAATTATGCCTAGATATTCAACTGGCGCAACTGTGTCAAGCAGCACACTACTAATGCTGTATCTAACGTTATAGGTTAGTTTTTCCTACTCATCTGCATTAACTAACAATTTTCTACCTTTATAACTAGCTGTCATTCATCACACCAACTAGAAATTTTGTCTAAGTCATCTTGTATCTGCAGTATTGGCGCCATCCAGTCAGCTGCACTTTCAAATATGAGTGGCGCCAGTTATGCCACCGCATTTCCTACAGCCAACACCGTGGCACGAGAATGCTGCCATGAACGATTATGCTGCTGCCAATGAAATGCATACATGCATCCCCTCGCTGGAGCTTCAGCTGCGGGTGTACTTAAGTTTGACCATTCATGCACTGGCCCCTTTCTCTGTGTTTGCCAGATGAATAACATTTACAGACTTTCATAGTAGCCAGGGCTTGACATATTCTGAATAGATATTGTATTTAAGAGTGACAGATTTATAAATCTTTTGCATCAGTATATATTTCTACATTGCAATCTACTGTTACTAACTGACGCTGCAAATACAGCAACAAAGTAATGTATTATTTTTACTATTTGACATTAGATGTCAAATAAATTAGTATCTGAATTCTCTGTTCATGAACATCATCTGTTCCTCGTTCCTGTATGAACTAAAGAAGCACATGCCATTTATATATTTAATCGTATGGCAAGGGCCGCCCATCGGGAAGGCCGTTTGCCAGGTGCCGGTCTTTCAATTTTACACCACTTCGGCGACCTGCAGTCGATGAGGATGATAGGATGATGATGAGGACAGCACAACACCCAGTCCCTGGGCAGGGAAAATTCCCCGACCCTGCCAGGAATCGAACCCAGGCCAGAGGATTAACAATCTGTCACGCTGACCATTCAGCTACCATGGGCGGACAACACAAACCATGCAAGGAAGACATAACAGTATCTTCCTACAGTCACTCAATGACAATACCTTCCTATACAGCACAGCATCATATGCAAGCAGCTGCAGACTACAGCTTACCCTGTCTGCCAGATAATTTATGTATATCAACAATAACAGATGCCCCTTTCACACTGCCCTGGGGCACTCCTGATGATACCCTTGTCTCTGATGAACACTTGCCATTGAGGACAACATACTGGGTTCTGTTACTTAAGAAGTCTTCGAGCTGCTCACAAACCTGGAAATTTATTCCTTAAGCTTGTACCTTTGTTAACAGTTGGCATTGTGGCACTGCGTCAAATGCTTTTGGGAAATCTAAGAATACCGAATCTGCCTGTTACCCTTCATCCATGGTTCACCGGATCTCATGTGAGAAAAGGCAAGCTGAGTTTCGCACGAGTGACAATTTCTAAAATCGTAATGATTTGTGGACAGAAGTTTTGATCTTGCAAGGAAATTTATTATATTAAAACTGAAAATAAGTTCAAGGATTCTGCAGCAAACTGATGTTAAAGGTATTGGTCTGTAAATTTGTGGGTCCGTTCTTTTAGCCTTCCTATGTACAGGAGTCACGTGCACTTTTTACAGTCGCTTAGTACTTTGTGCTGGGAAAGAGATTTGCAATAAATGGTATCTAAGTAAGGGACTAATGCTGTCGAGTACTCTTCATAAAACTGAATTGGGATTCCATCAGGACTTGTGCCTTATTTGCTTTCAACTCTTTCAGTTCTCTCTCTCTCTCTACACCAGGGATGCTTATTACTGTGTCCTCCACATGGGAGTCTGTGTGATCGTCAAATGATAGTATGCTTATATGATTCTCCTGTGTGAACAATTTCTTAACTGCAAGATTTAAAACTTCGGTTTTACTTTTGCTGTCTCTACTGCCATACCAGACTGGTCAATGAGTGACTTTATAGATGCCTTAGACCCACTTAGCAATTTTATGCAGGCTCAGAATTTTCTCGGATCTCAGCAAGATCTACTGCTAAAGTGTGACAGGGGTAGTTACGTAAGCTTCGCACATCAATCTTTTTACGGACACATGAATTTCTATTAACTTCACCTGTGGAACTACTCAGGTCCCCCCTCCCCCCCCCCCCCTCCCAGTATGCACGCATCGTGCACACTGGACTTCTTCCCCTCCTTGGCAGTCATATCTCTAAGAAGCTCCATTACGTGCCTAACACTGGAGGTCCCAACTACCAATAATCCCACCCTCTGTGACTGCCTGTAACTTGCAGGCCGAGACACTTCCTCCAGAACAGGACACACTGCACCTGGTTCAGACAAACTGGCTAGGCCTTTTCTCAGGAGTTTTTCACTGTCTTCCACACCTCAGAATGACCTCCAACTCGACCACCGGTGATGGGGTGGGCCAATCAGTGGGTACATGGGATGTGCTGGATGTCCCTTGGATCACTACAACTCACGCTCCATAGTGATGCCCATTGGCAACATCCTCAAGCTGTGTGACCGAAACTAGCAACACCTGGAGTTGTGAGCAAAGGGTCACCAACACAGCCTGCACCCGAACATAGCAATCACAGTACCTATACATACTAAAGACAGCCGTACTCTGCACTACACAGTTATTAAAACACACGACTATGATTGATAAATATACAAACACGCAAGAAATTTATGAATTAAATTACTAAGCACGCATACTAACTTCTTTCTGTTGTAATTGCTGTTTCAGATGTTCCTCTTTACGGCGCCTTTCTTCAAGTTCACGTGCTGAAGCTTCTAAAAGTTGCTGCTGAAGTTCAGCCTTTTCCAAGAGATTTTCACCTCCAACAAGTATTTTCTTTTCTAGTTTATACAATTTATCACGTAGGGCTTCATGTTCCTTCCTAATTAAGAACAGAGTAAAAAATTAAACAAAAATACCACAACAATTAAAACAGTGTCCTAATTAAGAATGGAATTAAAAATTAAACAAAAATACTACAACAACTAAAACTGTGTCTCGAAAATTTCCTTCACTTAAATTTTGTCTATGTCTGTTATCTTCATTATCATGAGTAATCTTCGTTACATGAGTAATGCGTAAATAAGTTTTTGGTCTTGGGTAATAGAAGTGACATCAGGCTTAGTTACCAAGAGGGTAAATTACAATACACTGGCCCACTCATGACAAATTCAGTAGATCATGCAAATGTGACCTGTAGCCAGCTACAATTCCCTTGCGTACACTTAAAATAATGGCTGAGCCAGGCAATAGGACATCAACTAACAGAATTCATCAAGAAATATATAAATTTGTGTCTAATGTAATGGTTTGTTGCTGCAAAAAGGAAAGCTGAGAAGCTTATTTAAAAACTCTTCTGTTTTATAATTATAAGATACCGCAGCATTTAAAAAACAAGTTAATTAATTTCAGAATAGGAGTACGGCCAAATGTGGCTGATCGTGAATACAGTTACAGGAAGTAGCTCACTGTGTGTTAGCCAGGTGCAAAATGGCTGAGGATGTGGATCATACATCACCTTCTAAATCTAACAGCAATGTATAATTGTTGCTGTGAGCAGAAAGTGCTATTAAAATTAATTTACTTCAATGAACAAGGTTAAATTTGGTAAAATACATGGATAATCAACAAGATGAATTAAGATATATGGGTGATTCACTTTTAGGCTCTTTCTTGGCACATTCATTGGATGAGCATCCCAAAATGTGCCTTTCAAAATCCCACATGAATGAAAATATGATAGTATATGGGCTGTGACAATAAACTTGTTACATAAGTAGTGTAAGGGTCACAGGCTTGGACGCAGCCACCACGCGAGGGTGCGACTGTGAGCTGATGTTATCATTGAATGCTGGTGAACTGCGGTGTCAGCATACGCTGGCTGCAGAGTACCCCACATGCACAGTAGTCATGTTGTGTTGCTGGTTGCCTGCACGGGCAGAACAGTTTCCAACACATGTGGTTCCGACGTAGAATTATGTCTTTTCCGATTCACAATGGAGTATTGACAAATTCGTATTTGTTCGTGATAGGATGTCAGACACAGTTATGACAGGTCAGTGTAGTGAGCACTTTATTATAAATGTCTTCATAGAAATAAAATGGTGATGGCTAATAACTCATAGTTCACGTATTTCTGTACCTCATGGACCCAATGCCCACAATAATCCTGACAAATACCAAGGGAGACACTCAGCCAAAGATACAAACCTCATACACGCCTTATAGAAGTGGTTTCAGAAGTGGGATCAATTATGGAAATCCTACAGTCCTGATGAGGTGCAGCAATATGTGAACTTCTTCCGGGAATGCCCGAGTTCCTGGCATATATCCATGGCGAATCAACAGCAGCAACATGGACGTCATCCAACAACATGGGGTTATCCAACACTAGAATTCACGTTAGTCTAGTCAAATTTGGCTACAATACAAAAGGCAGTGATGGATTTATAAAACTTTTGCTGTAACAGAGTGATTTTGCTGGTGTATGGCAGAATCTAATTCTGGTGACACGGCCAATCCCCAAAACATTATAAATAATTTGTGAAAAGAGATTGAATGGTTAAAAGCAGACAGAAATGAGTGCAGCCTTTCACATGACTTGTCAAATGATAGCTCTTGCAGTGCTGGCCCAATAAAGAATTTCTCATTATTGCCATGAGTACTAGTGTTTAGCGGTAAACCTGAGGAAGACATAAAAGTATTCTTCCATAAACTTGAAGGAGCTGCCTTGTTGGGTTTGTGAACTGATTCAGATACATTAGCAGTTGCTAAATTAAGAATTCAGGGAGCCGCAGCACAAGATTTCATCAGCGCAGAGCCCACTTGTGTGAAATCAGAAGTTAAAATGAATTCAGAGTGACAGTTGTTCAGATATTCAAATGCAAAAATGCTATCAGATTCTGCAGAGAGCAACTCCATAGTCTGCAGATGCGACGGGATGAATCTACTGAGAAGTTTGCTGACAGAATTTGAAACACTAATGCTCAAACATATGAGCTGCTCAAAGATGAGAATAAGAGGAGGAGGAGGAGATTAGTGTTTAACGTCCCGTCGACAACGAGGTCATTAGAGACGGAGCGCAAGCTCGGGTGAGGGAAGGATGGGGAAGGAAATCGGCCGTGTCCTTTCAAAGGAACCATCCCGGCATTTGCCTGAAGCGATTTAGGGAAATCACGGAAAACCTAAATCAGGATGGCCGGAGATGGGATTGAACCGTCGTCCTCCCGAATGCTAGACCAGTGTGCGATGAGAATAAGAATTGCATTCAGCTGTTCAAAGCCGATCAGAGAGCTTTAGACACATTCATACACGGGTTGTTGGTTGGTTTGTGGGGGTTGAACGGACCAGACTAAAAAGGTCATCAGTCCCTCACAGGTTGTATGGCAACGAAGTAAGCAAAGCAGTCAGATTGGTGCAACGTAAGACCTCTCAGGAAGCAGTAAAAGCAGCTGTTAGCTTCATGGAAGCATTTAAAAGACGGCCGAATGATATATGAAAAGAAGAGCATCGCATATTCAACAGACATGCAGAATGTTGCAGATGTAACAAGTCTGGTCATAAATGTACAGATTGTAAGGAAAAATGACTTTGCTACAACTGTGGGATACAGGGCCACGTATCAAAAGAGTGCCACAATAACAGAAATAGTAATGCGAGGAACAGACAACTTGGCAGATCATTAAATAAGGATGGGGACATATGAGCCACCACATCATCTGCCCCCTGTCTGAGACAGGGCAGACTTTATTCTTGTTAGCTCAACTGAAAATCATATCGACAATGACTTTGTGATAGGTGCCGTATATCGTGGATGACAGATCAAGCTACTTATTGGCACAGGAGCACAGACCTCACTGAGGTGGAGTTACATTGACAAAACGAATAAGTTAAGACTGCCACAGCTAAAGGTCCACATGTTAAATTGCGATAATTTACATAACCAACGAGAGGTTAACATAAAATTATGTTTAAGCTAATAAAAATACGTGGCAAGGGTGCAAGTAGTTACAAATAATGAAACGCACTACGACGGTGTACTTGGATTTGATTTCTTGGCTGCTAACGAGGCAGAAACATTTGTCGCAGATAGAAGAATCAGACAAGGCCGTAGAAACTACAACCTAGGAAATCAGTCTTCAGATTATACTCAAAGAAGCAGCAACACTGACATTGTGGAACTGATCAATCCAATCGACACATCAGTTCAAACCCTCCAAGTCGATGTACAGATTGATCAGCCTCCGCAAATTCAGCAGAGTCAGATAAATGTGAGTTACTGGACAAAATGCATTGTTATGTTGCCAGAAGCGTTGGAGTAGCCACAATGGTGAGACAGAATGTAGCTAGAGTCCCAATAACAGTAACGAACATGAGCAATGAAGATATTGTATTGCCACAAAGAACAAAAGTTGCTGAAGTGTCGAGCATAAGTAAAAGTGATGTTGTACAGATTCCAAATGAAGTTTCAAAAGTTGCAGTTACAAAGACAGATTTTTTCTAGTAGTACTGAAAAATTGCTGTCAGGAGTCGAAATTAATAATGAAATAAAGAGCAAGATTTGGCAAAAGATAGAACATTTGACAGTTGAAGACCACAAGATTTTAGCACCTATTTTATTGGAGTAAGCAGATCTTTTCCGAGAACGTTGATATTTACCTGTCACTCATCTGGTTCAGTATCGTATATATACTAGAAATGCAGCACCGATCACTCAGAGACCTTACAGCATACCATTTAGTCAGAGAGAACTGGTAGAAGAAATAGTTAAAGAACAATTGGAAACCGGAATTATAGGACCAAGAGATCCTGCATATCAACCATGGTGTTCACCAGATGTCACTGTTAAGAAGAAATCTGTTTCTGGAGAACCACATTTCTGTTTTTGTGTGGATTATCTTGCTCTGAATGTAATAACCACCCCTTACCAAATCTGGTAGAAACCCTAGATTACCTGGGCAGATGTCAAATTTTTTTGGTTTGTGATCTAACAAGTGGATACCATCAGCTGACAGTGCATCCAGATGACCCAGTGAGAACTTTTTTGTTTGTTACAACTACAGGAGAGCATAAATACTTGCATATGCCATTTGAGCTTCGCAATGAGCCAGCCACCTTTCAACGTCTGATAGATTCCATTTTACGAGGGCTCACACCAACACAAGCTCTTGCACACTTCAACAAAATAATAATTTTCGGTGAAAACATGAAGCAGCATACTGAGAAACTTCAAGCAGTTTTCAAGGGAATAAGAAGCGCAAATATGTCCTTGTCAATAGATAAATGTCACTTTGCACAAAATCAAGTGAACTACCTTGGACATGTTATAACTAGTGAAGGTGTCTGTCCTGATCCAAAATTAACTGAAGTTGTCACGAATTTTCCAGAACAACTGAACTTAAAGGAATTGCAATCATTCTTGGGATTAGCAAATTTCTATAGGTGTTTCATAGCTGGTTATGCAAATATAGCACATCCAATAACACAGCTACTAAAGAAGGGAATCACATTCAATTAGTCAACACAAAGGCAATGGAAGAACTTAAAACTGCCCTAACCACAGCTCCAGTGTTAGCCTATCCAGGTTACAGCAGGCCCTTCACTCTTTCAACAGATGCTTCAAATTTCACTGCCGATGCTCTTTTGTCTCAAGAAATTGATGGCCATGAACATCCAATGTCATTTGCTTTCCAACAATTAAACAAAGCAGAATGTAATTACACTACAATAGAAAAGGAGCTTTGCGCTTTGGTTTTTGGTATAACACATATGTTTTTTGACAGGCAGAGAATTCACAGTTATTACAGACCATGCCGTGCTTAAATGGCTATTGAGCTTAGGACTAACAAGGTGGGCTTTGAGACAGAGGGAGTTTCAGTTTAAAGTTATTCATTGACCTGGTAAACTACACGTAAATTCTGATGCAACAAGCCAAAAGGTACGTGCCTGTTTCGCAATAAGTCGCAAGGAAGAGTTAAAAGTGGCTCACGAGAAGGACTCACAATGCAAAATATGGAAAAAAGATCAATGTTTTGTTGAAATAGATGCATTGCTGTACAAGATCACTATTAAAGGAAAACACATAGTTATTCCAGAAAGCATGAGAGAGCAAATCATGACAGAACAACATGACTCTTTATTATCTGGACATTATGGTAAGAAAGCAACAAACATTAAAATAGCTGAGATATATTGGTGGTCAACACATACAACTGATGTTTCTGAGTTTGTTTGAAAATGTGATTCCTTCAACAGACGGAATAACTCAGGAAAAATTAAGGCACCATTACAAGAACTGCCACAGATTAGTGAACCATTCAAAAGAGTTGGATTTGATGTTGTTGGACCTTTGCCTAACACTAAAGTTGGGAATAAATACATATTGATCATGTTAGATTACTTCTCCAGACATCTTCTCATGATACCAATACGTGATCAGAGTGCTGAAACTGTGGCTAAGGTTTTTGTAAAATAGGGCATTCTGAAGTTTGGATCACCTTTAAGTATAATCAGTGACCAAGGATCAAATCTCATGGGGAATTGCTTAAACAGACTTGTAATATAATGCAAAAACACAACTAAGAACTACACTAGCACACCCAGAAAAAAATGGATGCGTTGAGTGAGTTCACAGAACAATCATTAAGATGGCTAGCCACTACATAAGTAGCAAGCATGACAATTGGGATGTAAGTCTTCTGTACATCATGAGCGCATACAATGCAAAAATGCACTGGCCTAAGTCCATATGGAATTGTATATGGAAGAAAGATGCATTCCCCCTTGGACTTCGCACAATTGGCCACTAGAATCGGCAATGAATATGAGAAGGAATTAGCACGCAAACTAAAGGAGGCATGGAAGGGAGTGAAACCGTGAAATCATCAATCTTTTCTGCAGCAAGAGAAACAACACGCCCGCCAAGCAGTTGCACCACAGTCGGAGATTCTGTCTACCCGAGCAATGTGGTGTTAAAGAAGACCAGGTCAAAAAGTTTAAGATGTTTTGGAAATGACCATATCTGATCTTGGAGGTGTTGCCACCAGTCACTCTTAAGCTCCAACTGCCTTTTTGTTCGACTGTCATTCATATCAATCGTGTAATGCTATTTCTGGGTATACTTCCTGTAGCATCATGAGACGACGACGAGGACTGGCCTATGGGCCGACCAGCTGTTCCTAAATCAATGACACAAGCAGTGCGAGGTTGCAGTCCAGACTTCGATTCTGAGGTGTCGCTATACATTGAGTGATCCAGTCCCAGACACCACTACAATCTGCGTAGACATGTGCAGTGGGAGTGAGTGTAAAACGTGTTTATTTCTCAGCCATGTGCATATATGAATGTGTTGTGCAAATACAGATTGCAACTATTACCTGAAGTGTGCAAGTGTAACTAAATCTTATTCCACAGGTTACCACAAGAGACACATTTGTATTATATTCACTGTTTAATTCTAGTGTTCAGAAATAATTAACCATGTTTACTATAATTCGAATTTTTACTATGACAATGTGTTTCATTAATGCTACAGTAGTAGTACCACAGACAACAGGTGTTTTGTTTGAACCACAATCAGATATGGTAGTTTCAACAAATTATGCTATGCTTGTATATAAATACAATTTGAGTGAGATTCGACGACAATTCAATTCTGTTAAGAAGCAAATTGATTTGATTCATTCAGTCAAAGATAATGACATAGTTTTGGAAATGGGAACATCTTGGTATAACAATTAGATTGCCGCCAAAATGCAGGCAGAGTCTACATTTGCTAATTATGAAAAAGACACTGATTGTTTCTTAAACCTTTTGTCACACAATATCTTGATTAGGCACAAAGATGCCTGGTTTGATCTTAAACAGTGTTCTGAAGGTATAATTTACTCTTTCAATTCAACTCTCAATATCACATTTAGATGTACAACTTCTGGTGCACTGGATAAACCTTTCACACTCAAATTACACGGTAGTGGATTAATTTTAAATGCCACTCATTGTGATTTATCATGTGACCTGTTTGATATGCCTCCTGTATTGCCAACTACTTTTCATAGAGCTGGAAAGCTTCCAGTAATGAGAATGTTACCAGTTTAACGTATCATACATACTAGCACATGCAAATCATTCCCTGTTCAGTTTTCCCAAGGATAATGATTTAATTATGGATATCCAAGAAGATATGATGACTACTAACAATGAGTTGAATTTCATTCAAGCAGCAAATCGGATTAAGTCTTCTGAATCTTCAAATAATGTTAATCCATACTTAATTGTCAGTATCGTGTTCTTCTTACTTTTATTAATGTGTCTTGTGTCTACAGCGAATATCATGTACCAACTGGTGACGCTGAAAGCCCGCTAGTCAGTACCAATTGTTACTGGGTCTGGAAACGAGATAAACATTGCAATGCTTCTGCTGCAACAACTGGCGATTAAGATTCATGACGCCCAGGTGGTGGTCTTGAGCCACATTCAAAAAACGTGTGTGAAATCTTATGGGACTTAACTGCTAAGGTCATCAGTCCCTAAGCTTACACATTACTTATACTAAATTACCCTAAGGACAAACACACACACACACACCCATGCCCAAGAGAGGACTCGAACCTCTGCCGGGACCAGCCGCACAGTCCATGACTGCAGTGCCTTAGACCGCTCAGCTAATCCCACGCGGCGAGCCACATTCGGTAGCTCATCTTCTTTGGGGGGGGGGGAGTGTAAGGGTCAGAGACTTGGATGCAGCATGCGGGCACAAGTGTGAGCTGGCGTTATCGTGGAATGCTGAAGAACTGCGGTGTCAGTATACACTGACCGCAGAGCACCTCACACACACAGTAGTCACAACACGACGCTGGTCACCTGCATGGGCCGAACAGTTTCCAATGCGTGTGGTTATGATGTGGAACTATGTCCTTTATTGGCTCTCAATGGAGTACTCACAAATCCGTATTTGTTTGTGGTAGGACGTCAGACATGGTTATGGCGGGTCGGCGTAGTGAGCATGTTATTATACATGTCTTCATAGAAATAAATTGGTAGTGGCTAATAACTTTTACTTTGCGTATTTCTGTACCCCACGGACCCAATGCCCACAATAATCCTGACAAATGGCAACGGAGACACTCATCCGAGGATACAAACCTCAGAAATGCCTTATAGAAGCTCAAAACCTCATTACTGCTAACATCTCTGCTGCTGAAAAGGATATAGGCACCTTAGAGCTGGGTGCAACCAATATTATAGAACTGTTGGGCCCTTTTGAGCAGTACATGCCATAACAAGTAAATGTAAACACGTAATATAATTGGATGAACAAAAAACCTAATCATTAAGTGGCAGCAGGAGAAAAAACATACAAAAGTTATGGAAATGTGCAAGCTTTTGGAGCCAATGGATCATTTTTCTGGCTGAAGGGTTGAAGGGAAGGGAAGGGAAGAGGACTGGAGGAAGAGGACTGGTGGGGTTTAGAAAATGGGAAGGTATGGAAAAGTTACCCAGAACCCCAGGTCAGGGGAGACTTGTTGTATGGGTTGAGAAGGAAAGATTGATTATTGGGGACTACACTGAAAGAGTTTGAAAACCTGAGAGCTTAACGGTGGAAGATAGGGTAATAAGCAATACAGAGATTACTGAGAAAACATCATGCAAGAGTGGAAAGCTAAAATACATTATACCTGGTACCCAGGTCGCGCAGGGGGTGGGTCGTCAGAAAGCAAATGATACAGAGAGGTAAAAGTGAGTGAAGAAAAGGAATAGTTACTGAAAAGAAGTACTGAGACGAAAGACATTAACAAAAATTAAGGCCAGGTGGGTGGCAAGAACCAAGCACATGTTGCAATGCCAATTCCAACCCGCAGAGTTCTGAGAAACTGCTGTTAGTGGAAGGACCCAGATGGTATGTGTACTGAAATAGATACTGAAGTCACAACTCTCATGATGTAGAACATGCTCTGGAACAGGATATTGTGTTACTGACAACAATGCCAACATAAATATGGTATGTAACTAATTCAATTTCTCACGGGTGCACAGCCCCACCTTGAACAATTATGTCCACCAACTATTGTGTTTTAAGTGCTTATCATTTCACAAGTTTGTAGTTAGTGGTCCTCTGTGATCAATGGAGCTACTTTTTCAGTATGGAAAACTAACAAAGCACCATATTTACCCGAGTATAAGATGATTCTGAATGTAAGATGACACCCCCCCCCTTTTTTTTAAAGAGGCTCCTTGAGATAAATTTATTTTGTTACATATTATTACTAACCAAAATTACAAACTTTTATTGAGATAAGGTATATGTCTCAAAAGTCACCATTACACCAATTCTAAACTTATGCCATTTATTGGTTTTCTACATTTTGATAATACAAGGAGCACTAAAATAAACAAAAAGAAATTGATGACATTAATTTTTATCTTCACTGTGTCTTTTGTTTAGCCTGTCATCTGTACTACCACTATTTTTCATCTTAATCATCATCATCTTAACAAGGCTGCTGTGGAACTTATATCTTCATTGTTACAAGCATCTGATTGTTTCTCTGAAATATATTGTGTCTTTTTTTTCCCCTTCTCTCTCTCTCTTTTTTTTTTTAAAAAAAAAGGACACAGCGAATTTCGCTTCTACGAGGGTTGACTGAAAAGTAATGCCTCCACCTTCGTAACTCTTCAACAGTTGGCAGCATTGGTATGCGACATGTACTGGCTTGTTCCGTAGCCTTTTCTCTACAGCTCCAGTTGGTGAGAAGCCCTAGCATTTAACGTTTGTGTTGTTACAGTGTATGGAACCCTGCACAGATGGTCGGTCAATGCGATTTAAGGAACATGCAGTCATTGAATTCTTGACAGCAGATGGTGTCACCCCAAAGGAGATTCATCAGAGAATGAAAGCAGTTTATGGTGATTGTGTTGATGTGACTACTGTGCATCGTTGGGCATGTAAGTTTAACGATGTTGAGATGGGAACATCTGACCTCCATGACAAACAAAGAGTGGGATGGTCTGTGACAGCAACCACCGAGTTTTACAAGCAAAACGTTGACAGATTGATTCAGGACAATTGTATTATCACTCGGAGAGAAATTGCAAGCACAATTGGCATTTCACAAGAATGTGTGGGTCACATTATTGCTTTGCTTGGCTATCAGAAGATCTGTGCACGATGGGTACCCTGGATGCTGACTCCTGAAATGAAAGTGCACAGACTTAAAATTTGCCAGGAACTCCTCTCGTGTTATCAGAATGAAGGTGATGCCTTTCTCCATTCAATTGTGACAGCAGACAAAACGTGGGTTCACCATTACGACTCGGAGATGAAATGTCAGTCTATGGAATATTGACACAAAGACCTGCCCCAGAAAAAGAAATTCAAGACGCAGCCTTCAGATGGAAAAATCATGGCCACAGTGTTCTGAGATGCAGATGGTGTTATCCATGTTGATTTCCTTGATCCTGGAACAACAATAATTCCTGCAGCATGACTATGCCAAACCACACACTTCACATGCCACCACGCAGAACTTCAGAGACTGAATCTCACCACCAACGGAATCCTGACTTCCATCTGTTCCCGATAATGAAAGACAATCTGCAGGGACATCCTTATGCTTCTGATGAAGACGTTGAGAGAACTGTGAGACTGGAGACTGTGGTTACGGAAACAGGGTGTCGACTTATTTTCCTGACGGCTCCAGAAAACTTGTTCATCATTGGCAGAAACATACCCAATTGGCTGGTGATTATGTGGAAAAATGAATATTGGTAATTAAAGATCACATTCTAAGGATTATTTATGCATTTCATTTATTAAAATATTCCCATCCAAACCCAATTAATGAAGGTGGAGGCATTACTTTTCATTCAACTCTCGTATAATGATGTGAGAATGTTACAATGTCTTTTGCTACAAAAACATTTCGTCTGCCAACCACTCTCTTGTTGGCTGTGTAGAATCAGCAGCTGACACACACCCTACTGTTTAGGTAATACCTCATGGTGAGTGTAGACATCACTGCTGCATGACACATGTAACTACACCACTGGCCACAGTCTAGACTTCTAGCATCTCCTGCAGAAATGTATTGTTGCGTATTTGGCCAGTTTTAAAGTCAATTCCACTCTAAGTACAAATGGGTTCAGACAAACTACAGTTTATACATTGTAGATGTCTATAAAAAGCCAAAGTACGCAGCACACATTCCCATGGTTGGCAGCAAAATGAAATTTGCTGCCCACTCACCACTCCCCTGCCCCCCCCACACTCTCAGTATAGTTGTCAGCTAGGTCTGTGTCACATTTCCCTCTCCAAGCCTTCCGTAGTGGTGTTCTTAAGCAACAGTGAAACATGGACAGCTATATCTTGTAGGGTGTAGGTCCTATGTAAGAACAGTAACTAATACATGAATGAAAGATCGCAATCATGATTCAGTCCAACTCTCGAACTGTCACTCATCCTGCGAACTAATATCAACTGTTGGTACTATCCCTACAATGGTTCTTTTCACTCTAATTTATTCTTGTGATAACAACTGCAATCAGTTTAATGCAATTTGTTTATTTGTTAGACATTTAATTATAGATTAATTTTCTTTCTCGTTTCATCTGAATGTCACAATCTTCTTCTAAAGCTGATTAAAAGCTGGTATCATTTTTCCCAGTATTATAATACATGATCAGCTACCAAATTTTCATTTGCAATCCACTTCACAATTCATTAGTTTTCATAACCAAATAAAATACTGAATTGGGTTCAGAAACGTGTATTGGTGTTTGAAGGACAAGATCTTTGCCTTTGAATGTTAACTTCACTTAAAAAGCAGCATAAATGTAGGCATACAGTACCCATACACATATGGGAACTTCTATAGCTAACTATTCAAATACAACAAAAGTTAATGGGTTGATAGAATTTAATGCTATTTCCTCCTGTGTTTCACAAAACTGTCAATTTTTTAAGCAGATGATTAGATTGTTGTTGTGCCTAGTTCACAGTTTCTCACATATCCATCTGTTGAACTAGCATCACGAGTTAAATGTCACATGATTGATCGAACAGGATCGATCCTGTATCAAGCACTTTTGCGCATTGGGAAACCTTGAGCCTATTCGAATGAAGATAGTATTTGCTAAGCTCTACACATACGAATTCTTAAAAATAATTTTGTATGGAACCTTAATAGGGAAAGCTTCATCTGTAAATGTAAGACGACCCATACATTAATCTATTAAACAGTGTACAAATGTTTATCTGAGCAGCAATAGTTTACTCTGTGAATATAAGATGACCAAATATTTTTCAAATGACAAGTTTGGGAGAAAATCTCATCTTATAATTGAGTAAATACAGTATTTTCATGTGCAGGCACTGAATTCTACTAAGGCACTTTTCTGTTTCTCTCTGTGAATGTTGTGGATTAATTAGAGTAAACCTGTTTGGTAAAAGAAGCCCTCAGAGCAGAGCAGGGAAACATTGCCATCGGACTTGGCTAGTATTAACTGATACCAATAAATTTCATTTATTTCCATGAAAATTTGAGCTGACTTTGAAATGTGTTCCCATTTTGTTATCATAATTCCTCTTCTTTCTTGTGTTCTTGTGTCTTTGTCCCACATCATCATAGGGTTGGCATTGTTATTAAGGGACTGGGCACGATTAATTTAAAGGATGGCCAGCTTCCTGTGATCACCCTACTACTGCCCCCCCCCCCCCCCTCGCGGGATGGAACATGTGCACCTCCCGACTGTCTGTGTGTAATGTTATTAATGCAGAGTGAGTGGAAGTTTTACAGATGTCTATGAATTGTGTAACTGAGTAAGGACTTGTGTACCAGCTTGGTATTCAGCTAGTGGAATGTAGGAAACTGCCAAAAAACCACATCCAGGCTGGCTGGCACACCAACCCTCATCTTTAATCTGCTGACAACTCCCCATCCTGGAAGCAGCAATTTAACAGACACAGCTATCTGGACCAGTTGTTGTTATGGTAATTATCAACAGTAATTGCAAATAATTAGTTGAATAGGGTTTACAGAACAATTAACGACAAACACATTCCAGTCCAACGGTCAGTTCTCAGAACATTTCCTGAGAGTAGTTCGGTAGCTACAGGGCTCTTAATTATTGACCTTTGAGTTGCAAAATTTAATCCTGTCTTGTGGATCAAAGCAAGGCTGCTGACCCTTGTTTGTACCTCAAGGCTGGTGGCCCTTGTTTGTACCGATTCTGTAGAACACTAGTGCAGACAATTAATAAGAGTTCGCAAATATACATTTCCAATTAAATCCACAGAGCAGTATGTCATTTAATTGAGGGCCGTTTTACAAAACTATACAACTATAAATTTGGCAAAATGCGTTACATAAGTATTCAGGTACTTCTAAATGAGATGAATCCATTGCAATACATGGATTTTATAAAATTTACTATTTGCCTGTCTAATCTTGCAGACAAAACTGTGAAACTTTTCTAAACTCAAGATCTACAAAAAATTAGTTTTGCCGAATGCAAACATCTACTGCTCCTGGTAGACATTTATTGTTAGTTTTCGACAAAAAAGCTCAATACTTCCCGATCTGGGATCACAGTTACATGCCCCCTGATGGGGTATTTGGTACCATTGGAAAGGAACTGAGAAAACTTGAAACCATAACCTTACCATTACACTATCACAAGATTCTCAGCCACAATGGCACCTGTATGGTTCTGGTCAAGGACTGAAATGTGTACAGTTTCAAGACCACTGCTCACAGATTACCAAAAACGAAGCTACCATTTCAAATGTCTGAAGCCAGAGTTCTTAAAAAAAACATCTGCAAACTTGAAACAACACACTTTTCCTCTCCAATCATTGCTGAAGGGAAGAAAACTAAAGTAGATAGTTTCAAGTACATTGATCTATCAGCTGTAATAAAACCTAGAAACCTTGTGTCAACCATCATACAACGGAAAGATTTGGACACATTATCAGAAGTTACCCAAGAGTTCTATGTGAAGGCTCATCAGAAGTTACCCAAGAGTTCTACGAGCAGGCTCTATAGTGTTTCCATGAACATGACAACGGAAATAATCAAATACAGTACCTTGATGAATCAGTTTATCAAATTATTATTTGTTCACTAGTTTAAATTAAAGTAGAACACTACTGCTATAAAATAATCTGTAAACATTCAGTTTTGGAAAAAATTCAATACCTTGATGAACCAATTTATCAAATTATTATTTGTTCAATAGCCTAAATTAAACTAGAACACTAATGCTACAAAATAATTTGTGGACACTGAGTTTTGGAAAAAAATTCATAATTTTTACATTTTTTTAAATTTTCGACTGAAAGCTGATAGAAATCCCCCTCCCCCCCCCCCCCCCCCCCCACCACCACCACCACTATTGTATTGTGTATCTAGCGTTTATTTGTGAAATACAATACAGTAAGACATCATCACCAATATGTACTATTCAAGTAATTCAGAAAAATGTGTTTCTTGTTTGTTGATTTCTGTGAAAATGGTCCTCAGCTGACCTTGTATGTCTCACATTGCCAAGTGTATGTGGATTCAGTATTTGGCCACAAGTGTGAACTTGCGCAATGCCACAGTATCTCTGGACAGACGAAAGGAGCGTTTCAAGTTGTACATGAAAATATTGAGAAGGAAACTAAATATTTCAGTGCACAATGCATTTACTGTTTTTCATGACACCGATAAGACATGAAAGAACACACATATTTCGGACCGTGTCTCTTAAAAAAAACAGCTGAAAACTCATGTGAAGAGACTGGGGATTAAGGATTTTGTTTCAAAGTATTCCGCATTGAAAGTTATTTTTAAGTGCCTGAGTGTATTTAAACATAATAAAGGTCTATTGTTAACAATGCTGAAAATGCCATCAATTTTCAACACATAATTCCTTTACTACAGCAGTTTAAATAAGATGCTGCTTTCCTGTACAAGTTCGCGGTGTAAACTGCCACCAGTAAGCTACACACAGGCATGGAAACAACTGACTTTAAAGATCAAGTTTTACACCATACTTCTGTTTAAGCTTGTGTACATGAGGCAGCCATGTTCATTCAGCATCATACACTAGTTCAACAAAACAGTATATCTTTTCACCTAAAGTAACTCCTTATGTAAACTACAGTCCAGGTGTTGGTGGGCTGGTGGATAGTGGCAGAAGTGAATTAAACATATTTTGGAAGTAGTGAACTAGAAGTCTTGGGTTTTTCTTATGGTGCATTCTGCTAACTCAAGTTCAAAGGCATGTGTTAGAATAAAAAACATCAACATATAAGGTAGATAAGACTGTAGGTTCTGAGGTCTCTATCAGCCTGTGAAATGAAATTAGGGAATGGGTTACATTCAAAACAGAACCTTGTGGGATTCCATTTTCATTTGTATGGGAGAGACTGTGAGAAGCACCTACCTGAAAATGGAAGAAATGACGAGATAATATCTTCTGGATAAATACTGAGAGGGTACCTCTACAGCCCCATCCATGTAGAGCAGTACATATATGACAACGTTATATAGCGTCACAGGTTTTTCATGAGAAAAGAAAACAACAATTCGATGTAGTGGCGGGTGACGGACATTCACTCCAAGTGAACTATGTGGTTGATGTCTGCCCCGATAGCTGAGTGGTCAGTGTGACGGATTGCCGTCCTACGGGCTCAGGTTCGATTCCCGACTGGGTCGGGGATTTTCTCCGCACTCAGGGACTGGGTGTTGTGTTGTCTTCATCATCATTTCATCCCCATCTGGTGCACAGGTCGCCCAATGTGGCGTCGAATGTAATGAGACATGCACCAAGGCGGCCGAACCTGCCCCATAAGGGGCCTCCCGGCCAATGACGCCAAACCCTCATTTCCATTTTCCCATGTGGTTGATGGTAGAGTGGCCCTTCAAAAATCCACACAGAAATTTGGAATGGAGTCCCTTCACCTCTAGAGTCCGAATCAGTCATATGTTCACCATTACTTGCACAAAATATTTGTATGCAAAATGGGGTACTAGCAGGCTACTTGGTGAGATCTGTATCAGTATTATAAACTGTGATGATTATGCTTTTAGTCTGCTACAGCCCACATCATATAGAACGGCACTTCCACGCTTAGAAGCAGAGCAGAAAGGAAGTGTGGGGGGATGAGAAATGTGGACGCATGGCAGCAGAGAACGGACAAACAAAGTCCATGTTGCTGAACTGCATTGCTGCGGCCAACAGTGAGGCTTGTTTGCCTACGATACATCTTATTATACGTTCAAATCTATGAGGGGAATAGCAAATATTAAAACCAATTTCAATCAATCATCATGAGAGAAATATTAATTCATATCTTGATGACAATGTGTCCACTGCTCCACAGATTTACTCTGCATGGCATCGGGAGTTGAGAACAGTTGACACAGCTTTGTGAATACGTGAAGTATAATTTTTCTCCAAATGACAATTGTCTAATGACAAGATCATTGAAACTGTTTGCAATAATTATCATTTATTGTGATTTGAACTGTATTATAAGTAAAAATTTAATTCACAACAAAATTAACTTCAATCAGAAATCAAAATCATTAAATTTGCTTGACAACTGCTCCTACTCAATAAAATTTTTAAAAATGTGTAAGGTTTGTGTGTGTGTGTGTGTGTGTGTGTGTGTGTGTGAGAGAGAGAGAGAGAGAGAGAGAGAGAGAGAGAGAGAGAGAGAGAGACTCTATAGTTAAGTGTAATCACTGCGTGTAAAAAAGAATTAGTGATAGAAAAGACTAATGCAAAAGACTATTGTAAAAATTGTCAGTAAGTTGTCACATTTCTCGCTGTTAATGGGCATTATGAATGTAAACTAACTCGTTCAACTTTACAGTGAGAGACCGTATTTATAATCCATTGAACAAGCAAATAATTAACCATCATCTGTGAATAACTAAAGGGAATGCTGACCGATGACATCAAAAACCACCGATATCTCGGCAAGTAACAGTTACTGCCATTTTAGTGCCTTATCCAATTAATGCCTTGAAAATGACAGGGATTTACATGTGGAAATATCGGACTTCTGAAGAATTTATCCAGCTGCATTCTAGCATGTTATTAGAGCACACAACACGGTGGGAGAAGCTTAACTTCTACTTGGGCAATATGTTGAACATTGTAGTCTGCATAATTCAAAGGATACAAAGTTATCATTATTACGCACAAACACATTTTTTAAAGTACAATTCATTAAAACTAAGAAATATTATTACTTTGTCCCAAAGTCTACATCATAATACCATTGTCACTTCTATCTGAGTCTGTTTCTGAAGAATCTGATTGTAAATTTACGATGATAAGTTCAAGGCTTATATCCACCATCACTTCAGTGTCAAATTCTTCTTTCTGAACCTGCACAGACCGTGTCCACGCTAGATGTGGGATGTTGTCTATTGCCTCATGCACAATCGATTCAGTGTAGATTATCTTTATTGTTTAATTCTTTTCTCCCACATAGCCTTAACACTTTGCCCAAATTAATTCCATGGGGCTACACTGACAGTGACATGTGGATAAACGCAAAGCTGTGTGACCACATTCATGTGCAAGGAAGCCAAGTTTGTATGTTCTGTCACACGACATGTACAAATTAATGAGCTGCAGGAGATCAGCATGAGCCTGGTTTATACTGTGCTTTATATTTTTATTCTGAAGCCAGGGAAAAATTCCATTTTTCTGGTGTTTGTACTTGGTGTTTTCTCTGTAACAGTTGAATTATAACTGGCAGTGACCGACTTCAAAGCAAGGTATGACAAGAATTGTGAATCACATCATGAAACGGACAGCGTTCATTTCTGAATGAAAGTCACTGCCATTTTTCTTACACGTAAATACAAGTTTATTCTCAGAAACAAAACCAGAAGAAGAGTCAGCGTGGAGAGTGATTATTCGAGAACAAATTCCTATGAGAACTTTAAAACTGCCAGTACCATCACTCATTTTCCAGCAGATCTTCCTGGAATGATTCTATCTGACCCATGTTTCACTAAAGTAATACACTATTGAACTACCTCCTTCTCTTGTATCATGAATCTTTATATGGGATGTAGTTTGTGCTGCACCTATGTCACTTCTTTGAACTAAAAACTCTCTTCTTAATGTATCTGGAACCAACGCCTTTTAAAATTCTTTACATTGACGAAATGCTTACCATTGAAGACAATTTTCTCCTGCATAACTGTAACACGTTTCTGTGATGTCGGGCATTCATCATTCACATGGAGCAGTTTAAAACATCATTGTTGAAACCATCCATTTCTGTTACAGGTTCCTCGCGATTTCAATGCTTTCCAGGTGACACGAAACCAACTTTTTCTACAGTTCCTACAGCTCTGACACTTTCATTTACAATTCTCTGCTGCAAGGGTGGGGGTGGGGTGGGGGTGGGGGGGGGGAGGGAGAGAAGGGACAGTTGAATGAATAATTCAGTTGTTGCAAAGGACAGCAACAGTGCAGCATGCAGGAGTGAGATTTTTGCTCTCTAGCTATAAACAGGAAGAAAGTGAAATAAGGAGTTAAACAATATAGCAGATGGGTGTGGCTGGCTGATTGCAAGAATAAAAAAAGGAGGAGCCAGCCACTCTATAATACACTAAAACCTCCAACCCAAAAGCTTAGTACAGTTTCCAGACACGTCAAAAAACTTTAAAACCTTAGTCACATTCATCTTATCATCAGCTAAAATAGAGGGCAGATCCCCATCAATATCTGCTTCTGCCTCTGCACCATAGTATAAAATAGACTCTGCTAAAATATGGCATACTGAGATTTGCACACCACACGCATCACAAAACAGGGCATCCTATCGCTGTGGTAAAAAGCCATGTGTAAGAGGGCAGTGTCCAATTCAAAGACACGTGAGGGGACACTTCATACAGCCTGAGCAACTCGCAAGAGGAATGCCATAGCTGGATAGCTGACTTCACCAACTGCAGTTTATTATCTATTAATACCAGCCATCCCTCATCCCACTACTACATGAACTTCCTGTGTAGTGCAGTAACAACAGTCTACACGGGAACATGACATTGTGCCACATCCTGTCCTCTCAACACCTCCTTGGCAGCCCCATTGGTTTGTTCATTGCCCTGTATCCCTACATGACCTGGCACCCAGCAGAATAACACCTGCTTTCCCTCCCACTGGAGCAAGTATAGTTGGTCAGTTATCAGCTGGGCCAACTCCTCAGCTGGGTACATATTCTGAAACAATTGTAAGGTACTAAGAGAATCTGAGCAGATGAGAAACCGTTTGCCCTGAATATGTCACATCTGCTCCAGTGCCTTTAGGGTCGTATGGAGCTCCACTGAGAAAACAGTATACTCAGCACGAAGGCTAATCCAGGTGACTTGGTCAGGGAACAAGACAGGCGGGAATTCCCTTGTTTGGAGCTGCTACCGTGAAACTGTGATGTGTATCTAAAATGTTAAAACACAGACACTGAAATGTAAAATATGGTGTACTACCTTTCTTAAAATTGGTCAAGTCTAAAATAAGTCTGGACATCCGGAGGAGACAGGGTGGAAATCTTCTCCAACCATGATGTAAAACATTATGTCCAGCCACACCCATCTCTGAAAGGCAATCCTGTGTGTGAATAACATAGGGCCTCATTGTCCATTGCAAAAAAGCCTTACCGTTGGAGGTCGAGCAACACTATGGTATGTGGGTGTGTACAGTACGGACAGTGTTTTATATACCTGGCGTACTGCAAGTAGCCATCACCTGATAGGAAGTGGCGGTTCACCAGCCTCTACACAGAGGCTTGGTATAGGCTTTGTTCTGAATGCCCCAGTGGCCAACCAAATCCCTTCATGGTGCACCATATCCAACATCTTTAAATAAGAGGGTCTTGCAGACTCATACACTGTGCACCCATAATCTAGCCAAGAGCACACAAATGCTGTGAGTCCTGTCTGCTCCCCATGTACTGTGGCTAAGGCATTTTAAAATACTTAGAGACTTATGGGACAAGTTCTTTCAGGTCCTTAAGATGTGGCAAATATGTAAGTTTACAGTCAAATATGAGGCCCAGAAACCTCACTGAATCTTTAAAATTAAGAACAGTGTTCCTCCCATTCATCCAAACCTCGAAGAGTTATTTGCAACTGACACGTTTGTCATTGCAAGGCTTTAAGAAGAGCAAACAAAACACAGAGAAGTCATCCACAAACAAAGAACACTGGACAGGAGTTTTCACTACTGACGTAATGTTATTAACAGCTATGTCAAAATCAGTCACATTTAAAACACTACCTTGAGGAACACAGTTCTCCTGCTCAAAGTGATGAGACAGGATATCACCGACTCGTATCAAAAATACCGTGGCGACAGAAAGGACCAGCAACCACAATATGGCACTGGAAACCTAGATCCTAACTAGTGGTTGAAGTAACTGTGGCAAAACAGGCGACCATCATCTGGGTAATGTCTCACAGGTAGGTCTGGAGAGTGCTGTGCCGTTCCCTACTACAACAGCCATGGGGCACCTCCCTCCTCTCCCAGAAATTTTCCTGATGGTCTCCCACACAACAGAACTCTTCGTGGAACAATTAATGGTGTTCAGGAACTATTGTTGTGACCTCTTCTTGCTCTCTTGAATAATCTGGTGACACTTTGCTCTCACCACCCAAAAGGCTGCAGGATTCCCTACAGTTGGCTGGCGTTTGAACCTATGAAGAGCCACATTCCTAGTTCTGATTGCCGAGTGGCATTCATCACTCCAACAAGGGACGAGCTGCCTCTTCAACTGTCCTGAGGACTGTGGAATGGACGCTGTAGCAGTGCGGTGGATCATTTTGGTAACATGATCCACCCATTCCTCAGCATTGACATGATGTTCAAACTGGGTTGGCCACCTGTAAAGTGTCCAGTCTGCTCTACTGAGCACCCAACACAGTGGTTTCCTTTTGGGTTATACTCTATCTGGCAGGTGAACCCAGATCGGGAAGTGATCACTTCCATGCAAGTCATTGATCACTCCCATTGAGCCGTGGGTGATCGACGGCTGGAGAGCAAAGTACGAGATCGATCGCAGAGAATGGTCCCCAGTTGCAGTGCAGAAGTGCATGCTCTGTTCCGTATTTAGCAAATATGCACACGATGACACGAGGAGCCTCTCAATTGCTATACCCTGAGACAGGTAGTTGCAGAGCTACAAAGCACACTGTGTGCACTAAAATCATCACAGAAGATGAACAGGTGGGGAGCTGAGTAAGAAGGTCAATTATAGCCTCTTCATCGAGCGCATCACGTGGCAGCAGGTAAAGGGAACATATTGTCAACGGATGACGTACGTGCATTGATATGGCAACTGTTTGTAAATTCATTGTCAGGGGGAGAGGCGAGAAGTGGTAGTCGGTACTGATGAAAATACGTACTCCTCCTCCAGCTCTCTCTCCACTCAGGTTGTCCCTTTTGTGAAGTACATAACATTGAAGCTCAGGGGCATACGACTGGTGGAAATTAGTGTCCTGGAGACACAGACACATGGGTCTATCCTGAGACAGTAGAAAAAGTCCTCTACATGCTTCCTGAACCCCTGCAAGTTGTTCCACTGAAATATGGGAGCCAACTATCACCGGGGTAGCACCTCATCCAGTCTCACTGCAGTGGGTGGGGATTCAGTCGTGGGGGAGATGATTGCCCCACACATATCTGACATTCCATCAGTTCTGGGAAAGAGTCAGACGAAGCATCAGATAGAATCACATCGACATGATTGGATGGTTTACCATTTGATTTTACCTGCTGTTGCTGCTTTACAGTAGTTCTTTGTTGCAGCAGTGGAAAAGGAGAGAAGTAAAAGGACTGGAGAATGTTGGTGGAACAGAAGGCTGTGTATTGCTGGAATTGGAACAGGGAAGGGGACAGGTGGTGAAGAACAATGGCTAATGAAGGTTGAGGCCAGGAAGGTTGCGGGACTGTAGGATATGTAGCGAGGAGAGTTCCCACCTGTGCAATTCAGAATGAGTAGTGTTGGCAGGAAGGGCCCAGATGGCACAGGTTGTTGTTCATTTTAATGACTGCTTCACAACCTGGGCCATCTGGATTCTAACTACCAACACCAGCTTTTCTGAATTGTGCCTATTGGGCGCTATCCCTGAAGTATATCATACATTCCTGTAACCCTCCTGGCTTCAATCTTTGTTAGTCGTCGTCCATCAGCCCCCCTGTTCCTACTCCAGCATGACACAGCCCTGTATTCCACCAATGTACCCACAGTCTTTTTACTTATCTCCTTTTATGCTGCCCCCCCCCCCCCTCCCCCAATCGTCTGCACCTATCCTCTCTCAACCTCATCACTGTATGCTCGCTCAAGCACACTTTACTGTCCCCACTGCCTACCCTGCTATCCCTTCCCCTCCCTGCCCCCACCTCCTCCTTGCCCTCACCATCCAGACTGCTTCTCCCATCACATGCAGCTGCTCATAGTCTGGCCTCGGCAGCCAGACAGTGGTAATGTGTGTGTGAATTGCGTTTGCTTGAGTGTGTGTTTGTGTGTTCTGTAATTTGCAAGAAGGCCTCTAAAGTGCATATCTGTGACTCAACATCTCTGCTATTTGGTTAGTAGCCATCTATCCTTTTTATAATACTGTCAAAATTTAAAAAAGAAGAAATACTTGTTCCAGTAGACTGCCTCACTGAGAAATTTTGAAGCTACCCCACAAAGGGTTTTGGACATCAAAATCCTCCAAGATGATGAAGGGGGTAGAGGTAGTCAACACATCAAATCAGTGATCACACGGTGTGTGACATATTCCTCTGGAGGTATAAAAGTATTATAAAGTGTAAAATCAGAGTGTCAGTATATATATGGTAATGCTTCCAGGGGAGTGTAGAGAGGTATCTCTTCAGTAAAATTGGTCTCCTGAACCAGCATACAAACCCTACGCTATTCCATCCCCGAGTAAGCTCAAATTTTGTAGTAGCTTTGGTAATGCCAGAGACTACGAGAGTAGTCAGCTGTAACTCAAGTTTCCTACAGGTCTATACCAACAACTGGCCGGTGTGTTATTAGGCATTAAGTTCAACGAGATGACAAAACTAGCCAATGCAGTTCTTTTGGATAACTTTTGGATAATTGTTGCTTCTGTTTTCAAGAGGGGAATGAAAGCAGATGGGTACTCGACAATATCCACCCCCCCCCCCTACACAAAATGGGGTGTTCACATATATAAATAAGGTGGAATTGCACATCTACTGTGACATGTGCCATATAGGGCGAGAGCAGAATCCTTTGCACTTCCTATGAAATAAATCACTGTAACATCCATTTTGCACTGAACATCTCTTCAGAAGTCATTAGTGGCTTTTAATTTTTTATTTTGTTTTCATGACATGGTGGTGGAATCAATCTAAACAGCGTCCATTCATGAAATATCTCATGAACATCCAGTGCCAACTGAATACCTCATTTGGGTTCTCATTAAAAGTAAAATTATATTTATAATGCTATTTTATTTCCCAAACCAATAGAGGGACCTCTAATTAATATGGGGTCACTTACAGTTCAAGGATATTTATCCAAAGTAACCTCAAAATGTGTGTTTTGCTATACCTGTCAATAGAATACCCTTTAATTGTATACTGTATCAGAATAATTTGAGGCCACTATATCAAGCGGGCACATAGATTTACATAAGTAAAACAAGAGAAAGGCACAAGCATATTTGCTCATAAGTGTCTCTTTTACTTGGTGAATAGTGATTTATTTATTGCACGTAACTGAATCCCATCCTGAATGTTCCATTGATTTCCATCAAACAACGTTGTGTATTAATGAGGTCACAAACATTTTTCATTGCAGCTGGTGTGCATAAAGTACCACTTGTATCAAGTGCCTTCACTTATGAAGATAAAAAATAAACTGCTCAAGACTGTCATTAAGTATTGTAACCAATTTCCCACTGTAACCTAGAGTGAGAGGGAAATGATATGATAAACACATTTTGTTTACTTACTGGGCTTTCTTCAACTCCAGTTCATGTTTTTCTTCCTCCTCGGCCAACTTGTCTCTATCAACATTTCCCACCTCCTCTGGTACATTAACTTCTGTCTCAACACTTGTCTGTAATGATAAAGTACATATGATTCAGAAATGTAATTCAGCATTTACCATTTACTATATATTCAATTATGTTTACAAATAAATTCACATACTGCACCTCAGATACAAGAAAACTTTTTTTGCACTTTTAAAATGCACAAATTGTTCATCACTCACACTCAAACTCACGTGATACCACAGATAGACTATCGCTCGAACGTTTCTGGACATTAGAGATTTTGAGGAAAAAATGCAAACTGGAACCAGAAATGTTAGAAATACTCATAAATCAGATTTGGAATAATCTTTTATTGAAAGTAAATACAGAGCAACACAGAAAAACGGGAACATTTACACAATCCAATAAAACTATAAGTGATGAAGGAAAGAAATTACATTCATAGTAATTGAAATCTTACAACTTTGCCATTTACGAAACACTGATGGCATTTATCATTTTTTAAGAATTACATCCTTTAGATGGCGTCCTCTTGTATGAATACTTTCCTGAAAGCTGCTGTTGAGATTCCTCATTGACCGCTGCAACATCTCAGCTGGGATACTGTGAATTGCATCCTGAATTCTCTGTTTTAACTCATCCAGGGTTCTTGGTTCAGTCATGTAGACTTTGTTTTGAGGTAGCCCCACAAGAAAAAAATCACAAACGGATAAATCTGGTAATCTAGGGGGCCAGGGTATGTAGTAGTAGTAGTAGCTTTATTCATCTGTGGATCTCTTTTTACAGGGATATAGGACATGTCAAAGTATTTACAAGTTTAGACCAATTTAAAATAAGCTAATTCGTGTACACATACATTTACAGACTTTTAGTTAGAGACAATCATTACATTTACTCCTGGTATACAATACTTTTTTTACAAATAACTTATTAAATAATGTAATGCCACACTGTTCACTCATATCTCACTATCAGTCACTGCACACACTATACACACATTATTTCATAACACTTCACTCACCACACACACACACACACACACACACACACACACACACACACACACACACACACACAAAAAGTGGTGATCTCTGGGTCATTTTCTGTACCACGACTACCCATTTGCTATCCTGAAAAACCGAGTCAGCATCCCTCTATAATGAGTGAGATGTTGAGCTCAGAAAGAGGAAGATGTGTTAGTACTGTGCAATGCTTAGCTTGGGGGTAAGTTTTTCTATAAAAGGAAAAAATAAGGAAAAAACACAGTGTGAAGGTGTTATGTGGAATGTTTGATGTTTTATAATCATTATTATTAATTATTTGTATAACTTTTTTTTTACCAAACCCCTACTCTGTTTTATCTAAGCAATCCTTCAAAATATAAAATGTATTGCATAACAAGTACTTTTAGCTGCCTTTTTACATAAGTGTATTTTTGAAATTTCTTTTATCTCTTTTGGTAATTTATTGTACAGTTTTATTCCTTGGTAGACAATGCTGTTTTGAGTTTTATGTTTATTTTTTCTTGGAAAATGTAAGTTGAGTCTAGCTCTTGTTCCATGGTCATGGACATAACTGTTTGTGCAGTAATTATCAATGTTATTTTTGATGCGTACAACTGATTGGTAAATGTATTCACATGGAGCAGTTAAAATCCCCAGTGTTTTAAACAGATCTTTACAATGAGCTTGACTACCATTTTTGGTTATGGCTCTTTTCTGGAGTTTGAAAATTGTGTTCATATTTTGTGCATTTGTTCCCCAAAAAAGAATGCCATAGCTAAGAGCTGAGTGTACATATGAATGGTATGTAACTACAAGACACTGCATGTTACAAACTGATGATAGGATTTGAAAGGCATAACATGCTGATGACATTTTGTTTGCAAGAACTTGTGTGTGTTCACACCACTTCAACTGAGAATCAATATTCATTCCAAGAAATTCTGCATTTGTAACACAGTCTATAGAGGTGCCATCTACATTTAATTTAACATTGTCATTTTCCCTCTTCAAACTGGCATTTATGGCATAAGTTTTCTTTATGTTCAATGTCACTTTATTGCTTATTGACGAATTGTAAACTTCCTTGCGAGCTTCATTTGCTTTCTCTGCAAGGAGTTCTCATGTTTGCTCAGTGACTATAATATTGCTGTCATCAGCGAAGAGAATTTTTTCACCATGAGTAACACTACTGGGAAAGTCATTGATGTATATCAGGAATAGTATTCATCATAATATGCTATGTTGCAGAACCCCTTTGGTTCTAAGTGTTTTACTAAATGTTTAGATCTATTTGCAGTATGTGTTATCTCTATTCTTTGTGCCCTATCTGCTAAGTATGATCGAAGCCAGTCATTAGCTACCCCTCTTATTCCTAATGCTTCTAATTTATTTAATAGAATCTTGTGTTCAACTTATCAAAGGCCTTAGAAAGATCCAAAAATGTGCCTGTGACACACTCATCTTTGTCAAGAGCATCAAGTACAAACTATGTGAATTATACTATGGCTGACCTGTATTTTTGCCACTTCAGAAACCAAACTGTGATTCACTTAAAAGATTGTAATTCATTAATTTGTCTTTCATAATTGCTTCTATTATTTTTGAGAATGGTGACAGCAGGGAAATGGGCTGATAATTTTCTGTGTCTTCTGCATTACCTTTCTCAAGCAAAGGTACAACTCTTGCCTGTTTTAACTGTTCTGGAAATGTCTCTGATGTGAAGGATTCATTTATTACATTTGTTAAGGGGCCTTGTTTAAACACTATTCACTGTTTCAGTACACACATTGGTACTTCATCTAAGCCTACTGACTTCTTATTTTTTAGTCTTTGAACAGTTTTATTGACTTCATTCTCTGTGATTGGAAGTAACATCATTGTATTTAGTGCAACATTATTTACAGGTGTTATATTTCTTTTGGGGAATTTTTGCTGTAACTTCTCTGCAATACTTGAAAAATGCTCGTTTACATTGTTTGCTACGTGTTGTGGATCATTTATTACCTTATCCCCCTCCCTTAGCAGTATGTTATTCTGTGTGCGCCAGATAACAGGAGCCACCGCACTTTGGCAGCCGCTATGACGCAGGAAGCCCGTATGTTTGTACGTGTAAAACATTAAAAGCTCTTACATTATATCACAAAAGAAAAAAGAGGATACTCCAAGGGCACCGGAATTTCGTGAACCATACTAAAATGCATAATTCAGCTTAAAGTGCACATTCGTATGTCCTGATTCCCAATGAAGTAGGCCTTGACCTGATATTGAGCTTTTCAGTTTGGTCTTCGGGATGTAAATTTTCTTGGAGCACCAGTACTGTATTATATCATGTTTGGTTCTTTATTATGGCATAATGCCATATGTGCTAGAAGTTTAAAACGTGCACTTGAAATGCAGTGGGCAGTTGAAATTAGCCAACAGTGTGGAACTAAACACTTTGTTTCAAACACGTTGACTGCCTCAGCATAAAAGATTAATAAAAGCCAAATTTCTTTAGCAAACCGACAAAAAAACTTCATTGTTCTACAAGGCGATTAATGGACAGCTGTCAGAAAAGTTCCTACAAACCATTTTCCGCACTACTTCCAGAATAGAACTTAAGCGGCTGCTAGATGGGGACTGTACAACTGGCCCTTACTAGTGTAGCGATCTGGCCAAAAATTTCATTTTCCTGGATACACCGAGATGATAATACGTAATCTTTCTTACCTGTTATTCCTGTTAGTCATTTATTTCCAGTCTGGTAGTCTGAATCTATGGATTTCCCTAGTAATTATAACAACGCTGATCATTCGCAAACCCAATCAACCACATAAATTGACAGCATTTGGCGTTCACTCGTTCGGCTTTACTCCGCTCAGCTTGTATGGTCCGGTCCCCTTTTGCCTGCAGGAAAGTTTATTTCTAGATGTGACGAGGATTCCCCTGACAGAGACATCATGTACACTATGCACGCATTCAAAAATCAAATTATGATTTTTTTTTTTTTTTTTTTTTATACCGTGGGACCAAACTGCTGATGTCATCGGTCCCTAGGCTTATGCACTACTTAATCTAACTTGCGCTAAGTATAACACATACGCCCATGCCCAAGGGAGGATTCGAACCTCCGACGGGGCGAGCCGCGCAAACCGTGACAAGTCGCCTGAGACCGCACGGCTACCCCGCACAGGTTATGATTCATTCAGAAATCAATTTACAGAGTGTGTTCAAAAACCAACACGGATGCGCATTAAAATCATATGAGTAATCGATAGAACAACGTGCGCTGGATGCTAGGCACTTTGTGAAACTACGTTTTTACTCCTCAAGAATATGAATTTGGCACCCGAGCCACTGCGCATGCTTGAATCTGGCAGCTTGGGCGTGGCAGTAAAATTTTTTCCGGTTGCATCTAGATGGCTACAGAAATGTGACTGCTTACACAGCAGCAGTCACATTTCTGTAGCCAGAAACGGGAGAAGGTACTACCTACACGCCACTCAACTGCGCATGCGCATGAGACCACTCGTAACTGCTAAAATGAATCTAATGTAAACAGTTGTGACGTCACGCTCATCGGAGGCAATTTGTTGTTATGTAGCATTGCATGGTATCCTAAAGCCTTTGACACATTTTGCTAGTTGGCAAATGCTTGTATGAGCACTGTGTTTTGTTGTTGTATATGGCACATTTCCTTTGCAATTTATGTTTTATTTTTGTTTTTTTCCTCGTTCACATTTTATTGTTGCAGTATTATTCTGCAGTAGTGCGATACAGTAATATCCTTTGTTAGAGTATTGATTCTTACTAGTCAAAATTACAAAAATTTAACTGAAAACTAAACAAAAAAATTCCTGCAATTCTAAAAAATTCCCGGGTTTTTCCCGGTTTTCTCCGGATGAAAAAAATCCCGTTTTTTTTCTGGATCTCCCGGCTGTCCCGGGTCGTATACACCCTGTTACAAAACATTTTTATGGCTAACGCATGCTGTTGTCCATTCCACTGGGCCATGATTACTGAAATGGCGGACTGTTTACTCGCTAATTGTCATGAACCCGCAGCGCTGCCACCTGCCCATGGCAGCCAATACCCATTTCAAACATTCCCACCATTCTGTGTCACCCTGTATATGCATCAAATTTTAATCTCCTCAAAGCAGCCTCCTTTGGTTTTAATCACTGCTCTGCTTACGTAAGGCATTCTTGCTGTCAGCTCCATCAGGGTTTCCTCAGTGATATGCTGCCATTCCTCTTTTACTCGGATCCAGAGGTGGTGAACGTTGGTAATAGGCCTTGATTTAACTGCTCTATCCAAGTGATTCCAAAGCAGTCCAATAGCATTAGAGCTGGGGGATTGGGGTGGCCATATCATATTTTTCAGTTCCTCCTTTTTTTCTAAATTTGCCAAATATGCTTTACCCAACTTTGAAGAGTCTTTAGGGTTGTTATATTGCTGTAGAATGAATCCCTTGCCAATCACGTGTCTTCTACAAGGCTTTGCATGATACTTAGAATGAGATGGTAATCCTCTTTCTTCACTGTTCCATTTATTTGTACAAGATCACCAGTCTTACCACCTCCAAAGCATACCAAATCATGAGGGAGATCCGTCCATGCTTAAATGTTGGAGATACACATTGGTGTAACATTCGTTCACTTGGCAAGCGGTGAATAAACTTGTGTCACTTTGTGCAAAAGACCTCAGATTTGGATTCATCAGTGTAGAGTACCTTTTTCACTGATTTACTGCCCAACTTTCATGTTGTCTTGCCCAGTGTAGTCTCTTTTGCCTATTAACAGCTGGCAGTAATGGTGTCTTAGACGCCACATGCCCGTTAAGGTTCACTGCCTGAAGACGTCTTTTCACAGTACTTACACTCACCGGCTTTTCCCTATTATGGTTTAGTTCTGCTGCTAAAACTGGCAGTTTTGAAGCAACCATGTTTACTTGTGACTACTGTATATTTATCATCACTTTTTGATGTGACTTTTGGCCTACCCTTTCGAGGGCGGTCTATATTCTGGCCCGTATTCACACACCTCTGCAAGGTATAATGGACACATCCCCAGGAAACATGTTTTTGATTTGCTATTTGTCACATAGTAAGACCGGCTGGATGTGAAGACACAACTGCAGAATGTTTTCTGTTGAAAGCTCCTTTCTTCATCCCATTATCGACGTTTACACTGAGCACTCACTGAAGTTCACTCCTTGATATCTCGTGCATAACTATATGCCCCTTTATTACCTGTAAACGTGTTTACAGAGTTATTGAGGTTCTATGAATGCCATCTAGTGAGGAAAGATTATATTATGCAAGCATAATACAAAATCAGTGGCATGCAATGCTTGGAACATGAACAGCATAACAACGAAAAGTTATGCTTTGAACGATTTCATTTTTAAAAACTTGGAACACTAGTTTTCAACGTTATACTAAGCATGACACTGGGAAAACAATATGGCTAATTTGTATTTGTATCTGATAACTAGCCTTTTTTTATCTTACTTCCAGGGCGTTCAAAAACTTTTGAGCAATAGTGTAGGTACTCATGTTACATATTCAATCATCAATTTTTGTTTGAGAAACAACATATAACAATGAGGCATTACTAATGAAAGCAAATTCACAGAGTTTTCTGAAACCGCAACACCACTTAAATGATTGCTACTTGTATTCAGTGAGGGAGTGCTAATGGTGGCAAGACAAAAAAACCATAGCAAGGAAACAAGTATGAATATTCCAATCTCAAAGCTATATAAACAACACTTAACATACCTAATATCTTACTATGTGGAATTATGATGCCACTACAGTAATACAGCTACTCTCAGAGATGCAGCAACAAGCAAGCAGAAGCTTGCTGAGATCTGTGAGGCTAATGTGTTCTGGAATGTTCAAGAAATGTGACCACATGTTTGTCATCTGAACATGTCAGTCCTGAGAAGTAACTGCTATCAGTGAAGGGTGACAAATGGTGCAAGATACAAGAGTTGTTTCACAGATTCTGAAAGGATTTGGGTGGTCACTAACAGCACCAAGGGGTAGTCGTGAGAGAAAAGTGTGCAGCTCATGCATAGATGGATAAGTATTGATGACTGTGGAGAACAGAGTACACGCGGAGCACTTTGGAATATAGCATCACTACTGGTTATCAAGGAAGCTAAACGTGTAATCATTTACAACAGACATTACTTAGCTCAACCAGTAATGTGGATCAAGATATTAAAAACCGCTCACATTGGCAAATGCACAATTATTACCATTATAACTATTTTTACATGAGAAACACTACGCAAATTGCATAAGAAATATGTACTGCTGTCTTATGATTGACTTGGCCTAAAATGAGGAATTATTCATTAGCAGCATGTCTGCACTGTTTTCGTCACAATAATATACAATGGAGTGATGAAACTCATTGAATAGCAATATGCATATATACAGATGGTGGTCGTATTGTGTACATGAGGTACAAAAGGGCAGTGCTTGATGGACCTGTCATTTGTACTCAGGTGACGTGTGTGAAAAGGTTTCCACTATGATTATGGCCACACGATGGTTATTAATAGACTTTCAACACACAATGGTTGTTAGAGCTAGACACATGGGACATTCCATTTTGGAAATCATTAGGGAATTCAATATTCTATGATCCAAAGTATCAAGAGCATGCTCAGAATACCACATTTCACAAATTACCTCTCACCACAGACAACACACTAGCCAAGAGACTTCACTTACTGACCGAGGGCAGTGGCGTTTATGTAGTTTTTGGTGCTAACAGACAAGCAACACCATATGAAATAATCACAGAAACCAATGTGGGACACAACAAACGTATCCATTAGGACACTGCGCAAAATTTGTCTTTAATTGGCTACGGCAGCAGATAACCAACACTGGTTGTCTTTGCTAATAGTACATCACCTCAGTGCCTCTCCTGGGTTTGTGACCATATCAGTTGGACCCTAGACTACTGGAAAACTGTGGCCTGGTCAGGTAACTCCCAATTTTAGTTGGTAAGAGCTGATGGTAGGGTTCAAGTGTGGTGCAATCCCCACAAAGCCACGGACCCAGGTGATCAACAAGGCACTGTGGAAGTTGGTGGTGGCTCCATAATGGTGTGGGTTGTGTTTACATGGAATGAACTGGGTTCTCTGGATGTTAGGCTACTTTGAGACCACTTGCAGCCATTCATGGAGATCATGTTCCAAGACTACAATGGCATTTTATGGATGACAGTGCACCATGTCACTGGGCCACATTTGTTTGCGAACAGTTTGAAGAACATCCTAGACAATTCAAGTGAATTGTTTGGCCTCCCATATTGACTGACATGAATCCCATCAAACATTTATGGGGCATAATTGAGAGGCCAGTTCGTGCACAAAATCCTGCACCACAACACTTTAACAATTATGGATGACTATACAGGCAGCATGGTTCAATATTTATGCAGGGAAGTTCCAGCGACTTTCTGAGTCCATGCCATGTCGAGTTGCTGCGCCATGCCACGCAAAAGGAGGTCCAGTGGAAGAGTCATTAATAGCATCATTACACAACAGGAGAAAAAAATATGACAATTTTCTCTCCAAAACTCCACACAGCCAAAGAATCATTTCGGGTGGCATGGAGTTCCACACACATGTTGACCACTGCAATATTGGGGCATCTGAAGTGCAAATATGGAGTTGTACCACATTCACTGCCTCATCAGACATGCACACATCCTTGTCATGTTTAACATCAAAATTCAACGCAACAAAGAACATGACACTCCATGCAGTACACACCCATCCACGTTGTTCCTCTGACCAATGTCTTTGGCATTATGTGGTTGCAATCTTTGTTAAGTCTAACACACTGAGCCTAAGTGTATTAAAGCTAACTTCATGGAGATGGATGCAGAAAATTTGGTTTAATATCCTGCTTTCTGCATCTACTCACAAGGCTGAATTCAGCTGAGTTGTGTTTTGATGCTTATTCTGTCAGTATGTACACAAGAGTTAATTCCTTCAAGTCTTTGAACACCTCATACCACTTCAAAACATTTCTGATATAACACAATGATACACTCTAATAGAAGTTGTTATCTCATATTATTAAAAACTAGCTTCTGTCTTAGAAATGGCTCACCATTCCACAGATTGTTAACTCACATACATACAGACAATACACTATCTTCATGGGTACTGAAATGAATACTGTCACTGAATATTAAAGACCGTGGCATTTGCAAATTAATGAATTTCCTTTATATCAGTGACATGTCCCTTTTATTAGTAGTATATCTGGCTGATGTGTTTAGGTGAGGGGAATTGCCACTTTTCTCTTCCTCTAATAATAATAATAATAATAATAATAATATCTGGTACTCTAAACTGGCCCTGATGCAAAATTCCTAGGACTCATCAGGATACCTTTACTGAGCCTTCTTACAGGACAAACTACTTACGATTTTATCAGCAGCAGGCTCTGTGACTGATATTTGACTTGGTTTCCTTTTGCTGGATCGAGATCTCTTCATCTGTTTCTTCTCACTCTCTTTCTCATTCACTGCACCTGTATTGCCATCTACGTCTCCTGTGGAATTTACAGAATCATTGAAAGTCTGACACTAGAATACCTATGGAGAGAAAAATAAATTTGTAGTGTCCCAAAAAACTCTGCACTATGGGGGGAAAATCTAATACTATCATGATTATCCACTTTATCATAACAACATACGATAACAAAAACAAAGTTACATGCTTTAATTCAACATTGCTTTTACGAGTCTACAAAAAAACAGTATATGTTTTAACAACCTTCTTGTGGATACATACTCCACAGAATGCATTTCCACATTCAGGCTAATTAAATAACTTGTACAGAAGTGTACATTCCCACCATCTGATCATCATAACCACCACACAGCTGAATATCTGTGATGTGTGTTATCTATTTTAGTGAAAATAGCTAACATTTCCATTGCAATAATGGTACATATCTTTTCTAGACCATTAAGTAAGTTTTAGGTTAAGACAATTAATGTATTAATTCTATTTCATAAATAATTACTAAAAAAGAAAAATTCTAAAAAATAAAATTATAGATCATACCAAACAGACAGCAAGAACAGAATAACATGAAAAGTTGGAGGTATTTCTCCACAAAGTTTATCAGAAGGGTCTATATCAGGAGACACAAATGTAGAAAGGGGGGGAGGATGGGGGGGGGGGGGGGAGGAGGACCTGCATACAATATTTTCATAAACACTGGAAGGAAAATATGTACATCAAATGATCAGTGTGGTTAATGGTTTTTGAATTCCTTATTACATGCTCCCACAAGACTTGAGAATCCCTAAAACCATTCAATCACTACACAGATAGTTGTACCACACTGCGTTCCCATAATTACTAACTTACAAATGTGTATCAGCAAAACTGATGAGATAGAAAATGAATCTCCTCACCTTTTGTGAACTGTTGTAAGTTTCTTTAGGACACCCTTACAAATAATAATTACACTGGAGAAGTTACCTCAGAACCAACAAGCTGGGAAACCAAGCATTTGCTAGCATGTACCAGGTGTACCAGTATGAAATGAGCGTTAAGATACAAATGTGTCGATAGGGAACACTTTCTGTGAACGAGCCTTAATTTTTTTTTTTTTTTTTGGTTGGTATGACATCTGTCAAAGATGTTTAGTATACATCAAGTCAAGGAACAAACAACATCATATGTTTTCATCATGTTAACAATGTCGAATTTTGTACCGGAAAGTGATGATTTGCGGAAAGCATTAATTTTTTGTTTTCATTTGAAAAAAAGTGCTGCAGACTCGCATCGAATGCTTGTCGAGGCATATGGTGATCGTGCTCTATCAGAAGCAACACACAAAAGATGGTTTCAATGGTTCAGAAATAATGATTTTGATGCAAGAAATAAGGAACATGGAAGACCACCAAAAAGTTCGGAGACGCCGAATTGCAAGCAATATTGGATGAAGATGATACTTTGAGTCAGAAGCAAATGGCAGCAATGCTAAATGTTGCACAACAAACAATGTCTGACCATTTGAAAGCTATGGGAAAGATCCAAAAGTGTGGAAAATGGGTGTCACATGAATTGAACGAAATACAGATGGAAAACCGAAAAACCATTTGTCAAATTTTGCTTCAAAGACATGAAAGAAAATCAATTTTGCATCGAATTCTTACTGGAGATGAAAAATGGCTCTCTTTTAAGAATCCTAAATGGGAAAAATCATGGGTTAATCCGGGACAACCATCAACATTGACTGCAAAACCAGATCGATTCGGCAAGAAGACAATGCTCTGTGTCTGGTGGGATCAGAAAGGTGTGGTGTATCATGAGCTTCTAAAACCTGGTGAAACTGTGAATACTAATCGCTACAGACAACAAATGATCAATTTGGACTATGCATTGATCGAAAAAAGACCAGAATGGGCCAGAAGACATGGCAAAGTATTTTTTTTTTTAACGGCAATGCACCTGCACACAAAGCAAAACTGGTTCAGGATACAATCAAAACACTTGGCTGGGAGCTGCTACCCCACCCACTGTATTCACCAGACTTGGCCCCTTCCGACTACCATTTGTTTTCATCAATGGGACACGCATTGGCTGAGGAACACTTTGATTCCTAAGAAGAAGTTGAAAATTGTGTGTCTGATTGGCTTGCTTCAAAAGACGAACATTTCTATTGGTGTGGTGTCCACAAATTGCAAGAAAGGTGGTCAAAACGTATAGAAAGCAATGGTCAGTACTTTAAATAAAATGTTTTTACTTTTCAATTCAAAATTAGTGTTTCATTTTCACAAAAAAACGCTCATTTCATACCGGTACACCTGGTAGAAAAGCAATAATACACTTCTGGCCATTAAATTTGCAACACCAGGAAGGGCAGTGAAACAGGAATTTTACTTATGGTGCTCACACTTCCATGGTACATTTCCCTTATCCTCCAAATAATCTGTTTTGCTACTACTCTGTTCTCCAGGGCTTTCAACACTTTGCTTCTATGTACACTATCATACACTTTTTCAATATCCACAAAGGTCATTAGTAGATCTATTCCATATTCATAGTGCTGTTCCTGCAGTTATCTCACAGCAAAACTTAGATCCACTGTGGACCTTCCTGTTTTGAAGCCATGTTGCTCTTCTCTCATTCTTCCTTCTAATTTTGCCCGAATTCGTGCTTCCAAAATTTTCTCAAAAATCTTTGCACAATGACTCATCAATGTTATCCCCCGATAGTTCTTGCACTCTTTTCTGTTTCCCTTCTTAAAGATCAGGACAATTATTCCCTTCTTCCAGTCTTCTGGGATCATCTTCTGTCTCCACACAATTTTTATTACTCGATATAGCCATTGTATCCCCACTTCTCCTGCTGCTATCACCATCTCCGCACTTAGCTCATCCAGACCTGGTGACTTCCCTCCCTTCATCTTGCCCAATGTCTCTTCCACTTCTCCCCATGTAAGGTCTTTTTCTATTTGCTGCTCCTCCTCTTTTTTTTTTCTCTCCTCGGCTTGTTCCTCCTCATCCAGTTCTCCATTTGGGATCAGGAGTCCTTCAAAATACTCCTTCCACATATTCTTGAGTTCCTCCTTATTCTTTACATATTGTCCACTTTTGCTCACCATTCGAGCATAATCTGTCATACCGTTCTTCCCCTTACTTTTAATCATCCCATATAACACCTTTTCACCTTTTTTAACCTTCACTATCCTCCTTCATCATCCTGGTCCACTGTTCCATCCACTTTCTTCTTTCCTCCATCACCACTCTTTTTGCTTCTTTCTTTCTCACCTGATACTCTTCTCTTGTCTCTACTGTTCTCTTCTGGAACCATACCCTAAAGGCTCTATTCGTCTTCTGTACTATATCCTTCGCTTTATCATTCCACCAGGGTGTTTCTTTCCATATCTTTTTATTGCTTGTCCTCCCACATATTGCTTCCACCGCACTTACTAACATTCCCTTGAATCTACCACCATTCCTCTTCTACCGTTTTTGGTTCATCCTTTGGGATACTTTCCTTTACTACTTGTAGGTACTGTAGCCTGCTTTCTTCCTCCTTCAACTTCCATGCCCTTATACGTCTTTCCTGGTTTTCTGTCCCTTTATTATCCTTCGTCCCTCTCATTACCAGCAAACGGTGGTCACTATCCAAGGCCTCTGATGTCAATGATGTTCCTATTCATCTCACTATCATTCAGGAAGTAGTCAACTATTGACTTTCTCTTTAAGTCTTGACTGTACCAGGTAATGTTGTGGCTCTCTCTTTTCCTGAACCAAGAAGGAAGCAAGCTATTTCTTTGACAAAACTCCAACAGTCTTTCACCTTCCTTATTTAGGGAGCTCTGGTTCAAGCACACTTTTGCAGCCTTGTCTTTCTCTTCCAATGTGTGCGTTCAAATCCCCCATTACTATCATATTCTTCCTTCCCATCTGTTTCTGCATTTCCTCTTCAAAATCTTGCTTCTCCTCAGAAGTGCAACCCACCTGCGGTGCTTACACTCGTATCATCTCTATGGTCATCCCCTTGAGTGATGTTTTGGTCATCATCATCCTATCACTTATTCTCTTCACCTCCTCTTTTAATCCATCTCAGAGAGTTAATGAAGGTGAAACCATTACAAGAGGAGATAGAGAAATCAAATCTGAGATGGTATGGACACGTTAAGAGAATGGAGGAGAAGAGGATACTCAGGAGGATACACGAGATGAAACTGAAAGGAATGCGACCAAGAGGAAGACCGAGAGACAGATGGCTGAAAGGAGTAGAGGAATGCGTCCAAAAGAAGGGAGAAGAGTGGACCAAGGTGAAGACGGGGAGTTGGTGGCAAGACAGAAGACAATGGAGAAGCCTGTGTTCCATACAGACCCAGCCAGAGGCTGAAAACTGTCCAAGATGATGATGATGATGATGATGACGATATAGATATTTATCTGGAAGCAAACAAACGCTCCCCCCCCCCCCCCCCCCTCTCTCTCTCTCTCTCTCTCTCTCTCTCTCTCTCTCTCTCTCTCTCTCTCAAAGTATGTGATGTGGCTGTATGATAACCGATCTTCTTGCAAATAGCAACGTTTAATACAAGCATATACACAGAATGTAGATAGTATTGCAGCTGTAGTCATTAGTTATACTTCCAGTTTCCTAACAGACATTTCAATTTTTACATAAGGGATAAAGTCACACTCCATGCTTTTTACATATAGCAAACAAAAATATTTCAAGCACAAGTTGTTAGCAAGGCACTGTTGTTACAAACTTTCTGTTCTGCTCTTCATTTGATGTATAAGGTTTTCTTTAAGTTCAGCAAGATATGACTAACACAGTTTTGGATTTCTACTGACAAAGGATTTTTCACTTGAAGATTTTTTAATTATGACACACTAATCAGAAATTCCACACTCAGAATGATGATTTTGTGACTTAAAACACTTTTGGTGTCTGTACAAGCATTAGTGTTTGTAAAACAAAGAGAACATGATGGCCAAACAGAGTAATATTAGAATTTTCACACTCTGCAGTATCAAATTACAATAATTTTGTAAAGGAATACTCAGCGACAAAATTACCAGCATCCTAATAAAATACCTAGAGATGCGTGTTATTATAAAATCTAAAATTTTTTTGATAGCTATGTAATATCCTTGTTCAAAATGTCACTTGCTGCCCAACACTCACAAACACCTACACACTGAAAACCTGTTACAAAAATTCTAAGGTCATTAATACAATGTTAATAAACAGTATATTACTGAAATAACAGGAAAGGTAATGGAAATATCCTAAACAATTACCATAAGAGTTTAAGGTTGACTGGCTACTAAAAAAATGACAATGAAATGAATGGATGAGCCAATTACACTGACAATCTATTAAAATCTCCAGACAGACTATTCAGTCAGAGATGAAACATCAGTTCATCTGCAAAAAGGATGAAGAAACTCGTCATTGCCTTAATGCAGGGATTGTGAAAGAATTCAGCTAATCTGTCCTAGCAAACCACAGAAAACCTAATAAGCATGACTGAATGATGATTTGAGCTCCACTCCTCCTGAAGACAAGTCATTGCCTTAACTTCTGTGCAACTGCAGTGGACAGGAAGGTCAGGTGAACACAAAGCTAAACCACACCGAGATGAAACTGCCTGACAGATCAAAACTGTGTGTCAGGCAGGGATTCAAACCTGGAACCTTTTCTTTTGTGGGCAATATTCTTACCAACTGAGTTATACAGGCAAGACTCATTACCCACCATCACAGCTTTACTTACTTCTGCCAGACCTATCCTCCGTTTTCCAAATTTCACAGATGTTCTCCTGGATACCTTGCGGGCTGGCAGTCTTAGAATAAAGGAAATCATTTAGGATAGAACTTCGGGAACTGTTTTCAGAATGACTCTACCACTCTGCAGTGGAATGTACACTACTGTGAAACTTCCTGGAAGAATAAAACTATTTTTGATCCGTCACAAAGTTTCACAACAGCACACATCCTGCTGCAGACTGGAAGATTCATTCTACACTGAAATGTTTAAGCAAACTGTCAACAGTGTAGAAAGGCTGCTCATCACATCAGCTCTATGCTTTGCTGATGATTTAGTGAATTTGAAGATGGAAGAGAAGGTGTCAGATCTGCTCAAGATGGAGACAGCTTTGTGTCAATGTATTTCTAAAAGCTGAAAAAGTTGTGTGGTAACTGACACATCATTTTCTATTTAGCAGTGTTCCATAAAGGACAATGGCAATAAGTACAATGACAGACTGAACATCTGGAGCTAATGCCGGACTCAATTTTACAATTGTAATTAAAAAGTACAAAGCCACATCAAAAAATGTAGCTGCTGATACATGATGAGCTGCGAAACAGACCTGTAGCAGTAAATATCTGGGTAGTGTCAATCAATGAGAACACATGATTAAAAGGGGAGTTGTCACCATGCTAGTAAGTTGGACTTTCACTCAACAGAAACATCTTAAGGAGAGACAGAATTCTTTTACAGCTTCTATTTTTCTGAGCTCGTGAAAAGAGCACTTAAGTTGCAGTTTAAAGTACTGGCAATGCAACTTTCTACTTTAAATAGATTTTCCACTCAAGGAATTAAAATGTGAAGCTAATTACCAAGTTGAAAAATGAAGAAACCAGCTTAGTATTTGCCAAGTTTACATGACAGTAAATACCATTACGGATTTACTGACAACATTCACTTTTAATTACTCTAATGCACCAAGTTGATAAGAATAAATAGCAGTTTAAGGGAGTTAAAGGAGGGGGAAGGAGGGAAGACTTCAATTTGGAAACAGCTCCAGGCTGCCACCTTCCCCCTCCCGTCAAGGTCTCCCAACAAGGTCTGATACCTGTGGTAACATGTACATCCTCTGTATCCATCCCAAATAAACATCAATACAGGATATACACAAAGAGCCATCTAAATGGAATAAACATTTATTCTGTCTCAACTGTGGTGAGAAACTTAATGAATGTAGGAGAAATTACATGGGTTATTAACTTAAAAAGTTAAAAATTATATTGGGAAGGTCAGTACTGGGGTGGACCACAGCTGCAGGCCCCTCAGGATATGTTTTCTGGCAAGAAGAGCCCCCTCCATATCCACCCCTAAATCTGCCAAATTGCATACGACAATAAATTTTACTTTCATTCACGAAACTTACAACTTCCTTGGCTGTTCTCTGTCATCTGAGTATCAGGAGGTTGGGAAATGCACAGGATTCATTCTCGCTTCAGTTAAGTGGAAGAGTCACACTCATTGAGAATAGGCGTTACTGTCAGTACCACTCCACTTTTTGCCATAACATGATGTCATGGGTAAGTATGATCTGGCTTATCTATTGGGATACTATGGTGCGTGCATATGTGTATGTGTGTGTGTGTGGTTTTTTTGATAGAAGTCTGCCATGCCGTAGATGACCCCTTGGTTATCTTCAGTTTGTTGGATGTTGTGATAGCTTCCAATTCCATATCCCAAGCTTTCAAATTACTTGGTACGTCAGTTGTGATAATAAGTCACTGTATGGTACTGCAAGTGCAAGTATTACCCCTGTAGTTGCTTCCTTAGCACATATATCAGAAAGATCATTTCACAAACTGCTTAAGGGGTTCAGTGTCCTAGTGAATCTGATGGTTGATCATGAATTGTGGGGGCTGAATAAAAACACTTTGTTGTTAGAGACCAAAATATTCAGGGGAATAACATTGATCTATCACTTGCAGGCAGGACGTGTAGTTGCTGTACACAGGAATTTTTTAGTTGCTGGAGTTCCAAAGTATTGCAATGGTGTAGATCAGGTTGTACCCATGAAGTCCTACTGCACCACATTCTGTTACAAGTGCCAGTCATTTGTCCATCCCTGCCTGCTGGTACTTTGGTGGCATACAGTCACATAGGCTACAGCCCACATCCTTGACTGAACACATCTTTTTGCTTAACCTTGCACATCCCAGCCTGTGGGTGTCTAGCTGCCTTCTAGCTGGGCAAGCTGGAACAACTTGCTGTACATATATAGTCATCAACTCTACATGCTGCAGACATTAGGTTGAAGTTGCTGTTTATAGCATCCAAAAGCTTAACCAACATGGACTTGATGAGCAGCAAATGCCAATAAACGGAAGGGGGGGGGGGGGGGGTGCCTTGACTATGAATCATCTGACTTGGTGCATTTGTGGAGAACTGAACAAACTAGGTGCCAGGAAAGAGTGAAGTCAGAGTTTTCCTTAGAGCCACAGAACAGGTTAGGTTAAATACCAAGGCTGGCTTCCAGTGGCAACTGGACTGGTCTACATGGTCTAGAGAAATTCACATAAAAAGTCTGAACTGTTGGTTGTGGAACAGAATGTAATAACCAAAGCAGTCTGGCATCAGATGAATTCTGAAAACACAGTTGCTGGTCTCTCTCTCTAATAAGCCTAGCACTGATTGTATCACTGATCCATAAGAAGTGAATCCATAGTACAGGTAGGCTAAAATCTATTATAAACTCAGCTCTCAGATGCTCTCTACGAGGTGTTGCTAAGGAATTGGAGGATAATACCGTAATGAATTTTTTCCAATTTTTTTTATTAATAAGAAGCATCCTATAGTGAATGGCATTACATATGCACATATAAAGACAGCTTTTAAAGCTCAAAACAATTAGTTACAAAACTTTGAAGATCACCAGTAACAAAATCTCGAGTATACTTGCGCACTGGACTTTGACTAAAATATCCTGAAACCTGACATCATTTGTTAGTTTCTTTTTCACTGTGAAGTCAAAGCATGCATTTCACAAGTTTCCTGTTACCATAATTCTTGGAGGAGCTGGCTGGAGCACAGTGGGTGTATTTTTCTCACACCACTGCCGAGCACTTGTCACTCAACTGAAGAAATGTCATCACTTTCAGTCTCTGATGAAGTAACATCACATTCTTCTTAACTTTCTGAGCTGCTAAATTCAATGCCAAACTCAGGATCACTGTAGCCATTTTTTTGAAAGCACTGCCTAAATTACAATACAGAAGAGAGTCTGAAAGTGCACATTTTTTGACAAGTATCCAAAGCTGCACACAGTAAAGATGACATCTACTGGCAACCACCTCAACTAAAACACAACCGCCAGACTACGAATTGTCAAATAAAAAAGCCTAAAAAATCAGAATTGTTCAACTACTACAGGTAATTAATTACTTAAATTTAACTATTTGGATACACAGACCTGAGTCTGCTAAAATGCACAAGTTTTCATACGAGAAAATTGATACCCACGGTTCAGGCGTAGTTTTGTACCTTCCACATAACTCCTTGGAGTTGGTGTTTGATGCTACACAAAATGGTGTGGAACTGTAACATAGGCAAAAGGTGTCAAAAAAATACTGATGAAGGGATTGTGAATTCCACAGTGGTCACAATATCATTAATTATGACTGCAAAAAGGTTGTCACTCATAAAACAATCCCTGAGATACTCTGTTCTTCTATATGAGTTCAGTGATGGGAGTCTTACCATTCCAGACCAAAAGTGTTCTGGCGTAAACACAAGCACTGGAATGAAGAAGAAGAATTGAAGACCAGAGAAGGCAGTGAAACGACGTTGGCCAATGGTGCACGGAATAGGACCGCACTACGAAAGGAGTGCCCTTATGACGAAGTGAATATAAGCGCCGCTCCTGGCAGCCTCGGCCGCTCAGATCGGGTTCATATACAGACATCAATGGACAGTTGGAGACCAGCACTCGCATAACAGATTGTAGTGACCCGTATCAAGTGCTTACTTCGACTTTGTCTATAGAGAATATCATTTACTGTTTGCATGTCACCCATCGTTTGCGACACTTGTTCTAAATCCAAAGTTAAGTATTGTAAATTTGATTTATAGAAATAAAACTACTAATGTTATTTGCTTGAATTGTTTTATAGCATTCTGAGAACACAGCATCCTTTAGGCACCCTATAAACAACGAGTGGGCATGATCCAACAACTGGTGACGAGATGTTACAAACAAACTACATGCTGACAGCCACAAAAATTTGTGTGTTTTTTTGTGCTGGCACCTTAATTCTCTCTTGTCTTTACCTTGTAGGGGTGCACATTGCTTTAACAGTTTCTTGTAGTTTTTGCTAATTTGTGTTTTCAGGTGGGCACTGCAGAAAATTTATTTGTACATATTTTTGTCTTTTTGTTGCATTTGTGTCTTCTGACATGCCCACCAATCCTGTCCCACTCCCTGCTCTGGCACCACAGGCGCAAGCGTTAGATGTCACACAGTTAATGTAGATGTTTTAGTTTCAGACACAGCAGATTTCTGCATTACTCAACACGATGCAGCAGCTACTGGCCAACGCACCACGCCTGACAGAAGAAGCACCGCCTACAACAGCTGCTACACCACCTTTTCGACAGTTTAGTGAACGAGACGAGGAATGGCTCGGGTGGTTGTCTCAGTTTGACACCCCCACGTCATCGCCCACAATGTGCCAGGTACTATGAAACTTCGCTACCTATTATCAAAGGCAGGAAGTACAGTGTTCACATTAATTCAAAAACTTTTTCTTAACACCATTCCGAGTGAACTGTCATACGACCAAGTAGTACAGTCCCTAACTAACTATTATGACCAACAATTGACTGTGGTAGCAGCTAGGTATCAATTCTTTAATTGAAAAACCACCAGAACAAACTTATTGCGAATGGATAACAGATTTGCAGGGTATGACAAGGAAATGTAAATTCAAATGCGCTTGCAGTGCTTTATATTCAGACGTTATGTTGCATGATGTGATCATGAACAATGTACCTGTTGTCAAAATCAGAGAACAGGTTTTGGAACAATCCGATCCATCATTTCAGCAGATAGTGCAAGTATTAGATCAGTAGCATTCTGGTGCCTTGTCGGCTCATAAATTTGAGCAGATAGCTATTTGTCGGGTTCAGTCCCTTAGTAACGATCACCCCATTCTGCACCAGCTGTGTACACTAGCCACACTGACAAGGGAACCTCCCCATCGCACCCCCCTCAGATTTAGTTATAAGTTGGCACAGTGGATAGGCCTTGAAAAACTGAACACAGATCAATCGATAAAACAGGAAGAAGTTGTGTGGAACTATGAAAAAAATAAGCAAAATATACAAACTGAGTAGTCCATGTGCAAGATAGGCAACATAAAGGAGAATGTAAGCTCAGGAGTGCCGTGGTCCCGTGGTTAGCGTGAGCTGCTACGGAAAGAGAGATCCTTGGTTCAAGTCTTCCCTCGAGTGGAAAGTTTAATTTTTTATTTTCAGGCAATTATTTTGCGAAGTTGCACACGTACACAGAGCAGTACTGTTCACGTGATCGTGTGTCAATTATCAAAGTTCAGGTGCCCACACATAATCAACTTCACTCTCCAAAATCCCAGGACATGTTCAGATTTGCTTGGACATATGCAGGATTTGACGGTCTACACATGGAAAAATTTGAAAACGCTAAAAACATGTTTTGACAGAGCACAGGGAAAACTGCGACTGTGAAACTGTTGCATTCATTTGTTGCAGTTTATGTTTTCATCTCTTTTTTTGGGAGTGATTATCACATCCACAAGCAAACCTAAATCGGGCAAGGTAGAAGAATCTTTTTACCCATTCGCCAAGTGTACAAGTTAGATGGGTCGACAACATATTCCTGTCATGCGACGCACATGCCGTCACCAGTGTCGTACAGAATATATCAGACGTGTTTTCCTGTGGAGGAATCGGTTGAGCTATGACCTTGCGATCAAATGTTTTAGGTTCCCATTGGAGAGGTACGTCCTTTCGTCTACTAATCACACGGTTTTGCGGTGCGGTCGCAAAACACAGACACTAAACTTATTATAGTGAACAGAGACATCAATGAACGAATGAACAGACCACAACTTTGCGAAAATAAAAAAAGTAAAATTTTCACTCGAGGGAAGACTTGAACCAAGGACCTCGCGCTCTGCAGCTGCTCACGCTAACCACGAGACCGTGGCGCTCCTGATTTCAGAGTAACCTTGATGTTGCCTGTCTTGCGCATGGACTACTCAGTTTGTATATTTTGCTTATTTTTTTCATAGTTCCACACAACTTCTCCCTGTTTTCTCGATTGATCTGTGTTCAGTTTTTCAAGGCCTATCCACTGTGCCAACTTATAACTAAATCTGACTGGGGTGCGGTGGGGAGGTTCCCATGTGAGTAAACAACTTTCCATGCCACGTAAGCAGTTTGGTAAACAGGTGGCTACACAGGCGAACAGAATTAAGTCTTGCCCTGGGTGTTATTCATGGCACAAACGCCAAGACTGCTCCTCCCAACAAGCTCAGTGTTATGCTTGTGGTAGGAAAGGACATGTACAATCCATATGTTTGCAACGGAACAAACATCAGAATTCGGCCCACTCCAAAAATCTCATCAAAAGTCCCATGTCATTAATGCAGTATATTCAAGGCCTGTAACTAGCAAGCAAGCAGTTTCGTAAGTGATACGTCAGTCAAACAAACTTTTTGTACATTTACTTATTTGAGGGGAATGTGTGAAATTTCAGTTGGACACAGGAGCCTCTGTCACACTGCTGAATCGTACCACATATAAACTGTTGGGCTCCCCATGCATGTCTAAAACTAGCGCACAACCGGCAGCTTATAATGGACAAGACATTCCCATTCTCGGAACATTTACTCTGCCTGCTACATATCGCTCACATCCGTGGACAGTGACTTTTACAGCGCTACAATCATGCGAGTGTAAGAACATATTTGGTCTTGATTCTTTTGAAGTGTTTGGCTTGAACATTCAGGACAATGTGTTGTCAGCGTCTGCATTCAATGCAAAAAAACAGTGTAGCTAGCTTGCTAAAAGAATTCCCAGAACTCTTTTCTGAAGGTTTAGGAAAAGGATAACAAGTTATTTGCACATATTACGCTGAAAGACAATGCTGTACCGAAATTTTGCTGGGCCAGAACTGTTCCCATTGCATTACATGTCCAAGTCGCTGCTGAACTTAAAGAAATGCAAGATAACGTAGTTATTGTGCCCATATCAGTTAGTCAATGTGAAAGTCCACTGGGTTTGCTCCCCAAACCTTCAGGTCACATTCGCCTCTGTGTTGATCCACAGTCAACCCACAAACTGTCACTGATACTTATCCATTGCCACGCCCAGAAGATCTCATCCAAATCAGGCACTGGGCACTACTTTTTCAAAAATTGATTTGCATGATGAAGAATCTAAAAAAGTGTGTGTAGTCAATACTCATTTGGGCTTGTTTAAATATTTGCATTTGCCTTTTGGCAGTGCTTCCGCACCTGCCATTTTTCCACGGTATTTGGAACAGCTGACTGCATAAGTGTCAAACTGTTCAAACTATTTGGACAATATTGTAGTAGCAGGTAACACACCTGAAGAACATACTGCCAATTTATGTTCTTTTTTTTCGTGCGTTATCTGATGCAGGACTAAACTGTACATGGTGCAAGTGTGATTTTTTTAAACCTGGGTTGCAGGGTCTTGGTCATGTCATAAAAAGTCAAGGTGTACATCCTCTTCAGTCACATTTGTTAGCCGTACGAGATTTGCCTGTTCCTCGAAACGTCACAGAATTGCAGTTAGTTTTAGGCAAAATGAACTATTATATTCGGTTCACACTGAATGCTCCACAAATTCAGCTCCTTTGCATCCCTTGCATTGCAAGAATGTTCCCTCTGTCTGGACAGATGAGTGCCAAGTAGCTTTTAAAACTTAAAGATGCATTGCTCAGTGATCGATGCCTAGTTCACTTTGATCCTGACAACCCAGTGGTATTGCAAGTTGACGCTTTCTCTTACGGAATCGGTGCAGTGTTTTCACACAGAATTGGTGGTAAAGACAGACCTATTGCTTTTGCATCAAAAGTGTTGTCCAAAGCTCAGCATAACTACTCACAAATTGAAAAAGAGGCATTGGCTATGTGTATGGTGACACCAAATTCCATCACTATTTGTACAGCAGAAAATTCTACTTAGTAACGGATCACAAGCCTTTGCAATCCTTGTTTCATCCGACAAGAACTGCCCAAAAATTGCAAAAAATGGGCTTTGCTGTTGTCTCAATATCAGTACGAGATTGTGTATCATCCGACAGTTCAACACGGTAATGCAGATGCACTTACACGTCTTCTGATTGGCCCTGATACAGACTTTGATGCTTCTGCTGCATCTTGTTGTCACATTGATGCTCAGGGTTCTGAAGTGCTTCAGTCTTTTCTACTGAACTACAAGAAAATTGCACAGGCCACAGAAGCTGATTCTGATTTGAACATTTGGTCCAGTATATTCACACATCTTGGCCTCACTCAACGAATAGCATAAAGAAGTCTGTAGTGCGCCGATACTTTGCACATCGGCATAGTCTTGTCGTACAGAAAGGTGTAATTCATGTTCAAACAGACAGTGGACAGTACAGTGTATTGATCCCTAAAGCTTTGCACAAAGAAGTGTTGCAGTTAATTCACCAAGGACACTGGGGGATTGTTTGTACGAAACAGTTTGTGCATTGACACTGTACTTGGCAGGGTATGGACACCCAAATAGAACAGATGACGTCACAGTGTCACGTATGTGTGGAAAATCAGGCCAAGCAGAGAATTTTTATGACTAAAGTCTGCAGCCTCACTCCTTTGCTGCATGTGAAGTTGTGCTCAACTCCATGCTCTCATGCACTCCCCCTCCCCCTGTTACATTGCAAGTCCATACGCAATAGCATTTATTGCACTACTTTGCCGTATGACTCGTAGCTTTGGTGCTGTTGGGGGTGACAGAAACAGCCACTTGGATTTTAGTGCGACTCATTCGCACCTGTCACTACGCTAGCTGTGGGAAGCGGAATCTGAGTCACTTTGAGCAACTGTATATTCAAACCCCTAAGAATTTGAATAAACTATATTAAATATTATTCAATTTAGTTAAAGTCAATATACTGCCCTTAGTTATTAATAAGAAGATTGTGTAAAAACCTCAGCTTTCTAGCTGACATACTTTCAGATTTAGAGAAAATTACCAAAAACACCCCAAACTGACACTTGTAACATTAAAGTCAGCTAGGATTCATAACAGTTTGTCTGTTAGTATAATTTGGAATCATCACTGAAGTTTACAGAATTTTGTCATTTTTCTAAAGAATTGGAGCAATCGCCCTCCACCCGAAAATTTTGTTATAAGATATTACAGGATAGCTTGCCACCAGAGTTGAAGCAGACTTTGCAAACGTAAGTATTGATGGTGTTTTTCTTCAACGCTGCCTTTAACATGGTCTGAATAGAAACGGGCTGGTGATCTGATGCCGTACTGATGTAGGTGGAACTTTTTTAGTGAACAGTACGTCAAGAGACAGTGAACAAACAAGGACGACGCATTTTCTAACCCACCCTGCCGCCTCCCCCCCACCTCTGCCCCCCCTCCACACCCAGAGGGAGAGAGAGAGAGAGAGAGAGAGAGAGAGAGAGAGAGAGAGAGAGAGACCAAATACATAACACTATCCAATACCCTAAAACATGTAATATATGCAGTACATTGCAACACAGGTAAAAAAGTACAATAAATATGTTAAGTGCACAGACCTGGAATCCCACTGGTTTCTTCAAGCTGCCTACGCAGCTCTTCAATTTCTAGCTGGAACTGTCTTAGAAGAGCATCTTTTGGATCCTCATTGACTCTAGCTCTGTTCTCTATGTTTTTGGCTCTGTTAGCATACCGCAGAGTACTTATTGTTTCATCATAGTTGTAGTCTGCAGGTCCAATATTGGCACACTGAAGCAAACACAAATAAAAATTAAAAAACTGATGTACAGAAAGAGTGCGAGTTGTAATTTTGTGCCCATAAAATAAATCTATCGTATATTGTATAGTTATTTTCTCAGGTACTGTGGTCACATTTTTGAAGTTGTACTGACTTATGAGCTACTGCAATTCAGTGTTTTCTCTACAAATCTCTAGGCCTAAATTTTATTAAGAGTTGAAAAGAAATTAGTGTGAACAATAGAAGGCAGTACTTCCAGAATCAATTTATTTCAATTAGCCTTTTTCATTGACAATAAACACCCTTAAGTTGAAATCATACCATAACAGTCTTTGAATTTCCACCAAGTGAATCTTGAAGCAGTCTTGTAAGTTTTGAGTTGCGGTAGGGAATGTGTGTGCATTTACCATCTACAAGGGCAGATATTACATTTCCAAGTGTTGATAATGAAAGATTTATTTTAGTTGCCTCCTTGAAACGTATGCCAGTTGCTCCAGTTTTACTCTGTCTCTCAGAGCCCTAGAAAGAACAACAAATATTGTACATCTGTCTGCATAGAACAATACAAAATTATCACATATTTACTAGAACAAAAATTACAAATTATTTGTTTACAATTATTTTAACAAAGGTTTCCACAGTTCTAATCATGAGTCAATTTTTGTACCTTATCCCCTCCACAAACAAGTTTGGAAAAATAAGCAGACCTGTCCATTTCAAATTCAAATGAAAAAGAATAAGAAAAACAGGCATTTCAGGACACTAGTATCCAAACCAAATTAAATATTATGACACAATTGTCCTTGAAAGACACGAGGCCTACAGCCTCATTTTATTGGATGGTAGTTCCAGAGGAGAATATGGTCAGCACCCTACTCCCAGCCACTAACATCAGCTCTTGATATGAGACTGAGTGGGCTCTACTCCAGTCCTTGCACCAAGGGCAGTATTGGAGATTTAACCTAGGTCTAATGTGTTGCAGTCAGAAATGCTGCCTACTCAGTTATAAAGACAGGTGCCTTATGGTATCCTCTAATGCACTTTGTGTAAATGACAGTACAATTTCTTCAACAAAGGTATGGTTGATTCTCTTCTCTATCTGTGCCCCACTAACAATAACATTAAAATGTAGCCTTCCTTTCAATGTTGCCAGAAAATTAGAAGTGTTTTGTCTTCAAGCATGAAACAAACATATGGTCTGATCAAAATTAATTACTACTTTCAACATCAACAGGCTGACCTTGCCACTTTGTCATGACGAAGCATCAGTTCACTTGCTGCATTCGAACAGTGTACAGCATCTGACACACTTGGAACAAATCTCATTTAACAACTGGAAAGTTAAGCACTGTCCAGGGTTTGTATAAGTATCTGAAGTTGCAGCAGGCAATAGAATACTCTACCTGTGCAGGCCATCTACTACCTATTTTATTGACCTTACCTGAGAAGCATATGAATGACAGCCATAGTAATAACATTATAATGACAGATGTCAACTTACAAATAACGTTAATGAGACTGTAGTTATGCATCTGTAAAGAAAGCAATTCAATGAAAGGCTTCATCACAAGGGGTCCAAGTAGTCTCTCATGTACATCCACCACTCTTTGCACAACTGCATATGAGGTCTGTTCAAAAAATTCCGGGACATTCGTAATTTTGTTCCAATGGTGTGTTAGAGCATCCCTCTGCATGTCTCTGTTTAATGTGCAACTGTTGGAAGTTTCATTGTTGTATGTCTGTTAGTTATTGTTCAGTGCTGTAATCAGTAGCACATTGTGTTGCATAGTTCACGAATTTCAAGATGGCAGAGTTAGAGGAGCAAGCATCTACATTAAATTTTGCATGAAACTAAAGAAAACGAGATGATGAAGGAAGCCTATGGTAATGAGTGCTTACCCAAACTCAGTGTTATGAGAGGTTCACACGGTTTAAAAATGGCTGGATGGAAGTTAAAGATGTCCCTCATTTAGCACGCCCTTCGAGGTCTACTGACGACGCTCATGTAAGGAATGTCAAAGAAATTGTGTGTGCCAATTGAAGATTGACTGTCCAAGAGATTGCAGAAGAATGTAACATTTCAGCTGGATCATGTCATGAAATCCTGACACAGCATTTTGGAATGCATCATGTTGCCATCAAGTTCATCCCATGGTTCACGAGTCAAGACCAGAAAGACCTTTGCCTCACAATCTGCGAAGAGCTTTTGGATCGCACAAATGAGAATATGATGTTCCTTAAGATAATTATAACTGTAGATGAGACATCGGTTTATAGTTATGGTGTTGAGGCCAAGGTTCAGTCTTCTCAATGGGTCAGAAAATCTTCCTCAAGACCAAAAAAAGCTCGTCAGGTCAGATCAAATGTCAAAGTCATGCTGATAGTTTTCTTAAACTTTGAAGGATTAGTTCATTATGAACTGGTGCCATAGGGACAAATCGATGGTACTATTGGGACATGTTGCGATGCCTACAAGGAAACGGCCTGAAATGTGGCGAAATAATCCATGGCTCTTGGATCATGATAACGCACCTGCACATTCATCCCTGTTGGTGTGTGACAATTGTACAAAAAACTAAATCACTGTGGTGCCTCATCCTCCATACTCTCCAGACCTGGCCTCTGCGGACTTTTTTTACTTTCAAAGTTGAAAACCCCGTTGAAATGATGAAGATTCTCAAGGATAGATGAGAGAAAAGAAAATCTGCAAACAGAATTTCATGTGATCAAGCAAGAGGCACACCAAGACAGCTTCTGCAAGTGGAAACAGTATTGGGAACAGCTTATCAATTGTGAAGGAGAGTATTTCAGACAAGACCACACACAATAAGTAAATGGTAAATGTAGAAAAATTTTGTGGACAAAGTTCCGGAATTTTTTGAACAGACCTCGCACAAGAATATTTCAGGCTGGGTATACGTGGTTGACACTGGGACAGAGCATTCCACACACATGTAATGGGTGGCTGGGTTAACTCCCAGACACAGGCACATTAACATCTCATGGATGCAGTTAGCTTTACAGGTGTAAGCAGTATCGAGATAAAACAAAGTTTCAACATACAGGGTTGTGGAGATTTGTGAATATACTGATATAGTCCAACTGTAAACTGAAGAGTGAGCACCACTTGTGGGAAGAGGGGGACTAAACCTTTCCTAGGATAATGCTGTAAGTGTCATACAGGAATAATAAGAATGACACTGTAGTCACATAAATTCTGTTCGTGTGTGTTTCTTGTGTTAGTTAAATCAGTTACGAATTTTTGTATTCCAATACTGTTAATGCATTTATGAAAAATACACACTCTCCAGGCACTCTGCATTCCCACTGATTTAAAACGCGTACCACAGAAGGGCCAGTATAACTTTTTGAAACAGCCTGTAGGTGTTGTTTGTGACATAGCTGGGTAGAGAGAGTGAGGACTCACCTTCTTGCTCTTCTGTTTGCTAACAGACTCTGCACAATAAAAATAACTTCAATAAATACAAGAATGATGGCAGAAACAACTGTAAGTCTGTTTGGAGGGACAGTATGTTCATCAGTGAGCCAGAATCAGTTGAACCTTGACATTTTTCAGGGAGAAAGCTGGAATCAGAGACTTAAATGTACTACTGTCTTTATGTCCAAAAGCCAACTTCTTTTTCCAAATTGTGTTGTTGTATCAGGTACTAGCCTATAGCCCGTACTCGCTGAAACTGTAACTGATCATTTTTGGTTGGTTGGTTGACTGATTTATTTGAGGGAGGGGACCACACACTGAGGTCATCAGTCCCATCAGTCGGGGAAGGATGTGGAAGAAAGTCAGCCATGCCCTTTTGATGGAACCATCCTGGCATTTGCCTGAAGCAATTTAGAGAAATCACAGAAAACCTAAATCAGGATGGGCGGACACGGGGCCGAACCGTCGTCTCCCCGAATGCTAACCACTGCACAACCTTGCTCGGTTGATGGTTTTGCTGAAACATCACACTGCAGTGGGCAAGCTACATACTTCCTTTGCATCCAGCATTATCTGCTAGTGAACACTGGTAGATAAGATGATTTTCATTGTTTGCAGCTTCTAAGGTGTAGTGTGCATACTGTAAGACCTTCAGTACACACACCATTAGATTATTCGACTTGTCGCTCTAACGAAGTAGGCGAGTGTCAGCACTATGTCTCGTGGTCTTATTGTGGCGTGTTTATCTTCTGCTGTTAGGTCAGACGATAGAAATACCAATTGCACGCTTAGAGTAGCAGATTGACGGTGACCAACTTTAAACAGAACTTGATTAATTTTCACACACATTTATTAAAATAACAACAAGCATAAAAATTACTTAACTTGGTTCTGGATGCTATTGACAATTGACAATCTAAAGTTCCCTTGGTATTGGTATGTTAATCTTATTCTCACACATCTCTGATACTTGACGAAAGTGTCTATACATTTATCTTCATGGCTATGTACAGGAATATGGTAATCTTGTTAGGCGCAGATGGAAACTTGACTACAGACTGGTACAGACAAATGTAGAACTCGTGCAGACTGGTACAGACAAATGCAGACTAATGCAGACTGGTGTAGACAAATGCAGACTGACTAATCGGAGGTCTGTACACTTGTTATAATACCTCGCGCATTCATGTATCACTGCGCGAGTGTGATCCGTGAGGAGAAAAGGTTCTACATTAGCAGCAATCTCATTGGTTGCGTTACATATTAATACGCGGATTGGCGGAAGCAGAATTTGGTCCATCTCTATGGCAGCACCATCTCGTAGTGCGAAGATGGACGAGCGCTGTGCCTGCGCCTGCGCTGTTGTGCTTAGCAGGGCGCACTCTAGTGGGAAAGTTGTGTACGTGCTGACTACGCGGAACTATGTACACAACATAAGGGATAAAACATCACACACCGTTTTAAATCTTATTATATTGGACTGTGCATGGGCAATAAGCGTAGCTATGCAAAACTTCGAACTGCATGTATGTCAGGCCATTTACATGGATCTATAAAGTTACAAGCACTCTCATATGATACTGATAGTTTTATCTTCTTATTTAATAGTATTCTGGTTTGAAGATAGTTCTTTGTGTCTTGTGTATGAATGACAAATAACATTTTACATAAATGACAGTGGTGATTGACTGGGTAGGTAGTATGACAAATTCTGTATGTACTGGGAAAGAGGGAGATGGAATACCCTGCACAAGACAGCAACACATATTTTTAAGTAAAACAGTAATTTGGATAACTAGGCCTATTAGTTTACAGATTCCGCACAAGATCAGCACTGGTCTGAATACAATTTAACAAGCTACTAGTGTAAATAGCTGGGCAATAATATAGTGTAATATGCTGACCTTCACCCAAAAGGAATTTGTACCAACATCCTGTTACTGACAACCTCTTCTCATAATTTGAGACCTCCACCATTTGATCATTAAGGCTCTTAACACATATGTAATGTATTAATTGCAAGTAACAATCTTTTCAGTATTTCTATAAAAATTCTGCCACAACATGGCGTGAGATTGCTGAACACTTTCTTCACCTATTATCCACCAGTATCACAACTGACGACATCTCTCTACAAGTTTAACTAACTTTCCATCAAGTGTTATAAAGGGGTATGGCAAGGAAAGATCTGTTAGAATTTGGGTTATTTTCAACAGCTGTTTCAGCTATAACGTATTGTTTTACACGCGGGTTAAAGGAGCAGGATAGCAGAATATTATGCAAACTTCTTTGAAAAATCATCTTGAGACATCCTGAAACTGGACGACACATCACTGACAAACACTACAGAGTTGATGTGGAATATTACAATCTGATGATACTCACAATCCTACATGGAATTCATATACATATGTTGCGTATAGCAACCTGTCGGCAGCACATGTACATGAAGTAACGCTATGGATTAACATGAAAATAATAAGAGTTCAAACAACATTTCTGGGGGAGAAAACTGTTTTTTGATTTCTTAGCAGTGCAGTACAGATGAAATATTTTCCTTAATTGTGTATTGCTTGTGTAATGAGGCAGAACAGAAACATTAAAAATTGAAGTGCAGTACGTTTTTGTATAAATGGAATTGTCTTATGGTCTGACATTTTGAAACCCTCATCAAGTGCATTAAATAAACTGTGAGGATAAAAGGCTGATCAGAAACCTAGACTAAATAAGAAAAGATTTTTCCTACCCAAAGATACACAAGTGATTATACAATTCACTTATAACAGTAGACAGAGATGTAAGGGGCCACAAACACGTTGTGTGATTATTGAGTGTGACTTCACGCAACCCTGAAACAATAATGATGAAAATATGATTGTTTCAAATACCTCTGCACGCCTATTAGCAGCAGACTCCAGGGTGACTCAAATCCGCTAAAGACTTCTTTATAACTCTTGACTTGCAATGAATTATATCCATTTACATTTTTGAGGGTAATGGGTTGCGAGAGCACTATTTTATTCACAATATAATCTCCTTTTATTTGCATTCTTTTTGCCCTGAACCCACGTGAAACTACATTCACGGACACAACTTTCACTCAACAGTCACCTACTTACATCAATTACATGTAATTTCCTACAAAGGAAGGTTACAAGAAAACCATATGAACTGCATTATTCTCTCACTCAGGACTGTAACATACTATCCATGCATTGTTCCAAAACTGTAAGATGTCACAACAGGAATTAACTTCACTAACACTACTTTTAATAGCTAGCAAACTTACGTGACTACACTGCAAAGTTACTACATCACTTTTTCATACAAGTACCACATTAATATTCTAATTTTAGCTTTCAAATAAATTATAAAATCAATGAGTAATGGAAGAAATAACAACTCACCATACAGATCTCAAGCATTAAGGAGTTGATAAGCACATAAAGAAGACATACAATGTTCTGCTAAACTTTTCAGATCTCACTAGTACATGGCTACAATGTCTCAGCCACCAAGCTCGCGCGCATGCCGCGCCCCCCCCCGCCTCTCTCTCTCTCTCTCTCTCTCACACACACACACACACACACACACACACACACACACACACACACCCGAGAGAGAGAGAGAGAGAGAGAGAGAGAGAGAGAGAGAGAGAGAGAGAGAGAGAAAGAGAGAGAGAGAGAGAGAGCTACATTTTCCAAAAGTCTCGCCTCGCGTAAAAAATGAATTGTTACCTTTACCATTTACATGAAAGATAACGTAAATATTCTTTCATTTATAACACAGTATAATTAACTTAATCTACAACTAATTATTAATGGAACTTACAGCAAGATCTACAAGATGGAGCTTTCCCATTTTTATATGTTGCCTTCCATCTTCCCCCAGATCACCATTCTCTATAGTAATTGTGAAAATAGCATGAGAACGGGAGCTCGCAGAGTTCATCGCTGTCGAACCGATGACGCCTGAAGGTTGAAACCATGACAACAATTTAACAACTTTCAAGCTTGCAACATTGCCTGACAATACCACATAAATATAATAAACAAAATTTTAATATTACAGACATGTTTATCATTATAAATAATCCATCGCAATTTAAGAAGAACAGTGATGTCCATACCTACAACATCAGAGGAAAAAGTGAAATTCATTGCCCAATATTAAAGATGTCAGTGGTTTAGAAAGGAGCTCAATATGCAGTAAAAATTTTTTTTTGATCATTTATCCAATAACATTAAATGTCTGAAGGGTAGCAAAGCAAGTTTTAAATCTAAATCATTTCTTCTGGACAACTCCTTCTATTCCATGGATGAATTTCTATTTAACAACTAACAGCTTTTAAAAACAAACTTGTTTTTAAATGAAGTTGGAGTACGACTAAAAAATAATGTGTTCATTAATGTTAACACTAGTAATATTTACATACCTTCTAAACAGACTTTTTCTACATCATTTCAATAAAAGAATCTTTCAAATTATCTATGGAACATGTAACTAACTATATGTTTCTTTCAAGAAGTCCTCATTACAGCTATATTAATTACACAGATATCAGTATCAACTTCATGTTTTCAAATGATATATACATATGAGATTTGGTGAACAGGGTGGGTGGCAACCTGTGGCTGTTTGCTGACCATTCTGTGGTACACAGGGCAGCTGGCTCTAAACACAGAAAAATTTAAGTTAATGCTCGAGACAGTCATGTTGTTTAAATATCTGGGCATAATAATGCAAAGCAATACGAAATGGAACGAGCATCTGAGGATTGCTGTATGGAAGATGAATGGTGACTTTGGTCGATTGGGAGAATTTTGGGAAAGTGTGGTTCATCTGTAAAGGAGACTGCACATAAAAAACTAGTGTGACTTATTCTTGAGTACTGCTTGAGTGTTTGGGATTCACACCAGCTCAGATTAAAGGAAGACAGCAAAGCAATTCAGAAGATGGATTCAGAAGATGGTTTCAGAACTCTAAGAATCTCTGGAGGGAAGGCGACATTTTTTTGAGGAATACTATTGAGAAAAGTTAGAGAACTGGTATTTGAAGCTGATTCCAGAATGATCCTACTGCCACCAACATATATTTCACGTAAGAACGACAAAGATAACATTTGAGAAATTAGGGCTAATACGGAGGCATATAGGCAGTCGTTTTTGCCCTCAATCTATCTGCGAGTGGAACAGGAAACAACTAGTCTGTGGTGCCCCCTGCCACGCACCACACAGTGGCTTGTGGGGTACAGATTGAGATGAAGAATACCTACTACAAGTATTATAGATCTCAATGAGACAAATACAACCACATTTCACACTCTGAAAACCGATAAGAAGTTTTGAAGTACGTACACTATTTTGAACTTTTGGATTTATCAGTCTTGAACATCAAACCTATAGCTATCTTTAGTATCTGGTAGTGCTATTACTACATACCTGTCAGAGATAGTTACGTTGGTGGCGGTGATTGGGGGGGGGGGGGGGGATGCACCACTCCAGCACTGTTGACTACATCTATTCTGTTTGCCTTTGCTAGCTACCAGACAGGTTCAATGATGAAGAATCTTGCAATGGTACTTTGTTTTTCCTCATGGAATTTGGTTAGTTTACTGGAGCTCATTATGCGGACACCTCTTGGCTACTACACATATCTGGAATTCCTAAAGCTGCGACAATGAGAAATGGACATCCAAGAACACAAAATAAAATGACCGTGACACCTGCAAAAATGATATATGGATGAACGGTGGCTACAGACAGCGACAACTTCGGCAGCAACTAAAGCAGATATGGAATTTCATTATGCAGCACAAAGCATCCTGGACCATATACTTTCTAAGTTCTTCATTCTTAACCATATATAAAAGGATACAAAATCCATAAACATACAAAAATCAAGAATTGGAATTATTTGGCATACACAGGGAGCAGCCACAGGTCAGCCATTTCATCCAGAAAAGCTGCAGTTAACGTGTGACAACAACTATACATGGCTAGTAGGAAGAAAGAAACTATGAAAAAGTGATATTATGGTGATACATAACAAGTGAATACTGTTAAACAGCCTTAGTTTCTGTTATGCTAGATGATCAATAATTAATGCCTTCTGTGAATACATATAAATCATTAACTCAGTATGATATAATGAAGGGAACAGGCCTGTTGCCCTTTTGTTCATTCGTATCTGCAAAATAGGCAGGAATACTAGACTCTGATAATGTGTCACAACTAGTCTTGAAAATCAGGTTTATGTCTAAACATGCAGGTGACAAAACAAACTGTACATAATGCTTTCATATCAACATCCTCTGGAAAATGTAGCCGATTATCTGTCTCAAACTGGAAATGTGTTACAGTAAAATAATTTATCGTACTTCAAGAATGCAAAATTCACACTTTGTTAAACAAGGGAAAGCATTTCTTTCACATGCAACCAACTATCTCAGTCTTTTCTTTATTTATATGCTGGGAAAATGGAAGTCACACAATCAAATTTTCCATTACAACTCACTTTATGAAGATGCAACCTTTGAAAAAACAACTGCAGTGTTCTTTCTGTAGTTACATTAAAAATGATGAGCACTACTCATTAGTTGCACACTAATAAGCCCTTTAAAAAGCGAAAAGTATCAATCAACTTACGATTCTTGTTTCCAAGTTTCATTACACGCTCCATATCATCAGCATTATTCACCACATATCCAGATAAATCTTTGACATATACACCTATATCAGGGCGTTCTTTCACTTCTAAACGTGCTGCCTGGTCCTTTCCCAAAAGGTCACGTATTTCTTCATTGTATATTTCAATATATGAAACTCTTACTAAAAACCTGAAAAAAGAAATAATTGTTCAAGTTCTCATTCATGTCCATGTCTGAATTTCTTTCATAGTGCCAGACCATTTTCGCATAGCTTTTCTTGTGACTTAGTTCTTTCATTGTGGTCTTTGGTTTTCTGAACAGGGCTTATCCAAGTGTTTCTGACAGTAGAACATTACTCTCAGGTTTGCAAAATGGTATACACAAATACTGACGATTTGTGATTTGAAGAACTCTTTGATAGCAGCAGTAGAAATCTCCAGTGACTTGTTGGATTATTCACTAGTTGAAAGGCCATAAAATATTAAGGTATATACACGAGTGTACTAAATGTCGTCATTTTGAATAATGATGTGCGATCTGTTCATTACTAACATTATTACAGTATTTTGACACTTGTCAGCTTCTTTTGTCTATTTATTGCTCACTTTAATGCAGTATATATGGAAAGGAAAGCCCATGAAATTGGCCTTGAAGAGGAAGTGGATTGCCCAATAAAAAATATAAGGCACTGTTAAAAAAAAAATATTTAGGTGGTGAAGATAAATGGTACACCCTGTACATGAATTGAATTAAATGCAAAGAGTATGAAATGATGGACTGTTTGGGGAGAAATAATGAAAATGCAATGATATGAATAACATCTGTGAAAACCATTGAAACATGCTCAATATGTAGCATATATTTGTGCAGAGCTGGAACTCAAATCCAGGTTCCTGCTTTCAGGTATCATTTCATGCAATAGTAGTTCCATTGATTGCATCCCCATTGATTCATTCACTTCATTTTATTGTGTTTAATTAATTTCAAATAATATTTTGTTGAAGCTCTTATGAGGCACAAAATATACTGTCAGTCTAGAGCAATCCATCAGTCCCACACACAGTGTTAATTTACAAAGCTCGTTTAGGCCAGTTGTTAACAAGCTGGGATTTAAAATCCTGACACGAATGTGCAGCTACTCGTTTGTGAGATTTCTGCCCGTCAACAAGAAATAGTTCAAAGAAAAAGCAGCACCAATTCAATGAACACAAGGCTGTGTAACACTTACTGTTGACATTGTTCCACATCGCTTCTTGTTGATAGTCATGGCCTACACCTTCCCATTTTCTCGGCCATTATTAAACTTCATAAAATGAAATAAATTCTCATGCATTTGGTGGTATTATTATTATTATTATTATTATTACTTTGGCATTTCTGAGTTATTTTAGTGACCGATTCTGTAATCATATTTCAATGAAACAAAGGTCTTAAAACATTAAAAATGATAAAAATTAAATGTTCTACATGCAGTCTTTGAATAACTTGTGCTTATGTCCACACTCTTTAATGACTGTCATTTCTAGTTGCATATGCCCTTCCTATTTATGTATACTCCCCTTACAGTAATCACTAAATGGACAAAAGAAGCTGAGAACTGTTAAAATACCCTAATTATGTCAGTTACAGGGACATGTAATGAATACACATCATTATTTAAAATGTTCACATTTAGTACACTCATGCATAATATTTTATGGCCTCTCAACAAGAAAATAATGCAACAAGTTAATGGAGATTTCCACTGCTGATATCAAGGGTACTTCTAATCATCAAGTTTGTGTATCCTTTCTTGTAAACTTTTTTACAGATCTGAGAGAAGTGTTCTGTCAGGAGGTCTTGGTTAACTCCTGTTCAGAAAGACACAGGCCACAATGGAAGAAAAGAATCACAAGGAAAGTTGTGTGTAAATGTTCAAGCAGACACTGTTAAAATCAGTTTTCTTTTTGTTTTGCTTCTGAACAAAAATTATATGAGGTTGTCAAGATAAATGGGACACCCTGTACATCCCTTGTGGCATGGTAAGCAATGGACTTCCTCAGACTCCATTCCTCTGCTGATGCTAATCCCGCATAAACCCATGAGTAAACTTCTGGTAATGAAAATATCTGGTAGTACTGTTTGGAAACATCTGGAACAATGGCAGTTTTAGTCAAGGCTCGGAGAGCTTGATATCTAAAGTGACTGCAGGAAATGTGGATTAAAGTCACAGTCTTATACAAATTTTCTATTGACACTACATATTCCATATACATTTCCAAATTACACCAAGGAATTCACGGCAATGGCCAGTATTGCTTTTGAAACACTTTAAACACTTTTAAAAAAACCACAATTTTGTGCATTTCATTATATTTGTGAGGTTGTGCTATCACGAAGTAACAGAGGAATCAGTCAGCACTAATGGTATACATAATTTTTTTAAAAAAAAGAAAAGATTTATTTCATGTGAACCAATAACACTTCAAGTTGGATTGCAAAAGACAGGTACCTACAAACTTTCAACTGACACTTCTTTATCGAGTGGTATGCAAATTACCTGAGATATGAAGTTGCCACACACTGAAGAAATTTATCGTTACTTAAAACAAGCAGACTTCATAAAGCCACTCTGCAACACAATTCTTATTGTCTTATCATACAAGGAAAGCAGTAATACATGGAGGCTGAAACGCATGCATCATGTTCGGGTAGGTACTATGTACTACAATAATATTAAGGTGAGGAATCAACTGGCCAGTATGAAAATTGAAATGTGGATATGTGTAACAGTAATTTAAACTTGTTGCTGCTAAATTTAGTGATTAATTTTAATTAATTTTGCAGAGGAGAATTACAAGTTAAACACCTACACCTTTCACAACTATCTGAAACACTGATACTATGTTAGTTATCCGCCTGTCAGCAGTGACTAATGTCAGAACAAGCTTGTTTTCACTTTCTTTTTTGAGTTTATGCACATGCGTCACAGAATTCTTCCAGATACTTGGGAAACATCTTGGAGAGGGCAGCCCAACAGCTGCAGTGTGTCAGTTAACTTAAAAATGATGTCTTCCTTTACCATTTTGGCATTGTTAACAGCCCTGAGAAACTGAATGGGGCTGAATCTACATTACAAGTTTGTGGTTACACTTGTTTCAATAGATCTAGCTTCGAAAATTTGTTGCAAGACATGGCATTTGATGGAATCTCAAAGTTATTGGTTTGCAACTATCTAATTATAGAGCCCTCCCTGAATTCCATAGATGGATTTCATGATAATGGAGTTATAGTTGTGCAATGTGGAGCTTGATCTATTACAAAACCAGATGTGTTGAATAATTTATCAATAATGTTCTTGAAACACTTTGTAGTGTTTCATATTCTTTAATGACTCACAATATCAACCAACTTTTTGCTTAATAAAAGTAACATTTTGAACAAACCAGTATCCATATCTGATGTGGTGTATTATAACCCTCTTTTCAGAATCAAAAATTATTTGAAGTCTATTCTTCTCTCCACTTCATTCTTGCACTCTAATCTGTGAGAACTGTGTCCATTCGTTGATGCCTCAGGGCATTCGTTTTTTCTTTTCTTTTCCTTTTTTTATAAAAAGTTTATAAACCAAACTTTTTGGCAAGCACTAAAGCAAAGCGGTTTGGTAAACAGTCCAATATTTCACAAGTAGCTTATTTTTCCATAAGAATTAATCCTTTTTTCAGTATACTCCACTTTTCATAACATTTTGTATATGAAGCTCAATTTGCACGTAACACATCAAAGGCTTGTTCACTAATATTGGGAACATCTTCCAGTTACATTTCCCGATTTTTCAATCTGACTACTACTGTTGGATACTGCATTTCCACATACACAAGTTTTTTTGTCTTAGGACTAAGTGGAAGAATTTGACTAATAAAAATTTCTGTAACTTTTCATAACACTTCTTCTGATGATTCAACCCTCATTGTTCCACAATATATTCTTGAAATTTATTTAACCACATTTCTCACTAATCTGTAAATCATACACTGTCTCACATACACAATCCAAAAACTATATCACAGTGAATGTCGTAATTACTCAATAATGAATTGTAGCACATTTGTTACACGCAATGAGAAATCCATCTCGCCGCCTACAGAATTCAAGGTAATGAGCGGCAGCCTTTTCTCCTTTCCGCCATAGGCGTCCAGACGTACCATGTGACAGTGAAATTATTTCCCTGACGCAACGTAGCAACTCTGTCCTATGAAGAAATTTTGTCTGCATTAGATGCATATTTCAAGGAATCAGTCAATGTCGTTGCAAAACAGTATACGTTCTTTCGTACAAAACGTCCGGCCGGTCAAACTAATCGGGAGTGGGTTGCAACTTTGCAAGGCCTTACCAGGGATTGTGCTTTTGAGTGTGAATGTGGACTCCCTTATTCAGATACTATGGTGTTTGATGCAATTGCACAGAACGTTTCTGATGTTCGTATATGGGAGCAAATTTTGAAGCTAGTCAATCCCTCCCTTTACCAAGTGATAGACATATTGGATAGGCAAGACACACTTGACTTTGCTCAGGAATCATTTGCAACTTCGCCAGCTGTGTGTCACATTAACCGGCCCACCGGGCGAGCTGCACGGAACTGTAAACAGCCCTCGCGCACGTCCGCGCAGCCACGTGTCCCGCGCCAGCATGCAAATGCAGTACTAAAGTCATGCCTGCGGTGTGCTACTAGACATTCGCGTGAGAATTGCCCGTCACGCCAAGCTATTTGCTTTTTCTGTAATAAAAAAGGACATGTTCAAAGTGTTTGCCAGAAAAAGCTCAGATCGGACACTAAAAACCATTCCAGGCCCTTTGCTTCGCGCCGGAATCGAACCAAGAATACTCAGGCTCGTGAACCTTCGCCCATGGACATCCATGTAGTTCATTCCACTCCGCCCAGTGCCACTCTCTCTAACGGTGACTGTGTTCGTCCCGCAAAAAATGTGCGTCGACATCGACGGAAATCACGTCAAGTCGCATGTGATTCTGTACCAGTGTCTGTTCACGTTGCACAAAACAGTCGCTCTTGTCGTCGGCAGGACAATAAACTTTTTGTAGACTTGGACATTAATGGCAACGTGATCCCATTCCAGCTCGATACCGGAGCTGCAGTTTCATTGATTGATCAATAAAGACACGTACAAACAACTGGGCAACCCTCCGTTGCGTGCCGCAAATGTTAAGCTCACTAGTTATTCAGGACAGCATCTCCCTGTGTTAGGACAGTGCAGTCTTCTTGCAACATACAAGAGACAAACAAAACTTGTGTCATTTTACGTCCTTCGTTCTTCTTCTGCAGTGAACTTGTTTGGTTTAGATTTATTTCAGCTGTTTAACTTGTCTATAGTCAATCAGGTCCTATCAGTGAACCAGACTGTGCCTTCAGCCAGTGTTTCTCGTCTATGTTAAGAATTTGCAGACATTTTTGCACCGGGCCTTGGTTGCGCTAAGGACTATGAAGCACATTTGGAACTGAAAGTCAACGCGCAACCAATATTTTTCCGAGCGCGCAATGTTCCCCACGCATTGCGTGATGAGGTCGCAAGAACATTACACGATTTAGAATCACAAGGTGTAATTGAACGTGTGCAGGCTTCTCTCTGGGACTCACCCTTAGTAATTTTGCCAAAACCTTCCGGAAAATTGAGACTTTGTGTGGACTTCAAGGCAACAGTGAATCCACAACTAGTGATTGCCACTTTTCCTTTACCCCGCCCGGAAGATCTTTTTGACAAACTGTGCCCGGGTAAATATTTTTCTAAGTTGGACCTCGCAGATGCGTACTTGCACATACCGGTGGACGAAGAATCCCAGCGCGTATTGGTGGTTAACACGCATCTTGGTTTGTATCGATTCAAAAGACTGCCATTCGGGTGTGCATCCGCCCCTGCATTGTTTCAGCAGTATCTGCAAACTGTTTGTGTGTCGGTCCCTACTGCAGCAAACTATCTGGACGATATTGTGATCTCCGGAAAAACAGAAGAAGAACATTCAGCAAACCTCCGAACATTATTTCAGGTCTTGCGACAACATGGTCTTCGCTTGCGGAAGGACAAATGTGTGTTTTTTGCTCGTGGCTTACCATATTTGGGACATGTAATCAATGCCCAAGGCATACATCCGAGTCCAGGGCACCTCCGTGCCATACAAGACTTGCCTTCGCCGCAGAATTTGAAGCAGCTACAGAGTGTGCTGGGAAAACTTCATTATTATACTATGTGCCGCAAGCCTCTTCCATTTCAGCTCCGCTTCATCGCTTACGCCGTAAATGTGTCCCGTTTGTCTGGACGACGGAATGCGAACGCGCCTTTCGCCAGTTGAAATCGGAGTTGCTTTCAAATCCTTGCCTTACGCCATTCGATCCCCAGAAAACCCTTTTGTTGATGGTAGATGCATCGGATATCGGGATCGGTGCTGTGCTTGCGCACAAAGATGGATCGCATGGTCGCCCTATTTCCTTTGCGTCAAAATTGCTCTCGTCTGCGCAAAGAAATTATTCACAGATCGAGAAGGAAGCTTTGGCTCTCGTATTTGGTGTTACAAAGTTTCATGATTTCTTGTATGGTCGTCACTTTACCATCATCACAGACCACAAGCCTTTGACATCGCATTTTCATCCGTCCAAGCCTGTACCTCCGCGTACAGCGCAGAAATTCATTCGCTGGTCTATTTTCCTCTTGCAGTACCGCTACGATATCTTGTATCGGTCCACTGCTAAGCACGGAAACGCCGATGCGTTGTCCCGTTTGCCTGTTGCTGAGGATAGAGCATTCGATTCTTCCGAACTTGCTTGCATGTTCATTGATGCGGAAACCGATGACGTGGTCGAATCGTTTCCGATTGATTTTCGTCGTGTAGCTACAGCCACAGCTGCTGACCTTGTCCTTGCTACAGTTTTGCGTTTTGTTGCTACGCAATGGCCCTTGTCAAAGTCACGGATCGAGGATCTGTTGGTTCGCAGATTTTTTGCTCACAAGGAGAGACTTTTGGTTCGACGTGGTGTTTTGCTGTTGCATTCTGATAATGATCAGTCCCGAGTCGTGGTCCCACGTTCGTTACAGTCCTCTGTCTTAAGGCTTCTCCACCAAGGACATTGGGGTATAGTGCGCACGAAACAACTTGCTCGTCAGCACTGTACTTGGTTCGGAATCGATGCTGCGATTACGAATATGTGCTCTTCTTGCATGGCGTGTGCCGAACAACAATCCGCACCACCGCGGAAATTCTTTGCATGGCCAAAAGCCACTTCCCCTTGGCAACGTTTGCACATCGATTTTGCTGGTCCATTCTGGAATGCTCGATGGTTGGTTGTTGTCGATTCCTTTAGTAATTTTCCTTTTGTTGTCAGGATGTCTTCCACGACGTTATCTGCCACCATCCAAGCGTTATCCGCTATCTTTTGCATTGAAGGTCTTCCACAGACTATAGTTTCCGACAATGGCCCACAATTTATGTCCGCAGAATTTCAGTCGTTCTGCAAGGCCAATGGTATTCAACATCTGACATCCGCGCCGTTTCGCCTCAGTCAAACGGTGCCGCTGAACGATTGGTCCAGACTTTCACGTCACAGATGTTGCAGTTAGAGTCGCATTCTCGGGAGGATGCGTTATTGCTCTTTTTGTCTTCGTATCGCTCTCAGCCCCGAGATTGTCGCTCGCCGGCTGAGTTGCTCCACGGTCATCCTCATCGAACCTTGATGTCTTTGCTGCATCCACCGCATCAGGTTCCTGTGCAGCGGCAGCCACCTGCTTTTGCTCCAGGCGACGTTGTATACTGTCGCAACTATCGAGGTTCATGGCGTTGGCTCGCGGGGCGCATTCTTCGCTGCCTCGGCCGCGCTACGTATTTGGTTTTGGGGGCCTCTGGTGAAGTGCGTCGGCATCTCAATCAGCTGTGCCTCTGTCGTCGCACGGGTTCTGCCGCTCCCCGTCTGCTTTCAGCGACGGTGCCGTCCGGTCAGCGCCCTGGGGACCCATCTACTGGCTCGCCTCATCCCCAGGTGTTACCGACGCTGCCTTCCATTTTGCCCCATGGCGACGCGCCGCCACCTGTTCTCCCGCCGGCGCCGTCCGCAGTGGACGCTTCGCTGCAGCCGCCAAGCACCTCCCTGGGTCACGCGCCGCCGATCGCTTCCCGTGACCAGCTGTCCTCCGACATGGAACTCTTGCCCGCTCCGGACCATCTGTCGTCTTCGCCAGTCGGGTGCTCCGACTCGATGGAGGTCGACCTGTCGGCCCCTCCTGACTATCTACGGGCGCATACACCGGATGTTGGCGTGCACCCTGGACTAGGTTTTCAGGCGTTTCCTAGCTCCCCTCGGACCGAATGGCCGGGTGCGGGTGGCACAGCCTCGCCTGTTGTTAGGCTCCCCACCTTGTCGCACACGCCAACATGGGGTCCTCCCCACGGCAGGCGGAAGCCTTATAACACCACCGTTCGCCGATTTGCGGGGGAGGAATGTGGTGTCACCGCCAGACACCACACTTGCTAGGTGGTAGCTTTTAAATCGGCTGTGGTCCATTAGTATACGTCGGACCCACGTGTCGCCACTATCAGTGATTGCAGACCGAGCGCCACCACACGGCAGGTCTAGAGAGACTTACTAGCACTCGCCCCAGTTGTACGGACGACTTAGCTAGCGATGCAACACTGACGAAGCCTCGTTTATTTGCAGAGAAGATAGTTAGAATAGCCTTCAGCTAAGTCAATGGCTACGACCTAGCAAGGCGCCATAGCAATTGATACTTATCGTATGAAGCATGTCTCATCAAGAACGATGTATACAAATGATGGATTAAAGTTAAGTATTCCAGCAGCTACGTATTTTTCTTTATAGCATTCATTACGTATCCTGTTTCAGACCTCACGCCATCCTGCGTGAGCTTATAGCGTGCATTTCGGCCTCCTCAAACAACACGGTGTTGGCACTTCTGCCGACATTTCACTCAACTGCAAATTCAATTTAGAATATGATAGGTATTCCATCGGGCCCTGGAGTTTTGTACAATTTTAATGATTTCAGTTGCTTCTCAACACCAATGACACTCATACTGATTTCAGTTATCATTCCAGTGGTACAAAGATTAAATTGGGGCAATTCCCCTGGGTCTTCCTTTCTAAAGGAACATTTGAAAACAGAGTTCAGGATTTCAACTTTGGCTTTGCTATCCTCAATTTTAGTTCCTGTCTCATTCGCTAGGGACTGGACACTAACTTAGGGGCCACTAGCAGCCTTTACATACAACCACAATTCCTCTGGGCTTTGTGAAAGATCCTTTGACGATATTATGCTACAGTAGTCACTGAAACCTGACTGTATACCAGTGAGGGTCCCTCCCATTATGAACTGTTCTACTGAGTACATATTATCCAGGGCATGGTCAGTTATTCTTTGAGCCAGAGTTCCTCTACATGCTCCTACCCTGCGCTAAAGTTTCAAGTTCCCCTATGAGATATGACACTATTGATTTTTTTTTTTTCTGTTAACCTATTCATGATAATGTACATCTACAGAAGAGTAACTATACAGGGCTAAGATGGCACAGCAAGGCCAACTTACCAATCAGTCTTAAGTTGATAAAAATTGAAAATGAAGATCTCAATTACCATTTACTTACTTGTTGTTTATGTACTAACAATGAATAGAGTTACAAAAGGACCAGTTTAATTTCAAAACAATTTAAAAAAATGTCTGGACCTGGATGCTATGGCTCATTAACGAGTTATAGTGTCAGGTTGAATTCCTGTCAGTTGTATCCTGATATCATGCTTGCAAATTCTGAAGCAATTTCTGTAGTTATTCTTCATGTAAATCAGTGTATAATATACTTTTTCGTACATGAAATGGTGACAAATTGTGTCACAACTTCAAATATTACCTCGGATAAATCATATAGTTAAAAAATAAATAAGCTCAAAAATTTTCAGTATTTTGCTCTTCAAAACATTAATTTCAGAGCTATGATTGTGGGTTATTCTAAAAAAGTCTCCTCAGACAGTCAATTCTTAAACTCTGTTAATGTTGACAGAAAAAGGATGTATCACAGTTTCCTCTTCAAATACTGCAACTCCATTTCATTGTAAGTACAGGTTCCATGTATACAAATATGAGACTAGTAATATCATACAGTTTTCAGATCCTTACGTAAGAACTCTCTTATATCATATCTCAGGGGAAAAATAAGATGGCACTTGGAAAGATAGAGTTTAAAATCTCATTGACGACAAGGTCATCAGAGACGAGGCACAAATTGGATTTGGCAATAATGAGGAATGAATTCTCTCCTGATTTTTTTACAGTAACTGTCTTGGAATTTCTTTGAACCCTCTGACTGTGATAAGCTGCCACAGGAGTCAAATTGTGATTATATGTTTGTTATAATTTATGTAGTACCACTGGTGGACTCTTGTGACAGTTTATCCTTTGCTCTAACACCTACAGACAGTGTTTGCAATGTGCAGTACATGGCATTCTTGTCAGTTTGATGCCAGCACTTTTGATGGATTCCTTAAAGGATGTAGATAACAAAAACCCCATTTGACTTACACTTTGGTTTTGCTTCTTAGTCTGTAGCCTTTACAAAATAGAATTATTCTTATTTTTCTTGTGCCATTGTCCCACATCAGCACAGTTATTAACTGATTTGACATGGCTAATTTAAGGGGTGGCCAGAAAGGTATATAAGCATTCATTGGAGGTCAAGGTGGACTTGTGAAATTGGATTCAGCAAAGCTTGTAGGTGGAGGTGACAAAGTTGGTAGAAACTCACTCAATGTGGACGTTATGACAATTGTAAATCCTACGTCTACAAGGAGGATGGCTAGTTGAGACCTATTTCAATGCTGAAGATGATAGCTTTATCAACCACAATGAGGTTGGCGTCATAAAAAAGGGATCTAGGTGAATAAGATGAAGCACAGCTAGGGGTGAGGAATTTATGATTCGTCATTGAAGGATAGTTTCTACCATAAAGACAGTAATTACACCTATCAAGATAGTTCTACAGAGATACATTAATATAGCAGAGGCAATCCCAAACTATCTCTGCTTGCTCTGCACGACACTCCTACACTGTGATATCACATTTTTCCAAGACCTAGCACATTGAAGCCATTATTCTTGAACAACTCGCACATTGCCACATTAAAATACTATTGAACTTTTCATTTTCAGGGAAAGAATATGTTTCAGTCTATAGTCCAATTTATTAATTTTTGTCTACTGGCTACCAGCTTTATATTTGTGCCACAAAAACCCACTCCCCAACAAGACGATAGAAATCTTCCGAGAAAATCCTCCCAAGTCAAACCATCATTGCTCTCACACTGGACACGAACTATCTGTTTCGTATGTCACACTCTCAGAAAGACCATCACTACAACTTGCAGAATAAAACCCAAAGCAGAACCTAAATCCTGCAGAAGTAACAGTTGTTGTAAAACTTGTCACATTTAGGCTTCCAACAATAAAAATTAAAACAGGCTTGACTGATCAGAGAACAGTTTCCCTTAACCAAGTTCCTATGCCAAAAATACTTCTTTATCATTAAGCCTACATGTCCACACAGACGATAGGGACGTTGATAGGGAAGGAGGGAGGGTTATGTTAAAAGATGAAGTCATCAATTGCTATGAAATTTTATACTGGAATAATGAATCTGAATGAGATTATGTTATTGTTTATCACAGGAACGTGCATCTTCTTTGAAACACTGTTCCAGATATGTTTACAATTCATGTTCTTATTCAGATCATAAATTTTAAATGTAAACAGAAAATAAAATGCCACAGCTAAGTATTAATCTTTTTTTAATAAACTTTACCATGTTTTCTTTTTCTGTAAAAAAAAAAAAAAAAAAAAAAAAAAAAAGTAATCATTAATGTACATAACAATGAAACAAGTATAAAGTTTAATGCTTACGGCAAGCAAACATGTGACACCAAATACATGTACTTAGTATTTTACCTTAGTTTTTTCCCAGTAGCGCATTTGCATGTTCTCCACACACCAACTTTCTGCACATTATATTATTTATTATGCCTGTTACAGCTTATCTAATCGAGGAATGTCCTTTCTTTAATTTATTTATTACAGTGGTCTCCAAAACTTAATCATGTCAAAAATTTGATGAAGCTGGAACTCATGTTCTCACTTTATTACATATTTTTAATACAGAGGTTTTCATTTTTATGAAACTTTCGAGGCAAGCACCTCAAACAATGCCAACGGTCTATAGCTATCAGGTGATAAAACAAACAAAAAGGAAGTCTTATGTTCACGTTATATTCTAAAACTGGTTATTTTAATAACACTGTAATATATTAGTGTTCACGTACTACAATAGTATTCACCCTCCTGTCTTTGAAGAACCTAGCTGCTATGCATAAAACTGCTTCAAACATCTGATTACTTTACAAAAGTGTTAAATATTTGCGTTTAAGCATGTAAGTGAAAAAAAAGTTTACAGAATGTTTGAAATTGTGCTTAAAGTTTGTCGGGCATTGTTAAGTGTTCTCATTACGAAACATCAGATGAATATAAACTGGGTAATTAGCACCCCATTTCTGGAAAACTAGTTTTCACACAACTCAATGTTCACGATGTCGTATCTCCTATACTATGTGTTGTACAATGACATAATTTTTCTGGTACATTCAGTGATATAATGTTACAGTCCATCATCTTTTGGGAGTGCACGTGGGATATCCTTAACTGGCGTATCCATTTTTTCGGCTTATAACCTTTCAGCCATTTCTGAGATGGGTCTCTTGCAGAACTTTTAACACAAATGACTCACACTGAGAATGGTTGAAAGGCTGTCAGTCAATATAATGATACTCTAGTTAATAATATCCTACATGCGCTCCTGAAAAAGAGGAAGTATTTGATTTCCCATGAAAACTTCAAGAAACAATAGGTAGATATTGTCTGCAAATAGTGTTCGCACTAAAGAAGTACTAAGTTAAAATGTCATGCCTGCTTTTTTTTTTTTTTTTTTTTTTTTTTTTTTTAATGAATCTAAATGTTTAGACTTCATATCTCCTGAACTGCATGTTGTACAATGACATAATTTTGCATGAAAGTTAAATGGTATATATGGATACTGTCTGTAAACTGTGTTGTGAACAGAGTTAGTAGTAAAGAAATAATAAATCAAAACATCATGTCTGATGCTGAAGTTTTATTTCAAAAACAGCAAAAATACTGCATACGATAAACTTCTTTTCTTCCATCATTTTTGTGGTTGCTACCAGCGAGAAAAAGTTTCGTAAGTGTTTGAAATTACATGTAATCTTTGTCGGAAGTCAACAAGCACTTTCATTCTCAAATACTGGATGAATTTAGTCTGTATATTTGTGCTGTCAGTTACGTTGACTCGAGAGAAATACACAGTTTCTAGCTGTAATACATGTCTTATTGTGTTATCTTTTAATGTAAGAGCATACTTCTAACTGAGCAGAGTATAACAGCATTTTAAATTTTGTCATTAAATACGTGGAGTATTAAAAATCAAACTTTTGTTACCGCTACACCGCAATCAGTAATGGGTTCCAGGATAGCATTTTAGTAATATAGATTGGCCAGTTTGAGGTATATGTTTGTTTGTGTATGAACATTGCAATCTACATAACGTGTTTGTATCAGTAGTTTTTGTATGTACTGACAAGGAGACTACAAGGAAATCAGATTTTTTATAATACTTATATTTATGGTACATGAAGCTCAGAACTCAAATATTAACTCCCCAAAGCATATCCTGCAACTCTGAAAAGCTCTCAAGAAAATTGAGTTTGGAGCTTTTCAAGCGTCTTTAATACCTTACGTACGGGATCAGTTTATTCGACACCCCATGCGGCTCTGTGCAGAATGAACGTCTGCCACACAGGTGAGCACAGTTTGATTCCTAACTGGCGCAAATTTTTAAACGAAGGTGCATATTCCACAAGAATTTTTGTGATACATAAAGTACATAAAGATGAAAAAATTGTACATGTTTAATGTTAACAATCCTTATTACCAAAGTTTTATAAAAAGTAATTAAGAATTTATATTTGCAATGAAACTGTATTTTTGCATGCAATATGTAACTAGAAATAAGATATTCACTTTTCATAAAAATTATAATGACGTATGTGTTAAGTATGCACATAGTTGATGAATTTATATTTAAATGATGTAGATATTCGAAGTGAATGGAAAAAAAAAAGAAAAACGACAATGAACGAAATTAGACTCAAACCAGCTACTACCAATCTTGAGCAGTACCGATTTCTTCCCCATTTTTAAGCATTTTACACATCGAGGAAATACTTGTAGAACACGCACCTTTGTTTAAAAATTTGCATCGGCCAGTAATTGAACCCGTGCTGCCCAAATAACAGGCATGCATTTTACCACAGAACCATGCAACCTGTCAAAAAGTCGACCTGACTTCGGAGTACTTGAGATGCTCGGAAAACTTCAGAGTCATTTTTCTCAAGAATTTTTGGGAGTTGCATGGAACTGCTTTGGCTAACTGATATTTGAGTTCTAAACTTCAAGTACTGTAAGCATAAAAAATGCAAAAATCCAACTGATGTGTGGTCTCTTTGTTAGTTTATACACCTTTATATTTTTAATCCAAATTGATCTTGTATTTACACAAGGGATATGCAAAATAATGTGAACAGTGGTAATAATGGGATGCTTGTGTTTGACAGTCAACAACACAAGTAAGACACGCGTCGTGCATGTTCATTACAGACTAGGCATCAGTGCAGGTTGTTTACAAGTAGTGCACACTTCTTATTTGCACACAGAGGCCAAGGTTTCAAGAGCAACTGTTTCAACAGTCATGACAGCCTACACAAAATATGAAAGACATCATCATGTAAACATAACAGTGGGTGTAAATCAAATCTAAATGGCAGAGATCGTCCTACACTAACATGAATTGTGTCAAAACAACACAAAACTACAGCAGTTTAAGTGACTGCCGAGCTCAATAGCCATCTTCTAGGCCCTGTATCTATCGACACTGTCTGCCGAGAGCTCCATAAAGCTAATATTCATGGACGAGCTGCTATACCGAAACCATTAGTGACAACAACCAACGCAAAGCAGCATAAAACATGGTGTCAGGGGCATAAATCCTGGACAGCTGATCAGTGGAAACATGTCATATGGGCAATGAGTCAACATCAGGCCAGGTTTGCATCTGGAGAATGCAAAAAGAAGCTTACAATCCTGATTGGCTGATTCCAATGGTTAAGCATGGAGGTGGAAGTGTGATGGTGTGGGCAGCTACATCATAGTGTTCTGCTGGTCTCATCATTACTCTCAAAGGCCGTGTTACAGCCAACTATTATGTGAACATTTCAGGTGATCAGGTGCACCCCACAATTCAAATGCTGCCCCCAGCAATGATGTCACATTTCAGGACGATCATGGACCCATTCACACAGCCAGGACAGTATAATCGTGAAATGAGGAGCATGTAACTGAACTGCAGCGTCTTCTGTGGCCAGCACAATGCCCAGACTTGAACATTATCAAACCGTTGTGGGCGGTATTGGAGTGCAGACTCCAAAGCAGATTTCCACCTCCCTCGTCCTACAGGAGTTAGAAGTAGTTCTGATCGAAGAGTGGCACAACATTCCTCTGGAGACTATACATTATTATATGCCGGTATTCCAAGAAGAATCACAGCTGTATTATGGGCAAATGGGGTCCAACCCCTTATTAATAAATCATTCAAAATTAAGTACAAGTGTTCATGTTATTTTGCCTATCCCCTGTGAGTATTCACATATAGAAAGATATCATGTCAATATCTCAATATTTTGTGATGACAACGGCAGTAGTACACCACGACATGGAAGTATCAGTACAGTATCAGAGATAGGAAAATATTCATGCATATGGTCTCTATTCATGCATATGGTCTCTCGCTAAGTCATAAACTCAAATTCTTATTTTCGTATATCAACATCAATAAACAGTGAAAACTGTACATTGAAAAACCTACAAATAAGTAATGTACTTTTGGAGCTTAGCTGCAGTTCCATACAGGCCACCATGAAATGAGAAGCAGCTCCATTGCAAATTCAGTGTATTTTTGCGCACAAATGCAGAGCCATATGGATTACAGCACTGCAGCCATTTTCTTAGATGTACTCTGCCTATTAACCAATGCAAATTATGAAAATGGCACCTTTGATACTGGAGTTCTAGGAACATTGTATAGCTAAATTGTGGATTATCCACTGTTTCACTTGTTTCTCCAATACATTTTCATTTCAACCTAGACCTTCCATTGTTACATTTTCACTTCATAAAGATTTAATATCACTAAACATTAAACAAAGTCCATAACTCATCCGACAAACAATGAGGTCTTTAAAATAATGTCCTCATTTATGTCTCAAACTGTGTACATAGGACAAGCAGATCTCACTGCCACACATCTGTGCATTTGTCATTATAAAATATCAGCCATTATCATTCAATGAAGCCTGCAGGAAAATTGTTCAAATGGTTAGGCTCATAATTCTGAAGTTAAGCAGATCAATGCTAAAGGACATAAAAGAAAATATAAAGAAACCATGTTCTTAATAAGGTCATAACCAGTAGGTGAAACAGAAACAACAGTTGTCTATAAGCTGCACACGCAAAAAAAGTTATTTGATTTAGAAATTAAAATTTGCAAATCTTCCCATAATGTTTACAAAGTCTTTAATACTATTGTTTCCATTATGCTATTTGCCATATTTCTGTGGCCACTGAGAATCAAATCACAGTAGGTTATATTGAAACCAACATTTGACAAGCTGACTAATAATCAAATCTCAGCATCATGCTGTTCAACTAGCCTTTTAAATTTTTTTGTTTTGTTTCAAAACTAAGAATGTATTTCAAATATTTCCTACCAACTGTAACACCATTTTCATTAACACGCCACACAAGTACATTAAGAATCTAAGTGGGTCCATAATAATAGCTTCACTCATCTGTGAACTGATAATAGTTGTCAGAGTTCAGTACCACACTGATGTGTACTTCATGCACTTGTCAAAAAGGAATATCAGAACTGGCAACAGACACACAATATTTTGTAATAGTGAGATCTGACCAATAGTTTAAAACTCAGATCATCAATGTTCAGAACAATTAAAAACAAAATTTATACATATGGTCTGTAACACCAGGAAATGAAAGCACATCTCACACAAAGGAAACAGCATTGCAAATGTCTTATGACATTGGATGCTTGTACTTGTCCTAACACACAATTCTGATAGATACGGCATTATTGAATTTACTGATCTTACAGCATATGATACAAATACCATCATTATTTATTCACAAAAAAATACATTTACAGATGACATAATGGTGAAAATTTTATCATTTCATATTTTGGAATTATGTTACCAAGTACCAGATAGACTAACATTACATCCCTCCCAGCGACAACTGTTTTAACTTTTCTTTTGGTTGCACTGGAGATTGGAGTGTGGTGGACCTTTCAAATTTACATCACTGATTGGTAATCACAGATATTTGAGGGTTTTTTAAACAACAGAAAATCCAGTTTGGAATATCCACAAGATAAGGAAAAGACATATTGTCACTTACTGTAAAAGTAACACATGAAGTTGCAGACCGGCACAATGCAATGAAAAGACACCTACACACCAGCCTTTGAGCACTAGATGCAGAAATGGAAACACACACACACACACACACACACACACACACACACACAAAATCACCACCTCCAGCAACTTGGACTGGAATGCAATGACATTCTGGCCTGAACTGCAGGGATGGTAGTCATGTGAATATTGCATTACCCCTGATCGAAACAGTCCACTCTTTCAATATAGTGTTCTTGTCAGTAATGCGCTAAACACAAAATGTAAATAACTCCCTTGTTTTGCATAATTTCTAAACATACAGTTTAAATAAGAAACACAAATTAGGATCCATTCCTTGAGTATATACAAAAAAGTAGAAAGCTTAAAGTTTCTCTCATTGGAACTTACTTCCTGTCTCCATTTGCTTTCGCAATGTAACCAAATATATGTGCAAAAGAATTTGGAATTATGCCTTTTAGTTCAGGAGCAGAGGAGTTTCCTTCCATTGTATATGTTTTTCCGGTTCCAGTCTGCCCATATGCAAAAATTGTTCCATTATAACCCAACACTACTTTGTCTACTATTGGCCTAGCAGTTTCATTGTAAACATCAAGCTGAAAGACAACCACAACAGGTTTACATAATTTTTACAAAAATATTATTAAATCCTTTAAACAACTATTACTACACTGATAATATTATGACAGTTTGCAAAAAATTAATTGACAAATGTATCAAAGCAACATCCAGGAAATGTAATGCTACACAAAAACAAAAAGCTTTCATTAACTCTCTGCAATAATTAATAACAAAAATATTAATAATTACCTGTGTTGCATCGGTATCAAATACAACATCAAAAGTAAAAATTTTTGGTGGTTCTAGCTCATCCGCTTGAGGATTTACAACAGAAATTGTTGCATTAACAGAATCTACAGTAGTAATTTGTCGATAACCAGAACTTTTCTCTTTCTCATTCATTGGTCGGACTCGCACAACAACTCTAACGTTCTCAACAACTCCATCTTCAGCTTTCTGAAATGAAAACATTTCAATATTGAACATTCATAATTACAGTGTGTTTTTTTTTTTTTATATATATATAATTGCAAAATGTAACCATCAGTGACTGACCACATTCAAAATGGCACTAGCAGTTATTGCACCTCTCTTGCTAACCTTTAAAGTAGGAGCTGCATCAGCCGATAATTGCAATACTACCCATCGGATTTGACATGTGACATAACTGCGTTGTGTGACATCACCGAAGCATGGCATCAATGAAATGGATTGTGTTTGGAGAAAGCAAGTTGGAGGAAGTGATGGCGCACTCTAGTATACAATACTTGTGTACCTAATTTATTTGCAAGTGATGTCAGTGTGTCACTGGACTTTTCGATGTGTAGTACTTGGTGTTTTCAGAGGTGGTGGTGGAGGTATAGGTGGTGGTTGTTGTTGCTATTACTGGCCTGTTAGTGAGGTATGTTAATCCCGGTAGTTACTGGCTACCGATTTATTATCGGATGTGGAGCTGTTGGTTTGTCATCTCAAATTGGTTTGTTCTTTGAATTTAATTTTGTGTGTTTGTCATTTATTATCTCCCATAAGTCCAACCCCTCGTCCAAGTCGTGGGAGATGGGCAACGGCACAAAGTAGGGGATTGCCTTTAGGGGCGATGTACAGCGGGGACTTCGTGTGCCCCAGGACCGCTACGGTAACTGAGAAGGCCCTATGGGAACCCTGAAACGTGACGGCTAACGGGGCTCTGGTGAAGCTGCGATAGGCCTAGCAAGCCAGTAGTGGATAAATCAACTGCTTTCAAAAAGGGAACATGCCTCGGATCACGGAACGGATTTACAGGAAACGGACCAAGCAATGGAAAAGGATTACGAGATGGTTTACGGCTGGGCACCTTAAACGTAAGGACTCTAACTGGGAAGTTAGAAGAAATTGTAGAAATGATGGAAAGGAGGAAATTGGACATCTTGGGACTTGCTGAGACTAGGTGGAGAGGAGTTGGTGAAAAACCACTAAGTAAAGGATGTAAACTGTACTGGATAGGGAATGAGAGGGGAAGAAATGGAGTGGCAATAGTGGTCAGAGAGGGTCTGCAGGAGGAGGTGGAAGGTATCAATGATCGAATGATAAAAGCCAGAGTACGGGTGAAAGGAAAAAGCATTGAAATCATCCAAGCATATGCCCCACAGGTGGGGTGTACAAAAAAGGAGAAGGAGGAATTTGAAGATGACATGCAAAAGCAGCTAAATGGAGGAAATCAGATTATAATAGGGGACCTCAATGCACATGTTGGCACAGACAGGAAAGGATTCGAGGAGATAATGGGACCAGAGGGCTGGGGGAACCGAAATAGAGAAGGAAAATTGTTGCTGGAATTCTGCAAGAGGAATGGGCTGGCGATCGCAAATTCGTGGTACAAGAAGAGGAGTAGTCACAAAATAACTTGGTACAGTGGGGACTGGTCCCAAACTTCAGTAGTAGACTATGTACTAGTGGATAGGCAGATGATGAGCAGCCTCACAGATGTTAAGGTCATACCATCTGAGGCCTTAGACAGCGACCATCGGCTGTTGGTAGCCACCCTAAGAGAGAAAAAAGATAGGAGGGCAACAGATATACAGGAGAAAAGGTTGAAGACATGGATGCTGAAAGAGGATGAACGGAGGACCCAGTACCAGACACTGATCAGGAAGAAGCTGCCAAAGGAAGATCAGAGAACAGTGGAAGAAGAATGGGGCGATTTTAAGAGGGCTCTAGTTGAGGCAGCTGAGACTGTGTGCGGAAGAACTAGCACGAAGAGGAGAAGTAGGGAAACCCCATGGTGGAACAACATATGTAAAGAGGCAGTACTTCGAAAGAACAAAGCCTTCAGAGAATGGTTCCAGACCCGAACAGAGGAAGCTAGGGTAAAATATAAGGAAAGCAAGAAAGCGGCACAGACCATAGTAAGGGCGGAGAAGAAGAAGTGGATGGAAAAATGGACAAGAATGTTAGAAGAGGACAGTGAAGGGAACAAAAAAGTACTTTACACCATGGTAAGAAATAAGAGGAATGATAGAAGCGAGTGCCTGAGGATCATGGATAATAATGGAAGAGTTGTGGAGGAAATGCATGAGCTCAAAAAGATTTGGAAGGAGTACTTTGAAGATCTGTTGAATGCTGCCAAGCAGGTAACTAACAGCGATGGAGAGCCTAAGGCAGCAGACGATTATAATAGTGGGGAAATTGATGATCTAACTTGGAATGAAGTGGAAGAAGCCATAAAGAGGATGAAAGGGGGCAAGGCACCAGGTTGGGACGAAGTAACAGTGGATATGATACGAGCAGCAGGAGAAGTAGGAACCCAGTGGCTATACAGAGTGCTGAGGGTGGTGTGTAAGGAGAACAGAATTCCTGAGGATTGGAAGAAAGGAATTATAGTCCCGATCTTCAAGAAAGGGGATAAAAGGAGATGTGAGAACTACAGAGGAATCACCCTGCTATGCCACTGTGGAAAAATCTATGAAAAGATGCTGGAGAAGAGAATAAGAAGCAGTATTGAAAGTAGACTGCAAGAGGAGCAGTACGGTTTCAGACCGGGAAGATCAACAACGGACCTCATATTTGCGGTAAGGCAACTGCAGGAAAGGCACTATGAGTACGGGAAGGACTTAATCATGGCCTTTTTGGATATTGAGAAGGCGTATGATAGTATCTGTAGGGACAAGCTCTGGGATGTGCTGAACGCAAAAGGGATAGATGAAGAGATTACACGAAAAGTCAGAAAAATGTATGAGGGAAGTGAGAGTTGTGTGAAAGTGGGGAGGGAACGTACTGCATGGTTCAAGCTGGAAAATGGGCTGCGACAGGGAAGTGCACTTTCGCCTTTATTGTTTATTATTGTTATGGATGAAATCCTACAGCAAGTATCAGATGCAATTGGAGATCATAAAATGAAAGCAGTGCTTTTTGCCGATGACCTGATGTTATGGGGAAATTGCGTGAAGGAGGTGCAAGAGCAGTTAGATGCATGGGAGGCAACGGCAGCACAATATGGAATGCATTTCTCTGCAAAGAAAAGTGAAATAATTGTCACAACAAGGAAGAAGAATAGGCTAAATGTGGATATAACTTGTGGAGGGGAAAAACTACAAGTGGTAGAGAACTTCAAGTACCTGGGAAGCGTGATTGAAAGTAAGGGGGGAAACGCAATGGAAATAAATGAAAGATGCAGAAAAGCAGGGCAGTTCTACAAATGCATTAGGGGGCTTATTTGGAGCAAGGAGGTGCCACAGAAATCCAAGGGAATTATATACCGAACCTACTTTGTCCCCATATTGACATACGGAAGTGAGACATGGGTAATGCACAAAAGCAGAATACAGGCTAGTGAAATGAAGTTCCAGAGGAGCAGGTTGGGTGTAACAAGACGAGACAGATTGCGAAATTTGTATGTGAGGGAAAGACTAAAGGAGGAACCAGTACAGGACAGGATAGAAAAATCAAGACTGCAGTGGTATGGACACATGAAGAGAATGGATGAGGGACGAATTCCAAAGAGGATGTTTGATCTGCAACTGGAGGGGAAGAGGCCCAGAGGAAGACCAAGAGATAGATGGGTGAAGGGAGTGAAGGAATGTGTGATGAGAAGAGGAGAGAACTGGACGAAGGTGGAAGAGGGGGAATGGTGGAAAGACAGAACACGGTGGAGAGGCTTGTGTTCCCGACAGACCCAGCCAGTGGCTGGAAACTGTCCAAGATGATGATGATGATGTTTGTCATTTATTGCTAGGTATGGATCTAATGATTAAATTTAACAGTTGTTCATTAGTGTCTGTGATGATCGAGGATATGGTTGCTACTACAAAATTTCTACAGCTACATGGCCTAATCACAAAGTGTGCGAGGTGTCTTCAGTGTGGTGAACTGATGAAGCTGACGAAATTTTCTGCTTCTCGAACCAGGAATCAGTACACATGGTGGTGCCATTGTCATAATATTTGGAGGTCCATTAGGAGGGGTACCTGGTATGAGTAATCTAGGTTGGCCATTCAAGACGTTGCTTTGCTATTGCATCATTGGTGTCATCCTGTGTCAAATTCTTTTGTGCATATGATGCATTTGTAAATGATGGGTGTATTTTTCACACATGTTCTTTTTGCCATGAGATGTGCATGGAGTTAGTACATGGTGTCTTCTGGAAAGGGGAGGTGGGGGTTGTACTTGTACAAATTGATGAGTAGCAATTGGGAAGGCAAGGCATGGAAGGCATGATTGACCTGTGGTTGGGTGTGTGTGTGTGTGTGTGTGTGTGTGGAAGGGTATTATGATTTGGTTTCTATGGTAGAAGGGGCACTAAAGGGGTTTTGTTCATGTCAAAAGAGTAGTGTCTAGCAGGGTGTCCCCTATAGTTTCCAGTTATTTTTCTTCATATAGGAATTTGGGTTCCAGGCCTTTTCATCATTTAATGGTAAATCATAGTGTACAGATTAAAGATAATCAATGGTGGTTTGTAAAACTACAGAGGGTCATTGGGCGGTGATGAATTCTTTTAAGGGAGGGGGAAGAGCATCTCTTCTATTCTACAATCTCATCTTGATGAGTGACTGTAAGGTGTAAGTTCGTTTTTATGTTGTTTCTGGTCACAACTGTAATACTTGCCAGAGATCTGTCTAGTATACAGATTTTCTGCGTATTTTCTTGTAACAAAAAATGTGCTACATATGGAGTGAATATAGCCCTCAAGATCTGGAACACATCAATTTATCAAAATCTTTATTCCTTATTCATATTCACTGGATTCCAACTTGCAATCAACTTGTCAGGTTACATTACACCTGATCAATGGAGAGACGTCTACAGACGTTAAAGTAACCTCTGGCGTGCCACAGGGGAGTGTTATGGGACCATTGCTTTTCACAATATATATAAATGACCTAGTAGATAGTGTCGGAAGTCCCATGCGGCTTTTCGCAGATGATGCTGTAGTATACAGAGAAGTTGCAGCATTAGAAAATTGTAGCGAAATGCAGGAAGATCTGCAGCGGATAGGCACTTGGTGCAGGGAGTGGCAACTGACCCTTAACATAGACAAATGTAATGTATTGCGAATACATAGAAAGAAGGATCCTTTATTGTATGATTATATGATAGCGGAACAAACACTGGTAGCAGTTACTTCTGTAAAATATCTGGGAGTATGCGTGCGGAACGATGTGAAGTGGAATGATCATATAAAATTAATTGTTGGTAAGGCGGGTACCAGGTTGAGATTCATTGGGAGAGTCCTTAGAAAATGTAGTCCATCAACAAAGGAGGTGGCTTACAAAACACTCGTTCGACCTATACTTGAGTATTGCTCATCAGTGTGGGATCCGTACCAGATCGGGTTGACGGAGGAGATAGAGAAGATCCAAAGAGTGGCGAGTTTCGTCACAGGGTTATTTGGTAACCGTGATAGCGTTACGGAGATGTTTAACAAACTCAAGTGGCAGACTCTGCAAGAGAGGCGCTCTGCATCGCGGTGTAGCTTGCTCGCCAGGTTTCGAGAGGGTGCGTTTCTGGATGAGGTATCGAATATATTGCTTCCCCCTACTTATACCTCCCGAGGAGATCACGAATGTAAAATTAGAGAGATTAGAGCACGCACGGAGGCTTTCAGACAGTCGTTCTTCCCGCGAACCATACGCGACTGGAACAGGAAGGGAGGTAATGACAGTGGCACGGAAAGTGCCCTCCGCCACACACCGTTGGGTGGCTTGCGGAGTATAAATGTAGATGTAGATCTCGGGCTATGCTACAGATCTGTCTGCCAATGTTACCAAGATTTCAACAGAAGGATGATATCACACTCAGACCATCATTTTGAAATATATGGGCAGTGAAAACTGTCAGCTGAATGCCTTCCTACCAAATGCAACATGCTAAAACATTCAACAGCTAAGATCACATAAATATTTCTTTATTTAAATCAACTGGTTTTTACAGACTTTGCTGTCATCTTCACATATTAAAAAACTTTTTGTTATGAAATATGTTCACTGGACAAAAATCAGCACATTATAAAAGGTTTCCGCTGAGTTTTATCCACATGACTACTCCACACAAGAGCCAATGTGAAATGAACATGCTTCATCGCAAAAAGATTTTTTAAGGTCTGAAGATAATAGCAAAGTCTGCTGAAACTGATTGTTTTAAATAAAGAAATATTTAAGCAACCTTAACCCAACATTTAAAATTAAAATAATGTCACTGTTAGTATGTCAGGTAATAGTTGAATGGTATAGCAGCTACATATATCAACTTTGAAGTACGGTCAAAAACATAGCATTTAATGGCATGAGAAATGAAAACAAGAAAGTAAATAAGATAGAACCTGTATGCCACATGGTATATACATTGTGTACCAAAATATGCATGCCATAAGCAACATGTGAATCTTCTCACTGAAGTAAAAAACCATGTTTTAGAAGTCACTGCTCTAAGGGTGATAGGTCGAGGCCAGTTTCTTCTGTTTCAATGATTGAAATGAGGAAATCTTTTGACCGAAAGCTCTGTTCATCAACTGCAAGATATTATGTCATGGATGTCGGCACACTATAAGTTGCTACAGTCACTATAAGAGGATATCCATTTCACTGGGTTACTATATTCCCAAATATGCAGTAGACACACACAACCTTCTCTGGCTTTATGCTAACAGGTAGTGCTGTATCATCTGGACCATGCCCTATATGTTCAGGCAACTTCAGGATCTTTACACTGTATACTGTGGATACACTCACAAAGCAAACACAGATTTTTGTTTTGGTCTACAGTTTCGAGAGACGAATCCAAACAATTTGAAATTGTGGCGCTGACAAAAACCACTGGACAACGAGGAAACTGACCATAGACAGAATCATCTAGGTGACAATGCGTGGGAAGACATCTGCAACTGGCCATAAACAGAGCTAGACGGTCAGTTTACAGAACGTTTAAGTCTGCAAGTACCTACACAACGGCCAATAAAATGGATCTCTTAGATACACCAACACGGCACTATCATAGCAGAGAAATGTCAATATACAGAACTCATAAGCTCAATTGTATACACACAATGACGGGAACTACTTACACAAAACCGCTAACCACTGTTAACAACTACGACTTGACACTAAAAACAAATTTCAAATTTTTACACTGAACTCGTGGTATAATCCCGGTCAAAATGGTGAATAAGAAATATGCAAATACTAGACAAAATAATGATCAAGGCGGCATTTAAATACTATCACAAATATAGCCTTTAGCAGTGGATGAAACAAATACATTTTCTCCGGCATCTACTAGAGACCCATAGTAACATTAAAACTTACTGCTAATTCTGAGTTAAACTGCTGTAACAGTATAATAAAAGTAGAAGTATCTTACAGTCGAAAGGGCTTTCGAAATACAATTAAAGTGAAACATGGAAATGCAAAATGCATTAAATCACCTTAAATTTTGAAATGGGTAGCTACATACATTGCTCATTAGTTAGAGCCTGTATTATAATAAGTAAAACAGAGCAGAGAATTTGTCAGTTTTATAAGGATTGCAGTCTTTGTAAGGTTCCTCAAAGAAAACATAACGGCTCAATAAACCGTCGTCACAATTCCATGTTTCACAACAGCTATACAGACACTTTACATAATAAAAATGTTCGGTTATTTGTGAAAAATACAATAATGTCTGTAATAAAGCAGCAATAAACAATAACGATAGCTTACCATCATGACGATAGTCCCTAATACCAAAACACAATGTTCCAACAGTTGACAAGTGATCACTTACTACTTCTAAACAAACGTGTTGCCAACATTTGACAATAAACACAACACAGATTACTTTTGAGAACTCCAGAGATGTTGTTGTACAGATACGTTGTCAGCGAGCCCAATCATCGCCCGCGAAGTATCCTCCCTAGTCCCTACTAGACGGCGATGGCTCAGTATTACACTACTACTGATTTGTCGCTGCTCGCATCCTGGCCCTAGGCAGAATGTTGTTTAAAGGAAGTAACAATTTGAGACGTAAAATTCTTAATATCTCCGCTATTGCCAGAAACAGGTATTAAATTAAAACCAAATCTGGGCAGTCATCAAATAAGTTATGGTTGCTTGATGTGTTTCGGCAGAAAGGTATGGTGATATATATCCCTAATTTTCTCACAAAGGTGTAGGGCGTTATTTGCAACGTATGCCCAGTCAGTTTTGCAAGGTCACAATTGCCTTCAATATTTCCATTTAACTACACAATGTTGTAGTGGCGTATGTTGTGCTAAATGTGTGGGAGCCCAAGATACTTTACAGTGCTCCCATAGCGGAGTGCTCAGATATTTGTGTTGCAATGGAAATCACGCTGCTACTGACTGTTGTTGCCCAATTTACCAGGAGTACATGGGAGGCCAGGCACAACGAAGCCTATGGTGTTACTCACACGATTTGATACTCTTTCACAGTGTCCATCATTTGCACAAGTTACTGCTGATATTCTTCCATCTCGAGTGCTCTCCCCTAGTGACTGGCCTAAAGTATGTGAGCAACCAGAGGATATAAAAATGACAAAAAACCGACTCCACATGGGACCTAAGCACACAGTTATCGGTTCCAGCTCTCAGATCGTACAAAACCGAGACTTTCATTCGCACTTTGCACACGTATGCTTATTTTGATGTGTTTTACAACTGTCAAGGTCCTCAGGGCTGAATACGAAGCACTCCATACCTGCCTGCTCCTCTGGTCACCTTTTAATATTGCAGATCTTTATTTCCCAATGGAATGGACATGGTAACGACACAGGTCCTTACACTGAATGATGGTGGAAACTTCTGCAAATCTGACAATGGTTTTCAAAAAGGTCTCCAGTGTACTGCACAATTTGCTATTTCGAACAGTGAAAGACTTTATAGAGAACTTAGGCAGCAATCATACATCGGTAACTCGTATTTGTGAACCTTGGTTTAAGCCATCCCAGCAAATGTACTTCAAAAGCTATGCAGTTCTTCAACACGACAGAAAGGATGGAAATGGAGGTGTTACCATTTTAATTAGGGATACGATTCACTTTACAAAACTTGATATCATTCTTAGGACGATGGACTGCCATGTAGTGGCTGTTGTAATTTACTCTCCTAATGTAGCATTTACCATTGTCACCACATACAAACCTCAGCAGTGTTAATTAAGAAACCTTGTCCGCCAACTTAGCTGGGTGGTAACGTGGTCACCTCCCATGCAAGTGAGCCCGGGTTCAATTCCTGGCCGGGTTGGAGACCTTCTCCGCTTGGGGACTGGGTGTTGTGTTGTCGTCATCATCATTTCATCATCATCACCTGCGAGCAAGTCGCCCAATGTGGCGTCGATTGAAATAAGAGTTAACCTAATGGGGCCTCCTGGCCAAAGATGCCATACGCTTATTTCATTTTTTTTTTTTTTACGAAATCTTGCTCTGGATCAGATTCTTGGCCGGATTTAAACGCCATTTCTGCTTTGTGCAGTCTTCAACACACACCACTCTCTATGTGGCTGTGAAATAGATGACATAGATGGCAGAGATTTGCTTACACTTCTTAGCAATCTCAGTTTCGTACTTCTCAACAATGACTCACCTGTCATGCTACATGACCCACACAGACAACAGTCAGCGAGTAAGTTGACATTGTGCTATGCTAACTTTCACTGTGTAACAGAGTGGACAGACAAAAAAAAGAGTCTCTTGGCTTGCATCAATTCACTATGGATATTGCGATACGTTCCCCCATAAATACAGTTAATCTTGTATATCCAACCAGCAGCTGTCATATTAAGAAAGCAGACTGGTCATTGTACACTGCTAAAGTCCAGGGGAAGTTTTACAACATTAGGTCCAAAAAATGTGCACCAGCAGTTCCTTTCAGGTACTGAAGAAGCTGCAACAATGTCCATTCCAAGAAAGAAAAGAAATCATCGTTTTGAAGCAATGACGCCTCTTTGGTGGAAACCAGAGTTCTCTAAGGCTGTAGCACAGCTATAACTTGTGCACAGAACCTTTCGGGAAAAACAGACATTAGAAAACTTCCTAGCATACCAGAAAATAGCTTCGAGAGTTCTACAACAGTTGAAAGACATTAAAAAGAACAGCTGGAAAACTTGTTGTGACTCTCTTACTAAGAATGTCAGTTTTGCTGATGTATAGAAAAAATTAAGTTTTTTAAACATAAGAATTCGACTAACTGTCAGCCATTAATGGATGTCTGGCTAGAAGAATTTGTGAACTTAATAGTGCCAGCTTCTGCAGTCAAGCAGCTGTTTCATCTCCCAGAACACAGGGATCACAGTCATCCTCTTGTGGTCCCATTTTCGTAAGAAGAACTAATGAGGAGTATTAAGAGGCCAGTAAATTCCTTACATAGCAAGGACAGTACCTACTAACAAATGACAGAAAATCTCCCTGACATAGCACTCCAAAAACTGTTACAGGTATTTAACCAACCTTGGGAGAACGATGCACTAATAGAAGATTGGATAACTCAAGTAGTGATACCTATACTGAAACCACATAAAGATGATGAGTGGGTGATGTCATATAGATCTATTCCTCTTTCTTCATCCATCAGCAAAACTTTAGAGCATGTGGATGAAAATAACTTGGAATGGTGGTTAGAATCAAATCAAATCCTCCCGTCAAGTCAGTATGGGTTTTGAAAACCAAGAGGACAACTGATAATTTAAATATTTTAAACTCTGACATGTATGAAACAGCTAGACAGAAAGGGAATGCCACAGCTGTCTTTCTTGATGATGTCAGTGCAGATGACAATGTATGCATACCTGTGTTGCTATGGAAGATGGAAGTAGTGGGGCAGAGGGAATGTCAACACGTTTTGTTAGTGCTGGTTGCATACATTCATGGGCAAACTTGACTGATTTATGACCCCTTCTACTCCCCTTAATCAACTGTTCTGCTAAGTGGTTTATGATCCCCTGGGGATTGCTTTATGACCCTCTGTGGATAATCTGTCCTTCTGAGAAACACCCCCAGCTGATCCATACGACACGCAGACTGGAACTCGCACTAATCCCTGAACAAAGCGTTATATGGCGGTAACTCTTTGGGGGTAGTGGCAACAAAACGACTATTCACGTTGGTGTGTAGAATATATGAGTCTGGCGACATACCATCTGACTTTGGGAAAAGCATCATCCACACAATTCCGAAGACGGCAAGAGCTGACAAGTGCGAGAATTATCGCACAATCAGCGTCACAGCTCATGCATCGAAGCTGCTTACAAGAATAATATACAGAAGAATGGAAAAGAAAATTGAGAATGCGCTAGGTGACGATCAGTTTGGCTTTAGGAAAAGCAAAGGGACGAGAGACGCAATTTTGACGTTACGGCTAATTATGGTAGCAAGGCTAAAGAAAAATCAAGACACTTTCATAGGATTTGTCGACCTGGAAAAAGCGTTCGACAATATAAAATGGTGCAAGCTGTTCGAGATTCTGAAAAAAGTAGGGGTGAGCTATAGAGAGAGACGGGTCATATACAATATGTACAACAACCAAGAGGGAATAATAAGAGTGGACGATCAAGAACGAAGTGCTCGTATTAAGAAGGGTGTAAGACAAGGCTGTAGCCTTTCGCCCCTACTCTTCAATCTGTACATCGAGGAAGCAATTATGGAAATAAAAAGAAGGTTCAGGAATAGAACAGTCTAATGAGTACACAGTATGGTTTGAGAGTAAATCGGAGAAAGACGAAGGTAATGAGAAGTAGTAGAAATGAGAACAGAGAGAAACTTAACATCAGGATTGATGGTCACGAAGTCAATGAAGTTAAGGAATTCTGATACCTAGGCAGTAAAATAACCAATGACGGACGGAGCAAGGAGGACATCAAAAGCAGACTCGCTATGGCAAAAAAGGCATTTCTGGCCAAGAGAAGTCTACTAATATCAAATACCGGCCTTAATTTGAGGAAGAAATTTCTGAGGATGTACGTCTGGAGTACAGCATTGTATGGTAGTGAACCGTGGACTGTGGGAAAACTGGAACAGAAGAGAATCGAAGCATTTGAGATGTGGTGCTATAGACGAATGTTGAAAATTAGGTGGACTGATAAGGTAAGGAATGAGGAGGTTCTACGCAGAATCGGAGAGGAAAGGAATATGTGGAAAACACTGATAAGGAGAAGGGACAGGATGACAGGACATCTGCTAAGACATGAGGGAATGACTTCCATGGTACTAGAGGGAGCTATAGAGGGCAGAAACTGTAGAGGAAGACAGAGATTGGAATACGTCAAGCAAATAATTGAGGACGTAGGTTGCAAGTGCTACTCTGAGATGAAGAGGTTAGCACAGGAAAGGAATTCGTGGCGGGCCGCATCAAACCAGTCAGTAGACTGATGAAAAAAAAAAAAAAAAAAAAAAAAAAAAAAAAAAAAAAAAAAAAAAAACTCTTTGATATTGATACCTGAGAAATTTTTGTGAAAATATATGGACTCTCTCTCTCTCTCTATTTCTCTCTCTCAAGTGACCTCAAGTGACCATGTCTTGTTGCTTGTTACTGCTGGATCTGCATGCACCATCGGTCATGTCTGGACCAAATAAAGTAATATTTACCTGGGAAACATCCAAGCCTTCCCTTGTGGAGTACCAGTGCATGCAAGAATCCCTTCCAAGGCAAATGGCTGACAGTGAATCGATCCAGAAATACTGCTGAGGTCAACAATTTGATTGACTAATTAATTTCCACTCACGTGATTTTGATGTAAGGGATATAAGGCAGATGTAGTAGCTCACGGATCTCAGCTGCACTCAGTCTCTGGTAGCAGAAGAAACATGAAGTGTCAACAACAGTAAAGATCCGCATCTCCCTTTCCATTGCAGAAGAAGCGTAAAAGTAAGTACTCATTACATGTCACTGCTACTATTACCACATCTAGCGGTGCATCCTCCTCTTCTGTGTCATGTTCTCTTTCTTTCTTCAACTCCACGTCATTTTCTGTGGATTCTTACTGTTTCTTCTGCTTCTTTGTTCAGCGGCCTCTGGTGGGTCTGGACTGGCAGCAACATCCACATCCAGCATGTCTAGACCAGCAGCAGGTACCATCAGTTTGTTGGGACCTGCAGTAGTTTGTCAGGACCAGCAGTGGTAGCAGCACTGTGGGGTCATTTATCTCACCTGACCACTATGTTGGAGGAGGACAATTAGTTGCTATTATCTTAGCAAGCTCTCAGAAGGACTGTGCTGGGAGCCCTGCATCACATGGTGCAAATCACTACTGTTGATCCATAACATATGCACCATCCCAGAAAATTCTGGTGTTACTGGAAGGACAGAGTGTTGATGTGGTGGATGAGTAGCTACTGATTCCTCCCAGTGCTCAAATGAGTTTCACTTCAACTTATAATTTAACAGCTAGTGGTTCAAAGCGCTTAAACATTGGTATGGAAGCAGTAGTTGACAGTGACTCACATGTTGTGTTAGAGATGGAAAATGCATTGAGAAGTGTTAAAGCGCAGCTTGCAGAATTGGAATGAAATGAACTGTGCTGTGCAGAGCACTACATCAACCAACAGATGACCCACAGTTATTCTCCATCTCCAGACATTTACTGTGCTGGCCTGGCGCTATCTAAAAACATTACTGTACGATGACATGACACTCATGGCGAGATCTGGAGGTTGATCCATTTATCTGCAACACTCCACCATCATAAACCTGTCCAACCTACGGATGGTGCTATCCCTTGTGCTGGAAAGACTGAACCGTGGGCTCTTATGTGTTCAAACTGTGTCTAAAGACATTGTGAACTATCTCTGTACATGTAGATGACTTAGAACAGTGTATTAATACGACATCAAATTAAGAAGCTAAAGTTTGAGTATAATACATGTGGATGTTCCATAAAAACACGGGGGAACTGCCGGATATCAGTAACGCCTGCCACGATATTTCGGCGCAGAGTCTTCTGGCCATCTTCAGATGAGTACCACTGTAGTAGTACTGTCGAGTATGCGCTGAGCTCTGCTGTTTAAAGCCATACTGAGGTGACATTACGCATGCGGTGCTCAGCGTGCGCGTTCATAACAACTCTGTGCGCTGCGCGTCGCGCCCTCCGCAGTAAAAGCTCGGCGTATCGATATCAGTTCGATTTTCATCTTTATGCAGATAACTACGTCGACTACGAAGTTTCTCTATAACAGGATTCCAAGCAGAGTTTAGCCGATAACCGCTATCTCGACTGATAAGAGTCTCGTTGTCAGACAATGTTAGTTCCACAGATTCGTTGATAATTAAGCTCCAAAAGTTTGAATGCATGGGCCAAAATTTTTGTGTCGTTGTAATTCATGGAATGGTCTGTGGAAATACAATGTTCGGCGATTACGGACTTGGTGCGTTGGAGAAGGCGAGTATGCCGTTGGTGTCCCACAATGCGTTCCTGCACAGTTCGTGTTGTTTGCCCTATATATGATTTGCCGCATTCACACGGAATTTTGGAAACACCTGATTTACGCAGGCCCAGGTCGTCTTTAACGGATCCCACCAGTGATGAAATTTTGGAGGGAGGGAAAAAGATGACTCTCACTTGATACTTTTCTGAATATTCTGCTTATCTACCATTTATTGGGAATATTTCTGAAGATGGCCAGAAGACTGCGCCAAAATATCGTGGCAGGAAGTTACTGATATCCGGCAGTTCTCCCGTGCATTTATAGAACAATGGGTACGCCGAGAAAGCTTTAAACATCACAACAATACATGTGGAATTTAGTGCACACAAGAAAAATTTATTTGGAAAATATTGTAAAAAAAGAGATAAGTGGTCTTTGTTGTTGATATAATGCAGTCTATGTACCACATATATGTACACACACATAAAAAAAGTTTTGCATCACTTCGGTTCCAAGGAACCTGTACGGAAAATTGGAATAGAGATCAACATAAACATCATTTCTGCCCTTTTTATTGCTCATGAATACCACACATTGCATGTTGTACCACCATACAGGGAGACCTTCAGAGGTGGTGGTCCAGATTGCTGTACACACCGGTACCTCTAATACCCAGTAGCACGTCTTCTTTGACCGATGCATGTCTCTGTTCGTCGTGGCACACTATCCACAAGTTCATCAAGGCACTGTTGGTACAGATTGTTCCACTCCTCAATGGCGATTTGGTGTAGATCCCTCAGAGTGGTTTGTGGGTCGCGTCGTCCATAAACAGCCCTTTTCAATCTATCCCAGGCATGTTCGATAGACGTTCATGTCTGGAGAACATGCTGGCCACTCTAGTCGAGCGATGTTGCTATCCTGAAGCAAGTCATACACAAGATGTGCAAGATGGGGGCCCGAATTGTCATCCATGAAGACGAATACCTCGCCAATATGCTGTCAATATGGTTGCAATATCAGTCGGAGAATGGCATTCACATATTGTACAGCCACTATGGCGCCTTCGATGACCAAAAGCGGCATACGTCGGCCCCACATAATGCCACCCAAAAAAAAAAAGCAGGGTACCTCCACCTTGCTGCATTCTCTGGACAGTATGTCTAAGGCGTTCAGCCTGACTGGGTTGCCTCCAAACACGTCTCTGACTATTGTCTGGTTGAAGGCATATGCAACACTCATTGGTGAAGATGTGATGCCAATCCTGAGCGGTCTATTCGGCATGTTGTTGGGCCCATCTGTACCGCGCTGCATGGTGTCGTGATTGCAAAGATGGACCTCACCATGGACGTCGGGAGTGAATTTGAGCATCATGCAGCCTATTGCTCATAGTTTTAGTCGTAACACGACCCCCTGAGGCTGTGCAAGGTGAGTTCCATAAGTAATGCGACCAAATTCATAAAAAAAATAATTTTTGAATATATTCGTACATATAATCAGATATTTTCAAAGTAACACCTTCTTGTATCCATACACTTCTGTATACTTCTGGAGGTAGTGTTTCCATACAGGGTGAGTCACCTAACATTACCGCTGGATGTATTTCGACGGGCGCTGATAACCTCGCTGTTGTGCGCCCTAAAACACTAATCATCATCATCATCTGGATATATTTCGTAAACCACATCAAATACTGACGAATCGATTCCACAGACCGAACGTGAAGAGAGGGGCTAGTGTAACTGGTTAATACAAACCATAAAAAAATGCACGGAAGTATGTTTTTTAACACAAACCTACGTTTTTTTAAATGGAACCCCGTTAGTTTTGTTAGCACATCTGAACATATAAACAAATACGTAATCAGTGCCGTTTGTTGCATTGTAAAATGTTAATTACATCCGGAGATATTGTAACCTAAAGTTGACGCTTGAGTACCACTCCTCCGCTGTTCGAACGTGTGTATCGGAGAGCACCGAATTACGTAGGGATCCAAAGGGAACGGTGATGGACCTTAGGTACAGAAGAGACTGGAACAGCACATTACGTCCACATACTAACACCTTTTTATTGGTCTTTTTCACTGACGCACATGTACATTTCCATGAGGGGTGAGGTACACGTACACACGTGGTTTCCGTTTTCAATTACGGAGTGGAATAGAGTGTGTCCCGACATGTCAGGCCAATAGATGTTCAATGTGGTGGCCATCATTTGCTGCACACAATTGCAATCTCTGGCGTAATGAATGTCGTACACGCCGCAGTACATCTGGTGTAATGTCGCCGCAGGCTTCCACAATACGTTGTTTCATATCCTCTGGGGTTTTAGGCACATCACGGTACACATTCTCCTTTAACGTACCCCACAGAAAGAAGTCCAGAGGTGTAAGATCAGGAGAACGGTCGTCATCGTAAACATGTCCCTGCAGATGCTGCTCGCCGACCGTGGCCCGTGTTTGTTACAACACGCAACTGAACGTCGGAGGTTTCAAGCGTCAACTTTAGGTTACAATATCTCCGGATGTAATCAATATTTTACAATGCAACAAACGGCACTGATTACCTATTTGTTTATATGTTCAGATGTGCTAACAAAACTAACGTGGTTCCATTTTAAAAAACGTAGGTTTGTGTTAAAAAACATACTTCCGTTCATTTTTGTATGGTTTGTATTAAACAATTACACTAGCCCCTCTCCTCACGTTCGGTCTGTGGAATCGGTTCGTCAGTGTTTGATGTGGTTTACGAAATACATCCAGCGGTAACGTTAGGTGACTCACCCTGTATATATATATATAACTGCAAATCTTCCTTGTTTTTCTTATTTAATTACCCTGTCATTATGTAATGTAATATGTAGTCATTGTAGTGCAGTCAATAAGATGATTGCGCTACAGTGGCTACTTATATTATAGCGTTCATTTTTCTATAAAAGCCCATTGCACACCAAAACCTGATGTAGTTGGTATCATGGCCAGGTGGGTGAAGCATCATGACCTTTTTTGTAAATGACTAGTACTATGAAGGTGCGTAACAAGACTGGAAGAAGAAGAAGAAGAAGAAGAAGAAGAAGAAGAAGCTGTCTGGGGTCCTGCTACCCAGTAACATAAGAGTGATAATTGTTGGTCCACCCAGCTGTGGCAAGACAAATTATAACGCCACTGGCGGCGCGTGCGTCCTGTTTCCCAACAACCGAACTTCTAGTCCTGTTCCAGGAAAGCCAAGTATAATGCTACTGCGGAATGTATAATGCCAAATACGACCTTAAAATGCAGTAAGCGCTAGCCTCTGGGAGGAATTTTGTTGTTTGACCATGCTTTAACCTAACGGACAGAGGGAATCGAACCTAAATTTCGCAATTGTGACAATTAGCAGAAAGCCTATAATTTAGAAAATAATGAAAGTTGCGACAATTTACGTAAATGAAACAAAAAACTGTCGCCAGCCTTATTAGGCATAATAATGTGCAAACATTATTCTCAATGGATTTATATATACTCTTGAAAAAGGAACTTCCATTAATTCTTTCTTAGTAAAGTGCTATGAGCACCTGTAATGACCAGACGAACTACACATTGGCTAGCAGTAGTTATCAGCAGCATAGATTAGCAATCACAGAAATGTAAAAGAAACCCTAACCCTGTTAACTACAATCACGTCTTCAACTTTTGACTAATTCGGCACAAAAAATTGTTCCCAACACGAGGCTAAGTAGTACCTGACAAGAGTTCAAGTTTAACGAACATAAAAATACACATCACAGATGTAATAATATGACAGTGAAATAACACATTTCATATTCATACCACAGTAGCAATGTTTCATATTCATTTGCAAAACCCAGATTCAAATCGACTTTCCCCTGCTAGTAAAGATTGAAGTGGGGCCTTTAAACTGTCCCTTTCTTTATAAGTAAATATGCTCACCCTTCAGAAACACTTTGCATCACATAAATGCTGAACTGCAACACCACTTAAGATTATATAGCACTCAAATCTTTAAAACAATTTACACTAGCAATATTCTTATTAAGCTTTGAAAATAAATTCAGTTCAAGTTAAGTTTTAAATAATACCAAATTTAAGTGCCTCATAACACCACTAGAGAAGCAAATTATTTCAAGTAACCACATTTATGTTCATTAGTACTAAAACTTGGACACTTTCAAATTAAAGCAGTTCACAGCAAATAAAACTTTTCATCAGTTAAATATTACGTGCCTCTCTTTTTATCTGTGAAACAAATGATTAACTAGCAACTTTTATATGCTTTAAAACTGAACATAGGCACATTTAAATGGAAACAAATTAACATATCTTCATAATTAGGATACTCGATTTTTAGCACTATTAGGATAGGACCCTACTTGGTAACATGAAGAGGGCAGTACAAAGTTTAAACACATATTTTGCAACACTGATTATTATTGCAAAAGCACACACAAGCACACTGGTTCATACTGACATACATATCTGTTCTCTAAAGTTGTTGAAGCAGTTGCGCAATATTGGTGGCAAGCACATGGTGGCTATCAGGTCTCTTTCTGGCGGTTTTAAGCTCTATTTAATTCTTCTTGGCGGTGTAGTCATCATCTTTAGAGCTTTTACAAATACGAGAGCACCCTTTTTACAGCCAGAACCACATGTGAGGCCATTCCATTTCAGATTTGGTTACAAAACGCCTCACTTTGCACCTACGGTGTTGACTATGCGACTGCTGGCCACTGACTGCCTATCATGCTCTCTTTGTTGCTGCCCAGACAGACCGCCACTTCCACTTTTTCTTGCGTGCCAAGCACCTTCCGTAATGGAGAGGGTTCCCTACGCCTTTTAAGTTACATCATATAATTTCCCTAAGTATGAACCACTTTTTTACATACAAATTTGTTTTACAAACATACATAATTTATAAAATTCTATTCTCTAAGTACACTCAGTTAAACAAACTATACACCATCAAGTTCCGTTTCCCTTCAACAATTCAAAGATCTTAACTTCTGCAGAATAAATACTTCATAGTAACATTTAACATTTGCCAAATTTATTAAAGATGATGGCGATGACCGCATCCAAGATGGCGGCCTGTAGACATGGCAACTGTGCATGACATCATCCAAGATGGCGGATTTTGGAAGGAAGTTTGAACTTTGGCAGGAAGATAGGTCAATTGGGCTACCTCCAATAACCTAACCCTCCAGAAAAAAATTGGCGGGAAATTCAAATTTCAGCAGGATAATGCATCACACCACGAAAATGGCAGAAAAATATACCAATTGGGCTATGTCCACAAACCTAACACCAACCCCCTACAAAATGGCGGCAAATTCAAATTCCAACTGGATAATGCACCACACCGCTCTTATCTCTACTAAGCAAGGAAAATCGCATGAGAATAGCTCACTTGGCCTACCTCCACTAAGCTAAGTCACCTGGCCACCACCTCTTCCTAGGAACTAGCACCAAGTTTTAATTTTTGCCGTAAACAAAATTCAGTTCCCATGTCTACTAAGCTAACAAAATGGCCCGAAAGTCACTTTACTAACCTCAGTCGGCAGACTGCCAACACCTTCTAAGGATTCGTGGGAAAAGAACTTAGATATAATACACTCCTGGAAATTGAAATAAGAACACCGTGAATTCCTTGTCCCAGGAAGGGGAAACTTTATTGACACATTCCTGGGGTCAGATACATCACATGATCACACTGACAGAACCACAGGCACATAGACACAGGCAACAGAGCATGCACAATGTCGGCACTAGTACAGTGTATATCCACCTTTCGCAGCAATGCAGGCTGCTATTCTCCCATGGAGACGATCGTAGAGATGCTGGATGTAGTCCTGTGGAACGGCTTGCCATGCCATTTCCACCTGGCGCCTCAGTTGGACCAGCGTTCGTGCTGGACGTGCAGACTGCGTGAGACGACGCTTCATCCAGTCCCAAACATGCTCAATGGGGGACAGATCCGGAGATCTTGCTGGCCAGGGTAGTTGACTTACACCTTCTAGAGCACGTTGGGTGGCACGGGATACATGCGGACGTGCATTGTCCTGTTGGAACAGCAAGTTCCCTTGCCGGTCTAGGAATGGTAGAACGATGGGTTCGATGACGGTTTGGATGTACCGTGCACTATTCAGTGTCCCCTCGACAATCACCAGTGGTGTACGGCCAGTGTAGGAGATCGCTCCCCACACCATGATGCCGGGTGTTGGCCCTGTGTGCCTCGGTCGTATGCAGTCCTGATTGTGGCGCTCACCTGCACGGCGCCAAACACGCATACGACCATCATTGGCACCAAGGCAGAAGCGACTCTCATCGCTGAAGACGACACGTCTCCATTCGTCCCTCCATTCACGCCTGTCGCGACACCACTGGAGGCGGGCTGCACGATGTTGGGGCGTGAGCGGAAGACGGCCTAACGGTGTGCGGGACCGTAGCCCAGCTTCATGGAGACGGTTGCGAATGGTCCTCGCCGATACCCCAGGAGCAACAGTGTCCCTAATTTGCTGGGAAGTGGCGGTGCGGTCCCCTACGGCACTGCGTAGGATCCTACGGTCTTGGCGTGCATCCGTGCGTCGCTGCGGTCCGGTCCCAGGTCGACGGGCACGTGCACCTTCCGCCGACCACTGGCGACAACATCGATGTACTGTGGAGACCTCACGCCCCACGTGTTGAGCAATTCGGCGGTACGTCCACCCGGCCTCCCGCATGCCCACTATACGCCCTCGCTCAAAGTCCGTCAACTGCACATACGGTTCACGTCCACGCTGTCGCGGCATGTTACCAGTGTTAAAGACTGCGATGGAGCTCCGTATGCCACGGCAAACTGGCTGACACTGACGGCGGCGGTGCACAAATGCTGCGCAGCTAGCGCCATTCGACGGCCAACACCGCGGTTCCTGGTGTGTCTGCTGTGCCGTGCGTGTGATCATTGCTTGTACAGCCCTCTCGCAGTGTCCGGAGCAAGTATGGTGGGTCTGACACACCGGTGTCAATGTGTTCTTTTTTCCATTTCCAGGAGTGTACATTATTTAAGCAGTTCCATGCATGTGTGATCACCACAAGGTCAGGACTTCAACTGACTTAATGTACATCGCCACCACCAGAGGACGCTCTCATCGGTGACGTAACCCAAGATGGCGACACCCAGTGTATTCACCGCGAGATCTGGACTCCAACTGACTTAGTACATATCGTCGCCACCAGAGAGCGCCACCATGACGTCATCCAAGATGGCGACCATAACGTCAATCAAGATAGCTGCACCCAGTGTTTCCACCACGTGGTGTAAGAAGCTTCGTATGAGCAGTTGCCAGCGGGCTCGTGGGCATGCGCAGAGCCGAATTCGTGTATGAGCAGTGCCTTCCTCCCGCTTCTGGCTACTTGGAGCGTGGCTGTTTGGTGTATGAGCAGTAGCAGCAAGTAGCCAGAAGCTACCCGGAAAAATTTTCCTGGCGCGCACAAGCTGCCAGATTACCGCATGCGCAGAGCAAGCTGAGTTATAGTGGGGGGTCCTTCCCCACGTGACCCATAGCCGTGTATGTGTTTCGTCTCTTCGTTTACAGCTCCCACGTCAAATGAAAACAAAACAGATTTCTGTGGCCGGTAGCCATCAAGTGAATTAATATACATTGTCATAACCATGAAAGACCAAAATAAGTTAGTAGTTTCAATTTTCTGATTTTATGTTATTTCCACATTATTAGCAATCAACCATTAATGTCTTAATGAAGCTATTTCTGTCTGTTTTATAGAGAAATTTGCTTCAGTTAATTTTTTTTCCGCTGAGGCAGTTAGTTTATTTGAAACGAAATGTTTCATTCCGCGCTATTGGCTACTTTCAACCTCGTTCAGTTTAAAGTGCAAATTTCTGGGACGAATGACGTTATACCATAATAAAGAACCAAACATGAGACTACAGTACGGGACCTCGAAGAAAATTGGTATCACGAGAACCACATGAAAAGCTGAATATCAGGTACTTCAGAGTCCATCTGGACATAGAAATGTGCAATTAGAGCGGAATGAAGCATTTTAGAATGGTTAATGAAATTCCGATGCTGCTGGAGTAGTCTCTGATGTCCTGTTCCTTTTATGACACTGTAAGATCTCTTAATGCTATATACGTACGAACATACGTAAACATTGACTTGAAGCTAAGTAGGCAAATTTGGTCAGTAGTTTTGAACTAAATATTTTGTTTCAAATATAATGACAGCTGTAGCAGAATTTTATACAGTAGATCTGCCTTCTGTGAAAGTGTTTTTCGATCACAAGGCACTTGTCTAGTACTTCTTCTGGGCCTGAAGTTATTTCTTAATTTGTGTTTACGTCTTACATTTATAGAATGCCATTCTATGCTTAATTTTAGACTGGCAGCATACCATGTTTTATCGTTCTAACTCCCCACATGGCTTCATACTTATTCCTAGGGTAGAATATAAACTGTCAGTTGTACAGTTTTTTTGCCTCGCAGACAACGATGTTAATTTTTTCACATTTTGAAATAGTCATGAAATTTATTGTCCTTTATTCCGGTATAAGCTACACAAGAAACTGTCTCTTTTTTTTGTTGCAAGTAACTTGTATTCCATACCAGTAGCTTTTTGCAGTGCTGTGTAGATGTAAACCTGTTGGAAATGCTGCATAACAATATTGGAGAGTACGAATTAAAAAAAAAAAAAATATCTGTCTGTCACCCCTTAGCAAAATTTTATGGTACTTCGAGCTGTGGAGTCTAATTTTGAAATGATATTTTGCCAAGAACTGCTTCCTTATTTGCATCCTTTATCTGTGTGGGATATGATAAAACAATTGCTCTAAGTACAACTCAGTTGTCCTCTCAACAACATGCCACACGGGCGGCACGGCGACACATGGTCACGTGATGCCCCACCAGAAATACGACGAAAAGCGTATGAGCAGAGCAAGCACCAAGCACGGGCTGCCTACGTCATCGTAGCTGCGCATGCACAGTACAGCCTGTTGTCTGGCGCTTTCTGGTAACTGCTCAAACGAACCTAGAGTGTACACTTGGCCTACCTCCACTAACCTAACCCTCTCCCCAAGAAAAATGGCGGGAAGTTCAAATTCCAGCACGATAATGGCGGGAAAATCGGACTTGTCTTTATTATTATTTAAACAATATCATGCAGATGTGTTCACCAAGAGGTCCGAAGCCCAACTAGTTTAGTACGCATAGCCACCAGCAGTGGACGTCATTCAAGATGTCGGATTTTGGCGCGAAGTTTGAATTTTGGTGGGAAGATAGGCCAATTGGAGTATGTCCACTAACCTAACTCTCCATAAAAAAAAATTGGTCAAAAGTTCGAATTCCAACACGATAATCGGTCACACCTACGAAAAAATGGTCTGAAATAGGGCAATTGGGTCACATCCACTAACCTAGGTCCACTTCATCCAACGAATTCTCGCCAAGTTTGAATTTTGGCGGTCATTTATGCTTTCGCTGCTAAGCTATGAAAATTGTATCAAATAAAGTACACTTGTACTAATCTAAGTCACCTCCTGTCGATTAGCGGGGAAAGGACTGAAGTCTTTATTTCAAGCAGTACGGTCATCACTTATGCTCCAACAGATTTAGTATATCTCTAAGAAGAGATGGTGACACCCAATGTGCTCGCCACTAGGTCCAGACTCCAACTGGCTTAGTTCAAATCGTCGCCAGCAGAGGAGGCCACCGGTCAGTGTAGCCTGTGCATACTCCACTGGTCCAGCAGCCGCTCAAGTCACAGCCATTGGTAGGACAGCGCAAAAGTTGTTTGCTGGAGAGTGGAATCTGCCCTGACGTCACACAACCGCCGGTCCACCATGTGGCTTGCTCGACGAACGCCTTCGCTAAGTTAACTGACTCAAGATCGTCTGTTCTCTCTTGCGCGCGCGTTATAATCGGACACGCGCCGCACCGCTGCTCCCCTGGCGTCCGACTACTTACGTCACACACCCTCGGTCACCACTTCCATACACGTGCTGGACATAGTCTTCTGCAAATATGCTACTACCCATAATGCGCATCTAACCTATCAATTACCTAAGTACTTAATTCCATTTCAATTTTAATCATATTAAATAATTCAATTTTCAATTGCATATAGTTATGAAAAGGTGTTCAACTATCTACTTTCAACTACTTTTCAAGGTCCAGACTGCCACCTCTTCGTAGGAACCGTCGTCGAGTTTGAATTCTGGCAGTAAAGAAAGGTCACTTGCGATTTCGCTACCAGCGTAAGAAAATTGCTGCAAACGGAGCTCACCACCACCACCACCACCAAACGTAAGTCGCCAGACTGCCACCTCTTCCTAGGCGCCGGTGGTCATAGGACTCAGCCCACACTAGGCTGATGGATGCTGGAAGGAGTGTACTTTATTTATTTGCGAGCAATTTATTTAGGGATGGAGTATATGTATCACAGAACACACGCTCTGAAATGCCCCACAGCATACAGACCTGCAAACCACTCCTACATAACTCATGTATAAAGTTGTACACACATTCTTGCTAATCGTAAACCGTCAAAAATAACACATTCCACAGCGTACAGACATGCGAACCATTCATAAACAACGCACAGCATTTGCGTCCATATTGTCAAACAACTCCTAAATTGTCAGAATAATAATCCACATAAAAGACTCTGCTTGCTAATTGTCAACTGTCGAAATCATACACCAGCCTTTATTTAAACAATTACAGACAACACCTCCACCAAGTGTATTCGCCACTGAGTCCATAGCCCAACTGACTTAGTTCATATCGATGCCACTAGAGGACACTGTAGTGAAGCAAGTACCGTAATCTAAGGTGGCGCCACCTAGTGTGTTCACCACGAGCTCCAGACCCCAACTGTCTTAGTACATTTCCTCGCCATCAGAGGACACCGCAGTGACAACAGATGATGACGGAAGTACAGTTATCCATGATGGCGGTAAACAGTATGTTCTCCACGAGGTCTACGACACTGTCGTCAAGATCGTGAGGGAAAACGACTCAGCCTGCTCTAGGCTGCTGGAGGAAGGAGGGGGGGGGGGGGTAAAGATGGAGATCACTCTATTTAGTTTCAATCAGGGAGGCTGTCAATTTTTTTTTTCCTATTGAGGCTGCATTATGCTGTGTTTCTATTGAGGTACCAGTGATTCCGGATGCATCAGTCACGTGAAATAGCCTGCGTTCTACTTGTATACAGCTACGTGTTTGGTATGTGTTTTAAAGTGCTGTCTACTTGCGGTCGTTAACGGTAAACCTGTCGGTCATCAGAGGACTTCCATCTCATGAGTGAGGAAACTTGACACTCTCCGCTAAAGGAGCTTTCATTTACGTGATCACCCCTGTCGCATCTTGTGTGTAAAATCGGGACTTCAGTGTCATAACTAACTTAGCGTTAAAAGCTTGTGATGCTGTGCAATCCCTGTGCACACATTTGTCCGGCTGATGCGCTGTTTACAGAGTTAGTGACGGAATGACTTTTAATTTTCACATGTCGGACACTGCTGCTTTGCGTTTATATGTTTCCTTGTTGTATGTACCCGCCACTAGTAACTATCATTCTATGTAGGCCTTATGCAGGCATAGTATAATTTCTGAACCGTGATCGGATGTGAACAGTGGATACTATACGTTTCCGCAAAGCTATATTGCGCTCGTATCATGCAAAGTAAATGTTTTACCATTCGATAAGATAGTTCAGTGTAGAGAAACTGTGAATAAGGATTTATGTCTGATAGGGGGGAAAGGTTTTCTATCTAACATTATAGCCACTTTTTAAGTGCAGAACGTTGTAGTCTTAGGAGAGTGTGTGTTTATTCTCTATCTTACCAATACCTTTCAAGTACCGATCCTAGGCTCTAGAACAATAATTTAGAGTTAATAGCGTCGTTGATTTAGGTAAAAATGTGTCCAACTCAATTCGTCTCGAACTCCATCATGTATAAAAATAAGTCTTTTCTTGTTCTTCTTAACTGTATGCTATTATATTATGGAACTTTGAAATCTGTTACTATACATCGATAAGGAGTGCTAAGCTTCTCGACATGGTAACATCTCGAGAAATCTCGTGCACTTGGATGGGTTGGGACTTGGAGAGCTATATTCATTCACGAGATGTGGAGTGTAGCGCTCTTCTTCTGATCGCTTGGAGATTAATTCTCTAACGGTGCTGCAGGGTGTGTTGGTCAATGACAGTGTGATGTTGGTCTTTTACCCTAAGATGGGGAGAATGCTCTGTGACTCCCATACGCTGAGAGATAGCTCGTAAATTAAACACTATGCTCGAAGTGTTATAAATACGTAGAGCATTGTCTGATGTTTTTTGATCATGTATGTGTTCGAGAATTAACAATGAATGCACATACTGCACAATAATCTACCCACATTCGCAATCATACTCGCAAAGTGATGTAAAAGGAGCGGTTTAGGTGTGATACTGAAATTGGGGGCCATGCTGTCACATCAATGGCCGGTGCTGAACTTAGTGTAAAATTCTTCGCACTATCAAGTCTGTTGCTTAATATTACAGTACATCGAAGGTGTCTTTTCCATCACATCCACACATCGGTTACCACATAATGATTGAGTGACATAGCTTGTTTGACTTGGGGGGGGGGGGGGCGAAGTTTTGTGGGTGGGGGACAACTTCTGGGGTTTGCTAGCAGGTAAACAGCGATCGCGTACATGAGTGCAAAATTACAAATAACTCGAAATGGAACGCAGAGCCATCATCTGCATATGAACTTAAATGTAGAGATAATGAAAGACTTTCGCACAGTAGTTTGGAAACTCTCCACAATGGTGCCAAACTATTCTAGTTTCCTTATATTGTAAGTGTGTTTTATTTAAAAATAATTCAGTGTTACGCTATCGGCGATAAGAATATGATTTACATAGTGTGATGTCTAGTTTTCTGTGAGAGGTCGTGGATCAGAGCGTCTTAATGCCAGTTTAGAATCTGACATACAGGTCGAAGTCGTGGCAGAAAAAGAAATGTTTGGCAGTGTACAAAGCGCGTTAGAAAACAATGTTTCAAACAACTAAACAGGGCCACAGTGGGCGTTTCTCGCGATTTACAGTATAGTACGTGAGGTACGATCATTCTCCTAGAGTAGAGGTGATGAAACTTTAAACTACCCTCTGTAGTGTAACAATAAGTGTGTATTTAATAGGTTTGTTCGACACAGGGAGCAGTAGCAGCAGCAGTTTGAGGGGTAAATTCAGTGAGGGGCGAAGTATGCTGTTAGGAATGCCTGGAGGGCTGCACGCTGTGCTATTCTGGGAAGCATTGCGAAATCTCTCTCTCTCTCTCTCTCTCTCTCTCTCTCTCTCTCTCTCTCTCTGTCTCCGCGCTGGAGCCCCAACGCAGCTTTGCGTCATCGCGCGAGTAATGACGTCTATGCGAGTTCTATATCGGATGAAGTTATTTGAGCTTCTATAGTTGTTAATTTTTGTCTGCTGGGAGGGGAGGGGTAGAGAATAACGATGATAGGATATTGGGCTTATAGATTTGAATGGACGTGGATCTGTAGTACTTGTATGTAGTTTGGGAACGCACCACAATGCGCTCATTTCCGCCGAATGGTCAAAACACGGTCCTGTTGCCGTAACTCAGTTCGCTCTGTTTCTAGACGGACTGCAGAAGGTGGTGGATATGGCTTTGTCCGACTTCTGATCAGTTCCGACTTAAAATGGCATAATCACATTCGCAAAGCTGTAGAAATGGAAGCAGTTGCAAGATGTGTAGGGACTGACTAAGACCATGTTGGACTTTTACTGTAACAGATAGGTTCGAGAAAGGTGACTCGTTTCGAGATATGAGAGTGCATGAATTATGATTGACATGTGGGTGTGAGGCTATGCAAGTATGTGCTTGAATGGAGAGACCTCATTCCAGATGATGAATATTATTTCTAACATCTAGAGATCTGAGAAGATAGTGTACATTTGCCCCCCTTAGTACCTCATCGACACATCATCTACTGCTACTGTTTGTGCTCCTTGTCAATCAGTCATCGTCTATAACATAGTATATATATCGTGGAACGTCTGATATGGTACAGAGACAGAATGCGATGGAAATAGTATAGAATTATACGTTTGAGGGAGCGAAAATACCTCTTACATACTACGTTCCTTAGCGGAATCACTTCCAAAGTTCATTGATTTTATGACGAGGCTGAAACGTTGGGTGATAATCCGTATTCGTACGATCACGCTATTTGCACGGAAAACACCACCTCATTCAGAGGTAATGTCGTACCTCGATTTGTGAAGCGGGTATAGCATTTAACATGGATACTTGTGTGCATCTGTAGAACGAAGACCGCTTGTGATAGTAACGTGCAGTAGCTGTTGGGATAGAGTTTTTTGCTTTAACATCCGGTCGATTACGTCTACGACGTGGTGGTAAGACTCGCAAGAAGAACGTAAGACAGATGCACACGAATAGTTGATTTTGGGTCTGTATTATTTCGTATGGTAGGCAAACACTTATTCAGGAAATATATAATTTTTTCGGGTGCTATATAGGTATAAAAGATAAGTGCACTGTTTCTGTAAAATGTGTATGTTGTGACTTAGCAAGACAGCCAAGTCTCTATGAGGTGAAGCCGAAAGGCACGCGCTTAAGCTCACGCAGGCTGGCTCGAGGCCTGGAACAGTTAAAGGATTTGAGTCTAGCAAATAAAGTACGTAGCTGTTGGAATACTTAACTTTAATCCATAATTGGAGAACATCGCTCTTGATGATACATAATTTATAATCTCAATATAAACTGGTAATGGCGCCTTGCTCGGTCGTAGCAAATGACGTAGCTGAAGGCTATGCTAACTATCGTCTCGGCAAATGAGAGCGTATTTGTCAGTGTAGCATCGCTAGCAAAGTCTGCTGTACAACTGGGGCGAGTGCTAGGAAGTCTCTCTAGACCTGCCGTGTGGCGGCGCTCGGTCTGCAATCACTGACAGTGGCGACACGCGGGTCCGACGTATACTACCGCGGCCGATTTAAAGGCTACCACCTAGCAAGTGTGGTGTCTGGCGGTGACACCACAGTGTATATATTGTATTGCAAAGTTAGTCTGGTATACATTGTTTATGATATCTATATATTGCATTGTAAAATTAATATGGTTTATGCTATGGCCTGACTAGAGAGGATGACTGTGTGTAATATCGTGAAGGATGCATAGATTGAGCACATTGATAAAGACTAAGGTATGAGAGAGAGTTTTTAGGTGGAAAATTATAAGCGCTATAGATAATGAAGCACAGTCGTCAACAGGAGACATTATGTGTACAATGTTCGGTGTCAGACTGTAGCAGAAATGGTGATATTTAATTGTAGTTACATTGCTAAATATATTTCGGGCTTCGAATATTCTTGTCGGTCTGGTATGTATTTGATAAGCTGGAGACAATTTTGCTAGTTTAACTGTCAATGCAATTTTGTGATCTGTGTAAAATAACCGCTGGAAGTCCGAGAAAGAACAGGTGGATGATGCTTCGATACCTGCAGCATAAATAATTCGGCGTGTAAACTCGGTAAGAGCGAATCGGAATGCTCAATTCATTGACATCGTTTGTGCTGTGATATAGGAGTCTCTACATAGCGGTGAGAACATTTGCGTATGTTTAGATCAGGAAGGCTATCACTTTATGTCCAGGAGGAAGACTGGATTCGGCGATATTTTAGTAAGCCGGTTCTGTTAGGGTAAGAATTTTCGTGCATACAAGCTGAGGTATGAAGAAAGCATGCGTTAACCATTTCTGGGACACTATACAGTTCCCGAGAGGTCGACTTGGCTCTTATTTTTTGCAGAGCGATGTGACGTAAGAATGAGATTGGGAAGTTGTTAGATGAGTTTGTAATTATGTGCATGCACTTGGCGGTGTTTGCGTCAGTCACGCTGGGGAGCGGGTACCTGTGGTTGAGCGAGAGTGTCAACACGCACTGTGCCATTTTACCTTCAATGGCAGAAACAATCGGCACCTGGAGATGCCTCGAATATGAGACTGGTGTGAGCGCTGCTTGGAATGCAACTTTCATCGGTGTTCGTTGGCGGCGGCTGGCAGGTGCGACGGAGCGTGCGGGGCCCAAGCTGTGGCTGCCTCACTTCGCGGGTGTTGTGGCATGTTTCTCTGCCTCGTGATGACTGGGTGTTGTGTGATGTCCTTAGGTTAGTTAGGTTTAAGTAGTTCTAAGTTCTAGGGGACTGATGCCCATAGATGTTAAGTCGCATAGTGCTCAGAGCCATTTGAACCATTTTTTTGTTGTAGCACTGTGGTGAAGCATCAGTCAATCATTACTTATGGTCCATCAGAATCGCTAAGGTTGGAAAGCAAGTTCTGCTATTGTGGAATGGAATTGTGAAGCGTCTTCGCCGAACTGCAGTTAGAGTGAGGGAAGCGAGGAACGCCGAAAGTGCGTGGCTCTGCTCGGAGTGCACGCTGTGTAAATAAACGCCCGGTCACTAACAGTACCTACATACAACTTTGGTCTCTGTTCGGCTGCAGCTCACGGTTGTGCTCCCGCCCGATCACGTCAGCACGTGTGAGTAGCTGAAATCGTATCTGGGTAGGAATTTTCTCAGGTGTTACGTATGAATGGGGGTGCCACCACCTCATGCTTGCAGAAGCCGAGCAGGGGCTGTGCGTGGTTTGACATCTGCGGGATGCATGACTTATCGCTACCTCCTGTGGACAGGATGTGGTGGAGGGTGCTTGCGCATATTGAATGCATTATTTCAGGAGTGGGTCTGTAGGACGTGATATGAGCTATTTGGACAGTTTACAAGTACCTAGTATATCTACACATCAATGTGCTGTATTATTGAGGAGCATTTTACATGTCTGCACTGAGATTATTTCTGAAAAATTAGGAGTCGTTTGCATGTTTGCAGACTGTGTATTGTGACCCCAGACATAACATGGCGAGTGTTTTACGCAAGCGTGATAAATATATTTAATCGATAAAGAAAATGTTTGAAACTAAATAGAATGAACTGCTTCCTTACACCCCCCCCCCCCCCCCCCCCCCCCCCCCAGCAGCCCAGAGCAGGCTGAGTCGTTTTCCCTCACGATCTTGATTTACGTCACGAAACGGACGACAGTGTCGTAGACCTTGAGGAGAACATACTGTTTACCGCCATCATAGATAACTGTACTCCTGTCATCATCTGTTGTCACTGCGGCGTCCTCTGATGGTGAGGAAATGTACGAAGACAGTTGGGGTCTGGAGCTCGTGGTGAACACACTAGGTGGCGCCATCTTAGATTACGGTACTTGCGTCACTACAGTGTCCTCTAGTGGCATCGATATGAACTAAGTCAGTTGGGCTATGGACTCAGTGGCGAATACACTTGGTGGAGGTGTTGTCTGTAATTGTTTAAATAAAGGCTGGTGTATGATTTCGACAGTTGACAATTAGCAAGCAGAGTCTTTTATGTGGATTATTATTTTGACAATTTAGGAGTTGTTTGACTATATGGACGCAAATGCTGTGCGTTGTTTACGAATGGTTCGCATGTCTGTACGCTGTGGAATGTGTTATTTTTGACGGTTTACGATTAGCAAGAATGTGCGTACAACTTTATACATGAGTTATGTAGGACTGGTTTGCAGGTCTGTATGCTGTGGGGCATTTCAGAGCGTGTGTTCTGTGATACATATACTCCATCCCTAAATAAATTGCTCGCAAATAAATAAAGTACACTCCTTCCAGCATCCATCAGCCTAGTGTGGGCTGAGTCCTATGACCACCGGCGCCTAGGAAGAGGTGGCAGTCTGGCGACTGACGTTTGGTGGTGGTGGTGGTGGTGAGCTCCGTTTGCAGCAATTTTCTTACGCTGGTAGCGAAAACGCAAGTGACCTTTCTTTACTGCCAGAATTCAAACTCGGCGACGGTTCCTACGAAGAGGTGGCAGTCTGGACCTTGAAAAGTAGTTGAAAGTAGATAGTTGAACACCTTTTCATAACTATATGCAATTGAAAATTGAATTATTTAATATGATTAAAATTGAAATGGAATTAAGTACTTAGGTAATTGATAGGTTAGATGCGCATTATGGGTAGTAGCATATTTGCAGAAGACTATGTCCAGCACGTGTATGGAAGTGGTGACCGAGGGTGTGTGACGTAAGTAGTCGGACTCCAGGGGAGCAGCGGTGCGGCGCGTGTCCGATTATAACGCGCGCGCAAGAGAGAACAGACGATCTTGAGTCAGTTAACTTAGCGAAGGCGTTCGTCGAGCAAGCCACATGGTGGACCGGCGGTTGTGTGACGTCAGGGCAGATTCCACTCTCCAGCAAACAACTTTTGCGCTGTCCTACCAATGGCTGTGACTTGAGCGGCTGCTGGACCAGTGGAGTATGCACAGGTTACCACTGACCGGTGGCCCCAGGGGTAGCCTCCTGTGCTGGCGACGATTTGAACTAAGTCAGTTGGAGTCTGGACCTAGTGGCGAGCGAATTGGGTGTCACCATCTCTAAGATGTATACTAAATCTGTTGGGGCATAAGTGATGACCGTACTGCTTGAAATAAAGACTTCAGTCCTTTTCCCACTAATCGACAGGAGGTGACTTAGATTAGTACAAGTGTACTTTATTTGATACGATTTTCATAGCTTAGCAGCGAAAGCATAAATAGTCCAATTGGCATATCTTCCGGCTAAAATTCAAACTTCGCGCCAAATTCCGACATCTTGAATGGCGTCCTCTGCTGGTGGCTATGTGGACTAAGCCGGTTGGACTTCGGACCTCGTGGTGAACACATCTGCATGATATTGTTTAAATAATAATAAAGACAAGTCCGGCTTTCCCGCCATTATCGTGCTGGAATTTGAGCTTCCTGCCATTTTTCTTGGGTAGGGGGTTAGGTTAGTGGAGGTAGGCCAAGTGTACACTCTTACACGACATGGTGGAAACACTGGGTGCAGCTATCTTGATTGACGTTATGGTCGCCATCTTGGATGACGTCATGGTGGCGCTCTCTGGTGGCGATGATATGTACTAAGTCAGTTGGAGTCCAGACCTCGTGGTGCATACACTGGGTGTTGCCATCTTGGGTTACGTCACAGATGAGAAGGTCCTCTGGTGGTGGCGATGTGTATAAGTTAGCTGGAGTCCTGACTTTGTAGTGAACACACATGCATGGAATTGTTTAAATAAAGTATTATGTCCAAGCCCTTTTCCCACGATTCCTTAGCAGGTGGTGGCAGTCTGACGACTGAGGCTAGTAAAGTGTCTTTTCTTTTGTGCCATTTTGTTAGCTTAGTAGACGTATGGGAGTTGAATTTTGTTTATGGCCAAGTAAGCTACTTTTGTGCGATTTTCTTTGCTTAGTAGAGAGTGGTGTGGTGCATTACCCTGTTGGAATTTGAACTTGCCGCCATTTTCTAGGGGGTTGGGGTTAGGTTAGTGGACATAGCCCAGTTGGTCTATTTTTCTGCCATTATCGTGGTGTGACGCATTATCCTGCTGGAATTTGAATTTTCCGCCAATTTTTTCTGGAGGGTTAGGCTAATGCTGGTAGCCCAATTGACCTATCTTCCCGCCAAAATTCAAACTTCCCGCCAAAATCTGCCATCTTGGATTATGTCATGCGCTGTTGCCAAGTCTACAGGCCGCCATCTTGGATGACGTCATCGTCGCCATCTTGAATAAATTTGGTAACAATGGAATGTGGGGCCGTACATACTCGACTGTAGTACGCAATCGCGATCAATTTCTGTGTCGCATTGTCAGTGTGAGGGTGCGAAAATAATAGAAAACGGGCAATGGTACATCGGTTACAAGCTACTAGAGCCCTGAGGGCGGTATTAGTCTCCTGCAGGTACGTCGGCAGCGAGTGTGTAGTATGCAATTGCGAAGCAATTTCAGTGTCGCATCGTCACTGTGAGAGTGAGAGAGTAATAGTAACATGGCAGTGGTTCATTTGGTTACAAGCTACTGGGGTCCTGAAGACGTTATTTGTCGTTTGGCGATATGGTGGCAGCAAGCCTGTAGTAGGCAATAGCGAAACAATTTCTGTGTCGGATCATCAGGGTCATGATGCGAGATTAACAATACAGGGACAGCAGTTCATCGGTTACAAGCTACTAGCGGAATTCGGGCGGTATTTGTCTCCTGCAGATACGTCGGTTGTGTGCCAATCACGAAGCAATTTCTGTGTCGCATCTTCAGTATGAGGGTGCGAGAATAACAGTAAAAGGGCAGTGGTTCATCGGTTACAAGCTAGTAGAGTCCAGAGGGCGCTACTTGTCTCTTGGAGATACGGCGGCAGCGAGCCTGTAGTTTGCAATCGCGAAAGAATTTCTGTGTCGCATCGTCAGTAGAGGGTGGGAGAATAACAGCAAAGTGGCAGTGGTTCATCGGTTACCATACTACTAGAGTCCTTGGGGCGGTATTAGTCTCTTGGCAAAACGTCGGCAGCGAGCTTGTAATAAGAAATGGCGAATTAATATCAGTGTGACATTGTTACTGTGTGGGTGTGAGAATAACAGTAAAGGGGCAGTGGTGCGCTGGTTACAAGCTTCTAGAGTCTTGAGGGCGGTACTAATCTCTTGAAGATACGTCCGCAGCGAGACTTTAGTTGTTGTTGTTGTTGTGCTCTTCAGTCCTGAGACTGGTTTGATGCAGCTCTCCATGCTACTCTATCCTGTGTAAGCTTCTTCATCTCCCCGTACTTACTGCTACCTACATCCTTCTGAATCTGCTTAATGTATTCATCTCTTGGTCTCCCTATACGATTTTTACCCTCCACGCTGCCCCCCAATGCTAATTTGTGATCCCTTGATGTCTCAGAACATGTCCTACCAACCGATGCCTTCTTCCAGTCAAGTTGTGCCACAAACTCCTCTTCTCCCCTATTCTATTCAATACCTCCTCATTAGTTACGTGATCTACCCACCTTATCTTCAGCATTCTTCTGTAGCACCACATTTCGAAAGCTTCTATTCTCTTCTTGTCCAAACTGGTTATCGTCCATGTTTCACTTCCATACATGGCTACACTCCATACAAATACTTTCAGAAATGACTTCCTGACACTTAAATCTATACTCGATGGTAACAAATTTCTCTTCTTCAGAAACGATTTCCTTGCCATTGCCAGTCTACATTTTATATCCTCTCTACTTCGACTATCATCAGTTATTTTACTCCTTAAATAGCAAAACTCCTTTACTACTTTAAGTGTCTCATTTCCTAGTCTAATCCCCTCAGCATCACCCGATTTAATTTGACTACATTCCATTATCCTCGTTTTGCTTTTGTTGATGTTCATCTTATATCCTCCTTTCAAGACACTGTCCATTCCGTTCAACTGCTCTTCCAAGTCCTTTGCTGTCTCTGACAGAATTACAATGTCATCGGCGAACCTCAAAGTTTTTACTTCTTCTCCATGAATTTTAATACCTACTCCAAATTTTTCTTTTGTTTCCTTTACTGCTTGCTCAATATACAGATTGAATAACATCGGGGAGAGGCTACAACCCTGTCTCACTCCTTTCCCAACCACTGCTTCTCTTTCATGCCCCTCGACTCTTATAAGTGCCATCTGGTTTCTGTACAAATTGTAAATAGCCTTTCGCTCCCTGTATTTTACCCCTGCCACCTTCAGAATTTGAAAGAGAGTACTCCAGTCAACATTGTCAAAAGCTTTCTCTAAGTCTACAAATGCTAGGAACGTAGGTTTGCCTTTCCTTAATCTTTCTTCTAAGATAAGGCGTAAGGTCAGTATTGCCTTACGTGTCCCAGCATTTCTACGGAATGCAAACTGATCTTTCCCGAGGTCGACTTCTACCGGTTTTTCCATTCGTCTATAAAGAATTCATGTAAGTATTTAGCAGCCGTGACTTATTAAATTGATAGTTCGGTAATTTTCGCATCTGTCAACACCTGCTTTCATTGGGATTGGCATTATTATATTCTTCTTGAAATCTGAGGGTATTTCGCCTGTCTCATACATCTTGCTCACCAGATGGTACAGTTTTGTCATGAGTGGCTCTCCCAAGGCCGTCAGTAGTTCTAATGGAATGTTGTCTACTAAAAATGGTTCAAATGGCTCTGAGCACTATGGAACTTAACATCTATGGTCATCAGTCCCCTAGAACTTAGAAATACTTAAACCTAACTAACCTAAGGACATCACACAATACCCAGTCAGCGCGAGGCAGAGAAAATCCCTGACCCCGTCGGGAATCGAACCCGGGAACCCGGGCGTGGGAAGCGCGAACGCTACCCCACGACCGCGAGCTGCGGACTGTGTTGTCTACTGCCGGGGCCTTTTTTCAACTCAGGTTTATTAGCGCTCTGTCAAACTCTTCACGCAGTATCGTATCTCCCATTTCATCTTCATCTACATCCTCTTCCATAATATTGTCCTCAAGTACATCGCCCTTGTATAGACCCTGTATATACTCCTTCCACCTTTCTGCCTTCCCCTCTTTGCTTAGAACTGGGTTTCCATCTGAGCTCTTGATATTCATACAAGTGGTTCTCTTTTCTCCAGAGGTCTCTTTAATTTTCCTGTAGGCAGTATCTATCTGACCCCTAGTGAGATAAGCCTCTACATCCTTACATTTGTCCTCTAGCCATCCCTGCTTAGCAGTTTTGCACTTCCTGTCGATCTCATTTTTGAGACGTTTGTATTCCTTTTGGCCTGCTTCATTTACTGCATTTTTATATTTTCTCCTTTCATCAATCAAATTCAATATTTCTTCTGTTACCCAAGGATTTCTACCAGCCCACGTCTTTTTACCGACTTGATCGTCTGCTGCCTTCACCACTTCATCCCTCAGAGCTATTCATTCTTCTTCTACTGTATTTCTTTCCCCCATTCCTGTCAATAGTTCCCTTATGCTCTCCCTGAAACTCTCTACAACCTCTGGTTTAGTCAGTTTATCCAGGTCCCATCTCCTCAATTTCCCACCTTTTTGCAGTTTCTTCAGTTTTAATCTATAGTTCGTAACCAATAGATTATGGTCAGAGTCCACATCTGCCCCTGGAAATGTCTTACAATTTAAAACCTGGTTCCTAAATCTCTGTCTTACCATTATATAACCTATCTGATACCTTTTAGTATCTCCAGGGTTCTTCAATGTATACAACCTTCTTTCATGATTCTTGAACCAAGTGTTGGCTATGATTAATTTATGCCCTGTGCAAAATTCTACAAGGCGGCTTCCTCTTTCATTTCTTCCCCCCAATCCATATTCATCTACTATGTTTCCTCCTCTCACTTTTCCTACTCTCTAATTCCAGTCACCCATGACTATTAAATTTTCGTCTCCCTTCACTACCTGATTAATTTCTTTTATCTCATCATATATTTCATTAATTTCTTCATCATCTGCAGAGCTAGTTGGCATATAAACTTGTACTACTGTAGTAGGCGTGGGCTTCGTGTCTATCTTGGCTACAATAATACGTTCACTATGCTGTTTCTAGTAGCTTACCCGCACTCCTATTTTTTTTATTCATTGTTAAACCTACTCCTGCATTGCCCCTATTTGATTTTGTATTTATAACCCTGTATTCACCTGACCAAAAATCTTGTTCCTCCTGCCACCGAACTTCACTAATTCCCACTATATCTAACTATAACCTATCCATTTCCCTTTTTAAATTTTCTAACCTACCTGCCCGATTAAGGGATCTGACATTCCACGCTCCAATCCATAGAATGCCAGTTTTCTTTCTCCTGATAACGACGTCCTCCTGAGTAGTCCCCGCCCGGAGATCCGAATGGGGGACAATTTTACCTCCGGAATATTTTACCCAAGAGGACGCCATCATCATTTAACCATACAGTAAAGCTGCATGCCCTCGGGAAAAATTACGGCTGTAGTTTCTCTTTGCTTTCAGCCGTTCGCAGTACCAGCACAGCAAGGCCGTTTTGGTTAGTGTTACAAGGCCAGATCAGTCAATCATCCAGACTGTTGCCCCTGCAACTACTGAAAAGGCTGCTGCCCCTCTTCAGGAACCACACGTTTGTCTGGCCTCTCAACAGATACCCCTCCGTTGTGGTTGCACCTACGGTACGGCCATCTGTATCGCTGAGGCACGCAAGCTTCCCCACCAACGGCCAGGTCCGTGGTTCAGGGGGGGGGGGGGGGGGGGCATTTAGTATGCAGTGCAAAGCAATTTCTCTGTCGCATCGTGAAAGTGAGAGTGCGAGAATAACAGTAAAGCGGCAGTGGTTCATCGGTTACAAGGCAGTAGAATCCTGAGGGCGGCATTAGTTCAAAAAAATGTTCAAATGTGTATGAAATCTTATGGGACCTAACTGCTAAGGTCATCAGTCGCTAAGCTTTCCCATTACTTAACCTAAATTGTCCTAAAGACAAACACACACACCCATGCCCGAGGGAGAACTCGAACCTCCGCCGGGATCAGCCGCACAGTCCATGACTGCAGCGCCTAGGACCGCCCGGCTAAACACGCGCGGCGGCGGCATTAGTCTCATGGAGATACGTCTTCAGCGTGCCTGTAGTATGCAGTTGCGAAGCAATTTCTGTGTCGCAGCGTGAATGTGAGGGTGCGAAAATAACAGTAAAGGGGCAGTGGTTCTCGGTTTAAAGCTAGTGGAGTCCTGGGGGCGGTATTAGTCTTTTGGAATTTCGCCGACAGCGAGTCAGTTGTATGCAATAGCGTTGCAATTCTGTGTCGGGTCGTCAGTGTGAGGATGCGAGAATAACTGTAAAGACGCAGCAGTTCATCGGTTACAAGGTACTGCATTTCTGAGGGTGGTATTTGTCTCTTGGATATACGAGGTGCGGCTAGAAAAAAACCGGACTGATGCTGGAAAAAGCATTTATTTACGATTATTTACAATTTCATGTTTTCTCCTCCAATGTACTCTCCTCCTCGGTCTCTACACCGCTCCATACGAATTTTCCACTGTTCATAGCAATGCTGCAGATCATTTTCGGTAAGTCCATACATTACTTCTGTCGCTTTTTGTTTTACTGCTTCAACAGTCTCAAATCTAGTTCCTTTCAAAGCTGACTTGACTTTAGGGAAAAGAAAAAAGTCACAGTGAGCCAAATCAGGTGAGTAGGGTGGATGATCTAAGATGGGAATGTTGTGTTTTGCCAAAAACGTCTTCGCTGACAACGCACTGTGAGCTGGGGCATTGTCTTCGTGAAGGATCCATGACTTTTTTCTCCACAAATCGTTCCGTTTTCTCCTAACTCGCTCACGTAGGGTAGCCAGGACGCTAATGTAGTAATGCTGATTCACTGTTTGTCCCTCTGGTACCCAATCAATGTGCACAATCCCTTTGATGTCAAAAAAAAAAATCATCATTGCCTTGAATTTCGATTTTGACATTCGTGCTTTTTTTTTTGTCGTGGAGAACCAGGAGTTTTCCAATGCATCGATTGGCGTTTAGTTTCGGGATCGTAAGTAAAAAACAACGATTCATCGCAAGTAATAACATTTTGTAAGAAGGTGGGATCACTTTCAATGTTTTCCAGGATGTCAGAACAAATCATTCTTCGGCGTTCCTTCTGTTCAATTGTGAGACACTTTGGAACCATTTTTGAGCACACTTTGTTCATGTTGAAACTTTCATGAAGAATCTGCCTAACACTTTCCTTGTCAACTCCTGTTAACTCAGACACTGCTCTGATTGTTAAACGGCGATCTTGTCGAACAAGTTTACCGATTTTTTCAATGTTTGCATCAGTTTTTGCTGACAATGGTCTGCCAGTGCGAGTGTCATCACTGGTGTCTTCGCGGCCATCTTTAAATCGTTTAAACCACTCAAACACTTGTGTTCGCGATAAACAATCATCGCCGTACACTTGTTGTAACATTACAAAAGTTTCACGTGCAGATTTTCCTAGTTTGAAACAAAATTTGATGTTAACACGCTGTTCTTTCTGTACACTCAACATTTTCCGACGCACAGACAAAACGTCAACTACTTAAAACAGACGCCACGGGCAGACTGAGTGCAGGAGGCAGATGAAACTCGAGCAGTAGGCGGAGCGAGAGTCACGTGACAGGCCACGCGACTTTCAGCCTTATTGCATTCGTTTTATTGTTTCACCAGTACTAGTCCGGTTTTTTTCTAGCCACACCTCGTACGTTGACAGCGAGCCTGTGGTGAGCAATCGCGAAGCAATTTCAGTGTCGCACCATTAGACTGAGGGCTCGAGAATAACAGTAAAGGGGCAGTGTTTGGCTAAATGGTTCAAATGGCTCTGAGCACTATGGGACTCAACATCTTAGGTCATAAATCCCCTAGAACTTAGAACTACTTAAACCTAACTAACCTAAGGACATCACACACACCCACGCCTGAGGCAGGATTCGAACCTGCGACCGTAGCAGTCCTGCGGTTCCGGACTGCAGCGCCAGAACCGCTAGGGGCAGTGTTTCATCGGTTTCAAGCTACTAGTGCCTTGAGGCCGGAAGTAGTATCTTAGAGAAACGTCGGCAGCGAGCCTGAATTATGCAATCTCGTTACAATGTTTGTGTGTCCCACTGTCAGTGTAATTGTACGAGGATCTCCGTAAAGCGGCTTGGATACAAGCTACTAGAGTACTGACGGGCGATTAGTCTCTTCGAGATAAGTCTGCAGCGATCCTGTAGTACACAACCGCGAAGGAACTTCTGTGTCACATCGTCAGTGCGAGGGTGCGAGAATAACAATAAAGAGGCAGTATTACACCGGTTACAAGCTACTAGCGGCCTGTGGGCGGTATTAGTCTGTGGGAGATATGTCGGCAGCGAGCCTGTAGTATGTAATCTGTGTTTATTGTCAGTGTGAGGGTACGACAGTAACAGTAATGGGGCAGCGGTTCATCGGTTACAAGCTACTAGAGTCCTGAGGGCGATATTTTTCTCTAGGAGACACGTACGAAGGGTGCCTGTAGTACGCAATCGCGAAGAAATTTCTGTGTCGTCCTTTCAGTGTGAAGGTGCCAGGATCACCATAAAGTGGCAGTGGTTCATCGGTTAAAAGCTACTAGAGTCCTGAGGGTGGTATTATTCTCTTGGAGATACGTGGTCAGCGGGACTGTAGGTTGCAATCGCAAAGTATTACCTCTGTCGCTTCATCATTGTTAGGGTGCGAGAGTATTATTATAGGGGAAGTGGTTCATCGGTTACAAGGTACTACAGTTCTGAGGGCGGTATTAGTCTCTTGAAGATACGTCGTATGCGTGCCTATAATGTGCAATCGCAAAGTAAAACCTCTGTCGCTTCATCAGAGTTAGGGTGCAAGAATAACAGTTACGGGGCAGTGGTTCATGGTTACAAGCTACTAGAGTGCGGAGGAAGGTATGAGTCTCTTTTTGATACGATGGCAGCTAACCTGTAGTGGGCAATCGCGAAGGAATTTCAGTGTCACATAGTCAGTGTGAGGGTGAAAATATAACAGCAAAGGAGTAGTGGTCATCGATTATGAGCTACTAGAGCCCAGAGAGCGGTATTAGTGTCTTGGAGAAACAGTATGCGATCGCGAAGTAATTTCGCTGTCGCATTGTAAGTGTGAGGGTGCCAGAATAACAATAAAGGGGCAGTGGTACATTGATTACAAGTTACTAGAGGCCTGAGGGCGGTATTAGTCTCTTGGGAATACGTCGGCAGCGAGAATGTAGTAGGCAATCGCGAAGGAATTTCTGTGTCGCACTGTCAGTGTGTGGGTAAGAGGATCTCCGTAAAGTGGCAGTGGTTCATCGGTGACAAGCTACTAGAGAACACAAGGCGGTATTAGTATCTTGGAGATACATCAGCATAGAGCCAGTAGCATGCAATCGCGAAGCAATTTCTGTCTGGCATCATCAGTCTCAGGGTGCGAGGATAACAGTAATGGGGGCAGTGGTTCATCGGTTACAACAAGCTACTAGAGACCAGAGGGCGGTATTAGTCTCTTGGAGACACGTCGGCAGCGAGTTTTTAGTATTCAGCCGCGAAGCAATTTCTGTGTCGCATAGTCAGTGTGAGGGTAACAGAATAAGCTACAAGCTGCTAGGGCCCTGACGGCGTTATTAGTCTCTTTTTGATACGCCGGCAGCGAGCCTGGAGTATGCTACCGCGAAGCAACTTACGTGTCGCATCGTCAGTGCGAAAGTCCCAGAATAACAATAAAGAGGCAGTAATTCATCGGTTAGAAGCTACTGTAGGCCTGAGGGTCGCATTTTTCAGTTGTAGATACGTTGGCAGCGAGCATGTAGTACGCAATCGCGAAGCAATTTCTGCGTTGCATCGTCAGTGTGAGGGTGCGAGAATAACAGTAATGGAGCAGCGGTTCAACGGTTAAAAGCTACAAGTTTCCCAAGGGCGGTTACTGTCTCTTGGAGATATGCCGGCAGCGAGCCTGTAGTATGAAATCGCGAAGCAAAGTCTGTGTCGCATCATCAGTGTGAGGGTGCGAGAATAACAGTATAAGAGCAGTGGTTCAACGGTTACAAACTACTAGAGTCCTGAGGCGGGTATTACTCTCTTGGAGAAATATCGGCAACGAGCCTGTAGTGTGCGATCGCGAAGCAATTTCGTTGTCGCATTGTCAGTGTGAGGGTGCGAGAATAACAACAAAGGGGCAGTGGTACACGGTTACAAGCAAATAGAGGCCTGAGGGCGGTATTAGTCTCTTGGAGTTACGTCGGCAGCGAGCCTGTAGTATGCAACCGCGAAGCAACTTCTTTGTCGCATCGTCAGTGCGAGGGTGCGAGAATAATAGTAAAGGGGCAGTGGTTCATCTAGGAAGCTAATCCAGAAAGTAAGGTCTCCTATTTTGTTATAAGTACATAGACCTGTTTGTTTCTACAATGGTTTACATCAGTTTACAGCTTGAACATTTAGCTATTTTTTGACATAATCACCATTTCAGTCGATGCACTTTTGTAGACGCTGTGGCAGTTTTTGTATGGCCATGTCATAGCAGCTCGCCTCCATGCTGTTCAGAAAGCTACGAACCTCTTCTTTCACCTCGTCGTCGGAGCTGAATCGCTTTCCGGCCAAATGTTCCTTTAACCTAAGGAACAGGTGATAGTCACTGGGCGCCAAGTCAGGACTATAGGGTGGGTGGGTGGGTGATTATGTTCCACTGAAACTGTTGCAGGAGAACAACGGTTTGCCGAAGGATGTGTGGGCCATCGTTGTCATGGAGAATGTTTACGCCTTTGCTCAACAATCCTCTTCTCCGGTTCTGAGTTGCCCATTTGAGTTTTTTCAGAGTCTCACAGTACCTGTCAGCGGTAATCGTGGTCCCAGTGGGCATAAAGTCGACCAACAATACCCTTTTCCGATCCCAAAAAGCGGTTGTCATGACTTTACCGGCAGAATGTGTTTGTTTGAATTTCCGCGGCTTTGGCGAAGAAGGATGCCGCCACTGGCGTTATTGTTGCTTGGTCTCAGGTGTAAAGTGGTATGCCCAGGTTTTGTCACCCGCAGTGCTTAATTTGTAAACTTTTAGGTGCCGGAACGCGCCCCCATCTACCACTTGCCGAACCCCCCCCCCCCCCCCCCCCCCCTTCCCCGCCGACCCCACAGACAGAGAGAGAGAGACGTGGTAAGACTTACAATGAGAAATCATTTTTTTAGAAAATACTGTTCTAAAATTCAGATATTTAAACCATAATATCTTATAATCAAAAACATAACACCGCAAGGTTCAAATATAAACAACAGCTGCCGCCGCCTGCCGCCGTATCAGTGTCACTTTGCTCCATAGTTCTGCTTCATACGTATTGATGTTTTCAAATGCTGGCCGCCGCAACGTTCGAACAGTTGCTTTGTAGCTGCTTTATGAACGTGTGTTCAGTATTAATCAACAAGGCTACTAGCGGTTAATGACGATGAAGATATTCCTGCTCCATCTGGGTCTCGTACAATTCCGATTTCCCATGTCTTCACGAAACGTTAATTTCTATGACATAAATTACGATACGGAGTAAAATGATTTCGTGAAAGCACATTATACAGACGTTCACATTCAAACACGGCTTACGTCATTTATTTCTCATTGGCACACACAACATGAGACGTCGCCTTGCTACTACATCGCTGAGGTTGTTGGCAGTCGTAAACAAAAGGCGATATGTAGCCATCACAACTCTGGAATGATACTCAACTTATCTTGGGTATACTGCACGTGCGTACACACACACGAAAACACACACATACACACACACAGTACCTCCTGCCAGTCGCATTACGTTGGCGACCCATTGTCACGTTCACTTGTACTGGCGCAGCGGCAAATTATAGTCACGTTGTGATTTAATACACGTGTACTACACGACTGGCCATTAAAACTGCTACACCACGAAGATGACGTGCTACAGACGCGAAATTTAACCGACAGGAAGCAGATGCTGTGATATGCAAATGATTAGCTTTTCAGAGCATTCACACAAGGTTGGCGCCGGTGGCGGCACCTACAACGTGCTGACATGAAAGTTTCCAACCGATTTCTCTTACACAAACAGCAGTTGACCGGCGTTGCCTGGTGAAACGTTGTTGTGATGCCTCGTGTAAGGAGGAGAAATGCGTACCATCACGTTTCCGACTTTGATAAAGGTCGGATTGTAGCCTATCGAGATTGCGGTTTATCGTATCGCGACATTGCTGCTCGAGTTGGTCAGGATCCAATGATAGTTAGCAGAATATGAAATCGGTGGGTTCACGAGGGCAATACGGAACGCCGTGCTGGATCCCAAAGGCCTCGTATCACTAGCAGTCGAGAAGACAGTCATCTTATCCGCATGGCTGTAACGTATCCTGCAGCCACGTTTCGATCTCTGAGTCAACAGATGGGGACGTTTGCAAGACAACAACCATCTGCACGAACAGTTCGACGACGTTTGCAGTAGCATTGACTATCAGCTCGGAGACCATGGCTGTGGTTGTCCTTGACGTTGCAACACAGACAGGCGCGCCTGCGATGGTGTACTCAACGACGAACCTGGGTGCACGAATGGCAAAACGTCATTTTTTCGGATGAATCCAGTTTCTGTTTACAGCATCATGATGGATGCATCCGTGTTTGGCGACATCGCGTGAACGCACATTGGAAGCGTGTATTCGTCATCGCCATACTGGCGTATCACCCGGCGTGATGGTATGGGGTTCCATTGGTTACACGTCTCGGTCACCTCTTCTTCGCACTGACGGCACTTTGAACAGTGGACGTTACATTTCAGATGTGTTACGACCCGTGGCGCTACCCTTCATTCGATCCCTGCGAAACGCTACATTTCAGCAGGATAATGCACGACCGCATGTTGCAGGTCCTGTACGGGCCTTTCTGGGTACAGAAAATGTTCTGCCCTGGCCAGCACATTCTCCAGATCTCTCACCAACTGAAAACGTCTGGTCAATGATGGCCGAGCAACTGGCTCGTCACAATACGCCAGTCACTACTCTTGATGAACTGTGGTATCGTGCTGAAGCTGCATGGGCAGCTGTACGTGTACATACCATCCAAGCTCTGTTTGACTTAATGCCCAGGTGTATCAAGGCCGTTATTACGGCCAGAGGTGGTTGTTCTGGGTACTGATTTCTCAGGAACTATGCACCCAAACTGCGTGAAAATGTAATCACATCTCAGTTCTAGTATAATATATTTGTCCAATGAATACCCGTTTATCATCTGCATTTCTTCTTGGTGTAGAAATTAATCCCTGGTCACCCGTGACAATTGAGTCCAGGAAGTTGTCCTGTTCTGCTGCAAGGCGGTGAAGAAATGCGGGGGAAGAATCAACTCGTTGCCGCATGTGGTCCTCAGTCAGCATGCGTGGCACCCATCTTTTGCACACCTTCCGGTAGTTCAATGTTTCCGACGAAATTCTGTGAGCGGTGCTTCAGGAAACCTCAGGAACCAACGTGCAGAGACCATCCAAGGTGATCCGCCGATCTTCAGGCATGCTTTGCTCAACTGTAAGGGTGCCGTGTCTCCTCAGAAATTGGCGGTCTCCCTCTCCTTTGTTCGTCGTGAATTTCAGTCTGACCAGCTGCAAAGTCTCTACACCACTTAAGAAAATTTTTGACATCCATGCACGGCTCACCATACACGTCCGTCAATTAGCGATGGACTTCAATCGGCGCAGTGCCCTTTGCGTTGAAAAACTGAATAACTGGACGCAATTCGCACTTGGCGGTAACATCCAACGGGAGCTCCATTCTCAACGGCTGCCAAGCGTGTGCATATTAACACCGCGTGAAGCACTGTTCATAAAAGTGTGACCAACTGCCACACAAACTGAGTTCTGTACTTATACAAAATAGAAGACCTTACTTTTGGGATTTCCCTCGTTTTTAAAGCTACTAGGATCCTGAGATTGGTATTAGTCTCTTGGAGATACGTCGGAGCGAGCCTGTAATACACAATCACTAAGCAATTTCTGTGTCGCATCGTAAGTGTGATGGTGGGAAAATAACAGGAAACGAACAGTGGTTCATTAGTTACAAGCTACTAGAGTCCGGAGGCGGTATTTGTGTCTTGGAGATACGTTGGCATTGAGCTTGTTGCATGCAATCGCCAAGTAATTGCTGTGTCGCATGTTCAGTGTGAGAATCGAGAATAACAGTAAAGGGGCAGCAGATCATCGGTTACAAGCTACTAGAAGCCTGAGATCGGCATTAGGCTCTTGGAAAGTCATCGGCTGCGAGTCTGTATGTCTGTAGTATGCAATCACGAAGCAATTTCTATGTCGCATCGTCAAAGTGAGGGTGCGGGAATAGCAGTGAAGATGCAGTGGTTCATCGGTTACAATCTACTAGAGTCCTGAGTTCGGTATTTGTCTTTTGGAGACACGTCGGCAGCAAGCCTGTTGTTTGCAATCGCGAAACAATTTGAGTCACGCATCCCCAACGTGAGAATCGTGAATAACAGTAAAGGGGCAACAGTTCATTGGTTACAAGCTGCTAGAGGCGTGAGGGCGGGATCTATCTCTTAGAGATACGTCGGCAGCGAGTCCTTAGTATGCATTCGCGAAGAAATTTCTGTGTCGCATCGTCAGCATGAGTGTGCGAGAGTAGCAGTTAAGTGGAGGTGGTTCTTCGGTTAGAAACTGGTGGAGTCGTGAGAGCATTATTAGTCTCTTCTAGATACATCGACAGCGGACATGTAATATGCAATCGCGAAGCAATTTCTGTGTCGCAACGTCAGTGTGAGGGTGCGAGATTATCAAGAAAGGGGCAGTGGTTCAAGAGTAACAAGCTGCTAGAGTCCTGATGTAGTATTATTCCCTTGGAGATAGGTCGACAGCGAGCCTGTAGTATGCAATCGCGAAGCAATTTCTGTGTCGCATCGTCAGATTGAGGGTGCGAGATTAACACTTAAGGGTCAATTGTATCTGTCTCTTGGAGATGCGTTGGCAGCGAGTCTGTAGTATGTAATCGGGAAGAAATTTCTGTGTCGCATCGTCAGTGTGAGGGTGCGAGAATAATCATAAATGGGCAGTGGTTCATCGTTTAGAAGCTAGTAGTGTGTGGAGGGCGGTATTTGTCTCTCGGAGATAAGTTGGCAGCGAGCCTGTTGTATGTAATCGCCAAGTAATTTCTGTGTCGCATCCTCAGTGTGAGAATCGGGAGTAACACTAAACGGGCAGCAGATTATCGGTTACAAGCTAATAGAATCCTCAGTTCGGCGTTAGGCTCTTGGTGTAAAGTTGAGCCTGATAGTAGGGGATGCTACATTTTGTTTATTTTAAATGGATTATTTCATTCTCTTGTTATGGTCAAGCATCGGCTGGTAGCTTCAGCTGCCTGTAATTTTATCGTCCCATGGTCTGGCAGCAGCAAGTCAGCACCGAGGTGGGCAATCCCGATCACGCACCATCTTCGTGTGCTGACGATGTAACGCCGCTTAGGTGAGGCTGACCAAGCCACACTTTGGAAGTTTCCATGCCGCCCCCACGGTTTTCTCCTCTCCTGGTGAGTCAGGGTGGAAGTAATCGCGTGGTCGTGCTGGAGGTACCCTGCCGCCCATCGGCTGAAACCGCTCTCTATGCCGCACGCCCTGTGGCTGCGAACATCATTTCTTTTGCCGGAGCTGCATCGCCGAGGACTTTGTTTCTGTAGCTGCTACGCCATTCGGACTTGTCCGAATGGTAGCCACCAATTTTGTTTAACTTCGCCCAAGTTTGCTGTGAACTATGTTTCGCCCACCACTATGTCTTGGTTCACCCTCGCCTCCCCAGGCCTGACTCATTTGCCCATTTGAATTTGCATCTGTTGGTTTCTCTGCAATAAGTGGCCTCATTTCAAGAAAAGTTGTCAGAACAATTTCTTTCTTTACATTCGCCGACCGCCGTAGCCGCTCCTACCAGAGCTGTTCCTGCACAAACTGGTGTCGGAATCGGGATCCGTTCCCACAGCGACTTTGTCGCTAATTTAAGTTCTTTTGGCGAGGGTATCTTTTACGTGTATAGAATGCGCCAGCCGGCCGCCACATTTGCACCGCAAGGTACGTGGCTGAGCCAGTAGAAACGCGAGACAGACGTCGTCCCGCCGTCCACCGCCGCGTGAGGGGCATGCAGCCGAGTGCCGGGCGAGCTACCGGCACACCCGCCGCCGCCCGAGGCTCCAGTAGCAGCCAGCCTGCATCTATGACAGCCGCCGAGGATCCTGTTGACCACCACTTCACCACGCTGTCGCCGCCGCCAGCACATCGCGCTGACTCAACTCCAACGTAAGTCGCAGCGTCGCTTCAAACTTTAACGGATCGTACAAACATACCGCCGTTTGAGTCTCGTACAGATTCCCGTATGGAGGACATAGTGATAAACATCCCTGGGGTTGTGAAGCAGCTGAATGGGTTGAAAATAAATAAATCACCAGGTCCTGATGGGATTCCAATTCGGTTTTACAGAGAGTACTCTACTGCATTGGCTCCTTACTTAGCTTGCATTTATCGCGAATCTCTTGCCCAACGTAAAGTTCCGAGCGACTGGAAAAAAGCGCAGGTGACGCCTGTATATAAGAAGGGTAGAAGGACGGATCCCCGAAATTACAGACCAATATCCTTAACATCGGTTTGTTGCAGGATTCTCGAACATATTCTCAGTTCGAATATAATGAATTTCCTTGAGACAGAGAAGTTGCTGCCCATGCATAAGCACGGCTTTAGAAAGCATCGCTCCTGCGAAACGCAACTCGCCCTTTCTTCACATGATATCTTGCGAACCATGGATGAAGGGTATTAGACGGATGCCGTATTCCTTGACCGGAAAGTGTTTGACTCGGTGCGCCACTGCAGACTCCTAACTAGGGTACGAGCTTATGGGATTGGTTCCCAAGTATGTGAGTGGCTAGAAGACTTCTTAAGTAATAGAACCCAGCACGTTGTCCTCGATGGTGAGTGTTCATCAGAGGTGAGGGTATCATCTAGAGTGTCCCAGGGAAGTGTGGTAGGTCCGCTGTTGTTTTCTATCTACATAAATGATCTTTTGGATAGGGTGGATAGCAATGTGCGGCTGTTTGCTGATGATGCTGTGGTGTACGGGAAGGTGTCATCGTTGAGTGACTGTAGGAGGATACGAGATGACTTGGACAGATTTGTGATTGGTGTAAAGAATGGCAGCTAACTCTAAATATAGATAAATGTAAATTAATGTAGATGAATAGGAAAAAGAATCCTGTAATGTTTGAATACTCCATTAGTAGTGTAGCGCTTGACACAGTCACGTCGATTAAATATTTGGGCGTAACATTCCAGAGCGATATGAAGTGGGACAAACATGTAACGGCAGTTGTGGGGAAGGCGGTTAGTCGTCTTCGGTTCATTGGTAGAATTTTGGGAAGATGTGGTTCATCTGTAAAGGAGACCGCTTATAAAACACTAATATGACCTATTCTTGAGTACTGCTCGAGCGTTTGGGATCCCCATCAAGTCGGACTGAGGGAGGACATAGAAGCAATTCAGAGGCGGGCTGCTAGATTTGTTACTGGAAGGTTTGATCATCACGCGAGTGTTACGGAAATGCTTCAGGAACTCGGGTGGGAGTCTCTACAGGAAAGGAGGCGTTCTTTTCGTGAATCGCTACTGAGGAAATTTAGAGAACCAGTATTTGAGGCTAACTGCAGTACAATTTTACTGCCGCCAACTTACATTTCGCGGAAAGACCACAAAGATAAGGGGTGGAACAGGGAGAGAAGATGCTAGTTGTGGTACGAGGTACCCTCCGCCACGCACCGTATGGTGGATTGCGGAGTTTGTATGTAGATGTAGATGTAGAACATCACGGTCCGTCCACCTCTGGATTAGGTTATTTTGTGGCCCCTCTTTTTTTTGTAGCATTCATTGCATGGTCACTAGAGCCCCCTGATTTTGTAAACATGCCGATGGGAACTTGAGCAGCGGAACGGGGTATCCCCGGAGAGGCAGCTGCCTTGCAAGACCCGCTCGAGGCTATCAAAGCTAGAATGAACCAATTATTCATACGAAAAGAAAAGTTAACTGAACAGAACCGCGTCTTGAAACAGATGCTGGCAGCCAGCGTGCGAACTTCTGTACCTGTGGCTAGCTCCACACCCGTAACAACTGTGCAACCTGTGACAGCTAATAATAATTTTGTCACTAATACAACTAACACAATCTCATCTAACATGGCAAGTGTAAGCAATTTTCCTGCGGCTTCTTTCATTTCCACCTTTTCTGGAAAGTCCCATGAAAATGTGGTTATGTTCATACAGAAAATTCGTGATGTGGGTCGTACTTGTGCCTGTCTGGATGATCTATTGGTCAACGTAGCCAGATTGAAGTTGACAGGGGAAGCAGTAAAGTTCGTAGAGACAGTGGACGAACTGCGTGATATGCATGATTTTGAAGTTTTGGCCCGCGGATTAATTACGCGTTCTTCTGACACCAGAGGTATCAGATATTACCGAAATCGGTTATCAACTTTTAGACAGAAGCCTAGTGAGGATTTTGATGCTTTTGCAGATCGCATACGAACTGTATCTTGTCGTACGTACAAGCTCGGCGAAAACGCCACTGAGAATAGGATTTTGCACTCGGAAGCAGAAGCTCATGCTATTGATCTGTTTATTTGTGGCATTGACCAGCGGATTGGTGGAGAAGTTAAAGCGGCCTCTCCCGCCTCTCTGTTTGATGCTGTTCGTTTGGCAGTAGTACAAGAAGATGTATTGCGCTTCTGTGCCATTACCAGTATTAGCAAGGGAAGTAATTTGTCCGCGTTGTGGGAGACCTAACCACATGGCAATGTACTGTCGCGCACCTCTCTGTACTATTTCCCAGACTGTAGGCCATCTCAATAATGTTTGCCCAACAAAGTCGCTATTTTCTAATCAGATACGCTATCACCGCAGCAACGCAAAGTCAAATCTGGCAAACGAGTGTGCATAGGCTCTGCCACCCACCCTCGCCCCCGACTAGAATAATACACCCGGTGAGGACTGGAGAGAGTAAACAGGTGGATCATATTAGTGTAAGTGGCACGCTCGGGAACAAATTAGTCAAGATTCTAACTGATACTGGTGCACAAGTTAGTGTGTTATTTGTAGAAAAAAATGATCGAAGGATGCTGCAGCCACCCTGATTTCATATTAGTGGTCTTGGAGAAGAAACAATTGTCCCCGCAGGTACGTGTGTGGTGAACCTGCAAATAGATAAGAAAAGGGGGATTTCAGTATATTTTCGTCATCGTAGATTTGTTTTCTAAATACGTGAAATTTTATCATTTAAAGAAAGAAACTAGTAGGAAAATAGCTTCTACATTTGTAAAGGACTTCTTCATTAAAGTGGGTATACCTAAGGCCATTTTATCTGACGATGGGAGCCAATTTACTTCAAAATTTCGGTAGGAATTTGTAGATGAACATAACATCAGACATATCTTAATGTCATCCAATTCACCTAAATGCAATACAACTTCAAGAAGAATATAATAATTCCAATCCCAAAGAAAGCAGGTGTCGACAGATGCGAAAATTACCGAACTGTCAGTTTAATAAGTCACGGCTGCAAAATACTAACGCGAATTCTTTACAGACGAATGGAAAAACTGGTAGAAGCCGGCCTCGGGGAAGATCAGTTTGGATTCCGTAGAAATATTGGAACACGTGAGGCAATACTGACCCTACCACTTATCTTAGAAGCTAGATTAAGCAAAGGCAAACCTACGTTTCTAGCATTTGTAGACTTCGAGAAAGCTTTTGACAATGTTGACTGGAGTACTCTCTTTCAAATTCTGAAGGTGGCAGGGGTAAAATACAGGAAGCGAAACGCTATTTACAATTTGTACAGAAACCAGATGGCAGTTATAAGAGTCGAGGGACACGAAAGGGAAGCAGTGGTTGGGAAGGGAGTTATTCAGTCTGTATATTGAGCAAGCAGTGAAGGAAACAAAAGAAAAAATTCGGAGTAGGTGTTAAAATCCATGGAGAAGAAATAAAAACTTTGAGGTTCGCCAATGACATTGTAATTCTGTCAGAGACAGCAAAGGACTTGGAAGAGCAGTTGAACGGAATGGATAATGTCGTGAAAGGAGGATATAAGATGGACATCAACAAAAGCAAAACGATAGTAATGGAATGTAGTCGAATTAAGTCGGGTGATGCTGAGGGAATTAGATTAGGAAATGAGACACTTAAAGTAGTAAATGAGTATTGCTATTTGGGGAGCAAAATAACTGATGATGGTCGAAATAGAGATGATAAAAAATGTAGACCGGCAATGGCAAGGAAAGTGTTTCTGAAGAAGACAAATTTGTTAACATCGAGTATAGATTTAAGTGTCAGGAAGTCGTTTCTGAAAGTATTTGTATGGAGTGTAGCCATGTATGGAATTGAAACATGGACGATAAATAGTTTAGACAAGAAGAGAATAGAAGCTTTCGAAATGTGGTGCTACAGAAGAATGCTGAAGATTAAATGGGTAGATCACATAACTAATGAGGAGGTATTGAATAGGATTGGGGAGAAGAGAAGTTTGTGGCACAACTTGACTGGAAGAAGGCATCGGTTGGTAGGACATGTTCTGAGACATCAAGGGATCACCAATTTAGTGTTGGAGGGCAGCGTGGAGGGTAAAACTCGTAGAGGGAGACCAAGAGATAAATACACTAAACAGATTCAGAAGGATGTAGGTTGCAGTAGGTACTGGGAGATGATGAACCTTGCACAGGATAGAGTAGCATGGAGAGCTGCATCAAACCAGTCTCAGGACTGAAGACAACAACAACAACAATGAATAGCCTACAACATATTACCACAGGATACTCTCCTTATTAGATCACGTTTGACCAAAAACCTCCTTACGTAATCAAAGAACTTATAGAGTTCCCAGCTTGTAAAAGAATAACAGCAGCTGAAAGAGTGGAGATAGTTAGAAGAACTATGAGAGATTATTATGAAAAAAGAGAGAAATGGCATGACAAACAGATAAAAAACACGGAATTCAAAGTTGGGGACCTAGTTTTGATGAAACGTTACACCAAATCTAAAGCACTAAATATGGAGACAAAGAAATTTTTTGAAATTTATATAGGACTATTTGAAATTGTTGAAAACCCACGCCCAAATGCTTATAGACTTGTATATCCTAAGTCCAAAAGATTATTTGGACTCAAGAATGTTACGCAGCAGAAATTATACAAACAGCCTTCATCACTCATATAACATCATAAGAATTGTCTTTCCTCAGGAGGTTGCAAGCTCTTTTTGCAATTTGGGGGTGGCGAACGCAAGGCTCTGAGCTTGTGTGACTCCTTCTTTTTCAAGTCACATCCTCTTTTACTTTTCTGTACAAACTCACCCTCTTCCTCTTCCTGATTCGGACAAATAGTTAGAGATTGGATGCCAAAAGGAACTGGTTCATTTATTTTATACTAAGCAAGCTGCCTTTTTCTGGTTATATGGATACAAGTACAAACTTTGGGCAGATTTAATAATGTGTGGTTTAATAATGCAACATATGTATGAATTTTGAGGAGAGTTGGTGTAATACTTACTTATGTCTGTACAGTTATTCTCACTATGCTGATAAAGTTACAATCTCACTGTGCTGATAACTTTGTGAAAAGCTGAGAAAATGTTTAGAGTTGGTGTGAAGATTACATACGATATCCGTGCTGTTATAGAGACAATTTATTACTTTACAACTAAGATGTCATTAAAATTAGGCTAGACTCTTTGTAGCTTATATTTATTTTCTCATTTGGTTGGCCCTGTTACTATACCTATTATGCCAAAGTCACTGGATAGACGTTCATTTACTATCAAGTATGATAATACTTGGTCATGATCCTGTCCTTAACGTGTATTAGATCTAATATGTAACTGGAAAAGGAACATTTGTCAGAAATAAATTTATTATGTTTGTATTACTTCTGTAATTCATCTATGGCATAAAGAAAATGGAATTTTATGTTGGGGATAGTTATTGGGACAGAAGTGTTCTGATTCCCAGGATTTAAGATTCACACAGTTTTATTTTCATGTAATTTCTACCGCTTCAATGAACATACCATTGGTAGTCTTAATTAATTATTCTTTTGCCATCTTAATACTATAAGATATGGATGATATTTGCAACATGTCTGGTATCTGTACAAGTCATGCTTTCTCCTCAGTATAGACATGAGTTGTTCTTTGTCACAATGTCTACACAAATCTGAACTGTTCAATGCTGCTGTATGCTACAGCAAGTCAATGCTTTTCAATACATACAAATGTTAGCTTACTGTCTGATTCTTAATGAAAACTGGTTAAATTTCTCCAATGTCTTATTGAAATACTCTTATAACCACTAATGTGTCAAGTGTAATGAGTAGCAGAGCAAAAAAACTAAAGATGCAAGATTTGTATTCATGGTATAGTTATGGTTCTTACAGACATCTACTTTAAATTGAAGTCTAGTTGATTCATTAATACGTATCTGATGAGGGAATATATATTTATCATACCTTCAGAGTGGTTGAACTAACCATCTTACTCCTAATATTAACCCATTCATATTTAACCACTAGTACTTCACCCTTTGCCTTAACCTATGTTGGAATTTACTTTATCTGTGCCCAATTTTAATTACTGCCTGATCTGATGTTGCTACATCATATGTAATGTGGTGATCATCAAGGAGAAATCTATTAACTAGTTGTTGAGCAGTATGTATTCTGGAAGTAACCTGCTGGTACTTAATTTACTAATGTAAATCTGATTCTACAGTGGAAAGTGGCCATTGTGGCTCTCAGTCTCTACAAGAAGAGGCTGAAAAATTTGAGATTGCGACTTTCAAGCTACGAGAACAAGGTGCCTTTGACAGTTATTGTTGGCAAATCCCTTTATCCGTCCTTGTGGTTTCCTGACCTGAAATTTTCACGTGGGTTCAGTTGTTCTAAAGTCTGAGTTTGACTTGTAAAGAAATGAGGACGTTTGATCCTACAAGTGGTACAGTCATTATGTCTATGTGCATTTCAACAGTTGAAAACTGACATAATTTTTCCATGAAAATAGATGTCTGAGAGGGTAACAATTACTGTTTCTTGTAAATTGCGTGGCAACTACCTCTACATGATACGATGCATACTATAATCATCTGTTTAATCTGGTCTGTCTAGACTTAATACAATGATATACTGTTACATGCAATATATTCCTTTATAATCACCTACTGTCAATGTAATTTCAAACTTATGAGTGTTTATTCATACGCGCTGCTGCTTGTAATATTTTCTGCCTATAGTTAAAACAATGAAGTACTGTTACATGCAACATGGTTCTCAGTAATCACTTATTGTTAATGCTCTATTCCTTCAAAAGAAATGCACTTACTATAATTAATCTACAACTTACAGGCACAAAATTAGAACTACTGATGTACTGACATATACTATAATGGTCTGCCACATGCAAACTAAGTCTCTGTAATTATTCATTGTATTTTTGGTAAACGGCTTTCTTGTGGCATGCAGCCTACCCCAGTTATTATTAACAGCAGCATCATGACTATAACTGATCCTATCACTCTTCTAACGACTGTTTATTTATAAGTACGGCCACTCGAAACACACACACACACACATACACACACACACACACACACACACACACACACACACACACACACACACACATAGATATATATATATATATTCTATGCCTTATATAAAATTTTGTAACATTTTAAACTCATGAAATATGTCCTTAAACTTAATGTAAGACTTATATATGCCATGCCATTTGGAAAAGGAACTTCTATATCACTTGGCTGAGATTCCAGTAACGTTTAATTTTATATCTCAGACCTGCCTCTTGTTTAATTTTGAAAATGTATCAAAAAATTTCTTTTGTCATTGCACACTTGACTCTGTGATGTTTAGCAAATATATTGATGCATATGAAAGTATTTCACATAATGTGAACACTGTAACACTTGGATGATATGCCCAATGAGGCAGTTGACTTTGTTTATTTTTTGATATGAGATATGGTGTATTTGCTGCATTTGGCTACCTTATTTCTATTTTTCCATATTTATATAATAATTTATGTATGAGCAGCAACAGATGTCAGAGGAACACAGTAATTCTGTACCTCACTTTAGTAATTTTCATGTATATGTCTCAGATATGTCACAGGTTTCAATATTTTATGTTTATGTAATTGTTTATGTTTGATCAAACCTAGATACTAGGATGCGTGTTTAAAAAAAATGGGACACTGGTTCATCGGTTGCAAGCTACTTTAGTACTGATAGCATTATTAGTCTCTTGGAGATACGTCGGCTGCAAGTCTGTAGTATGGATTGGCGAAGCAAATTCTGTTTCGCATCGTCAAAGTGAGTGTGCGTATTTAAAAAGAAAGTGGCTGTGACTCATCAGATCCAGGCTACTAGAGTCCTTAAAGCCGTTTAGTCTCTTGGAAATACGTCGATAGCGAGCATGTAGTACGCAAAGGCGAAGCAATTTCTGTGTGGCATAGTCAAAATGTGGGTGTGTGTTTAAAAATAAAGGGGCAGTGGTTCATCGGATACAAGCTAATAGAGTCCTGAGAGCGATATTAGTCTCCTGGTGATACGTCGACAGCGAGCCGTGTAGTATGCAATGGCGAAGCAATTTCTGTGTCACATCGTCAAACTGAAGGTGCATGTTTGAAAGAAAGGAGCAGTGGTTCGTCGAATAGAAGCTACTAGAGTTCTGAGAGCGGTATCAGTCTCTTGGAGATACGTCGACAGCGAGCCTGTAGTATGCAATGGCAAAGTAATTTCTGTGATGCATTGTAAAGTGAGGGTGCGTGTTTATAAAGAAAGGGAAAGTGGTTCATCAGTTACAAGGTAACAGAGTCCTGTGAGCGGTATTAGTCTCTTGGAGGCACGTCGACAGCGATCCTGTAGTTGGCAATTGCGAAGCAGTTTCTGTGTCGCATCGTCAAAGTGAGGATGCATGTGTAAAAAGAAAGGGGCAGTGGTTTATCGGATACAAGGTACTACAGTCCTGAGAGTGGTATTATTCGCTTGGATAGACGTTGGCAGCGACTCTGTAGTACGCATGGCGAAGCAGTTACTGTGTCGCATCGTCAAAGTGAAGGTGCGTTTTTAAAAAGAATGGGGTAGTGGTTCATCGGATACAGGCTACGAGGGTTGTACCAAAAGTAAGGTTCCCAATGAGCTACAGCCACGAGGGAAGGTGGTAGGCTAAATCCGACAACAGATCCCTGCGCAGTGGATCCCCCACTCTCGAGCCCGTCCGTCTGTTTTTCTCTACGTCGCCCAGTGCTGGCTAAGCAGCTGTTAGAGATGGAAGTGTTGATCGCCACTTCCCCCAAGTGCGGGGTTCGATCAGTAATCCCGTTTCTCCATGCAAGGAAGTTACCACCCGTGGGGATTCTCTAGCAACTGACTGAAGTTTATGGTGAAGAGTGCATGTCCGTCCAGGACGTCCGGAAATGGTGCAGGGGAATTGCTGAGTGTCGCAGGGAAGTTCACGATGCTGAACGAACTGGGAGACCGCCGGTTTCGGATGCGATTGTCCAGAAGATCAACAGTGACCTGCTCATAGATCGGAGGGTCACCATCTGTGAACTTGTTGAAAGCATTCCTGAAGCTTTCCACCGCAAAATTGAAAGAACTTTAACAGAGACGCTGGGTTATCGCAAGGTGTGTGCTGACTGATGGACACAAGACACAAAACAATAATCTCGTCAGTGGCGTCACTCAGGTTCACCGCCACCAAAGAACTTCATACAAATACAGTTGGGAAGAAAGGTTATGGAAACTGTGTTCTGGGATTGGAAGGGGGTACTCCTCATCGATTTCATGCAACGTAGGACGACAATAAACTCAAACAGATATTGTGGAACATTGGCCAAACTCTAACCAGCAATCCAAAATCGCCGGAGAGGACAACTGAAGGAGGGGTAGTGCCTCTTCACGACAACGCTCGATCCCACGTCGATCGTCAAACACAGGAGGTTTTGAAAAAAATTAGGTGGACTGTTATGGCCCATCCCCCGTACAGCCTGGACATGGCCCCAGCAACTATCACCTCTTCCCCAAGCTAAAGGAACACTTAGGAGGCAAACGCTTCAAAAGCATTGATGAAGTCCGAGCTGAGGTCACACCCTTCCTGAATGAATTGGCAGGAGGCTTCTTCGACTTAGGAATACAAAAGCTGGAGCATCATCTTCAAACGTGTGTCGACAAAAATGGAGACTATGTTAAAAATAGACAAAAGTGTAAGCTTTTCAACGATGTATAAACTAATACCTATAAACAATGTTTTCTATTTGTAAAAAATATGGGAACCTTACTTTTGGTACAACTCTCGTACTAGAGCCCCGAGAGCGGTGTTAGTATCTTCGAGATACGTCGACAGCGAGCCTGTTTATGCAATGGCAAAGCAATAAATATGTCGCATCGTCAAAGATAGGATGCGTGTTTAAAAGGAAAGGGCAGTGGTTCATTAGATACGAGCTACTAGAGCCCTGAGAGCGGTATTAGTCTCTAGGATATACGTCGACAGCGAGCCTGTAGTAGTAATGGCGAAGCAATTTCTGTGTCGCATCGTCAAAGTAAGGGTCCGTGTTTAAAAAGAAAGGGGCAGAGGTTCATCGGATACAAGCTACTATAGTCCAGAGAACGGTAATAGACTTTTGGAGATACGTCGAAAGCGAGCCTGTGCTATGCAATAGCGAAGCAATTTCTGTGTCGCATCGTAAAGTAAAGGTGCTTATTTAAAGAGAAAGGGGCAGTGGTCCATTGGATACAAGACACCAGGGACATTAGAGCGATAGAGCGATATTAGTATCTTGGACATACGACGCCAATGAGTCTATAGTATGCAATGGCGAAGCAATTTCTGTGTCGCATCGTCAAAGTGAGGGTGCGTGTTTAAAAAGAAAGGGGCAGTGGTTCATCAGATACAAGCTACTACAATCCTGAGAGCAGTATTACTGTCTGGGAGATACGTCGACAGCGAGCTTGTAGTATGCAATGGCTAAGAAAATTCTGTGTCGCATCATCAAAGTGAAGGTGCTTGTATAAGAAGAATGGGGCAGTGGATTATCGGTTCCAAGATACTAGAGTCCTGAGAGCGATATTAATCTCTGGGAGATACATCGACAGCAAGCCTGTAGTTGATAATGGCGAAGCAATTTCTGTGTCACATTGTCAAAGTGAGGGTGCGTGTTTAAAAAGAAAAGGGCAGTGGTTCATCGATTCCAAGCTACTAGGGTCTTGAGAGCAGTACTAGTCTCTTGGAGATACGTCATAAGCGTGCCTGTATTATGCAACGGGGTAGCAATTTCGTGTCGCATCGTCAAAGAAAAGATGCATGTTTAAAAGGAAATTTCAGTGGCTCATGGGACACAAACTACTAGGGTTCTGAGAGCAGTATTAGTCTCTCGCAGATACGTCGATAGCGAGCCTGAAGTATGCAATGGCGAAGCAATTGCTGTTTCGCATCGTTAAAGTAAGGATGAGGGTTTAAAGAAAAATGGCAGTGGTTCTTCAGATACAAGGTGCAGGAGTCCTGAGAGCGGTTATAGTCTGTTGGAGATACTTTGTTAGGGAGCTTGTAGTATGCAATGGCGAAGCAATTACTGTGTTGCATCGTCGACGTGAGGGTGAGTGTTCAAAAAAAAAAAAAAAAAAAAAAAAAAAAAAAAAAAAAAAAAAAAAAAAAAAAAAAAAAAAAAAAAAAAGCGGTAGTATTTTCTGGGAGATACGTCGACAGCGAGCCTGTAGTATTGAAAAGCGAAGCAATTTCTTTGTCGCTTCGTCAAAGTGAGGGTGCATGTTTAAAATGAAAGGGGCAATGTTTCATGGGATACAGGCTACTAGAGCCCTGAGACTGGTATTGGTCTGTTGTAGATACGCTGACAGTGAGCCTGTAGTATTCAATGGCAAAGCAAATTCTTTAACAAAAATGTGTGTGAAATCTTATGGGACTTCAATGCTAAGGTCATCAGTCCCTAAGCTTACACACTACTTAACCTAAATTATTCTAAGGACAAACACATACACCCATGCCCGATGGAGAACTCGAACCTCCGCCGGGACCAGCCGCAAATTCTTTGTTGCATTGTCAAAGTGAGGGTGCGTGTTTAAAAAAAAGGGGCAGTTGTTCATTGGGTACAAACTACTAGAGTTCTGAGAGCGGTATTATTCTGTTGGAGATACGTCGACAGCGAGACTGTGGTATACGATGGCGAAACAATTTCTGCGTTGCATCTTCAGAGTGAGTGTGCATGTTCAAAAAGAAAGCCTAAATACTAGAGACCTGAGAGTATAATTAGTCTCTTTTACATACGTCGACTGCGAGCCTGTAGCATGCAATGGCGAAACAATTTCTATGTCGGATTGTCGAAGTGAGGGTGCGTGTTTTAAAAGAAAGAGGCAATGGTCCATCGGTTCCAAACTATTAGAGTTTTGAGAGCAGTAGCATTTTATTGCAGATACGTCACCAGTGTGCCTGTATTATGCAATGACGTACCAATTTCGTGTCGCATCGTTAAATAAAAGATGCGTGTTTAAAAGGAAAGGGCGGTGGTTCATGGGATACCAATTTCTAGAGTTCTGAGAGCGGTATTAGTCTCTTGCAGATACGTCGACAGCGAGCCTGTAATATGCAATGTCGTAGCAATTTCTGTGTCGCATCATCAAAGTGAATTTGTGTGTTTAAAAAGAAATGGGCAGTGGTTAATCGGAAACAAGTTACTAGAGTCCTGAGAGCGGTATTAGTCTTTTGAAGATACGTCGAAAGCGAGTCTGCACTATGCAATAGTGAAGCAATTTCTGTGTCGTATCGTCAAAGTGAGGGTTCGTTTTTAAAAAGAAAGCGGCAGTGGTTCATAGGATACAAGATACCAGAAAACTGAGAGCGGTATTAGTCTGTAGGAGGTACGTTGTCAGCGAGCCTGTTTTAAGCAACTGCGAAGGAATTACTGTGTTGCATCGTCAAAGTAAGGGTGTGTGTTTAAAAAGAAAGGGGAATTGGTTCATCTGATACAAGCTACTAGAGACCTGAGAGCGGTATTACTTTGTGAGATACGTCGAAAGTGAGCCTGTAGCATGGAATGGTGAAGAAATTTGAGTGTCTTATTTATGTGAGGGTGGCTGTTAAATACGAATGGGACGAGAGTTTATCGGATCAAAGGTAAAAGAGTACTGAAAGTTGTATAAGTCTCCTGGAGATTCGTCAGAGACGAGCCTGTATTATATAATGGCGAGGCAATTTCCGTCTCGTATCGTCAAAGATGTGATGCGTGTTTAAAAATAAAGTGCAGTTGTTCATTGGATATAAGCTATCAGAGTTCTGAGAGCGGTATATGTCTTTTGGAAATACGTCGACGGCGCGGCTGCAGTATGCAACGGCGAAGCAAATTCTGTGTTGCATTGTCAATGTGAGGGTACATGATTAAAGAGAAATGGGCTGTGGTTCATCGGATACAAGTTACTAGAGTCCTGAGAGCGGTATCACTCTTTTGGAGGTACGTCGACAGCGAGCCTGTAATATTGTCAAAGTCAGGGTGCATGTTTTTTTTTAAAAAAAGGGGCAGTGGTCCATCGTATACAAGCTACAAGAGTCCTGAGAGCGGTATTAGTCTGTTGGAGATACGTGGAGAGCGAGCGTGTAGTACGCAATGGCGCAGCAATTTTGTTTCTTCCTCAAAATGAGGGTGCGTGTTTAAAATGAAAGGGGCTGTGGTTCGTCGGATACAAGCTACTAGAATCCTGAGAGGGGTTTTATTCCCTTGGAGATATGTCGACAGCCAGTCTTTAGTATGCAATGGTGAAGCAATATCTGTGTCGCATTGTCAAAGTCAGGGTGCGTGTTTAAGAGAAAGGGGCAGTGGTTCATCGAATACAAGGTACTAGATTCCGGAGATCGGTGTTAGCCTCTTGGAGATACGTCGGTAGGGAGCCTGTAGCAAGCAGTTGCGAAGCAACTCTTGTGTCTGTTCGTCAGTGTGAAGGTGTGAGACAAACAGTAAAGGGGCTGTCGTTTATCGGTTACAAGCTACTACAGTCCTGAGGGAGGTGTTAGTCTTTTGGAGATACGTCGTCGTGGAGCATGTAGTACGATATTTCGAAAAAATTTCCATGTCGCATTGTCAGTGTGAGGGTGAGAGGATACACCGTAAAAGGCAGTGTTTCATTGGTGACAAGCGGTTAGAGTAGTGAGGGGGATATATGTCTCTTGGAGCTACGTCGGCAGCGGGCCTGTAGTATGGAATCACGATGCAATTTGAGGTATCGCCAGTGTGAGAGTGAGAGAATAACATTAAAGGTGCAGTGGTTCATTAGTTACAGGTTATTAGAGTATTTAGGGTGGTATTAGACTCTTGGAGGTACGTCTTTAGCGATCCTGTGGTAAGCAATCGCGAAGCATTACCTGTGTCTCGTTGTCAATGGGAGGTGGTGAGAATAACAGCAATACTCCAGTGGTTCATCGGTTAAAAGTATCTAATGTCATGAGGGTGGTATTAGTCTCATTGAGATATGTCACCAGTGATCCTGCAGCACGCAATCGCGAAGCAAGTTCTGTGTCGCATCGTCAGTGTGAAGGCGCGATACAAAGAGTAAAGGGGCAGTGGTTCATCGGTTACAAGCTACTAACGTCCTGATGTCGGTATTTGTGTCTTGGTGATACGATTGTAGGAAGTCTGTAGTGTGCATTCGCGAAGCAAATTCTGTGTCGCATCATCAAAGTGAGAGTGCGTGTTTAAATGAAGGGGGCAGTGGTTCATCGGATACAAGCTACTAGAGTCGTGAAAGCGGTATACGTCTCTTGGAGATATGTCGGTAGAGAGCCTGTAACAAGCAGTAGCGAAGCAATTCTTGTGTCGCTTCGTCAGTGTGAGGGTGAGAAAATTACAGTAAAGGAGCAGTGGTCCATCTGTTCCAAGCTACTGGAGTCCTTACAGCGGTATTAGTCTCTTGGACATACGTCGACAGGTGAGCTTGTAGTATGCAATCGCGAAGCAATCTCTGTGTCGAATCGCTACTAGCATATTTCGGGAGGGATTTGTGTCTTGGAGATACCTCGGCAGCAAGCCTGTAGTGTGCAATGGCGAAGCAATTTCTGGGTCTTACCGTCGGTGTTAAGGGGAAATGGTTCGTTAGTTACAAGATACTACAGTCCTGAGGGCGGTATTAGCCTCTTTTAGGTACGTCGGCAGCGAGCCTGTAGCGTGCAATGGCGAAGCAATTTCTATTTCGCATCGCCAGTGTGAGTGTACGAGACAAACAGTGAAAGAGTAGTGGTTTATCGGTTAAAAATTACTAGAGTCCTGGGGGAGGTGTTATTCTCTTGGAGATACGTCGGCGTGGAGCCTGTAGTACGAGATTGCGAAACAATTTCCATGTCTCATTGTCAGTGTGAGGGTGAGAGGATACACAGTAAAGCGGCAGTTGTTCATTGGTGACAAGCGATTGGAGTAGTGAGGGGGATATATGTCTCTTGGAGCTCCGTCGGCAGCGGGCCTGTAGTATGGAATCACGAAGCAGTTTCTGAGGCATCGCCAGTGTGAGAATAACATTAAAGTGGCAGTGGTTCATTGATTACAAGGTAATAGAGACATGAGGACGTTATTAGTTTCTTGGAGATACGTCTGCAGCGAACTTGCAGTAACCAATCGCCACCGAATTTTTGTGTCACATCGTCAGTGTGACGGTGCGATAATAACAGTAAATGGGCAGCTGTTCATCGGTTACAGGGTACTACAGTCGTGAGGGCAGTATTTGTTTCTTGGAGACACTCCGGCATCCAGTCAGTAGTATACAATCTCGAAGCAATTCCTGTTTTGCATCGTCAGTGTGAGGGTGCGAGAATAACAGCAATGAGGCAGTGGTTCATCGGTTACAAGCTACTAGAGTCCTGAGGGAGATATTTGCCTCTTGGAACTACGTCGGCAGCGACCCTATAGTATGGAATCGTGAAGCAATATCTGTGTTCCATCGTCAGTGTGAGGGAGCAAGAATAATAGAAAAGATGCAGTGGTTCGTCGCTTACAAGCTACTAGAGAGCTGAGGAGGGTATTGGTCGGCAGTGACCCTGTAGAAAGCAGTCACGAAGCTACATCTGTGTCGCATCGTCAGTGTGAGGGTGCAAGTATCATCATAAAGTGGCGGTGGGTCATCGGTTACAAGCTATTAGAATCCTGAGGGCGAATAAGACTCTTGGTGATACGTCGGCAGCGAGCTTGTAATAAGAAATCGCGAATCAATTTCAGTGCTCCATCGTCAGAGTGAGGGTGCGAGAATAAGAGTAAAGGGGCAGTGGTTCATCGGTTACAAGCTACTACAGTCCTCTGAGAGAAATTTCTCTCTTGGAGATACGTCGGTAGCAGACCTGTAGTATTCAGTCGCGAAACAATTTCTGTGTTGCATCTTCAGTATGAGGGTACCAGGATCTCCGAAAGTGGCAGTGGTTCATCGGTTACCTGAGGGCGGTATTTCTGTCTTGGAGATACGTTGGCAGTGTGCTTGAAGTATGCAATCGTGAAGCAATTTCCTTGTCGTATCGTCAGTATGAGGGCGGGAGAATAACAGTAAAGTAGCAGCATTGGTGAATCTGTTACAAGCTAGTAGCGACCTGAGGGCTGTATTAGTCTCTAGGACATACGTTGGCAGCGAACCCTTAGTGTGCACTCATGAAGCAAATTCTGTGTCGCACTGTCAGTGTGAGGGTGCGAGGATAGTGTTGGGAGAACCTATGTTCTACCCCAAAGTACCGTTACCCAAATGGCGGAGATGACGTCATCCAAGATGGTGCCGTGACATCATCCAAGATGGCCGATTTTGGAGGGGAAGTTTGATGTTTGGCGGGTAGATAGATAGGAGAATTGGCTACCTCCACTAACACAACCCCCCCCCCCCCAATAAAAATGTCAGGAAGTTCAAATTCCAACAGGATAATGCATCACACCTCTACTAACCTAAGAAGAATTGCTGTAAGATACGTCAGTTGGGCTACCTCTACTAACCAAAGTCATCTGATCGCCACCTCTTCCTAGGACATGGCGCCAAGTTTAATTTTTTTGGTAAAGATAGGTCAATTGGTCTATCTCTACTAACCTAAGAAAATGGCGGGAAAGAAAGGGCATTTGTACTAACCTAAGTCAACCGACCGCCACGTCCTCCTGGGGATTGGTGGCAAAGGACTCAACCAGTGCTGGACATAAGTCTTTATTGTTTTGCATGTACCAGTGTTTATTTAAACAGTTTCATGCAGTACAGCCATCCAGTGTGTTCGCCACGAGGGCTGGACTCCATCTGACCTAGTACACAGTACCACCACTAGAGGGCACTGTCCTCCATTCCATGACATAATCAGAGATGGCAGGCATGACATCAGCTGATGACACAAGTACCGTTATCCAAGATGGTGGCAAACAGTGTGTTCATTATGAGGTCTGGACCTAGTACATAGTACCACCATCAGAGAGTGCTCTCCTCTGTTTCGTCACGTAATCCAAGATGGTGGGGGAAATGGTGGGAAAACGTCTCTGCCTGTGCTGCACATAATGTTTTATTTTGCATGCAGTGTCTCCACCGTGAGATCTAGACTCCAACTGACCTAGTACACAATACTGCCACCAGAGGGTACTATCATCCCTCCTGAGATGTAATCCAAGGTTGTGGTCTGTCAGGGAAAATGGTGTGAAAATGACTCAGCCTGCGCTGGGCTGCTGGAGAGAGTAAGGAAGGAGTGTACTTCATTTATTTTGGAACAATTTATTTAGGGATGGAGTATATTTATCACACTGATACAAAACACATGCTTGGGGGCATGCCACACTGCCCACATATTTGTAAACTACCGCTAAAAAACGCACTGCATAAATTCAAACAGCTCCTAACTTACCCAAATAATTTCAGTACAGACATGCAGACTCCTCCTAAAAAAAGCAGTACACTGATGTGTAGACACACTCAGTACTCTAAACTGTCCAAACAGCGCATAGCACAGGCTACAGAACTGCTCGCAAAATAATGCATCAGACATGCAAACAACATATGCAGACACCGTCCGCCACCCACCCTCCAGTAGATCGCACACAAGGCTTCCTGCAGCCCTGCAAAGTGACGTGGCCTGTCAGCTGTCAAACCAAGCACAGATACCCTCATGCATGAGGTGGGAAAGGGGCAACTTCCCTTTCATACTTGATACCTGAGAAATTACTCTCGAAATACGTGTTCACCTAGGCACTGCTGCTGACGCGACACGGTGGGAGAACATACGCTCCAGTCTGACACCGATCGATGTATAGCTAATGTCGCCTCTTGATGACTGTGCTTCTGGAACAAATCTCATATCTATAGCGCACATAATTCTCCACATAAAAATTCTCTCCCATGGCCTTGCAGTTATCAATGTGCTGAATCTATATGTCCCTCACAATAGGACATACAGTTATCCTCTCTAGTCATGCCACAACATAAATCACAGTAACTTTACAATGCAATATATACACAATTTACACAATGTAATCCACAGTAAACGTCCAATACGCTATATGCACATTTTACACAAACAGTGCAGTTACCTTTTATATCTGTACAGCAGATGAAAAAATTATGGTATGCCTACACTCACACCATCTCTATGTCACAATGCTCCTCAGTCCTCGGGAAGCACCGTCTGCCTTTTATTTCTTTCTGCAGATTTCATTCAGTGGCAATAAACTATTTTACACTGATCGCCATATTGCACCGACAGCTAAACCTTGCAAAGTGCCGTACATATCATCAAATACGGAAAGACTCTTACTCAGTTACACTACTCTCCCACTGAGGACAGGAGCTTGAATATTAGAGTGTGAAACCGATCTCCAACCACTCTCAGAACTGTTGTGCAAAGACTGGTTCGTCCCCTCCCCCCACCCCCCCCCACCACGGTACGAACGAGTTACTGTTTCTGGTCCAGACCTGCCTGCTTGTTTGCGTTTCTACACCCATCTCCAGACGCTGGGATTACAAGAACATAGCTAACTTTGCACGGTTCGCACACAGCAGTGTCCTACTAATCACTTATTCCACATAATTCTGAAGATGTATACTGGGAATTATTTCTATACAAACCCAAAACTTTAGCTAGATGGAGCATGCTCTAGACCACTGAGTAATTAGAAACAAACAGACGAAAAATGATATTTCCACAGACGAATACCGATTTCGGTGATGTAACAGATTCGGAAATATCCCTATAATTTACATGGTCAACTAAGGTGTTTCTCATGTCTAGAGAACTGGCAAACGTGTCTTCCACATGCTAGATGCACACCCAACAATCAATCTTCTCTCAACTAAAGAAAGGCTCGAACTGTGCAGAAGCAGTCAACTGAACAAATTACATCAAAGGGAATAATGGTCCAGAGCAAACGCACCTCCATATTCAATCTCAAATTTCCACATGATCACGAAAGCTATCCAACACATACTAACTATTATTTCGTTATTCGGTAGTCTAGAGGACAACACCTTAATTAATTTACATTCCTACACTCCAAGAGGCCTCTCCTTTCTGACAGCTCCTACCGTTAAAGGGAAACGTGAATCACCCCTGCACAGGTCATCAGCGTTGCAGGCCGATCATGCACAGGTATAATCAATCATCCTAAGAAATCGGTCGCATATATATTTCATCCTTGTACTTACAACTAATTGGTACAATCGCGGTCTCAGTTGAACAACATTCGACAGTGAGCAAAGTATCGGAAATACACCCTCTTGATGGCTATGGCTCTGGAAATAGATATATCAGTACCATTCTTACGACTTGACATACTCTTCCCTTTGCTATCACAGTACTAGATGTCAAATCCATACCCTCCTTATTACTGGGCATAGTCATTTCCTTTGCATATGTCAGAACACAAACCCATACTTTATAAGCCTGATGCTCAAGGTTAACCTATCATGTACCCCCTACTACTAAGTATAATACTTCGTTACACTTACGATACAAAATAATACTGAGAGAAAATCAGCGATGGGTGGACATGTCTCATAAGTTTTTCTTGTGAGTTATACCACTGTGTCTAAGAAAGAGAGCTGTAATCGTCTCATATGTTAAAAAACTTAATCACACCAAGCACTGTAATTTACTGTCACAAGTGGTCTTGGTCCTACAGGTGCACACAAGTATCCATGTTAAAATTTATACTTGCTTTATAAATCCACATATGGCGTTACCTAAGAATCACGTGGGTTTTCCAGACAAATACCGAAACGATAATCGTCTTACAAACTGCCAGATGTAAAAAAAACCGACCCCAACAACTACTGTATGTTACTGTCACAAGCAGTCTTTGTTCTACAGATGCATAGAAGTATCAATGTTAAAAGCTGTACCCACTTTACAAATCGAGGTACGGCATTACCAATGAATGAGGCGGTTTTTTGCCCAGACAAATACCGTGACGGCGATTACAGGAGTATATAGCATCAGACCAACACGTCGGCGATGGTGCAACCTCGTAATAAAATTACTCTATTTAGAAAGTGATTCAGCTAAAGAATGTGGTATGAAACCGGTGTTTGCGAACCTCTCACGCCACCGCAGCTAGATATTTCTACTGTATTTGTAGCGCATTCTGTGTCGATCCTTTGTCAGAGGTTCAGTGATATATCCACTGAGCTATAGGCGATGCCTTGATTGAGAAGGATCACAAACAGTAGTAGATGGAGTGCTGACTGACGTCATAAGAAAATATACACTGATTTCTCAGATCTCTAGTGTTACCCTATCCGCTAGAAATGATGTCCATGATCTACAATCAGGTCTTACCATTCAGGCACATACCTGCGTTGGATCCTATTGACAGTTCCTTTAATGATTGCAGCCACTACTCAATCTTATTTCTGGCACTCCCATATCTCGAAACGAGTCACCTTTCTCCAACGTAGCTGCTACAGTAAAATTCCAATGTGGTTTTAGTCGCCCCCTACACATCTTGCAACTGCTCACATTTCTACAGCTTTCAGCATGTGATCGTTCCAATTTAAGTCGGAACTGAGGAGAAGTCGGAGAAAGACATATCCACCACTTTCTGCAACCCATGTAGAAACAGAACGACCTGAGTTAGTGCAACAGGACCGTCTTTTGACCATTTGGTGGAAACGCGCGCAATGTGGTACGTCTGCAAACTAGATACAGATACTACAGTCTGAAGCAGATCCGAATCCATTCAAATCAATCAGCCCAACATGCTAACATCGTTATTCTCTATCCCCCAACAGAGAAAAATTACGAACTATAAAAAGGTCCACTAACTTCATCCGATATAGAAGTCACCTAGGCAGTGATGCTGGCGCAATGACGCATAGCTGTGGTGCGGTCCAGCACGGAGAAAGAGATTTTGCAGTGCTCCCAAGGATAGCATTCCTAATGGGTCACCCCATCTATCATCGAATTTACCTGTCAAACTGCTGCTGCAGCCTATGCGGGACGATCCTATTAAATATACAGCTTTTGATCAATTGCAGAGGACAGTTTAAGGTTTCATCACCCGTACTGTAGGATGACGACCGTATCCCACAGACTATAATGTAAGTCGCAAGAGACACTCCCTGTGACCCTGTGTCGTAGTTTGAAACATTGTTTGCAAATAAGCTTTGTACACTGCCATACATTTTGCTTTTCTGCCACGACTTAGAGGTCTGTGTCAGGTCCTACACTGACATTAAGGCGCTCTGATCCACGGCCTCTCGCAGAAAACTAGACATCGCATGGTGTAAATCATTTTGTTACTGCGGCTACCATAACACGCGACACATGGTGGATGATTTTAGATAAAAGACAGTTACAACATAAGGAAACTAGAAGAGTTTGGCTGCGTTGTGAGAGTTTCCAAATCGATATCTGGAAGTGATTGACTACCTCTACATTTAAACTCATCTGTCACAGTGCGGGAATAGATGATAGCTCTGCGTTCCCTTTTGACTGATTTCGCATATTGCATTCATGTACGCGATCACCGTTTCGCTGCTAGCAACCCCCAGAAGGTGTCACCCATCCACAAAACTCATCCCCCAACTCAAACAGGCGCTGTCAGTCAATCATTATGTGGTAACCAACATCGCGCCAATCCATGGATGGGATGGAAAAGACACCGCCGATGTACTGTAATAATATGCATCACAGTTGATAGCACGAACAATTTTAGCAATTTTGCGGTAACTTCAACACCGGTCAATGATGTGACAGCATGTATCCCCAATCCCAGTATCACAACTAAACCGCCCCTTCCCTACTTTGCGAGTATCATTGCGAATGTAGGTACATGACTGCTCAGTATGTCAATTCAGTGTTAATTTTCGAACACATAAATCAAAGTATACCGTGCAGCACCGTTACCGAATTAATCTGCAATCGATCAGAAGACGACTGCTACTGTCCACCTCTCGTGAATGAGTGGAGCTTCCCGAGTCCTCACCCATCCAAGTGCATGAGATTTCTTGAGATGCGCCCATGTCGAGGATCTTAGCACTCCTTAGCACTCCTGCTTGTCTGTCACGATTTAGAGGTCTGTGTCAGGTCCTACACCGACATTAAGGCCCTCTGATCCACGGCCTGTCGCAGAAAACTAGACATCGCATGGAGTAAGAGATTTCAAAATGTCGTGATGTAATAGCAGACGGTAAGAAGAACAGGAAACTAACGATTTTTATGCGCGATGGAGCTCCAGACGGATGGAGTTCGACGAATTTTTACGTAAATCAACCAAGCTATCAACTCTAAAGTACTACTCTAGAGTCTAGGATCGGTACCTGGAGAGAACATAAACACACGCACTCATAAGGCTACAACGTTCTGCACTTAAAACGGGCTATAATGGTAGATCGCTTGCGTTTCCAACCTATCAGTCGTATGGAACGTAGCGCTTTTAATATTCTAATGTAAGAAACATATTTCAAGTGCAGGACATACATCCTTCTTCCCATTTTCTCTACGATAAACTATGTTATCGATCCGTAAAACGAAGAAACTACTTCCTTAAAACATTGAGTCTGTGTGATACGAGTACAATATAGCTTTGCGGAGATGCATAGCGCGCACTGTTCACATCCAATCACGGTTCGGAAATGATAATATGCCTGCATCAGCCCTATATAAAATGATCGTTAGTAACGACAAATACCTCTTACAAGGAAACAGATAAACGCATAGCAGCTGCGTCCGACATGTGAAAATTACAAGTCATTCCGTCACTAACTCTGTAAACAGCACACCTGTCAGGCAAATGTGTACATGGGATTGGAGTGCCTCACAAGCACCTATCGCTAACTTAGTTATGACGCTGAAGTCTCGATTTTACACCCAAGGTGCGACAGGAGGGATGGAGTACATCGCATAAATCAAAGTTAGTCTAGAATGTATCATCAGTCAACCATTAAATCGTATCTCGTTGGAGATCCATCTCAATCGATCACCCCTTCCACTCTATGTTATCCATTAACGCAGATGCAAGTACGTTTAGAGGCGGATGGTTCTCTGTCTTCCTGAAAACCAGTAGTCACCTTGCGTGTATCACTGGTACCTCAATAGACGTACAGTATAACACTGCCTCGATGGAAAGAAATTGACTGCCTTCCTCACTCCCTTCGTTCCGATATCGAGGTTCCTCGGATTCCTCATGTTGCCGCATATTTGTTCCCACGTACAAAATGTTCGGCGCGAACCAGAAGATATGGAAGTACTTCCTCAATTTCCCCGCATTTCGATGTATATTCGGTCAATTTATACCTATTCTCTCGTCAGTTTTCGCAATTCTATCGATTTTATGTCAGATCTATCCATGTGATCGTAACATAACCTCCCGTTCTGTGTTCTAAAATTGCTTGTAACTGTAGCACAGCTGACAGCACCTAGCCCAAAGGCACTGAATGGGAGGCGTAATTGTGATCCTTCTCAATCAAACATCGCATATAGCTCAGTCGATATATCACTGAACCCCTGACAAGGGATCGACACAGATTGTGCTACAAATACTTTTTAAACTGAGTAATTTTATTACGAGGTTGCACCGTCGGCGACGTGTTGGTCTATATACCGCTGCGATCGCCGTCACGGTACCTGCCTGGGCAGAAAACCGCCTCATTCAGAGGTAATGTCGTACCTCGATTTGTAAAGCGGGTATAGATTTTAACATTGATACTTCTATGCATCTGTAGAAACAAGACCGCTTGTGACAGTAGCATACAGTAGTTGTTGGGATTGGGTTTTTTAACATCTGGCGGTTTGTAAGACGATCACTGTCTCGGTATTTGTCTGGAAAACCCATGTGATTCGTAGGTAACGCCATACGTGGATTTATAAAGCAAGTATAGCTTTTAACATAGATACCTGTGTGCACCTGTAGAACAAAGACCGCTTGTGACAGTAACATACAGTAATTGTTGTGATCGGTTTTTTTAACATATAAGACGACAGTGATATAACTCACAAGAAAAACTTGTGAGACATGTCCACCCATCGCTGATTTTCTCTCAGTATTATTTTGTATCTTAGTAAACAGTTATTGACGAAGTATTATACTTAGTAGTAGGGGGTGCGTGATAGGTTCGCCTTGAGCATCAGGCTTATAAAGTATGTGTTTGTGTTCCGACATATGCAGAGGAAATGACTATGTCCATTCATAAGGAGGGCATAGATTTGATGTCTAGTATTGTGATAGCAAAGGGGAGAGCATATCAAGTAGTAAGAATGGTACTGATATTTCCATTTCCAGAGCCATAGCCATCAACAGTGTGTATTTCCGATACGGTCGCAGGTGCGAATCCTACCTCGGTCATGGGTATTTGTGATGTCCTTAGGTTAGTTAGCTTTAAGTAGTTCTAAGTTCTAGGGGACTGATGACCTCAGATGTTAAGTACCATAGTGCTCAGAGCCATTTGAACCATTTTTGATTGATTCTACTTGTGTGTGCTTGGCCTACAGTGCCGGTGACCTAAGCAGGGGTGTTTCACGTTTTCCTTTAACTGTAGGAGCTGTCAGAATGGAGAGGCCTGTTGGAGTGTAGGAATGTAAATGAATTAAGGTGTTGTCCTCTAGACTACCGAATAGCGAACTAATACTTAGTATGTGTTGGATAGCTTTCGTGATCACGTGGAAATTTGAGATTGAATATGGAGATGCGTTTGTGTACGACCATTATTCCCCCCCATGTAAACTGTTCGGTTGACTGCTTCTGAACATTTCGCGCCTTTCTTTAGTTGAGAGAAGATCGATAGCGGGCTGTGCATCTAGCATGTGCAAGACAGGTTTAATGGTTCTCTAGACATGAGAAACACCTTAGTTGACCATGTAAATAATAGGGATGATTTCGAATCTGTTACATCACCAAGATCGATATTCGCGGGTGGAAATATTTTTTGTCTGTTTGTTTCTAGTTACTCAGTGGTCTAGAGCACGATCCACCTAGTTATAGTTTTGGGTTTGTATAGAAATAATTCCCAGTCTATATCTCCAGAATAATGTTGATTAAGCGATCGGTAGGATACTGCTGTGTGTGTGTGTGTGTGTGTGTGTGTGTGTGAACCATGCGAAATTAGATATGTCCTTGTAATCCCAGAGTCTGGAGATGGGTGTAGAAACGATAGTAAGCAGGCATGTCCAGACCAGAAACAGTAATGCGTTTGTACAGAAAGGGGGGGGGGGGAATGAGCCAGTCTTTGCACAACAGTTCTGAGAGTGGCTTCGATCCACTGACGGCTTTCTGATGTAAAAGGGATGATTTTGTATTTCAGAGGATATGAACTGTATGTTTCCTACATCGACACGGTACGCGATGATATATTGCTGGGTTGGAGATCAATTTCACACTCAAATATTCAAGCTCCTGTCCATAAGAGCTTTACGTATTTCACGATATGTATGGCACTTTGCGAGGTTTAGTCGTCAGTGCAATACGGCGATCTGTGTAAAATAGTTTATTACTGCTGAATGTCATGTCTGTAGAAAGAAATAAAATGTGGTCGGTGCTTCCCTTGGCCTGAGGAGCATTGTGACATATAGATGATGTGCATGTAGGCATACCATAATTTTTTCAGGTGCTGTACAGTTATAAAAGGTAACTGTACTGTTTGTGTAAAATGTGTATATATTGTATTGTAAATTTACTGTGGCTTACATAGTGTAAAATGTGTATATATTGCATTGTAAAGTTACTGTGATTTATGTTGTGGCATGACAAGAGAGGATGACTTTATGTCCTATTGTGAGGGACATATAGATTCAGCACATTGATAACTGCAAGGGCATGGGAGAGATTTTTTACGCGGAAAATTATGTGCACTATAGATATTGAGATTCATTCCAGTCATCAAGAGGAGACATTACCTGTACAGCGATCGGTGTCAGACTGTAGCGGTAATCGTGATATTTAACTGTAGTTACACTGGTAAATATGTTCCTGGCTTCCAATATTCTTGTGACTCTCGTATGGATTTGATGATCTGTAGAAAACTTTGTAGGTTTAACTGTCAATCCAATTTAACGACCTGTGCAAAATAATTTTACCGCTGAAAGTCCTATCTGCAGAAAGAAAGAAAGGTGGATGGTGCTTTGATACCAGCGGCATCACTAATACAGCCGGTAAATTCGATAAGAACCAATCATAATGCTCGAGTCATTCACATACTTTGTGCTGGGATACAGGAGCCCCTACATAGCGATGGGAACGTTTGTGTGTGTTGAAAGCATGAAGGGTGACATGTGATGGACTGGGATATCATGTTAGGATGGGAAGAGAGCATTCGATGTTATTCTTCGCTATTTCCGTAAATAGGTTCTGTTAGGGCAATAATTTCCGTGCATACAAGCTGAGACATTAAGAAAGCGAGCCTTAACAATTTCTGGAACACTATACAATTTCTGTGAGGTCGACTTGGTTATTATTTTAGATAGTCATGTGGCTTCAGTATAAGATTGAGTACGCTGCTGGATGCGCTTGTTGCCATGGTATGTAGCTACGCGCGGCGTTGTGTCAGTTACTCTGGGCAGTTAAGTACCGTTAGAGGCATCTCTCATGTCATGCTAGGAACAATGCGCCCTGTTCTAGTCTGTCATCTACGGTAAAGACAAGTGCTGCCTGTAGGTATCTCGCATTTGGGAGCTGTGTGAGTGTGCCTTGGAGTTCTGTGTCGGCAGTATAACACCGACTGTATACCCGATAATAGAGGCAACTTTCACCAGCGTCCGGCGGTGGCTCGCGCCTGTGATGGCACGTGGGCCCCTGGTGTGTCTGCACTCCTACCTGGACGAGTCAGCAACGGTACCTATGTGAACACTCATTTCAAGAGTAGTTTCTCAGGTATCAGGTATGAAAGGGATGTTGCCGCCTCATGCGTGCCGGCATCTGTGCTTGGTTTGACAGCTGACAGGCCATGTCACTTCACAGGGAAGCAGGTAGCCTACCGTGCAGTCTACTGGACAGTGGGTGGCGGATGGTGTCTGCATACATTGTTTGCGTGTCTGTTGAATTATTTTGCGAGCAGTTTTGTAGGCTATGCTATGCACTATTTAGACAGTTTACAAGTACTGAGCGTGTCTACACATCAGTGTACTGCATTATTTAGGAGGAGTCTGATTGTCTGTACTGAAATTATTTGGGTAGGTTATGAGTTGTTTCCATGTCTGCAGAGCGTTATTTAGGGATAGTTTACAGATCTATGGGCTGTGTGGCGTGACCCCAAGCATGTGTTTTGTATCAGTGTGATAAATATACTCCATCCCTAAATAAATTGTTCAAAAAAAAATTAAGTACACTCCTTCCTTACTCTCTCCAGCAGCCCAGTGCAGGCTGAGCCATTTTCACACCATTTTCCCCTTCCAGACCACCATCTTGAATTACATCACAGTAGGGATGACAGCATCCTCTGGTGGCAGTATTGTGTACTAGGTCGGTTGGAGTCTATATCTCGTGGTGGAGACACTGCATGCAAAATAAAAACTTATGTCCAGCGCAGGCAGAGTCGTTTTCCTGCCATTTCCCCCATCATCTTGGATTACGTGACGAAGTGGACGAGAGTACTCTCTCGTGGTGGTACTGTTTACTAGGTCCAGACCTTGTCGTGAACACACTGTTTGCCACCATCTTGGATAACAGTACTTGCGTCATCAACTGACGTTATGGCTGCCGTCTTGGCTTATGTCACGGAATGGACGACAGCTTCCTCTAGTGGTGGTACTGTGTACTAGGTCAGTTGGAGTCCAGGCCTCGTGGTGAACACACTGGTTGGCTGTACTGCATGAAATTGTTAAATAAAGACTGGCACATGCAAAATAATAAAGCACTGGTCAAGTCCATTTCCCACCAATCCCTAGAAGGAGGTTGCGGTCGGGTAACTTAGATTAGTCCAAATGCCCTTTCTTTCCCGCCATTTAGTTAGGTTAGACAAGATATCCCAATTGACCTATCCTTGCCACCAAAATTCAGACTTGGCGACAGGTCCTAGGAAGAGGTGGTGGTTGGAAAACTTAGGTTAGTGGGGGTAGTGCAATTGACGTATCTTATCGCGATTTTTCTTATGTAAGTAGAGGGTTGATGCATTTTCCTGTTGGAATTCGAACTTCCAGTCACTTATCTGGGGGAAGGGAGGGGTTGGTTCGGTTAGTAGAGGTAGCCCAATTGTCCTATCTTTCTGCCTAAATTAAAATTTCCCGCCAAATTCGCCATCTTGGAAGACGTCATCGCCGCCATCTCGGATGGCGTCATCGCCGCCATCTTGGATAGCGGTACTTTGGGGTAGAAGACAGGTTGTCCCAGTACTGAAGATTATCATAAAGTGGCAGCAGTTAATCGGTTACAAGCTAGTAATGTCCTGAGTGCGGTATTACTCTCTTCGAGATGCGTCGGCAGCGAGCCGTAAGTATGCAGTCACGATGCAATTTGTGAGTCAAAAAATAGCTCTGAGCACTATGGGACTTAACATCTGTGGTCATCAGTCCCCTAGAACTTAGAACTACTTAAACCTAACTAACCTAAGGACATCACACACATCCATGCCCAAGGCAGGATTCGAACCTACGACCGTAGCGGTCGCGCGGTTCCAGACTGTAACGCCTAGAACCGCTCGGCCACCCCGGCCGGCCATTTCTGTGTCGCACTGTCAGTGAGAGGGTACGAGAATCTCCGTAAAGTGGCAGTGGTTCATCGTTTACAAGCTAGTACAGACCTCAGGGCGGAAATAGTCTCTTCGAGATACGTCGCAGCGAGCCTGGAGTGAGCAATCGCAAAGCAGCTTCTGTGTCGCATCGTCAGTGAGGCGGTGCGAGAATAACATTAAAGGGGCAGTGGTTCATTGGTTGCAAGCTGCTAGAGTCCTGAGAGGGGTATTTCCCTCTTTGAGCTACGGCTGTAGCGAGCCAGTAATAAGCAATCACGAAGAAATATCTGTGTTGCATCGTCAGTGTGAGGGTGCGAGAATAATAGAAAAGGGGCAGTGGTCCATCGGTTACAAGCTACTGGAGCCCTACGGTGGAGGTTTTTCTCTAGGAGAGACGCCCGAAGGAAGACTGTAGTATGCAATCGCGAAGCAATGTCTGTGTCGCATCGTCAGTGTGAGGATGCGAGTGTAACAGTAAAGGGGCAGCAGTTCTTCGGTTAGAAGGGCGGTGTTTGTCTCTTGGAGATACGTCGGCAGCGAGCCTGTAGTGAGCAATCGCGAACCAATTTCCGAGTCGCATCGTTAGTGTGAGGGTGCGAGAATAACTGTAAAGGTTTAGAGTCTCATCGGTTACAAGCAACTAGAGACTTGAGGGTGGTATTAGTCTCTTGGAGATACGTCGGCAGCGAGCTTGTAGTATGCAATAGCGAAACTATTTTTGCGTCTCATTGTAGCATTACTTGAGTATGTGCAATATAGTCGTATCTACACTCCTGGAAATTGAAATAAGAACACCGTGAATTCATTGTCCCAGGAAGGGGAAACTTTATTGACACATTCCTGGCGTCAGATACATCACATGATCACACTGACAGAACCACAGGCACCAGAGCATGCACAATGTCGGCACTAGTACAGTGTATATCTACCTTTCGCAGCAATGCAGGCTGCTATTCTCCCATGGAGACGATCGTAGAGATGCTGGATGTAGTCCTGTGGAACGGCTTGCCATGCCATTTCCACCTGGCGCCTCAGTTGGGCCAGCGTTCGTGCTGGACGTGCAGACCGCGTGAGACGACGCTTCATCCAGTCCCAAACATGCTCAATGGGGGACAGATCCGGAGATCTTGCTGGCCAGGGTAGTTGACTTACACCTTCTAGAGCACGTTGGGTGGCACGGGATACATGCGGACGTGCATTGTCCTGTTGGAACAGCAAGTTCCCTTGCCGGTCTAGGAATGGTAGAACGATGGGTTCGATGACGGTTTGGATGTACCGTGCACTATTCAGTGTCCCCTCGACGATCACCAGTGGTGTACGGCCAGTGTAGGAGATCGCTCCCCACACCATGATGCTGGGTGTTGGCCCTGTGTGCCTCGGTCGTATGCAGTCCTGATTGTGGCGCTCACCTGCACGGCGCCAAACACGCATACGACCATCATTGGCACCAAGGCAGAAGCGACTCTCATCGCTGAAGACGACACGTCTCCATTCGTCCCTCCATTCACGCCTGTCGCGACACCACTGGAGGCGGGCTGCACGATGTTGGGGTGTGAGCGGAAGACGGCCTAACGGTGTGCGGGACCGTAGCCCAGCTTCATGGAGACGGTTGCGAATGGTCCTCTCCGATACCCCAGGAGCAACAGTGTCCCTAATTTGCTGGGAAGTGGCGGTGCGGTCCCCTACGGCACTGCGTAGGATCCTACGGTCTTGGCGTGCATCCGTGCGTCGCTGCGGTCCGGTCCCAGGTCGACGGGCACGTGCACCTTCCGCCGACCACTGGCGACAACATCGATGTACTGTGGAGACCTCACGCCCCACGTGTTGAGCAATTCGGCGGTACGTCCACCCGGCCTCCCGCATGCCCACTATACGCCCTCGCTCAAAGTCCGTCAACTGCACATACGGTTCACGTCCACGCTGTCGCGGCATGCTACCAGTGTTAAAGACTGCGATGGAGCTCCGTATGCAACGGCAAACTGGCTGACACTGACGGCGGCGGTGCACAAATGCTGCGCAGCTAGCGCCATTCGACGGCCAACACCGCGGTTCCTGGTGTGTCCGCTGTGCCGTGCGTGTGATCATTGCTTGTACAGCCCTCTCGCAGTGTCCGGAGCAAGTATGGTGGGTCTGACACACCGGTGTCAATGTGTTCTTTTTTCCATTTCCAGGAGTGTACTTTGCGTCACTTGAGTGTAGGGGAGTCGAAACAGGTAATGTCCCATGAAGTCATATCAACTTGAGAATTTTTTTTATACATGTAATTCATTTCTAAATTTTATTGGTTATTTGCAGAGTAAAAGATTTAATTGTGTACAGCATTTAATATACTCGACACAGGAAATCACCTTGTTGCATTATGCATGATATGTTTTCTGTTTGTAAGAACAAAAACTTGAGTGTTCCTCTAGTGCGCGATCCAGTAGTCGTCAGTGCCGATCTTCTGTATCTTTCATGACTGGGCATAGAATTGTTAACTGACAACTCGGAGTTGATTTAAAAATTATTCTACGGAACCACGGCCCGACTTTGGTGCAAACAAATCGCGCGCGATTTACTGAAACGATGTTTTAAGTATCAGTGACCACTAAACACACATCAGAAACTAATTACTCTCACTGAGAGTGACTTCTTGATTAGATGAGTTTCTTTATTTCAGCTAATTGGTATTAATGAACTTCTTTCGAGGTTGGAACTTCTTGAATGTTGTCGCGCTCATTCAGTTTAGTAGAACGATAGACAGTACTATCTACGCTACTATTTATAATTTCAAAAGAAAAGAGATCACATACCTGATTTTCTTTTGAGAAATGTTCGTACTTCGGCCAACAGTCTTCTCAAACCAGAGGCACGGGTGACGCTCCCTCGCAGCATTATGATATCGTGAACCACCACACACATGTGCACCCTTCTCACTACATTTCTGCATTTGAAAACCCTGAGATATAGCCGGTACGAAGAAGGAAGAAAGAAGAGGTAAGATTAGCGAAAGAAACGGACCAAAGAGAGAAGGGGAGGTCACATTTGGGGCCCAACGTGTCGGCCTGAGTACGTTGCAGCGCAAGGAGACACCTTGCCGCAACGTCTGACTTCGCACGGACCGACTGAATAAGTACTCGCTATTGAAATGCGAGACTCGCAGGTATGAGTAGAGTAGTGAATTAAAACTTGTTATTGTATTCTTTTGTGTGTGTCGTAACGACGTCAGTAGCAGTAGTACGTTGGGAGATTTAATTTGTGAAAATGCATACTCGATGAAAAAGAGATTTTAATAAGAGTACGAAAAATATGGACGCAGGGAGTAGTGAGAAGGAAACAGAACCTGAGCCTCAGGGTGAGGCGTTTCAGGAATTAAATGTGGGACAGACATTGCATGGACTAAGGGAGGAAAGCCATGAAATGCCACATATGAAAGAGTTAGAGTCACAAACACCAGGTTTGGGTGAAAGTGATGTGCATGATACTGAAACAGATGGGGAGATAGGTGCCACAGCCGGTGGCCCAAGTGAAGTAGAGATGCCCACTAGCGTGATAACAAACAGCGACGCCAAGATATTTGATTTGTTGGTGGCATTAAACACAAACGTGCGTTCACTGAACACAGATATGAGTTCACTGAAAACAGACATACATTCACTGAACACAGACATGGGTTCATTGAAAACGGAAATGGGTTCCCTAAACGAGAAAATTGAGAAATTACAACTTAACTGGGAAGAACAATTAAATGCTAAGTTTGAAGAATTTGAAACAAAAGTATCTAAGGATATTAATGATTTACATTCTGAACTTAAAGGAAAAATAAATGAAGTAGACAGTAAATGTGATATTATTTCACAAGGGCATATCGATTTATCAAACAGAGGCAGCAGGTGCGAAAGTAATTGTCTGAAGACCGGTGTGCAGGTCGAAGATCTGTCCGCAAAATGACAGATTTCGAAAAGGATACCTGTAACGGTACTAAGTATTTAAAGGAACAAACTTCCAAATTGGAGGAAGATCTTAACGAATGGATTTAGGTTAAGAATAAGGAGGTTCAGGAGAAATTTAATAACGCTCTCGAAGCGAAACGATCCGAACTTTTCGAAAGGAAACAGTTGGAACACGACGAACTTGTCAGATTGTTCACTGATGAATTTCAAGCAATTAAAGAAAGGATAATTGAAGAAGTGCCGAAGGGGCAAAGGGACACGAATTTTAAAATGTCTGATTTAGGTCGAAAGTCATTACAAAATGGCTTGACTGACGATAATCATTCAATGGACAAATTGAAAAACAGTAGACGCTATAGTGAGAGTAAATGTAACTACGGTACCTGATAAATCCTATGAACGTTACGAGAATGAACATGATCCGTTTGTACAGAGAGGGTATCTATCGTCTCTAAAAGTTGAAACTAGCATATTTAAAAGCAGGCAGATTCCGACATTTTCGTCAGAGAAGGACAACATCCATCCCAAAATTTTCATAAACAACTTCAAGCGTATTTTTCCACGTAGTTGGTCGGAAGAAGATAAGCTTCAGTTCATCGTACCCAAAATTACAGGTGAAGCAGCACTGTGGGCTGCAGAAGCAAGCGAGAACTGTAGTACTTGTGCGGAATTTGAGCAGCTTTTTCTGTCAAAATACTGGTATAAGAGCAAACAGGAACGGTTGTGTAAGGAAGTATGCCAACCCGAATATTATAACAGTAAGCCATGTTCACTGCGACAGTATTTAGAAAAATACATTAACAAAACGAGATACTGGAGCGCGCCCATTTCGCATCGGGAAGTAATAAGCATTCTAAAGGGAAGAGTGCTAATTCATATTTTCGAAAAACTGATAAATGTACCTGATTGTAACGTGGAACAGTTTTTGTCTGTAATTGATTCTATTGATCTGATTATGGAAGATGCCAGAATTTGGAATGATAATCAATGGTCTATTACACAGCGTAATGATGTGGGTATTAATAATCGTGATGGTGGTTGTAATGACAACAGAGATAGGAATGTTAAAAGCAAACGACGCACTATGACTGTTATAAAACTAACAATGAAAGGGATCAATATAAACAAAAAAAAAATGGTTCAAATGGCTCTGAGCACTATGAGACTTAACATCTGTGGTCATCAGTCCCCTAGAACTTAGAACTACTTAAACCTAACTAACCTAAGGACATCACACAAATCCATGCCCGAGGCAGGATTCGAACCTACGACCGTAGCGGTCGCGCGGTTCCAGACTGTAGCGCCTAGAACCGCTCGGCCACCCCGGTCGGCAGATCAATATAAACGCGATGCTTATTATACCTATGGGAATATTGGTAATCGCGTAAATTATGTCAACACGGGAAAGCCTAATTGTAAACGCAGACATGGTAGACATCCGGAAGAAGACCCTGATAGGATACAACCGTGGGTAGACTATCCGCAAGGTAGTGCCCCAGCATCACAACAGCAAGGACCGACATCACCGAGTGACAAACCAATACCGAACTCCGAACACAATATTCGTATGGTGGAAGTTCATGAACCACTGATGAAGACATCCACCGAAATGTTAAACTAGAAATGGTCTCCAAAAGCCTTCCTAGGATGACAGGGGATGGAAAGGAGGGTAGGCGTGATTTTTCAGTAGATGTATTGAGATATAATAATGATTTAGACTTAAGGGAAGAGCTGAGTGAAGAAGTGCCGAGTATTTCCAATCAGCGTGGACGAATTTTACAAGCTGTCGAGCAAGCAATGGTAAATGGTACCGATATTGAGATCTTAGTCGACACAGGAGCAAACATTAGCGTAATGACGTAAGATTGTTATAAACAGATCAGCAGAGGAGGGAGAGTATTAACGTTTCCTGTTACTGGATGCACTGTATCCGGCACATTTGGTGCGAAAGCACAGAGTATCTCAAAACAGGCACGAGTCGACATTATAATGCTGGGGAATACTATAGACACTACCTTCCTGATTGTTTCGAAAATGGCCTTACCCTGTGTTTGGGGTCTTGATTTTTTGTGAAGAGCCGGAGCAGTAATTAATTTGAAAGAAGGGATGTGTACTTTGAACTCCGGAAGCGAAGTTGTGACAATGCCTATGATCAAGGGCCAAGTAGTCCCAGAGCAATGTTGTATAAAGCTAATGGTTAGCTATTTTGGTGTTAAGTGCGATTCAGCAAATGAAATTTATTTTATCGAATCTTCTGAAGAAGAGATAGATCAAGACACAATACAAGACAAAGTCTTTGAACCCGAATATCTGACGTCAGATCAGAGAGAAGACTTACAATGTTTGTTAACTAATTATGCACCAGTATTTAGTAAACGTCCAGGAATCATCAAAGAGTTCGAGTTTAATATTCAAACCTATCCTCATAAAGCCCTTTGTCGCACTTCATACTCTATTCCGTGGTCTAAGAGAGAGACACTGAAAAAAGAAATCACTAAGATGTCAGAGTGGGGAATAATACAACCCTCTAATTCTCAGTATTCAAGCCCTTTCTTGGCTGTCATAAAATCTAATGGTGATGTAAGACTAGTTCTTGACGCTAGCGAAATTAACAAAATTATTATTCCAGTACAAACGAGACCCGAGAATTTAGAAGAACTTATTCAGAAGTTTAATGGTGCCCGCTTGTTGACATCCCTGGATATGAGGAGTTCCTATTGGCAGATGAGAATATCACCTGAATCACGGAAGTAAACTGCTTATATCTTTCTTGGGAAAAGCTTTCAATTCATGGTTATGCCATTCGGCTTAAACATCAGCCGAGGAGTGTTTATTTCCGCATTAGATGCCGTACTAGGACGAGATCTCCTTGACAAAGTTACTTTGTATGTACGCGACCTTTTGATAGCGACTACGGCGTGGGAGGAGCATCTCGGTTTGTTAGAGAAAGTATTAATGAAATTCTCAGAGTACGGTGTGACAGTGACTCTGACGAAGTCAAAATTCGCCAAAAATCAAATAAAGCTTCTCGGACACATAATTACGCAGAACGGAATTATGCCCGATCCGAAGAAGATGAATGTTATCAAAAAGTGCGCGTATCCTCGGAGTAAAAAAAGAATTAAAGTATTTTTTAGGGTTTGCTTGATTCTTCCGTCGATTTCTACCTGGTCAAATAATTAGCCAAGACTGTTTACTACAACTATTGCGAAAGATCTTTACTTGGAAATGGACCCAGGAATGCAGCCAAGCATTTGATAAAATCCGGCATGCTTTGATTAATGCACAACTTCTGCACCATCCGAATCTTGAACAAGACTCTTGTATTGCGACGGATGCTTCAAAAACAGGTTTAGGTGCCACATTGTTTCAAGTAGATGATCCGCGTGACCTGAACAGCATCAAAATTGTAGAGTTTGCAAGCAGGACATTGTGTAAATGCGACAGATCATATTGTACCACTGAATTAGAGGTCTTAGCTGTCATTTGGGCACTCTAGAAGTTCAGATATTTTGTTATGGCAAGATGACTACGATACACTGTGAACATAAGGCTTTATCATATATCTTGACAGGTCGAATGTTTCATTCACGGTTAACCCGATGGGCCTTGTTGTTACAAGAGTACAACTTTTCGGTGCAATACATAAGGGGAAAAGAAACGTAATTTCTGATGGTTTATCTCGACTACCAAAAGCGACAACGCATGAAGAGGATGATGAACTATCTATAAATTTTAAAGTAATGGACATATCAGTAAATTATTATGAAGAACAAGTTTCAGAGTTGTGTCAAAAGCTGCCACAATTGCAAGAAAGAGACCTACGTTCGAAGTCCATTATCGACAAGATTAAGCACAAAAATCCTGCTAATACTACATATCAATATACTGAACAATCTGAGGTATTATTTAGGAAAGAATCTACCAATACCAACTGGAAAGTTTGTGTCCCACAGTATTATATAGAGCCATTACTTTGGTATAGTCATTTGAAGTGGGGACATTTTGGGCCTTCTAAATGTAAAGCCAAGTTGGGCGAATATTGCTATTATACCAACCTAGAACGACTAGCGAATAATATTGTGAAGAAATGCAAAATATGCCAACAGACCAAATCAATAAATTATTGTCGAAGAATCGAACTACATCCTATAATTACTCACCAACCTTTAACACTAATAGCTTGCGATGTGTGTGGTCCGTGTCCGACTGCACGGGGAAGATTTAAGTATATACTGGCTTGTTACAACGTTTTTTTCAAAATATGTCAAATTATATCCGTTACAGAGTCTACATGTCCGACCAGTGTTAAGGAGATTTATCATCAGTTGCATTACTGATTATGGGAAACCGAAAATGATTCTGACTGACAATGCAGCATATTTTACTAGTGGATTGTGGAAAAGAACTATGAAGGAACGTAACATCAAACATATATACATATCTTTATCCTTGTGGTAATCAGATAGGGAGGCTATTTCGGGAATTAAACCTATTTCTACGGGCACATAGACTACACTGACAATACCAGTGGATTGACTGGTTACCAGAATTCGAGAGGATCTACAATGACCTACCACATCGTTCTACTGGACATTCACCGAATCAGATAATGCGTGGAAGAAACGAATTTCAAGACTGGTTAGGGAATTGGTCCAGAATTCAAGAAGATGATCGTACACAAGGGGAGATTCTGCAAAAAGTTTATGAGACCTACAACATCAGGCTCAACTACGGAAAGCAAAGTTTGACAAAAGTGTAAAGGAAGTAATCACACATACAGTTGGTGAGAAAACCATCTAGCAAGAAGAAACTTAACAAAAAGTGGCAGTATTTGTATACTGGGCCTTGCAAGATAATTCAAATACCACATGAAGGAACTTACGAGTACATATTAGCTGATTGTGACTCAGATACCATAAAGGGACTGTTTCACCATACAGAAATTAAGAAATACTTTCAATAAGAAGAGAAGGACTATAATATAGAAATAAACTGCAAGAAAGAAAAAGAAAGAAGGAATTTGATACTGAGACACCATTAATGCAATAAATCCTTGTGAATAATACAAAAGCATATTATGAATCCCATTGTGTGTTGGTAATATACAGTTAAGAAGAGTATTTTTTGTTATGAAAATAGTATATGTACAGAGTGGAAAGGATTGATATATATGTGTTAAGAAGGGGATGGAATGAAGAAAGTCATAAGAAGGAAAAAGAGGTATCCGAATTGGAAAAATAATTGGATAACAGATTTTCCGTTAAAGAGAGAGGGAATGCTAACGCATTCCGAAAGTGTTATTCAGGAGAATGAAGAATTGAGTTAAGATTTGTAAATCTTATCCTTACATTTTTGTACGTTATGAAGAATATGTTGTTAATAATAGTATTAAGATGAAAAATAATTTCATGTGTGTGTGTAGTGGGTATGAGAAAGAAAAAGGACAGGACTTGATAAGAAGGAACATGTATGTGGGAAAGGAAAAGGAGATCATCAACGAGCAGATGACCTGCAACAGATCACATCGGAGAATTCATTGTCAACGAGAGTGAATGTGAACACGAGATATATTAAAATAATTTTATGACTATTATCGCAAAATAATAATCAGTAAGGTACGAAATGGGACAACGAGCATCGTGTGAACACGAAAACGATGGAAACACTGGAATGGTTCACCGAAGTAATTTAGAAACAACGGAAGAGAATTATGACAAAATGTAAAAGTGACTTTCAAGCAAAAACACAATAAATAGGCCGGCCAGTGTAGCCGAGCGGTTCTAGGCGCTTCAGTCTGGAACCGCTCGACCGCTACGGTCGCAGGTTCGAATCCTGCCTCGATCATGGAAGTATGTGATGTCCTTAGGTTAGTCAGGTTTAAGTAGTTCTAAGTTCTAGGGGACTGACGACCTCAGATGTTAAGTCCCATGTGCTCAGATCCATTTGAACTACAATTAATATACTCACTGTATCTATGAAGGATAAACCAATTCAACATTGAGGATAACTCGCAACAGATTCGTAGAATGTATCACACGATAGTCAAGTCTATTCAGCAATGAACAAATGGAGTATAGTAAACGCACACCAGTGCTAAGATGTATTAATTATGATAATATCTCTTATTAAATTAAAGTTGGAAATCATTCGCTGTACCGGTATAATTGTAGATGAAAGCTGGAACAGATTACGTTACCACATGGAACGACATGTTGATAGTCAAGAAATGTCAAGGATACAATGCTGACACCAAAGAAAATCGAAAGACGCACTGCTGAGAAACAGAGATGACCCTATGAGCTGAACTATTAAGGGGAGGTTTACAATCTTTTGGTACAAAAAATCGATTTTTTAAAATTGCGTTTTTGGATCCATAAAAGTGTTTAGATCCACCCCTGAAACGGTTTTCCGAATACGGGACGGAAATTTTTGTTATTCGCGGTCGAACAAAAAAATGCACCTGCCTGAAATCGGCCTTTTTCACGCACCAGTTTTTTTTTTCTTTCCGAGGATGAGTTATTGTACCGGTGCTTGGGAGGAAACACACAAAATTCAAATGAAAGTTCGAACGCGTGTGTTTGGAAGTTGGCCCCCAAACATTTGCATTCTGGTGCGAAGACTGCGGAGATTGCGATTTCCTGGCAGTGAGCAGCTTCAACGAAGGCTATTCAGCAATTCTGAAGAGCATGACAACGATGCACATCACCCTGGGACTCTATTCGACGCAGTTCGCCAAGCAATCGGACGACCACCGGGATTCAAGCGGCCGAAAACCGCTTGTCACCGGCGGTACGAGCGGCTCTGGAGCAGCGCAAGATGGCCCAGATCGAGCAGAACGCCCTCTGTGAGGAAGAGGAAGGACTAGTTTATAGACCCGGAATAGCAGGTTGAACGTAAGTTGCATAATATTACATTAATATGTAGTCAAAACTTCAAACGCGTTTTTCTCGAAATGACGTTCTTTTTTTCGCGCGGTATGGTAACTTCAAATCTACTGAACACATTGGCATGATTCTTTGTTTCCGACGAATCTCACTAAATTGTCTTGTAGTTGTACCACTTACATTCCGATCCATCAACTATAAATACTTTTACTTGGCCGACGAAGTCGAAAAATCGATGAAAAAACCCTATTTTTTTCAAATGGTCACCATTTTGTTTCCTATGGTCCAAATAACTTAAGCGAGGTACAACTCCTAAAGAATCTTATATACTTCGCTAACGCCAATTCAGTTCTGACTTCAGACGAGCCAGCTGACCTGTGACATACCGCGCGTGGAGGTCTACATCGAAATTTTGTTTCGTTCCGACTGCACTTCCGCCTTTGCTTTTCGACATTTCCGGTCGAAAAAATTCCAGTTCTTAGAGGAAATATCAATAAAAATTTTGACCAAATTTGACATTGATATCTATAAAACATCACGAGAAAAAATTCTCAAAAACATGCTTTTTTCGGGCCAAAGATAGTAAACCTCCCCTTAAATAACCTGGCAGTATGAGCGGCCTGTTTGAAATCTGGAATCGCCGATCGACGAGCAGCAGTACCGGGAACGTCGAACGACGAAGAGCCGAAGAAGATGGCCGAGCTGTCTTTAGCAGCCTGAATAGCTCGGTGGCAGCCGCTACCTGGTCATTTTTTCCATCGGAACTGGCTGCAATCCCTGCTTTGTGCAGTCAGTTAAAGAAGGTCTACTCAACTAATAGTGTTGTGAAGTTAGTGCAGTGAAGTGAAAGTGTAATATTTGTGTGAAAAAGTGCTTAAAAAGTTTGGACAAATATTATGACATATATGGTTTATTTAACGGGCAAATTCTGTTAGGCCCCACATTTAATCAATGCTGTAAAGATCGATGTACGATGTTCATAACTAGTAGTATGAGTCCGGAAATGACTGGTTCAAAAACAACAGTACACAACACCATATTGCCAACGTTCAGAGAAACCTCCAATATCTATGACCTTTCAAAGATATTAAAGTCTGGGGGGTGATGTAGCACTACATGAGTATGTCCAATACAGTCGGATCTACTTTGCGTCACATGAGTGTAGGGGAGTCGAAACAAGTAGTGACCCATGACGTCATATCATCTTGAGATTTTTTTATACATGTAATTCAGTTCTATATTTTATTGATTATTTGTAGAGTAAAGAATTTAATTATGTACAGCATTTAATAGGTAATGAGTTTTAATGAGACATATATATATATATATATACCAGGTGATCAAAAAGTCAGTATAAATTTGAAAACTGAATAAATCACGGAATAATGTAGATAGAGAGGTACAAATTGACACACATGCTTGGAATGACATGGAGTTTTATTGGAAAAAAAAATACAAAAGTTCAAAAAATGTCCGAGAGATGGCGCTTCATCTGATCGGAATAGCAATAATTAGCATAACAAAGTAAGACAAAGCAAAGATGATGTTCTTTACAAGAAATGCTCAATATGTCCACCATCATTCCTCAACAATAGCTGTAGTCGAGGACTTACGTTGTGAACAGCACTGTAAAGCATGTTCGGAGTTATGGTGAGGCATTGGCGTCGGATGTTGTCTTTCAGCATCCCTAGAGATGTCACTCGATCACGATACGCTTGCGACTTCAGGTAACCTCAAAGCCAATAATCGCACGGACTGAGGTCTGGGGACCTGGGAGGCCAAGCATGACGAAAGTGGCGGCTGAGCACACGATCATCACCAAACGACGCGCGCAAGAGATCTTTCACGCGTCTAGCAATCTACATCTACATCTACATCTATACTCCGCGAGCCACCTTACGGTGTGTGGCGGAGGGTACTTATTGTACCACTATCTGATCCCCCCTTCCCTGTTCCATTCACGAATTGTGCGTGGGAAGAACGACTGCTTGTAAGTCTCCGTATTTGCTCTAATTTCTCGGATCTTTTCGTTGTGATCATTACGCGAGATATATGTGGGCGGTAGTAATATGTTGCCCATCTCTTCCCGGAATGTGCTCTCTCGTAATTTCGATAATAAACCTCTCCGTATTGCGTAACGCCTTTCTTGAAGTGTCCGCCACTGGAGCTTGTTCAGCATCTCCGTAACGCTCTCGCGCTGACTAAATGTCCCCATGACGAATCGCGCTGCTTTTCGCTGGATCATGTCTATCTCTTCTATTAATCCAACCTGGTAAGGGTCCCATACTGATGAGCAATACTCAAGAATCGGACGAACAAGCGTTTTGTAAGCTACTTCTTTCGTCGATGAGTCACATTTTCTTAGAATTCTTCCTATGAATCTCAACCTGGCGCCTGCTTTTCCCACTATTTGTTTTATGTGATCATTCCACTTCAGATCGCTCCGGATAGTAACTCCTAAGTATTTTACGGTCGTTACCGCTTCCAATGATTTACCACCTATGGCATAATCGTACTGGAATGGATTTCTGCCCCTATGTATGCGCATTATATTACATTTATCTACGTTTAGGGAAAGCTGCCAGCTGTCGCACCATGCATTAATCCTCTGCAGGTCCTCCTGGAGTACGTAAGAGTCTTCTGATGTTGCTACTTTCTTGTAGACAACCGTGTCATCTGCAAATAGCCTCACGGAGCTACCGATGTTGTCAACTAAGTCATTTATGTATATTGTAAACAATAAAGGTCCTATCACGCTTCCCTGCGGTACTCCCGAAATTACCTCTACATCTGCAGATTTTGAACCGTTAAGAATGACATGTTGTGTTCTTTCTTCTAGGAAATCCTGAATCCAATCACAAACCTGGTCCGATATTCCGTAAGCTCGTATTTTTTTCACTAAACGTAAGTGCGGAACCGTATCAAATGCCTTCCTGAAGTCCAGGAATACGGCATCAATCTGCTCGCCAGTGTCTACGGCACTGTGAATTTCTTGGGGTAATAGGGCGAGCTGAGTTTCACATGATCTCTGTTTGCGGAATCCATGTTGGTTATGATGAAGGAGATTTGTATTATCTAAGAACGTCATAATACGAGAACACAAAACATGTTCCATTATTCTACAACAGATTGACGTAAGCGAAATAGGCCTATAATTATTCGCATCTGATTTATGACCCTTCTTGAAAATGGGAACGACCTGCGCTTTCTTCCAGTCGCTAGGTACTTTACGTTCTTCCAGCGATCTACGATAAATTGCTGATAGAAAGGGGGCAAGTTCTTTAGCATAATCACTGTAGAATCTTAAGGGTATCTCGTCTGGTCCGGATGCTTTTCCGCTACTAAGTGATAGCAGTTGTTTTTCAATTCCGATATCGTTTATTTCAATATTTTCCATTTTGGCGTCCGTGCGACGGCTGAAGTCAGGGACCCTGTTACGATTTTCCGCAGTGAAACAGTTTCGGAACAGTGAATTCAGTATTTCTGCCTTTCTTCGGTCGTCCTCTGTTTCGGTGCCATCGTGGTCAACGAGTGACTGAATAGGGGATTTAGATCCGCTTACCGATTTTACATATGACCAAAACTTTTTAGGGTTCTTGTTTAGATTGTTTGCCAATGTTTTATGTTCGAATTCGTTGAATGCTTCTCTCATTGCTCTCTTTACGCTCTTTTTCGCTTCGTTCAGCTTTTCCTTATCAGCTATGATTCGACTACTCTTAAACCTATGATAAAGCTTTCCTTGTTTCCGTAGTACCTTTCGTACATGATTGTTATACCACGGTGGATCTTTCCCCTCGCTTTGGACCTTAGTCGATACGAACTTATCTAAGGCGTACTGGACGATGTTTCTGAATTTTTTCCATTTTTGTTCCACATCCTCTTCCTCAGAAATGAACGTTTGATGGTGGTCACTCAGATATTCTGCGATTTGTGCCCTATCACTCTTGTTAAGCAAATATATTTTCCTTCCTTTCTTGGCATTTCTTATTACACTTGTAGTCATTGATGCAACCACTGACTTATGATCACTGATACCCTCTTCTACATTCACGGAGTCGAAAAGTTCCGGTCTATTTGTTGCTATGAGGTCTAAAACGTTAGCTTCACGAGTTGGTTCTCTAACTATCTGCTCGAAGTAAATATGGGGTGGAGCGCCTTCCTGCATTAACATCGTACGTTCCAGCAGTTGTTTATCAGCCAGGCTGGGGATGATGTGATTCTGTAACATATCGGCGCACCTCTCACCCGTCACGGTAGCAGTTACAAAACCAGAATTACGGATTTCCTCGAAGAAAAAAGGCCTGATAACGGTAGATGTGGTAAATCAAACCCATACCGTGACTTTCTCGTCGTGCAATTGAGTTTACACAACAGTTATAGGATTTTCGGTAGCCCAAATTCTGCAGCTGTGGGCGTTGACAGACCCTCGGAGCGTGAAATGAGCTTCGTCGGTCCACAACACGTTACTCAACCAATCGTCATCTTCCGCCATCTTTTGAAACGCCCACACCGCAAATGCCCTCCGCTTCTCTAAATCGCCAGGCAACAGTTCATGATGCCGATGGATTTTGTACGGATAGCATCGGAGGGTACGCCTAAGTGCTAACCAAACAGTAGTGTATGGAATGCCGGTGCGACGTGCGACTGCACGAGCGCTGACTTCCCCGTCCATAGACGAACCCGCTACAGTTTCCGTTTCTTCCTGAACTGTCTCAGCAGCATTACGCCTTGTGCTCGGTCGGCCACTACGGGGTCTATCGTCTAAACAACCCGTGGCTTCGAACTTCGAAATCATTCTTGCCACAGCTGCATTTGTCAACGGACCTTTACCCGTTCGAATCCCCTTCTTATGGCGATAGGATCGTAATGCTGAACTAGCACATTCCCGATTCTGATAATACAGCTTCACTAAAAGCGCCTTTTCAGGTAACGTCAACATGCTGCGACTGCTGGCGCATCTGATTCTCTCTCTCATTACAGCTCCCTTTATACGCGATTGTCATGCGCAGTCACTGACGTTTTGCTGTCCAGCGCCATCTGTCAGACATTTTGTGAGCTTTGTTTTTGTTTTGTTCTAATAAAACCCCATGTCATTCCAAGAATGTGTGTCAATTTTTACCTCTCTATCTACATTATTCCGTGGTTTATTAAGTTTTCAAATTTATACTGACTTTTTGATCACCCGGTATATGTTTTGACACCGCAAATCACCTTGTTGCATCATGCATGATACGTTTTCTCTTTGTAAGAACAAAAACTTCCGTGTTGCTCGAGTGCGCGATCAAGTAGTCGTCGAGTCCATGAATGGGCATAGAATTGTTAATTGACAACCCGGAGTTGATTTAAAAATTATTCTAGAGAACCACGGCCCAACTTTGGTGCAAACAAATCGCACGCGAATTCTCAAATATCGGCGCGGAGTTTAAGATACGCGGCTGGATATCGGGCGTTATCGTCGCGTGTAAGATTAAGTAAAATTAACCGCAACTTACGGACATTAGCTTAATAATAACTATCAAAGACTTATAAGAGCGGCATAGTAATCGTCTTGATGCTTAAAGCAAGCGAGACGCGGTTTACTGTCGGGATACGACAAATATTAATCATTGTATAGTCAGCCTGTTGATACGTCTCTTAGCAACTCATGAACGGACAGTGATATAATTACTGAAACGATCTTTTAAGTATCAATGACCACTACACACACATCAGAAACTAATTTCTCCAACTGTGAGTGACTTCTGGATTGGATGAGTTCTTTTCTTTATTTCAGCCAGTTAGTATTAATGAACTTCTTTCGAGGTTTAAACTTCATCAATGGTGTCGCGTTCATTCAGTTTAGTAGAACGATAGATAGTACTAGCTACGCTACTATTTATAGTTTTAAAAGAAAGGAGAACGCATACCTGCTTCTCTTTTGAGACATGTTCGTACTTCAGTCATCAGTCCTTCAAACCAGAAGGCGCTTCAGTCTGGAAACGCGCGACCGCTACGGTCGCAGATTCGAATCCTGCCTTGGGCATGGATGTGTGTGATGTCCTTAGGTTAGTTAGGTTTAAGTAGTTCTAAGTTCTACGGGATTGATGACTTCGGATGTTAAGTCCCATAATGCTTAGAGCCATTTTTTTCAGACCAGAGGTACGAGTGACACGCTCTCAGAGCACTACAACATCGTGAACCACCACACACATGTGACACCTTCTCAATACATACCTGAGATATAGCCGTGGTACGAAGAAGGAAGAAAGAAGAGGAAAGATCAGCGAAACAAGTGGAGCAAAGAGAGAAAGGGAGGTCACAGCATCGTCAGTGTGAGGGTGCGAGAATAACAGTAAAGGGGCAGTGGTGCATCGGTTACGAGCTTGTGGAGTCCTGAGGATCACATTAGTCCCTTGGAGATACGTCGGCAGCGAGCCTGTATTATGCAATCGCGAAGCAATTTCTGTGTCGCATCGTCAGTGTGATGGCACGAGAGTAACAGTAAAGGGGGAGTAGTCCGTCGGTAACTAGCTAGTATAGTCTTGAGGGCGTTATTAGTCTCTTCGAGCTACGTCGACAGCGAGCCTGTAGTATGGAATCGCGAAGCAACTTCTGTGTCGGATCGTCAGTGTGAAGATGCGGTAATAACAGTAAAGGGGCAGCATTTCATCGGTTACAAGCTACTAGCGTCCTGAGGGCGGTATCACTCTCTTGGAGATACGTCGGCCGCGTGCTTGTAGTATGCAATCGCGAAAAAATTTATTTGTCGCATCGCCGTTACAAGGGGGCGAGAATTACAGTAAAGGAGCCGTGGTTCACGGTTACAAGCTACTTAAAATCCTGCGGGTGGTATTAGATTCTTGGAGATACGCCGGCAGCGAGGCTGTAGTATGGAATCACAAAGCAATTTTGTGTAGCATTATCGTAGTAAGAGTGCGAGAATAACAGTTCAGGAGCAGCAGTTCATCGGTTACAACCTCCTAGAGTCATGAGGGCTTTATTTTAATCTTGGTGATACGTCGGAAGCGAGCCTGTAGTATGCATTCCCAAAGTAATTTCAGTATCTCATCGTCAGTGTGAGTGTGCGGGAATAATAGTAAAGGGGCAGTGGTTTTTCGATTTCAAGACCTGGGGCCGGTATTAGTTTCTTGAGGATACGTCGGCAGCGAGCCTGTACTATGAAATCGCGAAGAAATTTCTTTGACGCATCGCCAGTGTGAGGGTGCTTGAATAACAGTAAAGTTTCAATTGTTCATAGGTTACAAGCTACTAGCGTCCACAGGGCAGTATTTTCCTTTTGGAGAGACTCATGAAGGGAGCCTGTAGTGCGCAATCGCGATTCAATTACTGTGTCGCACTGTCAGGTTGGGGTTGCGAGTATCACCGTAAAGGGGCAGTAGGTAATCGGTTGCAAGCTACTATAGTCCTGAAGGCGTTATTACCATGTTGGAGACACGTTTTCATCGAGCCTGTAGTATCCAATGTGAGTCGAATTGTGTGTCCCATCATCTGTGTGAGGGTGCGAGAATAAAACTAAAATGGCAGCAGTTCATCGCTTACAAGCTACTAGAGGCCTGATGGCGGCATTTTCAGCTTGTAGATTCGTCGGCAGTGAGTCTGCAGTAAACATTTGCGAAACAAATCTCGTGTCGCATCGTCAGTGTGATGGTGCATGGTTTACAGAAATGGGGCAGTGGTTCTCGGATACAGGTACTAGAGTCCTGAGTGTGGTACTTGTCTCTTGAAGATACGTCGGAAGCGAGTATGTAGAATGCAATCGCGAAGCAATATCTGTGTCGCATTGTCAGTGTGAGCTGCAAGAAGTGCAGTAAAGGGGCTGTGGATCATCGCTTACAAGTTACTAGAGTCTTGATTGCAGGATTTGTCTTTTGGAGATACGTCGGCAGCAAGCCTGTAGTATGCAATCATGTAGCAATCTCTCTGTCGGATCGACAGTGTGAGGATGTGGTTTCAAGTACAAGGGGTTTGTTTGTTTTGTTACCCAGATGATAATTATACGAAATATTTTCCATTCTTTGAAAGCGTTGGGTCGCTGAAGTATGGCAGTACGCGAACACCGACAAGTAAGTTTAAACAGTTTTATTAACAAAGGTGGATTGTATGACACACACTATGCGAACCATCTTCACCGTATCTGACATCCTAATTACGGTCACATCGAAAGGCTCAATGGTGAGCTAATAATAGAGGCATATTCGCGCCCGAGGCCACACTAGTCAATATGGCGCACTGGGGATGGTGGCCAATCGGTTACTCCCTGCATTGCACTGTGGCCGGACGCACCTCCACTGACCAAGCAAATTCTCAGTATTCCAGACTGGTCGGCTGGCGAGAGCGTGTTACGTACCATACTGCTGCGTGCAGCCCGTAGACTCTTACATCACTCTCCCCAGAGAAAAAGAGCAACCATATGTGGCTCAAACGACCTCCTGGGCGCTATGGATCTATTTCGCCATTTGTGGTATCAGAAGGCATTGCAACCTGTATTTCATTTGCAGACACAGTAACGTTCGGTACAGAGAAGCATGCCTTCAGCATGACAATTTCATAAATGACAAATGCTGTGGACAAAAGACAAATTAATAAAAGCAATAAAAACACAATACTGACAATATGCATTAACATTACTAGATGAATCTAAGGACTTAATTCTTTTTGCTGCTTTAATGAAGTTTAATTCATTATTGGAAGAAATCAAATTTTCATGGATATCATTAAGTATATTATTGTCTCCGAGAAAACTTGATAAGGGATGCTTTCCGTATGTTAATATGTATGAATCATCGTAATAAACAGATAACATTCTTGTTAATGGCAACTGACTAGTTGCATGAAATGAAGTTGGCAAAAGCTTTAAAAAACATTAAATCTCTTGTTCATAATTAGCAAATGTAGACTCTGTTGTGGACTGGCAAGACAGCCAATCCACAAGGACGGGTAGCCGAAAGGCACGCGTTTAAGCTCACGCAGGCTGGCGTGAGGTCTGGAACAGGACAAGGTAATTAATATAGCCAATAACGTACGTAGCTGCTGGAATACTTAACTTTAATCCACAATTGGTGAACATCGGTCCGACGGTACATGCATCACAAGATAAATAGCAATTGATAATGGCGCCTTGCTAGGTCGTAGCAAATGACGTAGCTGAAGGCTATGCTAACTATCGTCTCGGCGAATGAGAGCGTAATTTGTCAGTGAACCATCGCTAGCAAAGTCGGCTGTACAACTCGGCGAGTGCTAGGAAGTCTCTCTAGACCTGCCGTGTGGCCGCGCTCGGTCTGCCATCACTGATAGTGGCGACACGCGGGTCCGGCGTACACTAACGGACCGCGGCCGATTTAAAGGTTACCACCTAGCAAGTGTGGTGTCTGGCGGTGACACCACAGACTCTACCTGCATTTTGGCTTTGATCCAGTTATTATACCAAGATGTACCCCTTTCCAAAATTGTATCATTACCCTTAACAGAACGAATTAGATCAATTTGCTTCTTTACAGAATTGAACTGTTGCTGGATTTCCCTCAGATTGTACTTGAGTACAAGTTTTGTATTAGCTGTTGAATCTAACATGTCTGATCGTGGTTCAAACAAAACACCTGTACTCTGTGGTACTATTACTACAGCATTAGTAGAGTACCCAGTCATAGCAAAAATTAGAATAAAATTGTATGTGGTTAGTTAGTTCTAAATATTACAGTTAACAATGAATATAAAATAAATGAGTTTCTGTGATAACCTGCGGAATAAAAGGTTTAGTTTCACTCGTGTAATAACTTCAATACTAAATTTTCACAACACATTCACACAAGCACATGGCTGAAAGAAACACACGTATGGCACTCCCACACATTACACACGTTTACGCAGATTGTATGGGTGTCTGGAACAGGATCGCTCTTAATGTGGCGATGGTTTGGCCTCGAAGTCTGGACTGCGACCTCGCGATTCTCGCTTCCTGGGTTTGAGAACAGCAAGTCTGCCTCTCGGTCAGTCCTCGTCGTCTTGCGATACTACAGGAAATCTACCCGACATGGCTTTACACGATTGACATGAACGGCAATCGAACGAAAGGGCAGTTGGAGCTTAAGACTGACTGGCGACAACACCTCCAAGATTGGATATGGTCCTTTCCCAAACTTCTTAAACTTTCAGACTTGACTCTTCTTTAACACCACGTTGCTTAGATGTACAAGAACTCCAACTCGATACAGTGGCACTGCCGCTTGGCCGTTGTGTCGTCTTGCTTGCTGAAGAAAGGATTGATGGTTTCGCTGCTTCACTCCTGTCCATGCTTCCTTTAGCTTGCGTGCTAGATCCCTTACGTGTTCATTGCTGATTCTGGCAGTCGATCGTGCAAGGTCGAAGGGTGAATGCATTCTTCTTCCGTAGACGATCTCATGTGGACTTAGGCCAGTTGAGCTGTGCATTTTGGCATTGTAACAACTTACCAAGTACGGTAAACAGACATCCCAATTGTCGTGTTTGCTGTTCACACAATGACTAATCATTTTAATAATTGTTCTGTGGACTCGCTCGACCCTTCCATTTCTTTCAGGGTGTTCTGGTGTAGTCCTTAACTGAGTTATTAACATGAGCTTACAAGTCTGTTTAAGTAATTCACTCATAAAATTCGTTCCTTGATCATTAATTATACTTAATGGTGATCCAAACTTAAGAAACCATTCTTTTACAAAAACTTTAGTTATAGTCTCAGCACTCTGATGAGGTATTGGTATCATGAGAAATGATCTAACACTGTCAATATGTATTTGTTTCCATCTTTAGTCTTAGGCAATGTTCCTACGACATCTGCTCCTACTCGTTCAAATGGTTCACTTGTCTCTGGCAGTTCTTGCAATGGTGATCTACTTTTTCCTACATTATTCCGTCTGTTACAGGAATCACATTGTGAAACAAACTCTAAAACGTCAACTTTACGGCTCGGCCACCAACGCGTTGAAGCTATTTTAATGTTTGTAACTTTTTTCCCCCAATGTCCTGATAATAAAGAATCGAGTTGTTCTCTCATGATTTACTCTTTCATGCTTTCTGGAATAACTAGGCGGTTTCCTTTACTAGTGATTTTGTACAATAATCCATCTATTTCGACAAAACGTTGATCATTTTTTCATAATTTGGATTGTAGAGCTCCTTCTTGAGCTGCCTTTAACTCTTCTTCTCAACTTATTGTAATATTGACTTTTCGACTCTCTGCACCAGCATTCACATGTTGTTTACCAGGTAGGTGAATAATCTTAAATTGGTACTCACTCAGTCTTAATGTCCATCTTGTTAATCTGGAGCTTGGATCCTTTAAGCTCAATAAACATGAAAGTGCGGCATGATCTGCAATAACTGTAAATTCTCTTACTGTTAAGAAACATCAAATGGTTCAAATGGCTCTGAGCACTATGGGACTCAACTGCTGAGGTCATTAGTCCCCTAGAACTTAGAACTAGTTAAACCTAACTAACCTAAGGACATCACAAACATCCATGCCCGAGGCAGGATTCGAACCTGCGACCGTAGCGGTCTTGCGGTTCCAGACTGCAGCGCCTTTAACCGCACGGCCACTTCGGCCGGCAAGAAACATCTGTTATGTGTTGTACCAAAAACCAAAGCACAAAGCTCGTTCTCAGTAGTAGTACAATTACATTCTGCTTTGTTTAATTCTCTGGAAGCAAATGAGGTTGGATGTTCATGACCAGCAACTTCTTGAGAGAAACTTGCACCGATGGCAAAATTGGATGCATCTGTTGAAAGAATAAAAGGTTTACCGAAATCCGGGTAGGCTAGCACTGGGGCTGTGGTTAGAGCAGTTTTAAGTTCTTCCATTGCCTTTTTGCACTCTGTTGACCAATTAAATGTGGTTCCTTTCTTCAGTAGCTGTGTCATTGGACGTGCTGTATTCGCATAACCGGATATAAATCGTCTGTAGAAATTTGACAAGCCCAAGAATGATTGTAGTTCTTTCAAATTCTGTGGTTCAGGGAAACTCTTTACATCATCAATTAATTTTGGATCAGGTCGAACACCTTCACTGGTCATAACATGACCAAGATAGTTAACTTTACTTGGTGCAAAATGACATTTATCTATTGATAAGGACAGGTTTGCGCTTCATATACGCTCAAAAACAAGCTTGTAGTATCTCAGTATGCTGCTTCATGTTTTCATCAAAAAGCATTACATAATCAAGGTAAACAAGTGCTTGTGTTGGAGTGAGTCCTCATAAAACTGAATCCATCAGGCGTTGAAATGTAGCTGGAGCATTACGAAGTCCAAACGGCATACGAAGATACGTGTATACTCCTGTTGCTGTTACAAATGAAGTTTTTGCTTGATTATCTGGACGCACTGTTAACTGGTGATAACCACTTGTTAAATCGCATACTGAAAAAAGTCGACATCTGCCCAAGTAATCAAAGGTTTCCACTAAATTTGGTAAGGGGTAAATGTAGGGTGTGGTCACAGTTCGGTAATCAACACAAAAACGAAACTGTGGTTCTCCAGAAATTGATTTCTTCTTTACAATTACAACAGGCGAACACTACGGTGGGTCTGAAGGATCTTTTGGTTTTATAATTCCGGCTTATGATTGTTCTTGAACCATGTCTTCTACCAACTCTCTTTGATTGAATGGTATTCGGTAGGTTTTCTGTGTGATTGGGGCTGCATTCCCTGTATGAATACGGTGCTGAACTAAAGGAGTGACAGGTAAATTTGCACGTTCTCGGAATAAATCTGCATACTCCAACAAAACAGGCGCTAATATCTTCTGTTCATCAGCTGTCAAACGTTCTATCTTCAGTTCATTAGTAACTTCGCGGTACTGTTGCAAATATCTGTGTTTATAACTGCAGCGTTTGTTACCTCGTCTGGAATCTGTATTACATCACTTTTACTTACGCTCAGCACTTCAGCAACTTTCGTTCATCGTGGCAAAACAACATCCTCATTGCTCATATTCGTTATTGTAACCGGGACTTTTGCGACATTCTGTCTCACCATTGTAGCGACACCTACACTTCTAGCAACATAACAACGCATTGCATCCAGTAACTCACTTTTCTCGGATCGCTCAATTAATAACAAAGTTCTTTCCTTACATCGGGGTGACTTAATTTCAACGTAGATTGTCTTTCCTGCTCCCTTGGGAATTTGTTGAGTCTGATCAATTTGAACATCGACTCGGACGGTTTGAACCATTTCCTAGGTTGTAGTTGCTACGGCCTAGTCTGATCTTTCTTTCTGCGAAAAATATCTCTGCCTCGTTAGCGGACAAGAAATCAAATCCAAGTACACCGTCGTAACGCGTTTCGTTATTTGAAATTACTTGCACACTTGCTGTGTATTTTATCTTTATTTTCACCTTCATCTTGGCCTTGGACAAGAATTAATTCTGCGTCAACTTCTCCATAGTTACGTAGTTTTCCTCCATTTAATCCTCGCACTTTTAATAGCGGCGGTTTCAATTTATCCCGTTTATCTACGCCACACCACATTAATGAGGTCTGTGCTCCTGTGTCACTAAGCAGTTTGATGTTTCTCCCACGATATACAGCACCTATCACGAAGTCATTTTCGTTCTGATTTTCACTGGAACTAACAAATTGCGGACGGAGTGGTGGCCTGTACGTCCCCTTACTCGTTTAAAAATCTGGCAGATTGTCTGTTGTTCGCATTACCTTTCTTCTTGTTGCGACAATCTCTCGAAACATGACCCTACGACCCGCAACGATAGCAGATTCGATTCTCTTTACATTCCTTACGCTTGTGACCCAGCTTATTGCATCTGTAGCATCGTACTGTTGTGTTGAAAACTCTGCGTTCTTGTTTCTGCATCTCATTCGGTCGTCTTAGTGCTTCAACGAAACAAACAGCTGATTCTACAGCTTCCTGAAACGTTTTACATTGTGCCAATCGAACAGTTGCTTACTTCCTCTCCGTGCAACCCATGAATGAATGTGTCCAAAGCTATATGGACGGCTTCGAACGACTGAATGCCATTTTCATTTTCATCTTCTACTAACTCGTACGTTTGAGCGTTTCGAATTCTGTTGGCAAACTGCTCGATAGATTCGTCTCGTCTCATTCGCAAACTGTAAAGCTGCTCTCCGTAAAATCTGATCGCGTTTTTACGTATGAATCTCTGAACAACAATCGTTCTAAACTAATCGCAATCTTCTGTTTTCACGCAATTAGGCTCCGCGCTAATGAAATCTTGTGCTGCTCCCTGAATTCTTTATTTGGCAACCACTAGCTTATCGGAATCTGCCCATGATGCACCTTCAAGTTTACGAAAAAACACTTTCACATCATCTTCAGGTATCCCGCTAAACACTGGTACTGACGGCAATAATGAAAAATTTTTGCTGTAGTTGTACCTGTACCGCATGAACTATCATTTGACACGCCTTTCGGAATGTTACACTCGCTTCTTTCTGCTTTTAATTGCCGAATCTCTTCTTGCAGTTAATTGATATCAGTTATTAGATCGGCAACTTTACTCTGACTGGATAGCGACATTTCGTCTAATTTAACGCCAATGAGTCACTCAAATGTAAAATAAAAATCATTCACTGCCTTTTGTATTCTAGTACACCAACCTGGATTCCAGCGTTGGATTCCCCCCGTAGTCGGAAGATGTTCATGCTGCTGCTGCTGCTCGAAGTTCACGTTGTGCTGCACCTCTTCAGGACTGTAGATTTTCCATAATTATCCCACTCCTGACACCACTTCTGTACGGGGTTTGTTTGTGTTGTTGCCTCGGATGATAATTACACGACATATTTGTCAGTATTGGTAAGCGGTAGGTCGTTGAGGTACGGCAATACGCGAACAACGAGAAGTAAGTTTAAACAGTATTAAAAAGGCGGATTATAAAACACACACGCTACGTGCACCCATCATCACTGTGTCCGACATAAAAACTACGGTCCTATCGAAAGGCTCCATGGTGAGCTAAGAAAAGATACACATTCGCGCATGAGGCCACACCAGTTAATACGGCGCACTGGGAACGGCGGCCTGTCTCTTATTCCCTGCGTCGCACTGCGGCCGGACGCACGGGTACTGACCAAGTAAACTATCAGCATTCCAGATAGGTCGGCTGGAGGGCGCGTGTTACATACCGTACGGCTACGTACAACCTGTAGTCCCTTACACAACCTGAGGGCGGTATTTGTCTCTTACAAGGAGACAGCACGACCGTGGGGTCGGGGATTTGCCCGAAATTTTGTGTGGTGAAAGAGAACCCCTAACACCTCACGTGGTTAAAATACTAGGACGCACTACCCGGAAAATCCCGGGAAAAATCGATCCAAAGAGTCTTAGGTGAGTTATGAGTATAAATTGTTAGTCCATTACCGAGCAGCCGTCAGGCCTAGATGGTTAGCGGTTGCGTTTCTTACGCCACAGATCTCGGGCACTTTTTATTCTTCTGTTTCATTTTCTTTTGTTATTCCACCAGTTATTCAGAAAGTTTCCCAAACCTACATTATCTTTAAAAAATTAGTTACATTATTGAAGAAAAATTATTTTCTTTTTATCCGACAACACAATTCATGGCGGTGGGTTTTCCATTTTTCATCGTAAAGTATATGAGAAGAAACATTGAGTTTTTAATCAGAATAACAAAGTCGATTGGGAAACATTCAATTTTCATACATATAATCATTATAAACAAGAACCGCGGTGGTAATTATCGTAAAAACAAACAAAGTAATAATTTTTGCATCTTGTGCAACATAAAAAAGCGGATTTTTTACAGTAACAGGGCGTTTGCAATAAATCTGTACAAAAACATGCCCCATTAACATCTACGAAAATGTTTTGAGTTTCTGATAATTTTGAGGCAAACCAGGCATACTGAATCATGTCTCGGAATATTGGTGACGATAATTGATGGTGAATCATAGAATAAATTTTTATACAGTCTTCCAGCGAATTAATTTCACGATTCTTCTGTAACAATGCGCTGCAATTTTGCAAGCGCTTTATGAAATTTTTAACTTGCTTGTAAAAGTAAACATCACAAGTTTACAACAATGAAGTGCATTTTGGAGGTATGACTTTTACAGACGAAGTTGGCGTATTTTCGTCATCTTGAAAAATTGCATCAAATCTCTCCGGATTCGTTTGACCTCCCCAAGAGTCAATGAGAAGTAAATATTTACTCTCCCCAGTGTATTATTATAAATTTCTCCCGCCAATAACATAGCATCGCGAGAGATTTCTTCCGAAGATGTCGATGCAATTAAATTATTTTCCGTCAACAGCTTTTCATAATACACCACTGCGTCCTTGAATCGTAATTTTGATAGATCACTGTGAATGGATTCTTCAGGAATTTCTTCTCCTATTCCAGATGAGCCAGCAACTTCTTCCGTCGACATGTTTAACCTCGGATCGGAATAACACGTTGAAATTTGAAACAGGCACGTCTGTTCACGACGAAATCGAAAAACAAACTGCCGTTTACTTCTCACGGCTCGCGCACAGTCCTATGCGCAGATGACCGATATAATCCCAAGAGCACTCTTACAAGTCCTTTTAAACCTTGGAACCCCATAAAACGAAGTAGAACAACGAGCACGAATATTTTTCAGTGAATGAAAAACTTTACGTTCTTGAGCTAAAATAATGTTTTTAAAAAAATGTAGGTTTGAGAAACTTTTTGAATAACTGGTGGAGTAACAAAAGAAAATGAAACAGAAGAAAAACAAAGTGCCAGAGGAGGAATCGAAGCCGACTCCTGTGGCGTAAATGTGCGAGCCTTAACCATCTACGCTAGATAGCGGCTCGGCAATGGACTAACAATTTATACTCATAACGCACCTACGAAACTTTGGATCGATTTTTCTCGGGATTTTCCGGGTAGTGCGTCCTAATATTTTAGCCACGTGAGGTGTTAGGGGTCCTCTTCCACCACACAAAATTTCAGACAAATCCCCGACCCCACGGTCGTGCCGTCTCCTTGTTAGAGAAGCTTCGGCAGCGAGCCTGTTGTAAACAATCAGGAAGCAATTTCTGAGGGTGCGAGGATAACAGTAAGGTGGCAGCGGTTCATCAGTTACAAGCTACTAGAGTCCAGAGGGCTGTATTAGTCTCTAGGAGATACGTCGGCAGAGAGCCTGAAGAAAGTTATCGTAAACAATTTCCGTGTCGCATCGTCTGTGTGGCCGGCCGGTTCTATGCGCTTCAGTCTGGAACCACGCTGCTGCTACGGTCGCAGGTTCGAATCCTGCCTCGATCATGGATGTATGTGATGTCCTTAGGTTAGTTAGGTTTAAATAGTTCTAAGTCTAGGGGACTGATGACCTCAGATGTTAAGTCCCATAGTGCTTAGAGCCATTTGAACCATTTGGTTTGTGTGAGGGTGCGTGAATAACAGTGAAGGGGCAGTGGTCCATCGGGTACAAGACACGAGAATCCAGAGTACGGTATTGTCTCTTGGAGTAACGTTGGTAGCGACCTTGTAGTTACAATCGCGAAGCATTTTCTGTATCGCATCATCAGTGTGAGGGTGAGAGAATGATAGGAAAGAGGTACCGGTTCTTACGTTACAAGCTACTTGAGTCCTGATGGCGGTATTAGTCTCTTGGAGATACGTCGGGAGCGTTCCCATACAATGCAATCGCGAAACAATTTCTGTGTCTCACCGTCAGTGGGAGTTTGCGAGAATAACAGTAAAGAGGCTGTGGATCATCGGTGATAAGCTACTACTGTCCTAAGTGCGGTACTAGTCTCTTGGTCATACGCGGCAGCGAGCCTGTAGCATGCAATGGTGAAACAATTTCTGTGTCATGTGTTCAAAGTGAGGGTGTGTGTTTAAAGAAGAAAAGGCAGTAGTTCATCGTATACAAGCTAATACAGCTCTGAGCGATGTATTAGTCTCTTGGAGATAAGTCGACAGGAAGCCTGTGCTATGCAATGGCGAAGCATTTTCGGTGTCGCATCATCCAAGTGTTTCGTGTTTTAAAAAAGTGTCTCGTGTTTAAAAAGAGATTGGCAGTAGTTCACCGGTTACAAGCTACTAGAACCCTGAGAGAGGTATTAGTCTCTTGGAGATACATCGACAGGGAGCCTCTAATATGCAGTGGCGAAGCAATTTCTGTGTCGCATTGTCAAAGTGAGGTTGCGTGTTTGAAAGGAAAGGGGCAGTGGTTCAATGGTTCCAAGCTACTAGAGGCCAGACAGCGGTATCAGTTTCTTGAAGACACGTTGACAGCGTGCCTGTAGTATGCAATGGCGAAGCTATTTCTGTGAGGCATCATCAGAGTGAGGGTGCGTGTTTAAAATGAAACAGGCAGTGGTTCGTCAGATACAAGCTACTAGTGTCCTGAGAGCGGTATTAGTCTCTTGGAAATACCTCAACAGCAAGCCTACACCGGTGTGGCCGTGCGGTTCTAGGCGCTACAGTCTGGAACCGAGCGACCGCTACGGTCGCAGGTTCGAATCCTGCCTCGGGCATGGATGTGTGTGATGTCCTTAGGTTAGTTAGGTTTAATTAGTTCTAAGTTCTAGGCGACTGATGACCTCAGAAGTTAAGTCGCATAGTGCTCAGAGCCATTTGAACCAAGCAAACCTACAGGATGCAATGGCAAATTCAATTTCTGTGTCGCATTCTCATAGAGAGCGTGCTTGTTTAAATAGGAAGGGGAAGTGGTTCTTTGGATGCAAGGCACTAGAGCACTGAGAGCCGTATAAGTATCTTGGAGATATGTCGACGGCTAGCCTCTAGTATGCAATGGCTTAGCAATTTCTGTGTCGCATCGTCAAAGAGAGTGTGCGTGTTTAAAAAGAAAGGGGCAGTGGTTCATCGGTTACAAGCTCCTAGAATCCTGAGAACGGTATTAGTCACATGGAGATATCTTGGCGGCAAGCCTGAAGTATGAAATGGCGAATCAATTTCTATGTCGCATCGTTCAAGTTATGGTGCGTCTTTAAAAAGAAACTAGCAGTAGTTCACCGGAGACAAGCTACTTATGTTCTGAGAGCGGTATTAGTCTCTTGGAGATACGTCGACAGCGAACCTGTAGTATGCAATGGCGGATCAATTGCTGTGTAGCATCGTGGATGTGAGCGTGCCTGTTTAAAAAGAAAGGTGCAGCAGCTCATCGGATGCAAGCTACTAGAGTCAAGTGAGCGGTGTTAATCACTTGGACATACGTGGACACCGAGTCTGTTGTACGCAATGGCGAAGCAATTTCTGTGTTGCAAGGTCTAAGTGATGGTGCATGGCCGGCCGGAGTGGCCGTGCGGTTCTAGGCGTTGCAGTCTGGAGCCGAGCGACCGCTACGGTCGCAGGTTCGAATCCTGCCTCGGGCATGGATGTGTGTGGTGTCCTTAGGTTAGTTAGGTTTAAGTAGTTCTAAGTTCTAGGCGACTGATGACCGCAGAAATTAAGTCGCATAGTGCTCAGAGCCATTTGAACCATTTTTGATGGAGCATGTTTAGAAAGAAAGGGGTTGTGGCTCATCGGAAACAAGCTGTTATAGTCCTGAGAGAGGGGTAATAGTCTCTTGGAGATACGTCGACAGCGAGCCTGTAGTATGCAATGACGAAGCAATTTCTGAGTCGCATCGTCAAACTGAGGGTGGGTGTTTAAAAAAAAAGGCGTGGTAGTTTATCTGTCCAATCCACTAGAGTCCTGAGAGCAGTATTTGTCTCTTTGAGATATATCGACAGCGAGCCTGCTGTATGCAATGGTGAAGCAATTTCTGTGTTGCATCATCAAAGTGAGGGTGCGTGTTTAAAGAAGAAATGGCAGTGGTTCATCGTATACAAGCTAATACAGCTCTGAGCGATGTATTAGTCTCTTGGAGGTACGTCGACAGGGAGCCTATACTATACAATAGCGAAGCAATTTCTGTGTTTTAGTGTTAATGTGAGGATCTTTTTTTTTAAAAGAAACGGGCCGTCGTTCATCAGATATATGGTACTAGATTCCTGTGAGTGGTATTAGTCTCTTGGAGATACATCGACAGCGGGCATGTAGTATGCGAGGGCGAAGCAATATTTGTGTCTTATTGTCAAAGTGAGGGTGATTGTTTAAAAAGAAAGTAGCTGTGGTTCTTTGGATATATGGTACAAGATTCCTAAGAGCGGTGTTAGTCTCTTGGAGATACGTCGACAGCGAGTCGTGTAATATGCAATTGCGAAGCAATTTCTGTGTCGCATCGTGAAAGCGAGGACGCGTGTTTAAAACGAAAGGTGCAGTGATTCACTGGAGACAAGCTACTAGTGTCCCGAGAGCGGTGTTAGTCTCTTGGAGATACGGAGATACATCGACAGTGAGCGTATAGTATGCAATGGCGAAGCAGTTTCTGTGACGCTTCGTGAAAGTGAGGGCGCGTGTTTAAAACGAAAGGTGCAGTGATTCACTGGAGACAAGCTACTAGTGTTCTGAGAGCGGTATTAGTCTTTTGCAGACACGTCAACAGCATGCCTGTAGTATGCAATGGCGAAGCAATTTCTGTGTTGCTTCGGCAGTGTTATTGTGCGTGTTTAAAAAGAGGCAAAACAATTTCTGTATCATAATGTCAAAGGGAGGATGCATGTTTAAAAATAAAGTGGCAGAGGTTCATCGGATATAAGCTACTAGAGTCCTGAGTGCGGTATTTGTCTCTTGGAGATACGTCGACAGCGAGCCTGTAATATGAAATCGAGCGAATGAGAGCGAAAACGCCAAAAACTGTTGACCCAGAAGTCCCTACTCCGGGGAGCTCGAGGGGTGGGGCTAAATGACGTATAACAATAATGTTGCAAGCCATATTTGGCAGAGCAGTTACGTTTAGCTTTCAGCTGAACAATGTTGATACCAAATACGGACTTAGTGCAACTGCGCCTTAGGTGCAGTAGAGGGGCCCTAACTAACCCGTGATTGGCAGGTGCCTGCAAGAGCCTGCAACCTGCGGGATTGGCTGGGTGGCTTTAAGTGGGAAAAACAGTGCTCCTACGCGACTATTTAAAACCCCTAGATTCCGCATTTTGGCGGAGTTCTCAGTCAGACGAACTGGACGCCGAATCCGCGTCCGTTTACTCCAGCCTCGGTCCAGCTCCGCGTAAGTCTGCTCTCTCACTTGGAGTGCCTCAGTGAACAGTGTCACATTCAGTATGTTTTGTTTTGCAACTAAGTTGTTGCCTTAAGATGCTGCTAGCGTTTGCTACTGTGGTTAGCATCCATTCGTGGGACTTCTGCATTGGTTTCTGTTGTAACAGTGTTATTCATGCTTTTTCTAACACTAGAACTAGCCTCCAGAGTATTAGTTAGTACTGTCTGGAATAAACAACTATTTCAAAACCCTGTTTGTCCAAGAGTCTCCACAACGAGTTCCCTACCAAGTCTCACCACCTGCATTTCTAGTAAATGCCTGTACCAGTGTTGGCACAGATAGAAGAAAACAATCAAATGAATTCACTGTGAATTCTCCTTCTGCCTTCTGCTCTGTACCACTCGGGAGCGCAGACTGACCAGTTACCCTTTTTCTTCCTCTCCCACCTATGTCAGGACACGACATAGGAACAATATTTTGGTGTCAGATGTGGGGTTGTTTTCGGTGGAACTGATTTTTGAGATAGGTAGACACTTCGTTCCTGCTCAGACCGAGATCTTGACTGGACTGACGGCTTTGAGACTATGTTGGACGTAGCATTGGCAATCCAGTGAGAGCAGACGGAGCGATAAGAACTGAAAAAAGAAGAGGCCGAACTTCGTAGCCGGACGCCGGAAGACGGGGCCAGGGCAACCTGTCTTCACGACTACCGACACCGCAGACGTCGCGGGAGTGGCGGAACGCCAACGAGACGGGGCAGTGTCGCGGTCCTGGGAGGACCACCAGGGCAACGCAGCCACGACACCGCGCCAGGGTAGCACAGAGGTACGTCCTTCAAGCGTCGGCAGGCGCCTCCAGCAGCGGCAGCGGCTTCAGCGGCTGCAGGCTACACGGCACCACGCCCGGCCCAAGAGAACGCAGTGCCAGACAGGCGACAGCAACTCGGCTCCAAGAACAGCACGTCGGCACGTATCTGCGCGTACCAGAACAGCGCAGCGCCTCTACTCAGCACGTCGAATCACAAACACCATCAGTCATGACGATCCCTAACTCTGCCGTTACTGAGAGCGGACTGGCTACGGTTAGTATTTCAATAAGAGACGAGTTAAAGTTGATCCTTCAGGCCTTTGATGGCACTAAGTCAACATTAAATGAATTTATAAATAATGTAGGCATAGCCTTTGAACTAGTACGTGAAGCAGATCGTCCTGTCATTTTAAAATTTGTCAAAACAAGGATCCAGGGTCCTGCACAAAGCAAATTGCTCGTACGCGAACTACCTTCCACATGGGCGGAAGTAAGAGCCATTTTGTTAGACAATTGCGCATCCACGAGCACGTTAGATTTTTATGCCTGTAGCACGTTTCCGAGTAGGCAGTCAAAGGGAGAATCAATTGCATATTGGGCTAGTAATGTAGATTCGCTTCAACATCAATTTCGTGAAGCTGTACAGGTGCCATGCCAGCGTCAGAACTGGCGGGGTCTGTGGCGTTAGTAGGAAAATTAAGCAGAGCAGTATTCTTTCAGGGGATCTATGATGAGCTTATACAGGCAATTGTGCGTGCAAGGGGCGAAAACATTACTCTGACTGAAGCTGCCGAGTGCGCTTTGACGGAAGAGTAAGCATTTATGTCCACCAAGGAAAAAGGATTTAATGACAGCAGTCAGCAGGGCAAAATGGGGAAAGCTACTCTCAAGTGTTTTACCTGTGGTCGTGTAGGGCATACCTCAAAGGCTTGCAGGCGTAATATCAGGTGCAAGACTTGTGGGAAATTAGACCATTTAACGCGAGACTGCCGACTTGAGAAACGGATTCGCAAAGTCGAATCGGCGCAAGTGTGTCGAGAATCAGAGACGTCAAAAACAGATAGATGTTGAAGTTGCAATTTATTAGGACATCGAGGTCCCTGCAAGAAAGCGAAATCAGTTGCGTGTTTTGCGTGTAATAGACACATGGCTAGAGAATGTACAGAGAACTCAGGGTCACCTGTGAAAAGTGAGAAGCAGAGAAACAACCGGAAAGCATAATATTACAGTCGCCTTATGCTGAACTTGGGAAGGTATTTAATGTCGACTGTGAGAGTAAAAATGAGTTTGTACAAAAGTGCCCCTAGAGTACAGAAAGTCTGTTAAAATTGCTTCTAGGTAATGGAGCTCAGATTAGTTTATTTAAAATGAAGTATCTGCAAGACCAGGTCGGGTATAGACCGCATACACACGTGTGGGACAGCAGTCTTATATCTTGAAATAGATCACGAGTTAAGAGTAAAACATAAGTGTCATCTGGTAGGAGATGAATTGGATATTCTCTACGCTGGTTTAATTGGAAGAGACTTCTTTACGAGGTATGGCGTACTGATTGACTACGCAAGAGGAACATTGTGGATTAAGGACAGATCCACTACACTGTGTGTGGGGGAGGAGACACCTAGCCCACGTACACAAGAGCTGGGGCTTAAGGGGCCGCCGATGGAATATGAAACTGCAGAGAGAGAATGCAGTACACAGGATACCGGTAGACAGACGTGTCGCCGACAAGAAAAAGTCGCTACCGAGCCTAGGACAGGCCAGGTGGGAAAAATTAGAGTTAGATCCTCACGAGGAGAGGATTTTGAGGATAGATGTTGCAGATACTAGCCTAGTGGAAGGCATTGTGGAAAAGCAAGAATTGCAAGAAGGAGTGTACCTCCCAGAAGCGTTGGTGAGAATAAGAACAGGCTCTTGTTTAATTAATATGTTAAATACACGAGACGAGGCGATTTCTCTTGAGATGCCTCGGTTTAAAGTGGAGGGAGTTCCACAGTTCAGCGCTAGTCCGCAGCGGACCGTGCGTAACATAGAAGTCTCGAGCAAGAAAAAGTCGAGAACCAGTTTACTGAAGGAGAATTTACGATTGGATCATTTAAATGATGTAGAAAAACAGTCGATAATAGACTTGCGTTCTGCGTATAATGATATTTTCCATCTGCCTTTAGACAAGTTGACATATACAGAGACGCTTCGACATAGGATACAATTGATTCCTGAGGCACAGAGGCGAATTATTTGTTCCTACCCGTACCGAATCCTGGAAGCGCAGAAAGAAGCATTGCAATAAGAGATAAATCAAATGTTAGAGGACGATATAATCGTTCCTTCCACCAGCCCTTTCAACTTTCCTTTAATTATGATTCAAAAAAAAAATTGGATGCATCAGGTAAAAAAAAAATGGCGAGTAGTCACGGACTTCCGGAAGCTAAATGAAATTACTGTCAACACAGTCTTCCCACTTCCGTGTATACATGAAATTCTGGATGGCTTAGGCAAAGCAAAATATTTTTCAACTCTTGGTTTGGCAAAAGGATATTATCAGGTGTTATTAGAAGAAAAAGATAGAGAACTTACAGCTTTTAGTATACCATATGCTCATTATATATATAAAAGGATGCCCATGGGTCTTCGTTCAGCACCTTCCACCTTCCAAAAATTGATGAATGCCGTATTAACGGGGTTTCAGGGTGTCAAGATGTTTATTTATGTAGATGACATAGTAGTTTTTGGTCCATCTCTGGCAGAGCACAATACCCGATTGGGTGAAGCCTTCGAGAGACTAAGGCAACATAAATTGAAGTTGCAGGTTGATAAATGTGAATTTTTAAGGAAGGAAGTCACATATTTGGGGCATGTTTTGACTGCAGATGGATTAAAACCGGATCCAAACAAGTTGTAAGCAGTGGCGAGGTTTCCGCAGCCACAAACAACAAAAGAATTGAAATCTTTTATTGGATTAATAGGGTATTATCGGCGTTTCTTGAGTGACTTCAGCAAAGTGGCAAAACCACTCCATGAATTATTAAAAAAGGGTGTTAAGTATGAATGGGGCGCAGAGAAAGAAAATGCATTCCAAATGCTAAAAGGGAAGCTACTTAACCCCCCGATATTACAATATCCAGATTTTTCAAAAAAGTTTATCATTACAACTGATGCGAGTTCATTTGCGACAGCATCTGTTCTATCACAAGGAGAAATAGGCAAAGACCTCCCCGTGGCCTTTGCATCCAGAAGCCTAAACAATGCAGAGCGAAATTATAGTACAACTGAACGGGAATTATTGGCAGTGGTTTGGGCTGTCAAACATTTCAGATCGTATGTGTTTGGTCGCAAGTTCACCATCTGTACTGATCACAAGCCATTACAGTGGATCGGAAATACACTCCTGGAAATGGAAAAAAGAACACATTGACACCGGTGTGTCAGACCCACCATACTTGCTCCGGACACTGCGAGAGGGCTGTACAAGCAATGATCACATGCACGGCACAGTGGACACGCCAGGAACCGCGGTGTTGGCCGTCGAATGGCGCTAGCTGCGCAGCATTTGTGCACCGCCGCCGTCAGTGTCAGCCAGTTTGCCATGGCATACGGAGCTCCATCGCAGTCTTTAACACTGGTAGCATGCCACGACAGTGTGGACGTGAACCGTATGTGCAGTTGACGGACTTTGAGCGAGGGCGTATAGTGGGCATGCGGGAGGCCGGGTGGAGGTACCGCCGAATTGCTCAACACGTGGGGCGTGAGGTCTCCACAGTACATCGATGTTGTCGCCTGTGGTCGGCGGAAGGTGCACGTGCCCGTCGACCTGGGACCGGACCGCAGCGACGCACGGATGCACGCCAAGACCGTAGGATCCTACGCAGTGCCTTAGGGGACCGCACCGCCACTTCCCAGCAAATTAGGGACACTGTTGTTCCTGGGGTATCGGCGAGGACCATTCGCAACCGTCTCCATGAAGCTGGGCTACGGTCCCGCACACCGTTAGGCCGTCTTCCGCTCACGCCCCAACATCGTGCAGCCCGCCTCCAGTGGTGTCGCGACAGGCGTGAATGGAGGGACGAATGGAGACGTGTCGTCTTCAGCGATGAGAGTCGCTTCTGCCTTGGTGCCAATGATGGTCGTATGCGTGTTTGGCGCCGTGCAGGTGAGCGCCACAATCAGGACTGCATACGACCGAGGCACACAGGGCCAACACCCGGCATCATGGTGTGGGGAGCGATCTCCTACACTGGCCGTACACCACTGGTGATCGTCGAGGGGACACTGAATAGTGCACGGTACATCCAAACCGTCATCGAACCCATCGTTCTACCATTCCTAGACCGGCAAGGGAACTTGCTGTTCCAACAGGACAATGCACGTCCGCATGTATCCCGTGCCACCCAACGTGCTCTTGAAGGTGTAAGTCAACTACCCTGGCCAGCAAGATCTCCGGATCTGTCCCCCATTGAGCATGTTTGGGACTGGATGAAGCGGCGTCTCGCGCGGTCTGCACGTCCAGCACGAACGCTGGTCCAACTGAGGCGCCAGGTGGAAATGGCATGGCAAGCCGTTCCACAGGAGTACATCCAGCATCTCTACGATCGTCTCCATAGGAGAATAGCAGCCTGCATTGCTGCGAAAGGTGGATATACACTGTACTAGTGCCGACATTGTGCATGCTCTGTTGCCTGTGTCTATGTGCCTGTGGTTCTGTCAGTGTGATCATGTGATGTATCTGACCCCAAGAATGTGTCAATAAAGTTTCCCCTTCCTGGGACAATGAATTCACGGTGTTCTTATTTCAATTTCCAGGAGTGTATTAACTATCCGTCCTCACGTTTAATGAAGATGAGACTGAAATTAGAAGAATACGATTACGAAATTGTGTATAAAAAGGGGAAAAATAGTCAAGTTGCTGAGGCACTCTCGAGAGAGAGAGAGTTCAGGGCGTCTGATAACCGCCCGGACAGCGACAGTAGCCTAGGTCAGTGCATGACCGGAGAGGCAGCCATAGAGCAGGCCTCGGACTCACAAGGAGACCGTGCATCAGCGGAGACAATTACGGCGGAAGGTATAAACAAAAGTGAGGAAACACCGGTAGGTCAGGTAGACGAACAACAGGAAATAATTGATGCAGAAAAAGCGAAAATTTTGCGAGAATTCCATGAAGCACCCATAGGTGGTCATCAAGGGACCGTGAGAACCCACGATCGTATACGAAAATACCGAACGTTGCCCGGTATGAAGAAGGACATTGAGGACTATATTAGAAAATGCCCCAGTTGCCAGAAAAACAAAATAACGCAGAATAAGAGAAAAATGCCTTTGGTTATAACACCAACGCCGCAAGGCGTATTTGAACGGTGTGATATTGACATTGTCGGCCCATTAACGGTAACCGAGAGAAACAAAACGTATATACTGACATTTCAAGAGGCGCTAACGAAGTTCATTGTGGCCGAACCCATAGAAAAACAGGACGCAGACACTGTGGCTCGCGTCCTCGTGGAAAAAATAATTTTGAAATTTGGAATGCCTTCGGTAATATTCAGTGATAACTGCAACAACTTCTTGAGTGACACGCTAAAGAGAGTGTGCAAAATGTTAAGGATTGACAGAGTACAAACTTCTTGTTACCATCCGCAGTCGAACGGCGCTTTGGAAAGGTCGCACCGCACTATAACAGAATTCCTAAGACATTATATCAACAGAAATCAAACAGACTGGGACGACTGGCATCAATTCGCTGTCTTCGTGTTCAATATCACACACCATTGTGCAACCAATTATACCCCCCATGAGTTGTTTTTCGGTAGAGAATGCAACATACCTGGAACCTTGCGAAGAGATCCCACAGGTGTTACGATGATTATGAGTTGGGTTGTTTGTGGGAAGAGACCAAACTGCGAGGTCATCGGTCTCATCGGATTAGGGAAGGACGGGGAAGGAAGTCGGCCGTGCCCTTACACAGGAACCATCCCGGCATTTGCCTGGAGCGATTTAGAGAAATCACGGAAAACATAAAGCAGGATGGCCGGTCGCGGGATTGAACCGTCGTCCTCCCGAATGCGAGTCCAGTGTGCTGACCACAGCGCCACCTCCGCTCGGTGGTGATTATGTTCTTGAATTAAAAGAGAAAATGAGGCAAATGCACCAGTGCGCAAGGTATCATAAAAAACGGCGCAAACAGGAAAATAAGGAATACTATGATAGAACGAAGAACCCAAAAGACTTCAAAACAGGTGATCAGCTTCTGTTGTGCGATGGAAGCGTCAGAAGAGGTAGAAGTAAGTTAGACACCCAGTGGCATGGTCACCTTCACGGCAGTAGGGACAAAAGGACGAATGTAGTTAGCCGTTTAAAAAGAAACAAAATTTTAACAGTACATGCCAACAGATTAAAGGAATTCTACTAAAACCAGATTTTGTCGACATTACAGATGAGGAAACTGTACCTGCTGAACTGTAGCGCCGCCGTGTACATCCTCGGACACTATCAAGATTTTAGCGTGGAAAAGTTTCATTCGTCCCCAGGCTTGTATTATGACAGCAATGGCAAGGTACAGATCTACAGTGTGACGTGGAAAATCGTGAGTTATATTCATTTAGGAGAACTCCAAGCTAAAGCTGGTGAAATAGAGAGATTTGCACATTTATCTATAAATTATTGTAAACAGAAATTTACCAGTCTGGGAATTGGTGATCGGGAATGTATAGCCTTTGAACAGGCTTTAGAATGGCATGTCCGAAAGATACGAACTGCACAAGGTCTAATTGGGCAATTAACTAGGCATGAGACACGTAGAAAAAGAGGTGTCTTAAATTTTGTGAGATAAATCAGTAAAATTCTGTTTGGAACCTAAGAGGAACAGAATGCCTCATTTTTCTAATCAAAGATTGATTTAATTGAAAGCGAACAGAGACAGTTGCTTAAGCTGACAAAAGTTACCGTACTGAAAGCCACTTTGACAAGTTTCAATCACACAGTATATAGACTTGCACGTAACGAAGAAATTTCTGTCAAGAACATGGAGAAACTTCATAGATACATGAACGAATATGCTAATAGCACAGACCAAAAAATACAACACTTAACTGTTCTTACTACTGTTAATGAATAACTGATACAGTTGGTATCAATATTTATGGAATTAGAACGGGAATACGAGATGTTAATTTCTGCAATCGTAAACGCACAAAAAGGAATACTGGAACCTGATATAATTAATCCAGTTCAAATAATTACATTTAATTCGGGATGACATAAAGATAAGAAGTTCCCAATTGCGCTCGCAGAATAGAGTGGGTGCCAGCTGCTACGCATAACTGATGTTGATGCTTTCTTGTCAGGCAATATACTATGTACTAAATGTTCCATTAGTGGAAAATGAGTTGTTCAATTTATACAAAGTGTTACCTTTACCTTCAGAAGTAGATGGAAATAAGCTAAGCAGCATTCCTCCCCCCCCCCCCCCCCCCCTTCATGACCCATGGACCCTGCCGCTGGTGGGGAGGCTTGCATGCCTCAACGATACAGATAGCCGTACCGTAGGTGCAACCACAACGGAGGGGTATCTGTTGAGCGGCCAGACAAACGTGTGGTTCCTGAAGAGGGGCAGCAGCCTTTTCAGTAGTTGCAGGGGCAACAGACTGGATGATTGACTGATCTGGCCGGGGGCTCTCATCCGAGATGTGGAGGAGGCCCTGCCGGCGGCGATAGAGAGCACGGGGTGCACCCGACTGCAGATTGTTGCTCATGTCGGCACCAATGACTCCTGCCGTCTGGGTTCAGAGGTCATCCTCAGTTCGTACAGGCGGTTGGCGGAATTGGTGAAGGCGGAAAGCCTCGCTCGCGGGGTGGAATCTGAGCTAACTATTTGTAGTATCGTTCCCAGAACCGATCGCGGTCCTCTGGTTTGGAGATGAGTGGAAGGCTTAAACCAGAGGCTCAGACGATTCTGCGGAGATCTGGGGTGGAAATTTCTCGACCTCCACTATCGGGTGGAGAAATGTAGGGTCCCCCTGAATAGGTCCGGCGTGCACTACACGCCGGAAGCGGCTACAAGGATAGCGGAGTACGTGTGGAGTGCACATGGGGGTTTTTTAGGTTAGAGAATTCACTCCCTAGGCCCGACAAGGCGCTTCCTGAGACGCGGCAAGGTAGAAGTTGGCAAAATGCAACAGGGAATAACAATATTAATGTGCTAATAGTAAACTGCAGGTGCGTCTATAGAAAGGTCCCAGAACTTCTCTCATTAATAAACGGTCACAACGCCCATATAGTACTAGGGACAGAAAGTTGGCTGAAACCAGACGTAAATAGAAATGAAATCCTAAACTCAGATTGGAATGTATACCGCAGAGACTGGCTGGACAGTGAAGGAGGAGGAGTGTTCATAGCGATAAGAAGTGCAATAGTATCGAAGGAAATTGACGGAGATCCGAAATGTGAAATGATTTGGGTGAAGGTCACGGTTAAAGCAGGCCCAGACATGGTAATTGGATGTCTCTATAGGCCCCTTGGCTCAGCAGTTGTTGTGGCTGAGCACCTGAAGGATAATTTGGAAAGTATTTCGAGTAGATTTCCCCACCACGTTATAGTTCTGGGTGGAGATTTTGATTTGCCGGATATAGACTGGGAGACTCAAACGTTCATAACGGGTGGCAGGGACAAAGAATCCAGTGAAATTTTTTAAAGTGCTTCATCTGAAAACTACCTTGAGCAGTTAAACAGAGAACCGACTCGAGGCGATAACATATTAGACCTTCTGGTGACAAACAGACCAGAACTATTTGAAACAGTTAACGCAGAACAGGGAAACAGCGATCATAAAGCGGTTACTGCATCGATGATTTCAGCCGTAAATAGAAATATTAAAAAAGGTAGGAAGATTTTTCTGTTTAGCAAAAGTGACAAAAAGCAGATTACAGAGTACCTGGCGGCTCAACACAAAAGTTTTGTCTCAAGTACAGATAGTGTTGAGGATCAGTGGACAAAGTTCAAAACCATCGTACAATATGCGCTAGATGAGAATGCGCCAAGCAAGATCGTAAGAGATGGAAAAGAGCCACCGTGGTACAACAACCGAGTTAGAAAACTGCTGCGGAAGCAAAGGGAACTTCACAGCAAACATAAACATAGCCAAAGCCTTGCAGACAAACAAAAATTACGAGAAGCGAAATGTAGTGTGAGGAGGGCTATGCGAGAGGCGTTCAATGAATTCGAAAGTAAAGTTCTATGTACTGACTTGGCAGAAAATCCTAAGAAATTTTGGTTTTATGTCAAAGCGGTAGGTGGATCAAAAACAAAATGTCCAGACACTCTGTGACCAAAATGGTACTGAAACAGACGATGACAGACTAAAGGCCGAAATACAAAATGTCTTTTTCCAAAGCTGTTTCACAGAGGAAGACTGCACTGTAGTTCCTTCTCTAGATTGTCGTACAGATGACAAAATGGTAGATATCGAAATAGACGACAGAGGGATAGAGAAACAATTAAAATCACTCAAAAGAGGAAAGGCCGCTGGACCTGATGGGATACCAGTTCGATTTTACACAGAGTACGCGAAGGAACTTGCCCCCCTTCTTGCAGCGGTGTACCGTAGGTCTCTAGAATAGCGTAGCGTTCCAAATGATTGGAAAAGGGCACAGGTCATCCCCATTTTCAAGAAGGGACATCGAACAGATGTGCAGAACTATAGACCTATATCTCTAACGTCGATCAGTTGTGAAATTTTGGAACACGTATTATGTTCGAGTTTAATGACGCAACATTGCTACTTCAATTTTTGAATCACTCAAACTGTCCACCAAAGGGTGTAGTAACCTCATTTCAACCATTCTTTCATCCAAGAAATTTAGTTAAGTTTGCACTCAATATAATTTGTTATTCATTGCGCCACAGATATATGCGAGGGTGTGGTGAAGTGGCTTTGGGGGGGGAGTGGCCCACAAATCCCCTAATTTAGAAAAGTTAACTCGTATTGACTGGCAGAGATAATTGAATACCACAACGCTCATGGTTATTGTCTGTGACAATGCTGTATTCAAATTATGAATCCAGTTAAAAAGTGCTTTAAAACAAAAAAGTGGTAATTTTAATAAGATAATATGAAAAGGGAGTGTCTCTTGTTCATGATTAATAAGACAGCTTTATAAAATATAGGTATTAAGCTGGGCATCTATGATGCCCATTTGCCTATGATAGTTAAAAGTCTCTTTTATGTTAAAATTATCCACAAATAATAAGATTTAGTGCAAAATCGGCATGCAGTGTCGGAAGTTGATTAAAAAGCCATTGAAACAACATTTACTTATCCCTGTGTGATTCTTGTGTGTTGAGGAAAAGTGACGTTGACTTCAAATGGCTCTGAGCACTATGGGAGTTAACATCTATGGTCATCAGTCCCCTAGAACTTAGAACCATTTAAACCTAACTAACCCAAGGACAGCACACAACACCCAGACATCACGAGGCAGAGAGAATCCCTGACCCCGCCGGGAATCGAACCCGGGTACCCGGGCGTGGGAAAAGGGACGTCGGTTTGAGAAATGATGTAAATGAATAGAAACGGGTAGCTTTCTGAGTAGAGGCGGAACAGGATCAAATAGACAAAAAGATGAGGCGTAGTGGAAGTCCTTAGATATCTTCAGAGGTACTCTGCTTCAAGTAGATGATCCCATGGTGTATTCACTGCTCTTCCCCTGAAAAGGTATTACGTAATGTCACATTTTATTATGGTTAAAACTGTATCAGATACTTTGGTTACTGTGCCGTACATAGGAACCAAAGACATGGCTCCTTGCGTAAGAAAAGCGACCATTATAACTGAATTATCTCTGACGGTTTTATTCTCACTGTTGTTGAATGTAATGTTAACGAATCCGATTTTTTGAATGGAAAGTTAATCAACCCAATTTTGACTGTAATGTTAATGAGCCCAATTTTGTTTATCCTATGATCAAGATGAAGGAAACTTTCTCACACGAAGAAAATGTATGGCCTTCACCACACTTCCCTCATGTTATACATTGGAAAATTTTTGTACATATGCATAACTGAGTGAGATAGGCCATGAACCCTTAACTTCATCCATGATTCATAATGAAGATGATCCACATGTTTGAAAAACAAGACTCTAATCATCCTGAAGGACGTTAGCATTGATTGGCTACCTCTCAGTCCTGCTTTGGACACCTCGATTCCCATTTGTATTATGAAGCGTATCATCTCTCTGCTAATGCACTCTGTCTTCAGGCCACGAGTGGCCTTCCTGGACCATCCTCAGTGGAGGATGCGGATAGGAGGGGCGTGGGTTCAGCACAGCGCTCTCCCGGTCGTTATGATGGTATTCTTGACCGAAGCCGCTACTATTCGGTCGAGTAGCTCCTCATTTGGCATCACGACGCTGAGTGCATCCCGAAAAATGGCAACAGCGCATGGCGCCTGCATGGTCACCCATCCAAGAGCTGACAACGCCCGACAGCGCTTAACTTCGATGATCTCACGGGAACTCTCTGGTAATGGGGCCAACATAATATTAATATACAGCGTGCATTGCAATCTGCAGGAGCAAGGTTATTATCTGACCTAAAACAAGTCTTGTTATATTTACATCAAAATCGAGGTCCATCATCCTATTTGTAGAATCAAAATGTGACGCAGACTATCCAGGTCTATCTACATAACACCAATGAGCCCAGATAACTTACCACAACCTCATGTTTTTTGGATTTTTCTGAAATATATGTAATTAATAGGCGACATTGTGTTGCGAAGATTTGTACAATCTACATAGAAATTTGCCCTCAGTTGTTTCCTTATCGTATTTACATACTGAGATGTTTATGGTAGCATTAACTGCAGGGCTCTTGTAAACAGCGTTGATCAAATTATCTGAATACACTGGAAGATCAGGCATAACAACGTTGTGGTACCTGTTTGTGTGTGCCAACAGGTCAACTGATGCAGCAGAATAATATATGAACAGAATATATTTGGCAATGCTAAGGTGTCAAATAGGAACAGGATGCATCTCTTTTATGCTAATGGGTAAGATATGTATTTCAAATTGTGTAGAGTTAAGACAAAAGACTTTCCTAGATTTGATAATCACTTGTAATCAATCTTAATTTAGTCTGGAAGTTAATCCTTACTTGATATTCATACTATTCAGGTTTTCAGAAAGACAAAAGAAAGATTTTATTGCCATAATTAAACCTTTACAGAGACGCAGCAATCTGTCATCACTAACTAGCGTAGTTTCAACGTATCCAAGAGTCTCTTTTATAGTATTCTTCTGAGTTGCAAGACTGTTCGTATCTGTGTTGTGGATTTGGAATCATTTATCTTTTCAAGGTGGAGTTCAATACACCAGAGATATCATTAATGACTTGAATAGTGATTCGTGTAGAACTAACTCCAAGGTCTGAAAGTGTTAATCATGAAAATGGGAATGATACCATACATTCTTCCTCGCTTATCCAGTTACACGAAAGCGTACTTAGGTGATGTAGTGTACAATTGTTAGGTCACTCTTTTGCTGTTAACAAAGGCTATGGTAGAGGAACTCTTCTATTTTTCAAACTGTTATGTAGCACAATGCCTCTGTCAGTGAAATAGCTCCACTGCAGCTTTAACGGATATGGTGTGCTGAAGAAATCCAACATGTTCTCTGTGTCATCTGCTTGATAAAGAAAATGTTTTATTTGTATGTTTTTCTCCATCCATACCATATGTGACAGGTACAGCATATGTTACAGATTCTTAGACAGCCTTGATGATGCCCTGAAGCAAACTACTAGTTATGACAGTATAGTAATTGTGACAAACCAGTTGCTCATACAACACTTGAATCATGACAAACTAAACGTTGGAATGTGGACCGACAACTGTGTCCTTCAACGAAAATTGTAGGACATCTTCGAGGTTACCAGATCTGCCGTTAAATTCCTTAATGCATTTGTGAAGAGTTTCCCTGCATGGCAAAGGTATTGGTCGCTTTTACAACTAAGCATATAATTTTGGGTAGTGCTCTTGACTGCAATGTGTGGGCAGTGTCTTCTGAATTCTATGTTAGCCTCTGTTTCTGCATACCAGATGTCACATAAGTGTTGACAATGTTGGGTCAAAGTGTTTTCTACCAGCACAAATATGACAGGTAGTTTTAACTTCCAGATTGGTTAACCCATTTGTCCCACCACCCATGAACCATTGACATTGCCACTACTGGTGGGGAGGCTTGCGTGCCTCAGTGATACAGATATCCGTACAGTAGGTGCAACCACAACAGAGGGGTATCTGTTGAGAGGCCAGACAGACTGGTGGTTCCTGAAGAGGGCAACAGCCTTTTCAGTAGTTACAGGGGCAACAGTCTGGATGATAGACTAATCTGGCCTTGTGACATTAACCAAAACAGCCTTGCCGTGCTGGTACTCTGAATGGCTGAAAGCAAGGGGAAACTAAAGCCATAATTTTTCCTGAGGGTTTGCAGCTTTACTATATGGTTAAACGATGATGGCTTCCTCTTGGGTAAAATATTCCAGAGGTAAAATTGTCCCCCATTTGGATCTCCGGGTGGGGTCTACCCAGGAGGACGTCGTTAACGTCATTATCAGAAGGAAGAAAACTGGCGTTCTATGGATCAGAGCGTGGAATGTCTGCTCCCTTAATCGGGTAGGTAGGTTAGAAAATTTAAAAAGGGAAATGGGTAGGTCAAAGTTAGATATAGTTGGAATTAGTGAAGTTCGGTGGCAGGAGGAACAAGAGCCGGCCGAAGTGGCCGTGCGGTTAAAGGCGCTGCAGTCTGGAACCGCAAGACCGCTACGGTCACAGGTTCGAATCCTGCCTCGGGCATGGATGTTTGTGATGTCCTTAGGTTAGTTAGGTTTAACTAGTTCTAAGTTCTAGGGGACTAATGACCTCAGCAGTTGAGTCCCATAGTGCTCAGAGCCATTTGAACCATTTTTGAGGAACAAGACTTCTGGTCAGGAACTGCAGAAGTAGGTTTAGTAACATCATCATCATCATCATCATCATTTAAGACTGATTATGACTTTCAGCGTTCAGGAGCATAGCGTTCAAGAGCATAGCCCCCTTATAAAATTCCTCCACAATCCCCTATTCAGTGCTAACATTGGTGCCTCTTCTGATGTTAATCCTATTACTTCAAAATCATTCTTAACCAAATCCAGGTACCTTCTCCTTGGTCTGCCCTGACTCCTCCTACCCTCTACTGCTGAACCCATGAGTCTCTTGGGTAACCTTGCTACTCCCATGCGTGTAACATGACCCCACCATCTAAGCCTGTTCGCCCTGACTGCTACATCTATAGAGTTCATTCCCAGTTTTTCTTTGATTTCCTCATTGTGGACACCCTTCTGCCATTCTTCCCATCTACTAGTACCTACAATCATCCTAGCTACTTTCATATCCGTAACCTCAACCTTGTTGATAAGGTAACCTGAATCCACCCAGCTTTTGCTCCCATACAACAAAGTTGGTCGAAAGATTGAACGCTGCACAGATAACTTAGCCTTGGTACTGACTTCCTTCTTGCAGAAGAGAGTAGATCGTAGCTGAGCGCTCACTGCATTAGCTTTGCTACACCTCGCTTCCAGTTCTTTCACTATGTAGCCATCCTGTGAGAATATGCATCCTAAGTACTTGAAACCGTCCACCTGTTTTAACTTTGTTCCTCCTATTTGGCACTCAATCCGTTTATATTTCTTTCCCACTGATATTACTTTCGTTTTGGAGATGCTAATCTTCATACCATAGTCCTTACATTTCTGATCTAGCTCTGAAATATTACTTTGAAAACTTTCAATCTAATCTGCCATCACAACTAAGTCATCCGCATATGCAAGACTGCTTATTTTGTGTTCAGATATCTTAATCTCACCCAGCCAGTTTATTGTTTTCAACATATGATCCATAAATAATATGAACAACAGTGGAGACAGGTTGCAGCCTCGTCTTACCCCTGAAACTACTCTGAACCATGAACTCAATTTACCGTCAACTCTAACTGCTGCATGACTATCCATGTAAAGACCTTTAATTGCTTGTAAAAGTTTGCCTCCTATTCCATAATCTCGTAGAACAGACAATAACTTCCTCCTAGGAACCCGGTCATATGCCTTTTCTAGATCTATAAAGCATAGATACAATTCCCTGTTCCACTCATAACACTTCTCCATTATTTGCCGTAAGCTAAAGATTTGGTCCTGACAACCTCTAAGAGGCCTAAACCCACGCTGATTTTCATCCAATTGGTCCTCAACTAATACTCGCAATTTCCTTTCAACAATACCTGAGAAGATTTTACCCACAACGCTGATTAAAGAGATACCTCTGTAGTTGTTACAATCTCTTCTGTTTCCATGTTTAAAGATTGGTGTGATTACTGCTTTTGCCCAGTCTGATGGAACCTGTCCTGACTCCCAGGCCATTTCAATTTTCCTGTGTAGCCATTTAAGACCTGACATTCCACTGTATTTGATGAGTTCCGACTTAATTTCATCCACCCTAGCTGCTTTATTGCACTGAAATCTATTGACCATTTTCTGCTCTTCCTCAGATGTGATCCTAGTTCCATCATCATTCCTATCCCATTCTATCTCGAAATCTGAAACATTACTGATCGTATTTTCACCTACATTGAGCAACTCTTCAAAATATTCCCTCCATCTGCCCAAGGCATCCACAGGATTCACCAGCAGTTTTCCTGACCTGTCCAAAATACTTGTCATTTCCTTCTTACCTCCCTTTCGAAGACTACTAATTACACTCCAGAATGGTTTTCCAGCAGCTTGATCCATAGTCTCCAACCTGTTTCCAAAGTCTTCCCAGGATTTCTTCTTGGATGCTGCAATTATCTGTTTGGCTTTGTTTCTTTCTTCAACATAACTTTCTCTGTCTACCTGAGTTCTAGTATGTAGCCATTTTTGATACGCCTTCTTTTTCCTTTTACAGGCTGCCTTGACTGTGTCATTCCACCAAGCTGTTTGCGTCATCCTACTTTTACACACTACCGTTCCAAGACATTCTTTAGCCACTTCTAGTACTGTGTCCCTGTACCTTGTCCATTCCTTTTCCAATGACTGTAATTGACTACATTCAACTAACTGGTACCTTTCTGAGATCGCTGTTATGTACTTGTGCCTGATTTCCTTATCCTGAAGTTTCTCCACTCTTATCGTCCTACATATGGACCTGACCTCCGGCACTTTCGGCCTCACAATACCAATTCCACTGCAGATTAAATAGTGATCAGTGCCACCAAAGAATCCCCTGAATACACGTGTGTCCCTCACAGCCATCCTGAATTCCTGATCTGTTATTATATAGTCAATGACATATCTGGTTCCCCTGCCTTCCCAAGTATACTGGTGAATGTTCTTATGTTTAAAAAAGGAGTTTGTGATTACTAAGCCCATACTGGCACAGAAATCCAAGAGTTGTTTCCCGTTCCTGTTGGCCTCCATATCCTCTCCAAATTTACCCATAACCTTTTCATACCCTTCTGTTCGATTTCCAATCTTGGCATTAAAATCACCCATGAGCAGAACACTGTGCTTGTCCTTTACTCTAACAACTACATCACTGAGTGCCTCATAAAAACTATCCATCTTATCTTGATTTGTCCCTTCACAATGCGAGTATACTGACACAATCCTAATTTTCTTGCTACACACTGTCAAATCTATGCACATCAGTCGTTCGTTTACATACCTTATTGCAACTACGCTGGGTTCCATTTCTTTCCTGATGTAAAGCCCTACACCCCATTGTGCTATTCCTGCTTTGACTCCTGACAGGTAGACCTTGTATTTTCCCACTTCCTCTTCTTTCTCACCCCTTACCCGAATATCACTAACAGCTAAAACATCCAGCCCCATCTTACTTGCAGCCTCTGCCAGCTCTACCTTCTTCCCAGAATAGCCCCCATTGATATTAATAGCTCCCCATCTCATTACCATTTGTTTGCCAAGTCGTATCTTAGGAGTCCCTGGTTTGTCAGTTAGAGGTGGGACTCCGTCACCTCCAAAGGTCCGAGGCATTTTGCTCTGATTGTTGCCAGCATCATATTTAAAGTACCAGGGAAGCAGGTTGCTAGCCTTACTTGCCCCGAGTCCTGTTGGGTATTACCCCTAACGGTTGAGGGACTAACCGGTGGATTTGGTAGTCTTTGCCATATGAGCACAAAGGTGACCACGACTCAGAATATGTCCGAGATGCCCAGCCTTATTCCAAAGTAACTGGTATCCCGACTGTCGGGACCACTTACTTGGCCACTCATACGTTGCCCATGGTTCATGAACTAGGACATGACTACAGGAACCCACACCATTTAGTAACGAATAAAAAAATAGGAGTGCTGGTAAACTACTACAAACAGCATAGTGAACTCATTATTGTAGCAAAGATAGACACAAGGCCCAGTCCTGCCACAGTAGTACAAGTTTATTTGCAAACTAGCTGTGTAGACAATTCAGAGATTGAAGAAATGTATGATGAGATAAAAGAAATTATTCAGATAGTGAAGGGAGACGGAAATTTAATAGTCTTGGGGGACTGGAATTCGATAGTAGGAAAAGCAAGAGAAAGAAAAGTTGTAGGTGAAAATGGAATGGGGGTAAGGAATGAAAGAGGAAGCTACCAGGTAAAGTTTTGCATAGAGCATAACTTAATCATAGCTAACACTTGGTTTAGGAACCATGGAAAAAGATTGTATACATGGAAGAGGCCTGGAGACACTGGAAGGTTTCAGATAGATTATATAATGGTAAGACAGAGATGTAGGAAGAAGGTTTTAAATTGGAAATTTAAGTAGATGGGATCTGGATAAACTGAAAGAACAAGAGGTTGTAGAGAGTTTCAGAGAGAGATTTAGGGAACGATTGACAAGTACAGGGGAGAGAAGTACAGTAGAGGAAGAATGGGTAGCTTTGAGAGATGAACTAGTAAAGGCAGTGGGGGATCAAGTAGGTGAAAAGACGAGGTCTAGTAGAAATCCTTGGATAATTCAACTTAGTTGATGAAACGAGAAAATATAAAAATGCAATAAATGAAGTATGTAAAAAGGAATATAAACGTCTAAAAAATGAGATCGACAGGAAGTGTAAAAAGGCTAAGCAGGGATGGCTAGAGGACTCCCTACATGAAAGTTAAAGAGACCTTTGGTGAAAAGAGAACCACCCGTATGACTATCAAGAGCTCAGATGGGAAACCAGTTATAAGCAAAGAGAGGAAAGCAGAAAGGTGGAAGCCGTATATAGAGGGTCTATACAAGGGCGATGTACTTGAGGGCGATATTGTGGAAATGAAAGAGGACGTATATGAAGATTAAATTGGGAAATATGATACTGCATGAAGTATTTGGCAGAGCACTGAAAGACCTAAGTCGAAACAAGGCCCCTGGTGTAGACAACATTCCATTAGGACTGCTGATAGCCCTGGGAGAGCCAGTCCTGACAAAACTTTACCATCTGGTGAGCAAGATGTATCAGAGAGGCGAAATACCCTCAGACTTCAAGAAGAATATAATAATTCCAATTCCAAAGAAAGCAGGTGATGACAGGTGTGAAAATTACCAGACTATCATTTTAATTTGTCACGGTTGCAAAATACTACCACAAGTTATTTACAAACGAATGGAAAAATTGGTAGAAGCTGACCTCGGGGAGGATCAGTTTGGAACACGTGAGGCAATACTGACCCTCCAACTTATCTTAGAAGATAGATTAAGGAAAGGCAAACCTACGTTTCTAGCATTTATAGACTTAGAGAAGGCTTTTGACAATGTTGGCTGGTATACTCTGTTTCAAATTCTGAAGGTGGCAATGATCAAATACAGGAAGGAAAAGGCTATTTACAATTTGTACAGAAACCAGATGGCAGTTATAAGAGTCGAGGGGCATGAAAGGGAAGCAGTGTTTGGGCAGGGAGTGAGACAGGGTTGTAGCCTATCCCTGATGTTATTCAGTCTGTATGTTGATCAAGCAGAAAACGAAACAAAAGAAAAATTTGTAGTAGGAATTAAAATCCATGGAGAAGAAATAAAAACTTTGTGGTTTGCCGATGACATTGTAATTGTGTCAGACACAGCAAAGGACCTGGAAGAGCTGTAAGTTGAATGGAATGGGTAGTGTCTTGAAAGGAAGATACGACATGAACATCAACAAAAGAAAAACAAGGATAATGGAATGTAGTCGAATTACATTCGGCGATGCTAAGGGAATTAGAATAGGAAATGAGACACTTAAAGTAGTAGATGAGTTTTGCTATTTGTGGGGCAAAATAACTGATGATGGTCAAAGTAGAGAGGATACAAAATGTACACTGGCAATGGCAAGGAAAGCGTTACTGAAGAGAGAAATTTGTTAACTTCGAGTATAAATTTTAGTGTCAGAAACTCATATCTGAAAGTAAGTCAAGTATGGAAGTGAAACATGGAAAATAACTAGTTTAGACATGAAGAGAATAGAAGCTTTGGAAATGTGGTGGCACAGAATAATGCTGAAGATTAGATGTGTAGATCACGTAACTAATGAGATGCTGAATAGAATTGCGGAGAAGAGGAATTGGTGACACAACCTGACTAAAAGAAGGCATCGGTTGGTAGGACATGTTCTGACGCATCAAGAGATCACCAATTTAGTACTGGAGGGAAGCGTGGAGGGTAGAAATTGGAGAGGGAGACCAAGAGATGAATACACTAAGCAGATTCAGAAGGATGTATGTTGCAGTAGTTCCTCGGAGATGAAGAGCCTTTCACAGGATAGAGTAGCGTGGAGAGCTGCTTCAAACCAGTCTCTGGACTGAAGACCACAGCAACAACAACAGTATCAGTACTGTGATGTTCGAGACAATCTACATCCATGTGATTAATCTGTAGTTCAGAATAGTGGGTGGCAGAGAGTTCATCGACCCACCTTCGAGCTATGTATTCCGTTCCACTTAGGAAAAGCGCGCGGGAAAAACGAACACTTCTGTTTTACCATGCGAGCTCTGATTTATTTTGATGATGATCTCTATATACATGGAGGCCAACAAAATACAGGGTGTTAAGTAAATAGCTATGCCATTCATAACTCGCCGTATTAAAGTCGTGGAAGTTATAAGAGATGCTGGAAGTGATCCCCTTGAACTTGAAGACACAGTTGCACACTTTTCTGTATGTTTTTGAAGACCTTGTGTAGAACATTGGGCTAGATGTTCAGAATGTGACGTATCAGTGCTGCTTGGAGTTCTTGTATGGTGTGTGGATAGCCATCATAGGCCTTTCCCTTCAACACACCCCATAGAAAGTAATCCAGTGGAGCCAAGTCAGGTGAATGCAGATTCCAGAGTCCTTGAGAGATGATGCAGCCACTGAAGGTGTCCCTTTAAAAGTTCCTGGCCTTGTGGGTGCCCCATCCTGTTGGAACCAGGCATTCTCAATTTCGTCCTCATTCAGTTAGTCTAGGAAGGGCTCCAGAATACAGGTGCAATACCATTCTGCATGTATGATGTCCTGAAAGAAGATCAGCCCAAAAATGCGTTTACGAGTCATGGCGCACCAAACGCCAACCGTTTGAACATGCAGTGAGGACACCTTAAATTTATGTGGATTCTCCGTAGTCCACACACGATTTTCTGGCTATTCACGTAACCGGAGAGGTGAAACAATGCTTCATCTGTGAAAAAAATTGTCAAGAATCCCCTCACCATTGACCTGCAGGAAGGACAGAAACAAGTTGTATAAAGTTCACACAAGCCAGGCGATCAGTGTCTCTCAGTTCATGCACAACCAACATTTTGTACGGATACATGGACAGTGACTGTCGGAGACTATTTTGATTAGAACCCATGGACAAGTGGGCTTGCTGTGCTACTCGTCTAACTGATTTCTTTGGACTTTTCAGCATCATGTCTTGCACATCCCTCACCTTCTCTTCGTATATGGATGTGGATGGCCTCCCTGACTTTGGCATTATGAACGTTTCCAGTCTTTCGAAACTTGGTGATGATGTTCTGTACAGCATCATAATTAAGCCTTTTCACTCATGAGAACTTTTCTCCAAATCTAGCTTCTACTGCTGTGGTAAACGTGTCTCCATTGCAGAACACATGCTCCACAAGAAAAACTCTTTGTTCAATCTTCAGCATGATGACCTTGATCACAATTATCACACAAGACGTTGGGCTTCAATCAAACCCGACCTGCGAACAAATAAAAAACCTGGCCAAATATGATTCGAATACGTTAAAGAATGGAAAATGTTGTGTTAGTAATTGTCAATCGTATCAGTCGTTACTTAGTTACTTTCTGAACTTCTGGTATTTTCACACTCTAGGAGAAAGTTGGTGATTGAAATGTCATCAGAAGATCTCACTGCAATGAAAAAGACCTGTGTTGTAATGATCACCACCCCAGTTCGTGTATCATATCTTTCACACTGTCTCCCCTATTTCACGATAATATGAAACGAGCTAGTCTTCTTTGAACTTCTTGTTGTCCTCTGTCAATCCAATGTGACGCAGATCCCACACTACACAGTAATACTCCAGAAAAGGGCAGACAAGCTTAATGTAAACAGTCCATTTAATAGACCTGTTGCACTCTCCAAGTGTTCTGCCAGTAAATCGCAGTCGTCGTTTTGCTTTCCTCACAACATTATGTATATGATCGTTCCAGTTTAATTCGTCTGTAATTGTAATTTCTAGGTATTAAGCTGAACTGACAGCTTTTAGATCGATATATCGTGAAATCGAGATTTAGCACACCGGTACCGCACTCATGTGGATGATCCCACTTCTCCTTACTGAGGGGCAATAGCCACTCTTTGCACCATACAGATATCTTTTTAATTGAATCAACTGTGGGTTCTTGGTGAAACATTGTAAATTAACTAAACAAACACTGTTTTCAGCCTTCTTTCACAATTTATTATCAATGTTACTGCACAACCTAGGTTTCGGGTTATAAGGCCATTTTCAAGTACATTACTGATTCCCAAAGATGATAATGCACAGATAAACATGATGACAAGGCAAAGATAACCATCTCAACTTCTTAAGGTATCCATCCATAGCTTAATATACAATTACGTCAGTGATCAATTTTTAACAAATTACAAATGTTATTACACATTTACCAATTAACTACAATGACTGGACTAAAGTTATGCATCAGCCAAGAGGTTTTTAAGTATGATTGACTGATACCCAAGGGTTTGTTTCTATACTCGGTTTGTGATCTCATCTAAAACGTGAATAATTGATTGGGTTTGCTAGTTTAATAATAGGTGTGGGGATATACACATCTGTTTTTTAATTTCCAAAACTTCTAATTGGTTGAGTTTGGCTCCCTTTTTCTCTGTGTGTAGGACTTGGGCTAAAAACAGTGTTCGTTTGGTTAATTTAGTTTATACAGATATCTTGTCTAAATCACTGTGCAATTCGTTTTGATCATGTGACGTCCTAACACGACGGTAGATGATGGCATCATCAGACTAACAATTTAAGAGGACTGCTCAAATTGTCTTCTAAATCGTCTGTCTAGATCAGGAACAGCAGAGGGCCTATAACACCTCCTTGGGGAACGCCAGATATTACTTCTGTTTCACTCGATAACTTCCGCCAGTTACTACAATCTGACAGGAAATCATAATTCCAGCGCACAACCGAGACGATAATACACAGCCATAGAATTTTATTAGTATACGCGTCTGAGGACAGTGTCAAAAGCCTTCAGGAAATCTAAAAATGTGAAATCAGTTTGAGATCCCACTCTCGATAGCACTCATTACTTCGTGAAACTGAAGCACTGGTTGTGTAGGATTGTGTTGTGTTTCACGAGAAAGATATTTTCTGAATCCGTGCTCACTGGGTGTTAACAGATGTTTTCCTCGAGGTAATTCATGATGTACATACACAGTTTGTTCAAAAATCTTGCTGCTAATCTGTGTTAGTGATATGGCTCTGTAAGTGAGCGGATTACTCATGTTTCCTTTATTTGGTATTGGTGTGACTTGCACAACTTTCCAGCCTTTAGGTGTGGATCTTTCGAAGAGCGAACGGTTCTATATGATTGCTAAATATGGAGTTATTGTATCAGTATACTCTGAAACGAACCTTACTGATATACAATCTGGCCCGGAGGGCTTCTTATTATTTCTTATTATTAAGTGATTTAAGTTGCTTGTCAACACAGAGGACATCCACTTCTAAGTTAGTCATGTTGGCGGTAGTTCTTGACTTCAATTCTGGAATGTTTGCATAGTTTTCTTTGCTGAAAAAATATCACAAAACCATGTTTGGTCACTCAGCTTCAGTGGAACTTCATCAGTAACATAATCATTGTTATCGCGTAGTGAAGATATTGATTGTCTTGCTGCTGTTGCACTTTACATACGACCAGAATATCTTCGGTTGCTGCCAGATTTCGGGACAATTTCATTGTATAAACTCTCAAAACCATCCCAAATCGAACTTCGCATTAAATATCCAACTTTTGCAAAACTTTTTTTTGCCAACTTGGGATTTTATGTTCCAAATTTGGCATGGTCTTCTTCGTTGCTTCTGTAAAAGAAGCAACGAAGAGGAGCAACAGTGTTCTGAACTGTTTTGCGTACCATGCAGGATCAGTATTATCCCATTTTAATTTATTTGGTCTATATCTCTCAACTGCTGACGGCCTTGGCAAAACGGTAACACTGTTTCCCGTCAGATCAGCGAAGTTAAGTGCCGTCGGGATTGACTAGCACTTGGATGGGTCTGAGTCTGTCGAGCGCTGTTGGCAAGTGGGAAGTACTCAGCTCTTTTCAGGCCAGTTGCGGAGCTACTTGACAAAAGTAGCGACAGTTGACAATGGGCGAGAGAGCAGTGTGCTGACCACATGCTCATCCACATCCAGTGACGCCTGTTGGCTGAGGATGACACGGCGGCCGGTTGATACCGTTGAACCTTCAAGACCTGTTCGGATGGAGTTTAGTTTTTATGTCTCTCAATTGCCGTATTTATTTGAATCTTGGTCTAGGCTTACATATTCAGACTGGAAGGAGCTGAGGCTGCTTCTTAGAAAGGCGTTAAGTGACATCCTATTCACTTTTTTAATATACATATTTTTCGTTTATTTTGGGCGGGTTTGGATCTTAGGATATTTAGACTCACTACAATAACTGTGTTGACGCTAACCCTAGTATCCGTCATGATGCTCCCTATTTGCTTGGGATTATTTGTTGCTAAGAGGTCAGCTATATTTTTGCAACAATTTACACTTAAAGTGGGCACCTGAACTAATAATTATTGTTCAAAATACTTCCCTAAGAAAGCTTTTGGTACGATTTTGGATGACGTTTTATGCCTATAACCGACTTGAAATACATATTTTCACCAACATACAGATGGTGGATTGAAGTCATCACCAACTGTAATATTCTGATTGGGGTATCTATTTGAACGAATCAGCTTGTCTTCGAGCTATTTGACAACTGATTCAGGTGGTCGATAAAATGAAGCTATTATTAATTTGTTCTTGTTCTCAGATATAACCTATCCATACTAACTCACAGGTTCTATCTACTTAAATTTCACTACATGGTAAATTACTACCGACAGCAATAAACATTCCACCACCTACTGTACTTACTCTATCTTTATGAACACGCTTCACTCCTCCATAAAAATTTGGGCTGAGTTTATTTGTGGTTTTAGCCAGCTTCCCATACCTATAACGACTTGAGGTTCAGTGCTTTGTATTAGCGATTGGAGCTTTGAATTGTTGTAGCTGTACTGGGAAAGAACTGCAGTTTCATTACCAATTGTTGTTAGATGTACCTTCGTCCTGTTTTCACTGTGCACCCTTTTAGACTGATGCCCTTCCTGTAGCTTATGGAGACCCTCTAACCTAAGAAGTCGGCCAGTCCCCCCCCCCTCCCTCCCCCCACACACAGCCCCTGCTACCTGTGCAGTCACATCCTGTGTGTAGTGGACCCCTGACATATTAAGCATATCCCAGGAATCCCACCACCCTATGGCGCAAGTCAAAGAATCTGCAGACTACACAGGTGCAGAACTGTCTTAGCCCCTGATACAGAGCTGAGTTGAGGGTTGAATCAATAACCATGGGGTCAGTTCTGTCATGATGCTACAGATGGTAAGCTCCGCCTTCAAATAGCAAGACTGGTAGTCTTTACCAGTTCAGCTAGTGTACCAAAACTGGAGAGACACTCTTCTCACCCAAAGCTACAGACAGCATTAGTATCGACATAATCCACCACCTTCAGTTCAATGCAGCCTGTACTCTTTGTGGCATCCAGAACCACCTGTTCCACATCTAGAATGACTCCTGGTATGCATCCATTGTGCCCAATGGATTTCTTCCCCTCCTTGGCAGCCATATACCTAATGGGCCCCATTACACCCCTAATGTCGGAGCTCCCAGCTGCCAGTAATCCCCACCCTTAGTGAATGCCCAGACCTTGGCAGGTCGAGAGGCTTCCTCTGGAGCAATGTGAGTGACAGCAACTAACTCATGATCTTTGTAAGCCACAGATAGCGCCCAAAACTTGTTCATTGGATGAACTGGGGCAGCCCTCCATTCGGTCCCTCGGAAGCACTTTTTCTGCTTGCCACATCTCAGAACCTCTGCCCATCAAATGGTTCAAATGGCTCTGAGCACTATGGGACTCAACTGCTGAGGTCATTAGTCCCCTAGAACTTAGAACTAGCTAAACCTAACTAACCTAAGGACATCACAAACATCCATGCCCGAGGCAGGATTCGAACCTGCGACCGTAGCGGTCTTGCGGTTCCAGACTGCAGCGCCTTTAACCGCACAGCCACTACGGCTGCCCTCTGCCCATTAGACAACGAGTGGAAGTCCCATGGATCTCCACGTCCATCCCCCATCAGTGATACGCATTGACAACAGCGTCGAGATGTGTGATTGAAGCCAACACCCCCTAGAACTGTGAGGGAATGGTCACAAACTCAGCTCACATTTGAACATAGCAATCACAGTTCTTATTCATATTAAAGAAGGTGGAAATATACTCTAGACAGTCAATAAAAGAAAGACCTTTGCATGATAAATATCCTCACACATACAAGATGCTGATGATTAAGCTAAAGAACATAGAGGAAATTTAGAATAAATAGCTTCCAACGAGATGCTGAACCGTGCAGTGAATGAAACGGTGTCCTTCGGTGCTCTGCTGTAGTAATGAAAGCTGCCACATGACACTCGTTGATTGATTATCTAGGCATAATATTGCAAAGTGATATGAAATGAACCGAACACTTAAGGTAAATGTTGGTGGTCATGGAATATGGACAGGGAAAAAGAATAGTAGAAACAATATTCAATGAAATGCTCTCTCAGACACAAAAATCGCAAATATAGTGACATTTATCGCAACCAGAACTCTCTGCATGGGTTCACATTTCGCACTATGTACATTGTACCCAGGAAAATTATGCCCCACAAAACATGCATTCTGTATCTCCACTTCCTTGTTTGAATGCATTCCGGCCAACTCGTCATTGGAAACTTACGGCTCCACTGTATCTGAAACACTGGAGTCAGTAGTTCGGTGCTCTTTCCCCCATTCAATCTCCTTTGAGGTTTTCTTTGCCCTGATCGTTTCTGTTAGAGATTGATGCGATTCGACATCTTCTTGTTTTGCATTATAGGCGATATGTCATAGGGACTCCCATTAACTGGGACAGCAGACCACCCTGGCAGAAATAAAATATTTTGTGTTTATTTATGAAGTGCAGCTTGTTTTGAACATTGTAGAACAGCAAATCACAGCTTCGTTTTAGTAGACAATTAATAAAGTCTACTAACCAGCTTTAGTTCTACGCTGATCTAGCTACTCCTGATTTCCCTGCTCAACAGGATGTTGGGTAGGTCTATTCCAGTCTTTGATTGCTTTCAGCAATGAAGTCACGACCTGCAAACATTTCTGTTGGGCGGGAAAATGACCGTGACTCTGAACACACTGACCACAATTTCAGCTGTCTGAACTTTCATATAGGCTCGACCAAAAAGTTCTGTAACATCAGTTGGAAGTAGGGTTCTGTCGTGTGCTCGAAGCCATTGTCGGATCTCTTTGCTATAGTATGTCTTCAGCGGTCCAGTAAACATTTTATCCAATGGCTGGGTCTTACAGGTGCAGTGTGAATGGAGGATACCTAGATGAACATGATGAACCCTAGCCAATTCAGCTACCTGAGTGTTTTTTGTATGACTGTAATGGCCATCTAATATGAGAAGCACATGAGACTCTAAACTCCGATAGGTTTTGAAAATAAAACGTTCAAAAAACTGCTTCAGTGGGTTGCTCTATATCCAAAAAGAGGGATGACACGTGGAAATAGACCCACATGGTGCTCCTCTCATTACCTGCTACTTCATGTTGTTTTCAGGAAGCTAATCATTGGAGGAACGAAGAAACCACCAACGCTGAAGCACAGAATGACGGTAATGAGTGAGCCTCTATGTGTCACAGTGAGAGCTCATATCTGGCTTACCCCATTGCGACTTACACTTTGAATGAGCAACAAACATCTTCTCGGTCAGTCCTTTCCTGCAATCCCAGTGCTACCAAGTGGATTGTTGATATCGTTCCTAATAGCCACTTGATAAGCCATGTGGCTAATATCACTTTTTGTTCACGCACAGAAAAGAGACTCCACGCTTAGGACTGTGCTACCAGCGAATCTCCAAGAGGCGCTAAATGCCTCCTGCCTAAGTGCTAATTTCGTTGTAGCTGCATCAGGCTCAACCAGCAGAAATGTGTCGTCCAAGGGACTTCAGACACTGTGGCAGCCTTCAAATATCTCATCTTCTTTTCCCTCACTAATTTAACACCTTTTGCCATTAGCTCAGAATCCAGTGTCTTCCATTGCTGTTGGTCTGGCGGTACAAGTTTCTTGTGACTGGGTATTACTGAGCTATCGAAAAACATGGCGATTGTATTAGCAGACTATATTTAGCAGTAATTGTTTAAAATACATCAAACAGCTTTGAAAACCGGAATTATGATTTACACAGTTGTGTAAACATGGAAGGGGTTTTTTAATACTGGCAGCTTTCAAATCCCCTCAGGGGACATGTCGCTCTACGCCGAGTTTGTCTTTGGCTACCACTGGGGTCAGCCTTTGCAGCCTTCTGCGCTTCATGTCTATCCTCTTGCTATTCTTTCTCCCCTACCTTGTGGAACATACACTCCTGGAAATTGAAATAAGAACACCGTGAATTCATTGTCCCAGGAAGGGGAAACTTTATTGACACATTCCTGGGGTCAGATACATCACATGATCACACTGACAGAACCACAGGCACATAGACACAGGCAACAGAGCATGCACAATGTCGGCACTAGTACAGTGTATATCCACCTTTCGCAGCAATGCAGGCTGCTATTCTCCCATGGAGACGATCGTAGAGATGCTGGATGTAGTCCTGTGGAACGGCTTGCCATGCCATTTCCACCTGGCGCCTCAGTTGGACCAGCGTTCGTGCTGGACGTGCAGACCGCGTGAGACGACGCTTCATCCAGTCCCAAACATGCTCAATGGGGGACGGATCCGGAGATCTTGCTGGCCAGGGTAGTTGACTTACACCTTCTAGAGCACGTTGGGTGGCACGGGATACATGCGGACGTGCATTGTCCTGTTGGAACAGCAAGTTCCCTTGCCGGTCTAGGAATGGTAGAACGATGGATTCGATGACGGTTTGGATGTACCGTGCACTATTCAGTGTCCCCTCGACGATCACCAGTGGTGTACGGCCAGTGTAGGAGATCGCTCCCCACACCATGATGCCGGGTGTTGGCCCTGTGTGCCTCGGTCGTATGCAGTCCTGATTGTGGCGCTCACCTGCACGGCGCCAAACACGCATACGACCATCATTGGCACCAAGACAGAAGCGACTCTCATCGCTGAAGACGACACGTCTCCATTCGTCCCTCCATTCACGCCTGTCGCGACACCACTGGAGGCGGGCTGCACGGTGTTGGGGCGTGAGCGGAAGACGGCCTAACGGTGTGCGGGACCGTAGCCCAGCTTCATGGAGACGGTTGCGAATGGTCCTCGCCGATACCCCAGGAGCAACAGTGTCCCTAATTTGCTGGGAAGTGGCGGTGCGGTCCCCTACGGCACTGCGTAGGATCCTACGGTCTTGGCGTGCATCCGTGCGTCGCTGCGGTCCGGTCCCAGGTCGACGGGCACGTGCACCTTCCGCCGACCACTGGCGACAACATCGATGTACTGTGGAGACCTCACGCCCCACGTGTTGAGCAATTCGGCGGTACGTCCACTTGGCCTCCCGCATGCCCACTATACGCCCTCGCTCAAAGTCCGTCAACTGCACATACGGTTCACGTCCACGCTGTCGCGGCATGCTACCAGTGTTAAAGACTGCGATGGAGCTCCGTATGCCACGGCAAACTGGCTGACACTGACGGCGGCGGTGCACAAATGCTGCGCAGCTAGCGCCATTCGACGGCCAACACCGCGGTTCCTGGTGTGTCCGCTGTGCCGTGCATGTGATCATTGCTTGTACAGCCCTCTCGCAGTGTCCGGAGCAAGTATGGTGGGTCTGACACACCGGTGTCAATGTGTTCTTTTTTCCATTTCCAGGAGTGTATCTGGGATGTTGTTGGAGATGTGTTCTGCACATTCAGACACCGATATCAGAACAGTCTCTCCATTGTTTTTTGTTCCTTTTTTCCTTCCTTCCTTTCTTCCTTCACCTTATCCTATCCATATTCCACTTTGATGTTTGAGGTTCCTATTTTTCTTCTTCCGCCCTGTGCCCTCCTGAAGGCCAGCCCATGTGTCTGGGTAACGTGTAATTCCCAGTCCCACGTCGACAGGTATGATTCACATGTACCCTCTGGCACAGATCAGGCCCAGGGAGGGGCTACCTTCCAAAATTGCTGATTGGTCCCTCTGTCTGGTGTTCAGTAGGTGTGACCTGAGGTGTGAACCATCACATAAGGCAGGTGAGCCCCCCTCTGGAAGTACCACATTATCTGAGACACTGGCTATCATGGGGGATTTTTTCCCAATAAGCCTATCACCATCTTTCCAGTCCATGTCTACCAAACATAAATGGAATTAAGCTCCCAATACAAAGACCCTCCCAGGTGCATCACGATTCCTTGTGGTTCCATGTACAGAAGATGGTTAGTCCTTTGCAATGGTAAAACCCTTTCTTATTCAGAAAAGTGTTGCTGCAGTTGCCAGCCCTGTTAAATCCAGCTCATGTTTTCGCAGTGGCACCTTGTTTTTCGAGACTAATTCTGATTCTCAAGCACAACAACATCTTGCCACTTCACTTCTCCATGGCTATCCTGTTCATGTCGAGGCCCACTGAAATTTAAATTCTTCCCATGGTGTTAGTTATTTACACTAGGCTGCTCGATGGTCTGACCAAGGTATAAATCCAAAAGTACCTCTCTGATCAGGGTGTCACTGCCGTCCATCAGGTGATGAAAAAGGTGGATGCATCCTTAATGCCCACACACACTCTTTTATTACATCTCAATAGAGTGGTGCTTCCATCCAAAATCAAAGCTGTCTATGAAGTTATCACAGTCAGACTGTACATTCTAAACCTGATGCGCTGATACTAGTGCCATCAATTCAACCACACTTAAATGTCTTGTCGACACCCAGCCAAATGTGTAACCTGCGGTAGGGATGGTTATGAGGGCAGTTGTCTGCATCCTACTCCCAGCTATATCAACTGCAATGGTGACCATGCTGCCTATTCACGAGATTGTTCCACGTGTCTTGATGAGTGGGCTGTCCAGGAGATGTGGGTGAAGGAAAAAGTGCCTTACCCGGTCACTCACAAATTACTGGCCACTCACAAAACCTGAGTTCTGCCATCTGACACTTGAAATTCTGTTCTTGCTCTATAAAGGATATGGCCATGCAGACATGCTACCTTAAATTTAGCACTGCGGTTATGAAATCGCCCAGTGTCATGATTGCATTGCTGTCTCGTCATTCAGATGTCCAACAAGCCAGCAAACATTTGCCTCCTGGGGCGATGTCACCTGCTACACACCTGGCAGGACAGAAAGGACAGAAGGAATACTTCTGCAAAGACTTCCTATGTCCCTCCATCCATCAAACATCTTAGTCTTCCTCTGCCAACCGGAAAGGCTCCAAGAAGTCAAACAAAGGCTGCTCTTAGAATCAGAGCATCCGCTTGTACTCTGTCTCCAGGAAACAAAATTATGTCCTACCCATCGAATTGAGCTCTTTCATTTCTTCCTGGTCCCTTTTATCTCCCCCCCCCTACCTCCCACCCCAAGGACGGCATTCCATCTCCTGGGGGAGTCATGCTGCCCATCCACCTGACTAACGGCCTTCAAGGTGTTGCAGATCGCCTTTTCCTTCCTCACTTGACCTTTGCCCTTGTAACATTGAATTACGGAAGAAAGTAATTGGTACAAAGGGAAAACTTTGTCCAGCTTATTAGGCAGCTACATCACGCCTTTCTCATGCTGGGTGACTTTAATGTGCACTATTCCCTTTGGGGTTCTTCCAGAACCTGTCCAAGACGCGCCCTCTTGGTTGGCCTTCTCAGTCAACTTAACCTCTTCTGCCTTAATGTAGGAGCAGCCATGCCCCTTTCAGACTCCACGCACAATTATTCCCATTTGTACTTATCCTTCTGCACCTCCCAGCTTGCTCATCATCTCAAGTGGTCCCTTCTCTTTGACACATACTCGATCAATCACTCCCCGTGTTTACTGACTCCTATCCCACCTGCGTGCCCACCCAACTAGCAGCTTGCTAAAGCTGACTGGAGGCTTTATTCCCTCCTGGCGACCTTCGAACAACAACATTTCCGCCGTTGTGATAACCAAGTAGAATATTTTACAAACTTTATCCTTACTGCCACAGAATGTTCCTCGCATTGGCTCTTTAGCACGCCTTGTCCTGGTCCCTTGGTTGGAGGACTGAGGTGTGCCACTACGCAATTCGCACTTGGAGACGTGGTCTCCGCATTTTTAACCATCATCCTACGATGGCAAACTGCATTCATTATAAACATATATGCGCCCAGTGTTGTCGCATTCTTTGGGATACCAAAAAAGCTAGCTGGATTACATTTACTAGTTCTTTTCATAGTTCCACTCTCTTTTCCGACATGTGGGCCAACCTCTGACGGATCTCTGGGACCGAGATCCATTACCCAGTTTCTGGGCTGACAGTAGCAGACGATATCATAGTAGACCCTACTTCTATCTCCAAAACACTGGGCCGCCATTTTGCGGAGATATCGAGCTCCTCCCGCTATCATCATGCCTTCCTACATTGGAAACGAGTGGAGGCGGCTCGGGCGATATCCTTCTCTTCACAGAATCGTAAGTGCTACAATGCCGCCTTTACTATGAGAGAGCTACATCATGCTCTCCCTTCATCCCGATCCTCTGCATCAGGGCCAGATGATGTTCACATTCACATGCTGCAGCGCCGTTCTCTTACAGGCAAGCAGTTGCTGCTTAATATGGACAACCGCACCTGGGCAGAGGGCATATTTACCAGACACTGACGTGAAGCCACTGTCATACCCATGTGTAAGCCCAATAAGGACGAGCACCTTCCTTCTAGCTACTACGCCACTTCTCTCACCAGCTGTGTTTGCAAGGTGCTGGAACGTTTGATTCATGCCCAGTTGATAATGTAGCTTGAGTCTCCCAATTTATTAACCAGTGAAAATTGTAGATTTTGAGAGCGCCGTTCAGCAGTTGACCATCTCGTCACTTTGTCCACCCATGTAATGAATGACTTTCTACCGTAATACAAGACTGTGGCCACGTTTTTCGATTTGAAGAAAGCCTACGACACCTGCTGGAGCACTGGTATCTTCAGTACGCTCCACACATGGGGCTTCTGTGGCCAACTGTCACGTTGGTTCAGGAATTTTTAAAAGATCGACTTTTCGAGGTATGTGCGGGTTCTCCCTTCTCAGACATTTCTATCCAGGTAAATGGTGAGCTTCAGGGTTCTTCCTGAACGTCATCCTCTTTGTTATCGCCATTAACCCTATAACGGCTTGTCTCCTGCCAGGCATCTCTAGCTCCCTTTGCGTTGGTGATTTCACCATTTATTGCAGTTCCCCACGGACTTTTCTCAATGAGCGGCGTCTTCAGCCATGTCTTGATCGTCTTTACTCATAGAAGATCGAAAATGGCTTTCCTTCTTTCACTGATAAAACCGTTTGTATGAATTTCTGGTGGCGCCATTGGTTTCTCCCACCATCTTTACATCTTGGTCCTGTTGCTCTTCCATTCGTTGAAACTACGAAATTCCTGGGGCTCATGCTATCGATGGAAAGCACTGTTGGTCCTCCTACGTGTCTTATCTGGCAGCCCACTGTACAAAGTCCCTCTATGTCCTACGTGTCCTCAGTGGTGCTTCCTGGGGAGCAGATTGAACCACCCTCCTCCATTTTTACTGGTCGCTTGTCCGTTCGAAACTAGACTATGGGAGTTCCGTTTATGCATCTGCATGCCCATCCCTCTGACGCTGTCTCAATGCTATCCACCATTGTGGTATTCATTTTGTCACTGGCGCCTTTTACACTAGCCCTGTTAAGACTCTGTATGCAGAAGCAGCCCAACTACTGTTGTGCTACTGCCATGACTTCCTCCTTGGCAGATATGCATGCCATTTGTCTGCCACGTGTGGCTACCCCTCCTATGCCTCATTCTTTGATGACTCCTTTATATCGCCGGAAAAGGGTATGTCCCCCTTCTGTTACCTCCTGGAGTTCACATTCGGCCCTTGGTGCAGCAGCTTAACTTCACGCTACCTGCAAGTTTCCTGGTGGGTGTAAACCCTTCACCACCTTGGTTTCATGCAGCGCCCACTGTTCACCTTGGCCTTCACTCGCTTTCTACAGACACTACACCAGCCTTGCTCTATCGCCTTTAGGCTCATGACCTTCACACAGAAGTTTGTGATAGTATGTGTGCACTGATGGCTCTCGGGCTGACCATGGTGTCAGGTGTGTCTTCGTCACTGGCACCGAAGGTTTCAGTATTGGCTGCTGTAACACTGCTCAGTATTTACACCAGAGCTCTTTGCCCTGTATCAGGCCACCCAGTACTTCCAGCGACACAGGCTTTCCAATTGCGCCATCTGCTCCGACTCTCTCAGCACCCTTCAAAGCCTCTGTGCACTGTACACCACCCATCCGTTAGTGTAATGTGTCCAGGAAAGCTGTCACTTGCTCACTCTTGCTGGAGCCACTGTGATGTTTATGTGGGTTCTTGGTCATGTCGGTGTGACAGGAAACGAGGCCGCTGACGCTGCTGCTAAGGCTGGAGTCCTCGTACCTCAGCCTGCTATTTATCACACTCCCTCAGATGATCTCTGTGGTGCCGTATGTCAGCAGGTCGTGTCACTTTGGCATCACCACTGGTCCTCCCTTCATGAGTACAAGCTCCGAACTATTATGCCTCTTCCAGTGGCTTGGACGACATCGTCTTGGTCCTCTTGCTGCAAGGAAATCATTTTAACTAGGTTGCGTATTGGGCTCTGTCTCTTTAGCCATTGTCATTTGTTCAGTTGTGCTCCCCCGCCGCTTTGTGCACATTGCGCCCTAGTTTTAACTGTCCACCATTTCCTGATGGAATGCTATTTTTTTCCGCTTACGTTCCCGTTTGTGTGTTTCATCTGAATCATAGGCCATTTTAGTGGACGACACGCAGGCTGTCGACCGCGTTTTGATTTTTATCCGTTGTAGCAATATGGCAATGGACATTTAATTTTTAGCTCTGGACGTCCGTTTCTCTATGGTGTATTTTATAGACCTTTATGCATGTCCCTGTGTTTATCTGTCTTCTATTACTCTGATTGGGATTGACGTGTAGTCGTTTTTACATCCTCTCTGTGTTCATGTTCTATAGTTTTGATATGGGCGTGTATGACCCTAGGTGTTTCTGGACACTAAAACAAAACAATCCAATTCACTGCTAACCAAAAATACACTGGTCAAAATTGAAGACTAAGGAGCAACAACATTGTCGGTTTGCTAGACCTGCTATTCTTGCCCTGTGGCATCTTGATGCTTCCTACCTACACCAGGTTTTCCAAATTGCAAGGGTGGGAACTGTCCTTGCAACATACCCCATGTTCTCATAACCCCTTTGACCTCACTGTTAGTCACTGTCCTTCACCCACCCACCCCTTCCCTGTTCCCACTCCAGCACTACACAGCCTTCTGTACTATCAACTCACCTGCCACATCGCTCATCGCCTGACTGCACTTAGCTGCCGCCATACTATCTCCCGACCATGCTCCTGTATGCTCCCATAAGCAGCACTTCACTGTCCCCCACCCTTACTCTACTATCTCTCCCCCTCCATGAAACAGCCTCCTCCTTCCCATCACCAACCAGAAAGCTTCTCCCATTGTGCACCATGCTAGCAGTATGTCCTTGGCAGCCGGAGAGAGTGATTGTGTGTGTTGGTTGTGTTTTTAGGTGATGCCTTCAAAGGTGAAGAAATTGTGGGTCATGGGACAACCAGGAAGGAGGTTCTAGATCCAGAATCCATCATGTATTGCCTACTTAACAAGAAGTCCTTTTGGCCAAAAGATTGCTTGGTCAACAGTCTTTTTCATGTGCTGGTCTGCAATTCAGCTATATGGCGAGTAGTGATCTATCTTTTCATAACCTTGCCATTTTTCCATGCTGGATTTTCAGTTGTTTCATTACACGCCAATAATTCTCATACGAATATTCTCATAACCAAGAGGGAGAAACAAAAGTAAGATGATGACAGCTGTGACATAGGGAGCCATTCAGTTCATTTCCGGTGCTTTTCATTTATGGTGTTTTGGTTGAATTTTACACGTATCCTTCCACTAGTCTCATTTCAGGCTTCTGTCAATTAGGCAGTTTTTACGCTGGGTCTTTGAAATGTAAATTGCACTGCTGGATTCCTAGGCCACTGAAGAAACACAGCAGTTGTGGAAATGTGTTCCTTTTAGCTGCAAGGGTGGGTGGGACCTGGCAATGTAGTAGAATATGTGTGGCAACTTTGTGACAGTAAATTCTCTTGAGTTTCCAACAGACTGATACTATTAGCAGACTAATTAGGAAAAAGCTGAGATCAGTAAACATAGTTTTCCTTTTGTGTTGCTTGGCTTTGCCATGAGCAGATAGTTCAGCACAGTAGCTCTAGTGAAAGGCAGCAGTTTCAGCATAAACTTACACATCCTACAGTGTCAGCTGTTTCTGTAGCTGGCCATTATGACATTTTATTTAAGTGATTACAAAATCAAGTTAAATTTACACATTAGGTAGCTACAGCAGTTGGGTAGTTGTGATTTGGTCAAACAAGGAAACGAATGTATTGAACAGGCTGTAGTCCACTCCAAGGATTCTGGGAGTCAGAATTCTCATCCAGTGTTGCATAAATGTGTTAGGAAAACATCATTACTAGAGCAATTGTGGTATTTGGTAGTCTGGTGTGTTGATGGTAGATTTGTATACATAGTGTGTGGGTTCAACTCCCTCTTAAGACAATGGTTATTAATATTCACAAACAGACAATGTTCTGCTCTTGTACCACAAAGTGACTAACATAAAACTTCACTGTGGTTCCAAATTTACATCAAACATGAAGCCCTTTCGCTACTGGCCAGAGATTACTTTGTGACACTTTTGCTTGTATTGTAGCCCAATGTGCAGACTCCGTCACAGGTAACATTACTTACACTTGTAACTTCATTTTTGTTAATGAACCAAGTGCCATGCAATGTCACAGAACGCTTATACCATCTTTTGAGCTTGAGATGTTGAGAGTATTGGATCTGGACTGGGATTTGAACTTTGATCTTACCTGTTGCAAGATTTTATTCCACAGTGACAAAACAGTTCCACAAATTCGTTGCCTGCTCAAGAATCCAAACACCTCAATGTCTTCGCATGATGTGCATGTCTGCGTTAGAACCCTGGACCAGCACAAAAATTTTCATTGTGTCTTTTCAAGCTCTAACATGACCACATGGATTTGCTCATGGAAAATTATTTTGATTTTAAGTGTACAGGGTGTTCCAAAAATGACCAGTATATTTGAAACGGCAATAAAAACTAAACGAGCAGCGATAGAAATACACCGTTTGTTGCAATATGCTTGGGACAACAGTACATTTTCAGGCGGACAAACTTTCGAAATTACAGTAGTTACAATTTTCAACAACAGATGGCGCTGCAAGTGATGTGAAAGATATAGAAGACAATGCAGTCTGTGGGTGCGCCATTCTGTACGTCGTCTTTCTGCTGTAAGCGAGTGCTGTTCACAACGTGCAAGTGTGCTGTGGACAACATGGTTTATTCCTTAGAACAGAGGATTTTTTTGGTGTTGGAATTCCACCGCCTAGAACACAGTGTTGTTGCAACAAGACGAAGTTTTCAACGGAGGTTTAATGTAACCAAAGGACCGAAAAGCGATACAATAAAGGATCTGTTTGAAAAATTTCAACGGACTGGGAACGTGACGGATGAACGTGCTGGAAAGGTAGGGCGACCGCGTACGGCAACCACAGAGGGCAACGCGCAGCTAGTGCAGCAGGTGATCCAACAGCGGCCTTGGGTTTCAGTTCGCCGTGTTGCAGCTGCAGTCCAAATGACGCCAACGTCCACGTATCGTCTCATGCGCCAGAGTTTACACCTCTATCCATACAAAATTCAAACGCGGCAACCCCTCAGCGCCGCTACCATTGCTGCACGAGAGACATTCGCTGACGATATAGTGCACAGGATTGATGATGGTGATATGCATGTGGGCAGCATTTGGTTTACTGACGAAGCTTATTTTTACCTGGACGGCTTCATCAATAAACAGATCTGGCGCATATGGGGAACCGAAAAGCCCCATGTTGCAGTCCCATCGTCCCTGCATCCTCAAAAAGTACTGGTCTGGGCCGCCATTTCTTCCAAAGGAATCATTGGCCCATTTTTCAGATCCGAAACGATTACTGCATCACGCTATCTGGACATTCTTCATGAATTTGTGGCGGTACAAACTGCCTTAGATGACACTGCGAACACCTCGTGGTTTATGCAAGATGGTGCCCGGCCACATCGCACGGCCGACGTCTTTAATTTCCTGAATGAATATTTCGATGATCGTGTGATTGCTTTGGGCTATCTGAAACATACAGGAGGCGGCGTGGATTGGCCTCCCTATTCACCAGACATGAACCCCTGTGACTTTTTTCTGTGGGGACACTTGAAAGACCAGGTGTAACGCCAGAATCCAGAAACAATTGAACAGCTGAAGCAGTACATCTCATCTGCATGTGAAGCCATTCCGCCAGACACGTTGTCAAAGGTTTCGGGTAATTTCATTCAGAGACTATGCCATTTTATTGCTATGCATGGTGGATATGTGGAAAATATCGTACTATAGAGGTTCCCAGACCGCAGCGCCATCTGTTGTTGACAATTGTAACTACTGTAATTTCGAAAGTTTGTCTGCCTGAAAATGTACTGCTGTCCCAAGCATATTGCAACAAACGGTGTATTTCTATCGCTGCTCGTTTAGTTTTTATTACTGTTTCAAATATACTGGTCATTTTTGAAACACCCTGTACAAAATCTGTTCAAAAAATTCTGGAACATTTATAATTTTGCACCAATGGTGTATTGGAGCAAAATGTGGGTCACAGCCCTGCACACACCCCTGTTTAATGTGTAACTGCCAGAAGTTTCATGGTTGTGCATTAGTTAGTTATTGTTCAGTGCTATATTGAGTAGAACATTTTGTCACACAGTCTGCGAATTTCGAGGTAGTGGAGTTACAGCAGTAATGCACCTGCATTAAATTTTGCATGAAACGTGAGGAAACCTTTACACAGACACACCACATGATGCAGAAAGCCTAGGTGATGAGGGCTTATGCCGTACTTGGTGTTATGAATGGTTCACACAGTTCAAAAATGGCCAGACGAATGTTAAATATGACCCTTGCTCAGGATGCACTTTGACATCTACAAGTGACGCTCATGTCAAAAACATCAACAGAATTTTTCATGCCAATCAGACTGACTCACTGAAAGGTTTCAAAAGAATGTGACATTTCCATTGGATCAAGTAATGAAATTATAACACAGCATCTTGGAATGCATCATGTTGCCACCAAGTTTGTCCCACAGCTGATGACTCAAGACGAGAAAGACCTTCACCATGCAATCTGTGAAGAGCTTTTATGTCACACAACTGAAGAAGAGATGTTCGTTAAGAGTGTCATAACTGTTGATGCAGCTATGATGTTGAAATCATGGTTCAGTCTTCACAAAGGGCCAGGAAAGATTCTCCAAGTCCAAAAAAAGCTCATCAGGTCAGGTCAAACGTTAAAGCCATGCTGATAGTTTTCTTTGATTTTGAAGGATTAGTTCATAAGGAATTTGTGTCACAGGGACAAACTGTTAATCAATGGTACTATCAGAATATGTTGCGATGCCTGCGAGAAAATGTGAGAGTGGCTTGAAATGTAGAGAGAAAATTCATGGATCATGCATCATGAAAATGCACCTGCATATTCATCCCAGTTGGTGTGTGACTACTGCACAGAAACAAAATCACTGAGCTGCCTCATCCTCCAAACTCTCCAGACCTGGACCCTGTAGACCTTTTTTTTATTTCCAATGTTGAAAATCCCATTGAAAGAATGAAAATTTGCAACAATAGATGAGATGCAAGAAATTCATGCGATCCAGTAAGTCATACCAAGAATGTTTCTGGAAGTGGAAACAGCATTGGTAGCTGTGTATTGATTTTGGAAGTGAGTATTTCGAAGGAGACCTTACACAATAAGTAAAAGGTATGTGCAGAAAAATTTTGTAGTAATAGTTTTGGAATTTTTTGAGCAGACCTCATGTATTCATTCTTTGCCTTTTGAACCACACGTTAACTCATGTGCCATCATGAATAGAGTGAAATTACTAGTGATCTGTTTTTGATGGCAAGCACTTGAAACTCTTAAATGCTGTTTTCCAACTGGTCAGTTGATTAACCAGTTTATGCAAACAATTTTTAATAGGTAGTTGGAAATCCTGTTAGGGAGCAACAGTACTCCGAACAATCACTGAACTTTGGGAATAAGAGATTTTGAAGAGTATCTGGACACTCACTTTTTGGAAAGGATTACAGAATGATCTATATGTCTGAGTTAAGGGCATTAGTTGTCTGAAATTAACAAGGGTGGTAAAATTTTAGAAATGTTGCATATCATAATAAACTGGAGATAAGGAGTGCCGCAATTATAATTTTCCCTGACATTTGCAGTGTCATGGTATTTTAGGAATAAATAGACTTGTGTCTTTTATATAAAATTTGGTTTGTTGAACATAAAACAATTTGAAATGATGCTCCTAAGACAGGTCCTGATTTCAGCTGGTAAGAGCTGATGGTACGGTTCTAGTTTGATGCAGTCCCTGTGAAGCCATGAACCCAATCTGTCAACAAGACACTTTCAAAGCTGGTGGTGCCTCCACAATGGTGTAGCTGTCTTTACATGGAACTGGCTAGGTCCTCTGGCCCAACTGAACTGATTATTGACTGGAGATGCTTCTCTTCATATACTTGGAGACCATTTGCAACCATTCATTGACTTGACTTTCCCAAACATGTCACTCAGCCACAGTTGTTCACAAATGGTTTGAAGAACATTCAGGGGCAATTCAAGCAAATTATATGGCCACCCAGATTGCCTGACATGAATTCATCAAATGCTTATGGGACATAATTGAGAAGTCAGTGTGTGCATAAAATACTGCATCAGCAACTCTTTCACAATTATGGATGCCTATAGAGGCTGCATGTTTGAATACTTCTGAAGGGGATTTCTAATGACTTGTTGAGTCCATAGCACACTGACTAGATGCATTATGCCATGCAAAAGGAGGTCTGACATGATATTAAGAGGTACCCCACAACTTGTCACCTCAGTGTGTATATATGCAGGCTTAAGTGACAAATGAATTTCTGTAAGACAGTTTTTTACACTTAAACTCCATGACTTCTTACCTGTTCACAAAGTTCATTTTCAAGTCCAGCAACATTATGATGCACCACAGTAAGTTTATTTGAGTAAGTTTCTCTTGTATGTGATGGTCCATTTATCTGAACAAGGATTCTCCCTTTAAGAAGGTAACAGGCTATTTCCAAACTTTAGCTCTCTTTGCTCTCTCCTTTCTTGGGACCTCTGCCTACTTCCTACATTCTCTTTTTTCTCTTCAAATGCTCTAATTGAGTTTCTTTTTTCCATCAGACAGGTTAAAGGGCCAAATCTTTGCCTCTTGTCCCATGATCTTCATGTCTTTTTGAAACACAACTTACATAGCCCTGGGAGTGTGTCACAAAATCCCTTCTCCTGCTCCACTACAGTAGTCCAACTGAAACTCCAAAACATAGTCACCATACACACACCTCTCCACCTCTGTCACATAATATTACAAATAATTGCACGTCATATGTGTTTCTACATAATGGGCCTGTTACAGTTGCGAATATGCGTAAAGAAAGTAGACCTATTAATCAAGACTTCAAACAACCAATAACAATGAAACCTGCATTAACTCCTACAGAAAAATACAAAGTGAGGTGATATGTAGCACTTTAAATGAAACAGAAGGAAAAGAAATAGAAGGAGACAAACTTTATCACTTGTTCACTGTGAACATTTTACTTTTTGTATAACTTGGCAAAATTAAATTGTCATAATATGAACTGGAAATGGCACTAATACAAGTTTTTACTACATTATATTATTAATATGTTTTTTACCATTACTTTTGTCCATATAATTTTATAGCAGCAGCAAATGAATGTCATATCTGTAACAAAGTATACATTCCATAGAGGCTGTGACTTACCAAACGAGAAAGCACTGATAGATAGACACAATAAAAAAACATACAAACGCACACACAAATTTCAAGCTTTCACAACCCACGGTTGCTTCATGAGAAAAAGAGGTAAGGAGAGGGAAAGACGAAAGGATGTGGGTTCGAAGTGAGAGGGTAAGGAGTCATTCCAATCTCTCTCTCTCTCTCTCTCTCTCTCTCTCTCTCTCTCTCTCTCTCTCTCTCTCTCTCTTCACACACACACACACACACACACACACACACACACACACACACACATATCCATCCGCACATATACAGACACAGGCAGACATCAGACATATGTAAAGGCAAAGAGGTTGGGCAGAGATGTCAGTACAGGATGGCAATTATTGAACTATATGAAATAAAATTGTCATAACTTCTGAATGGTTTGTGTAACGACATTCAAACTGCATGATTGGCCATGGGGCATGACGGGAATTAGTATGTACATTCACGATTCGGTTTAGCGATGAAGCACACTTTCATTTCGACGGGTTCATCAATAAGCAAAATTCATGTATTTGGTGGACTGAGAATCCACGTTTCATGATCAGAAAGTCTCTTCACCCTCAATGTGTGACTGTGTGCTATGCAATGTCCAGTCACAGAATAATTGGTGCGATATTCCTCAATGGCATGGTGACTACAGAACGGTATGTGAAAGTTTTGCAAGAGGATTCTATCCCCATTATCCAAAGTGACCCGAATTTTGATAAGACAGAGCTTGTCCCCATCAAAGCAGGAGAGTGTTTGATGTCCTGGAGGAGCACTTTGGGTACTGCATTCTGGCTCGGGCACATAGAGGCCACTGGCACGAGCCTCGGATGGCCGCCATATTCTACAGGTCTGAACACGCGCTACTCCTTTTTGTGGGGCTATAGTAAAGATAAGGTGTACACAAATAACCCTAAAACCATTGCTGAGCTGAAAACTGCCATTCAGGAGCTCATCAACAGCATCGATGTTCCGACACTTCAACAGGTCATGCAGAAGTTTGCTATTTGTCTGTGCCACATCATCACCAATGGTGGCAGGCATATCAGTCATTTCAGAACCTAAATCTGAATAACTGTTGTGACATTTAAATGTTGAACAAAGTGTGTGAATGCCCTAGTTTGTAACTAATTTATGTTTCTTTTCCATATAGTTTTATAATTATTACCCTTTATAAATTACTATATGTAATGTCAGAAGAGGGAAACTACTGTGACTCAACTTTTAAAAAATGTTAACAGTAGGAGACAGGTAGCTGATACTTCCAAAATCTCTTGTCTTAGAGAATTTATTTTCAATAAACAAAAAATTACTCTAACTCTCGATAAAAGTGGGAAAAGAGCAATGAAACATGAGGAAAATTCTTCTTATCAAGCTATTAAAATGATCAGATTAGGGAGAATATAATTTATGACGAGAAATGTACAGAAACATAATATTAAAAATGAAGTTTTGGAAAATCAACTGCACAAACATAAATGAAAGGATCCATAGGTTCATTAAATTTAATTATGAGGGCAAAGGTGATAATTAAGATAAGATGCATGACAAGTTTCATAATTCAGCATAAAAATTAATAACATAAAAATATTTGTCAATCACATCATCAGCAGTTCTCATTTAACCATTTTTTGATGTGTAACAGTATACGAATGACATGGTAAGAGTAATCTTTCATTATAAGAGAATAATAATAATATTTGGGGCAGTACTAATCATTTGTTGTATTGTAGTCATAAATGAGTTTGGATGTCACTACTAGTTTTAGGTAGTTACAATATCGACAACTGGTGCATGAGGAAGTGAAACTTAATATCAACTGGGACCCTGAGAAGCTGGATACGCTGCTTTTAGGCTAAGGTAGAAAGACTACATGGTGAGAGACAGAAAATGTGGGACAGGAAGATTGATCTCTGCATGCCTTGTTTGTGGACTACATAAGCAGCACAACTGATGCTGGGTTAAGTCCGATGACAGCTGTGTTACTCTGCCTACTGGATGGAATTTAAGTTTCTTGTGGCACTTTGCTGCACAGGGCAGATCCAGGACTGTTCAACTTAGAATAAAAAACTGCTATAGAATTCCGTAAGGCAATAACACACAGACTACCTACTTATTTATACGGTCTCAGTTTTTTTTCAGAGCTTTTTAATACTTTTTCACTAAGTTCCCTGACTGAAAATATTCCAGCTTGTAGCTTCAGGCACCTGGACTGCAAGTTAGACAAGACCACTACACAACTGGAATTTAGCATCAGTCAGCTCTAATACCCATCTGTTCACAGCATTCTATTGGTGCGATAAAGTGTTAACAATAGAACATACGAATATGTATTTATCTTACAGCTTATTACATATCTCCCAATTAAAAAAAAAATGAACTTTCCCTTCAATGAGTGGTCTCCTTTACTCCTAAATTATTTCTATTAAGCCAGAATCAGAAATATCAGAAGATGTGTGATACACTTTCCCAGAAACTTATAATTCCTTCAAGGTAAGATGTATAACCTTAGAAATACCTATTATTGTCATCTGACATTTGGCTGAGTTTGCATAATGATCCACTGACAACTCTAACCAGTTTCCGCCTGATACTTGATTTTATTTCTCTAATTTTGTATATCCTCCCACTTCCAATGCATTGAAGTAGCACAAAATATAAAAGAAAAAATTATACATGTTCACATATATTGCAGACAAAGTACATTCAGTAAAAGAATATGATGAAAGAAAAGTTAGGCATAAAATTCTTCAGAAACATAGCAGTTACACAACTAAAAACTCTTAAGAGGCCAAAATATGTTGTGGTTGACATCACATAAAATGTAGATGCTTGCTTAGCCCTTACATATGTATGAACTGTAAAGTGATCATTAAATAAAAGTTGGTTGTTTTATATTTTTATGTAGTCTTGTTTGAAAATAGTGCAGAGGTAAGGTTAAAGGAGAGATGCTGAGAAATGTTGCCTGTCAGGTGTCTCCAGCCAAGAAGCCTCCTGAGCAGCAGATAAGACTGCACAGAGCTGTAGCTGGTCACAGAGAAGAGACGACAGCCAATGATTACGGTATGATAATTGTTACGAGTGGCTGTAAGGCTGTTTGTTGATCATTTTAATGGTCCACACAAAATTTTCTCTGTGGTTCTAATAGACAGTGCTATTTTGGCCACAGTATACAAAGATTGTCTGCCTCAGGTGTCTCAACACTAGCAGTTAGGCAGGCTCGAATCTATGAGGTCGGGCAAGTCGACGTGACAGACTGATTAGACTGTAACTCAATTACTCCTAGAGACCTGTGCTGACATCTTAAGGAATTAGCAAAACTGAATCGTTGACAGTGGATACTGTGGTTCAGTCAAACTTTCAAGAGTTGAATGGAGTTTGATATCTTTGTCAATACAACATAGTATTCAGTGGGCTGAAATGAGTTGTCAAATCCTGGAGGGATTATACTTTGATTGCTGTACATTAACAAATCTGTTGTTTGTGGTTATTTGATTTCATGACTATTTGGAATCTCATTGGCCCCAATTTTTTTCCAGTCTAGTGTACTAGTTGACCTGTTCAGAACACTCTTGCAAGGAAGAGTAGCTTCTTGTCATATATGGGATCAGTTGGTGAATGGTATTGACCTCGTGAGGCAGATTCAAGCCCATTGTATTATATTAGAAGACACTTGTTAATTGATTATGGAATTTGAGGTTTGTAATACACTGCTGTCACCCAGAAAGTTGTTCAAAAATCTTTTCAATTTGAGAAGAGTTCATTGTATCTGAAGGGTCCATTATTTTGAAATGTGTTCCATATCATTAACTTTTAAATAAAACAAATGAGTGATCACAAAAAGCTGTAACATACTGAGGGGGAGAGCAGTTGTTAGCCACCGTCACCTGAGGAGGAATAGCTTTGTTTGCATATATTAATGTTCAGGTTGTTGTTGTGGTCTTCAGTCCTGAGACTGGTTTGAAGCAGCTCTCCATGATACTCTATCCTGTGCAAGCTGCTTCATCTCCCAGTATGTACTGCAGCCTACATCCTTCAGAATCTGCTTAGTGTATTCACCTCTTGATCTCCTTCTACGATTTTTACCCTCCACACTGCCCTCCAATACTAAATTGGTTATCCCTTGATGTCTCAGAACATGTCCTACCAACCGATCCCTTCTTCTAGTTAAGTTGTGCCACAAACTCCTCTTCTCCCCAATTCTATCAATAGCTCCTCATTAGTTATGTGATCTACCCATCTAATCTTCAGCATTCTTCCGTAGCACCACATTTCGAAAGCTTCTATTCTCTTCTTGTCTGAACTATTTATTGTCCATGTTTCACTTCCATAGATGGCTACACTCCATACAAATACTCTCAGAAATGACTTCCTGACACTTAAATCTATACTCAATGTTAACAAATTTTTCTTCTTCAGAAACACTTTCCTTGCCATTGCCAGGTTCAGGTAAGAGGTCAGAATTATTGGCTAGTTTGGAGTTACACTGGCACTTGCTCACAGCAACTGTGGTGTGTAAAGAAGAAAATACTTCATGAATAAAATCTCACTGTGTTACAGTCAAAATTAAGCTCCTGACTTCATTTCATAAGGTTATTTAATCCCAATGGTTTATGATTAGTATTAAAGGAAAGATCATAATAACACTGAAGGAAAAGTAGTACATGGCAAATAAAGAAATGAAGATTACTGTTATAGTATTATGTGATCATTTTAATGATAAAAGGACACCAGTAATCTCAACAGATAGTAGCTTTAGCGTACATAATTTTACAGTTAGAATTTAACATAGCCATTGAGTTTGCTTACACTGATAGAGTTGTGATTCTGAAGGTACTTAAAGAAAGAACAACACTGAATGACGCAAAACATTCCCTATAAAAGAAATATTCATAAAATACAAGTAAGCAAAAGAAAGAAGGGAATATAAAACAAGAATATACTTACAATTATTAATATCACTAGACACAGCACAGCCGAAAACAAGAATAAGCAATAACATTGCACACCATTCGGGTTCGGTCATGACATCCCTTGCTTGCTACTTCAGATATTCAATACTCAATTTCATGATTACTTTATTGGTTGTATATCAGAAACTGTGTGTTATGACAGCAGGCCACTTCAAGACAATGGTGTGCATTGGAGATTACCACAAACGTCACTCATGGTAAATTTTGTTATAATTGTCAGGTAATGACAAAATTGACAAAAAGTTGTTGGAGACCCTAAGATAAACAGTACTGCACATAGTTTTATGTGATGGGCATGGTGCTGTGGTTTGAGACATGCGGTTATGGTGCCAGAAGAAACAGGTTTGCATCCTGCAACATGCTAATATTTTTTCCATGTCTAGAACGTAGAACTACTTAAACCTAACTAACCTAAGGACATCAAACACATCCATGCCCGAGGCAGGATTCAAACCTACGACTGTAGAGGTCGCACGGTTCCAGACTCAAGCAACTAGAATCGCTCAGCCACAACGGCCGTCCATGTTTTGCATTTGCAACTTATTCTAGTTATATCTTACCCACATAATACAAGCACATTCTGTTACTTACATATAAGAATGAGCTCTCTCAGGAATGAATTTCGTCTATTTTGTGACTACCATCTGATTAAAAATTGAAACATGAAACACCCACAAGAGAGACAAAAAACAAAAATATTTGTATTGTAACTCATTAAGAATACTCTGCTGTATATCCCAAATACATTGCAATTCCCAAAGGTGTGGACAGGCAGGAAACTAAGATAACAGGTTTAATTGCTGGGAGTGAAATGAGCAGAAATGAAATTTATATTCTTGCTTGTCACAAATATTTAGCTGCAGTTCAATGTTTAACAACACTTTCATAAATTTAGCAGTCAAGACAAACATCACACCACACAGTGAGTTACAATGAACTTTATGTAAGGTGGAGAATGGACACTGACACTATGGTGTTCAACTGTGAATTGTACCATAATTTCCATATTTCACATTTTACATCTCATTGACTTATCATTTAATGACAAAATATACTCTTGAATGAAGCAAGCAACTCTGTCTGTTAAGACAGCTGTCATTACACTGACTGATAAAAGTCAAAATAAAGTTTTGGTGAATCTTTAGAATATGTGAATGTTCCTGAAACATAAGCCAGCAACCCAAGCACTCTGGTATTCAGAATATGGATGGATGGATGGGTTTAGAGGGACCAAACTATGAGGCCATCAGTCCCTTACTCCTTCATGTGTTAAACCAGGAATAGCCCCTAGAGAGGAGCATCCAACCAATGCTTCCACACTCTCCATTACCACAAGAAAACTAGCCACATAGACAAGCTAAAAATCTCAGGAAAGAATGATGATGACGAATCTGTCATCCGATGACAGATATAAAAGAATAAGAAACAGGGTAGGGGCCAGGTCGGGCCATCAGGAAAGGACCGTGGGCCCCTCAGGTTGGAGCAGGTAACAGGTTACCTCTCCTGTCCTTCAAGGGGCTGGTAACGCTAATGTGCCCCACATCACAGACATGAGTAAAAACCACCTTCACAGGTAATAAGCAAAACCAAATCAGCCACATTGGTGTTGACTGCTAGCATCAGAGATAGCATGTCAGCAAGTTTTTGTGGAGTCACTGCCAATTAAGAATGACTCACCAGTGCAACAATAAGGGTAGATAATGCCTTGAGCAATGGCCACAAATTCTGAAGTGAATACACTCCACCTGTGCAGCAGGGAGTGTAGTTCACTGCATCTTGTATGTGTGCAGCCAACACCACCAACTGTAGAACCATCACTGTGTACCACATTATGCCAGGAAATGCCCCAAGGCTGTCCAGTAACAGGCAGAAAAAACAAGAAAGTGTATTTGGCTTATCAGTCCGAGAGGAGAGGTTCTGGTAGATCAGAGGTTGGAGTGCACACCATGTGGTGCATGTGATTTCTCCCTGACAAAAGGTGACAGTGGTAAAAGAGTGAGTTCAGAGCAGAGATTCCGTATGTGAATGGAGATCATGGCTCCAGACCTCGGCTTCTGTTGTGGGAGGTAGATCTCCCTATCAAGAAAAAGAACACGGTAATTTTGATGCTAAGGAGAGAAGCAACTGTGTTGTTGAGCAACAGCTGTTGGTGCCTGATCTATAGGGGATAGATTCCAGCTTCTGTGAGTAGGTTGTTCAGAGGGCTGATCCAATAAGTACACCTGTTAAAAGTTGCACCCCACAATGGTGTATTGGGGCTGGCATCTGCAATGTGGGAGTGGAGCTTCATAGAGCTGCAAAAATGTAGAATGGTATGCAACCCAGCTAGTGTTAATGAGACAGTGAGGAGCATTAAAATGTGACCAGAATGTTTGCTTAAGTTGGAGGAGACAGGGAAGCTACTGCAACTGGACATCATCGACCAATACCAAAAAACGGTGAGACTCCACCACACTGAGCATTTGGTTCTTGATGTAGAATTTTGTTTGGTTATGGACTGTATGTGGTGACAGAACTGCATGGCAAACATCATGGCAGTGATAAACCGGAAGCAATGGATAAGAGCCTAGGCCTGTGACTTTCATACGGCACCCTGAAGTTGTGCGTTCAGCATTTCCCACAACTGAGAAGCAATAGTAGATGCAAAAATCATCTGCATAAGGGAGTGTTACACTGCAGACCCCACAACTGGAGCTCGACCATTGACAGCCACTAAAAATGGGGCAACTCAATGCAAAGCCCTGTAGGTCAGTAGCAAAGGAGGGTAGCAAGAAAAACAGTGTTGCTGCTAAGTAGTTACCACAGCAGAGGAATAGGCTACATGATAGAGAATAAATTTAGTGCAGGGTACCAGGTAAGAAGTATTTGTCACCTAGCTGAGGCTTGCTCATGGCTTCAAGAGGAAACAGAAAATTTTCAGAAAGCTTTCAACAAAGAGGATCAGGCTGTCATAGTAAATGGAGCTGGGAGCAGCCTGCTGGCTAAGGCTACTATACTGAATAGAGGCAATGATCCAATAAGAATGCCCTTAGGATTTTACAAAAGAGTAAGAATGATGATACGTCTTTTACTTTATACGGATGACTATTGTAAATTTGTATAGCGCTGTTTACTGTGAAGTTTTATAGGTTGATTGCCTTATTGACTGGACATGAAACTTTTCCTTTTGTCTTGTATCATGCTCATGGATATCAAAAGTCTCATTTACATCTTTTAAATTCCTACTAATATATTTACAGATTTCTAGTGCATACATATAGGGAAGAGGGAGAATTGATGACTTTTGAAAGACAGGTTTGCAAGAATCTGTTTGTCGAGCATGTTGCATTGCTCTTGCAGCTCTTTTTTGAGTTAAGAGGATGACTGAACTAGATGGTCTTACCCCAGAATATAATTCCGTACAGTAGGATGCTGTGGAATTGGGCAAAGTAGGCAGTTCGGACAGTGCTATAACTTGATTTGACAGAGAGTACACGCAGACTGTAACATATTTTATTTAGAGTTCCATTAATTTTGTTTACGTGTGTGTGCCATTTAAAGTTATTTTGAAGCCATATGCCTAAGAACTTTGTTTCCAGAGAAGATGAAATTTTGTTGTACTTTATTGTCACACTGGTGGAGCATACATCACCTTTTAAACAGAAATTTAGGAATGTTGTTTTTTTGTGTTTACCATAAGTTTATTCCCCTCATACCATCTATTTAGGTGTTCTGTAGTCTTATTAACAGCTGTTTGAAGCTGAATTGGGGTATTTCCTGTAATTAGGATGCTTGTGTCATCTGCAGAAAAAGCATTTGTTTGTGACTCAGTGTTCTGGTCTAGATCATTTATATACAGGAGAAAGAGGATTGGCCTGAGAATGGATCCTTGAGGGACTCCTTTAATCCTCAGAAACTCTTAGATATCTCAACTCCATAAAAAATAATCTAACCCAGAAATTCTGCAATTCTACAAAAAGTACAGGAAAATATACAGAAAGGTGCTGCTAGCTGCAAAAAAACTTTCAAACAACAAAATATTAATTCAAGCTGAAAACAAAGAGCAAAGCAGCCTGGAACACTGTCAAACAGGAAACATCTAACTCTGCTAAAAAGGATCTCAATTCATATATTAAAAACAAAGATGTACCAGTAGATAACCCTAAAAAATTAGCTGATTTTGTAAACTCATATTTCAGTAGTATTGCAAAAAAAATTACAGCAGAAATTTCCAGATACATATGATTTACCTACTCAGAACCAGCCATCAAACTCAATGGTGCTCTTGCCAACTACAGAAAGGGAAGTGGCACTAGTAGTACACCAACTAAAAAATAAAACTTCAGTAAGACTTGATGAAATCCCAGTCTGCATAATTAAAGAGTGTATGGACTCCATAAAGGGCCCATTAACAGACATAATTAATGAATCTTTCGAATCTGGATACTTTCTGGAGTACCTAAAACAAGCAAAAGTTATACCTTTCCTTAAAAACGGAGATGTGGAAAATGTAGAGAACTACAGGCCAATTTCCATACTGTCTATCATTTCTAAAATAATAGAAATACTAGCCAAAAAGAGACTGCTAAATTACCTGAATAAATATAACCTTCTTTCCAATGACCAATTTGGTTTTAGGCCTGGAAAAGGCACACAATCTGCTACAGCACAGTTCACTAAAGTAATTTTAGAAGCACTTGACAATGGTGAAAATGTAAGTGGTATCTTTTTAGACTTGTCAACGGCCTTTGATACAGTTGAACAAAAAATCTTACTTCATAAATTAGGGCAAATAGGAATAAGAGGTGTGACAACGAAGTGGTTCAAATCATACTTGGAAAACAGAGTTCAACAAGTTGAGATATCACAAGTTTCAAACAATTCCCTTGTAAAATGCCTGTCTGACCCAGAACATGTGAATATAGGCGTCCCACAGGGAAGTGTATTAGGCCCAATATTGTTTCTTATATACATTAACGACTTCCCCAAAGTATCAGGCATGGAGAAAAAATACTTTTTGCTGATGACAGCAACATAGTAATAACAGGTGAAAATCCAACACAACTGTCAGAAAGAGCAAATGAGGCTCTCAATGATGTCCACAACTAGTCATTAAAAATAAAGTAACCCTAAATGTAAAGAAAACTAACTATATTAACTTCCAATTGAACAAAAAACACAATGCCACTAGAATAAAAGTTAATAATAATGAATTAGATTGTGTAACAAGTACCAAATTCTTAGGGATGAATGTAGACAGCCAACTGAAATGGACAAACCATATCAACATTTTGGCAAAGAAATTATCCACAGCATGCTATGCTCTTAGAATCCTTGCACCGGTATGCAATAATACCTGTCTTAAAATAACATATTACGGATATCTACACTCAGTCTATAACACTACCATCTACTACTGCTATACCATAACCTTGAAGCTGGAGGCAGGTTGTGAAATAAAACTATCTTATTAAAGCAATTATGGTATAACACAACAGAACAGTGTTACCCCCGGAGAGGAATTTTGCTAGGTTGACTGTGTTGTACCTAACGGAAATGGCTTATCGGAAATGAAAGTCAGAATTATGTAAATATTCGAACAGTAACAAACAATATTTTTGCCTAGCTATACCGTTTAATGGATAAAGAAAACGGTCGCCAGTCTAATTAGGCAAGAGAATGAATAACGTTCTCGTTTAAGAAAGTAGGTGTGAGTAACTTTAATGGATAAACACAACCTATACTTGGCCACACGTGAGTACAATGAACTCTGACACATACATATGTTTACGGTAAGATTGAAGCTAGCAGCTAGAGCAGCACAAACTATTTGCAAAAGTATAACAGATAGCGAAACACACTATTACTTTCAGGGCTTGTTCAAACTGAATGGTCTTTATAACATTACTATTAACATTCACTGCAGGATCATAAATTGGACCTAGGTTAAGTCTCTCTCAGTTAAATACTTTACTATTTAAAATGAGAGTTAATTGGAATCCGCTAACAGGTTGCTTCTCACTATCTTTTGAATAAAGAAATTATGGTTTTCCTGTTGCTTGTTATCCAGCATTAGCACAACAGACAAACTGTGGATCCTGTTATACTATTAATATGCACTTCCAATACACAAGAGAGACAAACACTTAGCAACCATGAACACATAATTTTGTACTATTGCAGTTTTCCACTTTTACTACAGTGAAACACAATGTTGACAAATTTGCAAGAACTGACTCACCTTTTAAAATTTACTACAGGTAGCACTATGATCATTAACTAAGCAAAACTTTATAAGCCTCAATTTTAAGAACTTTAATTTATAAAAGGAACAGCAAATTTTACTTTCAAGTAAATGATTAAATAGGTGACTTTGAAACTTCACAAAACTACATTTACTGCCTCCCACAATTTCACTAAATCCACAGTAAATCTGAATATGCCTTTCTCATCAAAGATCAAATAACATTATGTACTTAACTGTCTAACTTTGAGGCTTTCATTTTTTCCACAAAATAGGGCACTCGGTAATCATAATTCAAATGGAGAGGAACCCGAGAGGTGTTGTGATAGGAAAAAATCGAGATAGGTACATAAATTCAGTTACAAGTTACCTTATATTTGTGCACACTAAATCGCCCAATAACCTGATCCTTCACTGTACATTTTTATAGTACTCCTTTACAGTGATTGTGCAATGTGGTGGCAATTGCATGTTGGTAGGCGGATTTGCAGACAGAATTGCTGGACTTTGGCCCTTCTTGGTGATGAGGATGAATACCAATTCCAGAATCGTTCCAGCTATTTATCCATCCATCCGAGGCATTGGAAAGTAGCAGAAAAAGCCCCTCTTGGAACCAGGACAATATGCCACTTTTACATGGGAGTGCACAGTTTGGTAGCTTGTCCCAGACTGACTCTTGGTTCCACCTTTTCTACCTAGGCCAACCACAATTTGCGCACGCTACACAGTTCCGTTCCCGAGGGGAACCACTACACCTTTTACATACAAACTAACTAAGAACCTTAAGTGAGGATCAGCAGTTTACATAACAGCAACCAAATGCATTAAATAAAACAGAACATTTGCACATATTGACATTTCTACAAAAAATTATTCACGCAGAAACTACACTTATATATAGTAAGTTTTGTTCCCTCCAAATGGGACAAAGAATTTAAATAACAGATATACTACATTGTACTGAATCAAACCATGACATCAAAGTTTTAACAAAGAAAGGAGTATACAATTTTGTGTTATCTATTCAATCAAACAACATTTACAGAAACTCAACGTTATAACATTAAACCAAAACAAAAGGCAAAATAAATCAGTAGAGTATTAGAGAAATGGTGTTACAAGTCCTCAGCTATGGGATCATGTTTTGGGAAAGAAGTGCCAGTAACATACAAACTGTGTTCAAAGTACAAAAAAGAGCCATAAGAATAATGACAAACAGTAACAACAGGGCCCACTGTCTAGAATTATTTAGAAAGCTAGGCATTCTGACTGTTTCTTGTGAGTATATCTTTCAGAATATAATGTTCATTAAGAAAAATCTCAACATGTATAACAAAAACAGCCTAATATATGACCATGAAACAAGATCTTGTCACCACCTCCATCTAGATAGAAAGAACAAGGCAAAGACGCAAAAAAGTAAATTTTATAATGGGATACAACTGTATAACAAATTTCCACAGGAAATTAACCTTCCGTCGGGTGCGGCTGTTCAAATTGATACACCTGGAAGTTTACTGTAAATTATTTGTCAACGAGTGGCAGCACTGACGCCTACTCACTAGTAGCTAGCCTTTTCCAAACGCTTGTCATTGTTGTGTCCTTCAGTGTTGATACGACTGCTCTGTTGTTGATATATGTGCTGATTGATCAGTTTGATACACTGCGCCCGTTCATGTTGCATTTCAACAATTCATTTCTTTGGTTATCAACATAACTTAGTAAGTAGTACAATGTTAATATACATTGTGTTTTGCACTTATTTTCTTTTTGGACCGTTTAATCGTCAGTTAAGAATGTTTGAGTATCAGATATCAGATTGATACACTGCACCTGATTGCGTTATTTTATAGGAATTTTATCATTTTAGGTGTGAGACACTTGATCATGGCAGGCTACAGTAAGATGTACAACCTCCTTGACCCAGCTCATGTTGCAGAAATACAAAAAATGTTGTTCGAAGAGGATAATGATGAAGTTCAAGAGGGTTTTGAAGATGAAGTAGACACAGATTGTGATGACGCAGTTGAAGTTCGGCCGGAAGATTCAGAAACAGAGGAAAACGACAGTGAAAATGACGAGGAAGTTCTTGAAGAAAGCCAGCATTATTCTACTGGAAGGGTCAAAGAGACAAAATAGAATAAAGTTCCACCATCGCATAGAGTATGTTTTAGGGCCCACAATACTATTCAAAAGTTACCTGGTCATATAGGTGCGGCGAAAGCATTGAGAACGCCTTTGGAATGTTGGAATTGCCTCATAGATGATGACATTTTGTCGATTATAGTTCTGTATACCAATCAGTAGATTGAGAGCATCAAAGCTTCTTTTGAGTGAGAGAGAGATGTAAAACCTATAGATATTATTGAATTAAAAGCTTTCATTGGTCTTCTGTTTTTGGCTGGTGTTAACAAAAGTAACAGACAAAGCTTAGAAGATCTGTGGGGAAGTGATGGGGATGGAATTGAAAAATTTCGTCTCGTTATGAACATATAACATTTCAAATTCATCATGCGGTGCCTTAGATTTGACAATCATGTGACTCGCGATGAAAGGAGAAAATCAGACAAGATAACAGCGATTCGGGAAATATTTTCTCTGTTTGTACAGAATTTCCAGAAATCCTACACCATCGGAGAAAACATTACAGTAGATGAGAAACTCGAAGGGTTCCGTGGAAGGTGCAGTTTTCGCCAATACATACCTAGCAAACCAAACAAATGTGGAATTAAGATATATGCTCTTGTGGATTCCCAAGTATTTTATCTCTATAATCTGGAAATATACACTGGGCTGCAGCCAGAAGGATTGTACCACGTTAGCAATAAACCTTCAGATGTTGTTCTGTGACTATGTGAACCAATTTATCAGTCAGGTCGAAATGTGACAGCAGACAATTGGTTTACTAGTATTGGTTTGATAGAAGAGCTAAGAAGAAAAAATCTTTCTTTTGTTGGGACGATGAAGAAAAACAAGCATGAGATTCCTCTGGAGTTTGCTACCAGTAAAGGCAGGGCTGTCCATAGTTCACTTTTTGGCTTCAAGAAAGGCTGTACTCTAGTTTCCTACATTCCTAAAAAGGGGAAGTGTGTTATCTTGGCATCAAGTTTGCATGAAGATAATTCAGTAGATGCTGACACTGGAGATAAACAGAGGCCATCTATTGTAACATTTTACAATAGCACCAAAGGTGGAGTCGACACTACAAATAAGTTGACCGCTTCATACAGTGTAGCAAGAAATGTGTGCCGTTGGCTCATGGTCATATTTTTTGCAATGATCAATGTGAGTGGAATCAATTTACAAGTAATTTACTATGGCAAAAACGAGAATTTTATGCAAAGAAAAGGATTCCTGAAGCAACTCTCACATGCGTTAGTTCTACCTCACTTGGTTCGTAGATGCTTGGACACCTCAGGAATTCACAGAGATCTTCAATTGCGGCTACAACAATATAGAAGAAGCAGAAGACACAAGCAGAAACGAAGAACAAGGGACTGGGATCTAGAGGAAAAGGTGTAATACCTACACAGAAAAAAAAAATGACTGACAAAATATTGTTGAAAAATGTGTCAGAAGCCTATATGTTTGATACACATTGAACCTTTTTGCTCTGAATGCGGAAAAATTCCGCATTTATTACCACAGTCAAAAAGTGACGATGAAACAAATGAATGAGTTGTAATATCATTGTTGTTCTGCTCCCGTGTCATAATAGCCTTTCTGTAAAGATAATTGTCATTTGTAATGTGTTTTATTAGTGAAATATAATACAGAAGCAAATTAAAAAGCGACGTTTTTATAATTTGTTACTAAAGCCCAACATTGACGATAAGAAATCTGAATGATGAATATTTCTGCTGGAGGTGTGCTCGTATGTCATCTTTGTCTTTCTTTAAATATATTTGGCACTTATAATATGTTTCGTGAACAGAATTTAATAAATGATCACGCGAATAAACGGTGTGATCAATTTGATACACCGCGCCCGACATAAGGTTAAAGAAATAAATTAGCCCCTCACTTTCAGACAAAAGCTTAAAACCTTCTTAGTAAGTAAAAGTTGTTATCTGTAAAAGAATATTTAACATAGATGTAGATTATTAGCAACATATGACATTATCACCAAAATATGATGTAATTATAAATGTGTATATGACTAGTTATAAAAACTACACAAAATATGAGAAATCTGTTTCATTGTAAATGTAATTGTGTGCTCATGTATTATAAACTGACAACATCCATACAATATATATTGTTCCATGGATGAATAAATTAATAAATAAATAAAATAAATAAAAACTTCTGCATCTGAGAAGCATGTCCTATTGTTTTCCTTTAGTTCATATTTTATTTGTATTTTTTGTTTCCTGTTCATCAAGTATGAAGTGAACCATTTTAGAGCAGTGCCTCTAATGCCATATACTTGGAGCTTCTCCAACAGTATGTTTAGGTCCAGTATGTCAAAGGCTTTCCTTAAGTCCAAAAAAATGCCAGTGGCTCTTTGGTTTTTGTCTATCGCCTGCAGGGAATTTTCTATAAAATCATAGATTGCTCTGGTTGTTGACTTATTTATCCTGAATCCATGCTGAGAATCAGTGAGAATTTTGTTTTTCTCTAAGAATTTCATCAAACTATTATACATTACTTTTTTCTAAGATTTTACTAAAGCCTGATAATAATGAAACTGTTCTATAGCTTTCTATATTTATGTTGTCTCCTTTCTTATGGATAGGGACCATTTTAGCAATTTTTAAATTGACTGGAAATGTGCCTATCTTGAATTTACTACATCTGCAAGAGGAAGTGAAATGTTTTTAATACATTGCTTTATGATTTAATCAGGAATACCATCAATCCCTGATGACATTTTCCTATGAGCTGATGCAGCATTGATGATTTCATATGGGGTTGTTCGATCAATGTAGATTGAAGAGGAACATGAGTGCACTTTGTTTGTCTGTTTCTTTCTAGTATCTGTTTTGCCACTGACTATTAAATTATTTGTGATCTCTGCAAAAGTAACATTTAAAAAGATTTGTGATGTGTTGGGGATCAGTTATACTCTAGTTCTCATGGTTAAGAGTAATATTTTCCATTTTATGGGACACTTTATTTGCTTACTTCTTTATGACTTTCCATACTGCTTGGCTTTTATTTGCCAACTCTGTTACAAACTTATCATTGACCCCCCCCCCCCCCCCCCCCCCCGACCGCCCTCTCGTCATATCACTCTTCTGTAGACTTGACTGTATTTCCATATGTAGCTGTTTAGAAGAATGGTATGTTATTGTTTTTCCTGTATTTGAGTAATCCTCTTTTCCTCACGCTTGATATTCGAGCCCTGTTGTTACCCAAAGCTTTGCTTTTTTAGTTTTGCCTCTTATTTCTTGTGTTTTGAGAGGGAATGCAATTTCAAAGTAATCAATGAAGATGCTAGAGAATTTCTCAAACCTTTTGTTGATGTCATCTACTTGCAAAACTTGTTCCCCCATTTCTCCTGATAACAGGGAGTTGAATGTTTCTATATTGTGTGTATTAAACTGCCTTGCTGTTACAGTTCTTTTATAGTTCTAGTTGGGCAGTAAGTGGCTTTGGATGGTGACAACTTAAGCTTCGTGATCACTAAGGCTTGTACTTTTACATTTTGCAGTACAATTTATATTCACAAATACCTGATCCAACACAGTAGCAGTAGTTTTTGTGATTCTTGTTGGGATTGTTGTAGTCTGTTTTGAGTTGAAAGTATCTGTGAGGTTAAGCAATACTTCTTTTCCTTTGCTGGTTCCACGAAAATCAATGTTGAAGTCCCCTCAAAACACTACTAATTTTTTATCTAGATGAAGCCTGTTTAGTATATATACAAGCTTATTTAGAATTGAGTAAAAATTTCCATTTGAGGAGTGATAAATACATGCTGCAACTGTATTTGCCTCACTGCCTTCAACAAGAGCCCACTCAAAGCCTCTTTCTGCACTGAGGCATTCAAACTTATTGATTGATTTATATTTTAACCCATGCTTGATTAAAATTTCAGTATGGTACCTTCATTTTTATGGCTGTTTCTACAGAAATAATTTGCTAGTGTGTATCCTGGTATAGAAAAAGAGTCAATTTGGTCATTATTTAGCCAGTGTTCTGTAATGCACAGAACATTAATAAAGTTAAGTTCTGTATTTATTAAGATCTCTGCATCTAAAACTTTGTTATTGACTGAATATTTTGATGGCAAAAAGAAAGATGTTTTTTGCTGTAACTTATTTGGTTACCAGTACTGGGATTTACATTAACATTTGAGATTCCTAAGGGCCTCTTTATTATACCACTGACTTCATTCTTGCTTGGTAAGGGTCTGTCCATAAAAAACCATCTGTGTGGGAGCCGGGAGTCTTCTTCTGCTTTGATGGAGTCTCTTCCTTTTCTTCCAAAGTGGTGTGCATAACTTCTGCATAACAGGGAGATGATTGCTGTTTTGGCAAACAGAGAAGATGTGATAATGTATCTGTTTCTTTGATGCTGTATGTCTTATCTCAGATTTATTGACTACACATATGTTTATTTTTTCCACAACAAGTTGCCTCCCTAGCCCATTTAGGTGTAGTCCGTATCTAGTGTGGAATCTACATCCTATACCACTCAGATCAATGGCTTCTATGTTTTCGTATTGTGTGCATATTTTCGAGAGTAACATGTTTGCAGCACTTACCTCTCTGTTTACACATGACCATGGTGGTAGGTTGTATCAATATGGAACAGTCAGTAACAGGGCATTTGTATGAGTCAAGTGTCCTGAAAACTTCTTTAATTCATCAGTAGCTTCTGGAGTTTAATTTTTAAATATGTCACTTGCTCCTCCAAACAACACAATAAAATCATTATTAGTTGATCTGCCGACTTCAGGCAGGTGCACTAGATTTCTTATTTCAGACATGCTGTTGCTTTTTCAGATGCGCTGTCACCAATCTGTGTAGCAGTCCCACAACCATGACTGTCAGCAAGGACTTTATGTTACTTTTCATGTTTTGTCACACTGGGGCTGTGCATTGTTACGACTTTTGGAATTGCGATATATAGCTGTGAATCTTCATTAAACATCGGAGACATGCATTTCCGTGAGTCCTTTTTCTTTGTGTATACTTTGAAGCTCAGTATGATTCGTAGTATCAATCAGGACATCCTGATTTCTGTTTCCTCGTCGCTGTATGCCTGAATTGTTTATATTGTCGGAGTTATTTTCGAGATTAGTAACAGAATAGATTGTCTTGTCTTGTAAAATTACACTACAAACTGTTGGGCTTTAATGGCAAATAGTGTGCACTTTAACCCTCTTATCTAATTCTATCTTATATTTTTAGGCACTTTTTTATTAGTATAACACAAAATGCATTGTTGATCGACATACACAATCCTAGTTTTACAAGTCTGTGGCACATTTCAATACTGTTATTAGCATTAGAATTAAGAATCACACTGTACACATTTGACATAGAGCACTTGGTTATTCACTTCAAAACACAGATGGCATAGAAACTGTTTCACCATGCTCATCTGATAATGTGGTGCAGGACACTCAAAACTTAGCAAACAGTCAAGTAAAGTATAAGAAAAAATGTAAAATCAAGATTTATTCAGACAGTTACACCAGAGGATTAGCAGCTATGTTAACAGAAAGTGGACCTCGTGTGATTACTGAGCTTGAAATAGAAGGTACCTTTAAATCAGGAGCTGAGTTACGAGATGTTTCAACATCAATCAAGAAAGAAAGCACAGCCCTCGCGGACAGCGACTTTGTGGTGGTAATGGCCGGAGCAAATGACGTCAGCAGAAATGAAAGGAAGATAGCTACTTCAACACTTAAGAACACTCTCGGAGTGTTAACCCACACCAACGTGATTGTCATTAATGTGCCTCATCGACGTGATTTGCCCCAGTGGTCATGTGTGAATAAGAAAGTGGAGCAGACCAACAAGGTGCACAAAGCTATCTGTAAGCACTTTAAGAATGTTTCCTTAATTAACACCAGTAGTTATAGCAGAGAATGGCATACCAAGCATGGTCAACATTTCAATAATCCAGGTACACGTGTTTTAAGTGATAGAATTCTCAGAATGGTATTGGATAACCTACAGAAGGAAAAAAGACCAGTAATGTGTTTGGATTATATTTAAACTGAGATGACAAAAAACTTGTATGCATAGACCAGGCTGGGTGTTCTAGTAACATAAGGACACAACATGGTCAACTTTCACACAGTAACATTAGGTCATGTCAACTATGAGAAAAAAAGAAATGCCTAAAGTGGAGTTTAAAATATGCTACCTCAATATTCAGGGTACGGCAGATAAAAACTTAATAGTCAACGAATTTTCAAATGAAAACATGGTATATATTCTATGTTTAACTGAACATTGGTGTAAAAAGGATGAGCTCGGGTACAAAGTATTGGATGATTACACACTACTTAGTTGCTATTGCAGAAAACAGCACTTACAGCAATATATGCAAAAACATATCTTGCACCAAACTGTGGCAGGATAGAACTCAATACTACATTTTGAAATATCAGGTCTAATAATTGAGAGCCTTAAGCTAATGGTGGTAGTAGTGTACAGGTCACCTAGTGGTGACTCCCATATCTTTCGGGAGAAACTTGAGGAACTCTTAATGTACATATGCATACTGAAATGGAAAAAATACAATATTGTCATTGGAGGGGATATCAATTCAAGTTTTTATGTCCTGAAGGACAGAAAAATTGTGACAGAGCTCAAAAATGTGCTTTGACAATTTAACCTGTACTATGTTAGCTGCAAACCTACCAGAGGCTCACCCTGTCTAGACCATATATTTACGCATATTAAGAGAACTTGTATGTACACTGATGTAATTATTTTCCCTTTCTCAGACTGGGGGATTGGTAGCCAATGTATTTTTCAAAGGGTGGCAATGTCGAACTCCGCACCTGGACTCACCTCACCTGGCATTTATCACTCATCTCCAGTGTTCTCTTGCTCAATGTGGAGGCAAATACCACCTGTGTCATCATCCCCATCCCCCTCCCCCCCCCCCCCCTGCCCCCACCAACCAGAGACCTTACGTTTTGCAACTCCTCTGCAATGGGCATAGGGGTATGTCATAGATGAAAGCCTTCGGCAGGCAACACAGGCACTGGCTGCTACTGAACAAAGACATGGAGGCCACAGCACATGGCTGTTCCTCTTATTCTAACTTCCCCTACACAGTCAGCAGAACATTTTAGTTTTTGGGGAAGAGAGAGATTAGTAGGTTGACATTTCTGTACGCTTTCATTTAGTTATGTCATATGGAATAATATTCTGGGGAAACATATCTTTAAGAAAGAACCTCATTATTATTCAAACATGCTGCAAGGTAATATATGGTGCTGACCAATGATCAGCATCTACAGATCTTTATAATGAGCTGAGTATTCATACTAAGTTCACAGTATATTTATATCCTCATGATGCTTGCTGTCAATAATTCACTGCAGTTCAGATGGAACAATGATGCAGATTATTATAATACCAGAATAAAAAATTATATTCATTACTCCACATTAAGACTGTCTTTAACACAAAAATGACACCACAATGCTGCAACCAAAATTTTTGATTAGTTACCCAGTAATATAAATTTTCACATACAGCAAAGTAAAACTTTAAAGCAAACGGAAAAAGTTTCTCCTTGACCTCTCTGTCTATTCAAAGTCTCTCTTTGTCAAATCCTCCTATTCTGTACCAGTAGAAGAATTTCTAATGTGGTAATGTGTGAAAGGTAGTATATGGAAATTACTAACTTTCATACATATAATTAAAAAAATAAACATAAAGGTTGAGCCTGCAGCCATATTTACAAATTAATCTGTGATGTTGACTGTTATATCACTCACACCAAATCATTACAATTTATCATGCAAATAATCAATGGACTTTATGTGACCAAACATGGAACTAACTCATTTCAAAGGATTGATAAAATGAAATAAGAGAGTATTTATAGTCAAAGCATGTAAACTTTGCAAGGTCACTTCCTCTTTTGTATTGGTACTGACCTGCTTTCAGAAAGCAGCCATTCTTCTTGCATGCTCTGTTAGCCTCTATCCACCACCTTCTACAGAAAGTACATTGTGTGTAAGGACAGATACGCATAAACAGTTAAAATATGACCAGAAACGGAAATTATTATAATGCTATGACTGTTTGTGTGTAGTTGCAGAAATAAAACTGAAGAAAGCTTGAGAGTTACACTTCCAAAGTTAATTCGGTAATAGAACAACCCACAAAATGCAAAGTGTCTGTGTTTTATTCCCAATCCTACACACAATTTTCCAGCAACCTTCATATTGGCACACACTCAGTTCAGAGTGAAAAATTAATTCTGAGGTCAATTTCATAGCTTCTGATATCTCAAATATGTGGCACTTAGCTCTTTGCCACAAAAATTTGAACTGGAAGGCTCATTTTGGTCAGGAATGTTTATCATAAAATTGCTTACAAACAACAGAGATGTAAAAGAGCCCCTGGCACTATGCTTCAGCCCTACCTCCTTATCCAGGAGGGGTTTAGTGATTGCTATGTAACAAAGAAATTTTGTGTTTTACTTAATTATGTGGTTAGTTATCCTAACATAAAACCTATAAATTGTTTCAGATATGTAACAAGGGGTTGGGTTGTTTGGGGGAAGAGACCAAACAGCGAGGTCATCCGTCTCATCGGATTAGGGAAGGAAGGGGCAGGAAGTCGGCCATGCCCTTTCAAAGGCACCATCCCGCTACTTGCCTGGAGCAATTTAGGGAAATCACAGAAAACCTAAATCAGGATGGCCGGATGTGGAACTGAACCTACGTAACAAGATAGTCTGAAAAATAAAAATAGTACACCCATAATATGCTGATGGATTACACATTAAATTTAAAAAAATAAATCACTGGTTTTAATATACACCAAAAAAGCTTTTTTTTGGGAGAAAAGGGGCTGTAAGAACAAAGGAAAGATGCACAGGTGCTAGATGAAAGAAACTATGTTTTAGGAGCCATAAAGTGTAGCAAAACATCCAAAACACGGCCCATTTTCAAGGTTGGTAACATTTATTTTTTGTTTCATATGATGTGGTACACCCATATTTCTAAAGTGACATCAGAAATTAATTTGCTTTTCTTAGGAGTACACTGGAGATAAGTAAGAACATATTGTGCTACACAATATACTAGTACTGATTATTTTAATTTTACAAACCTTAATTTTTACTAGGACATTCTGTTCACATGTGGGGGAGGATGGTGGGGACAGCAGCACATGCCAACAACTATTGGGCTGTAGTCACAATGGGCAGACCTACAAGTCTTTTAACTGCCATCTCTCGTTAGTTGCTCCAGAACAGACCAAAAGCAGTGATTTCAGATATTTTGTATTTCAGAGACTCACAACCTCGTTCCAAGACTTACAAAAATAATTAAGTAAATAACATATCGAGTAGTCTAATATGTCTGACTAATGATCTTAATTGTGTACAAAGTGTCAGTGGTATAAGCTGTGCAAAACATGCTCTGTAGGAATTCCATCACAAAAGAGCATCATACAAATAAATAGAACAGGACCAAGAGAATCTCAGAGAGTGAATATGGAGGAAATGGACCAGGACTGCGAATAGGTGGCAACTGGTGGGAATGTGGATCACCTTGAGGCATGCTGAGATAGTTTGTGCAGCTGCAATAACACTGTGTCCTGGATGGTACAGTGGTTAATGTAGCTGAGTAGTAAGCAGGAGATCCCAGATTTGAATCCTGGTCCAGTACACATTTACAATCATCGCTGCTGATTCCACATAATGTACTGATGCAGCTGATAGCAATGATCCCCTCCATTTCCTTTTTTCCCCCCTCTCCACCTCCAATTTACATATAATGTATAACATCTGTGGATTCAGCGTGGTATCTTTTCTTTTGGACATGCACGTGTACAACAATAATTAGAGATAATGGTAAGGTAGGTTTTTAATTATGAATGGTAGCAGCAATTGTCACAAAGAAAGTGGTGGAAGAGGGAAGAAAAGAGGAAGATGATATCACACAGTTAAAGTGCACAAGGGAATAGAAGGTGGCATCACTCATAGAAAGAGGAAAAGAGAAAGGAGCAAAAATGGAAGGAGGCAGGAGAATTGGCTTTAATTTTTGACAGAGGAAAAGTCGGCCATATATGTAAATTTTGTTGAATTGCTATGAGGATGCCAGAAGGAAGATCTTTTCTTAAAAATAGCAGGACATTGAACTGTGGGGGTCACCTTGTTCCAGATATGGATAACAGCAATACAAAAGGAGTTTGCAGTTGTTTTTGTTTTGTGATTTGGCACAGCTAGGACTGAAACACTGTGCTTATACAAGGTGTTCCACCTAAAACTGGCATGGCTCACACCCGAGATTCAAGTAACAATGAACTAACTAAAAAAGAATAAATAACAGTAATGGTAAAAACGAGCAGTTGCCTGGTTATAAGAGATGCTGGAGGTGGTGGTCATGGACATCCAGGCATCGCTGACATCCTGTGATTGTGTCACCAGTGAGACATTGTAATTCTGCAGGTGTGATGATGTTAATTTCTCTAGAAACATTTCATTTAAGATCATATATCATGTGAGGATTGTCAGCATACACATGGCTTTTTAATGTACCCCATAAATAAAATCACACAATGTTAAGTTCTGGAACCTTGGGGGGGGGGGGGGGGGCAGAGGCCCCTACTGGTAAGTACATCTTCAGGGAACACGTTGGTGATGTGGGTCATACTCTGGTTGGATGTATGAGCCGCTGCTCCATCTTATTTGAATACTGCATAGAGCTTCTCTGCATCTGTTTAACTGTGCATAGGAAGAGCCAAAGATCTCTAGATATCTGGCACTGTTTAAGGTGTAATGTAAGAATATGGGGCCAATAATGCACATTCCACACAATGCACATGAAATACCTATATCGTTTAGTACATGATGCACATTTAGTACAAGATACACCAACATGCTGCAATAATCTCCTTACTGACTTGTGGGGATTCTCATAATGTCCATCCATGCATCCATGCAAATTCTGTCTATAGTTTTAGGGGTCCTCACTGTTGGTCACTTATTCCTCTGCACATTCTGTATGGATCCTATAGTCCTCCATTTCTTGTACAGATCTTGAATAGTGTGGGTCATAGGAAGTTTCCTACCAGGATACTTGGCTTGAAACATGTCTTTACATTCCTTTGTGAAGACTGTCTGTATGTAACACTCCAAAATATCAGTTTGCTGTTCTAATGCAACATGCCTCATTTCTATAACAACTCAACAACATGAGCTTCTCACAACAACTGACACATGAACACACAGCTACACTCAATGTTCCAATAAAATGCAGTGTAGCCAACCCTTAAGACAGTGTTAACACTTCAAAAGCAGTTTGACAAGAGGTTATCAACTGGTATGTGAAGCATACTGTTTTTGTGTAGGATGCGCTGTATTACAATGCAATGACAGGTGTTCAATCTCTGGCACTAAGGAGCCAGTGGAGTAGACATACTGTATGGTAGTCCTCTTACTTGTCAGGTCACAACCACCCTCACTTTATTTATATAGCCACGAAATCATGTTCATGATATGGAATACATTATAGAAATACCTAGTAGAAGTAAACCTTTGTGTTATATATATTTATAAATATACATTAACTGCAAAGTAGTAATTTACATTTTGGACAAAATTAAACTTATATCTGTGGCTGATTAACATCACTATGGGTATGATGATCATGCACATAATTATTTGTTTAAAGGAGATGGAGATTATTGTTTAGAAATGAAACTTTCTCTAGAATATACAAACATGGAAGAGGTAATATTTCCAGTTCATTAAAGATTGGCTTGATAGGTGTGTGAGGTGGCACTCTTATCACAATCTTGACAATTTGCTTTTGTATAACATTGTGTCTATTGACACAAAAAAAGGAATTATGTATGAGATGACTGAGTTGACAAGTGCACAGATTTAATGGCAGTCAAGTCACACCACTGACAGAACTTAAAAGACATAGCAAGGGCTTTTAAATTTGTGCTGTAGTTTGTGACGAAGCAAGGTAGAATCTTTTTACTTCCTCCCTTTTTTGCCACCTGCCACCTTAAATTCATTTTACTTTCAGTTTTGACTAATAACCATTAATATACATGAATATTAATCAGCATTTTCTTAAAGGAGAAAGGTTTGCACTCAGTCTTCAGAAATATAGCAAAAAATTTAATTTTGTACTTAGCTTTGTGTATGCTCTCAATTTCCTAATTTATTTTGACTATTCCCAGTTAACATCTTTTGTTATATGGTAAATCAGCAACTTTTTCGTGACTTACATTCTATTGTTGACTTACAAACAACTATAAATACTGTACTAACTATAAACATTTGGAAAAAGAACTACTAGCATTCTTAAAGTATTTATTTGGCTCTATTCAAAAACATATTAGCAAAGCCAGCCCTTAATTAGTTCCAAAATAATGACCAGGTTTGTCAAAAGTATTATTTGTATGACTGTATCTGTTAATTTCATCATTTGAACAAATAATTTGGCCTAACTCTTGTAGTAGAAGAAACTGTTAGAAAGAAGGAATTTTTCTATATATTCAGTTAATTGAAATTTCTGTAACTTAAACATCAAACAATGTATAGTTTCAGTATCTGTTGTTGGGAGGATATATAAAGGCCCAATTTTTGGTCCCGAGACAGTCAGTCCATGGCCAATTTTCAGACGAGAAACCTGTGCTGGTTAGAACAACAACAATGCATCAACTTAACCATGAAATAAATGTAACATAATAGGCTGTGTGTTAAAACAATGACAGAGTCTGTTCAATAGTGTCACATGTACTGTATTGTTCTGCAATAACTGTGTGGCTAGGTTTTTACTGCTCGTAGATGTTCAACAGTTAACTATTGTACCAGTATGCTCACATTTGACAGCAAACTATTAATGAGTGAAATGGCCATATAACTGTGTAATATTGCGGGGTTGTGAACAGTGAAAGTAAAGAACTGTGCAAAGCAACTGTGCAACTGTCGGCGACATCATTTCAGTAGTCAGTGTTGAAATACCCCCCCCCCCCCCTCCCACCCCATTTTTCAGTCAGTATTACAATGCAGTACATTAACACCAAGTACTACCAACAAAGAAATAAAGCTGGGAAATGTCGCAAGTTCATCTCTGTGGATATTCCATTGTAGAGAGTTGTCTATTCAGAGTCCCATAATTTTGTCTCACTGACCTGTTCAGTAACTTTTTTGTTTGTGACTAATGGTTCTTTTATATGTGATGTATGGGTCTTTAATGGACAAAAGATCATATGTTCTGTTTTTTGTCCATATTAAGTAAGAGGTTGTCATCATAGAGCCAGTATAAGTGCCTTTCATTGCTGTCAGCTAAGTTGTTTCTTATCTGCTGTGGAGAAATGCTAGAAGAAGGGAAGTTTGAATAATCATTGAATCTGAACAGGTTATTCTTCCATCATGTGTTATTTACTCCAGCTGCCCTTTGTCTGATGAAATACAACTGAAACCATTCGTTACTGACTTCTCTTGTACCATAAGCATCCAGTTAGTGTATGAGCAGTGTGTGACTGACTAAATCAAATGATGAAAATCCAGAAACATAGTGTTCTTCATTAAATACATGTATCATCTGGTCAATAAATGAAAAGAGAGCCTCACTGCTGGGTTCGCTTTATGAAAGCCAAACAAACAGATGTGCTGTTGATAAGGAGTTATTGCCAAGACAAGATATTACTCGAGTATCAGCTCCAGACCTTTGATATTTCCAAACCAGGGCAAAAATGTGATTGTGTCATCCCCCGCCTGAGCATTTGTGATAGGACACCAAAATCTTAAGAAAAATTGATTTTTCAAAAATACATTCTTTTTGTAGTACACATCTTTGTGAAGAGTTTGATGTATAAAACATATATCTTCAAGGAAATGTACGACATGTTATTTGGTTTTAAGTGTGCCAAAGTGCAGTGCCATGCCTCATCACACAGCATTCCTCTGTCACATGTCATCACTGCACTTCACTCCATGGAATTCCAGCATGCTAAGGCACTGCAGCCATGGACTGTGCATGCAGCTGATCCCGGCGGAGGTTTGAGTCCTCCCTCGGGCATGAGTGTGTGTATTTGTCCTTAGGATAATTTTGGTTAAGTATTGTGTAAGCTTAGGGACTCATGACCTAAGCAGTTAAGTCCCATAAGATTTCACACACATTTGAACAATTACAGCATGTATATTTTGTAATGGGATGCATCAAACTTATATTGAAGACAGTGGAAATTAAAATGTATGATGGTGCCTCTACTGCTCCCAGTTGGTCAGTTTGACATCCTACACCTCTTACACAAAGAACTCACAATTAGAAGTGGGTGGGGTTATTTATAACTGGGAGAATAAGAACTCTACAGAAAATTTGCACTCTTTATTGCCTATTAGCTAATATCTTTCTCTTTTGTGTGACATAAAATTAAACATAAGAAACATTAAATCAGTAAAGCCAAGACACAAGCAAGGCAGTATACATTTCTTCCGTCCTTAGGTCCCAACATTTTTTTCTCTCTGATCTTACTGCAACTTTACACAGCACGTTTCCCTTTCTGTGAAAGAATCTATTACCTCATCAAAGTTCATCAAACAGAAAAGTAGTAGTATGTAATTTTTTTATAAATTTGGAATCATCATATTCTTCCACATAATGTGTGTCATGTCCCCATTTCTTCTCCTTCCTCATTCTAACAATCAGTCTTGTCATCACTAATTCTGTAACTATTCCTGCCATTGTCAAAACTTCTTCTCCACTTAACTTCACTAACCCTGCCAGAAGCACCAGTTTAGTTATCTTACACTTATTCTCCAGTTAGGCATCATTGTGTGTTGATACAATCAGTTTTCCACACAGAACTTAAGCAGCTGCTAACCGGCGGCTGTCAACTGGCTCTTAGTAGTGTAGTGATCAGGAAAAAATTTTCTGACAAAATTTCATTTTCTTGAATACACTGAGAATATTGCATATTAATTTCTCTTACCTGTTATTCTTGTTAGTCATTTATTTCCAGTCTGTTAGTCTGAATCTGCTACTGCTAATTATAACAATGCCAATCATTTGCACATCCAGTCAATCACATAAACAAAGAGCAGTTGGCATTCACCCATTTAGGTTTATTTGGATCAGCTTGTATAGCCCTGTTTTTTATTTCTAGATGTGATGAGGATTCCCTTGGGAGACACATCACATACACTGTGCATGCATTCAAAAATCACCTTATGATTAATTCAAAATACCAACTTAGAATGTCTTAAAAATGTTCAAAAACCTACAAGGATGCATTTAAAAATCATATGAACAATTGATAGACCAACATATGCTGGATGCTAGGTGCTTTATGAAACAAGATTTATTTTCTTCAAGAGTATGAATTTGGTGTCCTCTGGAATTACCACCCAGGGCAGATACCCCAATTACACCCCCCCCCCCCCACCCCCACCCCCACCTCCAATCTGGGACTGTTGAGTACATACATTTTTTTCCTATTATTTGGGACACAGTTGGGAGTGATACAGGTTGGTATTGTCAACCTCATTCTTGGCCCTTTCCTTGTGTTATGGAACTATCTTGGATGTTTTGAGTGGTTGAGTGAAAATACTAATACTCATGGAGCAGTTGATTATGTTCCCAAGTGGTTGTACTATGTCATCAACAAACTATGTTATTATGTAGATAGGTAAACCATCAAGGGTAGACAAGAGGGGATTTTCCATGTTCCAAATAATTGGTAGAGCTTCCTTCAAATTTACAGGTATTAGAAAAAGCAATTAGTCAGATATTTTACTTTATGGACGGAAAGATTTTGTTGGTGGATAGTGAACAACTGAAATATTGCTAGCCATTCCCGAAAAATGTTTATCGAATGTATTGCAATTATGTTTGGTGTCTTATTTGTTGATCATTATGCTGAAGAGATTCTCATGTTTTCTGTTTGACATCAGTTTGTAAAGTTTATGTGCCTATAACCCACATGGGTTTCCATTTGTTATTAGCTTTCTGTATTCTTCATGAAGATTGGGTTTTGGATTTGCCTTCAATTGTCTATGAGCAGCATCCCTGTATGTCATCATTTGATATAATTCTGTCATCAGCAATAGAGCAGGGTGGTTTTCTTACACAAAGTGTGTGTATAGGGACATGTTTTCCATACAGACTAGTGAGTTTATTAGCATGTTTGTGGATTTTACCATCCAATTGTGGGTGCTCTGACAATTATTTGATGCTATGAGGTTTCTGAGTAATCAGCTAGTAGTGCATCATTATCTATATGTTTAATGTTCTTACAGGTTGTATAACACAATTTGAGCTTTGGGTGCTGCTGGAGTAAGCTATGAACATTACATCATGTGATGTTAGGCCTGGAAGCAAAGTCTGACATATCTGTTACTTTATTGATCTTTTTCATTGAAATCACATCTATGAGAGTGTGACTGTGCATTGTATATCTCCCCTTATTGGATAGCAGCTCTAGATTAAAGGCTTCAGTTAATGGAAATGAAAATTGTGTCACAAGACCATCTTTTTAACTGAGGGAGAAATTGTTGCTCACTTGAAAGTAATGTATGAAAGAGGAGAAATGCTTTTGAGAGTGCTGCCAGCCACACACCAATCATTAATCCTTGTGAATCTTTCTACAGATCGCTGCATTGCTCTTGGAGTTACAACCTCACTCATTCTGGGAACCTCACTATAGGTTGCAATATTTGCAAGAGCTTCATAGAACTTCTGCCACTTCATTTATGGAGTTTTTATTTCTAGCATATAATGCATAAATGCTTTATAAGATGTTTTGGGGATTTTTAATGCTCTCAAATGTCCTCGTATAAAGTAGACCACGTACTTTTCATCCCTCTTCAACAAATCACATATAGATTTTACACATTAATGCATTATATATATTTTGAGCCTTTGAGAATGGAATAAGGCTGGAATGCACAAGGCAGAATAAAATTAATAAATACTTTGATCAAGACTAATATCAGTTTTTGTGTATTTTGTGTATTTACAACTTCTTTACATTGTTCGTCTTGAGCAATATTCTTTCTCTGTAGCTGACAATTGTCTTGATAGATTCAGCAAATGTATCAGTATTTAAAATAACTCTCATTTATTGTTCCATCTCAGTTCAACATTTTTAATTTGATTATTATGTCTGAGTCTCTCTGGATTATCTTCAGATTGAAGCAGTTGCATCAGCAACCCATCTTGTCTACCCAGAGCTACATCTCAGAGTATGTGGTTCTAATTACATAAGGCACAACTAGTTAGATCTGAAGATGGTCCACAGTGACTGAATCATGTTATCCAATTAAAAATGTGCTACTAAGAGGCAACAATAAATGAGCGTTATTTGAAATATTCTGTCAGGTTAATTTTCACTGCAAAAAAAAAAAAAAAAAAAAAAAAAAAAAAAAAAAAAAAAAAAGGAATGTCACCTCATGGTAACAGGAAATGTCAACTGACCAAAATCCAGGATATTGGAAAAGTCAGTTTTTTGGTATTGTTTATTCAATGATAATTTGTTACATTTACTTAGGTTGATGGCTGCTAGTCCTTGCAACATTTGTATACATTATGAACACTAATGACTGTATGATACTCTCAGGATGGTTAAAAAATTATTTTCTGATGTCTGTCAATTTACAACTCTTAAGAACAACATGTTTTCTATCTTTAGAAAGTTTTGAATCAAAACAAAGTATGTAAGATATTCCATAAGCTTGAAACTGGGTCACTAGGTGGCAGTGCAAAACTGATGACTGTCTTGTTGAAATCAAGGAACATTGCATTAGCTTGAGAGTCATCTTCTGAATCTTATGGATGACTGAAATGAGCTGAGTTTCATAAGATCACTGTTTGCAGGATACATTTTAGTTCCTGCAGAGGAGATTTTTGTTTTCCATATATATATATCATAATATGCGAGCTTAAATTGTGCTTCACAATTCTGCAACAACAGATTGATACAAGTGATATTGGCCCATATGTGCATCTGTTCTATTACCAGTTTTTGGAATTGGAATGACTTGCTCCTCTTTTGATTTGCATGGAAAACTGCTTTTTCCAGTCACCTACAATAAACTGCTCCCAGAAGGGAAGTAAATTCTTTTGTGCACTATCAAAATTGTATACATGGTAGATGATACTAACCTGAGTGCTTTGATATAAGGAACTAAATGTCAGAAATGACTGATTAGTTGTTTACTGAAATAAACACCTCACAATTTGGTGCAACAAGCAAAGTGTCTAAAGTGAGGACCACTAGTCTGCATGCGTGCATTAAAGGAGTGCACAAAATTTTGCAGCTTTCTCTCAAACCTGCTTAGTAACTGTGTTTTGACACTAGAGTACTGGATTAGGTAAACTGTTTATAGAACTGAATTCTGAATCCAAACCATTTGGCTCTCTTGCTTGCTATGATTATTTGAGTAACTGCGGCTCCACTAGTGCTCTCCACACTTTGTTCTTTGAGCTACACAATTCATGAACAAGTGGGTGGGTGGGTGTTTGTTGATGAATCTTCTCCCACATATTCCAGTATCATGTTTTGAAATTTTACTGTCAGAATATTTCTCTCTGTGGCCTGAACAACTCAGTTTCTCATAAGAGATTATGAACAGTGATAGATTCCATCCAAGTAGGACAATGCCCTCTGTGGAACTTCCCTCTTTTTTTTCCAGATTTCATGGTGTAACATTCTGCTACTGCATGCCTACAAGTTTTTATAGCAAGTAATGTAAAAAGTAATTCTTCATCAGTACCAGTAAACCAATCTGTAAACAAAATTTTACTCCACAGATGACCAAAGATTTGTTATTAAGGTAGCACCACCAATGTCAATGTAGCAGGCTGCTGTTCATTATCGAACAATAATAGTTTATTGCTGCTGTTTATTATGGAAAAGTAATAGTTTATATACACAGCCTGAAAAAAAAGAAGCCTCCAGAAGACATTATCAATGTTGATGTACCTTCATGCATGTACACACCATTGATGGGCATGTAAATGATTTGGAGTTGCAATTCTCTCTGAGAGGTATAATGGCCACCTGAGCACATGAGTGCTGTTCATGTTTAGTGTTCTCACCAGGCCTGGTACGGTATATAAGGGGCATAAAGAGAATCAGATTTTGCATGATTACTGTGATGGACATGGAGATACCCTGTGCTCATGTGAGACAGTATTATCAGCACCTGACAGTTTGAAAGGATCCTCATTGAGGGTCTCCATTTGGCCAGCTGATCAAATAGTGCAATACCCTTATTTGTGAGGCATTTGGATGTACAGAGGCCTGATGTTGGACTGCATTGGAACATGAGGGCAAGCAATCATGTTCTAGTTAACCAGATATGACCACCACAGGAGGAGGATCACTGAATTGTGCACCAAGCATGTCATAAACCTGTCACATCTTTGCCTGCCGTCTGAGATCAAGTAATGGAATCCTTACACAATTCTGTGGCATTCCACATCATAGATCAGAGATCAATAGCAGCTGGACTGGGGAATTACCATCCATACTTAGGCTGCTGTTAACATCACAACGCAAATGGCTGCTTTTGAAATGGTACTATGACCAGAAAGCATGGACTGCTGATGTAGGGCATCACACTGTGTTGAGTGATTAATTGTGACTCTGCACTAACTCAGATGGCCATTGTTGGTGAGTAAGGCAATAACCTGAAGAGCGTCATTCTTCCAATGATTTGGAGAGGCATAGCAGTGTCACTTGTGGTGTCATAGTTTGGGGAGCCATCAAGTATGGCTTCAGTTCATAGCTGGTAGTGACTGGGGGAACCTGATTGTGCTGTGGAACATCAGGGACAATGTGTGTCCACATGTGTTATGCCTAATTCTACGGTATCATGGTGCCATTTTTCAATAGGAGAAAGTTTGTCCACACATGCCATGTGTCTGAATGAACTGTGTGCATGATGTTGAGGTACTCCTGTGGCCAGCAAGGTACCAAGATCTGACCATGATAGAACATGTGTAGGAACAACTCACACATCAAGAGCAAGTTACAGGAGTTGAGGGCCAGCTTGCCTCAGGAGAAAATACAATTTACTTATGGCACCTTTCCCACCCAAAAGATTAAAAATCGTCAGAATTTTTGTCAGGTCAGTAACCAGTAGTCCGTTATGCTCACTTTGGCTTAATGCAGACTTCGTTTGTTAACTAGCTGTTAATTTTGTTTAAATATGTGAGTATTTACAAAACTGGAGAGACCTTCATAACTCTAGTCCTGAACTATGGTGGGACTCTCCCATCCTCACATCTTCCTTAGCACACACATATTTAAAGTGTATTCTGGAATATTTTTTTAAATTTATCTATTGATATTCCATGTGCCCAGAGGAAAATGAATGATTAAAACATCTCAGATAAACTGATATATGTTTCCTGTCACTTACTAAGCAAAAATATGCCCTACAATTTTTTAACCTTCCTTTTCATGCTTGACGTCACTGATGCTATAAGAGCATAATGGTCAGTGATTCCCTCCTCTACATTAACTGAATCAAGAAGTTTGGGTCTGTTATTTGCTAGGAGATTGACAACAATTCAGTTCTTTTAGTGTTCAATGAAGTTTTCTGAAAACAACATAGAGAATAATCTCCCACAAATAATGCTATAGTACCAGTTTTAATAACATGCACCTCCTATTATACAGCCAAAAGGATTTGTGTTTTTTATTCAGTACACATTTTGAGTCCAAATGATTTTTATTCAACCATTTTCAATTACATAAGAAACAGTGGTTTAAGGCACAAAAATGTACTGTGTTACTACTTAAGCTCAAAACACAAAAGTGAACTGGGTAGTAGTGGTACTGAGAATACATACATATGCTATTTTTCACATCATTACGTAATAACCTTATTTGCTAATGTAAACAAGTAATTTAATTCTTTTGAAATACTTGATACTGAATCATCATCTAGTTCTCAGGAGAGGCAGGGTCTGCTTCAGTTTGAAAACCTTTCTTAGTATCTGCCAAGTCAGTTTCAAATTTCTTATCAGTTTCACTGATAGATCCTTTCTCCCCAGCTGGCCTATCTTTCTTAACCACAAATTCTTTCATCAGATCAGCATATTTCTTTTGGCCCAGATGGTCATAAATTTGTGTCTTCCTTCTAATGCGTTCTTCAATCTCTTCTCTGGTTTCGACTATGGGTGAACTAGCTTCAACATTTCCCATCATTGCTGTAAAAGCAGATTGAAGTATATTCGTGAGTGAATATGCTGATCCATGTTCCCCAATTTCCTTTACTTTAATCCTTCTCCTCCCCCTCCTTCTCATTGTGTCCTTGTTGTTTGGTAATGGAAGCAAATTATCGTCACTAATTTCATCCTGTATGTCCTCTAGTATTTCATACTCGATATCACTTTCCAGTAATTTTTGTTGTTCTGGAGAGACCTTGGCATATGTTTTTGGGTTAATTGCCATGCTTTCTGTGCCGTCATGTACTTTAAAAATTCCGACAATACGATCAGCAAGTTCAAACATATTGGATCTTAAGGAGATGACAATGAATTGTGCATTCTTGCAACGGTTCTAAAAAAGTAAAGAGAAGAGAAGAAAAATAGTTGTCATCAATGAGCAAGTAATATGGATTAGTAAATTTATTTTTAAACAAGACAGTGTGAAAAAATATATAACATAATTACATTAAACAAAATATTCCATTAATGACTTACCACTTTTTATGAGAAACAATATAGATGGTACACAAATTCAAAATAGAGATAGTGAGAAGGCAGGATGTGATGAGGAAGAGTGTGAAATGGAGTATACATCAGATGATGACTGAGCAGGAATGAAATGGAACTGATGTAGGCCAGAGTACAAGAACAACAAAATAAATTTTGGTTAAGAGAGGGAGCACAGTAAAACAAATGTAATTGTCATATGACTAGGGCCTCCTGTCAGGTAGATCATTCGCCAGATGCAAGTCTTCCAATTTGATGCCACTTCGGTGACTTGTGCGTCAATGGGGATGAAATGATGATGATTAGGACGACACAACACCCAGTCCCTGAGCGGAGAGAATCTCCAGCCAGGAATCAAACATAGGCCCTTAGGACTAACATTCTGTCACACTGACCACTCAGCTACCGGGGTTGGATGGGAGCACAGTAATACAAAAGGGATGGAAGAGTTAGGTTATGGGTACTGTAAAAAGCAGGAGAGTATGTCAGTTTGCTGGATGGTCCCACAGTAAACAAAGACGTGGCCACTAGGGCAGAGAGTAAAGTGGGTGTTGAGCAGGAGGGGCCTGAAATAAGGGCTTCTTAGTTGACAAGGGCAGAGGGATGGGTCATTTATGGGAGAGGTTGGACAGATGGATGGTGTGGGGCAAGAGTTGGATGGTGTGGGGCAAGAGTTGTAAAGCTGGGGCAGAAACATGGGGAGGGTGGGGGAGGGCACTGAAAGAGGGGCAGTGCTAGGGAGTGGTTTAAAAGAGGGGTGGCTACTAAGTGGGGGGAGGGGGGGGGAGGCGAGGTTACCAGAGAGTAGCAATTGGTAAGACAGCTGGGATCCAGGGGGTCGTAAAGCTGGCTTCAGGGGAGGGGATGGGAAGATGAGTGTCACAGGAAGGCATACAGACTGTGAGTTGGTGTGGGAGAAGTGACCGAGAGATAGGTGGTGTAGTGGAGGGGCAAAAATATGGTTGACACCAGTGAGGGGCTTTTGTTTGGGGTGTGGCAAGGAGTATAGGTATGTGGGGGAGAGGCAAAGGGAGGGCCAGGAAGGGTGGGGAGATGGCAGAGAGACGGCGGCGATGGGGGAGACGGCGGGGATGGGGGGGGGAGACGGCAGAGACGGGGGGGGGGAGACGGCAGAGACGGGGGGGGGGGAGACGGCAGAGACGGGGGGGGGGGAGACGGCAGAGACGGGGGGGGGGGGAGACGGCAGAGACGGGGGGGGGGGAGACGGCAGAGACGGGGGGGGGGGGAGACGGCAGAGACGGGGGGGGGGGAGACGGCAGAGACGGGGGGGGGGGAGACGGCAGAGACGGGGGGGGGGAGACGGCAGAGACGGGGGGGGGAGACGGCAGAGACGGGGGGGGGAGACGGCAGAGACGGGGGGGGGGGAGACGGCAGAGACGGGGGGGGGAGACGGCAGAGACGGGGGGGGGAGACGGCAGTGACGGGGGGGGAGACGGCAGTGACGGGGGGGGGAGACGGCAGAGACGGGGGGGGAGACGGCAGAGACGGGGGGGGAGACGGCAGAGACGGGGGGGGAGACGGCAGAGACGGGGGGGGAGACGGCAGAGACGGGGGGGGAGACGGCAGAGACGGGGGGGGAGACGGCAGAGACGGGGGGGGGAGACGGCAGAGACGGGGGGGGAGACGGCAGAGACGGGGGGGGAGACGGCAGAGACGGGGGGGGGGAGACGGCAGAGACGGGGGGGGGGAGACGGCAGAGACGGGGGGGGGAGACGGCAGAGACGGGGGGGGGAGACGGCAGAGACGGGGGGGGGAGACGGCAGAGACGGGGGGGGGAGACGGCAGAGACGGGGGGGGGGAGACGGCAGAGACGGGGGGGGGGAGACGGCAGAGACGGGGGGGGGGAGACGGCAGAGACGGGGGGGGGGAGACGGCAGAGACGGGGGGGGGGAGACGGCAGAGACGGGGGGGGGAGACGGCAGAGACGGGGGGGGGAGACGGCAGAGACGGGGGGGGGAGACGGCAGAGACGGGGGGGGGAGACGGCAGAGACGGGGGGGGGAGACGGCAGAGACGGGGGGAGATAGTAGTTAGGGAGGAGAGATTGATGGGGCAGTGGATGAGGGAGGAGAGATTGATGGGGCAGTGGATGAGGGAGGAGAGATTGATGGGGCAGTGGATGAGGGAGGAGAGATTGATGGGGCAGTGGATGAGGGAGGAGAGATTGATGGGGCAGTGGATGAGGGAGGGGAGTTGAAGGGACAGAGATGAGAAGGGGGAGGTGGGAGGCAAAGGTAGGGGTGTGTGTGTGTGTGTGTGTGTGTGTGTGTGTGTGTGTGTGTGTGTGTGTGTGTGTGTGTGATTTATGGAGAACACAGAGCCACATATCATGTATGAAATGATGACAAAAGCACACACACAGTTTTGTGAGGCACATGATCAATAGGTCACTGAGAAGCTAGCCAGGCAATTGGCAATTATCTTGAGGGAAATTATCTGCTAAAGGTGTATGTATCTCAGTTCTGGTGTTATAATGATTATAAAGAGGACACATGGTTACATTTTTGAAGGTCTGTTTTTGTGATGTCAAACTGCTATCAATGTTGGAGACTATTCAGTAACTTTAATTTGTCTACTGTAGAAGAGAACTGAAGATAAAAGTGACTAGTTAAAAATTTGGCTTGTGGAATTTAATGATTTCAGTAAGCTGTTGTTCACCACATGAACAGATTGCTAGTATAAATACAGTTCTAGCAACATTGCTGTCCCCACACCTCCCACTCACATTTTTCCATCTCTCTGTCCTATCACTTTATCACCCCTTCACCATTTTCACTCTCCGCCCCCCCCCCCCTTTCCCCTGCCCATCCAATTCATGTCCCCATGTTGATTACTGCATGCACTGCTCCATACTGCCAAGGTCTTTCTAAATTCAACTGCATTCCGTAATCACTGAAGTAACATACATACCCTCTCATTCCATGAAGTTTCATTTGATGTCATCCTGGGTGCTTCACTTTCTTTTGTCAGGCAGTGTCTTAGGGGAGTCGGATGGTTGTTTGGTTCAAAATTTTTTATTTTTATTTTTTGCACTTTTTTGTTACACATATATTTCAGTTTAAATTGATACCAAATTTATTAATTTATGTTGAGTGATTTCTGTTTTACAAGCATTTTAGTAAAACCCTGCAATGCACGCTTTTCATGAACTCGACCTCCTTTCTACTCGCTAGTGACTACTTCTTATAGTACAGCTGTTTGAAAGCTTAGTTGGTAACACTGATGAAATACTGTTCGCAACAATGATGAAAACAGCTGCCAGTTTACTTTGTTGTTTTCAGTTCTTTGTTTGTGGAGATTGAAAGTGAAGTTTGTTATGATATTCGTATTTCAGTGTTTTGATCTCAGCAAATAAGTTTATATTATGTAAAAATGCTGCAAATACAAAACAAGAAAAGAACATGTGAGTTCAAGGGGGGGGGGGGGGGAGATGTAACTAAAAACAATTTTTGCATCACTGTGAATCTGAAGTGGAAGTTCATTCTGAAGGTGAGCGTAGGCCTAGGCCTAGTACTAGTACTAGTACTGAAGCTGCTTGTGCTTCTAACATAAACTCTTCTTCTAAGAAGCTTACCCATAACTTGGCAAAATATGAGATACATGGAAAAAGAGGAGGTTGCTATGATATTGTGAATATCAACAGTTTAGATAGCCTAGTTAGCCAAATTGCAGTGTGCATAAAATGTAAAGGATCCCTTACCGTCTCTACTGGAACCAGGCTAGCCTTACAAGTACCGATAGTAAAAATGCGCAGTGACTGGTCTTTTGAAACGTCCACTACTAATTCTCCATGCTTACCAGACTCTAAACAATCAGAAGTGAATGTTCAATTAGCCTATGCATTCCGATGTATTGGAAAAGGTGAAGAAGTAACGAAAACTTTCTGCAGTGTAATGAAGTTGCCAACTCTGCCAGCTTTCAAACATCACAATAAGATGCTTCGAGATGCTGCAAAAGAAAGTGTTGATGAAAATGATGGTAAAAGAGACTTGACAGCAATATTTGATGGATCGTAGCAACATAGGGGCCACACTTCCCTCAATGGAATTGTAACTGCAATAGCAGAAAACACAGCAAATTAATTGATGTTAAAATTTTATCCAAGTATTGCAGATGCAAAAATAGAATGACCAACAATCATGATGCTGATTGCCTAGCTAACTTTTCTGGAGTAAGTGGAGGAATGGAGGTAAAAGGAGTTGTGGAAATGTTCCAAGAATCGCTGCCAAAATATGGATTGCGGTACAAGTATTATTTAGGAGATGGGGCAGTGCTTCTTACCCTAAGGTTAGTGAGGCCAAACCATATGGTACCGACTTCTCAATTGAGAAATTGGAATGTTGCGGTCATGTACAGAAGTGGATGGGTAGTTGCCTTAGGAAATTGAAACAGAAACTTGGGAAAACAAAACTTTCTGATGGCAAAAACATCAGGGGTCATGGCCACCATACTGGTGAGGCTATAAATCAAATACAACTATATTATGGCCTAGATATAAGAAGGAATGCTACAAAAACTCAAAGGACATGAAGGCAATGTTCTAGGCAGAATAATTTTCATTTGACGGCTACCAACGAAGACACATTTGGACACGGACTACACCTGAAAGGTGAGACAAGCTGGTGCAAATTCCAAAATGCCCAAGAGATAAATGAGCCTTATGACCACAATCATCACAATGACCACAGTCATCTTCCTTTCGCTGTCATGAAACATACAAAACCCATATTTATAGACTTGGCCCATCCTGACCTTTTGTGTAAGTGCCTACATGGTGGAACGCAAAATCCATCACAGTCGCTCAACAATGTTGTATGGTCGTGGATACCAAAAGCAACTTTTATTTTGATGACTACATTTCAGTTGGGAATGTATGAAGCTATTACAAGTTTCAATGAAGGAAATTTAGGAAAGTGTAAAATTCTGAGTCATCTAGGCATATCTCCAGGCAAGAACTGTGTCAATTTTTTGAAAGAGCATGACAAACTTTGGATTAAAAAAGTGGAAAAAGCTGTCACAGAAATTGAGAGAAAATGTCGCCAGGCTACACAGCAAGCTAGAAGAAAGACCCAGATAGACCTTCATATGAAGCTGGAATGTACTAAAGTAAGAATAAAATCATTTTTTAATAGTCTTATCTTTATTTGCGTTTCCCCCAACAACAGTGTTTTTCAATGGTTAGGAACATTTTTCTTGGCTACTATTAATGTTATCAACATGATTTTTTTTTAAATTGTTCCTTATTTGTTAGTTGTTGATTTAAATTGAGGAAATATGAATATCTTTTAAAGAACTACGGTATAAATTTAAAGTAAAAAAATTGGAGTTTTTATGGCTACTTAAAATTTTTTTTTTAAATATAAGCTTTTTTTTTTAAGACTTACCGGTTTAAAATGAAGCTAAAGATATAAGGAACACAACAACAACAAAAATCAATATAATATGTCAATTGGTTAGGGAGAAAAATGTTACAAAAGTCATATAATTTAACAAGGCCGAGATAGAACCATCCGACTCCCCTTAAAAGAGATGGGACAATTTTGCTGCTTAGGTCTGGTTTTTGATGAGAAGCTAACAACATGTTTACCATATATATGACAGTTGATTGTTGACTATATGAAAAAAATAAACACTCTCCAATGCCTCAATGGCATCTTCTGGGGAGTTCATCATATAATTCGTTTACAACCCCAAAAATCCTTAACCTCAGCTTGTTCACCATAGTGGCATGAGACTGGCAAATGGAGCCTTCTGTCCAAATCCCATTGCCCAGCCTTCTGGTAGAAGTGGGTACACCACTGCTGCAAGTCAGCCAGCAGCACTTTCTCTTAATTGTGCAATAACTATTCAGCAGACGTCTAGCCATCTATGCCATGCTACCCAGTTCTATCTGGCAATCTGAAGCCTAGACTTCACATGAACTGCTTCAAGTCTAATAGACCAGCTGGAGTTTAACTGGAGTAGTTAAAGGAATGATGGAATGATCTTCACTCCTCCCATACTCCCCCCCCCCCCCACCCCTCCCCCCCACCACACACACACTAAAAATTGCTGCACAAACTTGTTTCTCACTACACACTTTTCTGTGTAGTCTGCCTGAAAATATGTCTTGACCTGCTATGTGCACCTAAAGAGAACACACACTCTAACATCAGATGACTGTTTCTTTCACCCTCTATAGTGACAGCTGTAGAACTAGAAGTAGAGCTGGATATTTTGGGGTAAAAGAGAGGACCACTCACTGAAGAGCAGAAGTGTTGAGTCATTGTGAGACACACAAAAGAATAGAAAGGAAACTTGCTAGTTTTTGGAGTATTCCTTTTCTGAGGTAGAGTACAAATACATGCACAATCACATGCGCCCGTGCCCTTACATGATACCAGCTGGATGCACAAAGCCACTGTTGCAGTTTGGTAGGTGGACTACATTGGGGTGGGGGTTGTGTTAGGTAGGGTGGATGGAGCGAGTTTGGAAGGTAGGAGATGAGGTACTGGCAGAAGGAAAGCTGTGAGTACCGGCCGTGAGTCATGCTTCGGTAGCTCAGTTGGTAGAGCACTTGCCCGCGAAAGGCAAAGGTCCCGAGTTCGAGTCTCGGTCGGGCACACAGTTTTAATCTGCCAGGAAGTTTCATATCAGCGCACACTCCGCTGCAGAGCGAAAATCTCAATCTGAAGTTATACTCAATGTTTCCACATACTATGATGCCACACGTGACACCACTGTGGCCCTACACATCACCGGAAGAATAAAACTCACTCCAGGTCACCACCATACTCACCAATGGTGGACATTTGAAGTAGTGAAGACTCAAGATTCACTGCTGAACACAATGTGTTCAGTGATCCATGCTGTCTGGTCATGGCACCACTCCAAACACAGCTGTTTCTGTTGAGATGCAAATGCATGATGGTAATTCCCTAGTCCAGCAACTGATAGTCTCCGACCAATGATGTGGAATTGCACAGAATGTTTCAAGGAGCCCATTACATGATCTTGGATGGCAGGCTGAGATATGCAGGGTTTATATTGTTCCTGGAGCACAATACAGCAATCCTTGCTTGTCGTGGTTAGAAATGGTCAACAGGAATCTTGCCTGCCCTTATGTTCTTCTATAGTGAAACATCAGGTCACTGTCATATCTAAATGCCCCAAAATGTGGATATTGTGTCATTCTAACAGCCTACCAAATGGACAACCACTGTGAGGCCCCTTTTGAACTCTTTCAGGTGCTGATAGTGCTGTATCTTGAGTATGTGGCATCTCCGTGGCTTTCACAGTGACCTTATGCTGTTCACACTCCTCATATAGCCCAACAGGCTTTCTATAACACTGAACACAAACAACACTAATGCACTTTTGAGGTAATTCTGCCTGTCAGAGAGAAATGCAACTCTAATAATTTACAAACCCACTGGTAGTGTGCGAGTGTAATGAAGTTACTTTGACATCCAATCATGTCTTCTGTGTGCTCTCCTGTTTTATTTGTCAGAGTACTTGAGTATGGAGGTAAAGTTCATGCTATTGATATATAGTTGCTAGTCTACAAAACTGCAGAATGTGTTTTTTTGCAGAGGAGAACTTGATGCCATGCTTTAGAGTTCAGTCTTGATCACTTTGAATGGCTTTCTGCAGGTGGTATTCAGCTATACCCATTGACATGAAGCTCTAAAGCTGGCAGAGTTCAAAACATTCAGCAGTGGAGAAATCATGGGGCCCACAATAAACACAGTGTCATGATAGCATATACGAAAAGTGTAACAACTAGGATTGATCCCTGGAGGTCACCATTCTCTGGGGGAAATTTGTTGCTGAAGGATGTTCTGACTTGTACATGAAACAGTCACAGAACTAAAATGCCCTGGATAAATACTGACAAGCAACCTTAGAATCCACACTCACGATGTGCATAAAAGCTGTGGTAGCACCAGCTACTGTTATACACATTTTCAAGTTAAAAATATGACAATTAAATGCCAGTAGTTCATGAATGTGTTTCAGATTGTGTGTTCCAAGTGAATAAGGTGGTGAGCAGTGAAACAAATTCTTGAAAACCACTTTAATATTAGGATATATGTTTCTTGGATCCAAAGCACCAAAGCAATTGTCAGTTCACTATCCTTTTGGCTAGCTTATACATTCCATTCATGAGACGGTTATGTCTGTAATTGTCCTGAATACAGGGATTCTTTCCTGGTTTCAAAACTGGGATAACAACAATTCCATACACTGGGAGGAAGGCTATCCTTACCATATGCAATTAAAAATCTCAAGAAGATGTATTTTACAGTCATTGCTGAGATATTTCAGTTTTTGGTTATGAATTTATTCACATCCTGATGATAAGTCTTGGTATAGTATCAGTGCAGTATATAACTCCCATTCACTGACTGCAATGTTTTGTGGCTTCAGGTGTTGAGTGCCAATGATGTAGTGGCAGACTACATCATACATTTACAGGAAAAGGAGGAGGATAGTAATTACTTGATTTGTGTATTTGGGTGAAGTGTGATTCAAGGTGTTCAGCTATGGCAGAAGATTTTGTGAAAATGTTCCACTTATAAGAATACCAGAAACTGTTGTAGTGAGCTGTTGGCCACAAATACAGTGAAGTTTAGTCTATACTCACAAAGATGGTGTGTGAACTCTCGTTTATGACAGCTACTGTTCCCAACATCACTTTTTCCTTTTCTTATTAAAAGCAAGTCTTTGCTTGGAGTCTTTTAAAGGTAATCAGATTTGTTGTGGAATCATCATCAGCATTCTGACAAAAGGCAGGTTTTCATGTGGTAGTTCTCCAGGCTGTTCGGTCTTTTTTCATCCTCTTCAGGCCTGCATAATTTCCTCTTCCCTTTATGTCGTCTATCATCTTGTATCTCCTTCTTCCTCTCAGTCTTCTCCCACAAACCAATCCTTTCAAAGCATCTGCTAGCAAGCACTCTCTTCTCAGTGAATGTCCTAACCAGTTCTTTTTCCTTTCTCTTACTACCTTCAGCAGGCATCTTCTCTCACAAACCCTTTCCAATTCTCTTTTATTACTCACTCTTTCCATCCAGCTCATTCTCTCGATTCTCTTCCACATCCACATCTCAAATGCTTCTAACCTTTCTTCATCCTCTCATCTCAGCATCCATGTTTCTGCCCCACATAGTGCCAAACTCCAGACAAAACATTTGCCAAACATTTTCCTTGGACCTTTATCTAATTTGCCACATTAGAGTCTTCTATTTCTGCTGAATGCCTCCTTCACTATGGCAATTCAAGTTTTCACCTCCTGGTGACATTTCAAGTCTTCAGTTATTGTGCTTCCAAAATATTTAAATGCACTTACTTGGCTAATGGTAGATTGTCCTATTTTAATATTGGACAGTCTGTGTCTTGTACTGATGACCATACTCTTTGATTTTACTGTGTTTATTTGCATCCCATATTCCAAATTCATTCAGTTCTTTCAGCATGTTATTCACTGTCTGCTCACTTTCTGGCACTAATACCATGTCATCAGCTAATCTTATACATTCTATTCTCGTTCCACCAGTACATATTCCACTTTTTCCATCTAAGCATTTTGCAATAATCTCTTCAAGGTATGTGTTAAACAACAGTGGGGAAAGGCAACAACCTTGTCTAACACCTTGTTCAATGCTGCTTCCTTCTCACATTTCATTTCCAATACTTATCCTTACTTTCTGGTGTAAATATAGATTCTGTATCAGTCATCTCTCTTTCCAAACCTTTCCTTTCCTTTTCAAAATATCCATCAGCTTGTTCTACTGAACTCTGTCAAAAGCCTTTTCTAAATCTATAAAAACAGCAAAGATTTCTCTACCTTTTTCCATATATCTTTTCCCTATTGTTCTTAACAGGCCAATAGCATCTCTTGTTCATTTTCCTTTTCTAAATCCAAACTGTTCCTCTGCAATCCCTCTATCCAGCTTGCCATATAGCCTTCTATTCAACACTCACAGCAAGACTTAAGCTACATGAGAAATTATACTGATGGTCCTATGCTCTTCTCATTTTTAGTTTCTCTTTTTGGTATCATAACTGTTGCAAGGAAGTCCTCAGGCCATTCCCCTTTGTCATATATCTTGTTACAGAGATACACTAGTACTTTTCTTGCCTGTTTCCCAGACGCTTCAACAGTTCTGCTGGCAAATCATCAGTTCCATATGCCTTCCTATTCTTTATCTCCTTCAGCACCTTTTTTACTTCCGCTTGCAAGATGGTGAATCCCTTCCCATCTTCCAGCACATAGTGCTGCTTTTCAACCTTAATTTCGCGTTGTATTTCATCCCCCTTATACAGACATTCAATATGTTTGCCATTTGTTCAAACATCCTCTGGTTCTTCTGCAAGAGTACCATCTGCTCTTTCTACTTCCATGTTATTCCTCTTTCTTCTACATTCAAAAACTATCTGACTAGCCAGTATATCCATCATTTCATACTTCCCCCCTTTTTCCATTTTCTCTATTCCCTCACATTTCTGTTTCATCCATTTTCCCTTGTTTCTTCAGTTTCTCTTCTTAATTCATTATTCAGTTTCTTGTACCTCTTTTTGCCATATTCAGTTTCTACATTTTTCCACTTTTTCCACTTTCTCCACTCTTCCATCTTTCTCAACATGTTTTCTGTTATCCATTCTTTCCTGGTACTTTGGGATACTCTAATTTCAAGTACTCCTTTGACAGAGTCCATGAGTCCTTCCCTTATTTTTATCCACTGCCATTAACACTTTCATCAACACTACCTCTTTCGCATTTTTCCATAAATCTGTTTTCAAAATCTGATACCTTTTCTACCTGTTTGAGTCTTTCAATGTTTCGTCTTTCTTTTACTTTACTTCTCCAGAATTTTTTCAACTTCAATTGTACTTCTCCCACTATTTTTTCAACTTTACTTGTATTTCTCCCACTACTAGGCTGTGGTCTGAATTTATATCTGCTCCTGGATAAGCCTTGCCATTCTTCAAACAGTTCCTAAATATTTTTTGTATCAGGATGTAGTCCAACTGGTATCTTTCCCCATTCAGATTTGATATCCAAGTGTAACGTCTCATTTTTTTGTGTTAAAATAATGTGTTACCCACTGCTACTGATTTTTCGTTTCAAAAACTAATTAGTCATTCATCTCTCTCATTTCTTATTCTTACTCCAAATTTTCCTACTGTAACTTTATCTCTTCCTTCACACACCACTGCATTCCAGTCCAACACGATGATAATGCAGGCATTTCTATTTTCTTTCTCAATGAGTTCTTGTATTTTCTAATAATATTCTTCGACTTCCTCATTTCAATGCTGGCTGGTTAGCATATACACCTGTATTAACACCAAATCTTTTCAACTACTTTTCAACTACCCTTCAGTCATATCATCATCAGTCTTCCATCAATATATTGTACCTCCATTACCGTATTTTTCAGCTTTTGCCCTATCAATATTCCTACTCCATTTTCACCACTCTTGATTTCCCCTGAGTAAAAGAGCTTATAACGTCCACTTTGTATCTTCCCATTCTCTCCCCATCTCATTTCACAGAAACCAAGGGCATCTAATCTGTTCCTTTTCATCTCCTGTTTTGCATTCTCTAGCTTTCCTGCTTGCAGTAGTGTCCTCACATTCCATGTTCCAATCCTTATCTTTCCTTCCCTCACTGTCCCTTTCTTCCTTTCAAATATGTCTACTCTCAATGTGTTCCCCTCCTGGAGAGCCGAATGAGGGGAAGTTTTAACTCTTGAATATTTCACATCTAGAGACATACCATGTACTGCTTGGTAATGTAATGTGATAGTTTCCCGTTACTTTCCACATAGGCAGTAGGATACCCAGACTAAAATCAGCCACTCACTATGAGTCAAATGCTGTCTGTAGCCACCCCTCTGGGTACAGTCACTATGCGTACTCTTTTTGTACCCAAAGAGAAAAGGTGCCTCTTATGCCAGCTTCACCATCCCAAAAGACTCTTTCTCTGCTGTCGCTGCCATTGAGGTCTTATGCATATAACAGGAAATGACAGGAAAAGAACATGTTGAGGACAGGTTTGCGATAGGAAAGAGGGAGCAATAGGCTGTAGTGGGACACACTTTGTTTGGCTCCTCCCCTGTGACCTGTCCAGTTTGGGTGACCCTCTTGGTTGATAAGCTACCAGCGGCATAGCCCTCCAGATCCAGAGCACGCAAACCTCCTCACCCACATGGACAGTGCCACATTAAGGCAATGTCCCCTGAGGAGGTGTTGTGGAAGAATGACATTTGAACCATTGAAGTGCACACTTGTGCATTTTGATGGTTGTGGTAATTTCTTCTGATCACCATGGCAGATATTTCCAGTAGGGCTGCCGTGAGAAGTGCAGGATTGCCTTTTCTGCTTTGGAAAAGAAACGTTGACAATCAACATTTCTGAGTGGACTTTCTGTTGTCTGGTAGTTGGGAAGGGAAAGAATTATGGGAAAATTATCATTGTGACCTAGATCATCATGGGAATTCCACTGGAATAAGAAAGTAACATTGGGCTACAAATTGTGAGATTTACAGTTTAGTGCCATGAGTTATGCTGAAATAAGGAGAAATTCTGGTATTGAGTAGATGCAAATCAAATTCTCTAATTGCATTTTTCTATTATCCAACCACTCCTTGGCTTATTTGTATTCTTTATGACGGGTTGCTAGCATTGAAGTATCCCAGTAGTAAGTAGGAAGGATGACACTACTACACAAGGCCCATTTACTGGAATATAAACATTGCATATTGTTCAACTGTTGGGAGTGAACACAGACTGAAAGTGTTCAGGAACACTCTCTCACCAAAGATATTGGAGCATATCAGTTCACATATTAATCCAGATACTCTGTTAGCATTAGTGAGGTTCTTATGGTATAGTTTCTTATAGAGGCATGGTTATTTTCTCAGTTGGTGGAGTTTCACTAGGTGTAACCAAAAACCATTACATTGATACTGTATTAATGAAGTGAAAAGGATTTTAGTTTAAGGTGGTTGGTTGGTTGTTGGAGTTAGAGAGACCAAACTGCACGTCATCAGTCCATTCATCCTATATGTATCCAGCCAGAAATAATACTCATAAGAAGGATATGAAAAGCGAATCCTGAGAGACCTGATTGTAAGCCAGATACAATAAGACAGAGATAAAATCAAGAAATAGGAGAGGAGGGAGAGCAGTAAGGTTGGTGGGCCATTCTGCCCAGAATGCAGTTGGCGGGCCCTGGGCATTGTATGTGGTGGGAGATGTAACCTCTGCATCCCACCAGCACCACCTCACTGTTCGTAACCTCTAAGAAAGTGAGCAATACAGATAAGATGATAAAATTTTAGGAAAGATAAAACATTAAAAATGGCAAACACAAAAGAATAAGGAGAATAAAAAGATAGGAAGGGTAGGGGCCAAGCCAGACTGCATAGCAAGGGCTGCCATGGATCCCCTGGGCCAGAGCAGGTGAGGGGTGCTCCCAAAGTCCCTCAGGTAGTCAATGAGGCTGAAGTGCCCCACCTCACATAGGTGAGTAGAAACTATCTTCACGAGTGAAACATAAAACGGAGGCAGCTGCTTTAGTGTCATCTGCTGGCACCAGAGGTAGAATGGCAGGAAGGTTAAAATATCTCTGTAAAGCAGCCAAATTTGGGCAGTATAGTAGGATGTAAAGTCGGTCTCCACATCAGCAGTGAGGTGGGTCCTTACATTGGTGAACATTGCCATAGGTCAGCCAAGTGTGGTCAATGTGTAGCTGACAAAGGACAGTAGATTCCATGTGAGAAGCATCAAAAGAAGACTGTCAGGTTTTCATGGTCTCCTTCATTGCTCTCAGTTTGTTTGAGGAGTCCAGGGTGGACAATTCAGAGTTCCAGACCTCCAACAATTTATGGCACAGGGTCAACCAAAGGTCCAGTTCTAGGACACCCATTTCCAAAATTGGCAGCCTGGTAACCAACTTTGTCAGGTGGTTGGTGTGCTCATTCACCAAGATCCTTAAATGTCCAAGGATCCACACATAGATGACTGGCCATCCAGCTTGATGGACGTCAGAAAGAAGATCCTGGATAGTTGTAACTAATGGGTGACACCAATTCAGCAGTAAAGACACTACATGCATTTGGCAGGGAGCGTAGTTCACTATACATTGCATGTGTATGCAAAACTGGTTCATCCCTTGAGGATTGAGCCATCAGTGTATACCGCTTCTGAAAGTGGAAATGCATTGAGGATAGCCAAGAATAGGTGGCTAAACATCATGGGGTCAAATGAATCTTTTGGTCCAAAGGATAAATTGATAAACATCTCAGGTCTAGGTACATGCCATGGAGGCATACACAATTGATCCCTGGCAAGAGGTGACGGTGGAGGGAGTTGGAGTTCAGAGTACAGACACTGTAGTCTAATTCCAGTTGTGACTCCAGCTTTGGGTCTCTGTCATGGGAGGTGGATCTCCCTACTAGGAAACAGGACACAGTAGTTTGAATGCTTAGGGGAATGTGTATAGCATAACTGAGTAGCTGTTGTTGGCACCTGATCTATACTGGAGGGACCCCAGCCACTGTGAGTAGGCTGTTCACAGGGCTAGTTCAAAAGACTCCATAGCAAGTCAGACCCTACAGTTGCGTATTGGGTTGAGTGAACACAATGCTGAGGGCAATACTGAAACATATGCCAGACTCCCTTAATCAAGGTAGGAGAGGATCGGGGCTTTCTAAAGCTGCAGACGGGTAGTGCAGTCTGCACCCCAGCTGGTGTTAATGAGGCAGCAAAGCGTATTAAGCTGTAGCCAGCACTTTTGCACAAGTTGGTGAAGATGGGGACTTACATCAGCCAGGCATTGAAGACCAAGCCCAAAAAGCGATACGCCACATTGAGTAATTGGTTGTTGAGGCTGAGTTCTGGTTGTGGATCAACAATACCATGGCAACAGAAGAGCATGCTGTGGGTCTTGGTGCTGAAAACTGAAAATCATGATTGAGGGACCATGACTGTGCCTTTTAAATGGCTCCTACAATCTGCATTCAGCAACACCCTTACTGAAGGAACAATAGTAAAAGCAAATATCGTCAGCACACAAGGATGATGATACTGAAGAGCCCATAGCTGCTGCTAGATTGTTGATAGCCACTAGTAAGAGAGGGACACTTAATACAGAGCCCTGTGGGACCCCAGTCTTTTGGATATGGGGGCTACTGTGGGAAGCACCAACTCGATCACAGAAATAACTGTGTAATAAGAAGCTCAGGACAAAAATCAGAAGCAGGCCCAAGAGACACCACTTATTTAAGATAGCAAGGAAATTGTGTCTCTATGTGATGCCATAAGCATTTTGTATGTTGAAGAAGACAGCAATAAGGTGCTGATGTCAGGCAAAACCTCCACCAGATGGCACACTCCAGACAAACTAAATCAGCAGCAGTAGAACAGCCTTGGCGAAAACCACTCTGTGACAGAGCCAGAAGGCCCCAAGACCCAAGGAGCCAACTCAGTTGCCAGCTCGCCATGAATTCAAACAACTTACAAAGAACATTGGTGAAACTAATTGGGTGACAGATGTCCACATCTAGGTGATGCTTACCTGGTTTCAGTACTGGAAATGTGGTTTCTTGCATTTGAGATAAGAACTCACACTCGCTCCAGATATGATTGAAAATGGTAAGGAGATATCATTGAAAATTCACTGATAGGTGTTGGAGCGTTTGGTTGTGGATGAATTCTGGCCCTAGGGCTGTATCAGGGCAAAGGGGTAGGGCAGTGAAGAGTTCCCACTCACTCACTGAATGGAGCATAATAGGGATCCAGGTGGAGTGTAGTGAAAGATGAGTGCGATCGCTCTATCTGATGTTTCAGGACATGAAAGGCAGGTTGATAGTTCTTGGACACAGAGGCTCTATCATATTACACAGCAAAATGTTCAGCTATGGCATCTGAGCCAGTGAAAACAGCACTGTTCAAGGAAATACCAAGTGCACCTGCAGAGTTCTGGTATCCATAGAGACATCTGATATTCACCCAAACATGTGAAGGATGTGTACATGATTCAATGATTCAAATGTACCATTCCCAGCATTCTCGCTTCTGTCATTTTATTAACTGGTGTACCTGGGCGTGGGGCTGTTTGAAGACAATGAGGAACTCTAATGATGGATGTCACTTATGGCGTTGGTGAGACTGCACCTGTGATGTTTAATGGCCTGAGTGATTTCTAATGTCTACCAAGGTACTGTCCTCTGATGGGGGACTCCCAAAGAACAAGGGATTATTAAGTCAGCTGTTGATGGAATGGCTGCTGTTGCACTCTGGACAGCAGTGTCAATGGCTCCATGTAACTTTGAGCTCAAACAACACTGGAGGTGGAACCACCCCAATAAGCAATAAGCAATGTGGAGAGCCCATCCAAGTGGGTGAATGCCCAGGGGAGTGGCACTGAGGGAGGAACAGGAAGATCAAGTAGTGGCCAGAACCTCACATATCATCGTGTTCTCTCTAGTGGATTATGGGGGAAGACAAAGACTTCAGATGGATAGGTCAGTGATTGAGTATGTTCCACATGCCACACGGAAGTGTGTAGTGGCACCAGCACTTGAGAGAGAGAGAGAGAGAGAGAGAGAGAGAGAGAGAGAGAGAGAGAGAGAGAGAGAGAGAGAGAGAGAGAGAGAGAGAGAGAGATCTGCCAGCAAGTTTTCAGTTCCTTTACTGTGGCCAGGAATCATGGTTCCACCCCACAAAGGGTTGTGGCCATTAAAGTCACCCAAGATTAAGAAAGGTGGGTGGAGTTGAGAAACCAATGCAGACAATATGTTCTGAGGCACTCCATCATTGGGAATGAGATAGACATTACAGATTGTAAAAATATGAAATGCCCTGTGTGCTGGCATAAGCTGTCACCAGCACACCAGTCAGCAAAGATTGATAGTAGGCACTGGATCAAGCACACCTATCATGAGAGAGACCAAAGAGACACACACACACACACACACACACACACACACACACACACACACACACACACACACACACACACACACCATCGAGCAACATGCCACCAATGCCCTCTCGAGTGCATGTAGCTAGGCTACCACTGCTGACTGGGGTTGTCACTGACTCACACTCCAGTTTGGCATCTGTCAGTTTGATCACTGAGTGGGTGTAGTTCATCCCAGGTTACGACAGTACATAACGACTAAATTAGAGAGTTAAGTTTGTAATAGTAAGACAACTGATATTGTCTGCAAGATGACTATTACTGATAAGCTTCTACCACAAAACATGGGCTCTATTCAAGATAAGTAAATGTTTATGAAATTAAAGAACCATATTAATCCATATGTGTATTTGTGTCGTAGGATAAGGATACCGGCCACCCATAGCAACATCCTCTCCCTTGCTTCCTCACAGTACAAGGCTCTACAGTGGCAACGAGGATACAACAGTGGTGATGAGAATAATTCAGTGGTGATCAAAGTTATTCAACTTGGCCAAAGATTTTGCTTGCTTATCTTGTGTTTTAGCCTTGCAGGGGTGATTGTATTCAAGTGTTCCTATTTGCTAAGTTGTTGCTGTTCTCTTCCATGTATTCCGGGAGGCATTCTGCAGAACTTATCAACATTCTCTTTTCAGAGGTTTTGCTTGCTTTTTGATATAATGCATTTGTGTAAACCATGAATTCCCTGCCCCCTCCACCCCCTGTCCACCATGTTCAAGGTACTGTAAAGTTACAGTACTTCCTTGTGATTGTGGGGTCTCCCAATGAACTCAGCTATGACTAAGTAATCACTGCATTTACTCAACACTATGATCAGCAAGTCCAAGTAGCTGCAGCTAAATTCAGTTCTTTTGCTTGCAAAAAAAGCTGGAACATACGTACTATCAGTGGTACACAGAATTAATTGACATGACTAGGAAGTGTAAATTTAAGTGTAGTTGTGGCAGCCTTTACAGTGATCTCATGATATGGGATGCAACAAGATTCAATTTCCCAGATAGTAGAATATAGAAACATATTTTAAAGTACTCTGATCCATCACTTCCTGAAGTATTGCAAATCTTAGAGCAATATGATTTGGGTGCCATAGCGGCCCATAAGTTTTTTCAGGCCCCAATTCGTCGGGTTGAGTTGTCCTTTGTTCACCACCACTCCAAGCAGTCACAACAATGAGTATGTACACAGCCGTGTAGATAGCCATGTAAACATACCTGTGGATTTAATGAAGTCTTGTCCTAGATGTTTTGCTCACCGTAAAAGACAGAAATCCAGATCACGTAATGCAACGTGTTACACATGTGGCCAAAAAGGCCATGTCCAAGCAGTTTTTTTTTTTTTTTTGCAGCGGCACAAAATCATTAGTTTTGCCTGCTCCCAGAAAAAATGAGCCCATGCACATGCAGTGATGCTGTGCTTCCAAAACCTGCAACAGGTTCTGGCAAAAGTGAGATTAATGTTATGAATCTTTGTCACCCTAGTGCTGTGCAACGATGGTCTAACCAACTGTTTGTCTCATTATGAATTGCTGACCATCATGTGAACTTTCAGTTAGACACAGGTGCCTTAGTAAGTCTGCTTAATCATGCAACATATGAACAGTTAGGCTCACCATGCCTTCTAAGCAAGTACCTCACCACTTACAATGGATATGAAATTCCAGTACTAGGACAGTGTAGCTTGCCTGCCACTTACAAATCTCGCACCAGGACAGTGAATTTCACTGTGCTGAAATCAAGAAACAGTGAGGACATATTCAGTTTAGATGCCTTTGATTTGTTTGGACTTAGCATTCAAGATAATGTACTTTCAGTGACTGCTGTTACTCCAAAAGACAGTGTAGCTAGCTTGCTTAAAGAATTTCCTGAACTATTTTAAGAAGGAATGGGAAAAGCTAAGAACTTTGTAGTGCATGTTACATTGAAAGACATGCACAGCCTAAGTTTTTCCATGCCTGTCCCATTCCAATTACTTTAAGAAACAAAGCAGTCAGTCGCTTGGAAGAATTGCAAGATAATTGTGTAATTGTTCCCATTCAAGCTAGTCAGTGGACAAGTCCTCTTGTTTTGTTGCCTAAGCCTTTTGGTCACATTCACATTTGTATTGACTTCAAGTCTACAATCAACCCACAGACAGTAGTTGACACTTATCCATTACCTTGACCTGAGGAACTCATTACAGGCTTTGAACAGGATGTTACTTCTCTAAGATAGATTTGTGTGTGCCTACTTGCAAATTCCATTGGCTGCAGATTCCAGAAAGTGTTTGTTCAGGTATTTGCATTTGCTCTTCGGCAGTGCTTCCGTACCCAACATTTTTCAGCATTACTTGGAAAAACTGACTGCAAAAGTGCCACTTTGTTCAAACTATCTAGATGATGTTGTCATCTCTGCTTGCATAGCAGGGGAACACACTGCCAATTTGTGTACGCTTTTTTTAGTGTTGTCAGAAGCAGGACTTGAGTGTCATCTCAAAAAGTGTGACTTCTTTCAAACTGAACTACAGTACTTAGGTTATGTGATAAACAGTCAGCATGTGCACCCCATCCAATCTAATTTGCTTGCAATCTGTGACCTGTCTGTTCCTTGAAATGTGTCTGAACTGCAGTCTGCACTAGGCAAGATGAAAGACTACATTCAGTTCATACTGAATGCTGCTCAGATCATTACTTCATTGTGTTGCTTGCATTGCAAAAATGTTCTTTTTGTGTGGACTAAGGACTGTCAAGATTCATTTAAGAAACTCAAAAATGCCTTGCTTCTACATTTTGACAGTGCATAGCCAGTACTTTTTCCCGTCGATGCTTGTTCCTATGGAATCGGTGTTGTGCTTTCACCCAGAATTGGTGCACAAGACAGACTCATTGCTTTTGCCTCAAAGATGTTAACCCAAAATCAGAGCAATTATTCTCAAATTGGAAACAAGGCTCTTGCTATTGTGTATGGTGTGACCAAATTCCATGCATGCTAATTTGCATGGTCACAAGGTCTATTTAGTGACATATCACAAGACTTTGCAGTCCTCCTCTCATCTGTCAAAGCCAGTTCCTACATGCACTGCCCAAAAATTGCAATGTTGGGCTTTTTTACATTCACAGTGTCAGTATGAAATTGTGTACAGACCTACTGCAAAGCATGGCAATGCAGTTGCCCTATCTCACATTCCATTTGACCAAGACTTTGATTTTGATGTATCTGCTGCATCTTGTTGCCAAACTGATGTGCAGGACTCTGAATTGCTGGCATTTTTCCCTTGTACTACTGAAAAATTGCACAGGCCACGGAATCAGACCCACATCTCAAGATTTTATTGCACTACATTTGCATGTCTTGGTCTTGTTCATTGAATAGTACCCAGAACTCTCAGTTGTGCACTGATATTTTGCACATCGGCATAATCTTTGAGTTCAACGGAATGTGACTAGTTCAAAATGACAGTGGACAATTTCATGTGCTTATTCCCAAAGTGTTGCAAAAGGATGTGTTGCGATTGCTCCACCAAGGATATTGTGGAATCGTTCACACTAAACAGTCAGAGCAACAGCACTGGTGGGGCATGGACACCCACATTACACAGATAATGTCACGATGTCACAGTGTCGCACACACATGGAAAATCATTCTACTCCACCACAGGCATTCTCTGCTGGCTTAACACTAAATTGCCATGGCAACAAGCGCACATTGACTTTGCAGGACCATTTTGGAACACTAATTGGCTTTCCATTTGTGGTGCCTATGGCTTCTACCACATCACGTAGCACCATTCAAGCATTGTCCTCCATATTTTGCATAGAAGGTTTGGCTGAAGTTCTTGTGTTGGACAACAGACCACATTTCACTATAAATGATTTTGAACAGATTCATTTGTCATCTAACGAGTACTCCATTTCATTTCACCCCCAATCCAACAGAGAAGCAGAAAAATTCATGTGCACTTTTAAGTAACAGATGGCCAAGCCTTGCACCACCCACACATAGGAACAGGTGATATGTCACTTTCTCACCTCCTATCACTCCCACCCACAAGACAGATCATCACAGATGGAACTTCTGCATGGCCACCACCATTGGATGCTGCTACACTTGCTACACACACCGAAGCATCTGGCGCCGCCAATGGTCTACAAGTATCGCTTTGCGCTGTGTGATCTTGTTCTTTCCAGGGTTTATGGCAACCAGTGACACTGGAAATGAGGCACAATCCAGGATCACACTAGCTCTCTTATGTACATGATTGCAAGTCCCGATAGTTTTCAGCGCCGCCATCAGAACCAAATTTGTGTGTATCATTTGCCCCGTGATTCTGCTGCTTTTCTTGCCAAAGATTCACAGCCTCACTGGGCCACACGGCCTTTGCAGCCAACTGCTGGTGCCACCAGGGCACCCCGGGAGGAACCAACTGACAATGTGCCTGGCCATCTCCGCTCACTGACCCAATGAGTGGGGACCAGTAATTGACATCACCGTCGCCATCACCAGCATTGCCTCAGGACACACCCTCAGACCTGGACATTTGCCCTGGCAGCTGTTTTCCAGAAGATGTTCCTGACGCCCTGCAAGCAAGATGGTGGGGTATGGTTGGGAGTATGCCACTACATGAGAACAGTGTGGCATTTTAGGGTGGGATAAATGTGCTGGTGTAAATTGTCACCAGCACACTGGTTGGCAAAGATGAAGCATAAAGATTGATAGTAGATGCTATATCAAGTGTGCCTGTGACATGAGAGGTTAGAGACCAACCACTGTGCAACATGCCACCAACACCCTCACAAACACATGTAGTTAGGCCGCCACTGCTGACTGTAAGACCTACTGACTCACACTCCAGTTTCGCATCTGTTGGTTTGATTGCAGAGTGGGTGTAGTTCATCACACATTGTGACAGTACATAGTGACTAGATTAGAGACTAAAGTTTGTAATAGCAAAAATACCAATATTGTCTACAAGAGGGCTATTAGTGATGAGCTTGTACCACAACACATGTACTCTATTCAAGATAAGTAAATGTTTATGTAAATAAAGAACCATATTGATCCACGTATGCATTTGTACTGTAGAAAGAGGATACCAGCCACTCATAACATCATCTCGTCCCTTGCTTGCTTATGGTACAAGACTCTACACCCTCACATAAACTGCCACAGCATCCAAAATTGTACCAAGGGGTGAAAGTTCACAATATATGGAGTACAAGAACATATGTTGCAACTCCACCTGACACTCTATCATAGTTCACTCAGTTCTTAAAATATCTCTTGTAGCCATGAAGGGCAGGGGTCCCTGTTGCTGAATACCAAGTTTCCTGGAGGGAAATGCAGAAAGAAGGAGTGGAGGTTAAGAGATGATGTATCTCAGCCAGGAGGTGGAAAAAATTGCTACAGTCCCACTGTAGAATCATACTGTTGGTATACTGTGAGGGTGTGAAGGGAGCAAGGAGACAGGTTATGTCTCAGGTTCACCTGCTGCCACCAGTTAAAAGGTGACGATATCAACACACATGTGATCTGACAAATATTGTGAGGTATGATCTGGAGGCCAAGATCCACCAGGATAGCTGCCATGTCCACAGATGCAGAACATGTGGAATCCAGTGGTGTGGGGGCCACAAGAATTCCCCTAGTCTTTGAAGACCTCTATTTGTCTTTCTTCTCCTTAGTGAGTTTGGATGACTTCCCTGAATTAGTTTCAGGGATTGAAGAAGATCATGAAGCCCCATTACTAGCAGCCAGTAGCTCCAGCCCTGGTAAATGGAGATCGGTGTGTGTGGTGGGTAGAGAGCCATTGCTCCAAAGTGGGTGTGGGGGAAGCAATTGGAGGAGAGCCCCCAACCATCTGGGGGGCAGGCATGTTTGAGTAGCTCTGAGGACTCACTGTAGGATGTATAATGGGGCAGAATATCATCAGCAGAGATGGGAAACATTGTCATAGCTGTAGTGTATGACATTGCCTCTTAGTATGTCAGTTTGCCCAGTCTTATATTCTTGTATTTTTTCATATCTGAAAGACAGTGCAGTCTAGTTATCAGTGAAAATGGTGCTCTTCACAGTTAATGCAGATGGGTAGGAGGAAAGGGAACACTCCTGTGCAATGGCTGTCCACAATCCCTACACACTGTGCTGGCATCTTAACACAAAGACTTGTCTGAATTCCATATATTTAGAGCACTGCGTGCGGAGGAGGGGAGGGTGTGGCAGGGAAGGAACATGCAGTTTCACATCATGTTGGTGTAGTATCACCTTGACCTTTTTAGGCAATGAATCACCCTCAAAGGTCAAGATGAAAGCCCTGGTAGCAACCTATTGTCCAAGAAAATCAAGTCACCCATTATTTAAAAATGTGAAATTATTAACAATGCCCTCCCAATATATCTATGGTATCATAATTTTTTACATAACAATTTAGAATTATGCCAGGAGAACTGCTTTGATCACACTTACAATACAAGAAATAAAGAAAATTTAATGCTGGATACTCATCGTTTAAAATTGTATGCTCAAACTCCCCAATATATGGGAATGAAAACTTACAACAAACTAAAAGTCGAGAAAATTCTGAGTACGAACCTAGATTCACTAAAAAAAAGTTGCACAATACTGTACTTCAGTGGTGCTACTACTCAGTTGAAGAATTCAAGAATGATGTACTAAATATTTAAGCATGATGTAGTTTATCAATTGTCTTATTATGTAAATATGTGAAGGTACAACTAATCAGGATGTAAAAGCCACTCAGAGATGCTTCAAAGTTGTAACAAACTAGCAGATGTACCAATTTCAGTTGTACTCAAAAATCACTGAGCAAGATTCAGTGGCTGATAGTTCAGTTGTATTGAGACTAAAAACTTACAAGAAACTACTACTAACTTGAAGCGCTGAGGTGATCAGTTTGGTCATTGGATCCAGCAGGAACATGAAGGATAAGAGAGGAGATACCAATACCTTCATCCTCAGCTTTGTTGGGGGAATGTATTGACAGAAAAGGTTAAAGTAATGTACACTAGTGTGGTGTAAACCCTACATTCCTCCAAGTGCATGAGGTTTGATCATATGTCCCCCCATTTCACCAATGACCCTGTCTGTGGGAACTGTGGAAGGGCAATGCACAAGGAGGTGCCATACAAACAGCCAATCATATTTGTGAAATGCGTGGTACAACATTTCCTTATTCACTAACCTGTTCTGCATTCAAAAAAGAGAGAAAACTTAAAAAACTCAATTGCCTGCCATAAGAAGATGCTATTAAGAAATATCAGAGATTCCATCTGTTCAGTTTAATATCAAGCTTTATGAGGGCATTATTAAAACCTACTAACAACCCACCCTGGCTTCAGGTGGGTAGTGCTAATATCTATGGCTGGACAACTTGTTTGGTGTAATGATGATAAATTATACACACACTCCTTCCTTATGAATTAGTCTATCTATTACTCGAAACCATATTGAAATTCCTACTGTATTTCACCAAGATTAGCCTTCACACACAGAGAGAAAAATGAGACAGGGGACTTAATAGTTTGACGCCAGTTACAACTCCAACAAAACCATCCACTTTCTGTACTCCATGTCCTAGTTGCATTCTCCCTCTCCCCTCTCCCCCACAAAACATCTTGCATGAATGGAACCTTTCTGGAGAAGCTTCCAGCTCCTCAATTATCTTCAGGAAAGGAAACACCTATCACAGTAGCCTCTTAGTAGACTGAAGCTGATCTGTGACCTGACAAACTATTTACTGACAGAACCAACAATGGTGGGGTGTAGAGCAGTGTGCTAATCTTCTGTTGGTGACACAAGGTCAGGAAAATCCTTACATCAACAAAGTCTCCTAGGGGAAAGAAGGAGAAAACCAAAGATGAAGCCTGACTTGGTGACTCCAACTGCTCATGATCCTGTACTAGAATGTGAGGTTATGAACATAGATGTGTCACGTTAGACACATGTGGGAGATGAAGCTTAAGCTTAAGCTAAACCCCCAGGGGGTTCACAACTCTTTTGTCAGCATGTACTTGGCTGCCACGGGGCCCCAGCCTTCATAGCACTACTTCCCTTTCTGTGCTACAAGGCAATCCTTCCACTATCCCTTTCCCCCTTTGCCTTTCCATTGGATGGTTTTTCTGGTCCAGACCCCACTTAGAGTTGGAACATGATTTAGAACTCTTGTTTCCCATTTCACACACTACACTTTTCATTCATAAATACATGGTCAGTATTGTTGGGTTTGACCTGCCACCACTATTACAAATTTTTCAGAAGTTCAGATTGTGCAGGGAGGGCACCCAGTGTGGTGTATGTTCCACTGTTGTGCCTTTCCACCTTAGCACACTTCCTTTGTAATAAGGTAGTACACTCAAAACCCAGCACAGCAGCCATCCCATTGGGGAATGAGGTAGGGTTGGGGGGATGGGAGGGGGGGGGGGGGGAAAGGAGGTTGTCCAGTATCTGGACAATGGTAGCCTCTTGACCATGCAGTAATCATATTGCTGGTGTGACAGCAACAGCTAAATGTACAGAACTTCACAGTGAAGAAGATGAGGAAAAAAGAAAACATGACAAACTGTGAAAGAAAAGAGGCACTATAAGAACATAATACCTCAGGAAAATAACACCATGTGGTAAAAAGCCATAAAATGAAAGCCCACTGACAATGCTGCAATTGCAGTGAAACAAGATTGGGATATAAAAACAAAATTGTGTTTTGCTATATGCAGACCCCATCCAAAAACATACGAATTGGAGGTGTCCTCAAGTAAGGGTTGTCATGATGGATGCTGAGTAGTTGTGGAAGTTAACCATATGTTGACATGCATTTAGTCATTTTTTACAATAAGTAGGTATCACTGTGGGTTTCTTCTGACCCCAGTTCTCTAGGAGCCCTGAAAGATATAAAATAGTCCAAGAAATAGAACAGTTTGATTGATAGAGAAACTGAATCACAGAAAGGGAAGGAATGTTACAATGGCTTAGGGCCTTGCACTCACCACACACATGGTCATGAAAGATTTGTGAGCCATCTGGGAGGAACATTTTACAGCTGAAGGACACAGTAATACTTGACCTCATTATAAGGTGCAATAATGTTGGCTTATGTAGCATATGCTATGTAGCAGTGCTGCAGATAGTAATTGTAATGTGGAAGTTTTCCTAAAAAATCTAAGAGTATAGAGACTACACATTGTCCAGATAAATATTTATATTTAGGGCCTAAAAATATTTTCGTTTTAACTGACCACTATCTAGAATGAAATTAGCAACTTTCTAATTGTTAACATTTTATCAAATACTGACAAGGGAACAATCTATTAAAAAAATGGCCAGTGACAATTACCTGCTCCAAATATTGACTATCTTTCATTTCAAATTTAAACAAGAGCACTATCAAGTCAGATAATCTTCATTGTGAAGTTCATTAATACAATTTAACTGAAAGTCTTGTATTCAGCTCTGAAATTTATTTAATTCACTTATACTTATTGAATATTTTTTACTTTCATTGCATAAATTTGGTACCTTGAATGATGGGAAGGGTGAATGGACTCACTTTATAGCCTCACCTTAATGTAATTACCTACAACAGCAACGTTATTAAAATCCAGTGCTGCATCAATTTCATCCATAAAAAACAAAGGAGAAGGTTTGTAAAAATGCAAAGCAAAAATCAGTGCAAGAGACGACAATGACTTTTCACCACCTGACAGATGTTCTATGTTCTTCCATGCCTTTCCAGGAGGGCGCACACTGCAATAAAAGCAAACAATAAAATATTTACAATATGAAAGAGTACTCATTAATGAGTACAAATAATCTGACAACCTGGGCATAATCCCTAAAAATATAGGACCTAAATCAATTAATCAGTGATGGAATGGAGTACTTGGTTTCCTCATCTCACAGTCTTGTATACTGATATTTAAGACTGACATTTCATATGCTTAAATAAAGGACTGTGAAAGATCAAATATTATACAAAGTTGATTATGAAATATACATAATCTTATATATTTTGTTCAGGTTTATTTCTCATGTGCATGACAGCTACAGCTAAGACAAGTCAAAGAGTTTTTGATAACGACTTTTTTTGGTAAGTTGAATCAATTTCTTTGTATCTACCAGCGCCAATATTATTTATATTAAACCTAATGTTCTAATTTTAAAGAGGGGCTGTGAATGTACTCTTCAGTTAAATAGACCAAGCTTCCAAACAAAGTTCTTAAACTATAGTATACAGTATTACCCATAAAACATCTTATATGCTCCTCCACAGATTTGAATACGTGGGTGCCTATGCATATGACTCTCTTATGCTCCAGTTCTGGACATCAGAAGTTTTTGTAGAGAGTATTTACAATCTTACATTATAGTTGTGGCAGTAACAAAGGATATTAATGAATACATGTTTGTAATACAGTTCAAAATTATTTTAAAGTGTCTCAGCAGAATTTTCTAAGGACTGACACCAGATATAAATCTTGTAATACACTTAACTTATTCTCAAAATATTGCCCCTGTAAGCCAAGTCTTTCTAAAACATGGTTCTGTAAACATTATTGAATAGAAACAAATTCAGAATAATTTCTTCAATTTTTGACAGCCCTGGAGCTGCAGTAATGTAGTCTGCAAATCTGAGTTGCTGTGTCAAGAATGGACTGTGGGCTTTCAGATTCAGATCATGATATGCTTGCAGAACTTAATATGGAAAAAGTACAGTTCCTTCAATAAATATAACACATCAACAGAAGTCAGTAGACAGGGTAGAGCTTACTAAGTTTTTGAGTGTGTATATAGATGAGAATCTTAATTGGAAAATTAATATTTGGGGTCTCCTAAATCGCCTAGGTTGAGCAATTTTTGTGATCAGAATAATTGCCAATTTTGAGGATACAGAAATTAGTAAGCTAAAATACTTTGCATACTTTCACTCTCTGATGTCATACAGAATAATATTTTGGGGTAACTCAACATTTAGACAAAAAGTATTCATTGCTCAAAAGAAAGTGGTTGGAATAATGTGTGGGGTTCATAGTCACACATCTTGTAGGCATCTTTTTAAAAGATTGGGAATTCTTACAACAGCCTCACAATACTCTACTCACTACTGAAATTTGTTCTCAATGACATGGACCAGTTTAAAAACAACAGTGATATTCATGATTATAGAACCAGAAAAAAGACAGACTTGCACTATCATTTGCTCAACCTATCTTTGGCACAGAAAGGTGTAATATATGCTGCTATAAGAATTTTTGGCAAATTACCAGATGAAATAAGGTGTCTGATAGACAGCAGTAATAGCTTCAAAAATAAATTGAAATCAAATCTATATGTGCATTTCTTGTGCACTTGACACGTTCCACATCATAACAGCTACCATACTGTGTGATTGATTAATGGAACACACAACAAACAAACTAACTATATACTTCTGATATTTAATAACTTGAGCAGATTGTAATTGTAGGTAGTTGTGAAACAAGTAGTACTAAATTCTACGCACAGAATCTTCACAAAATTTAATGAAACTTTGCTTGTGACTTTTCTTGATTTTTTACATATTTTGTTGGGTGCCAGTAAGAGGACTATAAATATCTTTTTGTTACAATACTTGTATCATTTTCAGAAAGGATGTCACTCCAAGGTCACTTGGTATGAAAATGATATGAAGTGATGGATTAAGCACAGTGAAAGTTAAGTTTTCCTACATTGAATATAGTAGTACAATGAAAAGGATAGTTACTACTTACCATATAGCAGAGATGCAGAAAGGCACAACAAAATTTTTCAGAAAGTTAGCTTTCGGCCAACAAGGTGTTTGACAAAGGCCTCGTTGGCCAAAAGCTAATTTTCCAACAGTCTTTTTGGTGTGCCTTTCTGTGGATCAGCATCTCTGCTATATGGTGGGTAGCTACTATTCTTTTCATCATATTGTCAAATTTTCCTGTAATATATATAGTAGAAAGTGCACAGCCAAATAACAAAGCTATTCCTTGATTTTTTTATATGGCAATATCACAACCAAATTTGTATGAAACATGACGAATTTCCATTACGATTTCAGGGTGAATATGCTTATAACAGACACGTATGCTCTTAATTCTGCCAAAAAAAGCAGTGTACACCCCTACCTGGCTTCTCTGCAGACAGATACAAATTTGGGAATAAAATAGTGTTATTTACTTATAGTGATGGTGTTACACTATCAAAATATGGTAATGATGCAGTTGGAACTACTATTTTATTTCAATATTATTCATCTTATTAGCATTTATTTATTCATTTGTGATTATATACAAAGGCAAGATGACATTTTCTAAGCCTGCCAAAGAAATGGACTTGGAATCTATGAAATTTTATTTTTGCTATGTTGGTAGATGTTGGACTATAACATAACTCTCAACATGGCCTGTTGAACTTACTGAAGTAGTTACAGTATGTGCTTACCTTTTAACAACAAAGAAGCTGTACAATCATTCAATTCTTTGTCCTAAAGAATCAACTGTCAATAGAAATTCATTGAGAGTTCATGAATGGTTAGAGGAATTCTGCTTTTTCAACATTAACAGTTATGAAATGAATAGTTGTATTCAATGAAAAAAGTACTTCACAAGTGACCTATATGGTGAAATAAAAGAATTATCTTTCATAAGGATAGTGAATAATAGATTGGTAGTAGGAAAAATGAAATGAATATATGGAAAATACAAATGAAATTTGTGGATGGAAAACATATCAAGTTCAGTGAAGGGATTATGGCATCCTATAATGAGTATCTTACTAGGATCTTTCACGGGTATATTTCTGGGATGGAACACACTCAATGAAAAATCGTAAACAAAGTTCAGTACCCAAAAGTGAACTACAATCAAATTTTGAGCACATAAAAAGTAAAGAACTACTTTCACTGACAAGTTAAGAACTTTTCATCTTGCCTACATACTAACCTAAATTATGAGATTCTGTGCCACTTGCTATATTTCCAGTTTTGAAAAATGATGATGATACTTTTGCTTTATTTAAATCTTCACACTTTGCTGCTTAACTAGGCATACTAAATATTTACCCACAAACAATGCAATCTAAATTTCTTATAATAAACATTTAATATACGTTACAAATTTTGATACATCAAACACCCTAGTCAGAATTTGTTAATTAACTGATAAGCTAGGTCTGTAAAAGAAAGAATATTCCAGCACAGATATGAGCACATGAATAGAATTCATAATACTAAAATGTTTACTGCTACTTAGCAGCACTATATGTAAACCAGCTGAAAATTCTAAATGTACATACTGTCTTTTGTTAACATCGGACAAAGTAATTTTATAAACATCTGTATAATGTAATGTCAAGATACATGTATATGTACTGTTTGTACAATGTATAAAAATATATACATAAAAGATCTTTCAACTATTACAGCCTATATCAAAATTTTAACTGCTTGCCTAAATGTACATGTTCTAGTAAAACTAAGTTGCATCTAACTACAGCTGTGTGCAGTCAGTATAATTACCTGAAAATTATTCCTTCATTGAATGGATCAAGTTTATCTACCAGTTCAATTTCAGCATCTCCACCAAACGTAATTATTTGGTATATTTCTTTCAGTACTTTGGCTATGATTCTATAACCGGTTACAAATTCTAGAAAGCGTTGTTTTCGAGCTTCATCATAGAGAAGATTTGTCTTTCCCTGTAGGTTTTTCAGTTTTTCAAGAGCTGCATATTGTTCCAACAACAACTTTTCCTATTTATGCAAAAATTATAGTAATTACATTACTATTATTATAACTCCAGTAACTTTCAAAAGTTGAGTAAGAAGATAAGCAGAGATATTTACTACAAACATTACTAGGTTAATTTTCAATCCAGGCATGAACCTAAAATTAAAAAAAAAAAAAAAATTAAAATATATTTGTACTGTATAAGACATCCTGGGAGGCATGATCAACACTGAAACACATCTCTTCTACTGAACAAGTACTCGGAGCAATTAAGGTGCGTGTTTTAGAGACCATGTTTTCTAGAATCTTTTGCTTTGAATGATAATTTCTGTCATGTCCCTTAATATTTACCACTGCTCCTGGGAAACACTGTATATTAAGGAAAAACTCAGGATGCAATACAATATATGTATGGGGATAGGCCAGTATTCACCAAATCCAAGAAATGGTGACCAATGGACTTTCTTACTGTTAGAAATTAGTATTTCTACCTAAATGGTGGGTGAATATTCTTGGTAAAGAATAATGCTGAAAATTAACTGTTAAATGCAATCTACTTAAGTGAAACACTGTATCATATGTGAAAAATATTTTTCTTTTTACATTTTTATTGGAATTTTGTGTTGATACTGCACTTGTAATTGTGTTCCTTCATATCAAAGTTTCACTCTTTCTCAAAAGAAAAAAAAGATGAAAGTTTGAGAGTCAACTCAGTTTGGCAAGGAAATTGTATAAGCATGAGCCAATGAAAGGAAGGTCCTAGTATGTATGATTCCAAAAAACATGAAGTAGTTGTGAACAAAATGAGTGGCCAACTAGGTGACATTGGGTCAGTTTGCATATAGGTTCAAAGTTTAACCATCACACTATTTTCGTTAGTTAACAGCACCAATTTCTTCATTTTCATAAAATGATTTCATTCAATTACGGAAGTAATAGATATACTCAAGGATATGTTTGGAGTTGGTTCTAATGGTTCTAATGGCTCTGAGCACTATGGGATGCAACTTCTGAGGTCATTAGTCCCCTAGAACTTAGAACTAGTTAAACCTAACTAACCTAAGGACATCACACACATCCATGCCCGAGGCAGGATTCGAACCTGCGACCGTAGCAGTCTCGCGGTTCCAGACTGCAGCGCCTAGAACCGCACGGCCACTTCGGCCGGCTTGGAGTTGGTATGTAAGATATTAGTGATAGACAAAAATTACTGTTAACAATGATAGAACACATTAGAAGTCTCAAGGCTGAATATGAGTCATGTCTTCAGGAGACAACATGTTGTCAAAACTAAGATTAGAGTGTTTCATAATATTTATGTGACAAATATAATTATTTCTTCCATTAACTATTTCACTTGATCATGCTCACTCTCACACACATGCATGTATGCACATTAACTTTATTGTTACTAGGTATTATACAAAAAATAAATAACAAATTCACCTTAACTGTATATTCTTCTAGTACTGCAAAATTAGGCTTTTGTATTGACACTTTTTCCTCCAGTACAGCTAGAGTGTATTGGAGGTTTTTCACATCAAGTCTATCAATCTCCTCACTCGTTAAAATTTGCAACTGTGTGTCAACATCTTCTCCAGGGATTTTGTGAATTTTCAGAGATTTCATCTGCAAATCAGTGCAGTTCACAGAAAAATTTCAAAATCAGTGAACTAATGTTTAATTTGACAGAGAAATTTAAAACTTGAAATTTTCCCTTAAAGTACCTTGCTTATTAACAATTAAGTTTTCCCAGTTATGCTACTCTACTATGTAAGAATTACATAAAAGAAGACTAACTTCAGTTTCCTTCTCATAAACACGCAATCAGCAAGGAGCACTTTACTGTATAAAATATAGTGGAAAACTATTAATTTGTCAATTCATATATTATGTGCATTTTTTCATACCTCCTCTCCAATAGGTCTTACAAATGAGAAAATTCAGCAACATGGAATAAGACAGCTCATTCATACAGGAGTAACTGAACTTAATAAACAGCTCCTGTATTATATACTAGCTATTATTGTTAATACCAACAAGGACAACAGATTTAATTTTTATGTGAAACAGCTGCTATTGAATATCTTACTCAAAACATTGAAAAACTTCTGTGTGAGAAAGAAGAATCTTTTACATCTACATTTCTGAGCTGTTGTTTTTATACTAATAGAAACTATATACATATGCAGGTATTTTATATAAAACATAATACATTATTTTGTTGCGAGTGTAGTTATAGGTAGTATGAACAGGGATGTGTAGTACCATACTATGTATCCAGATAATTTATGATGGGAGTGATATTAAACAATATATCCACACTTACATCCAAATCCAAAAGAATGAAGGTCACCAATGAAGTTTAACACATAGGACTGAAAACACATTTATTACAAACACCAATGTACAGCCAGAACAGAGCTCAAATCCTGTATGGAGATTGCTGCTATTTATACAAATATCAAATATTCCAGAATATAAGATATTTCAAGAACCTTCAAGAAATGATAAATAGTAAACAACAAATAATTGCTTCTGACTGAGTTTAGGCTGGTGACCAATAGCACACCAGTCAGTGGCACGGACCACTATGCTGTACCAATGCATCACAGCTCATGAAGAAACAGTGACCTGCTGTTTATTAGTTATTACTGGAGCTTACTACAGCGTCTGTATCTAGATCTTGTCCAAGGGCCCTCTGCATGGCTGCACTGGTAGATCCTCACTTTCTGGTCATATTGTTACAGACTCTTCACCATGGTAAACATTGAAGATAGCTGTCCACACTGATGTGTTTCACTAAAAGATTTCTAGGAAGGCAGTGTGTGGCATCTTGATTGCTTCAATTTTTGTATTTCATTGTGACATTTTGGTCCTGAAGCCTCAGTACCCATCTTGTCAGTGTACCCAACAGGTCTTTCAGGCTAGTCAGATGTCACAGAGAATGGTGATTCATCACTAGAGTGGATAATATGGCCAGAACTTGCTGATGGCCCAGAAAACTGCAAGACACTCTTTTTTGTATACAGAATAGTTCATCTCTGACCTTGAGAGTTCTCTTTTGAACACCTTCCTGGATTTGTACTAGAAATGTCCTTATCCAAAAACTGCTTATGTCAGTGTGAAGTTCTGTCTCAACATTGTCATCATACAGTGCTGTAACTGGAGAAGATGTTAGCAAGTTTTTAAGGACAATGAAGGATCTTCCTTGTGCCTCATCCCAGGAAAACTTGGCATCTCCCTGCTGTAGTTATTGCATGGGACAAGCGTTGATACAGATGTCCTTTATCAATCTGTGATAGTGTTAGCATATTCTGTGAGAAAACTTCCTGCATCACAAATGTGCTAAGGTGTCAGAAAATCTGTGACTGCTCTTATTTTCTCTGGATTGGGACCAACTCCATTGCCATTTTTTATTTTATCCATGCTGTATGAGAGGCCGTGGTTGTGAATGTCAATGTTAAAAAATATATTGGCTCAACCACTTGTTTATAGTCTAAAACACTAAGATAGTGTTTTACACTATAAACAAGTGGTTGAGCTGATGTATTTTTTAACATTTCCATTGCCATTCTCTACGTGCCGCAAGGTTTTTATTTCATGGGCAACAAAATGCCATCCATTTAAGGTGTCTAAGTAGATTATCCATCATACATTTAGAAGTGGCTATACTATTGTGTAGTCCAGATGGGACAACTTTTAACTCGGGGGCTGTCAAGAGTTATGAAGGCAGCAGTCATTTCCTGGACAAAATCATCAACCTTGATTTGACAGTAGTCTGTATACATATTCATTGTTGTGCAAAACATTGTCCTTTGAAGCAGTCCAGGATGTCATTGATGTGCAGCAATGCACAGACATATTTCTTCATGATTTCTTTCAGTCATCAGTAGTCAACACAGAAATACCATGAGCTCGCCTTCATCAAAAGGACCACCACAGATGACCAAGGACAATCTGGAGCTTCAATAATGTCATTTTGCAGCATCTTCTCCAATTCCTCCTGGATTATCAACAGTTTAGCTGGTGCAGTATCGTATCCCTTATTTGATTTTCAAACCTTTCTGTAGTATTACCTTCAAGTTTGTTTCCTTTGTACAGTCATTCTACACATTCCAGCTTAAGCCTTCCCTGTTTTCCTTTTTGCTGGATTGCCATCTCAGCCCTGTTACTTCTCTTCCTCCAAATTCTTTTTCCTGTATGCAGCGTCTAAGCCCATCAGAAAACGCTGTTTATTGATTGTTGATTGTCATTCTTTATTTGTAGTTCATTGTTAATATCTGAGATTACATATTGCCATTTTGTCAATGGCAGATAGTGAGTGGAGCTGTGGATGCTAGAAAATGGAGTGCTAAGTGAAGAAATCAGAACGTTTCCAACATATTGTTCTCTTTGAGTTCAGTAGAGGGATGACAGCAGCAGAGGCAACCAGAAACATTTATGAAGTGTATGGGGATAATGTCACTGGATAGAGCATGGCACGAAAATAGTTCCCTCATTTTAAGGTGGATCATTTTGACATTAGTGACTCATCACATTCAGGAAGACCTTTGGGGTTTGGTGAAGATTGTTTACACACATTAATCCACATCACTGTAGTCGAGAACTGGCAGGTATGCAGTGGGGAAGGTTAAAATATTGGGTGTATGGGTACTGCATGCTCTAAGCTAAAGTCACAAAAATCAGCAGATGGCCAGAGGTGCAGTTTACTTGTTTGTCATCAATTGGCTTGTGAAAAACACTGACCATTCATATCCTATATAGTTACTGGTGATGAGAAATAGTGTCCGCCCCCAGTAGCTGAGTGGTCAGTGTGACAGACTGTCAATCCAAAGGGCCCGGGTTCAATTCCCGGCTAGGTCGGAGATTTTCTCCACTCAAGGACTGGTTGTTGTGTTGACCTAATCATCATCATTTCATCCCCATTGATTTGCAAGTCACCGCAGTGGCGTCAAATCGAAAGACTTGCAACAGGCGAGCGGTCAACCCGACGGGAGGCCCTCGTCACACGACATTTCATTTCATGAGAAATAGTGCCTTTATCCTAGCACAAGGAATGGTCAGCCCCAAACAAAGCAGCAGCTCCCCATACAAAGACCAGTGTGCATCCACAAAAGATAACGTTAGGTACCTAGTGGAACAGCAACACTATGGTGTACGATGAATTGCTTTCCAAATGTGTAATCATCACTGCTCACATTTATTATCAACAACTGAGATATCTTGCAGATGCATTGACCAGGAAGCCTGTGTAAAGTGATAATACTCCACAATAGCGACCACTCGCATTCCACTAGACTGACAACAAAACACTATACAGTAACTTGGTTGGGAAGTTGTTCTGCACCCACTTTATTCACCTGATCTTACGCCCTCAGATTTTTCTCCTTTTCCATTCTCTGCTGAACTATCTTCAAGGAACTTCCTTTCTGGAAGAAAATGTGCACTGAACATGGCTCAATGAGCTCTTCACATCAAAACCATGTGATTTCTACAGTTGTGGAATCAAAAAGTCACCCCAATGTTGGCTGACTGTTGTAAACAGTGAAGGAGAATATATTACTGATGACTAAAGTCTCTGTTATATGTATCTGTTGTGTTTATTAAACATATGAAAAAACAATATGAACTTTTACACCAATCCGATAATATCTGATATTTGGACAATATACTGAACTCTTTTTTAGAGAACTAACAATTAATGAAAAGACACAGACTAATTTCATGCAGTACAATGCAAAGGCACACACCGCCAATGCATCTGTGACAGTATGGCAAGGATAGGACTGATCATCAAAAATACCTCAATTAGGCTAGAGTTTATGCTCAGCTCTGTGACCTGATGCAACCGACACCATTCTGAAGTGCTAAATGGCTCATTCACATACATGGACTTCTTTCATAGGTCACTTCTATATCTAGTTTGCTTAAAACTAATATTCCTCCTACCAGACACCAAGGAACTGCCTGAAGAGCATACAGTGATCCAAGCCTGCCTATTAGGCACTCAATCTCACGCAATGCTGGACACAGAGCTTTCTTTGTATGTGAGAGATCCTACAGGGTATATAAGTCCTTGAATAAGACCTGCACAAATATGAAATATAGTAAATACCATGTCATGAAAGCAATGACAAGAATCAGTTAACAGTGATGTAAAGTTAGAGAATGAAGCTGTTAACAAAATTAATGATATGTAAATGCTTCATTGGTCATTTCTTGTTTATTGGGGGAAACTTGTTTATTCGGGGACACTGAATTAAGGTTTCTTGCACAGCACAAGCTACATAAATTTTTTTTTTAAAGAATCATTTTGCTAAGGAAACAACTGAAGCTGCTATTGAAGACAAATAGGAATGAAAATGATATTTATAATAATATAATATTATATCATATAACAACAAAAACAACAACAACAACATCATAATAACTGGACAAGTACAGAGCCTTATCTTTCTTCCTGGCACATATAAAATTCTTTATAAGTTTTTTCTAGAATATATGGAACAACAGGCTGATTATGTGCAGAACAGACATGGAAACTGAAGAGAATATTACAGTTCTGTCAATATACCGTCACAAGCCACTGACTCTGTTAACAGACAAACTATTTTTGACCTTCTAAAAGAGCTCAGGGTGTACAGGAAGTTCAGAGAAATGACCTACCAGAGTTATACAGATACAACATTGAAAATAAAATTCCTTGGTAAAATTTGAGATACACCTGTTGCACCTTGGTCGACCTACTAAATCGCTCAATCATAATCCAATGGAAAATATCAAGCTTTTTGGATCAGTGGGTGAAAGGTAGCAAACAGCACACCCACAGTCTGATAGCTCTATGGGATCTAATTATCAATGAGTGGCTTCAGCTGGAAACGGATAAGGGCAGGGGTGGGCAAACGTTGCACGGGGCTCATGAGCGCACAGCACTGCACGTGTGCTGCTCGCACGCAATCGTTGACTGTGGCAGTGGTGACAGTCGGCAGGTTGTGGCAGTGTAGTACCAGGCTAAGCTGCAGACGTTGATGTGAAGTGACCACTACGTAGTGAACATTGTATTTCAATTGTATTCAATATAGCGAGAGCTGGAAAACCATTTGCTGAAGGTGAGTTTATAAAGGAGTGCATCAATGACGCTGCTGATTTACTTTTCCCACTGAATGCAAATCAGTTTCAAGCTATCACTCTTTCTTGGCGGACTAAGTCATCGTATAAGTGCCATGGCAGGTGACATTTACCATCAATTAAGGAGTGCAGTGCAGGAGTTTATGCACAATTAGTAATTTAATTCCACAGTGTGGACACTGCTCTGCATGCAACAGAGGATTAGTTAGATATGATATCTTTAAAAAGCACAGCCACTGGTGTGGACATCCTAAAAGCCATTGAAGATGCTGTCGATTCAGATTGCTTAAACTGCAAATGTTTGGTGTCAGTGACAACAGACAGAGCACCTGCAATGAATGGGGAATAAATGGGATTCGTTGGATTACTAAGAAAAAGGCTACAGCATACAGAAGAATCATTGTACAGCATCCACTGCATTTTGCACCAAGAAGTACTCTGTGTAAAAGCAGCAAAACTGGGGGACGTCACACAAGTGGTTATTCAGGCAGTTAATTATTTGAGATCCCACAGGCTTACATATAGACAGTTTCACACATATTTAGCTGAAATTGGGGAAGAGTACGGTGACATACCATACCACAGTGCAGGCCGCTGGCTTAGCTGTGGTAATGTACTCAAAAGAGTTTTTGAGCTGAGAATACCAATAAATCAGTTTTTAAAGGACAAAGGAAGGTACGATCCCAAGTTAGAAGATCCAGAGTGGGTTGCCGACCTTGCATTTTTAGTTTACATTAGCGGACACATGAATGCATTGAACACATGTTTGCAAGGAGAAAAATCAGGTAATTTGTGAAATGTCTTCCAGACATTAAATGTATTGTAAAATCCACCTGTGATAATTAAATAAAACGTATCGTAGGTAATAGGTACTCTTTCAAACCATCATTTCTTTCAAGCACTCTTACTAACGTTATTCCTTCATTCAATAAAACAAGCTAGGAAACAAAATGCATTACAGAGGAAGAAGCAGAGAGACGGTATGGTGGGGAGGGGAGAGAAGCGGTTGGCCAGCTTGCCCCTGTGTGCACACAGAACACCTGTTAACTGCACATGAGCAGGTGCACCGCACACGTGCAGGATTCCTGCCCACCCCTGGATAAGGGTATGGGAAAACTTTCAGACTCCCTTCCTTGCCAAGTTGAATAAGGAAGAAGGGAAAGTGATTGAGTTTCACATCACATTGACAACAATGTCATTAGAGATGGGGCAAAAGGTGGAGCTACTTCAAGGATGGGGAAAGAAATTGGTCATGTCCTTCTGATGGAACCATCCTGGCATTTGCCTGGAACAATTTAGTAAATGACATATGCTCTCAGAATTAATTAAGATCCTTGGAAGATCCAACCATGATAAAACTATTCCTCCTGGTATGCAGGTATTCAAGACAAGCAAATTGTCCTCTGTATCTCATGAAGAATTTCATAATTCCAACACTAAAGAAGGTGAGTGCTGACAGATGTGTTACTAAACCATCAGTTTAATACATTATGGTTGCAAAATACTAGCACATATTATTTACAGAATAACAGAAATATTGGTAGAAGCCAACATGGTGTGTGATCATGTTTGGGTCCTGGAGAAACAAAGGAATCTGAGAGAGAATACTGATCCAATGACTTATCTTACCACATGGACTGAGGAAAGATAAACCTACTGTTTCACCATTTGCATATTGAGGGAAAGCTTTTGACAATTTGACTAAAATATACTCTTTGAAATTCTGAACTTATGAGGAATAAAATACAGGGTGCTAAGAGTCAACTAAAACTCATACAGAAACCAGACTTGAGTCAATGGAGATGAAAGGAACACAGTAGTTGGGAAGAGAGTGATCCAGCATTGGAGCCTACCCCCGATGTTAATCTGATCACTGGACATGCAGTAAGGCAAACCAAATAGAAATTAAAGAAAGGGAATTATAACTCTCAGAGAAGAAATTGAAAAAAAAAAAATGTTCGCCTATGACATCGTGAATCTGACAGAGCTGGCAAAGAAATTGGAAGCTCAGTCAAGCAGAAAGAACAGTGACTTGGAGAGTGACGAAGATGAATAACAATAAAAATAAAAGAAAGGTAATGGAATGTAGTAGAATTAAACCAGAAGTTTCTGTGGGAATTACGTTACGAAATGAGACTAATGGTTGCAGACTACTTATTTAGGCAGCAATGTAAATGACAATTATAGAACTGAAGAGCATATAAAATACAGACTTACAATTGCAAGAATGTTTTTTTCTTCTGAAGAAGAGAATTATATTAACATTCATTACAAATTTAAGCATTAGAAAGTCTTTTCTGAAAGTATTAGTCTGGTGTTTAATATTGGTGATAAACAGTACAGACAAGAAGAGACTAGACATTTTTGATATGTGGCCCTACAAGATAATGCTGAAGATTACATGAGTGGATTGGGTGACTAATGAAGTAGCTCTGAATCAAAGTGAGGAGCCCTAACCCAGGCGAGATCATTATCAAAGGCTGTATTAGCATAATGCTCTGTGAGGGGAGAGGGGGGGGGGGGGGTGAGGAGGAGTATGATATTTTGGCTGATGTGGTTATACAATCCCACATAATGAAATGGAATTTGAATCAATGGGAGGTCTGAACTTAACATGCAAATATATAAGTTCACCAACACCATTCTATAGCCACACTTACTGAACTGACAACAAATAACCAATGAAAGTCTGCTGAACATTAGCCTTTGTAACACATGTAATATGGCACAGATTTGTGGAGATCTTGAAAAGAGAACTGGCAAAAAATGGGTACAGGACAGATAAAAGCAAGAGACAATGAACTCATTAATAGATTCCTGGAGAATAACAGGGTACAAGACAGAAACCATTAAGCCAATTATCAAGCTTAAACTTTCTCTTTATGTGGAAAAGCAAATAATACAGTAAAAATAATAAGGCAATAAAAATAATAACATAACAAAAATGGACACTGGCATGCAAGTAAAACTGCAGCAAAAACTACAGCCATTAGATACTTTTTGTGTCAGCTAAGGCATTCAGTTATGTTGATCACAGTATGGAAATTAGTGTAAGGCCTTAAATTGGTTTCAGTTTTATTCAAACTGTGGGAAACCAGATGTTACTTCACATGATCACTTAACAGGAGTTTGATTAACTTTTCCTGAACAGGGGTACATTGTGGAATACCACAATCCATGGAAGAAAATCTGATACCACACAACAGCATTTCTGCTGATTATTCAATGAAATACAATGCAAAAAAATTGTGGACTATACTTCAAATTTTTAGAACTCCATTAGTAATGATTCAGTGGAAATATGACTGCCTGAAGCACTTATCAACTGGGATGGCTGTTTCCTGTTAGATTCTGAATGGATTCACAGACAACTTCATGCTCTGCATAGCTGGTATCATCTGCAGTTTTACCATGTGAAGAAGCCTGATCTGATATCGGTGAGGTGAGGTGAGGTGAGGTGAGGTGAGGTGAGTTGTGTTTTCACTACAGAAAGTGCTCACAGCAGTGCACAGACTTGCTGTAAAAGCAGGAGTGCTCAACGTAGCACATGGAAAATGACAACTATGTACACCACATATGGGGTGATGGGATCTTAAATAGGGGAGGTCAGTGCACTGTAACCAGTATACACCTGAACATGAGCAGAAGATTCTGCATCAAAATACTGTAGCAATAAGTTACCAACATCCAGCAGTTTCAGCTATTTCGTGGAACAATCTACATGCCACACAATTTCTAATTTTACATTTGAATTTATGTTTGAAGGGCAATGAATACAAGGATTATAGAAGCACAGGTCACTGAAGAATCAATTCCATGTAACCAACAATTATGACCAGTGGATTTGCAGGAATCTTAAGTTTCATATTATTTGACAGAGAATTATTTGCCTTGCTTCACGCAATGTATGTTAACACATAAAGTACTTACACTCATATCTTTAAACATATAAGTTGCTGTGTTCTGATAAATTTGTCTTTTGTACTTCATCAAAGTGCAACTGTGGAGTTTCATTGGAGTGATCAGAAGACAGCAGAATGAAATATCTCTTTGATATGATTCGAGTAATGTGAGCACTGTGACTATTGGTAATGGTCTATTGGAGTAAAAATACACTGAAACTGATGTAATGTGTCCACATGTGCTTACCATTCCATTCTGTTTTAATCACTTCATTAGTAATCCATATTTACACTTTGATAATGAATAAGGTGAGAATGTAATACAACACAGCAATTTCCGTTTTTAGAAATGTGAACTAGTAAGTACTGCATGTGTCACATACAGTTTTCCGAGCAAACATTTAGCTTCTTACCAAATAATGCTCTAGAACCCTTGTAGGTAACTGGCATAATTGTCTGTTACATAGTATTGTTTCTGCAGCAACTTATGTTTCTGTAACTACCAAACTAATTAACTTCCAAACCTCAGTTTTATGCAAACAAAGAGTTCTTCTGACAAGTGACCTTAATGGGTGGTAGAACTCATACTTCTTTTCCGTACACATACACTGTCTGACAAAAAGGGTGATGCAGTCAGAAGAGGAGGATAAAATAAAACGAAATGTGTCAGTTTGAGATGGTACTGATGCTATTTCAGTGATTACAAAATAGAATCAAATTTACAGTTTACTGGCAAGCCTACTTATCAGTGTAGTGTTGTGCTATCTATGGCCTAGGTGCATGCATTGATTTGGTTGGGAAAGGATCCATAAGGCCATTGTACTCTCTCTTGACACATACTGCCTCACAACTGTTGTAAATAATATCCTGGATACTGGCAAAAGGACGGTGTCGAAGCATAAATCTTTCCAGTGGAGACTGATCTTGGATTCTTTCTGAGCTCAGGAATATATCAATAACACACAAAAGCTCCTAGGTGCATACATTGTGTGGATGAGCACTGTCTTGTGGAAAAATGGCACCATGTTAGTGTCATATGAGACATAACACACAAGTACACAGGATGTCTCTGACTTACTGTTGTGCCATCAGAGTCCCTTCTGCCATCAGAGTCCCTTCAGTCACTACCAGCCTTCACCTGAAGTCATACCATGGTTCCCCACACCACGATTCCAGTAGTAACACACCTCTGCGACTTTCCAGAATATTGGAAGAATGGGACCTCTCCCAGGTCGTCACCATACTCACGATGGTCATCTGGGGTGATGCAGAACCTTCAGATGGCAGGCACAGATCTGAATGAATTATGATGAGCTTGGTGGACAATAGTGTGATCCTCCCTTGTGGTGGTCTGACATGGCCGACTGGCACCTTGCCAGGAGTATGTCTGCCCTGACATTTGTATACAGTCTAATATCAGGCCACTACCAGATCCAAATACTCCAAAAATCTGGGTAGTGGATGTTTCGACCAGCATACCAAATGAAGACCCACAGTCACACCCCTTTCAAACTACATCTTGTATTGCTAATTCTGTCCAAAAAAAGTACATAATATCCCCTTGTACTTCACAGTGATCACTTAACACCTGATTCTGTTCATGTCCCTTGTATACCCTGCCAGCCCTGATAACAACACTATACATGAATAACACTAATGCACTCAGATGATCATTCTATCTGTTGTAGCAAATTGCAACTCTAACTATTTCCATACCTGCCAATTACGTATATGTGTATGTGCACAAAATGACATTGACATTCAACTATATGTTATGGGTGATCCACTTTCCTTACTAGGAAATGTAAAGTCTCTATCCATTCTGTTTGCAGATAATACACCTCTATTAATTAAAGATAGCGACACAGAAAAAATCTTGCTGTAAACACATTAAGTGTCTTAGAATACTGATTTTAGTTAGATAATTTGTACCAAATATTGAAGTCACACTTGTCCATTTAGAAATTGACTCAGGCTTTCTTGTGAGCAAAATATCCCTCAAATTTTTATACGTTTATTTTTGTGTCATCGTCAACACTGTAGAGTCTTGTACCAATGGAAGCAAGGACAGGATGTTGTTTGGTGGCTGGTATCCTATTTCTACAACACAAGCAACACACTTGTATTAACAGGGTTATTTATTCACAAGAACAAGAAAGCTACTTATTTTTAAGCTAGTCCATGTGTTGTGGTACAAGCTCTTTTCAAATAGTCCACATTAGCCTCATGCAGGCGAAGTATAAGTCCCGCTATGAATACTATGCTCTCGTAGCCAGTAAAATAAACTGAAGAGATGCCAACTAGAATAGTGACTGAGCTAGTAACTAAAACTGTGAATGACTGTCTACGACTGGGCTGACTGTGAGTGACTGGGCCCTCTGGTCTGCAGTGTCGATCTAAATACTGGCAGTCAAGAGGGCGTTGGCGACACATCTCTTGTGAGTCTGTCTTTGGCCTCTCTCCTGAAAGGCACACTTGATTCAGTGCCTATTATCAACCTTCTTGCAACCTCTTTGCCTGCCGGTGTACTGGCGGCATTTCAGATGCTGCAGTGGGTGTAGCAAGTGTAGCAGTGTCTGATGGTGGCAGCCATGCAAAAGTTCTGCCTGTGATGGTCCATCTCATGGGTGGGAGCGATAGGAGGTGAGAAAGAGCTGTAGCACCTGTTCCTATGTGTGGGTGGTGTGAAGCTTGGCCATCTGTTTCTTGAAAGTGTGTACAAAGTGTTCTGCTTCTATGTTGGACTGGGGTTGAAATGGAGCACTATTTGGATGACAAATGCCACTGGGTTCACAAAACTGTTCAAAGTCACGTGAAGTGAACTGTGGTCCATTGTCTGACACAAGTACTTCTGGCAAACCTTCTATGCAAAATATGGAGGAAAATGCTTGGGTTGTGCTATGTGATGTGGTAGGGCACATAGGCACTGAAAATAGAAACTTGCTAAAAGGGTCTACCACTATGAGCCAACAAGAGTTAAAAAAATGGTCCTGCAAAGGCTATGTGCACACATTGCCATAGCGATTGAGTCTTAGGCCAAGCTGAGAATGTCTGTGTTGGAGCGGACTGGTTTTCTGCAGATGCGCAACACTGGCCATCCATGCCCTGCCAAGTACAGTGCCTACATGCTAACTATTTAGTGCAAACAATTCCCCTAAGTTGTTGGTGGCAAAATCTCAACACATCTTTGTGCAACACTTTGGGCATAAGCACACATGATTGTCCACTGTCTTTTTGAAGTAGAATCACACCCCATTGAACTGAAAGGTTATGCCGACATACAAAATATTGGTGCACAACTAAGTTCTGCATACTGTTCAATGAATGATGGCAAGACATGCAAACATAATGCAACAAAATCTTGAGATCTGGGTCTGCTTCTGTGGCCTGCGCAATTTTTCAGTAGGGTAAAGGAAAAAATTCCTATGATATAGAGTCCTGCGCATTGATTTGGCAACAAGATACAGCAGATGCATCAAAATCAGAGTCTGGGCCAATCGGAAGGCAAGGTAGGGTGTCTGCACTGCCAATTTTATGGTGATACTGTGAAAGCACCAAAGCCCATTGTTGCAATTTTTCGGCGAATCATGTAGGAACTGGCTTTGATAGATGAAACAAGAAATGCAAAGGCTTGCGATTTCTCAGTAAATATAAATTGCGACCATACAAATAGCTACAGAATTTGGTCACACCATACACAATAGTGAGAGCCTCTTTTTCAATTTGAGAATAACTGCACTGAGTTGGAGTTAACAACTTTGAGGCAAACACAATGGGCCTGTCTTGTGCACCAATTCTGTGTAAAAGCACAGCACCGATTCCGTAGGAAGAAGCATCAACTTGCAAAACTACTAGCTTAGCAGGGTCAAAATGCACTTAACCTCTGTCACTAAGGAAGGCATTTTTGAGTTTCTGCAATGCATCTTGATGCTTCTTAGTACACACAAAAGGTACATTTTTGCAACACAATGGAACCACATTCTGAGTGGCATTCAGTAAGAACCGAATGTAGTATTTTATCTTTCCTAGTACTGACGGCAGTTCAGACACTGCGAGAAAATTTGGAATACATTTCACATAAATTTTCTCAGCATGTTATAGTCTTAGGTGGAGATTTCAATTTACCAGATATAGACTGGGACACTCAGATGTTTAGGACGGGTGGTAGGGACAGAGCATCGAGTGACATTATACTGAGTGCACTATCCGAAAATTACCTCGAGCAATTAAACAGAGAACCAACTCATGGAGATAACATCTTGGACCTACTGACAACAAACAGACCCGAACTTTTCAACTCTGTATGTACAGAACAGGGAATCAGTGATCATAAGGCTGTTGCAGCATCCCTGAATATGGAAGTTAATAGGAATATAAATAAAGGGAGGAAGGTTTATCTGTTTAGCAAGAGTAATAGAAGGCAGATTTCAGACTACCTAACAGACCAAAATGAAAATTTCTGTTCCGACACTGACAATGTTGAGTGTTTATGGAAAAAGTTCAAGGCAATCGTAAAATGCGTTTTAGACAGGTACGTGCCGAGTAAAACTGTGAGGGACGGGAAAAACCCACCGTGGTACAACAACAAAGTTAGGAAACTACTGCGAAAGCAAAGAGAGCTTCACTCCAAGTTTAAATGCAGCCAAAACCTCTCAGACAAACAGAAGCTAAGCGATGTCAAAGTTAGCGTAAGGAGGGCTATGCGTGAAGCGTTCAGTGAATTCGAAAGTAAAATTCTATGTACCGACTTGACCGAAAATCCTAGGAAGTTCTGGTCTTACGTTAAATCAGTAAGTGGCTCGAACAGCATATCCAGACACAACGGGATGATGATGGCATTGAAACAGAGGATGACACGTGTAAAGCTGAAATACTAAACACCTTTTTCCAAAGCTGTTTCACAGAGGAAGACTGCACTGTAGTTCCTTCTCTAAATCCTCGCACAAACGAAAAAATGGCTGACATTGAAATAAGTGTCCAAGGAATAGAAAAGCAACTGGAATCACTCAGTAGAGGAAAGTCCACTGGACCTGACGGGATACCAATTCGATTCTACACAGAGTACGCGAAAGACCTTGCCCCCCTTCTAACAGCCGTGTACCGCAAGTCTCTAGAGGAACGGAGGGTTCCAAATGATTGGAAAAGAGCACAGGTAGTCCCAGTCTTCAAGAAGGGTCGTCGAGCAGATGCGCAAAACTATAGACCTGTATCTCTGACGTCGATCTGTTGTAGAATTTTAGAACATATTTTTTGCTCGAGTATCATGTCGTTTTTGGAAACCCAGAATCTACTATGTAGGAATCAACATGGATTCTGGAAACAGTGATCGTGTGAGACCCAACTTGCTTTATTTGTTCATGAGACCCAGAAAATATTACATACAGGCTCCCAGGTAGATGCTATTTTTCTTGACTTCCGGAAGGCGTTCGATACAGTTCCGCACTGTCGCCTGATAAACAAAGTAAGAGCCTACGGAATATCAGACCAGCTGTGTGGCTGGATTGAAGAGTTTTTAGCAAACAGAACACAGCATGTTGTTATCAATGGAGAGATGTCTATAGACGTTAAAAGTAACCTCTGGCATGCCACAGGGGAGTGTTATGGGACCATTGCTTTTCACAATATATATAAATGACCTAGTAGATAGTGTCGGTAGTTCCATGCGGCTTTTCGCGGATGATGCTGTAGTATACAGAGAAGTTGCAGCATTAGAAAATTGTAGCGAAATGCAGGAAGATCTGCAGCGGATAGGCACTTGGTGCAGGGAGTGGCAACTGTCCCTTAACATAGACAAATGTAATGTATTGCGAATACATAGAGAGAAGGATCCTTTATTGTATGATTATATGATAGCGGAACAAACACTGGTAGCAGTTACTTCTGTAAAATATCTGGGAGTATGCGTGCGGAATGATTTGAAGTGGAATGATCATATAAAATTAATTGTTGGTAAGGCGGGTACCAGGTTGAGATTCATTGGGAGAGTGCTTAGAAAATTTAGTCCATCAACAAAGGAGGTGGCTTACAAAACACTCGTTCGACCTATACTTGAGTATTGCTCATCAGTGTGGGATCCATACCAGATCGGTTTGACGGAGGAGATAGAGAAGATCCAAAGAAGAGCGGCGCGTTTCATTACAGGGTTATTTGGTAACGGTGATAGCGTTACGGAGATGTTTAAAGTGGCAGACTCTGCAAGAGAGGCGCTCTGCATCGCGGTGTAGCTTGCTCGCCAGGTTTCAAGATGGTGCGTTTCTGGATGAGGTATCGAATATATTGCTTCCCCTTACTTATACCTCCCGAGGAGATCACGAATGTAAAATTAGAGAGATTGGAGCACGCACGGAGGCTTTCAGACAGTCGTTCTTCCCGCGAACCATACGCGACTGGAACAGGAAAGGGAGGTAATGAGAGTGGCACGTAAAGTGCCCTCCGCCACACACCGTTGGGTGGCTTGCGGAGTATAAATGTAGATGTAGATGTATACAAACAGAGACAACAACATCATCAAGGTAGTTTCAACTAAGTGGCACTTTTGCAGTCAATTTTTCCAAGTAACGTTGAGAAATGTAGGTTACGGAAGCACTTCCAAAGGGCCAACACAAATACTTGAACAATCCTAAGTGTCTATTTACAAAAAAACACTTTCTGGAATCTGTAGCCAATGGAATTTGCAAGTAGGCATCACGCAAATTTATCTTAGAAAACTGATGTCCTGCTCCAAGCCTGTCACGAGTTCCTCAGGGCTAGGTAACAGGTAAGTGTCAACTGCTGTCTGTGGGTTGATTGTAAACTTGGAGTCAATACAAATGTGAATGTGACCAAAAGCTTAGGCAACAAAATGACAGGACTTGCCCGTTAACTAGCTTGAATGGAAACAAGTACACCATTATCTTGCAATTCTTCCAAGTCACTGGCCACTTTGTCTCTTACAGCAATTGGAATGGGACAGGCCCAGAAGAACTTAGGCTGTACATTGTCTTTCACTATAACATGCACTACAAAGTTCTTAGATTTTTCCACTCCTTCTGAAAATAGTTCAGGAAATTCTTTAAGCAAGCTAGCCACACTGTCTTTTGGAGTAACAGCAGTCACTAAAAGTACAGTGTCTTGAAAGCTATGTCCTAACAAATCAAAGGCATCTATACTGAAATTGTTTTGAATGTACCTTGATTTCAACACAGTGAATTTTACTGTCCTGGTGCAAGATTTGTAAGTGGCAAGCATACAACACTGTCGAAGCACTGGAATTTCCTGACCATCGTAAGCAGTGAGGTACTTACTTAGAAAGGCGTGGTGAGCCTCAGCAGTGAGGTGCTTGCTAGATTTAGAAAGGTGCGGTTAGCCTAACTGTTAATACATTGCACTATTAAGCAAAGGTTGCTGAGGCACCTGTGTCAAATTGAAAGTTCACACAATGGCCAACAATGTGTAATGGGACAAGTAGTTTATTAGAACATTGTTGCACAGGACTAGGGTGAGGAGGATGCACAACATTAATCTTACTTTTGTCAGAACTTCTTGTAGGTTTTCAAAGCACAGCATTACTGCATGTGCATGAGCCTGTTTTTTTTTTTCTGGGAGTGGACAAAATTGACTTTCTTGTGCTGTTGTAAACAAACTTCTTGGATATTGTCATTTTTCCCATGCATGCAACACATTGCATTATGTGATGGGCAATTCTGTCTTTCATGGCTAGCAAAATATCTAGGGCAAGACTTCACTAAGCTTACAAGTCTGTTTACATGTCTATGTGCCTGTCTGTGTGGCTGTGTACGCGCTGCTGTTGTGGCTACTTCAGGCGGTCATGAGCAAGAGGAGACTCGACGCAAAAAATTGTGCCTGGGTCAAAACTATCGGCTGCTGTGGCACCCGAGTCATATTGCTCTAAGATTTACAATACTTGGGGAAGTGATGCAGCAGAGTACTGTAAGGTCTGTTTCCACATTCCACTATCTGGGACACACAATTTTATTGCATCACTAATCATTAAATCACTGTAAAAGTTGCCACAACTACACTTAAATTTACATTTCCTAGTCATGCCCATTAATTCAGTGTACCACTGATGGCATGTCTTTTCTGGCTTTTTCTGCAAGCAAAAATACTGATATCTGGCAGCAGCTACTTGAACTTGCTGGTCATAATATTGAGTTGATGCAGTGATTATTCGGTCATTACTAAATTCATCGGGAGATGCAGTTGGGAATAGTTTTTGTATTAACATGAACACAGGGACCCATCGGCTTCTACAGCCGGTAGTTTTTTACTGTTTTTAGCAAGGCAGCAATTTGTTGATTCTGAAACTGAAAAGACTGTGTTAGATACATGTCATTGGCTGTCTGTGGGTGAGGTATGGGGGCAGAGGATGGAGCGGGTGGGGTAGGTATGGTTTACACAAACACAGTGGCAAAAAAACAAGCAAAGCCTCTGAAAAGAGAAATTTGTTTTGTTCTGTGGCTCCCCTCCTGGAATACATGCAAGACTGCAACAACAAATTAGCAAAATAATCACCCCTGCAAGCTAAAACACAAGAGAAGCCAGCAAAATCTTCTTCTGCACTGAATTATCCCATCCTCATTGCCACTTATGTGTTGTTGTCACTGTAGAACCTTGTGCCAAGGAAAGCAAAGAGAGGATTTGTTTGGCGGTCGGTATTGTCTTTCTACAACACAAATTGCACACATGTACTAACAGGGTTCTTTATTCACAAGAACAAGAAAGCTACTTATCTTTAAGCTAGTCCATGTGTTGCAGTACAAGCTCTTCTGTAATAGTTCATGTTTGCCTCACTGCTGGTAAAGTACAAGTCATGCTATGAACACTACACTGTCGTAGCCAGTAATGTAAACTGACAGAATAGTGACTGAGCTAGTAACTGAAACAGCAAGTGACTTTGTCTGTGACTGGGCTGACTAATTGTGACTGACTAGGCCCTCTGGTCTGCGGTGGTGATCTAATCACTGACAGTTGAGATGGCATTGGTGGCGTGTTGCTTGCGATTCTGTCATTGGCGCCTCTCCTGATAGGGACGCTTGATTCTGTGCCTATTATCGATCTTCTTGCAACCTCTTTGCCAACTGGTGTGCTGGTGACAGCTTACGCCAGCACAATTATGAATAATACAAACATTTACCAGAAATTTTGTAATGTCATACATAAAAAGGTGGCTATGTATATTCATATAATATTAACATTTAAATTGATTTCTGTAATTACTTTATGTCTGTGAAATGTGAAAGGCAAAACAAATTTCTTTTTCACAATGTGGTGGTATAATTTATTGTTTACTACAACCAGGATGGGCAAGTTTCACCGAATTTTTTTGTTCTATCTTCTACTGTGATTATCAATGATCATCTCATATTTATCTTACTTATAGTGAGAAAATTATGAATGACATCAAAGTTTTCAGTGTGGTAGAACGTCTTGTAGCAAAGTGCAGAAGGGTTCTCTGATACTGTGGTGTGTGTACTTTAAGACCTTCGGTACACACACCATCAGATTATTTGACTTGTCGCTCTAATGAAGTAGGCAAGTGTCAGCAATATGTCAAGTGGTCTTATCATGGTGTGTTTATCTTCTGCCGTTAGGTCAGACAATAGAAATGCCACTTGCACCGTTAGAGTAGCAGATTGACGGTGACCAACTTTAAACAGAACTTGATTAATTTTCACACACAGTTATTAAAATAATGAAAATCATAAACCTCACTTAACTTGATTCTGGATGCTATTTATAATTGACAATCTGAAGTTCCTTTGGTCTTGGTACGTTAATCTTATTCTCACATATCTCTGATACTTGACAAAGTGTCTATACATTTATCTTCATGGCTATGTACAGGAATATGATAATCTTATTACGCACAGACTGAAACTTGACTGCAGACTAATGCAGACTGACTGATCAGAGGTCTGTACACTCGTTATAATACCTCGCGCATTCAGGTATCACTGCGCGAGTGTGGTCCACAAGGAGAAAAGGTTCTACATTAGCAGCAATCTCATTGGCTGCATTACATATTAATACGCAGATCGGCAGAAGCAGAATTTGGTCTGTATTTATGGCAATGCCATCTCGTAGAGCAGAGACAGACAAGCGCTGCGCCTGCACTGTTGTGCTTAGCGGGGCGCGCTCTAGTGGGAAAGTTGTGTACGCACTGACTACGCGGAAATATGTACACAACAGATACAAATATTAATGTTTTAATATATGGAAAGGAGAACATATCATTTACAATAAAATTATCTCCTAGATCACCTGCCTCCCTCTGAAATTAAAAATTCATCCTAACTCTGTTCATTTATTAGTTAATACTCGGGATGAAAATTTCTCTCTCTCTCTCTCTCTCTCAAGAATTCTGAAGACATTATTGAGAACTTCATAATGTATATCAAGAGGAAGTCTAAATTAGTGCTGCATTCCCAAACAAAAATGTGAATACAGCATAATGTTAGTCTTAGAATGTCTCTCTCAAAATGTAGCAGCAGATAAATTTTAAATGGCCCATTTTTATTACCTGATCTGGCAAGTGAAAAATTTGCTTTGGCTCTATATTTAATATATTATAAGAAATAATACCTATTTAGAAAAAGGAACGACAAATAACTATTTCTGTTTGAAGGAAGTTGTTACTCTGTCCTTGAATTACCCTAGAATTTAGTTGTTCTTCATTCCAAGAGTTGCATTTACATTTATTACATCTTAATGAAAAATTAAAACCAAGGCTGACAGTGTGCAGTTTATGTTATAAGCGAAACATAATGAAATTACTGTACCTACAGTACTCCTTGTATTTACATATGGAGAAAAAATTATTGAATTCTCTATGATACTCCAGTTTATTTCCTATTGCCCACAGTTTTCTTGGTATCAATCAGTATGTACCATACTGTACACTGCAAAAATAAATTATTTATAAAATGTGACAGTCACAATGATTAAGATGCTTGAAGTGGTAGTTCACGTAGCAAACTTCAAATTTAAGAGTTTTTTTTATTCCTAACTCAATACTCTTTGCTCATCAAAACTAATTATGTTCAGATAAGTAAACTGCTACAGATTTCACTGTGTGACCAAGAGTTATGCTATTCCAAGACATAAGCCTTGTGCTTGTAGTAGAAGCTATTGCAGTTGTGACTGATCTGAAGATGATCACCACTGATTTAAATTAATTATCAAATTGTTGGGACATGGTTTGACAATACAAGTATCACATGTAGTTACAGAACAACTAGCATCCATACACACCAAAGATATTACATGGAGGTAAAATTTTGATCTCAACAATTTTCGCAGACAGTTATAATTTAAGAATTGAGTCTTAACAAGACCACCTACAATAATGTATTGTATTGGTCTTTGTCTTAAGGTGGTAGTTTAGGACTGAAGTCCAAGCCCTTCAATATTCTAAGCAAGATGGCACCTACTGAAAAGTGTAGTGACACAATGCTCGTAAATAGGCAAAGAGTGTCATAAACGGGTTGTAAAAGGAATCTTGTGTGTTAAAAGGAACTTTTGACTGCATGAAAGGAGTGTGAAAATATGTTTAAAATTTGTTAGTGATGATATTCACTGACTTGACTGTTTGCAGGATGAAAAAGCAAAACTAGCTTCCACCGTGAGCTCAGAGGAAGAAATTATCAAAATCCTAAATAGCGACATTCACACTTTAAAAGCAGAACTGTGACCTGAAAAGCAGAAGAAAATGTTTTTGTGAAATAGCTGAGGCGATTGATGATAATAATATCAAAAACATGCGGATTGATACATCTGTTCAAAACAATGCGCCTGCAACACCTACGGAAGAAACTAGTGCTGAAATCACAAAAACTCCAAATAAATGTAAGTGGATAGTTGTAACATATAGAAAAAAGAACTCGAAGCGTCTTTGTAATGTAAAACAGAATGAAAACAGTGATTTCCTTGTTATAGGTGATTCTCTGATCAAAAATGTGGCAGTGCCAAATTACACAATAGACATTCACCCAGGTATCAAGACCAATCAATTGAAGAAACATTAACAACATATATAACTTGCAGGATGGTTGAGCAGATGCATCTTGGAAGAATTACAAGGGGTTCTTCATCCACATAGGTACAAATTCCCTTAGAAGTAACACTGAAGAGGAAATTGTAAATGAAACAAAAAATTCAATTTGTTCTGCCAGAAACGTCTACCAGATGTCTAGAATTGTAGTGAGTGGTATTGTCTACAGAAGAGCCGTGAGTGATAGTTATATAGCGAGAATAAACAGTGATTTAAATGAAAGCTGTAACGATATGGGAGCTGTGTAAGTAAATCCAAATAAGTTCTTAAGCAATAAATACTAGGGTAAAGATGGTATTCATTTAAACAGATTAGGATCAAAAATTCTTAGTAAAATGTTCACTGATACTTATAAAATTCTGAATAATGGGGGAAACTTATAAGGAATGATGAGGATGAAAACAGTGTTTGGTAACAAAAACACGAAGACCGAAAAGGTACCCAAGAAAGAAAATACTGCTTGAAACCTCTCTCACGCTCTCTGTAAATGGCAGCCTCACCAGAGGATGCCTAAAAAAGAGAAGTCTTTGTCATAAGACATTTACCCCAAACAGATTGGGTGAAGGTTAAAACTGGAACAAGGGAAAAACTTGATTTGCTCAAGCAAGGCAGGAATATAATAACTGGTATTACTAGTAAAACTAGCAATTTTTCTTCTTGGTCTGCATTCTTGGCACTACATCAATGATGCATTGCCAGTCCCATGGTGTGAAGATCGGATGGGAATTAATCAGAGCCAGGTCCTTTTTGGAGACGGCGTTGAGCAGATTTGCGGCTGCCCAACCAAAGTCATATGGCTGGTAGGGAGTACGGGGTTTGTTAACAATAGGAAGAGTAAAGGGGTATGGATGGTAAAGGTACAGATATGTACCACCTTGCAGTGACTCTGCTAGCATGTCCATCGCCAGCTTAGCCACTCACAGTTTGTCTGGCAGAGGCAGGTGGTCGTATTTGCCATGTTTTGCAGCCTCAGCAGTGACTTGGGCAGCCTCTTTTTATTTATTTATTTATTTATTTATTGTTCCGTGGGACCACATTTAGGAGAAGTCTCCATGGTCATGGAACGAGTCAATACATGAAATTATAACACGATTGTAGAAACAGATAAAATGAAACAAGTCGTTAGTTTAAATAAAGAAAATCAACAATGTAACACTGGAATTTTCTTAATTTTTTATCTCTTCCAGGAGCTCCTCGACAGAATAGAAGGAGTGAGCCATGAGGAAACTCTTCAGTTTAGACTTAAAAGTGTTTGGGCTACTGCTAAGATTTTTGAGTTCTTGTGGTAGCTTATTGAAAATGGATGCAGCAGAATACTGCACTCCCCTCTGCACAAGAGTCAAGGAAGTGCATTCCACATGCAGATTTGATTTCTGCCTAGTATTAACTGAGTGAAAGCTGCTAACTCTTGGGAATAAGCTAATATTGCTAACAACAAACGACATTAAAGAAAATACATACTGTGAGGGCAATGTCAAAATTCCCAGACTATTGAATAGGGGTCGACAAGAGGTTCTCGAACTTACACCACACATAGCTCGAACAGCCCGTTTTTGAGCCAAAAATACCCTTTTTGAATCAGAAGAATTACCCCAAAAAATAATACCATATGACATAAGCGTATGAAAATATGCGAAGTATACTACTTTTCGTGTTGAAATGTCACTTATTTCAGATACTGTTCTAATGGTAAATAAAGCGGCATTTAGTTTCTGAACAAGATCCTGAACATGGGCTTTCCACAACAGCTTACTATCTATCCGTACGCCTAGGAACTTGAACTGTTCCGTCTCGCTTATAACATGCCCATTCTGTCTGATTAAAATGTCAGTTCTTGTTGAATTGTTGGTTAGAAACTGTAAAAACTGAGTCTTACTGTGATTTAGCATCAAATTATTTTCCACAAGCCACAAACTTACTTCATGAACTACATTATTTGATAATGTTTCAATATTACACACAACATCCTTCACTACCAAGGTGGTGTCATCAGCAAACAGAAATATTTTTGAATCACCTGTAATACTAGAAGGCATATCATTTACATAAATAAGGAACAGCAGTGGCCCCAGCACCGACCCTTGGGGAACGCCCCATTTAACAGTGCCCCATTGGGACTGAACATCATTACCACTCTCAATATTGCGGAGCATTACCTTCTGCTTTCTGTTCTTAAAGTAGGAGGCGAACCAATTGTAAGCTACTCCCCTTACTCCATAATGTTCCAACTTCTGCAGTAATATTTTGTGGTCAACACAGTCAAAAGCCTTCGTTAAATCAAAGAAAACACCTAACGTTCTCAACCTTTTATTTAATCCGTCCAAAACCTCACAGAGAAAAGAGAATATAGCATTTTCAGTTGTTAAGCCATTTCTAAAACCAAACTGTACATTTGACAGCAAATTATGTGAATTTAAATGCTGCAGTAACCTTGTATATACAAGCCTCTCGATAACTTTAGCAAACACCGATGGCATAGAAATAGGTCTATAATTGTCAACATTATCCCTGTCTCCCTTTTTATAAAGTGGCTTCACTACCGAGTACTTTAATCGGTCAGGAAACCGACCACTGCTAAAGGAAAAGTTACAGATATGGCTAAGTACTGAGCTAATATACGTGGAACAATACTTCAGTATTCTGCTAGATACCCCGTCATATCCATGAGAGTTCTTGGTCTTTAGTGATTTAATTATTAACTCAATCTCCCTCTTGTCAGTATCATGGAGGAGCATTTCAGGTAACAGTCTCGGAACACTTTTTTCTAAGAGCGCTATATGATTCCCTGTTGGGACTAGGTTTCTATTTAGTTCACCTGCTATATTCAGAAAGTGATTATTAAGTACTGTACATATATGCGACTTATCAGCAACACGGACATCCCCACTACGCACTGATTCTATATCCTCAACCTGTCTCTGCAGACCAGCCACTTCCTTTACGACTGACCATATGGTTTTAATTTTATCCTGAGACTTAGCTATTCTATCTGCATACCACATACTTTTTGCCTTCCTAATAACTTTTTTAAGCACCTTACAATACTGTTTGTAATGGGCTGCTGCATTTAGATTTTGACTGTTTCTAACGTTTTGATATAATTGCCACTTTGTTCTACAAGATATTCTTATCCCTTTAGTCAGCCACCCAGGCTGCCTGTTTGTGCTAGTACCCTGTTTTAAACGTTCTAACGGAAAGCAATTTTCAAAGAGCACGAGAAAAGTCTTGAGGAAAGCATTATATTTATCGTCTACTGTATCAGCACTATAAACATCTTGCCAATCTTGTTCCTTGATAAGGTTTACAAAAGTCTGTACAGCAACTGGATCAGCTTTCCTAAAAAGTTGGTAACTATATTTAACATGTGTTGAAGCACAAAAATCTTTTAGACTTAAAATTTGTGCATCATGATCTGAAAGGCCATTCACTTTTTTGCTAACAGAATGCCCTTCTAATAATGACGAATGAACAAAAATATTGTCAATGGTTGTTCTACTGTTCCCTTGCACTCTCGTTGGAAAGAATACGGTTTGCATAAGATTATATGAATTAAGGAGGTCTACCAGCATCCTTTTCCTTGCACAATCACTTATACAATTAATATTGAAGTCACCACATATAACTAACTTTTTGTATTTCCTATAAAGTGAACCAAGAACCTCCTCTAGCTTTAGCAAAAATGTTGTGAAATCGGAGTCTGGGGATCTATAAATAACAACAGTAAGAAGTTTAGCTCCACTAAATTTAACCACACCTGCACAACATTCAAACACCTTTTCAGTGCAGTACTTTGAAACATCAATTGACTCAAATGGGATACCGTTTTTCACATACATGGCTACTCCCCCACACCGCAAAGAGCTCCTAGAAAAGCTGCCAGCCAACCTGTATCCTGGTAAAGGAAGCCTCTGAATTATCTCCTTATTTAAGAAGTGTTCAGATATACCAATAATTTCAGAGTCAACATCTATAAGCAGTTCACTAACTTTATCTCGAATACCTTGTATATTTTGATGAAATATACTAATTCCCTCATTAATCGGATACCCAAGCTTTGTAGAAAGTGGTTTCTTTGTTAGAGAGACTTCCCTTAAGCAGGAATACCTATCAGCTGACTTCAATCTAAAAAAGGTACAGCTCTAACACCCACAACTACCGGAATTTTCCCACGAGTGATCCAACCACCCCCACCTATGCTGTCACCTATAAGTTTTGCCAACCTCCCCTTCCCATACCTGTTGAGGTGCAGGCCATGTCTAGTGAAACCCGTCCTGCTGATAGACTCCACCGACACCACTGAAATGTGCCCCATGCCTTCTGTCATCAGCGCACCCCCAAGTCTCATGTTATTACGCCTGACGGCTATATTAAGATGAGGCCGATCGTGACGCTGAAACAGTTCCACGAAATGCACATTCGTGTTGCCAGTCTGAGTGGCTATCTTTTCCAGGTCACCATCTATGTCATACTTCCCATCCCTATCAATACTATTACCAGCCCCACCCACAATCACTACCTGATCCTCTTTAGTAAAATCCCTACATAACCCCCCTATGTTAAAAGTCACCTGAGCCAATCCTGCATTAGGCTTCACAATGCTGGTGACCTGGTACTCACTCCCCAAAACTTCCTGCAACTGCTGGCCTACACCTCTACCATGAGAACTACCTAACAGCAGAACCTTCTTCTTTCTCTTAGACTTTGCAACTGTCCTAGCCACCGTAACTGCTGAGGTCTGCTGCATACTTCCTACATCTACAGCTACTAGAGATTCCTCTCCACTAGACTCTGACAGTTGGTCATATCTATTACAAACACCAATAGTAAAACTATCTGAAAATCTCCTTCTCCTAGCAGATCTCTTGCCAACAGCCAGCTCCCATTCCCCAACCCCCTTCTCCCTCCTCATCCTATCTAGCTCCTCCTGTGCGTTTTTCAACTGCACCTGAAGGGCACAGATCTTACGCTCCTGCTCCTCTATCAACTTACTCTTGCTACATAACCTGCAGTTCCAGGAGAGGATCTCACCAGAATGCCCACTGGCTTCCCCACTGCATTCCCCCCAGTGAAAATACTTCGAACAAGTCTCACACCGCAATCCACTACTCACGAACCTACGGCAAAGCCCACACTTCTCACTCATGGTAAAATTTTACAATTATTGAAACAAGAAAACAACTTTATCTAAGTTCCGCTACTACAACAAGAAGATGTTAAAAACTGACTACAATTATCACAAACTTGCTCTACAAGGGAAGTAACTACTATTATTGACAGTATTAATCAACAACAAATGAGAATATAACAAAATACTAACACAGAAAGAAAATCAAACGTCTAATGACAGTAACGAAACTGAAAGCAGTTCGCAAAAATTTCTTCTGAAGTTATTTCACCGGAAAACACCAAGAACACCGGTTGAAGACTACTAAAGTTCCTAAATAAACTACTATACACAAACAATTAATTAGTACTTAGCTTTCGATGCGCCGCTACAGCTGCAACTGGTCAGCGCGGAATGTAAACACGGGTAAGAGGTTAAGTTGCTCGATACGAAACACTCACAAATATCAGGCCACAACACACGAAATGCAGAGGTGAATGAAGAAACCACTAATAAGTCACTTATATAGTAAATATTATCACAAAAACAGTTAAAATATATATCTGAAAACTAAAAATAGATCATCCTCTACTTCCAGCTGCTGTACCACGTCCTCCTTTTCCTCAGCGACCTCTCCAGCAGCCTCTCTGGTTTCCTGTATTGCTACAGGCTCCAGAGGTATGTCCGTTTGAGTTGCCACATCCACCCCAGCTTGTTGTCAGGGGCGGGTGTCTTCTTCTGCATCATCCTAAGTTCTTCCTGCAGCTTTCGAAGCTGCTGGTGAACAGCAATGAACAGCAATAAGTTCCTTCTGCATGACTGCTCTCTCTGCCTCCACTGCAGCTTTGAGAGCAGCTACTGCATCATTGGTGGTGGTGCTGGGCGAAACTACAGCCACTTCGTCTTCTTGTTGGCGCGGTCTGTTTCACCCTATAGAGTGGGGTGGCGGGGACGCAACTTTTTCTCCTTGTGCCACATTCTTCCTTGTGGCGGTGGATGTTTGCTGCTTCAAGTATACACAGCTGTGTGAATTTGCAGTGTACGCACCACTGTAGTTCACACACGTAGGCACGATGTGTCGCGGTTTGTCACAGTCACGTGTATCATGTGCCTTGGCACACTTCAAACACGTGACTGTGTCCCTGCACATTCTGGCGACGTGCCTGACCTTCTGGCAGTGGTAGATCTGCCTCTTATGCTGTGGTCTGCTTCACTACTTCTTATTGCCCTGGCCACCTCCTGCCAGCGTGAGCAGAAGCTTGGCCACAGCAGCCAGCTTGCCTCATCTTCTGCGGCCTGACATAGCGTTTGGCTAGTGGCGTAGGCGAGCGACAGTAATGAAGCAAGCCGCAGCAAGTCGAGCAGTGGAGTGAATGTTCCTACATTATGCACTGGAATATAAATGGTCTAAGCGCTGACTTTCAAAACAAAAGTCATAAAATGGAGGAAAATCAAATTATTCTTTCAGAGTGTAAAAATATCAAAGTTATTTGCATCAACGAACATTGGCTTACATCTACATATAGGCCTACATTTACATGGATACTCTGCAAATCATATTTAAGTGCCTGGCAGAGGGTTCATCGAACCACCTTCACAACTCTTAATTATTCCAATCTCGTATAGCACAGAAAGAATGAACACGTATATCTTACCGTACGCGCTCCGATTTCCCTTATTTTGTCGTGGTGATCGTTCCTCCCTATGTAGGTCAGTGTCAACAAAATATTTTCGCATTCAGAGGAGAAAGTTGGTTATTGGAATTTTGTCCTATTTGGTAAGGACCTGACACCGCAGAGCAGTATTCTAAAAGATGATGGACAAGTGTAGGGTAGGCAGTCTCCCTAGTAGATCTGTTACATTTTCTAAGTGTCCTGCCAATATAACACAGTCTTTGGTAAGCCTTCCCACAAAATTTTCTATGTGTTCCTTCCAATGCAAGTTGTTTGCAATTGTAATTTCTAGGTATTACTTGAATTTTACAGCCTTTAGATTTGACTGATTTATCATGTAATCAAAGTCTAACGAATTCCTTTTCACGCTCATATGAATGACCTCACAATTTTTGTTGTTTAGGGTCAACTGCCAATTTTTGCACCATTCAGATATCTTTTCTAAATTGTTTTGTAATTTGTTTTGATCTTCTGATGACTTTATTAGTCAATAAATGACAGTGTCATCTGCAAACAACCAAAGATGGCTGCTCAGATTGTCTCCCAAATCATTTATATAGATACAGGACAGCAAAGGGCCTATAACACTACCTAGGGGAATGCCAGAAATCACTTCTGCTTTACTCGATGACTTTCCGTCAGTTACTATCAACTGTGACCTCTCTGACAGGAAATCACAAATCCAGTCACATAACTGAGACAATATTCCATAAGCACCCAAATTCACTATGAACCGCTTGTGTGTTTCAGTGTCAAAAGCCTTCTGGAAATCTAAAAATATGGAATCAATCTGAAATCCCTTGTCAATAGCACTCAACACTTAATGTGAATAAAGAGCTAGTTGTATTTCACAGGAACAGTGTTTTCTAAACCCATGTTGACTGTATGTCAATAGACCATTTTCTTCGAGGTAATTCACAACTTGGAACAAAATATATGTTCCAAAATCCTGCTGCATATTGACGTTAATGATATGGGACTGTAATTTAGTGGATTACTCCTACTACCTTTCTTGAATATTGGTGTGACCTAGGCAACTTTCCAGTCTTTAAGTACGGATCTTTCGTCAGGTTGTATGTGATTGTTAAGTATGGAGCTAATGCATCAGCATACTCTGAAAGGAACCTAACTGGTATACAGTCTGGCCCAGAAGACTTGCTTTGTTAAGTGATTTAAGTTGCTTCACTACTACAAGGATATTTATTTCTATTTTACTCATGTTGGCAGATGTTCTCGATTTGAATTCTGGAATATTTACTTTGTCTTCTTTTGTGAAGGCATTTCGGAAGGCTGTGTTTAGTAACTCTGCTTTGGCAGCACTGTCTTCGATAGAATCTCCATTGCTACAGCGCACAGAAGGCACTGATTGTTTCTTGCCACTAACTTACTTCACATATGACCAGAATCTCTTTGGATTTTCTACCAGGTTTTGAGACAAAGTTTTGTTGTGGAAACTGTTATAAGCATCTTGCATTGAAGTCCATGCTAAATTTCTAGCCTCTGTAAAAGATCGCCAATTTAGGGGATTTTGGGTCTGTTTAAATTTGTCATGTTTGTTTCGTTGTTTCTGAAACAGTGTTCTAGGCCATTTTGTGTACCAAGTAGGATCAGCTCCATCGTTTGTTAATTTATTTGGTATAAATCTCTCAATTGCTGCCGATACTAATTCTTTGAATTTACGCCACATCTGGTCTACACTTATATTATTAATTTGGAATGAGTGTAGATTGTCTCTCAGGAAGGCGTCAAGTGAATTTTTATCTGCTTTCTTGAATAGGTACATTTTTCGCTTATTTTTCAAGGATTTGGGATTACAATATTCAATCTTGCTACAACAACCCTGTGTTCACTAATCCCTGAATCAGTTATTAACTCAGGATTATTTGTTGCTAAAAGGTCAAGTGTGTTTTCACAACCATTTACTATTTGTGTGGGCTCATGAACTAGCTGCTCGAAATAATTTTCAGAGAATGCATTTAGCACAATTTTGGATGATATTTTATGCGTACCTCCAGAATTAAACATGTATTTTTGCCAACATATCGAGGGTGAATTAAAGTTACCACCAACTAGTATCGTTTGAGTTGGGTACATGTTTGAAATCAAACCTAAGTTTCATTTGAACCTTTCAGAAACTGTATCATCTGAATTGGTAGGCCGGTAAAAGGATCTAATTATTATTTTATTCCGGTTGCCAATAATGACCTCTGCCCATACTAACTGACAGGAAGTATCTACTTCAATTTTGCGACAAGTTAAACTATTTCTGACAGCAACAAACAAGCCATCGCCAACCGTGCTTAGCCTATCCTTTCGGAACATCGTTAAGTTCTTCATAAAAATTTCGGCTGAGTTTATATCCAGCTTGAGCTAGCTTACAGTGCCTATAATGATTTGAGCATCAGTGCTTTCTATTAGCGCTTGGAGCTCTGGTACTTTCCCAACAGAGCTACGATACTTTACAACTGTTATACCAATGGTTCCTTATCTACATTCTTCCTGTGTTCAGCCTACATCCTTTGTGATTGAAGTCCTCCTTGTGTTTTCCTGAGACCCTCTAACCTAAAAAAAACTGCCCAGCACACGCCACATAGCCCCTGCTACCCGCGTAGCCACCTCTTGCATATAGTGGACACCTGACCTATTCAGCGAAACCTTAAACCCAACCACCCTTTGGCGCAAGTCGAGGAATCTGAGCCTCTGATTCAGACCCTTCACTCGGCTCTGTACCAGAGGTCTGCAATTGGTCCTGTCGACTATGCTGCAAATGGTCAGTTCTGCTTTCATCTAGCGAGAAGATTGGCAGCCTTTGTTACTTAGCTGATGGAAACCAGAGAGAATCTCTTCTGATCCAAAGTGACAAACATCATTGGTACCGATGTGAGCAACCACCTACAGTTGGCTGCACCATGTGCTCTGTGCTCTTCATGGCATCTGGGACGACCCTTTCCAAATCTGGAATGACTCTACCCAGTATGCACACGGAGTGCACATTGGTTTTCTTACCCTTCTCGTCAGCAAAGTCCCTAAGGGGCCCTATAATTTGCCTAATGTTGGAGCTCCCAACTACCAATAATCCCACCCTCTATGGTTGCCCGGATCTTGCAGGTTGAGTGGTTTCCTCTGAAACAGGACACGAGACAGCATCTGGCTCAGCAACAGTGTCAGCCACATACAGCACCTGGAACCTGTTTGTCAGACAAACCGGGGAGGCCTTATGTGTGGCTGCCTGGGAAGTCTTTCGCTGCCTGCTTCACCCCGGGGCATCCTCCCACTCAACCACAGGTGAAGGGTCAGCCTCAGTGTGAGCAGTAACTGGGCTGGCCACCAGTGAGGACTGATTGGAGGACTCGAACGTGCTGGACGTCTGCTGGATCCCCACGGCCGGCCCACAACAGTGGTGTCCATCCACTACAGCCTCAAGCTGTGTAACTGAAGCCACCACAGGCTGAAGCTGAGAGCAAAGTGTCACCAACTCATCTCGAATCTGCGTACAACAATTGCAGTCCCTGTCCATACTAAAGACTGTGAAAAACTAAACTATGCAGATAAACGGACTATCAACACATGCTGCGCAACTCTACTGTAGACCCTGATGAAAAGGCAGGAACTGTGTCTGATAGTATACAGATATTCAAAATCCTAACTACCGAAGCACTCAGTGAAACTAAGTAATTCGCCCCTAATTAGGAACTTGAAATATGTCACAAAATCGGTTTACTTTCCGACACAAACAAAAACGAGAGGACTGTGACTATTAGATATTAAATTTACACACAGAAACTCAAGAAACTAAACTATTAAAGCACACAGATGATATAATAAAATTCGCTCCTGGTTAGGAACTCATATATGTCACAAAAGCGGTTACTTCCCTGTTGCTGCGTCTGTCTCAGTCGGCTACTACTTTCTGACGTACATGTGATAATATTAAAATTTTTAAGAAAATCGAAAATTTTAAAGTAGCAAACAGCTTTTGTAGACATGAGAAATCACGTGGTGGCTCTTGCACACATACTCATTCTGATATAAAATATGTAATAAGAAATGATTTAATCATTTGAATGAAGGGAGTATATTTGAGAGCTGCTGTATTGAGTTAAGGGACCTGAATATCATAGCAGTTTCTATTTACACAGTACCGGAGAAAGCTGCAAATTGAAGCTTTTCTGGCCAAATTTCAGTGCCTCATTGAAAATGTAAACAAAGGAAAGGAAAAAGTGTTGTAATAGCTGCTGACTTCAACATTAATATCCTAGGTGAAAGCAATGATGTGTCCAAATTCACTGACGTAGTAAAAATTTTGGATTCAAAGTAAATTTTAAGCAAGCCACTAGGGTAAATGTATTGTCAGCCACCTGTATTGATAATATCCTAATCAAATATATATTTGAAGATGTCCATAAATTTTGCTTAGATCTAGGAATCTCTGAGTACCCTGCATTATTCATTGAACTACCAAAAATTAACAAAGAAATTCCATGCAACAGAAGCTCTATGAAAAGGAATATCAATGAAAAAAATTTAACTGTATTTAGAAATAAGTTAAGAACGGTTGAATGACTTGATGACAGCTGTGTTTCAAGTAGTAATAACTTTGACAAATTTTTAAGCAATTTTCTTGGGGTGTTTAATGAAACTTTTCCATTGAGAAGCACATGTGACAAAATCACTGGTAAAGTTAAATGGATAAGTCTGGCTATAAAAATTTCTATTGATAGGAAGAGGCAACTACACAATGAACTGAAATATTATAAAAACAGGTATTTTACTCAATATGTTAGACGTTATAAAACTACCTTCAAAAAAGTTGTGAAAGCAGCCAAACAATTGGCAAACAGTAAGTTCATTTCACAACATAAAAGTAAAACAAAGACAGTGTGGTCTGTTATCAAATCAGAGTGAGGTGTTGGAATTAATAGAAATGAAATATCTAGGATTAAAGTAAATTATAGCCTTATTGTGAACCCAGCTCAAATATCGCAGTGTTTAAATGAAATCTTCATAACTGTGGCAAAGTCAGGTGTTGATACAGTAGAGTATCAGAGCAAAGTACACCCCTTTGGACTCCACCAAGGAGCTGAGTATCTCACAGATTTTAAAAAAATCTCAATAAAGCATGTGGAAAATATTACATTATCATTAAAAAATAAAATCTCAGCTGGGTGGGATGGGATACCGACTAAAGTGATTAAAGCGGTGTATCACATAATAGCACCTCCACTAACTAAAATAATTAATCAATCTTTTTAACAGGGATGCTTTCCTGATGTGTTGAAATATGCCGAAGTCAGACCTCTGTTCAAGAAAGGGTCAAGGGACGATATGGGAAACTATCATCCTATTTCTATTCTTGCAATCTTATCGAAAGTGTTTGAGTAAGTAGCTGCAAACCATATACAAAATTTTGTTGTAAAAAATGACATTATTGTAAAAAATGACATTATTGCAAAAAATTACATTATTGTAAAAAATCAATTTGGATTCTAACCAAGAAACAACACCCTGGATGCAGTAAATAACTTTATTGAAAAGATATGCAAAGCACTCAACCAGAGGAGTAAAGTTGATGGTTTTTCTGTGATCTACAAATTAGATTAATATGGGGTTAAGGGCAATACTCTCAAATGGCCTACATTGTACCTGCAGAACAGAAAACAAAGGGTAACTATCACTTCAAATGTGGTGAACTTATTTATATCCCATAAATCCAATACTGGAAGACATTCGCATGGATGTAGGACATGTCAGAATTATTACAAATAATACAAAAGGAATACATAAAAGTACCTCTTGCAAGAGGATATCTGGTATAAGACAAAATACACATTAATAGGTATAGAAAAATTACATTAAAAAAATGTTAGATCTTAATAGCTAAATGAAAGACACAGTAATGTTAACTGTGATTGTGAGTATCATAATGCACAATAGCACATCAAGTTAGTAAATGAAAAAAATCAATTACAGTTAACTCTACTGAAATATTCCTCTACTGTATAGAAGGAATTATCTAATAAATACTGTTTGAGCTGTTGTTTAAATTTGGGAAGCTCGTGGATAAGTAATTTCAGTGATGGTGGGAGAGCATTGAACACCTTGCAGCTCATGTAGTGGACTCCTTTTTGTACAATAGTAAGGTTTTTTGATTCATAATGGAGGTCCATCTTACTCCTGGTATTGTGGGTATGGTACGAATCATTGGTTTTGTACGCTCGTACATTTTTACCTACGAAACATAACAGGGAGTAGATATATTGGCATGCAGTTGTCAGTATCACTAATTTTCTGAAAAGGTTCCTACAAGAATGTCTAGGCTGGACTCCACTCATTATCCAAATAACTCTTTTGGGCAATGAATATTTTTTTGGATAATGGCTGATTACCCCTGAAAACTATGCCTTACAGCACTAGTGCATGGAAATAACTAAAATAAGCAGTTTTTGTGGTGTCTCGGTCACATACAGTGGAAATAATATGAACAGCAAATGTTGCTGAGCTGAGTTTTTTGTGGAGGTGCAAAATATGTTCAGACCATTTTAGACTGTTGTCAATGTGTACACCCAGAAACTTGGTTGACTCTACTTGTAGTAACTCACCACCATTCAATGTAATACTTAATTGATCCTCAACTTTTTTCCTTACTTGGAAATGTACAAGTTGGGCTTTATTAACATTTAGTGATAACCCATTATTTACAAATCAATTACATACTTCACTAAAGACAATTACTGGCCGATTCCTCAAGATTGAGGTTGGGAGTTTTGTTGATGAGGATAGAGGTGTCATCAGCAAAAAGAGTAAAGTGAGTTTTAAAGCTAGTACACAGGGGAAGGTCATTGATAAAGATGAGGAAGAGAAGGGGGCCAAGTACAGAGCCCTGAGGAACACCACAGCCAATAGAGCCCCAGCTAGATGACACAGAGTACCCCTCAGAGTCGTTCAACATGACCTTCTGCTTTCTTCCAGCTAGGTAGGATTTAATCCATGAGCTAACCGAGCTACTTATACCATAACATTCAGCCTTTGCTAGGAGCATTTCATGATTAACACTATCAAAGGCCTTAGAAAGGTCACAGAAGATACCAACAGGAGACAATTTATTATTGAAAGACTAAGATTTGATGGGTGAAGAAAAAAATAGCTTGTTCTGTTTATACACCCTGTGGAAATCCGAACTGGCTACTGTTTAATACCTTATAATGCTTGAGGTGTCTTTTCTGAACCAATTTCTCAATAATTTTAGAAAAGGTCGTTAAAAGGGAGACAGGCCGATAGTTGGTAACATCGCCTTTATCACCTTTTTTTAAAGGGAGGTTTGACAATGGCAAACTTTAGTCTCTCAGGAACAATTCCGTGCTCGATGGATTCATTGAATATGTGGCACAATATTTTGCTTATCGACTTATAGCACTCCTTCAGTAATCTTGAGGAGATACCATCTATGCCAACAGAATTCTTGCTCTTCATCTCTCTAATTATATTCTCAATTTCATGTACTGTGACAGGAGACACTTTAATCTGCTTGGTTTTTTTATTAATAGCTTTTTGAAGGGATAACATGGTTTCATTAACTGAACATGTTTTTCCAGTTTGTACTGCTGACGCCAGAAAGTAGATGTTAAAAATTTCGGTGATTATTTCAACATTGTCATGAATGGTATCATTTGTTTTAATTTCTAATGTGTTTTCTGCAGCAGGGAGTTTACCTGTTTCCCTTTTTATTATGCCCCATATTGTTTTAATTTTGTTGTTAGAGACATCAATTTCTGATTTTATAGAAATACTCTTTGCCCTTATTAGCACTTTTTTAAGGATAGAGCAGTATAGTTTATAAGGTTTTTCCTTTTCTACACTATAACTGGATTTGAGTGAGGCATACAGATTCCTTTTCCTTCTGCAAGACGTTTTAATGCTGAGTGTTAGCCAGTTTTTATTAGAGTAGGTTTCACATTTGGATTTGACAGTCCTTTTAGGAAAGGCCGCTTCGCATAGGCAGATAAATTCATTTAGAAAAGCATTGTACTTGTCATTAACATTGTCAAAGAGCTCAATCTGGCCCCAGTCTACTTCTTGCAGGGAATTACAGAAGCTATTGATAGACTGTGTGTTAATTACTCTGAAAGTTTATTTTTTGAAGTGGAGTACTGTATCACAAGTATCACAAGTAGGTTCCATTATGGGGCCAATATTGTTCCAATTCTATGAAATGACTTATCCACAAATATCAATTCCCCATCAGTTCTGTTTGCAGGTGATACTGCTGTTTTAATTGAAGATGGTGATGCAGAAAAAGTTCCAACCTATATTGTGAGCACACTGGAAACCCTATAGAACTGGTTGCACTTAAATGGGTTGAAACTGAACATTGCAAAAACCCATATGGTACATTTCCAAACCAAATATGTGCAGAGCTTAAAATACAACGTAATAATCAACTTCTGGAAGAAGTTGACACTGTCAAATTCCTAGAACTAAATATGGGCAAGAACTTGAACTTGAACACACATTTTGACTCCTTATCAAATAAACTACGCAGTTTTGTGTTTGCAATCCAGATACTTGCAAATTCTACCAACATGAGTACACAAAAAATAGCATACAATAGTTATTTTGAATCTGTCATTAGGAATGGTGTAATTTTCTGGGGAAGTTCAGTTAGAGTATCTCGTATACTGAAACTCCAGAAAAAAATTATCAGGTACATGTGTATCACACAGAAAACATAATCTTGTCACCCATTATTTTGACAACTGCAAATCCCAACTGTACCCTCTGTATACATTTATGAAATTATCATCTTCCTACACATCAGGCAAAAATTATTTGAGGAAAATCATTTTAACCACACATACAACACAAGAAATAAAAATTTTATGCTTCCCACACACAAATTGAAATTATATGGTCGGGCTCCAAAGTATATGGGGCTGACAATATATAACAAATTAATGGGCAGAAATATATTTAATGTTAAGCCAGAGATCCTAGAGATAAGGCTACATCAGATTCTGGGGGAGAAATGCTACTATTCGATAGAAGAATTTTTAGAGGATGATGTGATAATTTGAGCTAGGGTAATTTACTGTTAGATTTTTAGATACTATTTTCAATATTGTTGTTACTATTATTATTATTATGCTGTATGTAAACATCAGCTTACTATGTTTACGATAAATTTTACCCATCTTTTGACGTGTCTCCTGTACCTGAATCAAATTATTTTGATTATGTATGTTATGAGACTAATAAACCACAATTCATGACAAAACAATTCACAATTCTCATGCTTTGGTGCTGGGATGGCCTTTGTCTGTGCATCTGTCATCACATCATCTGCTGGCTGATCTTCCAATTTCAGTACATACTCTTTGTAGAGACTGACATATGAACTGATATTTTATATGAATGTGCTTCACGTTTGAGTGAAAAATAAGGTTATGTGCCAACTTTCCAAATGATTGTCACTGAATGGGGTGATGTATTAGAGTTCTCCTAAACCTAGCTCCTTAATGAATGTTGCAATGTGAATTGATTTCTTTGCTGCTTTGGTTGCTATATTGCTCTCTGATTATGTCAACATCATAAGATTGCTGATCTGGATGAGGTGACGCTGTGGCACGTGTATGACTTCCTATAAGCATCAGAACTTCCTCAATTAGCATATATGAAACTGAAGATTCCTTCCTTATCCTTAGTGTGGGTCAGTTTCTTGTCTATGGTTCCTTTGAGGTATCTAAGAATTCACTAAGCCAGTTGCCAGTGAATAAAAAGAAGGCTGTTATTGTACTGGCTTAGCTTAGTTACTGCATATCATACGTGGCGGGGGTGGGGGTGGGGGTGGGGGGGGGGGGGGGGCAGTATTGAGGGTGATTTACAACAATGGTCTATCCAGTTTTTGCATCCAATTTGGTCCCAGTTGCCAATGGCATCCTTACTGGCTTGTGGTCATCCATTCTGCGGTATTCTAGTACTGACCAGAGATCACAGTCCACACCATAGTTGCCAATGTGAATCACTACCAAAGACATTAGTGAGGGTTCGTGGCAATCCACAACAACCAATGCAAGACACTGTAGAAGAATAGCAGCACCCTCATGCTGAGATCAGTATACTGCTGAGCATGCAAGAGTTCAGCTCAGTTCATGACATCAGCTACAGTAGTCAACATCATTGATTAGAACCAAGAAGTATTTTCAGATAAACTTATACTGTTGCAAGTGTGTAACATTCTACCTGAAGAGGACAGTTTGTTGCTTAGTGCATCAAGTGATGTTTACATAGACAGTGACAATTGTAAATTATCCAGCAATCCCGTGGCAAGAAATGTCAAAGTTAAGTAAAAGTTAAGTAAATCTTTTATTCACTTGTGTAATAAAATGAACTAATATATCCTTCTCCCAGACCAAAAAACAACAGTTACAGCCAGGTGAAGGTAACTTTGTCTGGTCAGAACACCTTCTGTATTGGTGTAAAACTTCTCTGATCACTTTGACATAATGTAATATTCTCAACATATTGATTTACATTGATGACCAGATAGCATCTTATGGCACCAACGTGACTGACATCAAATCTGGCTGATAATTCATCTCCGATTTGCTTTATCCTTTCTGGATCTGCTGAAGCGAGTAGGAAGATTGGACATTTCCCTACACTGTCTATAGACATGTATGGATCTGGATTTGGGGATTGCATTCCAACTGATTTTAGGGTTGCAGTCAACTAGAGATACCATCACTGACTAGCTTGGTGCAGTGCATAATGGATTTCCTGAGTTTACACGCTTTATCACTTGATTTCAGTGTTTGGAGCATGTCACTGGCCTTCTTGATTATCAGATTATCTTTCTCCATATCTTTCATCTTCTGTAAGAATTTAAGCAGTGAGTCTGGTTGTTCCGTGAATATATCTGTGTCAGTTTTACTGTAGAGAAACACAGTCATAATATCCAGTTGTGTGACATGCAAGTCCAATTTGACTGATAAAGCCATGAGTAGTCTTGCAATTGGAGAGAATTTTCTACTCAACTTTAGACCATTGGTTGAATCCCTGTGCAACACTTCTTGCCTATCTTCTTAACAAGGTCCCATAATTTTTGTATTTCTTCTTCAAAACAGCCCCACAGTCAATTACCCTTTCATTTGTTGGCCTGTCTACAATGTCACAGATATAATTTTTCACCAGTGACCAGATTTCCTCACATATAACCTCAAACCACTCTTGATGAGCTGCATCACTTAATGCATCTTGACACTTACCGATGTTACCTTTGCACTGAAGTTATTACCATGAATTGAAAGATCTGATTTATATGCACCTGGTGCAAACAGTTCAGCAGATGTGACACTTGGAGAACTATTGTCCTCATTACATGATAAGTCATGATTGGAACTGAACTCATGGTGTGTAGTGACTGAAGCCCGTCTTCTTCTAAGTCATAAATGATTCATGATCTGATGATGGCTCTGATTCATTGTTTGTATAACCATTGAAATCTCCTCCAATGAAATTCATGCCCACATAAGTTCTTTTGGGTTAAAAATGTCATGATAATGGAACTTCATGTCTCTTGACATGTGAATCCTGTGATCACTCAGTATCCACACAAAACAGACTTTCAAGCAGTCATAATAGCCTACAAAAATCCCTTTTTACCTTTAGGATCAAACTTTCCTTTGTTTTGAGATTTATCCAGGATGACAACCTTTTGACCATAAGAACAAGTATGAGATAGGTCAGGTTTTCTCTTCAGCCACTTTTCATGAGGGGTTCCATCATGCAGTCCTTCACCTAAGGAACAATTCTGGATGTAGTTTGCTGTGTTGATGGCTTTGGCACAAGGTAATTGTAGTAGTCCTGACTCATGCAGTATGCATTGAACCACTTCAACCAACTAACAGTTTTTTTCTTTTGGTGAAACCCTTCTGTTGTGATGTGTGTGGAACCGTTAGTGCTGCTGTATTCCTGCTATTCTGAGAATTGAGTCTATTCTCTCACTGTAGTACTCCTTACCGTTTTCTGACTGAAAGGATTTAATTTTATGACCAGTCTTATTAACTCCTGAAATTCATTTGTGTTCCTTTCTCATTTAATGAAGGGAGTAGACATGATTTTCCCTTTATGACACACAGTGCTTCTAGTGAGATTGACATCACTGAATTACAAACCTACCACATACAAGTTTTGAGCTATTTTTAAAATCATATCTCACGAGTTCAAGAGGCCTAACTGAGCATGTCAGATTTGTGTATCATTTTTCATAACTTTAGGCTCAGTAATGATCTTCCTAGTAAATAAAAAAAAGTTACCAACTCTGTTTGCAGTAACTTTGACTTTGCTATTATCATCTCATATAACTGCATGAGTTTTCTCCAATGACACTTTCTGGTGGTTGTCCACAGCTTCTGATACTGAAATGAGACTGGTAACAAGTTTTGGCACATATAAAGTGTTTTGCACTGTCCAGAGTTGACACCACTTGCTGTGGTTGTAATGTGTACACCACCTGTAGCTGTTAATTGTACAGCATTGTTTCTGCAAGCATTAAATTCTCTTGCATTTCTGTCACATTTGTGCACACTTTTGGACTGTTGCATGTGTGTGATGTGTGGCCACTGTGTATGCACAGTGGAGTCACAACACTTTGGAGCATGTTTGTTTACAGCAAAATAGCAATGAGTTTTGTTGACATTGCTCACAACTTGCTTACTTAGTTTCTTCTTGGAAAAGTGCTCATTTTGTTTGTTTCCCTTCTTGGTGGAATTGTTCTGACTGGTTCTGGACATACTGGATAGTGGCTTTAGGATGGGAACTGATGCCTGCTCTGGTCCCACATGTTCTATTATGGATAGATCTGTGGATCTTGCTGGCCATGAGAGTAAAACTACTATGGCTCAAATTAAATGATGGATTTTGATTTATTCACTGTAGACTTCTTACTATAGTGTCTCATGACAAATAATGCTGATTTTTCCTGGTTTTGTGTTTGTTTTGATTTGTCAATGTCACTCAAAGCATGGCAGAGGGTGCCCTGTACCACTACTAGTCATTTCCTTCCCTGTTCCACTCACAAACAGAATGAGGGAAAAACAACTGTCTATTGCCTCCGTATGAGCCCTAACTTTTACTATCTTATATTTGTCATCCTTATGCATAATGTATGTTGGAGGCAGTAGAACCATTCTGCAGTCAGCTTCAGAGGCCAGTGCTCTGAATTTTCTCAATAGTGTTCCTTGAAAAGACTGTTGCTTTCCCTCCAAGGATTCCAATTTGAGTTCCCAAAGCATTCCCATAACACTTGCATGTTGTTCAAATTAATCAGTAACAAATCCAGCAGCCCACCTCTGAATTGCTCCGATGCATTCCTTTAACTTGACCTGCTATACATCCCAAACACTTGAGTAATACTCAAGAATAGGTAACACTAGTTTCCTATATGCAGTCTCATTTATAGACAAAGCACACTTTCCTAGAATTCTCCCAATAAATGTCTACTATTTGAGTTTACTTCTACAATCCTCACATCTCATTCCATTTCATATCACTCTGTAACATTATGCCCAATATGACATGACTGTGTCACACAGGACACTACTAAAGCTGTATCTGAACATTATGGATTTGTCTTTCCTACTCATGCACATTAACATACATTTTTCTACATTTAGAGCTAGTTGACATTCATCACTCAAACTAGAAGTTTTGCCTAAGGCATCTTGGAACCCTCTTCGGTCACTCAGTGATGACACCTTCCAGTACACCACAGCAAACTGCTGCCTGCTCTGTCTGCAAATCTGCCACACCATTTATTTTTGTAGAGAATAGCAGTGGTCCTATCACATGTCCTTGGGGCACTCCTGATGGTACCCTTGTCTGTGATGAACATTTGCTATCAAGGACAACAAACTGGGTTCAGTTTCTTAAGAAGTCTTTGAGCCACTCACATATCTGTGAACCTATTCCATATGCTCGTAGCTTCTCTAATATCCTGCAGTGGGGCACCATCTCAAACACTTTCCTAAATCTAGAACTATGGGATTTGCATGGTGCCTTTCATCCATAGTTCACAGTACATCATGTGAGAAATGGGCAAGATGAGTTTTGCACAGGTGATGCTCTCTAAAACATGGACATAAGCTTCTAAGTCTCAACAAGATTTATTATATTCAAACGGAGGATGTGTTCAAGGATTCTGCAGCAAATTGATGTTCGGGATAATTCTGTGAGTCTGTTCTTTTGCCCTTGTTGTACACAGAAGTAACCTACACTTTTTTCCAGTCACTTGAGACTGCATACTGGGGGAGAGATTAGTCATAAATGTAAGCTAAGTAAGGGGCCAATGCTGTAAGTACTCTTTATAAAACTGAATTCGGATTCCATCAGGCTCTGGCAACATATATGTTTTTAACTCCTTCAGTTGTTTCTCTCTGTCAGGAATGCTTATTACTATGTCATCCATACAGGAGTCTGTTCTATGCTCAAACAACAGTATGTTTGTATCACTCTCTTGCATGAATGATTCTGATGTGTGAACAATTTCTTGGACGTGAAATTCAATATTTCAGCTTTTATTTTGCTACCTTCAACTGCCATAACAGACTTGTCAACAAGTGACTGGATGGAAGCTTTAAACCTACTTAGCTTGTTCAAAAAACTTTTATCCAGTTTAACAAACATTGTGGCAGTCACATTTCACTGCATTTCTGAATCCTCATGTACTTCCAAAGATTTTTACTTTTAGAGGGCTGATATCTATTGTAACAGGATTCAACAGCACATCTAAAATTGTCAGCTGTCTGCAAGGTATACAGTTGCATTATCGACAATAAAGCACCATTTATGTTAACATCCACTCCTAACTTTTCAACAGTGTCCAAGAAGTCAGTAACATGTTGTCATACATAATATCTAGGCTACATTTCATGAAGAATGAGGCATTTGAGCAGTATTGCTATGAAAGTAGGTCCTTTGGATGCATAGACTGATTCAAGTTTAAGCCATGCCTGATGTGATTTAGTGCAGTTCTTTACTTCCTTCAGATTGGTGGGACTGACAGATAAAATTGACTATGTCTTGTTTCTCTGTCTGCCACTACCCATTCTATGTAGGCAAGTTCTGCAGCAGACTGCACTTCACCTTCACCAGTCACTGCACATTACAGTATGTCTTGAGATACAAATCGTCAAGCACTGTTTTTGAAGAGTAGTGCATCAACTTATATTCTTGACGCATTGTAATTATTGTGTGACATGTTTCTAGTGTTAATTTTTCATGTATTCGAGAACTGTCATTTTGCCAATCATGTAACTTGGGCCTATAAACTGTTGGGATGTGGTTTGATAATACAGGCACTATACATAATTACAGAACAACTTGATTCATTATTCACTGCTTGGAGAACACAGAATTACAAATAGTTGACTTCAAAACCACAGATAGCAGCATTTATAGACACCATAGGTATTACATGGAGGTAAAATTTGAACCAACAAAAATACAACATAAACTTTAAGACAGAGAAATCCTACAAAAATGAATTATGAAATCCTACAAAAAATGAATTACTGTCAGCATCCTGAGTGGTGGAAACATTTTGATTTTATGTCACTTCTGTGGCTATCAAGCATATTTTCATTCATATTTTCTCCAAAGGATTCCTATATTGGATCTTGTGGCTGAGTTAATTCTTTTTGAAACTTTACCATAAACAAACAAAAATCAAGTGTAAGTACCATGAATCAAAGTAAGACTTCTGCATCAGTAACCAGAGTTTGAAATAACTGTACCATAGAATCTTCCTACAGATTTTACACAGAATTTTCCTGTCAAAATCTGTGAAACATTATGGGGTCAAATTAAGTGATGGATTTTAATTAACAGACGCTAGACCTCTGACAAGAGTGTCTGAAGACAGAAGTAACCAAATTCTTGAGAATCTCAAAACCTCTTCAGGGAAAGTGATTACAGTGTTACATCTCTTGACCACATAAAAAACCCATATTAAATTATTGGAGTTAGAAATGCTCTGTGTAAGTATAATAATCAGATTGTTTTAAACACTTGTGCTTTCCATTGATTGCCGTGACATGTAGAATATCTGCTTTAGGTCCGATTTGATTGGCTATACTTTTTTCCATAGCTACACTGTGATGAATTCCTAAAGTATGTAGAACATGTTACATAACTAAAAGAACATATTACATGTTTACGAAAAAATGCTATTGTTCCTGATGTAGACCGTAAGTGAAATGGTCCCCACGAGTGCAGAATAAATCAAAACAGCCAAGGCATGTTTACTTTCAATAGCTAATTACACACTCTTTAAAAAAAACATGGAAATGTATAATACACCAAGGTCCAATTGATAATTACTAGCCACACATCATTAAGAAAAAAAAATAGTTTACAACACTTACTTAAATTTATTTCATTCCTACACTGAAGACATGTAGGAGTCAATTTTTATTTAATGCTCAGGTTATTTGATATTTATTAAAAATACATAAATAAATTGTTCATACTAAGAAATTCATCAGTGCAGTGTGAAGAGGTGGACACAAGAAAATCTTTTAGACTTCTCAAAGGGAACATTATCAGTAGCTAAAGCTTTTATGGCTGCTGAAAAGTTATTAAAAATGTGTGCTCTAGGATAACAATCATTTTATGAACAAAAGTCAACTACTGCATATCTCTATGGAGGTTATTCTTATTTGTAGTAGTGATTCTGTGAACTGTCAATTTCAAAAAGATATACATTATTTATGACAAAATTAACTAAGGAAAGATATTTTGAGAACCATGAATTAGTGCCCCCATTACTTGAACATGACTCTTCAGAACATTATTGAGTGAACACCACAAATAATTTGTATTTGACACTTTTGTACTCAGAAAACTTTAGCTTGGCTTGATGAGTTATCACAAAATAATGACAAAACTATGGAATGGAAGTAAATGCTATTTGCTATCTTTTTTATGTGTGTATCACCTATGGCTGACCTCATTTGTGTTTCAAATGAATCATTAATCTGAAACATGATGTAACTGCAGTTTCTTTTCTATGACCCATGGTTCCTGATTTCCTCTGGGTTGCTGACAGTATTCACTAAAATTATTCTATTTAATAAAAATAACAGTGTGTTGTGTGGCTGCCAGCCCGTGCATACCTTTTACTTTGTGGCACAAGAGTAGTTTACCTGAAAACATAGCTTCTTATTTTCTCAGCAAACTTCTTATTTTGTCCTGCAGCTGGACAGACTTCATTTGAAACTTTTCCTACAGTGGAATACTGTGTGGTTGTAATGAGGAGCTGAATCTCTGCCCTTCACACCAAAAAGTAACAGTCCTAAGCAGTGACCTATGAAAGTATATTTTATACTTGGTACAGATACTTTCTGTTTATATCTGTCAAATAACACCAAAGATGTTTCTTCCTTGTGTATTATATGGTGATGTTAACATCTACCTGCGTACATGTGTACTATTAACTGTGAAAGAAGATCAAACATGGTTTTATGTTCCAGCCTATTGTCCCACTATGAATTAAGTCAAAGCCCCTGTTCTCAGTGTGGCATATACACTATGCTGTATCACATTTGAGGTATCACTGAGTTGTAGGGATGCTACACACTTTTCAAGATGTTGGTTTAAGTGATTTGTGTGTGAAGAAAAGGAAAAGGAGAGTACTAGGCTTACCAGAAAGTACTTATTTACCATATGAAATTGAAGAGTTGCATACATTATCTTCTTCAGACAGAAAAAAGGTACTTAAATGATTATATATTTACCTAATCAGCAAAATCAAATTGATTTCCAACAATACTATATTCTGCATTACTATGTAATTTATAAACTTATATACAACCTAAAATCATAAATAGGCTCATCATATGCAGAGTCAGATCCTGGAATTTTTTCTGTGGGGGGGGGGGGGGGGGATGGGGGGCGGCGGCATGGGCTGAGTTCATAGAAATTTTATATCACAGTGCCATCTCCAAATAATGTACAGTAAATGAAGGTGTTTTTATAATCTGTTGTAATACTCTGTGCATGTTTGGAGTTTACAGTGCTTAACAGTGAGTTTGTCAGTCCCCTGTTATAATGCAATAGTGAGAAAGTTTTTGATACTGAAAGCTATGTTGCAAATAATTTTTTTGAGGTTAAGAAGAAACAAGTGTAGTTCTGATAATCTCTCCTTCTTTCCCCCTAGCCCCATGATTTATGCTTGCTATCATATATGGTGACAAATTATTTACTAATTTTATCCAAAGGAATAAGAATGTATTTTCACTAATGTTAAATTTTCTAATGAATTTGAGTCTTCACAATGTTTAATACAGAAGTGTTCCACTTCTGATAACTTTGCACCTTTTGCACAGTGTGCGGTGTAAGTGAAAGTAATAAACGTTTTGTGTGCATTAAATCAGATGTAAAATATATTGCCTGACAAAAAAGTTAAGCACCCAGGATATATGGTTGGTTGATAGTGTAACTTCATACAGGTGCATACATGTGGTGGCTCTGTAACTGATTAGAATTGCAACTCTCTGTGACAGGTACAATGACCACTGCAGTGAATTAGCCTTGTTCATGTTTACCACTGTTACCATGTCTGGTAGGGAATATAAGGAGTATGAATAACATCAGATACTGAGAGATCACTGAAGAATATGGAGATGTTGTGTAGTCATATGAAACAGTGTTCTCTGCACCTAACAGTTTGAAAGGGGCCTCAATGTGGGTCTCCATTTATCTGGCAGTTCAAATTGTGCAATATCCAGATTTGTCATATTTGTGGGGCATTCAGATGTGACAGTGGTCACTTGTTGGACTGCATGGGAACATCATGTTAAGCATACTCATCATCATGGTTCTCACTACGACAATGAAGCTTCACTATATTGTGCAACAGCATCATCATAACCACTTCAGAACTGTGCTTGCCATCTGAGAAGTAGTAATGGACTACTGGCAACATTCTGTGTCATTTCATACTATTGGTTGGATACTAGCAGCAGCCAAACAAGTAAATTACTTTCCCATATGTAGGCTGGTGGTAACACAATACTGAGAGCTGCATTTGGAGTGAAGCTTTGACCAGTAAGTATGGACTACTGGGAGCAGCTTTGCATTGTGTTCAGTGTTGAATCATGGTTGTGCACTACCCTGGATGATCACCGTAGGTGGGTACAATGGGAACAAGGGGAGAGGTTTTATTGTACCGATGTTTTTGGAGATGCACGGAAATGTTACTTCTGGGATCCTGGTGTGTGGAGACATCATGTATTACGACTTCAGGCCACAGATGGAAGTGACCGAGGGAATTATGATGGCACAACAGTATGCCACAGATATCTTGCATCCTCACGTTACCTCATGCGACAGTATCATTGGTGCCATTTTTCAGCAAGTCAGTGCTCATCCACACATGGCAGATGTGTTTTAGAACTGTCTACATGATGTTGAGGTTCTCTCATGATGGTCAACAAGATCCACAGATTTCTCCATCATACATCATGTGTGGGACCAACTTGAACATCCATTCCTGCATTAGTGCCACTCTCCAGGATATCAAGGACCAGTTACAGCAATTGTGGGCCAGCTTGCCTCAGGATATGATATGATGGCTTTATGACACCCTTCTCAACAACATCAGTGCACATATCTAGGCCAGAGTGGGTGTAACATTGTACTTCTAAGTGGGCTCATACTGCCAAGTCATTCATAAATTTGACTTAATATCGTAATAAGTGAAATAACAGCCTGTGCCCTCTCAACCCTTAAAGTTTCATTCCATTTCCTCCTCCCCTTCTGCATGCTTGACTTTTTACGTCAGGAAGCATGTTTTTTAAACAACTCTTCTTTGTTAATTGCCCCACCTGCTCCACCTCAATATCCTCCTCCTATACATGAGTTCACAGACATCTGAAATGAATCCTTCTCTCTATTTATTAAAACTTTTATTAAGATATTGATAAATGAGCCTCATTATGATGATGAAATGGAATCACCTGATTTACAAACACCATTTCTGTAAAACATTTGATACTCTGAAAACTGGTTTGTGATTAGACTTTCAAAATCATATCACACTTGACAAATAACCATGAAAGTAAAAACAGATGTCCTTTCTCTTAAGGTATAGAGACTTGTAATGATGTTCCCCATTTCACAGGATTCTAAGTGTAAATGATTAAAGATGCAGAGTAAGTACAAGCTTGGGTTCTACAATGCTCTCAGTCAATCATACAAAGTATAAACAGATGGACATTGTTAAACCACATGAACAGTATACCCTCACATCAAGCTGTGGCAATGAAAAAGAACGTTTTACTGTGATATTATTATTCATGTAGGGAATGATGTAATGATTGTATTGTGTGTGTGAAATCAGATGAATGAATATATTGTCACAGAAAAACCTGAGTAGCACAGTCACTGTAGTGTAGTGGTTATGATACTAGACTGTTGCATGGAGGGTCGTGAGTTAAAAACTCACCAAAACTGTAAAATTTTAATTTCTATATTTGGTTCAAATACATTCTAGAAGTATCCACAATTGTCAAGAATCATTGTACTGGAATGTTCTGTAACTGTATATATACTGTATGTGTTCTGGCCAGAGGCAGTTCACTCCACACATTTGTATGTGCAATTGCTGAATGAACCTTTGTTAAGAGAAGTCAGTGTTCGCCATTCACCTAATTACAACTTCTTCTACGTGACATTATTCTGGTGGAGACGCTGGGTACTGGAACTTGTGATAGCGCACATTATCAATGACACAGTGACTCCCATCAGGCCATGACAGAGCCATCGTTTATGTGGCGAGAAACCCGAGTTCGAGCCATATTCAACAGATCACAATCTATCAGAGACAGAAGAGGAAGAAGAGGACATAACGATGAAAGCAACTGTGTGTCACAACATGAGACATCCCTCCGGGTTCTCTGGTGATGATGGCCAAGATCCAAACAAGTGGCTGAAGGTATATGAGTGTATAGCCAAATTTAACAAATGGGATGACACCGTGTGTTTGGCTAATGGACTTTTCTACTTGGAGGACACTGCCAAGCAATGGTATGAGAACAACGAGGATAAGTTCACAAGCTGGGAAGTATTCCAGGTGGATCTGCCTCAGTATTTCGGCAACACATAAGACAGAAGTGCAAAGCTGAAGATAAATTAAAGTGCAGGGCACAGCGTCCAGGAGAAATGACAGCATCCTACAGTCAAGACATCTTGGAGCTGTGTAAAATAGTGGATCCTAGAATGAAGGAGGAAGATAAGGATGCACATCTCATGAAGGGTCTTGCTGAGGAGACCTACTCCTGAAGGTGGTTTCAACAGCAGACGACTTCATAAAGTAGTGCCAGTATATCGAGAAATTGCATCAAAAAAGAATTACATGCAAGAAGTTAAAACGGCTTTGAAATGTTGTACTGATGTCTGTGATGGAGGAAGAAACTGATTTCACAAGTGTTCTTTGTCAGATAGTGAGAGGGGAAGTTCAGAAGGCACCTGAATTGCATGGCGAGCAAAAAACCGAGATGCTTCAAGGGGTCATAAGGGAGGAAGTGGAACAGACATTGAACCCAATCTCTCATCCTTCATTTCCCTTTAAAACAGTAAAAAAAAAAAAAATTGAGATCCAGGCAAAGTTACGTTCCTACAATGCCGCATGAGGAACCTGTTTGGGCAGCAAGGAAGGCTGACGTCTGAAGGACCCAGAATAACCAACCCATAGGTTTCCACTGCGGATGTTCGGGACATGTGGTGCGCTATTGTTGAGAAAGGCAGTGCGTATTTGATGACGCCCACACCAGAAGACAGCAGACCGATCTTGGCTGATGCCAACTCCGGGACAATGAAGATGAACAGGAAGATGTGGGTGCAGAAAGAACACTCCCCAATACGCCGATCAAGGTCCTCATCGCCGTTTAGAAGTTCTAGCTGATCACCCAGCTGCTGCAACCTGGAAAACTAAAGGGTGCGACCTTCCTTGTAGCTGAGGCCGCTGAAGAGAAAAATCCTCCGTCGTCAATCACTACAAACAAAACTGATAGGAAACTATATCGATATCCTCATGGAAGGCTGACCAGTCCAAGCTCTTGTGGACTCTGGAGCATCATATTCATTCATTGTGGAGGAGTACCATCACCAGTTGCAGAAAACCGTATTCATTGACAACAAAACATCTCTGCTGAAGGTGGCTAATGTGAAATATGTTAAACCTACTGGAAGATGTGTCATTCATGTTGGTACAAGTGGCCATACACAGCCCTTAGAATTCATTATTTTACAAGAGTGTAGTTATGACATCATTCTCAGATGGGACTTTTTGAAACCTTCTCAGGCAATTATAGATAGTGGTCGCTCGAAGATTATGTGAGACGAGATGAGATACTGTGGACAGAGATGCGCATCCGCGCAGACAGTGGTACAAAGGTAACTGTCATGTGTCATGCTATGCATCAACCCATGGATCTTGTAGTGGAATGTAAGAGAACCACTGAAGAATAACTTTGTCATCCCAGCCTCTGCCGTCTTGTTTAAGAATGGATTCAGTGAATTGTGGACAATTAATTGTCGCTGAGAACCACATATCCTCCCAAGATGCATGTGCATAGCGAATGCTGAGCCATTAATTGAAGAACAGCTGAGTGTCATAGAAATCTCCCACGCCGAGTCTCTGGGTGAAATTAGTGCTACCACTACAAGACAAGATATTATACCTCGACTATCACCAGATCTCACTAAGGAACAACAGAAGAAGCTACTTGCCATTCTTCAAGAGTTCTCTAAATGCTTCAACCCACAGGTGAAGAGGAAATTAGACAAGTCGATGGTGAAGCACCAGATTAGCACTGGAGATCCTCAACCAATAAGCTACAGAGCATACTGTGTGTCAGCAACGGAATGTCAAATAATTCGTGACGAGGTAGAGAAAATGATGATAAATTACATCATTCAGCCTTTGCAGAGCCCATGGTCGTCACCAGTGGTTCTCGTCAGCAAGGAGGATGGCAGTTGGAGCTTTTGTGATGATTACAGGAAGCTTAATAAGATAACTAAAAAGGACATTTACCCTCCACCACAAATTGATAATACACTAGATTGTCTGAAGGGGGCAAAGTTTTTCTCAACCTTGGACATGTACTCGGGTTATTGGCAAATCAAAGTATATGACGCTGATCGTGAGCAAACTGCATTCATTGCCCCTGAGGGCCTGTATGAGTTTAAATTAATGCTGTTTGGTTTGTGTAATGCATCAGCATCTTTTGAATGGATGATGGATAATCTTCTAAGTCACCTGAAGTGGACAATCTGTCTTTGTTAGTTAGATGACATTATAGTGTTATCAGAGACATTTGATGAACATATAAAAAGACCGAGGGTCATTCTTAAGTGTCTCCAACAAGGCAGAGTGAAACTTAATCCAAGGAAATGTCTCTTTGGATCCAAAGATATCTAAATACTTGGACGCATTGTGTCAAACAAAGCTGTTTGGCCAGATCCAGGAAAGGTGAAATCTATAACAGAATTTCCTATTCCTAAGAGTATTAGAGATGTGAGAAGCTTTCTTGGATCATGTTCTTATTACTGTCGTTTTATCAAAGACTTTTATATCAAAGCCAGGCCACTCAAAGTGTTGATAAAAGGCAATGCTAAATTTATATGAGGTGGTGCTCAACAAGCGTCTTTCAATGTGCTGTGAAAAGCTCTGACGACTGACCCTGTACTTGGTCTGTATGATGAGAGAGCACCTGCAGAACTACACACAGATGTCAGTGGGTATGGGATCAGTGCTGTTCTGGTGCAAATTTCGGATGGAAAAGAGAAGGTTATAGCCTATGCTTCTAGGACACTTACAAAAGCTTAGAGAAACTACTCAACCACAGAAAGAGAGGGTCTTGCTGTGATCTGGACCATATGAAAATTTTGACAGTATCTCTATGGAAGGCCATTCACAGTTGTTACAGACCATCATTCACTTTGTTGGTTCAAAGGTCTTAAGGATCCAACAGGATGATTCTCCAGGTGGGCACTACGTCTTCATGAGTATGACATTACTATAGTATACAAAAGTGGAAGAAAACGCCTAGATTCTGACTGTGTCTCAAGAAATCCTGTGCAAGACCAGAAGAACTTTGATGAAGATAGTGACTGTCTTGCTGCACTCCAGGATCTCTCTGCTGAGCAGAAGAAGGACGCCAAGATATCTCAAATTACGTTTGCCTTAAATCACTAAGAGGATGTGAAAGGACAATTTAAGGTAGTTAATGGTTTACTTTTGCAAGAGAAACTTTGATCCGTTTGGAAAGAGGTGGCTACCAGTTATTCCTAAACACATGTGCTTAGATGTTCTTCAGAGATTCCATGACGCACTTGAAGCCAGACATTTAGATTTATTAAGTCATACGATAGGATCCGCAAGATATTTCTCTGGCCAGGTTTATTTACGAGTGTTTGTCACTATGTGTTGCACTGTTGAGAGTGCCAGAGGAGAAAGGCAGTTCCTCAGAAACCACCCAACCGACTCATATCAATTCCACCAACCGAAACTCCTTTCCAGCATGTTGGGATTGACCTCCTTGGACAATTTCGAATGTCTACAAGTGGCAATAGATGGATTATTGTTTGCACTAATTATCTGACATGCTATGTCATTACAAAAGACAGGAAAACAGCCGAAGCATTCAAGGTAGCCAACTTCATCGTAGAAGAAATTGAATTAAAACGTGGTGCCCCAAAGTCATTAATTACAGATCGAGGGAAAGTTTTTCAATTGAATCTTGTGACAGAGAGAAACTGTCTGTGCAACATTACTCATCACATGATGCCTGCCTACCATCTGCAAACTAACGGGTTTACTGAACACCTTAGTAAGACCTTGGCCAACATACTATCAATGTCCATCAATGTTGAGCAGAGCAACTGAGATGAGCTGCTACCTTTAATCATGTTTGCATACAACACCACCAAACAAGGCACCACAGGATTTACACAATTTTTCCTGGTGCATGGGCATGAGGCAACGACGATGATGGACACTGTGTTTCCATTACATCCTGATGACATGGATGACAACAACATCGGCCAGGTGTTAACCAGAGCTGAGGAAGCTTGGCAGTTAGCTGAACTCTGAATGCTGCAGGCGCAAGAAAACGATTGCCAAAGGTATGACACAAGCCACCTCCCTGTTGTCTACCAGCCTGGTGACCTTGTCTGGATCTTCACTCCTGTTTGGAAGGTTGGTCTCTCTGAGAAGCTCCTCAGGCGCTACTTTTGACCTTATAAGGTCGTAAGGCAGTTGTTTAATGCTACTTATGAAGTTGAAGATTTCAACCCCGACACAAGACGATGAAAGATCAGAGATATGATCCACATCCTTCAAATGAAGCCCTATAAGGATCCTGCAACCCAGGGTAAATTCAAAGCTGCAGCGACAGTCACTGTAGTGTAGTGGTTACGATACTAGACTGTTGCATGGAGGGCCATATGTTCAAAACTCACGGTTACTGCATCAATGATTTCAGCCGTAAGTAGAAATATTAAAAAAGGTAGGAAGATTTTTCTGTTTAGCAAAAGTGACAAAAAGCAGATTTCAGAGTACCTGACGGCTCAACACAAAAGTTTTGTCTCAAGTACAGATAGTGTTGAGGATCAGTGGACAAAGTTCAAAACCATTGTACAATATGTGTTAGATGAGTATGTGCCAAACAAGATCGTAGGAGACTGAAAAGAGCTACAACAACCGAGCAACAGGAACTTCACAGCAAACAAACATAGCCAAAGCCTTGCAGACTAACAAAAATTACACAAAGCGAAATTTAGTGTGAGGAGGGCTATGCAAGAGGCGTTCAATGAATTTGTAAGTAAAGTTCTATGTACTGGCTTGGTAGAAAATCCTAAGAAATTTTGGTCTTATGTCAAAGCGGTAGGTGGATCAAAACAAAATATCTAGACACTCTGAAACGAAAATGGTACTGAAACAGAGGATGAGACTAAAGGCCGAACTACTAAATGTCTTTTTCCAAAGCTGTTTCACAGCGGAAGACTGCACTGTAGTTCCTTCCCTAGATTGTCGCGCAGACGACAAAATGATAGATATCAAAATAGAGGACAGGGGGATAGAGAAACAATTAATATCACTCAAAAGAGGAAAGGCCGCTGGGATACCAGTTCGATTTTATACAGAGTACGGGAAGGAACTTGCCCCCCTTCTTGCAGCGGTGTACCGTAGGTCTCTAGAAGAGTGTAGCATTCCAAAGGATTGGAAAAGGGCACAGGTCATCCCCTTTTTCAAGAATGGACGTAGAACAGATGTGCAGAACTATAGACCTATATCTCTAACATCGATCAGTTGTAGAATTTGGGAACATATATTATGTTCGAGTATAAGGCCTTTTAGGGGGCTAGAAATTAGAAATCTACTCTGTAGGAATCAGCATGGGTTTCAAAAAAGACGGTTGTGTGAAACCCAGCTTACGCTATTCATCCACGAGGCTCAGAGGGCCATAGACATGGGTTCACAGGTAGATGCCGTGTTTCTTGACTTCCACAAGGCGTTCGGTACAGTTCCCCACAGTCGTTTAATGAACAAAGTAAGAGCATATTGGCTGTCACAACAATTGTGTGATTGGATTGAAGAGTTCCTAGATAACAGAACGCAGCATGTCATTCTCAATGGAGAGAAGTCTTCTGAAGTAAGAGTGATTTCAGGTGTGCCGCAGGTGAGTGTCATAGGACTGTTGCTATTCACAATATACATAAATGACCTTGTGGATGACATCGGAAGTTCACTGAGGCTTTTTGCAGATGATGCTGTGGTATATCGAGAGGTTGTAACAATGGAAAATTGTACTGAAATGCAGGAGGATCTGCAGCAAATTGACGCTTGGTGCAGGGAATGGCAATTGAATCTAAATGTAGACAAGTGTAATGTGCTGCGAATACATAGAAAGAAAGATCCCATATCATTTAGCTACAATATAGCAGGTCAGCAACTGGAAGCAGTTAATTCCATAAATTATCTGGGAGTACGCATTAGGAGTGATTTAAAATGGAATGATCATATAAAGTTAATCATCGGTAAAGCAGATGCTAGACTGAGATTCATTGGAAGAATCCTAAGGAAATGCAATCCGTAAACAAAGGAAGTAGGTTACAGTATGCTTGTTCGCCCACTGCTTGAATACTGCTCACCGGTGTGGGATCCGTACCAGATAGAGTTGATAGAAGAGATAGAGAAGATCCAACGGAGAGCAGCGCGCTTCATTACAGGATGATTCAGTAATCGTGAAAGCATTACAGAGATGATAGATAAACTCCAGTGGATGCATCTGCAGGAGAGGTGCTCAGTAGCTCGGTACGGGCCATACACAGTCAGGTGGCTAGCAGAATTTGGATGTGGATGTAGATGTAGATAAACTGTAAAATTTTAATTTCCATATTCTGTTTGAGTTTATTCTAGAAGTATCCATAATTGTCAACAATCATTGTACTAGGATGATCTGTAACTGTATATATACTGTATGTGTTCTGGCTGGATGCATTTCGCTCTGCACTCTTGTATGTGCAAATGCTGAATAAACCTTCATTAAGGGAAGTTAGTGTTCATGATTCATCTATTTACAACTTCTTATATGTGACAATATTATGTCCATTTGATAATCAGAAAAATGACATGCAGTGATGCAACATCACAAAATAACAGAATTTTTGTCCTGTTGGTACCAATGAACATTGCTCGTTTCTTTTAACATAATTCAGGGCCAATATTATTGATTTTCACTGTCTCTATGTATGTTTCAGTCATATTTTTGTATTTGGTTTATGGATAACAGTATGAAATCATACTCATGTTCATTATTTTGCAACAAAGCATGTTTATTCCAACCTTTTAGCATACTACAGGCACTCCTTATTATCTAATTATCATACATGAATTTGTCATCTTTCTCATTTGATAAAGAAATTCATATTCTTATTATTATAAATATTTTGTGTCCAACCAGGAGCATAGTGGTGTAATTGTTTTTAATGAAAGTTTATTAATTCAGGGATGTATCAGGATTTGAAGATATCAAAATGTCATTTCCATACAAAAGTAAATGTGTGAAAATTGAAACCTAAGAACTTACAACCTAATTAACTTTGTAGACCAGTTGTTCAAAATTCCCAGAATATGGTAATTTAGCTTAAATGTCCCTAATTCAAAGGTTTAATTAATGAAGATACAATCTCAAGTCACCAATAACTTTTGTACCTTGCAATATTTCTAAATTCTGTTCTGATAATATGGAAACCCAAAATTTTCTGAACAAAGTGATGTTCTTAGATTTCCCATATTTTGATTTTTAAAAGAAATATTCAAAGTTTATACCTTTGTTAAGTATGCTGTAAATGGCAGCTCTCTTACAAATCATGAAAATTTTATTGCACACAATGAAATAGTCATCACAAAATAAAAAAAAAGTAGTGCCTTGTGTTTTTGTAAAAGACAAGGATCAAAAACAGCAGGTGCATGAAGTAAATGACCCTAAAAATCTGGGCTTGTTGCCTTTATAATTACTCCCTTTTGCATCATTTATTGATGTACCTTTTCTCATAAATTACTACATAAATTACTAAAAAACAAAATGATGCATTGCCAGCAAAGGACAAGACTATAAATGGTTTACACAAGGCAAGAAGATCTAGCTGTGAGTCAGCTGCAGTTAGTGGGAGTCCAGTTTGCAGGTGAGTTACAGTGAAGATCAGCCAAGAGTGTGGACTATGCTGAAAGCCTATGTCAAGTGCACCACATAGCAATAATATCAGAATTATTGAGAACTACGTTAATGTCATGATAATTGTGGATGAGCAAACCTTCAAAAATACACCTGTGTGTGAATGAGCTGTGAAAAGTTATATTGGTATACGTATTTTAAGAATGTGTTAGTGATTAGCATCTGGCACATTATCTACAATTATATATTGTGTGGGAAGAAATTAATTATAGTGCTGTGCAACTGTGATTTTTTAAAATTAATACACTTAACATTCCAAATTCCATGATTGAGATTGTAGATTCTCAGTTCACAGCGATCACTGGACAAGAAAGCTTGACGCAGTAAGAAACACACATTATAAATGAAAATGTTGCAAATTTTCACAGCCATAATTCCTAAGGCACCACACTTAATATTTTGGATAAGTACTGTTAACAAGCATCAACATGAGATTATCCAAGAGGAGATAATATTATAAAATTTCCATTTTTTGTGTAACTGATTCAGTGAAAACACGTCATACCTCAAGAACTCAATTTGAGTGGACGTATACAAAACTTATTTATCTCAGATGCTTGATACGTATCCACTTAGTACTTTTAAAGGTAGGTTATGTTTATACTTAAATAGTAAGCATATTTAAATAATTTATGCAAAGTAAATCTTCCTAAATTATTGAACTCAATTGAGAAATCCTAAATTATTTCCTCATATGATTAAGTCCAAGGTATCCAACAAATTACTAGCTATAGCTAGAAAACATCCTAAAAAATTGTTCATATTCCAATAAACTTGGGTTGACAATGAAAATCAAAAATTGGAAAAGTGGAAGAGTCAAAATGATTGAGAAAATCCTGTTGAATATTAATAAATATAACTAACAAGGGGAGGCCGCCAATTGTGAAATTCAGATTTGATTCATACTGCACATAATAAAAGCTCATGGCCAGAGGTGTAATGTGGCAAAGCACCAAGATGCACTTCTCAGCCGTTGTCGAGCAAATCAACAGTTAAAAGAAACCGTTGCGGTGAAGTACTCTCTACGATTAATAATTCTCTACAGCGTCGTGGCGCAGCGGTAAGCCCTTGGGTTCGTAATCCGTAGGTCGCCGGATCGAATCTCGTGCTATGCAACTTTTTTTTTTAAACAAGTTGTTGAAAGTCGTTTGTCGTGGAAAAACTGGCGACTTCGAACATCATTATGTTTTCCGCAAACAAAGTTGTATTTCACAAATGTTATTAATTGTCTTCATAATGTTAACTATGTATAGTTAACCGAAGACGTAGAAACGATATTCCGAAGCGAATACATATAGTGTAAGTCAAATGTTCGAATTAGAATAGAGACCCCATGAACACAAATTTGCTGTGGCAGGTATGAAATATAAACTCCGTTACTCGCTCATTACACTTCATTGACAGATGTTGAATGGGCCGAAACGAGCCGCCGCATAACAGTGTAGTTGCCTGCTAACTTCGAAAGAAGGTAGATGCGGTCCCTAGCGCAACTTATAACAGTGTCAAAAATCAGTGCGGACGGGAGAGCTTTGGTACACCCTGTAAAAAAAAAAAAAAAAAAAAAAACGGAAAAATGGAGGCGGTACAATTGGAAGGCATTCCGCCTTCGATCCGGCGACCTTCGGATTGTGAACCCGAGCGCTTACCGCTGCGCCACGATGCTGTAGAAAATTATTAATCGTAGAGTGTATTTCACCACAACGGTTTCTTTTAACTGTCGATTTTCTCGACAACGGCTGGGAAGTGCATCTTGTTGCTTTGCCATATTACACCTCTGGCCATGAGCTTTTATTATGCGCAGTATGAATCGAATCTGAATTTCACAATTGGCGGCCTGTCCTTGTAAGTGCTAAATTAATGCTCATTGATGGAGAGCACATGGAATATACTTTAACAACTTCAACTTTGGTAACATTTTTTTGCATCTGATCACATTAATGGATTTCTTACATTATATTCATGGTTCACTAAAACTGAGCAAAATATGTTTTTGGTTGGTTGAGTAAAGTGTGACAGAGAGCCAGCACACAGCTAGATGAATGTGGGAAATCTACCAAAGCCACTCTCAAATTGGCCAGCAATATCACCTTTTAACAGCCTAGACTGAACCAGGGCAGTCCCTGCCTTTTGTTTATCACATTATTATGAAGCCATGCCAGCCAGACTGCAGAATTTTAACCCTATGGTTGCATGTGGCACTGTGTTACATCCCATGGAGTTTAAGAAAGTCCCAATTCTCCCATATAAAACTGTGCAGCAGGGGGAAGGGGTGTACATAGGTGAAGTGACGTAAATGACAGGCATGTTGTGAAGTTTATGTTGAGCTGGGAAGTAGCATTGTTAAGACCTGGATGAGGAAGTACAGAGAAAACTTGAGGACACTATGTTGGCATGGTTCTATAGAGATTTGCGCCAATCATGATTACAAGATAGCACCAAAAGCAATATCACTCTTTGCATAATATCCCTTGAAAAGTATGCAAAGAAAAAAATAGTGATTGCTGAAATCAAAGTATTTCCTGCCATGTTCGACAATATTAACTCTACAGCCTAATAAGTCACAGAAAAACTTTAAATCTTTGCTAGAAATTTGTGAAAATTCTGTAATGAACAAAAAGTGTGTATGCTTTCACAGATGTATAATTAAATAGTCCATTAAATTTCGGGCATGCAGATGTGCAAATAAAATTTTGTCCACTGATATTTTGGCCGCATATTGTCCAGCCATCCTCAGAGTTAGGCACAGACTGATGACAAGATGCCAAGCACATCCTTATATGCTCCACCGTGGTGGTACTGCACATGCGGCTCACAGACGCTGGTTGTTGGCAAAGAAATATGCTTACACATGCGCCGCCTGTGGTGAAGACGTACGGACATTTGATTTGCTGATCGATGTATCATCGGCGGTGGTGACTCCATGATGATTTCTCTGCAGTTTAATTACCCCATGAGCCGGATTCCATTATCTCTATTTATTACATTATTAGCTAATCTAATGTCTATAGTTTCCTTGAAGACAGATTCCCAAAAGGAGGAGGTGAATGTTAAAATCTTCGCATCACTGTAATTCATGGAATGCCCTGTATCAATAAAATGTTTGGCCACAGCTGACTTGTCTGGCTGTAATAGGCGTGTGTATCTTTGATGCTCTGCACATCTCCCATGAACGGTGCGTGTTGTTTGACCTATGTATGACTTCTCACAATTTCTGCAAGAAATATGACACCCACCCACTTTACAAAGCTGTAAATCATTCTTCACAGAGCCAAGAAAAGCTGCGATCTTTGTGAGATGCCGGAAGATCATTCTAACACAGTGTTTCTCGAGAATACGGCCTATCCCCACATAGGGCAAATATGCACTAGATCTGAAGGAATTACTATATTTATCCCCATTACATACCTGCATTCTAGGTTTTGTATTGAATGCTCTACGAATTTGTTGTGGGGAAAATCCATTCGATTTAAAAATGCTCTTGAGGTAGGTGAGCTTTCTTGCAAATTATCTTTGTCTGATATACAGTGCACCCTATACATTTACCTCTTAAGGACACCTATGATCTGTGAAGGGTGATGGCAGCTACTGGCATGTAGGTATAGATTTGTGTGTGTTGGTTTCCAATATATGGCATGTTCTAATGTGCCATCAACTTTACAGCAAATAACAACATCCAAAAAGGGGAGGCAGCCGTCTTTTCCTATTTCCACAGTAAATTTGATACTAGCATGGATAGAATTCAAATGCTCAAGAAATCAATGTAATTCATCCACCCCATGTGGCCATACCACAAATGTGTCGCCCACGTACCTCCAGAAGACCATTGATGTAAAACTTGCTGAGTCCAGTGTCTTGTCCTCAAAGTTTTCCATGAATAAATTAACTACCGGGAGGGAGAGGGGATTTCCCAAAGCAACACCATCAATCTGCTCATAAAACTCACCATTAAACTGAAAATAAGATGATAAAAGCACATGTTCAAATAAGGCCAAAATGCTCTTATCAAAATGTACAAATGTGGTGACTACATTTTCCTACTGATGGTTTCAATAAGGAAACTAAATATTTGGCAGAAAAATACGTTGGTGAACCAATAGTGCTCGTTATAGGTCTCATAGAAAAGTCCTCTAGACACTCATCCTTATCCATCATGTGAACTTTAGAAAGACCATAAAATCTTGGTGGTACTGGACCTTGCACTTTTAAACTTCTTATGGCTTCCTTTGGTAGTGATGAAGCATTCAGCAAGGCAGCAGTCCTTATTGTCACCTTGTTAGTAAGATCTTTGTTAATCTTCCAGTATGCACCTGAACTAAGTAGACCACATATATTTTCCTTCCTGAGGTAAAAGGCTGGTAGCATTGCCTTTATCAGCACGCAGGATGACTGTGTCAGCATTCTCATGCAGCTTTCATAACACACATCTTTCTTCCTTGGAAACATTGCTTCTTTGTGGATGATGTTTCATAATTACTCAACAGGTTTCTCATCTGATTTCTTCAGCAGAATCCTCTGATAGTGGTCTGACAGCTTTTGCAACGGCACTGATGAAAGACAATATTGGCAAAGTCTTTAGAGTAGGGGCAAAATTTAGCCCTTTACTTAAGACAGGTAACTTAGCTTTGTCCAGATTCTTACCCGTCAAATTTATGACAGGATGCCAAACAACAGAGTCCACCTGAGAAGGCTGGTCCAATCAGCTGTACTTGGCAATATGTCTTTTTGTAGCCACTTCGTGAACCAAGTGAGACTTAGCACATGTCATGCCCTCTATTCAGTGCCATGAGTCAGGAGATAAAACAGCTGCTACCTTCAAATGCAGATGATATAGCTGTTCATAAACATTCTCCAACTTCTGATGTGTAAAACGAATTCTCCCTCTGACAATAGCAGAACCAGCCATGTGTAAAATTCTGTTTACTGCGGCGTTCTTAACAAAGTGAATAAACCCTGCAAATTCTGTGACCTGCATGCGCAGTGCTGCCATGGTGGAGCAAATAAGGCTGCACTTGGCATCTTGTCATCAGCCTTGTGACTCACTCTGAGGATGGCTGGATGATACACAGCTGAAATATCAGTGTAGGAAATTTTATTTGCATGTCTCCAGTCCTGAAATTTAATGGGCTATTTCATTACGCTGCAAGAAGTTGAAAATGCACATATAATTAAATATTTATGACAATTACAAGTAGTAGAAATAGTTCAAAAGCGCAAATCACTTGAATACTGTTCACTGGATAATCTGTTTCAACACACTAAAGCTACCATCATCGGATCTGAATGTAGCTTAACATTTATAAACCATTTGGATATACACCAAAAAATAAAAAACAACTGCTCTCATGGTCATTCTTTTCCATCAGATAAGCAGTGTGATGCCAACCATTGTTAGTTGAGCAGCGGTCATGTACCAAATAGTTTTATCTTGTGACTTCGGTTTTACGTATCTGATGGAAAAGAATGACCACTAGAGCAGGTGATTTTTTTAATTTGTTTGTGATGATGATTTTATATCGGCTGGTCTGCCTCATGTACCATTATTTCCAAATGGTTTATAAATGTTAAGCTACATTCAGATCCAATGATGGCAGCTTTAGTGTGTTGAAACCAATTATCCAGTAAACAGTATTTAAACAATCTTGGCTTTTGAATTATTTCTACAATTGAGTGATCACCCCACTACGCACTACATGTTGACTGCAAAATTACTAGCAGTATTTACTTAAGAAAAGTACCTACTTTTTTAATTATACTGGGATTCTTTGCTTTGTATGCCTTAATTGTTCTCTCCTTAGCATCAACAGAAGCCTCAAGTTCCTGTACTTCTGCTCTTTTTTTGAATTCAATTTGTTCAGCACTTTTAACCTCATTTTGCATAGAAGTAATATGGTTCTCCAGGTCTGTTATTGATTCCTGAAATCATACATCATAGCACAGTCATCACACTTTTTTCAGTTGTAAGGTAATTAAAGAAATATTTTTGTAGTATTTTAATCTACACACTGACCACATGTAACACAAAATGCTGCTACAGTGTATGCATTTATTTAAACCATTGAGCTAGATTTGGCTTCACACACACACACACACACACACACACACACACACACACACACACACACACAAATATTTTTACAAGTTGTTACTTGGTCATGGATCCAAATGAATCACAACTGAAGCTTTAGTTCCTCCATCAACATTTAAAAACTTGCTTCTCTCAGATGAGGCTGAGTGGAAATGATTTAGTTATATTTATTTGTGGCTGGTGCTGTGCAATGCACAACAAAAGTTATGCAGTTATTTTTATTTTTTCAAGTCAAAAATTACCGAATACACTTTCAGTTGTAACCAGAATGTATGTTACGGAAGCACAATGTAGGGACATGAGATACTCAAACAATGGAAACTTCAGGTAGGAATAACAACTATATCAGGAACAGGATAGATTATGTCTCACCTTAAAGATAACCTTTTAAGTTGTAGACAGGCACAACTAAAAGACTACATACACAGGGGGCTTTGGCCAATAGCTAGATTAGTAACAGTCATTTCATTTTGCCTGTCTTTGACTTAATGGGTCATCTTTATGATGGATGGCAATCTATCCTATTCCTAATATTTTTGACATTATTGGACATGAGACGCTTGTAGTTAAGAAAATATTAGTTCACATCTAATTGTGCAGCATGGAGTGCCACAGGGATCAGTGCTTGGGCCCTTGCTGTTCCTCATATATGTTAATGACCTGCCTTTATCCATCAATAAGCAGTGTAAATTTAAAATGTTCGCTGATTATACGAGCATTGTGGTGGATAATGTGTCAACTACTGACGTAGAATCCAAGGTCAATGATATCCTTAAAGAAGTTCTGGGTTGGTTTAGTATTAACTCCCTTTCAATAAACCTGAAAAAAACCAATTTTATCCAGTTCCAGACAACCCACAAAAACCCAAAAGAAATAGTTATCACACAGAATGATCTGATGATAAAGCAAGTGTACTTATCAAAATTCCTAGGCGTATACGTGGACAGTAAGCTGAACTGGGAACGTCATGTTCTACGAACACTAAAACGGCTGATGTCGGCAACATTTGCTTTACGAATTTTGTCACGCTTCAATGACATTACCATCTCAAAGTCAGCTTACTTTAGCTATTTTCATTCAGTCATGTGTTACGGCATCATCTTCTGGGGCAATACACCTGCCGCAAAGAAAATCCTCACAGCACAAAAAAGAGCAATAAGAATCATTTGTGGTGTACCCCCACGAACCTCATGTCGAAATCTTTTTAAACAACTTGAAATACTGACAGCAACATCTCAGTACATATATTCACTGATGTGCTTCATAATAAATAACCCCACTCTGTATGAAATGAATTGCCTACATCATGAACATAACACCAGAAGAAAAGAGGATTTCCACTGTGAGTTAAAGAACTTGACACTTATTCAGAAAGGGGTAAAGTATGCTGGAACGAAAATTTTAAATTCCCTACCCAACAGCATCAAAAGTATAAGGAGTAGTACATCAGTATTTAAACATAGCTTGAAAAATTATTTACTTGAGACCTCACTTTATTCACTAGAGGAATTCTTTCAGAGAAATAAGTAAAACCCAGATTGGAAAGATGTTTTTAAATTTTTTGACACTGTTTACTGTTAAACTAATGTAATAATGCCCTAATGTAAAAATTCCTGTTTTTATCATTTCCATTTTTGGATCACTTTTAAACCCAAAGTGGGAAGTTTTGATTACTGTTCAAGGTTAAAATAGATGCAATAATGCCCTAAATATGAAACTGCTATCTTCACATTTATGTTGACTAGTTTTTAAGCTAATAAGTATGACTTTTGTGCACTGTTATTAATACTATAACAATGTCTTTATTCTATGTATTTTATTATGTACATTGACACGTTCCACATCTGAGTGACTTGCTCACATGTACAGATCTATCGAACAAGTATATAAATAAATAAATAAACAAACATCTATAACTATTCTGCAAGTCACTACAAGGTACTCCATTTTATGAATGGTATCACCATTTTAATAAATTAAATATATGAATTCTCTCCCATTTGCGAAAGATAGAAAAATGTGTTAGAAAAACACACATTTAAATTTTGCTTCCTTATTATTTACTTTTAGTTAAATTTTGTTTAGCACAGAGTATCTGAAGTGTTACCAAAAAATAATGGTAGTTCAGTAATAGTTTACTGGATGTATTAGTAACACACTGATGACAATTTTTAAAAATCGAACCATAAATCTTATACATCTCTGTACCTTATAAAAATGTATGTATGTGCATATGAATGTTCATCATGTCTCCTAAAATACTAAATCAATTTGAACCACATGTGGTATACGTATCACTTGCTATTTGGAAAGAAGCACAGTGGGAATAATAAGCACCTACCTCTCACTGGGGTGAGGGTGGGGCTGAAAAAGAAGCATAATGCAATGTGTGGATATACCCAAGACTGCATTCATCCAGCATTTCAGAATAAGAGAAGCTGGTAGCTTGCAACAAACTTTAAACATAATTTTCAACCTCTATGAAACTTTTTCTCACTGACATGCCACAAAATGATGAAAGGAAAAATTTTTATCAGTTATTACATTTTTGATCTTCATGCAAGTAAAACTGCAGCACCAGGCATGACATTTTAACTTATTTCTCTTTACTGCTGACTGTATTCACAACTCATTTCTCAGATAGTATCCTCACATACTGCTGAATGTATCTACAAAATTTTATCATTTCATGACACATGGGTCAGGATACATGTTGTCAAACACTGAAATTAGTGAAAACTGCTGCATTAGACACAGTATTTTAATTTACTATTTAGTATTTGACAGCGATTTTGATTCACTGCTAAGGCCAAGAATCAATATGGGGAAGAGGTTAGGGTTATTCAGGCTACATAATCCAGCTGCAGCTTGATACCACATGAGGTGCCATCACAGCAATCTTGTTACATGGAACTGTCCACTGACATGTCACTTCCTGTAAATACAGTGGCCCAACGCTTGTCAGTCAGTGTCACTAGCAGACAAGTATTAGGCACACGCCATTCATCAGTGGAGCTTTGACCTTACCTGTAGTGCATTTTTGATTTGGGTTGCTCCCTTGACTGTTGGTATGTATTTAAGATGACTTTTCTACACTCTGAACTTGTTTTGGTTTGCTGTTCGCATTGTGAATGCCACCATCATTGGCCTCAGGAATCCCTTGTTTGCTCCACAGGTCTCTGTATTACTGCCAGTGCAAGTGATCATAAACTGTGTTCTACCTATACAGAGTAGGGTAGGAAAGTGGGTATGAGAACTTTCTCGCGGTGCAACTATTTCAGTGCAGTGTGGATCCTGAGTTTATAAAATTGTTGCAGAAGCTGTTTCAGCTGCAGCAGTAACAACTGCAGCAACAGCATGGAAAATAGTGGAAACTCCAGCAGCAAGACAATTCAAGCAACTGACCCAGACCATCAGAATGCAGTTTTACTGTCTTCTAATAATAAACCGCACAAAGTGGTTCAAAAACTATGCCCACTCTTGGAGCCCAGTAGTTTGAGCTTTTCTGATGTTTGTGGTTTGCTGACTGACTACAATGGTCATGAAACCATCATAGTTGCAACTAGACTCAAATATTTGAACAGTATGTTAAGCTGTGTAAGTAAACATACATGGTATAGGCTGCTGACTTGCAAGACTTAGCACACAAGTGGGATGTTTCTTGTAAACAGTGTGGCTCTCTGTGATGATGTTACACATCTTTCTCCTGATAGATAAGTTAGTGCAAAGACCTTAAAGCCTATTGATCCAAAACTGAACAATGAGTTTAAACATACCAAAGATCATGAAGTAAATGTGTCAGGGCAAGCTATGTTTCACAATTCTGCTAGTGTCAATGTCGTTGGTAATATTAGGCATTGTAGTGCTCTATGACCAACTGATGAATTTTAGTCAATGTCATTATACAATTTACTGAGCACATTTTCATCTGGCCCATGGGAGTCAGTAGTTAGTGCCCTCCTCATAAATGCTGAAACAGAAGTTCCTTATTCCCTGTTGGTGTATCCAAAAGCAAGTGGTGGTTCACACAACAGTTTCTCACCTCCATTTTCACAAAGGGTCACAGAGAAGTTCATGCCATCAAATCTTGTTGAAACTGTGGCTCATGGCATCAATGGCATCACTGCCATTTCCATTATGTCAATTGTTGCAGACAGGATGCTGAGGTGCTTGTTGCAACTGGACATTAATGGAGAGATAGTGGATCTCCAGTTGGACACAGGTGTAGTTGTGTCTCTAATTAATGAGGACACATACCAGTTCATTGACTTCCCACATCTGATTCACCTCAGTGCAGAGTGGTGATGTGTAATGGCCGTCACTCCAACTGTGGGGCCAGATCATAGCTGAAGCTAAGTATTAAAATGTAGCTTGGAAACTAACCAAGCTAGTAGTCAACTCTTGGACAACAACTAAAATAACTGGCCTGCACATATTCATGCCCTTTGGTTTTCAAATTCAGGACCAGGTAAATCTAGTTTCAACTGCAGTACCATTCACAGAACTTGATACATTATATGTGGAATACAAATAACTGTTTGAACTACATTATTTTGTGCAACAGGATAACATGCCCATGTAGGCATAAAGCAATTGACAGTGCCTAAGTTTGTAGAATTCTTTCTATTACTTTCGCCATGTACAAGCAAGTTAAATCTGAATTAGCTAGGTTGTAGAGTATGAGAGTGATATCTCCAGTATTGTTCAGCCAGTGGGAAATGCCCATGGTCTTAGTTTAGAAACTAAATAGACCACTTCAAATTTGTGACCATTGTAAGCCTACTGTTTATGTTCAAGGAAATTTCAATCTGTATCCAAATCTAGGCCTGAGAAATTGTTAGAAAAATTTGCTGGGGGCCATTATTTTTCAAAGACAGACCTTGCTAATGTCTACTTCATGATATCTGTAGATGATTAGAAGAAAGAGTGTTTAGTGATTAATACAGCTTATGGTACATATTGTTATAAAAGGTTGCCAGTTGGAGTTGTAACCACTCCTGTGATGTTTCAGAGATATCTTGAGTGATTCATGCATGGTATCCCCAACTGAGTTAACTATTTAGATTACTTGCTAATTAATGGAGCCACATGGGAGCAGCACCTGCACAGCCTACAGGAGTAGTTTGAATGACTCCAAGACCATGGTCTGAGCTGGATTTCATGGACCTAGGGATCATGTGGATACATCACTATCTTACCAGTTCCAAAGGACCTCACAAGAACTACAATTGTTCTTTGACAAAGTATATTATTATGCAAAGTTTACTTCCAATATAGCCCAGATTTGCCACCTGCTTCATCATTTGTCAAAAGATCATGTGGTCAGAGGCATGCCAGAAAACTTTCATGTAACATGAAAAGTACCTTGGCCCAGCCCCTTGTTTAACAATGTTCTATCCTGCCAAATGTTTAACACTTTCCACTAATATGTTAGATTGTGTTACTGTAGGAGTGCTGTCACATAAATATGCTGATGGCATGGAACAGGGCATTGTGTTTCCATTTAAAATTCTAAATGCAGCACAGATGAATTAGTTGCAAACTGTAAAAGAAGTGTTGGTTATCATATACAGCATCAGAAAGTTTCAAATATATCTTTACAGTACCAAGTTTCACCTCATCATCGTTCACAAGCCCCATATTTTACAGTTTGGCCACTCTTGCCTTCCTTAATTACAGTGTTTACAATGGCATGCATTGTTCCTGAGCAATTATACCTATGCATTCATTGTCACCCCATCATGCAGCACAATGCTGAAGCACTTTCTCAATTGCTGCGTGACTCAGAGACATAGTTTAAAAAGCATGAAGTGCTTTGTTTTGTCTTGGGTGCCAACCAGTGACACATCCTCATCAATTCTCAATTAATTACAGCATGTGAACAACCTGTTATCAACTACTGCACAGGATACTGTGTATCATGAGGTTGGTTAGACCACCTATCTAAGGCCACCAACCTGGCATGTTGCACTTATTTTTTATTACAACATGGTCTTAATGTCACTGACAGTGTCACTTTGTTGGCTATGGAAGCTTCTGAATGTCAGATGGCAGTTCCTCTCATGCTCTGCTCGTCCAGTCTGTACATTGATGAATGTGTATAATGAAGACAGTAGTATAGTGTAATGTGTCCTGGCCTAGTATTCACACCATCAAAAAACACACAATCTGGAACTAATTGAGCTGCAGCCACACTCAATCAGCTCCACCCTCGGCTGCACCCTGACTGCCCCAACAAAGAATGCATATTGATTTTGCTTTATGTTTATGAGGAAAATATGGTTGGGACTTGTCGATGTCCTCTCTGACTCTACCTACGTGGCATGAATGTTTACCACCACCACCACCACCACCACCACCACCACCACCATCACCACCACCATCACCACCACAGCAGTTACCACCTGTGCCCTATTCATCATATTTGCAGTAGATGGTGCACCTTCCACTCTGGTTTCTCACAATGGACATCAGTGTACTGCATTTGCATTTTAAGATTTTTATCAAAGCAATGGCATTGAGCATCTGATAAACATTCCTTTCCACCCCACTTCCAATTTGGAAGCTGAGCAAATGGTCAGGACCTTCAAAATACCTATGTGCAACTCTGGGGGCACATGCACCAGCTTCCTCATCAGCTACTGGTCCACTGCTGTTAATGGATGTATCCTGACCAAAATTTTGAATTGGTGCACCCTCTTTGACCTGCTGCACCTGGCTCAGTTGGCTCTCCAGCAGTGCACTCAGCCACCTTACTGCACAAGCTCCCAAGTCTGCGCCGTACTTTCAGACAGAACCTGGGTTATCTCAAGGCACTGTCACTGGTGAAAAGGGGTGGCAAATGTTTGGGGTTGCAATGAGCTAGAAGCATCCAGTCAGGCATCAAAACCAACTCTCATCATATTGAGTCATCCACTTTCCCCTCAGCTGGCAAATGGGTGACATCTATGTAACTGGACATGGGACATACCTGTCCAACAGCCTGCCTGCTTCTGCTAAAACCTATGACCTCATGTTTGGCATTGATAGGATGTCAAGAAGGATCAGTAATAATAGCCAACTGAGACGGAACCACTTCCACCACCTAGGCCACTTTCTGCTGCCACAAACACCAGTGACCCCCTCACCACATAATCAACAGAGGTGGAAAGTCTTCAGACTCAGGTAAGCGACTCTTAGCCATTCACTTGACATATATTCAGAGTTTCTTCTGATCACTTAACAATAAGGATGATTTCTAGCTGCCTAAAAACAGCAACACAGTTACCTTTTGCCTGATAACATCCACAGCAGAGCTGCATTGCAGCTGGTGCAATATTTTTCTGATCACTAAACAAATAACTTTAAATTAACCTTACTGATTCTCTTCTGGACCAGTTTCTATACAAAAATTATAAGTGCACTTTTAAGAACTGCACCAAAAATTGTGAAGGAATGTTTATGTCAATATAAGAGAAAACCTGATATAAAATTAAGTGCTTCCTTGAAGCTACATGTGTGATACTTATTTTGTAGAAGCTACATGTGTGATATTTATTTTGTAGAAGTTATACCCAGTAACAGACTTGGGTGACAAATTTGACAACAGAAGAAATATATGAGAAACAGAGAATACATACAGTACTGTTGTGGGAAGAAACTAACTGTAACATAATATGACAATTATTTTATGTGCAGAACACAGTTTTACACAGGGCAGCCCATTTTGTCAGAACTACATCATGACTGCAAAGTAATAAACACTTCTTCAGAAGAAACTGGCCTTTGAGCAGAAAAATGTGGATATGCACTAATCACTTAAGTACCTTCACTACAATTAAATGGATATAATTTTCAAAACAAGATATTACTGCCAAAATTTATAGGTGTTGCAACTGTAGATCATTAAATTTTATTTGCTACAAAATATGTTATGCATGACAAAGTCATGAAAATTCTGAAAAATACCAGTATACACTTGATCACATAAATATACTTTTAAATGAGGGGGAATACTTGTTGCAAAGAAACTACTACAGAGAAAATTTGTAGTAAGCACAAATTTAATTTATAACTGACATTATAAAACTAATTTGATGTGACACCTGTATATATTTGGAAATATCCAATACATAACAACAACACACACACACACATATTGATACAATCACTAAACAATGATTGGAAAACAAAACAAACAAACAAGTTTGGTTTGTATATGAAGTATTGGAATCTAGAATTTTGAAATAATTTTATGTGACACACCTGTATACAAAGAAAAACTTGGAAGTCAGCTTATGTGTGTCAATAAATATCCAAAATTCACAGAATTTGCAGTTAGCTGAATTTGCTAGAATTTCTGCACTAGTGAACATTTTAGTGTCAGTTTATCCCACACCAAACAACAAAAAAATGTCTGCTATTGGCAGATGATAATCTTTTCATCACATCACATTTAATAAACTCCATTTTCTACAATATAACTAGGTGAAGAACACTGATTTTCACTGTAAAGTCATACAAGAGACTTAAACTATCAGTAGCAAAAAGCTCAAGACAAAAGATTACAGTCATGTGGATAGAGAAATTGATAGATGCAAGAAAATGTAGAGGATAAGTAAAACAGCATCAGGCTAACAGTGACATCTATAGGCATTAAACTGTACTCAGATCTGATTGCAGACCAGGATTCAAAATGTTTCATTACTTACTGTTACTTTGTTCAGCTCAATATTTATATCCTTTACAAGGTTCAGGAGGTAACTATTCCGGTTCTTATACACATTTATCACATTTTCTAAGTGTACTATTTCTGTGTTAATTTCTTCTATTTTCTTGTTACTCTTCATAATATTCCTAAAATGAACAAATTTATCTCATGTATGTATTATACATAAACATGAAAATAGACGAAATCTGTTTTTATGAGCTGTAACACTCTGCTCCAAGTAACAAACAGTTTAATGTTCTAATCACAGCACATTAACCAAAATTAAGCAAACTTTTGTACAATCCATTAAAATGTTTCCCTCCTTTTGAAAGATTCTTCATGTAAAGCACTGCAGATAATAATTCCAGGATAACTCAAAGCCTCTCTCATTCATACTCAGAAAAAGAGCATTGGGGCATAGACAGTAATTCTGCATTGTTGCCCTGGGTGTTTGCTTCTACCTTTCTCTGACCTATTATGAAGTATCAAGTGAGTATCTGTTATATGAAGCTGACTGTAAAAAGTCTAGTTTTGTGCTTGAGTTGTTATGGTTGAAGGGAAGGTAGAGGTGAAACCTAGAGGCAGCACTTAGCGTAACATCCCCATGTGACACATAAATTACATGCCCTCACTCCATGCGGCAGTGCAGGGAGGTTTCAAATTTAGCCCAAGGCATTTAGATAAAGTCTTGTGATCAGGAATTGTATGCCACCATCTCTCTTCCACTTGCCAGCCAAATACTAGGAACAAAAATTTCTTCCAACACTGGAATTTGAACCAGCTACCTCCAAGTTGAATACTATGATACAGGAAGGTGTTATCGATCTCATCTCAGCTAGGAAGGCAGGTATGTAATAACTAAAGATTCATCATTATCAGCTGATGTAAATAAAATGAAGTAGTCTCATCAGTAGTCACAGCTTATTTTCCACAGTCTCTTTTTAAAGTAACTTATAACTGTAATTTTTCAAATAAGAATTGGCTGATAGACTTTTTTCCAATGATACTCAAGAATAGGTTCACCAGCACCTTTACACAGGAATTTTGAATTGAATATGGTTAAAATGCTTAAAATTGCATTTCAAATGATAAAATATGAAACAGAAATCTGATCACATCTGCTGCACTCTCATTTATTTTCACTCACACTTTGTCATAGAAGCATAAAATATGTAATACTCAGTCAAGAGTAATTTTGTAACATTCATTGTTAAAATGATCTCCCTGAAAGGAAGTTACGTATCACAACTGTATAATTTTTCAGGAAGTAAAAATAATTGTTGTTTTCTGTGGTACTACTTATTTATACATTTTATTATGTATGATCAAGAGATACAGTATGTATTATAGAACAGCAATGTGTGTTTTGCATATTTTACAATATTTAGAAATTTATATTAATTTTTACACATCTTTCTGTGTAAGAACATTGCATATCCTGTAAAAGTACAGTATATATAAAAAAATATTAATTTTCTATTACAGTGGCAAAAATAATCAAAAGTACTAACATAACATATAATCCAACATACAGAAATAGTACTTACCTACTTACTTGGTTGCCCACACAAACTGTTGTCAGATTATGAATAGGTATTTATTTATTTATTTAACTTACAATCAAAAAGTAACTAGTTATATACAGGACAAGAAACAAAAACGTAGAGAAAAACTTTAACACAGGAAAAATAAACTGAACTGTTCAGTCAAAAGGTAAGTTCACATAAAATTCCTTATTTTGTACATCAAGAAATTGACACACATACAGCAAGACCACCATCCCAGCAGACAGATCAAGAAGCTGTTTATTCAACAAAGGATGTACCCACCACACGAGTTCAAAATTCGCTTAGTTCTAATGTAATACACCCGTAACTGCACAGAACACTGTTCTGACACTTGTATTGAGGAGATTACACAGGCATAGGGTTGTTAATTTTAGGCTGATTTTTTCTTTTATTTTTAACAGAGAATGGCGTATGAAAGATCAATTGAGATTATGACTGAGCTCCAGACACACTGCATTTGGATCATCTGCCCTGATGTTCAACCACACAACTAGTAATTTTCAAGTTAGAGTCAGATATTATAATTACTTCAAGAACATTGACAGCAACAAAAACATTTTGGCCCATTTCCTTTGTAATGAAAGGTGCACTTAAACAAGCTTACGATATTTCATACTTCCATTCATAGATAATCATGACATCCATTAATGCAAAATTATGGTCCCAAGACAGAAAGCTATCCCCAGAAACAACAAACATAAGATGTACTGCTCTAAAATATCCTATCAAAACAAGGAAGTTTTACAAAAGTATCATTGTCTAGTTGTTTTTGTGCCCAAACCAGTGGCCTCAGCTACAAATAGCTCAACTTGTAAACAGAAAAAAGACATTTGTTGATACAATAGCATGTCTCATGTGAGGTACCACTGTATTCCAGTGAAAATTCAACTTTGTTAAAAAATATGTTATACATCCTCCTTTGAGGGAGGTCTTCAAATACACATACTATGACCATAAAGTAGTTAAAATAATGTAATAGAGAACTGCAAGTGGTTGATATCTGGGAAAAATGTAGGACGAGCCAGTCGTCTGGATAACACACTAAAATCTTTTACATAATAGACTGTGTAGGACGTGAGATGCTACACAGAATCTTAAAATCTGTGTCAAATTGTTTTCACTGTTTCCTGAAGTAGATGAAAGATCAGTTGGTAAGCCTGTACCAACTGTCAAATGCTGAAGAGCCAAAGAAACTTTTACACTTGCCCTGCCTAACATCATGTAGTGCCCCCATGAGCACACAGAAGTGCCACAACATGACATGGCATGGACTCAACTAATGTCTGAAGTAGTGCTGGAGGGAACTGACACCATGAATCCTGCAGGGCTGTCAATAAATGTGTAAGAATATGAGGGGGTGCAGATCTCTTCTGAACAGCATGTTGCAAGGTACCTCAGATATGCTCAATAATGTTCATCATTGAGGAGTTTGGTGGCCAGCAGAAGTGTTTAAACTCAGGAGAACGTTCCTGGAACCACTCTGTATGTGTGGGGTGTTGCATTGTCCTGCTGCAATTGACCAAGTCCATCAGAATGCACAATGGACATGAATGGAAGCAGGTGACCAGACAGGATGCTTACATACATGTCACTTGTCAGAGTCATATCTAGATATATCTAGATGTATCAAGGGTCCGATATCACTCCATCTGCACATGTCCCACTCCATTACGGAGCCTGCACCAGCTTGAATAGTTCCCTGTTGACATGCAGGTTCCATGGATTCATGAGGTTGTCCCTATACCTGTACATGTCCACCTGCTGGGTACAATTTGAAATGAGACTTGTCTGACTACACAACATGTCTCCACTCATGAACAGTCTAAAAGTCAGTGCTGACTGGCCCAGATGAGGTGTAAAGCCTTGTGTCATGCAGTCATCAGGGTACACAAGTGGGCCTACAGTTCCAAAATCTAATATTGATGATGTTTCGTTGAATGGTTCTCACACTGACACTTGGTGATGGCCCAGCATTGAAATCTGCAGCAGTTTTCAGAATGATTGTACTTCTGTCATGTTGAATAATTCTCTTCACTCATTGTTGGTCCCATTCTTGCAGCATCTTTTACCAGCTGCAGCACTGTCCAAGAGTTGCTGTTTTACTGGATTCCTGATATTCATGGTCCACCTGTGAAGAGGTCATATGAGAAATTCCCCATTTCATCACTATCTTGGAGATGCTGTGTCCCAATCGTTCATGCGTCAACTGTAACACCACATTCAAACTCTCTTAAATAGGTAACACAGAAAGATGTCAAGTTCTACGAGAGGCCAGGATTGAAACAAATCTTCAGTTTAGGAAAGAAATTAAACAGCAGAATTCTAGCACATTGGATCACCAATCACAGCTGTCAATTATAAAGTTTCACCAATCACCAGAAATTTTATCTCCACCAAGGTGTATCTCAGTCCTAGGTAATTGCATTGATGAATTAAAGTCACCCAACCCAGTTGACATAATCTGCCTCTCTGAACACCATGTGACCACTGGTATAGGAACTAGGCCTAAGCACAATGATAAAGTCAGACAGGAGAGTACCGCAAATGTTAGAATAAGGAAAGGTTATCATAAAAGTATAATTAAAAATAATGTAAGTATATTTCATAAAAATATTGGGAGTTTAAAGAATAAAATAGATGAGCTTCTGGTTTGTTTAAAAGATTTAGAAGCTGAGGATGAAATAGATACACTATGCCTGTCTGAGCATCATGTTGTTACTGATATGGATAAGGTGAATGTAAGTGGATATAAGCTCTCTGCACATGTAATGACAGAAAATATGGAGAAAGGAGGAGTTGCCATATATGTCAAAAGTTATCATTGTGCAAAAAGTATAGAAACAAAAAAGTTATGCGTAGAGAAATATATAGAAGCATGTGCCTGTGAGCTTAAATTAAATAAAGGCACATTAATAATTGTAACTACATATAGGTCCCCATCAGCAAATTTTCATCTATTTCTGGAAAATTTGGACTCCTTCTTGTGCTATCTGTCAGACAGGGAGAAGCAAATTATTATTTGTGGGGACTTCAATGTAGATTCTCTGAAAGAGGGTAATAGGAAAAATGACCTTGAAGTATAACTCGGTTCTTTCAATTTGACACCTGTTATTGATTTTCCTGCTCGGGTGGTAAAGGATAGCAGCTCACTGATAGATAACTTCTTTATAGACAAAGATAAGTTTAACCAGAAAAATGCTCAGCCTGTTGAGAATGGTCTTTCTGATCATGGTGCACAGCTAGTTACAATATATGACATAGCTCCATTCAGCAATACTAAACAGTCCTCCAAAGTGGTACGTTCAGTCAACGATTTAACAATTGCAAATTTTAGGGAAAGCCTACAGCAGTTAGACTGGGATGAGGTGTGCCGTGAACCTGATGCCAATTTAAAATATAATTTATTTCATGACATTTTTGTAAATGCATTTGAAAACTGCTTCCCCAAGAAAATAGTTAAATATACTTGTAAGAAACCTTGTAACAAACCATGGCTTACTAAGGGTATAAAAATATCTTGCAACCGGAAAAGGGAAATGTATCTGACAGCAAGGCAGAGTAGTGACCCAGAAACTATCAAACATTATAAAAACTACTGTGTTATATTAAGAAAAGTTATTAAAAAATTCAGAAGTGTGTATATCATGACTGAAATCAGCAACTCTGATAATAAAATTAAAACAATTTGGAATATTATTAAAAGAGAAACAGGTCAACCAAGAGCACAGGAAGACAGTATTACCATCAAATTGAATGAAAACTTTACGAACCAAAAGTCAGAAGTTGAAAATATTTTTAATAATCATTTTCTAAATGTGTTCATTAGAAGATGCTAGGCTGTTAATGGAATTTGCAATTTGATACAATTGAAATCTCACCCACTTCTCCCTCTGAAATTAGGAAAATAATAAACTTGCTTAAAAGCAAAAACTCGCATGGAATTGATGGCATTTCCAGCAAAATACTAAAAGCTTGTTCTCAACAGATAAGTAAGATTCTCAGTCACCTGTGTAATAGCTCTCTGGAACAGGGCATTTTCCCTGATAGACTGAAATATGCTATTGTTATACCTTTGCATAAAATGGGGGATAGATCTGACATCAGCAATTACCGTCCAATCTCCCTTATAACAGCTTTATCCAGAATTTTTGAGAAAGTAATGTATTCAAGAGTATTTTCACATATCTGTACAAATGAAGTACTAACAAAATGTCAGTTTGGTTTCCAGAAAGGTTTTTCAATGGAAAATGCCATATATGCTTTCACCAATCAAATTTTGAATGATCTGAATAACCAAACACCACCCATTGGGATTTTTTGTGATCTCTCAAAGGCTTTTGATTGTGTAAATCATGAAATTCTGCTAGACAAGCTCAAATATTGTGGCATAAATGGGACAGTGCACAAATGGTTCAATTCGTACCTAACTGGACGAGTGCAGAAAGTTGAAATAAGCAATTCTCATAATATGCAAAGATCAGCACATTCGTCAAACTGGGGAACTATCAAGAATGGGGTTCCTCATGGGTCAGTCTTGGGTCCTTTGTTGTTCTTAATATATATTAATGACTTGCCATTCTATATTCATGAAGAGGCAAAGTTAGTTCTCTTTGTTGATGATACAAGTATAGTAATCACACAAACCTAACCAAACCTAAAAAAATGTGTCCTTCTAACTCCAGTAATCACAGGTATTTTGCCTTGTGTGCACGTGGCCCCCCTTACATTTTCTGCAAGATCAACTAATCTATCCTTCTTCCTCCCATTCAGGTGCAGGTCATGACTAGTGTAGCCGGCCGAAGTGGCCGTGCGGTTCTAGGCGCTGCAGTCTGGAACCGCGAGACCATTACGGTCGCAGGTTCGAATCCGGTCTCGGGCATGGATGTGTGTGATGTCCTTAGGTTAGTTAGGTTTAAGTAGTTCTAAGTTCTAGGGGACCAATGACCTGAGAAGTTGAGTCCCATAGTGCTCAGAGCCATTTGAACCATTTTTTTGACTAGTGTAACCCCACCTCCCAATTGCAGCAACAGGCACAGCACAGATATGAGATTTAGTTTCTGCCAACAGTAAGCTGCCACTGTGAGACTTGGGCTCCATCACTGATGAGCCATCTTCTGGTAATGATTCCACATTTGTAGATTCTATGCCTCCTACCTGTTGAGTCACCGGGACTTCTACCTCTGAGTGCAGCAGTTCATGTCTGGGGTGGTGCGACCACCGTACTGCCTGTGCTTCTGCAGGCAGACTGGCACTGTACATCACCACTCAACAGAGGCTGGCACCACCACTGTTGAGGGTCTGTCTTCCACTACAAGAACCATGACAGCCTACCACATCTCCAGATGCAGCCTGCAGTGAATTGCAGAGTAGTGCCAGATCAGTGCATGTGCTGCCACAGGCATTTTGCATCAGCAATCCTTGTCCACCACTGATGGTAGGTCTACCATTGGTCACTTGCTACCTCAGTGAGAGCTGGCCTCACTGTCATCAGCGTAGTACAGAATGGCATTATAAGGACTGTGACTTGTTTGCTAATAAAATGTATTATTGTTAATGCTATTTTCATGAGCCAGCCCTGTTCAACATCCTGATGTCGTACCAACACCTCATCTTACCCTGTTCCTGTAGAGGTGAACCATCACTAGCATCTGCATTTTGGTGACAGGTACTGGATCAGAACTGGTGACAATTGTCAGCTACAAGGAGGAAGCAGTTTCCTACATCTCTAGAGTTTGATCAGCCACAGGATCAATGTTTGCAGCTAGACTAGAAACAGTGTCTCCAGTTAAAGCTCACAGTGCCAGTATGTAGTGAGGTGAGTGCAATGCCTTTTTGTGTGTGGGGTTCATTTTCCTCAATTGAAAGGGATATGGCAAGTCAATGGGTCCTTTGCCAGAGGTTAAATTGTCTTTGTAGGTTCAGTATGTCAGGTAAAAGCAGACTGTGCTATGTGGATGTATAAATATAACTGTTAGTTTTTTCCAGTTTATGCGGTAATATGCTTTATCACATGGATGGGTAAGTCACTTATTTCAATATGGTAATATGCTTTATTATGGGGATGGATATGTCACTTATTGTGTAGAGGCATATAAGGTGTTAGCCACGAGTAGCAATTTAGGAAGTGAAGCCAATTTTTGTCAAAATGTATTATGAGAATGTTTTAATTAAGTGTCCTTTTTGTAGTTAGGTTTTGTTTGCTGTATTGTTGTACTTATTGAATAGAGTTTCTATGACACCAGGGTCTGAGAATTGAAAGAAATGTATATTAGTCTGTACCATTTGGAAAGGGTGATGTATTTCTCATTATGCAAGGAATATTCTGTAAGCATTTAAAGTGGTTCTAGGGTAGTGGTATGTTTAACCTTGTGTATGAAGTGCGCTAACTGCAAAAAACATTGTTGTGCACTGTTCCAGTGTTGTTTTACAATAGCAAGCCTCTACCTTTTCCTGCATTATTGTTTCAGCTAGGACAATGAAAAGTTGTGTTGTTATAGGTTCACATGAGCTACAGTAATTTAAAATAAACTGCGAGTGTGTCACCTTAGTGTACAAAGTATCCATGCACCTGGCCTTGTACATAATTTTTCCCTTACTTTTATTTTGTTCCTTTTTAATCAAATCAAAAGATAACACACAACAAGCGGGTGTATCACTGTGCAGGGTGAGATCAAAGCTGACCAACAACAAGCTTGACTGGTTACTCAACAAGGGTCCAGAGTTCCACTCTGTACCAGACAACGAAAACTATTTATCACATGAAGTGACCACGATTCAGATTCTGATCAAGTCCATGATTCAGATGATGACTGAAGAGTCACTCTCCACTGACGACCTTTTTATTGGGAGGGACAAAATGTGTAAATGGAATAAAATATGTTCCAATGTGACCTCGAAAATAAAAAGAAAGAATATTGTGAAAATATTCCCTGTGCCTACACGTGTTGCCAGTAGGTTCACAAGTCAAGCAGAGGCTTTATGAACAATACTTAGCCTGGAAATGATTGATGCAATTGTAAAATACATGAACATATACATTCAATCTAAGAAAGAATGTGTACAATATTCCAGATAAAGGGACACTAAGGAAACTACAAGGTGTGAAATAATGGCATTGTTGGGATTGCTGTCTCTCATCTGGACTAAGAAAGACAATAACACAAATGTCTATGAACTGTGGACAGCAGATGGTACTCGTATGGAGATTACGAGAGCTGTGGTGAGCTACAGAAGATTTCTGTTCCTTTTATGATGTATCCATTTTGACAACAAGAGTACAAGACAAGAAAGAAGAATAACTGATAAATTTGCTCCAGTAAGGCAAATATTGGATGCCTTTGTGGTAACTGCAAGAATGCTTATAGTGTAGGAAAATTTGTGACAGTAGATGAAAAGTTGCAAGCTTTGCAGGGTTGCTGTTCTTTTGTTCAGTACATCCCAAACAAACCAGCAAAGTATGGGATAAAGTTTTTTTTTCTTTTTAGCACATGCTAAAACATTCTTCAGTAGTAATATTTAAGTATATTGTGAAGAACAATGTAAAGGATTATACAATGTTCCTAATTCTCCCTGTGAAGGAAGGCTAGTTACTCACACTGAAGGCTCAGGAAGAAACATTACAATGGATAATTGGTACACTAGCTATTCCTTAGCCAACTTCTTGTTGAAAAAGCAACTAACATGCACCAGCACATTGTTTTTTCTCAAACATGATATCCCACAAGAATTTTTACCTGGGAAATGTAGGGCTATCCACTCCCCTTTATTTGGTTTTTAGAATAATATGAAGGCAGTTATATTACTTTCAACTATGCATGATTTTGAAACCATTGCTGAAGTTACAGGTAAACCAGAGTTTTGGATTACAATATAACAAATGGAGAAATCGACACAGTTGATCAAATGCGAGGGCTGTAATGGATATATCAGGAATCAATGCTCAAATATTTTTTCATGCAAATGAGGCAAATCCAAAAATGAAGAAAAGAATTTTCTTGAAAGATTTAGCACTGTCTCTAATGAAGATTCAACTAGTGGAAAGAGCTAATATTCCTTCACTTCCTGCTGACATTGCAACTTTCCTCGTGGAATACAAAGATCAACATGTTGAAAGAACTGATAAGCCTACCACCAAGAAAAAGAAGTCAGTGTCTGACATGTGGATGAGAAAGAAACACATCTACTACAGTAGAGGGTAGCTCATGCCATAGCTTTGTTTGTAAAAAATGTAAAAACAGTGAGTACATGTGAGAAGTGTAAGGAATTTCCTGAAAATGCACAAGACAATTAAAGGTTTGGATGGAAGGATCTGTGTGACAACTGATACTTCTTCAATACATAAAACCTTTGTCCTTTTATATTGCAATGAAAGAGTGTTTGCATTCAGTATGTGCTTAAAAAAGTGTTTGAATAGATTGATATGTCAGCTGTGGCAATAGGATGATATGAATATTTCTTATTCATTTAATCAAATAGTAAATGAGCAATGTCATACACATTTCTTGTATTGTTGTTTAAATAAACTAAAATGAAACTGTGATTTAGCTCATACATGTTTCCCTTGGTAGCATACTGATAGCTTTTGACTACATGTGTATAATGTGTGCTGCGTGCCTGCTTGTGTTATGAAAATTGGCGTGCCTGCTCAAGGGTTAAGTGTCTTTCTTGTTGCTCTGTTTGTCTTGTTTTGTTATTCATGTAACAGGTAAAGAGTTATATATGTAATTTACAATGCTACAGGGGACTATCTTGTGTGAAATGTCATGGATTTTGACAGCTGAAGCAGCTCAATTGCAGGCAGACAGTGTGTGTATGTTTAAGGAAAGTGGAAGAGAGCTTCTCACTGAAGAGTAACTCAAAGAGTATGCAGAGAAGAAAAAGAAATGGGGGTTATGGATGGATGACTAAATATAGGCCTCAAAGTAACAAATGTGAGGATTTTGGGGGAATTAAGAATAAAGATGAAAGTAGAAAGTAAGGAGAAAGAAGTTGGTAGCATAAGTTTAGCTGAGGCACTGAGCTGTAATTGTGTAGAAATTAAGGAAAGCAATAATGAATCATCAGATATGAGGTATTGTGGAAATGTGGAATCTGAAGCAACTAGGAGTACCACACAGAGTAAGTGTGGCTCAACTAAAGTAAATAAATGCAACATGGGTGATTTTAATTGCAGTAGTATCTATCCCACTGGGTGATAATGGGTGTTGCTTAGAAGCCATAGAGCCTGGGCAAGACCTACTGGCAAATTTATATGATGATAATTTTTGTGTTGTGCAGCATAGAACCATATACAGTAATTTTGTTGTAGATATTGTGGAGGATGCACAGGAGGTTATTGTTGAGGTTAACTGAATTGTAAGTAATGAAATAGTATACACACACATTATGTCCAAAGGATGCAGATTTGTTACCATCTGGACTTGTGTTATCTCCTCAGAAGCAGGAAGGAGATAGGAGATGGAGGAGGGAATGGGGTTTTAAGAGAAATGTTCAGGTTGACGTGGTATAATACTTTGAGAAAGGTGTGCCTGAGGATCAGAATGTTACCACAGTGCAAGCACCAGGTCACAGTCATGCAGGGTTGCAGACAGTGCAGCCTGCTCACACAGATGGCGAGCTGTTTACTAGTTAGCCATAAGTTCATTGTGCAAAATGAATGTGATCTATGTGAAAGATACAGCACAAGCATCACACCAAACTGACCACCTGTGACACATGATGGAAACTGAGGGAACATTTTTCCAGTCATGTGACGCTGCCTCCAGTTCTTCTACCTTAAGGGACAAGTCATGTAAACAATGGGCAGACTCACTAAGGCTCCATACATAGAATGTAGTGCCACAAGGCACCAGGAAGTTGCACCAGTGAGTGGGGGTACAAGGGAGTCTAGTGCTGTGAGAAGAATTCAGTTCATGATTAGCACTACAGTGAGGGAAATAAATAGAACTACCTATCAGCGTATTGTGTGTGATAGTAACACATGTTTTATGTATGAGCATGATTGTAGGGGACTGTTTCTTAGGAAAACATAAAGGAGACTTTGGCACAGAGATGTAGTTGCAAATCATGTGCCAAAGTGAGTAAAGAAACCATCGGCCAGACCAACAGAAATGTTGTACATAAGAGATTAATGGAATCAGACCATATACTGTTAAGAATGATTTGTTACGGATAATTTGTTAAGAGGGGCAAAGCTATCAGCAGACTGAGTTACTTGCCAAGCACAGGATATGATCAAGTGAGAATTTCTAATACTGAAAGATCTATCCAGTGCTGCATTAATTCGGACAAAATTCATTGTAATTAATGGTAGGAATGTGTGTATCTATGATTAAAGATAATTAATAAATAATGTTGCTGAATCTTTTCTTTTACTAATGAACACCTATTAGATTAGTGACACTATGATTTAAATGATTTTTTGTGTAGTAACGATGAAAGATGTGTGCACGTATGACATTTTAAGGAGTAGCAAGTGGTTATGTGGATTAGTAGAACACTTGTATTCAGTTTTTTGTGATGTTAGGAACATATTAAGCCAATTTACTGTTGAATGAATGACAAGGGATACCCAATGAAATAGAAGAGTTTGGTAACATTAGTATGGTAGTAGATAAGAAGCCTCTTAAAGAGATTTCAGACCAGGTACAAATGGAAGCCAGCAGGCTAATACAGGGTTGACAATACCTGTGGTAGAGACTGAAAAAATTGAAAAGAAAATGTATCCCATACCACTGTCAGTATTGGCTTATATTCTGAGTTTCCAATAGTTACCTGGAGCTAATATCCAGTCCCTGAATTTACCAGAGGAGGGAGATATTGTAATGCCATCACTATTTTTTGGTGCTACTAAGTAATAATAGCACTGCCACAGCAGTTGCAAATACTAGGCACAGAGAGGACCAAAATTTTCCAGCATAAAGCCAAGCGCCGGCACACTGGTCAGGAACATTAGAGCAGAGAACACTGTGAAGACGATGACAGCCAATTGCACATGGACTGACCCCTCTCTAGGACTACAATGCGAAGGCAGCGCACTCTATGCAAGGAGAATGTAAGCGCTGCATTTTCTGTAATAAAACTCTTTAATACAATTTGCTTGAATTGTTGTCTAGCAATCTGAGAAAACAGGTTTCCTAGGCACCCAATCTTTGACAAGTAGGCAGGATACAACATTGGCGATGAGTCTTCCAATGAACCCAGAGCTGACAGCCACCACAGATTCTATGTTTCCTTTTTGTGGAATTTTCTGTTTTGCTGGCACCTTAATTGGCTTTTCTTTGCAGGGGTGTGTTTACTTACTATAACAGTACCTTTTATTTTTTGCTAATCAGTGTTTTCATGTGGGCATTGCGTAAATTTTCTTTGCTTTTTTACTTATTTTTCTTGCTTGGCTTGTCTGTTAATTGCATTTGTTTATCTAACAATGAACAACCGGCCTACCACACCCCTTGCTAAAGGGTGCCTCAGCTGCAAGTGTTCGATGCAACACAGCTAATGTAGATGCTTCAGTTTCAGAGCCAACAAATATCAATCCTGCTCAATGCAGTGCAGCAGATACTGGCTGGTGCTGCATGCCCAACAGAACGAACTACACCTACAGTGGCTCTGAGTGCCATACTACCTTTCTTCCAGTTTCAAGAACAAGACAAGGGATGGCTCAAGGGGTTGCAGCAGTTTGAAACCCATGTAATTGCTCACAACATAACAGGTACTGTGAAAGTTCTTTATTTTTTGCTCACAGTAGTAAGTGCAGTGTTCCACCTCGTCTATAAACTACTCCGTAATGCGGCTGTGAGTGAACTTTCATATGAACAGATTGTAGATTCACTAACTAACTATTGTGACCAACAAGTCAATGTGGTAGCAGCTAGGCACCAATTCTTTAATTTCAAGAAGTGGTCAGAACAAACTTATAGCAAGTGGGTAACAGATTTTCAGTGTATGATGAGGAAATGCAAATTCAAATGTGCTTGTGGTCCTTTATATTCAGATGTAATGTTGTGTGATGTAATTGTGTACAATGTAACTGACGTCAGACTTAGAGAACAGATTTTGAAACAATCTGATCCATCATACCAGTCCATAGTGCAACATCAGTACAATTCAGGTGCTATGTCAGTCAATAAGTTTGAGCAGCCAACAATTTGTCAGGTCAAGTTTCCCCTGGCTCATGACCAACCCATTGGGCACATGCATGCCACAAACAGTTCTCTATACAGGCAGCTTCACAGGTGAACAGAATTAAGTCATGCCCTTGGTGCTATTCATGGTACAAATGCTAAGACTGCCCATCCAGACAAGCATAGTGTTAAGCTTGTGACAAGGAACGACATGTACAATCCATATGTTTGCATCAGAACAAACATACATATGAATTCTGTCCACTCACAAAAATCTAGTCACAAGGCCAATGTAATTAATGCAGTGTATTCAAAGCCTGCCTCAGGCATTAACAAAACTAGCAAGTGAACAGTTTCTTCAGTGCTACGTCAATCGAACAAACTTTTGGTTCATTTGTATATTAGTGGAAAATGTGTGAAATATCAGTTGGATATGGATGCCTCTGTTACATTGATGATTCATACACATATGAACTGTTAGGCTCCCCACATCTGTCTAAATCTAGCACACACAAGCCATTCCCGTATTGGGAAAATGTGCTTTGGCTGCCATGTATCACTTGCATACGCAAACTGTAACTTTCATTGTGCTCTAATCATGTGATTGTAAGAACATATTTGGCCTTGATTCATTTGATTTGTTTGGTTTCCATATTCAGGACCATGTGTTGTCAGTGTCTGCATTCAATGCAAAAGGCAGTGTAGCTAGATTTCGAAAAGAATGCCCTGAACTTTTTTCTTAAGAGTTAGGGCAGGCTAACAATTTTGTTGCACATATTACTGTGAAAGACAATGCTCACCCAAAATTTTGTCAGGCCAGAACTCTTCCCATTGCATTACAGGACAAAGTCACTACTGAACTTAAAGAAATGCAAGTTAGCAGAGCTATTCCACCCATACAAACTAGTCAGTGGGCAAGTCCACTGGCTTTGCTCCCCAAACCTTCAGGTCGCATTCGCCTCTGTATTGACTAAGTCTACAGTCAACCCACAACCTGTGACAGATACTTATCCATTGCCATGTCCAGAGGATCTCATTGCCAGATTAGGCACTGCCTGCTACTTTTCTAAAACTGATTTGTGCAACACATATCTCCAATTCCCACTAGATGAAGAATCTCAAAAAGTTTGTGTTGTACTCACTCATTTGGGGTTCTTTAAATATTTGTGTCTGTCTTTTGGCAGTACTTCTGCACCTAACATTTTCCAACAGCATTTAGAACAGCTGACTGCTCAAGTACCGAACTGTACAAACAATTTGGACGATATTGTCATAGCGGGTTGTACACCTGAAGAACACACTGCAAAACTGTGTGCTTTGTTTCATGTCGTATCTGATGCAGGACTAAAGTGTACACGGAACAATTGTAATTTTTTTAAACAAAAGTTGCAGTATCTTGGTCATGTCAAACAGTCAAGGTGTATATCCCCTTAAGCCACATTTGTTAGCCAGCCGTGATATGCCAGTCCTCACAATATAACAGAATTGTAGTCAGTCTTAGGGAAAATTAACTATTATATTCAGTTCATACCATATGCTGCACACATTGCAGCTCAATTGCATTGCTTGTGTTGAGAGAATGTCCCCTTTGTTTGGACAGATGAGTGCCAAGAAGTTTTTCAACGACTTAAAGCTGCATTGCTAAGTTAACAATGCTTGGTTCACTTTGATCCTGACAAGCCAGTTGTTTTGCAAGTTTATGTTTCTTCCTATGGAACCAGTGCAGTGCATTCACACGGATTTGATGATGAAGACAGGCCTATTGCTTTCACGCTAAAGTGTTGTGCAAAGCTCAGTGTAACTATTCACAAATAGAGAAAAAAGCATTGGGTATTGTATATGGTGTATAGTGTTACCAAATTCCACCACTATTTGTATGGAAAAAATTCTACTTAGTAACGGATCACAAGCCATTGCAATGCTTGTTTCATCCGATGAAGCTAGCTCTCTCGAACTGCCCAAAAATTGCAAATATGGGCTTTGTTGTTGTCTTAGTATCTGTATGAGATTTTGTATCGTCTGACAGCTCAACATGGTAATGCGGACACACTTTCACATCTTCCAATTGGTCCTGATACAGACTGACACTACTTCTGCGTCTTGTTGTCACATCAATGCTCAGGATTCTCAATTGTTTCAGTACTTTCCTCTGAACAATGGTGCACAGACCACGGAAACTGATTGGAAAATTTTGCTAAACTACATTTGCACATCTTGGCCTCAATCTTTGCATAGCATAAAGAATTCTGTAGTGTGCTGATACTTTGCATATCAGAATAGCCTAACTAAACAGAAAGGTGGACAGTCATATGAGTTGATCCTCAAAGCTTTGCAAAAAGATGTGTTATAGTTACTTCACCAGGGACACTGGGGGATTGTTCGTACAAAACAGTTAGCGCGTCAGCACAGTACTTGTCAGGATTGTGTTGTTGTTGTTGTTGTTGTTGTGGTCTTCAGTCCTGAGACTAGTTTGATGCAGCTCTCCATGCTATCCTATCCTGTGCAAGCTGCTTCATCTCCTAGTACTTACTGCATCCTACATCCTTCTGAATCTGCTTGGTGTATTCATCTCTTGGTCTCCCTCTATGATTTTTACCCCCCACGCTGCCCTCCAATGCTAAGTTTGTGATCCCTTGATGCCTCAGAACATGTCCTACCAACTGGTCCCTTCTTCTTGTCAAATTGTGCCACAAACTCCTCTTCTCCTCAATTCTATTCAATACATCCTCATTAGTTATGTGATCTACCCACCTAATCTTCAGCATTCTTCTGTAGCACCACATTTCGAAAGCTTCTATTCTCTTCTTGTCCCAATTATTTATTGTCCACGTTTCACTTCCATACATGGCTACACTTCACACAAATACTTTCAGAAACGACTTCCTGACAATTAAATCTATACTCGATGTTAACAAATTTCTCTTCTTCAGAAATGTTTTCCATGCCATTGCCAGTCTACATTTCGTATCTTCTCTACTTCGACCATCATCAGTTATTTTGCTCCCCAAATAGCAAAACTCCTTTACTTCTTTAAGTGTCTCATTTCCTTATCTAATTCCCTCAGCATCACCCCACTTAATTCGACTACATTCCATTATCCTCATTTTGCTTTTCTTGATGTTCATCTTATATCCTCCTTTCAAGACACTATCCATTCCGTTCAACTGCTCTTCCAAGTCCTTTGCATCTCTGACAGATTTACAATATTCTTCTTGAAGTCTGAGGGAATTTCGCCTGTCTCATACATCTTGCTCACCAGATCGTAGAGTTTTGTCAGGATGGCTCTCCCAAGGCCGTCAGTATTCTAATGCAATGTTGTCTACGCCCGGGGCCTTGTTTCGACTCAGGTCTTTCAGTGCTCTGTCAAACTCTTCATGCAGTATCTTATCTCCCATTTCATCTTCATCTACATACTCTTACATTTCCATATTATTGTCCTCAAGTACATTGCCCTTATATAGACCCTCTATATACTCCTTCCACCTTTCTGCCTTCACTTCTTTGCTTAGAAATGGGTTTCCATCTGAGCTCTTGATATTCATAGAAGTGGTTCACTTTTCTCCAAAGGTCTCTTTAATTTTCCTGTAAGCAGTATCTATCTTACCCCTAGTGAGATAAGCCTCTATATCCTTACATTTATCCTCTAGCCATCCCTGCTTAGCCATTTTGCACTTCCTGTCGATCTCATTTTTGAGATGTTCATATTCCTTTTTGCCTGCTTCATTTACTGCATTTTTATATTTTCTCCTTTCATCAATTAAATTCAATATTTCTTCTGTTACTCAAGGATTTCTACCAGCCCTCATCTTTTTACCTACTTGATCCTCTGCTGCCTTCACTACTTCATCCCTCAGAGCTACCGATTCTTCTTCTACTATATTTATTTCCCCCATTCCTGTCAATTGTTCCCTTATGCTCTCCCTGAAGCTCTCTACAAGCTCTGGTTCTTTCCGTTTATCCAGGTCCCATCTCCTTCAATTCCCACCTTTTTGCAGTTTCTTTAGTTTTAATCTACAATTCATAACCAATAGATTGTGGTCAGAGTCCACATCTGCCCCTGGAAATGCCTTACAATTTAAAACCTGGTTCCTAAATCTCTGTCCTACCATTATACACGACTGGCCATTAAAATTGCTACACCAAGAAGAAATGCAGATGATAAACGGATATTCATTGGACAAATATATTATACTAGAACTGACATGTGATTACATTTTCACGCAATTTGGGTGTATAGATCCTAAGAAATCAGTACCCAGAACAACCACCTCTGGCCGTAATAACGGCCTTGATATGCCTGGGCATAGAGTCAAACAGAGCTTGGATGGCATATACAGGTACAGCTCCCCATACAGCTTCAACACGATACCACAGTTCATCAAGTGTAGTGACTGGCATATTGTGACGAGCCAGCTGCTCGGCCACCAATGACCAGATGTTTTCTATTGGTGAGATATCTGGAGAATGTGCTGGCCAGGGCAGCAGTCGGACATTTTCTGTATCCAGAAAGGCCTGTACAGGACCTGAAATGTGCGGTCGTGCATTATCCTGCAGAAATGTAGGGTTTTGCAGGGATCGAATGAAGGGTAGAGCCACGGGTCATAACACATCTGAAATTTAATGTCCACTGTTCAAAGTGCCATCGATGCGAACAAGAGGTGCCCGAGTCGTGTAACCAATGGCACCCCATACCATCACACTGTGTAGTATGGCAGTATGACAGTGACGAATACACGCTTCCAACGTGCATTCACCATGGTGTCGCCAAACATGGATGTGAACATCATGATGCTGTAAACAGAACCTGGATTCATCCGAAAAATTGACATTTTGCCATTCGTGCACCCAGGTTTGTCGTTCAGTACACCATCGCAGGCGCTCCTGTCTGTGATGCAGCGCCAAGGGTAACTGCAGCCATGGTCTCTGAGCTGATAGTCCATGCTGCTGCAAATGTCGTTGAACTGTTCGTGCAGATGGTTGTTGTCTTGCAAACGTCCTCATCTGCTGACTCAGGGATCGAGACGTGGCTGCACGATCCGTTACAGCCATGCAGATAACACGCCTGTCGTCTCGACTGTTAGTGATACGAGGCCGTTGGGATCCAGCACGGCATTCCATATTATCCTCCCAAACCCACTGATTCCATATTCTGCTAACAGCTAACAGTCGTTGGATCTCAACCAACACGAGCAGCAATGTCGTGATACGACAAACTGCAATAGCAATGGGCTACAATCCGACCTTTATCAAAGTCGGAAATGTGATGGTACACATTTCTCCTCCTTACACGAGGTATCACAACAACATTTCACCAGGCAACACCAGTCAGCTGCTGTTCGTATATGAGAAATCGGTTGGAAACTTTTCTCATGTCAGCACTTTGTAGGTGTTGCTAGCGGCGCCAACCTTGTGTGAACGCTCTGAAAAGCCAATCATTTACATATCATATAGCATCTTCTTCCTGTCAGTTAAATTTCACTTCTGTAGCACGTCATCTCCGTGGTGTAGCAATTTTAATGGCCAGTAGTGTATAATCTATCTGATACCTTCTAGGACCTCCAGGATTCTTCCATGCATACAATCTTCTTTTATGATTCTTGAACCAAGTGTTAGCTATGATTAAGTTATGTTCTGTGCAAAATTCTACCAGATGGGTTCCTCTTTTATTTGTTACCCCCAATCCATATTCACCTACTATGTTTCCTTCTCTTCCTTTTCCTACTCTTGAATTCCAGTCACCCATGACTATTAAATTTTCGTCTCCCTTCACTACCTGAATAATTTCTTTTATCTCATCATACATTTCATCAATTTCTTCATCATCTGCAGAGCTAGTTGGCATATAAACTTGTACTACTGTAGTAGGCGTGGGCTTCATGTATATCTTGGCCACAATAATGCGTTCACTATGCTGTTTGTAGTAGCTTACCCACACTCCTATTTTCTTATTCATTATCAAACCTACTCTTGCATTAGCCCTATTTGATTTTGTATTTATAACCCTGTATTCACCTGACCAAAAGTCTTATTCCTCCTGCCACCAAACTTCACTAATTCCCATTGTCACATGTCAGGGTATGAACACTAGATGATGTGACAGTGTCATGCATGTGTGGCAAATCAGTCTGATCCACCAAAAAAATTCTCTGCTTGGCCTAAATAGCAATCACTACAGCAACATGCACACGTAGACTTTGCAGGGCCTTTTTAGAATACTCGTTGGTTGACTGTGGTAGACTCTTATAGCAAATTTCCTTTTGCTCTACCAATGAATTCAACAACATCACATAGCACAATTTAGGTGTTGTCCTCTATTTTTTGTCTCAACAGTTTGCCTGAAGTCATAGTGTCAGACAACAGACCTTAGTTAACATCAAATGAATTTGAAACATTCTTTGAACACAATGGCTAACTAGTGCACTGTTCCATCCACAGTGAAACGGTGAGGTGGAACTGTTCGTCAGAACATTCAAGCAGCAGATGGCCAAACTTTGCACAACACACACCAGGAATCAAGCATTGCAACTGTTTCTTGCCTCCTATTATTTGCATCCACAAGATGGACCATTGCCGGTGGAATTGATTCACAGCCACTGCCATCAGACACTGCTGCACTCTTCTCAGCATCCATCACCAAAGTAAGGCCACAAGTATCACTTTGCACCACATGATATTGTGTTTTATAGGGTTTTTAGTGGCAGCAGATGGTGAGATTAAGGCGAGGTCCTTCGTTGACTTGGCACATGCATGTATCTCATTTCAGGCGCAGATGGATTGCAGCACTAACATCACAATCAAATTCTCTACTGTCATGTGCACGGTGATCCTTCTGTGTCTCTTCCCCGAGATTCATTGGTATTGAGGACAGTGCAGCCACATCAGCCACCTGAGGGTGACATCACAACACTGTGGGATGACCCTACAGAGATGGAGCCTTCACCTCCTTTGCCTACTCTCGGTCCTACCGATGGAGCTGGATACACCCACACTGAACCAGCCGACACCTTCTACATCAGGTTATGGGCCTCAGGAGGTGGACACGTACACTTCTGGTCACTTTCCAGGGGACATTTCTGCCAGAGCAAAGGCCGGATGGCAGGGTATGACCAGAAGCCTGACATCCCCTGCAGCTACGGCTTCCAGTCCAGCACAGCATCCATGATCCTGCCTCCCCTCTCATTGTCAAGCTCCTTATATGACAACAGTCTGTCACATTGTGGAGGAGGAATGTTCCTGTGTAAAGTCAAGCACTGGCACACTTGTCGGGAGCATTAGAGCAGAGAAGGCTGTAAAGAAGGTATCAGCCAATTGCACGCAGACCAACCCCTCTCTAGAATGACAAAGAGATGGCTGTGAACTCTATGAAGAGAACATAAGCGCTGCACCTGACTTACCACAGCCAGTTGAAGGCTACCAGTTCTGCCAGTTCTACAGCAGCAAGTCCAAGAATAGTATCAAGACTAGTCATTTCACTACTTCTATGTAGCATAGTCTATCCTCAAGAGATTTCCTATTTTGTCTGTTGCCCTTTGCTTGTGACATATCATGTACTTCTCATAGTTAAGTATTGTCATTTATATTTTGTAATAAAACTCTAATTTGATTTGCTTGAATTGTCTAGTGATCCGAGAAAGCAAGTTTCCTAGGCACCTCATCTTCGACAAGTAGGCAGGATGCAACACGAAACACCATCACATCAGACACAGTAAATACCACCATTTGGTTTCTACATTTCAGCCCAAGGACCAGTGCTTGCAGCAGCAGCTAGCACATTGATGCACCTACTGGCAATCACCATATTTTGATATACATACTTGTAAGCAGTGCCTCAGCACAATATGTGTGCATTGAAGCTGTATAAATACCCAAGAATTTCAATAGAGGTACCCACAGTCTGGTATCACCTACGTGATAGGAGGTCCATGTCAAGCAATGGGGTGACATGGTATTGCAAGCTGCCACCATGACACTTTGGCTCCATCATCGTGGAGCCATGTTCCAGTACTATTTTTCCATACCTGTGGACTAGGAGATTTCCATCTGGTGGACCACTCGGGTTCACTTCAGCCACAGCTGGACTTCTGTCTTGGAGGGCAGCTACTCATGTCTAGCGTGGTGCTGCCACCCTACTTCCTGCACTTATGCAGGCAAACTGCTGCTGTATGCCACCACTCACAGAGGCCATCACCACTACTGGAGGGTTGTCTTCAACAGCAAGAATCAAGGAGGACTTCTGCATCCACAAGAGTACCCTGCCCTGAATTGCAAAGCTATGCCTGGCCAGTGCACTTGTAGCCACAGATGTCCCACATCAAGTCCTAGTCCACAACTGATGCTAAGCTGTGTCTCCATACTTATTATGAAGATGCTGGTAATTCATTACCAATGACTTTATATGCTGGAGGACACTTCCACCACAAACTGTTGTTCTACATACATGAGAATTCTTTTAAACTTGAGCCTCAGTTCTCCTACATGCTCCCCAGAGGGAAATGATTTCACTTCTCCTGTGATGTGACACAGCTGACTCTTTAACTTCCTTAGGATGGAAATCTTCCTACTTGTATCAGCTACCCTTCATACTTTAATAATCAATGTCGCTACAACATCTTTTGGTCACTATTACTGGTTTCAGTATGGACATCCTCAAAGAGGTCTGGTCTATCTGTTGCTATCAGAACTCGTATTTTTACATCATCGGTTGGCTCCCCAACTATCTGTCTTACGCAGTTTTCAGAGTAGGGATTTAGTAATGTTTTGCAGAATGTCTTTCCATGTCCACCTCTTACAAAATGGTATTTTTTCCAACTGATAGTTGGATGATTAAAAGCTCCTCCAGTGATGACACTGATTGGGAATAGTCATACCAGGGGAATGAGGTCTTCTCTGAAGTTTCTGGTTACATTTGGGGATGAGTCTGGTATTGATAGAAAGATTGAGTCACAAGTTTATGTCAATCCATTATCATGGCCACTGAGAGGAACTATCATGGCCACTGAGAGGAACACCTGTTGTGTCCAAGTGCAGTATTTGTGTACAGAATGTATCGTTTATTATACAGCTTTTCTGGGTATGGTGCTAGGTCATGTTGTAAAATAATGACTACTTGATCAAAGTTACAGTTACATTCTAATCAATCTAATGGTGCATTATGTTGTTCAGGGTTCATTACATATCATTATGATGGAATGAAATTATTATGACACAATTTTAAAGCCTAACACATCCTGGACCATGTGAGTGCTGTAGAAGACAGGCTGTGTTAGGATCCATCAGGGATCAATGTGGACCAAGAATGTAGAGAAGTCTACATCAGCAGACCAGTAGCTCTATACATTCAGGAGCACAAGTGTTACACTCAGCTTGGGCAGCACAACAAATCTGCAGTGGCTGAACACCAGAAAGATTGCAGCAAGAAAATAAAATTCAACAAAAACTGTGTTCTTGACAGTCAGGGTTGGTGAAACACAGAATCAGAGTGTTCACTGAAGTATTAAAATATCCTAACAATATGAACATAGAGGATGATGGTAGGCTTGCAGCATCCTGGCTGGCAGCCATCAGAGTTCAAAAGGCTGCACAAACAACTTGAGATGTGAGAATTCCAATGAACTACAGCCACTATATGACCCGTGTACCCACAAGAAGAAAACTACAGTGCACATCCCTACCACTCATGGCACATTATAAGCAGCAGATCCCCACTCCCTCCACAACAGGAAACCAATTACAATAAGTTTCCCTCTCATTCCATCACATGAGAGCAATAATATCAATGATGTTAAAGTTGTAACAATGTCAAGTTCTGTAGAGGAGTCATGACAAAATGTAATGGACTCTTGACAACAAAATGTAATGGATTCTTGACAGCAAAATACACCAATAGTCCCAGAAGAAGAGCATGGGAACTATATCAAACTGTCAGTTTTATCAAGTGATAGTTACTGTAGAATATGATGTGGTACCTTACCCAGATTATACTTGCATTAACTGACACTGGCCACAAAGGCCTATACAGTGGTATAGAGCATATAAAATTTGTAGTGAAATCTGACACTAGTGCAAGAATGTAGGGCAGGGGCAGAGTAGGGGTAAGATCAGTGGCACAAAATATCATTTTGCCCATGTAGAAAAATTTTGTGTAACTCACGCTGCCCTTTATACCAAATCTTGCCCAAATATTCCTATTAGCCTATCCTTTTGATATGAGGTTATATTGTCCCCTAAATTACAAAAGGTAGGACACAGTTCTTAATGGGGTATATGATTACCGTGAATGGCGTCCTTGTGGTAGATCATTCCATTGTCCATCCTGTGCAGTTGACAGTAAGTGGATGGCCACTAGCACATGTGTATGTGCTGCAATACACCTCCCTCATTCATCTCTGATGTGCTTGATGGGATTTAATGGGGAATGGGCAGGCTAGCCGATTCATTGGTTATCCTCACATTCCAAGAGTTCATCCACCTGCACTGTTCTAAGCAATTGCATAATGTTGCACTGCAGAATAATTTTATTGCATCTGTTTAAAGGTTTTAGAAGTTTTACCAAGTAATCTCAGAACAGAGAAGGTTAGCTGTACACCAGTGTGCCAATTGGAATGTTAACAAAGCAAATTGCCAATGTAATAGGGTGAAAGGTGAGCATTGCCACACAATCTCAGATAGAGGCAGAAAGGCTTGGCCCTTTTAATAACACTGCTTTTGGAGCTCAAAGACACATCACTCATGCTGACATTCTGCCTGTGTCACTAGAACCAAAGGGAATGAGAGTCTATTGGGTTTCAATGAAACTATGACAAGCTGATTGATGATGGCCAGCCTATAACCTGCTTCATGCCACAGCTGTGATCTGCCATTTCTGTCTACTGGATCTTTGTGGGTAAGAGCACTGGTGGGCGGCCAGCCCTCTTATACTGCAGGTAATCAAAGATGATCTAAAAACTGTCATCCCCATACTTATCAGGTGTTTTACATTTCCACAGTATACTAGCCAGCTATTCAGCATCTGCTGCAGCCTTGGTAGATCCATGATGGATGACCAGGGCCTAATCTTCTGACAGTTGACATCCTGGAGCACAGTCAGCAGCCTCCACTTGAGCACATAATGGACTGTCTTTAAGAGTGCTGAAGTGGAAGCCGTGATGCGTCACAGGACTTCAGGGCAAGGACATTCCTTGTCCCTCCCACTAGAGGTCTGCAAATAGGGCATTTCACTCACACATACTTGCTCGAGCCCAGCACGAACATTCATGGCTTGCCCATGTATGATTGGTCAAAGTGAGTAGACTGTAGTCAAATGAGGTGCCATGGGGAGGGAAGGGCAGAGGCCATCCGATCTGGCATGCTTGCATGCTGCTGTTGTGACCATTTCAGTATTCGTAGTGTGTGTCTACATGCTGGAGTTGCCCCTTACATACTCCCTCCAGCTGATGGACCTACACTCACATCGCTTTAGTTATGCTGTAGACATATATTCCTGGGTGGTAGTGTCTATAGTGACACTATTATGATCTATCAGAGAAAATAGCATGCTTCATGCAATAATGAAACATTGGAAACCATTTGGAGTTTCACAAGAAAACAATGAAACTACCAAGTTTCGTCATTCTCATAATGAAAAATCATATTGCTTTTTTTTTTTTAAACAACACCATCTGCTTTATTGATTCAAATGTACACATCCAAACTTGAGTACCTAACAAATTAGAAATCTAACAAGAACATAATTGTCTCCAAATTATTCCCTGTTGGCATAATTACAATGTATTAACTCATTTTGGATCACGTTTGCTTCATCCATCTGAGATAACTTTCCAAAACACACTAAAATTTCTTTTGCTATTCATACTTGGAACTGGAACATAAAATATTCTTCTCACTAGATTTGACAGTTTAGCAAAGAGTCTATGTGCGTTCACCTATCAGAGGCAATCCAGAACTTTACAATGCCATAAACCATGAAACAACTACAGTCATTCATGGCTTTATGCAAGTAGTATTAAAAATTTGTGAATAACTTGAAGCAGCCAGCAGAAACTTTGAATCGATTGTATGGGAAGTGTGTGAACTCCAGTGGTCAGCAGAATGTCAAACAGCATTTGAAGCATCAACAGCAGTGTTAGTGTCTGATTCAGTGCTAGTCTTTCTGATTTTGAGAAGGAATTTATCCTCTCATGTAATGCCAGTTTTGTGGTGGTTGGTTATATTTTGAGCCAGAATATCAATGGACAGGAACAGTCCACACAAAGTGTGGGAAAATTGCCATAATAGCAAGTGGATCAATGGATATTAGTCACTAACCCCTTCATGCACAAGGAAAAGTCAAAAAATCCTTGACGAAATATTAGGGCCCTTATCAAGTCATCGAGATAACTTCTCCAGTAAACATTACAGTGCAGTTTCTGACTAAAATCTCCATTTTCCAGACATGTATGGTTAAACATTTTAGAGGAATGGTGGATACATTGCCATGAGTCCAGATGACAGAGTCAGGGTGCAAGAATAAGGCTAAAAAATCAAAAGGCATAGAGCAGTGGACAAGCAGAATGTACACAGTGATGACACATAACAAACAACAAGTAGTATTCAAGTATATCTGTTTTATGTCAAAGAGCTGTTTAATGCATGTGTTTTTCTCTTTTTGTTTGAGTGTAATTTGAATTTGTGCTGGTTACCGTTGGTCACACAGTAATATATTGGTTACATGTTGTTTCTTAGTTATTATGTTCAAATGTGTGTGAATTCCTATGGGACCAAACTGCTGAGGTCATCGGTCCCTAGACCTACACACTACTTAAACTAATTTAAACTGACTTATGCTAAGAACAACACATACACCCATGCCTGAGGGAGGACTTTAACCTCCGGTGGGAGGGGCCGCGCAATCCGCAACATGGTGCCTCAAACCGCACGGCCACTCTGCGCTGCAGTTATTTCATTGTGTATGCATATTTTCAAAGGAGGGAGGGAATGGAAAAAGTTCCTTTCCTCATGTAGCAGATCTCCAGGAACAACCACATGGCTTGTGGTAATCCTGATGTTGCTGCATGTCATAACACAAGAATGATGCATACAGTTCAAATTCCGGTGTGTGATTTTCTCAAAAAATGGATGTGTTACTGGGCAGTCATCAATGGACATTTGGGTTGGCTGTTAATGTGTGTGAGATAAGAAATGACGTTGACAGATTGCAGGATGCATTCATAAAATTACACAAGGCAGTCTAAGGTAACAAAATTCTCACTGAGATGCAAGGTGAATACCAGGAATTGAGGCTGTCATATAGCAAAATGAGACCTCAACTGATGCAAATCACTGACATTTTACCACAAATGCTAGTTTGTAGGAAATGAGGGTGACTGCATGCAGCAGAAATGTGTTTGGAATGGCTGGTAACAAAGACATCCTGGAGCTGAATAATATAATTAGACAAGTGCAAATGATGGCAGACACTGCTAAAACCATTTTAGGATGGCATACAACGTAACTGTGAAATCTGGAACAGGCAATTCTGAATAAAACCAAAACGGTACAAGAGTTAAACATGTAATCAGCCTAGTACACCCAGTATACAATGAAAACAGTGAACAGTAATTTGGAGTAAATACAAAACTGATTGAGTTTACTGAACAGCAAATTAGCAGAAGCTGGAAGTAGTCTGATATGCAATAAACAGAAATTGTGCTTGGTATTGCAGCCACCACAACAATTCTTGACTGGGTTGCGGCTAGCAGGAAAAGAATTTCCTGCAGATCTACAACACATGACAGAGATGTTGGAGAAGAACTTAGCAAAGTCTTACCACATAGCAACTGTGGATGTGACTAAGGACAGAGCAAACTTGTATGTTTTGGATTAGGCACCAGTGTATGGATGAATGTGCAAGATAGATGTTATACAGTTCACCCTTATCCAGTAAGGTAAGTAACAGTGGGTGAATGGCTAAAAGTCAAGATGTGGAGGTGTTCATAATTTATGAGCATAGAGAAGCTCATCCTCTTATGTCACTAAGGGACCTACAGGAGTGTTTAAAGGAAAACCTCACCTCTTGTCTATCCAGAGAAATGCAGGCTGATGCACAGACATGCAAATTGCAACTGTTTCTTGGGAGAACAGAGGCAATGTAATGTCAGAAAGAAATATTGGCACCAGACCCTCATTTTCAGAAGGTAGGAGCACACTGCAAAAGCTCAGTGTTGCACCAGAAACTGTGATCATGAAATGCTCTAAGAATAGGAAACCTCAAGCCATGATAAAGTTTGAATTATGTAATAGTGATATTTTGGTAAAAGGCACATGAGATAGGCACGGTGAACTTTCAAATTCCAGCTTCTCTCACAGGTATGACTGTATGCCAACTAACTTGCTGTGCATTGTAATTGGCGAGGTAAACCATTGGTAGCACTGCCAATACAAAGTCTAACCTAGCTTAACAACTCCCTGAATCCTGATGTCACACTATTCAGACACACTAATAGCATTTCAGCAAGGGGTAAATGTTGCAACATGTTCAGCAGTATCAAGAGGACCTATTTGGTAACCATAGGCATTACAACCACCAGTCTTGCCATGTTTCTGATAGCAATTTGCATGTGTTACTTTTCTCTCAAACATACAACTATTCATTCTCCAGACCTACTGACACATCAGATACCTGTCAAGTGGTTGACTGTCACAACCCAAGAAACATATACTAAAAAAGCTAAAATTTGTATAATCTGTACAAAAAATAAGGATACTGTAGCATAACTGTGAAAAAGATTCAGTAAACTAAAACTTAAGAATGACATAGAATTGGGAAGCAAAAAGACAATCTATGTATGTCAGCTCTCACGAGCAAAAGTGTTGGTGCAATGGGCACATTGTACAATTATGTAAGTACATCTATGAAATTAGTGCAGAGGATTATTAAAGGCAAAATCCAGGATGAATTTTTGAAACAGGGGAGGAATGTCAGCAGAATAATTACATTGTGTATGTTAACATTTTTTAAAAGGTCTACCAGATGATCACAGAACAGGGAAGGTTAGCTCTGGTATGGTTTGCTAATTTGAATGTCAAAAGGGCATACTGTCAATGTAACAGATGTCAGGGCAAGAGTTGAGTACTGCCACACATCATCAGAGCTAGGCAGGCAGAAAAACAAATGTTGCCATACTACATAACAAAGCACTGTGAGGTAACACAACATAACTTCAGTGCCTGAACACCACTACAAAATCAAATGTAGAAAGGAAGAACCCAGCTCAGTGAGCCAGAATAATTACTCAATTACCACAACAAGGCAATGAGTGCTGACAGGTCTGATAGAGGCGGACAAATGTGTCCACACACCCTGAAGCACTGAGTCATAGGCACAGGTTTGACCCTTTAAGTAACAAGGCTTTCATGACTCAGAGACACATTCAGTGATGCCGCCATTCTGTCTGTGTTAGTAGATCCAGAGAGAACTAGTCTACTGAGTTTCAGTGAAACCATGACAAGTTGAATGACGATAGCCTGCCTGGTGCCTGCTTTATAACTTCAACACTGGGATGCACTCAATGTAGTGCATCTACATCGACATCTACATAGATACTCTGCAATCCACCATACGGTGCGTGGTGGAGGGTACCTCATACTACAACTAGCATCTTCTCTCCCTGTTCCACTCCCAAACAGAACGAGGGAGAAATGACTGCCTATTTGCCTCTAAAAATGGTTCAAATGGCTCTGAGCACTATGGGACTTAACATCAATGGTCATCAGTCCCCTAGAACTTAGAACTACTTAAACCTAACTAACCTAAGGACAGCACACAACACCCAGCCATCACGAGGCAGAGAAAATCCCTGACCCCGCCGGGAATCGAACCCGGGAACCCGGGCGTGGGAAGCGAGAACGCTACCGCACGACCACGAGATGCGGGCACCTATATGCCTCTGTACGAGCCCTAATCTCTCTTATCTTTGTGGTCTTTCCGTGAAATATAAGTTGGCAGCAGTAAAATTGTACTGCAGTCAGCCTCAAATGCTGGTTCTCTAAATTTCCTCAGTAGTGATTCATGAAAAGAACGCCTCCTTTCCTCTAGAGACTCCCACCACAGTTCCTGAAGCATTTCCATAACACTCACATGATGATCAAACCTACCAGTAACAAATATAGCAGCCCGCCTCTGAATTGCTTCTATGTCCTCCCTCAATCCGACCTGATAGGGATCCCAAACGCTCAAGCAGTACTCAAGAATAGGTAGTATTTGTGTTTTATAAGCGGTCTACTTTACAGATGAACCACATCTTCCCAAAATTCTAGCAATGAACCAAAGACGACTATCTGCCTTCCCCACAACTGCCATTACATGCTTGTCCCACTTCATATCGCTCTGTAATGTTACACCCAAATATTTAATCGATGTGACTGTGTCAAGCGCTACACTACTAATGGAGTATTCAAACATTACAGGATTCTTTTTCCTATTCATCTGCATTAATTTACATTTATCTATATTTAGAGTTAGCTGCCATTCTTTACACCAATCACAAATCCTGTCCAAGTCAACTTGTATCCTCCTACAGTCACTCAATGATGACACCTTCCCATACACCACAGCATCATCAGCAAACAGCCGCACATTGCTATCCACCCTATCCAAAAGATCATTTATGTATATTTTTAATATGTAGCGGACCTACCACACTTCCCTGGGACACTCCAGATGATACCCTCACCTCCAATGAACACTCACTATCGAGGACAACGTACTGGGTTCTATTACTTAAGAAGTCTTTGAGCCACTCACATACTTGGGAACCAATCCCATATACTCATACCTTAGTTAGGAGTCTGCAGTGGGGCACAGAGTCAAACACTTTCCGGAAGTCAAGGAATATAGCATTCGTCTGATACCCTTCATCCATGGTTCGCAAGATATCATGTGAAAAAAAGGCGAGTTATGTTTCGCAGGAGTGATGCTTTCTAAAGCTGTGCTGATGCATGGACAGCAACTTCTCTGTCTCAAGGAAATTCATTATATTCTAACTGAGAATACATTCGAGAATCCTGCAACAAATCGATGTTAAGGATATTGGTCTGTAATTGTGAGGATCCGTCCGTCCACCCTTCTTATATACAGGCATACTCTGCACTTTTTTCCAGTCACTCGGGACTTTACGCGGGGCAAGAGACTCGCAATAAATGCAAGGTAAGTAAGGAGCCAATGCAGTAGGGTACTCTCTGTAAAACCGAATTGGAATCCCATCAGGACCTGGCGATTTATTTATTTTCAACCCATTCAGCTGCTTCACAACCCCAGGGATGTCCATCACTATGTCCTCCATATGGGACTCTGTACGAGACCCAAACGGCGGTATGTTTGTACAATCCTCCTACGTGAAAGATTTCTCAAATGCTAAATTTAAAATTTCAGCTTCTGTTGTGCTGTCTTCCATTGCCAGGCCAGACTGATCAGTGGGTGACTGGATGGAAGCCTTCAACCCACTTACCGATTTTACGGAAGACCAGAATTTCCTTGGGTTTTCAGAAAGATCTTGTGCTAAGGTATGACAGTGGTAGTGGTTGTATGCTTCATGCATCACTCTTTTTACAGCAGCACGAATCTCTACTAACATTTGCCTGTCCTCATTCTCCCGATCTTTCTTGTACCACGAGTGCAACTGCCCTTGCTTCCTGAGCATTCTTCATATTGTGCTGTTAAACCACGGTGGGTCTTTTACATCAGTAACTCACTTTTTTGGCACATACTTGTCCAATGCGTGATTTACAATGTGTTTTAAATTTGCCCATAATTCTTCCACATCCATCGTATTGGAAGTAAATGAAGTCAATTCATTTACTTAGTGGGATGCTAACAACTGCTTGTCTGCTCTTCGTAGTAAGAATACTCTCCTAGCCTTCTTGACTGACTGACTTTAACTTTCATAACCATAGTCATAATGACAACATCATGATCACTAATCCCTGTCTCAACACTGACACTGTCAATGAGGCCTGGTCTGTTTGTGGCTACCAGATCTAAAATATTTCCATTACGCATTGGCTGTCGATTTAGCTGCTCAAGACAGTTTTCGGATAATGTGTTCAAAAGTAATTCACACGACGGCTTGTCTGTACCACCTGTAATGAACACACAGACATCCCAGTCTATACTAGGTAGGTTGAAGTTGCCTCTGACTAATATACCATGATCCGGGTACTTCTGCGATACAGAATGTAGACTCCCTTTGAATGATTCTATAACTGTCAGGGTGGAACCTGGTGGCCGGTAATAACACCCCACAATTAACTTTATTTCCCCTAGTCCTGTTAAATGTGTCCAGATAACTTCACTATCACCCTCTACTTCGACCTCAGTAGAGACATTATTTTAGTCAACTGCAATGACGACACTACCTCCTACGGTGTCTAATCTGTCTTTCCGATACATGTTCCAACCCTCACTAAATATCTCAGGGTTCAGCCAGGTCTCAGTTCCGAGAATAATTTGCGTGCCACACGCTTCCTGGAGGGCAGTAAATTCAGGAACTTTATTCCGAACACTCTGAACGTTTACTGCTAATATCTTGATAGATGAAGTGTCTTTACACTGAGCGCATCCTGATTTCCCTGCCTGCAAGTCGACTGTTGAGTGTTCATCAGGACACCTCACACTACTGCCTAGCCTAAGAAAAACCCATGTGCACACCACAAATAATCTGCTATCTGAGTAGCCACTTCCTTTGTGTAGTGCACCCCTGACCAATCTAGGGGTGTTCTACAATTCCCCACTCAATAGCGCAAGTCTAGTAATCTGCAGCCAAGACCGTCACACAGTCGACGAAGCTTCTGGTTGAGACCCTGCACTCGGCTCCAAACCAAAGGACCCCGATCCACTCTGGGAACGATGCTGCAAATAGAGAGCTCTGCTTGCACCCCACGTGCGAGGCCAGTGGTCTTCACCAAATCCGCCAGCCACCTGTACGAACAGAGGATCACGTCAGAACCCAAGCGACAGGCACCATTGGTGCCAATGTGAGCAACTACTTGCAGACGACTGCACCCCATATGCTCGATAACTGCAGGCAAGGCTGCCTCCACATCTTGAATGAGGCCCCCCGGCAGACAAACCGAGTGCACGTTGGATTTCTTTCCAGCCCTGTACGCCATTTTCCTAAGGGGCTCCATCACCCACCTAACGTTGGAGTTCCTAATAACCAGCAAGCCTTTGCCCCCGTGTGCCTGCTCAGGCCCTGCTGAAGGAGTGGCCACCTGCCCACTGGCAGGATGAATGGGTGAGGCCAGCCAGACAGCCTTCACATTGATCCTCTGCCTGAAGTGGCGCAAGTGCGTTGCAGTCTGCCACTCACCCTGAGGTAAGGGCGGCCCCAACGTGCTGGGTACAGTAGAAGGTGCCTCAGCAGCAGAGTCAGCGGACGCAGCAAGCGACACCTGGGGTGTCTCAAGTCACTCGCCAGAACCTCCGCCGTCACTGCACCTTGAGGCAGCAGCCTGAAGACGGCTGACCATGGCCAACAGCATGCTCAGCTGCTCGTGAACCGCGGCCGGTTCCTCCTGTGCCCGCACGCAGCACGCAGACACCCTATCCATCCTACTGCTAATATCTAACGACTCCGTGAATTTATACTCTACAGCTATCAATAAACAATATTACTCCTCTCAAATACGAGAATACGCAAGGATATCATAGCCATGGCCTGCTGTTCCTGTCCACTGAGTCATCATGGATGAGAAGACGAGGATGCAGCCATCCCTCTTCTACTATGGATCATTGCAGGTTATCTGCAAGCTGTCATCCCCTCACCAACCAGGCATTGCACCTTCACATAGGCTCCTGGTCAATTTATGAGCATCTGCTGCTGTCTTGGTTCATCCATGGTGGATAACCAGGACCGTCTTCACAACAACTGACATCATGGACCATAGTCAGCAACCTCCACTGAAGCATATGATGAACTGTCTTCCAGAGTGCTGAGGTGGAAGTTGCACTGCATCACAGAACTTCTGGGCTGGTGACACCTCCTTGTCACTTCCATTGCCACCAATACTGCACATGGCCGTGGCACTCATCTGTGGTGTGATATCACATCTTGCTAACGTAGCATTAGCACTTCCTTGTGGCACACACATTTACACCAGGCTGCCAACCATCCATTTGGATACACTTATAACTCTGTACCCTTTACATGATCAATAAATATTACTACAGATATCACTGTGCCACTAATGCCTCTGGCTGTGAACAGGACCACTCACACACACTCCATACTCAGCCTTCTATTCACAATGTGACCCCAAGTGACAACAATACAGTCATCCATAAAAATGAAGTCAGGGCTGAATGCATCCCTGAAAAGACACAAATGGGGAAGGAGTACAGGGTCACAATAACATTAACTGTTGGTGGTACCATGTTCAAAGATTTGGAGGTATGTGCTCCCATGCAACATTATGCCTCCTCACAACATAATACCTGGACCACCAATCAATCCATGTTTGACAGAGTTCCTTGGTGCATTACATGTTCCCATCTCTCGCCATATAATGGTAGATCATCAGTATCCAGAAGTATCTACAGTATGTCTGAGATTAGCATCTCTGATAATAAAATTAAAACAATTTGGAATATTGTTAACATAGAAACAGGACAACAGAGCACAGGAAGACTATTTTTTATCAAACTCAATAAAAATTTTAACAATAATTCAGAACTAGAAAATATTTTAATAATCATTTTTAAGTGTCATAGAAAAAATGGGATCTAGCTCTTCATTACAAAATGTGAGGTTATATATGGAAGAGGCAATACCTATGCAATTTGATACAATTGAAATTCAGCCCACCATTCTTACTGAAATTAGGAATATAATAAATTCACTTTAAAGTAAATGCTTTCATGGAATTGATGGCATTTCCAATAGAGTACTAAAAGCTTGTTCCCAAGAGATAAGTAGGACACTCAGCCACATATGTGGTAGCTCACTGAAACAATGCATTTTCTTGGATAGACTGAAATATGCTATTGTTCAAGCATTGCATAAAAAAGGAGATAGGTCTGATGCTAACAACTACTGCCCAATCTCACTTTCGACAGCTTTATACAAATTTCTTGAAAAAGTAATGTCTTCAAGAGTAGCTTCACATTTTGTAAAACTGAAGCACTAACAAAATGTCAATTTCATTTTCAGAAAGGCTCTAAACATCAAATGCTATATATGCATCCTCTGATCAACTATTAAATGCTCTAAATAACTGAATATCACCCATTGAGATCTCTCAAAGGCTTTTGACTGTGTGAAACATGAAAAGCTTCTAGATCAGCTTTAAGTACTTTGGTATGAGTGAACAGTGCACAAATGCTTTAATTCACATTTAACTCGAAGAATGCAGAAGGGTTAAATTAACAGTACAGGTAGTCTGCAAAAATCAGCCAAATCCTTGAACTGGGAGGTATCAAGAGGTGTCCCACAGGGTTTAGTCTCAGTTCTATTATAATTATTTCCTTCCTTTATCAGACGTTATGTCTGGTTAAAAATGGAAAGTGACAAGGACCTTGATCAAGCGTGACTTCCTTTTAACTGTACGGTATTTGTTACATTGCATTTAGGAACTTTCGGGTAATTGAATTCGTATCAATAATTACAGATTTCTGTAGTTGTATATATACGTTTGGATGTAGCTGTATTGCGTTGATGTACTGGTGGATATTGTGTGGTATGACTCCTGTAGTTGACAGTATAATGGGTATGATGTGAACTTTATGCTGATGCCACATGTCTTTGACTTTCCCAGCCACTTGGATGTATTTTCCAATTTTTTCTCCTGTTTTCTTCTGTATATTTGTTGTATTGGGTATGGATATTTCGATTAGTTGTGTTATTTCTTCTTTTTATTGGCGAGTATGATGTCAGGTTTGTTATGTGGTGTTGTTTTATCTGTTATAATGGTTCTGTTCCAGTATAATTTGTATTCATCATTCTCCAGTACATTTTGTGGTGCATACTTGTATGTGGAAACGTGTTGTTTTATTAGTTTATGTTGTATGGCAAGTAGTTTATGTATTATTTTTGCTACATTGTCATGTCTTCTGGGGTATTCTGTATTTGCTAGTATTGTACATCTGCTTGTGATGTGATCTACTATTTCTATTTGTTGTTTGCAAAGTCTGCATTTATCTGTTGTGGTATTGGTATCTTTAATAATATGCTTGCTGTATTATATGGTGTTTATTGTTTGATCCTGTATTGCAATCACAAATCCTTCCGTCTCACAGTATATATTGCCTTTTCTTAGCCATGTGTTGGATGCGTCTTGATCAATGTGTGGCTGTGTTAGATGATACGGGTGCTTGCCATGTAATGTTTTCTTTTTCCAATTTACTTTCTTTGTATCTGTTGATGTTATGTGATCTAAAGGGTTGTAGCAGTGGTTATGAAATTGCAATGGTGTAGCCGATGTATTTATATGAATAATTGGTTTGTGTATTTTGCTAGTTTCTGCTCATTCTATAAACAATTTTCTTAAATTGTCTACCTGTTCATAATGTAGGTTTTTTATGTCGATAAATCCCCTTCCTCCTTCCTTTCTTCTCAATGTGAATCTTTCTGTTGCTGAATGTATGTGATGTATTCTATATTTGTGACATTGTGATCATGTAAGTGTATTGAGTGCTTCTAGGTCTGTGTTACTCCATTTCACTACTCCAAATGAGTAGGTCAATATTGGTATAGCATAAGTATTTATAGCTTTTGTCTTGTTTCTTGCTGTCAATTCTGTTTTCAGTATTTTTGTTACTCTTTGTCTATATTTTTCTTTTAGTTCTTCTTTAATATTTGTATTATCTATTCCTATTATTTGTCTGTATCCTAGATATTTATAGGCATCTGTTTTTCTCCATTGGTTCTATGCAGTCGCTGTGGTTATCCAATATGTAATCTTCTTGTTTAATGCGTTTTCCATTGACTATGCTATTTTATTTACATTTGTCTGTTCCAAAAGCCATATTTATATCATTGCTGAATACTTCTGTTATCTTTAGTAATTGGTTGAGTTGTTGATTTGTTGCTGCCAGTAGTTTTAGATCATCCATGTATAGCAAATGTGTGATTTTGTGTTGGTATGTTCCAGTGATATTGTATCCATAATTTGTATTATTAAGCATGTTGGATAGTGGGTTCAGAGCAAGGCAGAACCAGAAAGGACTTAATGAGTCTCCTTGGTATATTCCACACTTAACCTGTATTGGTTCTGATGTGATATTTTTGAGTTTGTTTGGATATTAAGTGTGGTTTTCCAATTTTTCATTACTATGTTTAGGAACTGTATCAATTTAGGATCTACTTTGTATATTTCCAATATTTGTAGTAACCATGAGTGGGGGTACACCAGCAAAAGCTTTTTGGTAATCAATGTATGCATTGTGTAGTGACCTTTGTTTAGTTTTAGCTTGATATGGCACATCTGCATCTATTATCATTTGCTCTTTACATCCTCGTGCTCCTTGGCAACAGACTTTTTGTTCTTCATTTACAATTCTGTTCTGTGTTGTATGTGTCATTAATTTCTGTGTAATGACTGAAGTTAATATTTTGTATATTGTTGGTAGGCATGTTATGGGGTGATATTTTGCTGGGTTTGCTGTGTCTGCTTGATCTTTAGGTTTCAGATAAGTTATTCCTTATGTAAGTGTATCACGAAATGTGTATGGGTCTGCAATGTAACTGTTAAATAATTTAGTTAGATGTGAATGTGTTTAGGTGAACTCCTTTAGCCAGAAATTTACTATGTAATCTTTTCCAGGGGCTTTCCAATTGTGCGTAGAATTAATTGCTCAGGTGACTTCATTTTGCGAAATTATCACTTCGGGCATTTGTGGTATCATCTTGTATGCGTCTGTTTCTGCTTCTGCTTGTATCCACCATGCATGCCTGTTATGTAGCACCGGGTTTGACCATATGTTGCTCCAGAAGTGTTCCATGTCTGTTATGTTTGGTGGGTTGTCTATTTTAATGTGTGTGTTATCTATTGTCTGATAAAATTTCTTTTGGTTTGTATTGAATGTTTGGTTTTGTTTCCTTCTATTTTCACTTTCTTTGTATCTTCTAAGTTGTTTGGCCAATGCCTGTAATTTCTGCTTCTTTTCATCTAACTGCTCTATCGCTTCTTGTTGTGAGATTTTACCTTACCTTTTTCGTTTTTTGTCTGATATTTCATTTCTTATAAATTGTGTTAGCTGTCCGATGTCTTTTCTCAGTTTTTCTATTCTGATCTGTAGCCTGTGTTGCCATGCTGGTTTTGTGGGTTTCTTCTGTGTGTTGGTTGGTTCTGATCTCTGCCTAGTGTGTATATTTAGTGTAGTGAATGCTCCTGTATAAACCAGTAGTTGCAACTCTTCCATAGTTGTATTTTCATTTATTTTGTTGTGTATGATTGTGTTGATAGTTATTGTTGTTTCGACTTGTGGGTTATTTGGTGGTCTATGCAAGAATGGTCTAATGTCTGTATTTGTGTCTTTGTATTCTATATATGTTAGCTGAAATTTTTGTTCTATATCTAACATGTGTATCACTTCATGTTGTATTTGTGCTTGTTCTGGTGGCTGTCTTAAGTTTTCATTTTCCTCTGATTGTTTAATTGATGCATGGAGATCTTTGTTTGTTTGCTCTGGGATGTTTGAGTCCATTACTCTATTTTTGTCTTCTTCTGATTGCACATTATTTTGTTCCAGTATTTGTTGTACTTGTTGTTTGATGTTTTCTAATTCTGACTGAGGTATCCTGTTATTTTTTATTATTACACGGATCTGATCAGCCAGTTGTTGCTCTGTTAAAAATTTTAATTCCAGGTCTCTGGTAATAAATTTTGTGTATGCTTGTGATCTGTATCCAGTTGTGTTGGTTCCTAAGTTTGTTGCTTGGTAATAACAGAACATGAGGTGTTTGTGGTGTAGAGCGCCATAAAAATCGATATTTGTTCTGTGCGTAAGTGTGCTATCTTTGAGGAGAGGGCTTTGGAGAGCATGTTGGATGCTAACCGAGTTAGCCTCTGGACTTGTATCTGTGTAGACGCTAAGTGTGAATAAATCTGTATATGGAGAATTCTAGTTGTTTACCTACAACTATACCATATTCCCTCATGTTGGTTAACTTCATCTGACCATCTCATCCTCTGTCTTTGTTTTCCTTCTAGAGTGGTTGCAGAAAGCATATCCTGCAAAACACCTCTATTTGGATTTAAATCAGTTTCCGTGTGGCTAGCAGTGTCGTTACCATTGTGGACGGGCATAGGGTTCAAGCGTCGTCCCCGACTATGACAGCGCTTGTCCGAGGCTTCATTAGTTCTGTCCTGAACCAACTAATTACACTAAAAGGGGGGGGGTTAGCCCTATTAGTGGTTTTCTTTTTGTCGCCTTTTATGACTGGCAGAACATACTGAAGGCCTATTCTTTTCCCGGGCCTCCACAGGGATTATTATTATTATTATTATTATTATTATTATTATTATTATTATTATTATTATTATTATTATTATTATTATTATTATTGTCTTTCCTTTCTCAGACCTTAGGTTTGGTTCGGAATGAAAGTGACGCGGACCTTGATCAAGCGTCACTTCCTTTTAACTGTACGGTATATGTTACATTGCGTTTAGGAACTTTCGGGTAATTGAACATGTATCAATAATTACGGATTTCTGAAGTTGTATATATAAGTTTGGATGTAGCTGTATTGCATTGATGTACTGGTGGATATTGCGTGGTATGACTCCTGTAGTTGAAAGTATAATTGGTATAATGTCAACTTTATCCTGATGCCACATGTCCTTGACTTCCTCAGCCAGTTGGATGTATTTTTCAATTTTTTCTCCTGTTTTCTTCTGTATATTTGCTGTATTGGGTATGGATATTTCAATTAGTTGTGTTAATTTCTTCTTTTTATTGGTGAGTATGATGTCAGGTTTGTTATGTGGCGTTGTTTTATCTGTTATAATGGTTCTGTTCCAGTATAATTTGTATTCATCATTCTCCAGTACATTTTGTGGTGCATACTTGTATATGGGAATGTGTTGTTCTATTAGTTTATGTTGTATGGCAAGTTGTTGATGTATTATTTTTGCTACATTGTCATGTCTTCTGGGGTATTCTGTATTTGCTAGTATTGTACATCCGCTTGTGATGTGATCTACTGTTTCTATTTGTTGTTTGCAAAGTCTGCATTTATCTGTTGTGGTATTGGGATCTTTAATAATATGCTTGCTGTAATATCTGGTGTTTATTGTTTGATCCTGTATTGCAATCATGAATCCTTCTGTCTCACTGTATATATTGCCTCTTCTTAGCCATGTGTTGGATGCGTCTTGATTGATGTGTGGCTGTGTTAGATGATACGGGTGCTTGCCATGTAGTGTTTTCTTTTTCCAATTTACTTTCTTTGTGTCTGTTGATGTTATGTGATCTAAAGGGTTGTAGAGGTGGTTATGAAATTGTAGTGGTGTAGCCGATGTATTTATGTGGGTGATTGCTTTGTGTATTTTGCTAGTTTCTGCTCATTCTAGAAAGAATTTTCTTAAATTGTCTACCTGTCCATAATGTAGGTTTTTTATGTCGATAAATCCCCTTCCTCCTTCCTTTCTTCTCAATGTGAATCTTTCTGTTGCTGAATGTATGTGATGTATTCTATATTTGTGGCATTGTGATCGTGTAAGTGTATTGAGTGCTTCTAGGTCTGTGTTACTCCATTTCACTACTCCAAATGAGTAGGTCAATATTGGTATAGCATAGGTATTTATAGCTTTTGTCTTGTTTCTTGCTGTCAATTCTGTTTTCAGTATTTTTGTTAGTCTTTGTCTATATTTTTCTTTTAGCTCTTCCTTAATATTTCTATCATCTATTCCTATTTTTTGTCTGTATCCTAGATATTTATAGGCATCTGTTTTTTCCATCGCTTCTATGCAGTCGCTGTGGTTATCCAATATGTAATCTTTTTGTTTAGTGTGTTTTCCCTTGACTATGCTATTCTTCTTACATTTGTCTGTTCCAAAAGCCATATTTATATCATTGCTAAATACTTCTGTTATCTTTAGTAATTGGTTGAGTTGTTGATTTGTTGCTGCCAGTAGTTTTAGATCATCCATGTATAGCAAATGTGTGATTTTGTGTGGGTATGTTCCAGTAATATTGTAACCATAATTTGTATTATTTAGCATGTTGGATAGTGGGTTCAGAGCAAGGCAGAACCAGAAAGGACTTAATGAGTATTCTTGGTATATTCCACGCTTAATCTGTATTGGCTGTGATGTGATGATATTTGAATTTGTTTGGATATTAAGTGTGGTTTTCCAGTTTTTCATTGCTATGTTTAGGAACTGTATCAATTTAGGATCTACTTTATATATTTCCAATATTTGTAGTAACCATGAGTGGGGTACACTATCAAAAGCTTTTTGGTAATCGATGTATGCGTAGTGTAGCGACCTTTGTTTAGTTTTAGCTTGATATGTCACCTCTGCATCTATTATCAGTTGCTCTTTACATCCTCCTGCTCCTTTGCAACAGCCTTTTTGTTCTTCATTTATAATTTTGTTCTGTGTTGTATGTGTCACTAGTTTCTGTTTAATGACTGAAGTTAATATTTTGTATATTGTTGGTAGGCATGTTATGGGGCGATATTTAGCTGGGTTCGCTGTGTCTGCTTGATCTTTAGGTTTCAGATAAGTTATTCCATGTGTAAGTGTATCAGGGAATGTGTATGGGTCTGCAATGTAACTGCTAAATAATTTAGTTAGATGTGAATGTGTTGAGGTGAACTTCTTTAACCAGAAATACATATATAATATTATTATTATTATTATTATTATTATTATTATTATTATTATTATTATTATTATTATTATTAAGGCGAGTTACAATGGAAAAAACTTTTTCACGTTTTTGGATCTTTATATCATTATAAAATTTGCAATTTTCCAAATAAAATTATGAAGCATTTTATTTTATTTTTTTAAAATATAATCTACACCGGCTGAAAATGTTAAAATTTTTATGTGCCTTACTTCAAGATCTAATAAATTTGTTAATTTTTTATATAGAAGGCTGTGAATTGCTGTGTTATAAAGGTTAAATTACATGTTTGTATTGGTAGCACTGTCACAAACAGTATTGTATTGTATCATAGTAATGTTTTTCTGAGGAAAAGTGATGAATAGATTGGTAAATCTCTCAAAAATTAAAGTATGGCGCCAAATGAAGTGTTTTTAAGAAGTAGTAGCAGAAGTAGACGCAGAAGTTTATTGTGTCGTAACATACAATTTCAAGCCATTGACTTAAAAGTACAAGAGACTTGTCAAAACACAATAAATGGTTGGCAACTTTCCATATAAAACCAGTACCATAATATACAGTACTGAATAATTGCTTAATTAAGCAATTAATAATTTTTCTTCAAAAGTAACAAACTTTTAAGATTAACAGTCCTAAGTACTGCTCAAATTTTCAGGTTGTCATTTATGAATTCTTCTAATTAATAGTAACATTTCTGCACTAGTTTCTCATATAAGGATTTTTTTCAGTTTTTCTAAATTTATGCTGAGCAATTCTCTTCTTTTCACTTTCTTATAAATTTTCATACCCATATAATGTGGAGAAAGTTTTAAATGGTGGGTGGGCAGCATAAAATTATTTTGATTTCTTGTGTTGTAATCATGTTGAAAATGATTTGCTACAAATAAATCAGGGTTACTGTGTCCAAAGATAATCAGCTCATATATGTATAGTGAGGGAACACTTAGTATACTCAGATTCTTTAGGAGTGGGCGACATGATTTTCTTCGTCCTACATTGTGCATGTTACTAATGACAGTCTTCTGAAGTTTTAGTATTCAACACATATGGTTTGAGTTACCCCAAAATACAATTCCACACCATATTGCTGACTCAAAGTAGCTGCAATATACTACTTTTCTTATGCCCATACTGGTAGCATTGTACAATATTCTCATTGCATATGCATGGGTTTCATGGTAATAGATTTTTGAATAAAGGGAAACATTAGTTTAGATTGCATTATATTTACTTTCATTCCAATTTATCCAAAGTGAGGGGGCCTTCCAGGATGTAAAACACGTCAGGAAAAACAATAATACATGACTTTTTTTAAATTAATTTTTTTTATTTTTTAAATTTTTAAATTTTATGTTCAACATGTGGTGTGTAAAGTTACCAACAATGAAATACAGGCAAACTCATCAGTATCTAGAGGAACACCCATTAGTGCTTTGAAGATTAAAAATAATGTTGTGATACACAGTTTTCTCAAAACGAAAGTGATGTAAATCATAGGATAGATTATATTCGGATAGATTTAGACATCCTAACAAGGCTGTTAGGTGAATGTGTGTGTTGTAAAATAGTGGAGGGCTAGTTAGTTTACATGAAGACAGTGAGGTATCAAATGGCTAGTTAGGAAACTCATCATTAATTGTGCCAGTCATAAATATACTCATTCATTTTGGAATTCTGGTAAGTGCAAAGATAATTATTTTGAAGTAAATGTTAGGTGGTTTTATGGATTGAGAGTTTTTGGCAAAGGACACAGTGCAGCAGAAAAAATGTGTGCTGTGATGAATATTCCACACCCACCTTGTAAATTCGACAAGTATCAGGATTTATTGGAGCTGCTGTGGAATCTGTTGCTTGTGAGTCAATGAAGGGTGTTGCAAAAGATGATGTTGAAATAAATGATGGTATGACTGATATACCAGTAGTTTTTGATGGAACTTGGTTGGCAGAAGTGCGACTACAGTTCTAAGGATTCTGTTGCTATGGTGACCAGTGTGGATACTAGAAAGGTAACAGATTTCCAGGGTTTAACTAAACCATGTTATAAGCTTAAATCAGGGAATGAAGAAGGGTATATCAAAAATGGCTCTGAGCACTATGGGACTTAACATCTGTGGTCATCAGTCCCCTAGAATGTAGAACTACTTAAACCTAACTAACCTAAGGACATCACACACATCCATGCTCCAGGCAGGATTCGAACCTGAGACCGTAGCGGTCACGTAATTCCAGACTGAAGCACCTTGAACCGCACGGCCACACCGGCTGGCAAGGGTATATCTCTGACAGAAATTATGAAGGGGCAAGTGGTGATATGGAGGCCTCTGCAGCTATTGAAATATTTAGTCAATCTGTGAATGAAATGGGAGTGTGTTACAGTAAGTTCTTAGGTGATGTAGACTCAAAAGCATTATCAGAAAACTGGAATGTGTTGGTTGTGGCCAGAAGAGGATCGGCCCCAGGTTGAGGAAGTTGAAACAAATTTTGAGAGACAAGAATCTTTATGATGGTAAAACCATAAGAGGCAGGCTGATAGACAAAATGATTGATGAACTACAAGAGTATTATGGGATGGCCATTAGAATTAATACTGAGGATTTGTTGAAAATGAGGCAGGCAGTATGGGCTACCTTCTTCCACAGACTGTCAACTGATGAAAACCAATACACCACCTTTGCCCTCCTGGACGTGGACGTGATTAATGATGCCATTACTGCAATGCCCAGTACTCAAACAGTTCATACAGCCACAAACATTCCATCCCAGCAGCAGTTATGGATATCATAAAACCTATTTACAGAGACCTGGCAAATCCTGAATTATTGAAGAAGTGTGTACATGGTTAGACTCAAAATCCCAATCAATAATCTTATATGGACTTGCTTACCAAAAAATGTTTCTGTTGGAATGAAGAAACTAAAGTGAGGGGTCACTGACGCTGTTGTTGCTCTTAATGATGGCAACATTGGTAGGGTGAAAGTGCTACAGCATATGGGAATTAATCCTGGAGTAAACTGCATCAGAAAACTTGAACAGGGGACAAGGTTTGCACTGAAACTTCCCAACAGATTAACACTGTCTGCTGCACCGAAACTTGAACTCGGGAACTTTGCCATTCACTTGCAAGTGCGCACACTCCACTGCAGAGTGAAAATATCATTCTGGAAGGTTTGCATTGATAAAGCAGAGTATGCAGCACAATTGGCCACTGAGTCCGGAAAGAAGAAAAGAAGAAGAAACTTGGAAAAAATCAAGAGGATGATATACAGTATGATGCAGGGTGCTTCTGAGTGACTAAAAATAAAAAATTAATTAAGCATGTATTTAGTGAGTTACAGTCTTTTGAAGCTTTAGAAGGCATTCCTGAAAATTTACATTTTCTGTTGCATTTTTCTATAAATCTCAGAAACCACTTCAAATTTTCAGGGAGTAACAACATATATATCCTGAATCTACTGAACTTAAACAAGAACATAATGTTATGTACATTAAAATTATTTAGGATAACGTAAAAAAAGTACACACAATTTTAACTGTGTAATTAAAAAATTGTATTTGCAAAAGTAGTGGCTAAAATACAATTATTGTAGTTCAGTAGACTCAGAATACACAGTTTAATGTCCTGTACAAGTTTCATGTCAATGACTACAGTTGTTTCTGAAATAAAGGGAAGCCAAGTTACTAAATTTAACATTATTGGGATAGGGTGTTCCAACATCCCTTAATATATATTAATGACTTGCCACTCTATATTCATGAAGAGGCAAAGCTAGTTCTTTTTGCTGATAATACAAGTATAGAAATCACACCCAATAAACAAGACTTAGCTGAGGAAATTGTAAATAATATCTTTCAGAACTTCCCCCATGAACCATGGACCTTGCCGTTGGTGGGGAGGCTTGCGTGCCTCAGCGATACAGATAGCTGTACTACCGTAGGTAGAACCACAATGGAGGGGTATCTGTTGAGAGGCCAGACAAACGTGTGGTTCCTGAAGAGGGGCAGCAGCCTTTTCAGTAGTTGCAAGGGCAACAGTCTGGATGATTGACTGAGCTGGCCTTGTAACAATAACCAAAACGGCCTTGCTGTGCTGGTACTGCGAACGGCTGAAAGCAAGGGGAAACTACGACTGTAATTTTTCCCGAGGGCATGCAGCTTTTACTGTATGATTAAATGATGATGACGTCCTCTTGGGTAAAATATTCCGGAGGTAAAATAGTCCCCCATTCGGATCTCCGGGCGGGGACTACTCAAGAGGATGTCGTTATCAGGAGAAAGAAAACTGGCGTTCTACGGATCCGAGCGTGGAATGTCAGATCCCTTAATTGGGCAGGTAGGTTAGAAAATTTAAAAAGGGAAATGGATAGGTTAAAGTTAGATATAGTGGGAATTAGTGAAGTTCGGTGGCAGGAGGAACAAGACTTCTGGTCAGGTGAATACAGGGTTATAAATACAAAGTCAAATAGGGGTAATGCAGGAGTAGGTTTCATAATAAATAAAAAAGTAGGAGCGCGGGTAAGCTACTACAAACAGCATAGTGAAGTATTATAGTGGCCAAGATAGACACGAAGCCCGTGCCTACTACAGTAGTACAAGTTTATATGCCAACTAGCTCTGCAGATGACGAAGAAATTGAAGAAATGTATGATGAAATAAAAGAAATTATTCAGATAGTGAAGGGAGACGAAAATTTAATAGTCATGGGTGACTGGAATTCGAGTGTAGGAAAAGGGAGAGAAGGAAACGTAGTAGGTGAATATGGATTGGGGCTAAGAAATGAAAGAGGAAGCCACCTGGTAGAATTTTGCACAGAGCTCAACATAATCATAGCTAACACTTGGTTTAAGAATCATGATAGAAGGTTGTATACGTGGAAGAACCCTGGAGATACTAAAAGGTATCAGATAGATTATATAATGGTAAGACAGAGATTTAGGAACCAGGTTTTAAATTGTAAGACATTTCCAGGGGCAGATGTGGACTCTGACCACAATCTATTGGTTATGACCTGTAGATTAAAACTGAAGAAACTGCAAAAAGGTGGGAATTTAAGGAGATGAGGCCTGGATAAACTGAAAGAACCAGAGGTTGTACAGAGTTTCAGGGAGAGCATAAGGGAACAATTGACAGGAATGGGGGAAAGAAATACAGTAGAAGAAGAATGGGTAGCTTTGAGGGATGAAGTAGTGAAGGCAGCAGAGGATCAAGTAGGTAAAAGGACGAGGGCTAGTAGAAATCCTTAGGTAACAGAAGAAATATTGAATTTAATTGATGAAAGGAGAAAATATAAAAATGCAGTAAATGAAGCAGGCAAAAAGGAATACAAACGTCTCAAAAATGATATCAACAGGAAGTGGAAAATGGCTAAGCAGGGATGGCTAGAGGACAAATGTAAGGATGTAGAGGCTTATCTCACTAGGGGTAAGATAGATACTGCCTACAGGAAAATTAAAGAGACCTTTGGAGAAAAGAGAGCCGGTTGTATGAATATCAAGAGCTCAGATGGAAACCCAGTTCGAAGCAAAGAAGGGAAAGCAGAAAGGTGGAAGAAGCATATAGAGGGTCTATACAACGCGATCTACTTGAGGACAATATTATGGAAATGGAAGAGGATGTACATGAAGATGAAATGGGAGATACGATACTGTGTGAAGAGTTTGACAGAGCACTGAAAGACCCGAGTCGAAACAAGGCCCCCGGAGTAGACAACATTCCATTGGAACTACTGACGGCCTTGGGAGGGCCAGTCCTGACAAAACTCTACCATCTGGTGAGCAAGATGTATGAGACAGGCGAAATACCCTCAGACTTCAAGAAGAATATAATAATTCCAATCCCAAAGAAAGCAGGTGTAGACAGATGTGAAAATTACCGAACAATCAGTTTAATAAGTCACAGCTGCAAAATACTAACTCGAATTCTTTACAGACGAATGGAAAAACTAGTAGAAGCCGACCTCGGGGAAGATCAGTTTGGATTCCGTAGAAATATTGGAACACGTGAGGCAATACTGACCTTACGACTTATCTTAGAAGAAAGATTAAGGAAAGGCAAACCTACGTTTCTAGCATTTGTAGACTTAGAGAAAGCTTTTGACAATGTTGACTGGAATACTCTCTTTCAAAGGGGAAAATACAGGGAGCGAAAGGCTATTTACAATTTGTACAGAAACCAGATGGCAGTTATAAGAGTCAAGGGACAAGAAAGGGAAACAGTGGTTGGGAAGGGAGTAAGACAGGGTTGTAGCCTCTCCCCGATGTTATTCAATCTGTATATTGAGCAAGCAGTAAAGGAAACAAACGAAAAATTCAGAGTAGGTATTAAAATCCATGGAGAAGAAATAAAAATGTTGAGGTTCACCGATGACATTGTAATTCTGTCAGAGACAGCAAAGGACTTTGAAGACCAGTTGAACAGAATGGATGGTGTCCTGAAGGGAGGATATAAGATGAACATCAACAAAGGCAAAACGAGGACCATGGAATGTAGTCGAATTAAGTTGGGTGATGCTGAGGGAATTAGATTAGGAAATGAGACACTTAAAGTAGTAAAGGAGTTTTGCTATTTGGGGAGCAAAATAACTCATGATGGTCGAAGTAGAGAGGATATCGAATGTAGACTGGCAATGGAAAGGAAAGCGTTTCTGAAGAAGAGAAATTTGTTAACATCGAGTATAGATTTAAGTGTCAGGAAGTCGTTTCTGAAAGTATTTATATGGAGTGTAGCCATGTATGGAAGTGAAACATGGACGGTAAATAGTTTGGACAAGAAGAGAATAGAAGCTGTCGAAATGTGGTGCTACAGAAGAATGCTGAAAATTAGATGGGTAGATCACATAACTAATGAGGAAGTATTGAATAGGATTGGGGAGAAGAGAAGTTTGTGGCACAACTTGACCAGAAGAAGGGATCGGTTGGTAGGACATGTTCTGAGGCATCAAGGGATCACCAATTTAGTATTGGAGGGCAGCGTGGAGGGTAAAAATCGTAGGGGGAGACCAAGAGATGTGTACACTAAGCAGATTCAGAAGGATGTAGGTTGCAGTAGGTACTGGGAGATGAAGAAGCTTGCACAGGATAGAGTAGCATGGAGAGCTGCATCAAACCAGTCTCAGGACTGAAGACCACAACAACAACATCTTTCAGAAGATTATTAAGTGGTTCTCTGCAAATAGACTCTCACTAAATTTTGAGAAAATCTAGTATACACAGTTCTATACAGTGAATGGCATAACACCATTGATAAATATGGACTTTGAACAGAAGGCTGTTGCTAAGGCAAAATATTCCAAATTTCTGGGTGAGGGCTTTTATGAGAAATTGAATTGGAAGAAACACAGTGATGATCAGCTGGAATGTTTAGGTTCAGCTTCTTATGCTATTAGGGTTATTGCATATCACTGCTTTCATATGACATCATATTTTGAGGTAATTCATCATTAAGAGAAAAGTATTCTTTTCACAAAAGCATGTACTCAGAATAATAGCTGGAGCCCACCCAAGATCACCTCACAGGCCCTTATTTACCCTTTGGGATATTCACATTACCTCCACAATACATATATTCACTTATGAAATTTATAATTAATAATCCATCCCATTTCAAAAATAATAGCAAAGTGCATGGCTACAACACTAGAACAAAGGATGATCTTCACTATTCTGGGTTAAATCTTACTTTGGCACAAAAAGGGGTGAATTATGCTACCACAAAAATCTCTAATAATTTACCAAAAAGCATTAAAAGTCTGATAGATAGCCAACCAGCATTTAAAAACAAATTAAAAGAATTTCTTAATGACAATGCCTACTCAATAGATGAATTTTTAGATATGAAGTAGTAACTGAAAAAAAAGATATGTCATGTAAAGAAAACTTATGTTAAACTGACACATTCCACATCATTACAAAATGTCGTATAATGATCTACGGAACAAATATTAATGTAATGTCATGTCATGTCATGTCATGTCATGTCATGTCATGTCAAAGAAAATAGCAATTGGCATAATTTGTCTTTTACATTTTATACCACCTGATTGTTGAACTGTAAAAATTGCATGTCATGTGGACATAAACTTATGAAATACAAATTGAGATTGAATATCTATCATATTTTGAGAGGGAAGAGTGTACTTGTTCTTGCATGCATAAGATTTTCAAATACCTCTAAGGAGGTTTCAAGTCGAGTGTCTGATTCATAATTATCAATCCATGCCTTCTTTTCTTTCTTGTAAAGAGGTTCAGCAGTAGCATATTTCACAGCCAGACAGGAAATATCCCTTGTGATGTATGTGAAGAACACGATTTTTAATATGTTCCCTGAGATATGCTTAACTACATGAGAATTTTTGTTTCTGAGAGGGTTAGTTACATTCTTAATTTATTGGGCAGATTATAGTGTTATTGTGATTGGCCTGTATTTATGAGGCTTTAGCATTGCTTCTTGCATATATTCTATTTCTTTATTCCTTGAGCTGCCAATGCCAATCTTCTCAGTTACTTCCAAGAAATGATCATTAAATACATTGGCTACCTGACTGCTATTGTTTGTTATTTGGCTGCATCATTAATAACAAAGTACTCATTTTTGTTAAAAAGTTTTGCATATAAATTTAATTTCATTATTTTATATAAAAACAAAGATGAGGTGACTTACCGAACAAAAGCGCTGGCAGGTCGATAGACACACAAACAAACACAAACATACACACAAAATTCAAGCTTTCGCAACAAACTGTTGCCTCTCCCTTAAAACCCACTTCCTTTGGTCTTCCCCTCTCCTTCCCTCTTTCCTGATGAGGCAACAGTTTGTTGCGAAAGCTTGAATTTTGTGTGTATGTTTGTGTTTGTTTGTGTGTCTATCGACCTGCCAGCGCTTTTGTTCGGTAAGTCACCTCATCTTTGTTTTTATATATAATTTTTCCCACGTGGAATGTTTCCTTCCATTATATTAATTTCATTATTTGAATGATTAATTTCTGACATTACAAAGAGGTTTCTTTAATTCTTTAACATCTTTCCTTAAAAAGCACAGTATTTCTCATAATATGAAATAAATATCATTTCTATGTTTCTTCTAATCATTCTGTACAATTTCCTTTTACTTGCACATAATATTTTGATGCCTTTAGCCATCCAAAGACTTTTTAATGTCATTAGTGCTATATTTTATAGCTTACTACAGAAAACAGATGATAAACATCGATAGAAATCCATCTGTAAATACATTAAATTTTCAGTTGACATTGTCACATTATATGCTTCCCTCCACTCAGCCAGTAGGTCTGCCTTGAAACTATGTTGCCCGTTCATTACTTTCTATAAGTTCTCTTTATATGGGCCAGAAGTACCACACTTTGGTGCACACTCATATAGCCACTAAAGTGTACAAAAATGTTTATCTGGAGTGCTGATTCTAGGCCTTCAAACAAACTCATTTTAAAGTTAACCCTAGAGTGGGCATCTCAATTTTTGTAATACAAGCAGGTGTGGGACATAATTTCTACACATATAAAGAATACCTGTTTTTATGATACCAAGGTAAACATATATGAGCAAACTCACACTGTAATCTTAGTTTAATTAAACAATGATAAAAGAAACTTATATTATGCGAGCTAAATCCCTGTTTAATTAAACAACAACAAAATACACTTCCTTTACATCACACTGTTGCTATGTACAAAAGTTGCCCCACATTAATGATCCACTCAAAGGATTAAATGGCACAGAAGTATCAGATTGCAGCCCAATTCTTAATCAATTACTAATTATCTCGTGGCAGTTATCGACTGCAAGAATCGACCGCCTCATCTTTGAGAACGAACTTCTTTGAAAACTGTTGATCTCATTGTGTTCCGAACTCTGTATTCGAGCGGGTGTGTTTGTACCTACATGATCAAAATAAAGTTAATTCATTATAAATGAGCAGATACTTAATGTTGGGTTCGATATTACTGTATTTAACATCTCGATCCCCATTATCTCATAGACAACTATCTCATTGGAGGACTTGGTAGTGTGAAGTCTGGGGAATTTTCTTGCATGGATTGTAAATTTTTTCCTGACTGAGCTTGCTGTTTATTTTGTATTAATGCTGCTCACTTGGAAATATGACAACACTACTTATCACAGTGTTAGACGAAGCAATAATGAAGGAACAGGCATGGGTTCACAACTGTAAAACAAAAATGGGATGGTAAAAAGCACAGGTACTTTTTGTTGGTGAGCTTTGTACCCAGGGGTGCCCAGTCAATGTTTAAGAGAAAATGTTTACATCAGTTTATTCCTTCAATGTACATACATCAATATGAATTATGAATTGATAATCATTTATAAAAATTTCATGTAATCCCTATCAGTAGGTGCTCTCATTTATTTATAATCTGCTAATGGTTCTCCATTAACATTTAATATCTTATGAATTTTACTGTTTTTGTTATATAACACCCTTAATAATACATTTGAATTATTGAAATTTTTTGGTGTGTAACGAATTTATTAGCTTCCATCATCACATTTCACATTTATACTTGCAGGTACTTGTGTAGGTATCAAATTTTTAGCCATCTACAATGCGGACATTCTTCATTTGTTCATAACTTCATAAAATGTCCCTTTTATTCAGATGCCCCAAGATGATGTATATATAAGATATATAAGTGTAATAGATGTGACAAAACCTTTTGGTTATGCATCAAGTTTTATAAAGTTGACTTAGGACATGGCTTGTTTTAGGCAAACATTTAAATAATATTATATGTAAGTACAACAAAACATTGCATCCTGTAGGATGACCATATCTAATGTAATTTACTAGCACATTATAATATTTACTTTTGGCAGTTCTGAAGAAGACATTATTACTAATGTTGAAACCTAAGTAAACGATAAAGTTAACCTGCAACTGTAGGCTGTATATTTTTATATAAACAATATCAGTTGCTGTTTCTGCATAAAAATGTTAAAAATTACCAAGATGATGTGTCAAATATTAAATACTGTTGGTAGAATTAACCCAAATCTGGTAATCATGTTTACATTAATTTCTGTCTGTTGCTGCAGTAGTCCTATTTTTGGTATGACACCCTGAACAAGTGGGTGAGCAACTATACCAAATTCATCTGTAAATCTGTACAAAAGCAAAATCCTAAAATGTAGTGTGTTGTTATATAATATGAAATTTGATCTGATTACCATAACTCACCTTTCAGCTCTTTTAATATCAGCTTTTGTTTTTGTTATTTCATAGCACTTGCTTGATAGTTTCTTTTTGTTTTCTTCTACATTTTTCTTAATTACGCCAACTCTATTGTTAATCTTATCCTCTATTTCATTACTTAAGCAGTTCACCTCTGAACTCACTTCCTGGGCCTTTTGCATTGCATCATCATAATCTGAAAGAACAAATTCTTCATCCAGTATAGCAGATTATGGTTAACAATAAATAGCATTGAAGCTGTCGTTACATTTAAAAATTAGAATATTCTGACCATGAAGTTCAATTTTACTAGTCATGGATGTACTCGATGTGGTATGTCCATGTCTTCCTGCAACATTTGAACTGAGTTACCTAACGTTATAGTGAAAGTTGCAATAACTGAAACAAGTAGAAGTATGACAGACTAATGATTGCACCTTGGACCTTTGCTTTGGTAGAACAGCACCTACCCACTTAGGTCAAGGTCACAGCTAAAGCAGAACAACCATGAAGTAACTGCAAGTGCAGGGATCTGAGAACTATTTTTTTCAAAAATCAGTTTGTGAATTTATTGGTCTTTGAACCTTTACAAACATTGCCCAAATGTTCCATTTTCATAGCTTCACAACTGTATTGTCTCCTCCTGTCTAGGTACAAATCTCATAAATATCCATCAAATGAATAGATGATAATGTGAACTGTGTAAGATTTTTGAGAAATGCAACTAACATTCAGATGAAATCATTAGTAAGTTTACACTTTCATAATTGTAGGAGATAATTCTCTATTCAGTACATCAACCATTTGTCGTACATAATATAATAAATATAGTGACACTTTCTGATACACCAACATACTTTAACAGAAATAAAAAAATGCAATTTTGACTACATATAAGTACTCCTTAAATTATTTACTGGAATGGAAACAAGTTGAACTCGGACATTTGCGTTATGTTGAATAGTAAAACTAACATACTTATGTATGATGTTCAGGTTCTATGAATATGTCAACCACCTTATTCTGTTGTGAGGTTTTTTCAAATACAATACTCCAGTTCAATATTTCCTAAACATTAACAAACAGTAAGACATGGAATTTGTAAAATAAATAAATAAGTACATAAATAATTAAATAAAATTGTATTTCTTTAGGTAATGAAATACAAGGTAATGGCTCTCTGTGTTGTATATGAGCAATTGATTAGGAATGTCTGCCACTATTGTGTTTTAGACTACTGCTTCTTAAGTGAAATGTATACATTTAAATTATATACAACCTGTAGGAATAGCAATAAACATTCTAGAGTAGTGTGGAAATTAACTGGGACCAGCTCATGTTTTAAAAAGAATTTACGCTCGTTAGCTGTAATGAATTTCATCTGCCAAATTGTTGGACTCTTAGTGCACTGATGTTGCCTTAACTATGAACAACAGTCGTCAGTCCCCTCCAGTTCAGTTGAGTGCTTGTATATGTTGAAACAGCATTTGTTATTCCTGTGCTCTCAAAAGGAAAACTTTGTGTTTGTGTTAAAATTGATATTTCACCTAACAAGCTGGCAAAAATAGTTGCTTTTCATGAACATACATCTGTGACTATAGGAGACTGTGCCTCTGTTGCTGGCGTGGGAACATTTAGTATTTCAAGACATCTCAGGGCATATAGTAATACTGCGCCATTGTTTCCAAAGAGAAAAGACAGATGTAAATGGAAACTAAAATCCACCCCTATAAGTGACCAAACTATTTATTAACAGTAGAATTTGTCCTCACAAGTTAAGTATGGACATTCATGGAGATTTATTGGCTGCTGGAGCTGAAACTGACTGTTCAGCAGTATGGCATAGTCTTCTTGATCGTGAGTGGAAGGCGTGAAATACAATGAAGAAGAAACATTTGTTAACACCTACCATTAAGAAAAAATGATTGGCATGGGCCAAAATATATACATCTTGGACCTTCAATGACTGGAAACATGTAATTTTCAGTAACAAATCACGTTTTACTGTTCAAGGATACAGAGCAAGAGTTGTTAGGGGAAGTGCCCATGGTTCAGTGAGAGCTGACCATCTCAAGGAGATTGTAAAATACTCTGCCCACAACAAAAAAAATGTTTTGTGGTTTCTTCATTGCAAGGGGCCCTGGGGCACTAGTTCCTGTTGATGGCATGTCAATTTCAACCAAATACATGGAAATCCTTAGCTGCAGGATTGTGCCATTCCTACAGACCTTTGTAAATGAAGGAGGAACATATCAATATGATCTGGCTCTGTGTCACACTTCTAAAGCAGTCAATACATTCATGGAAGAAACAACATTAATGTGCTTTAGTGACCCCGCAATAAACCAGACTTAAACCCCATCGAGAATTTGTGGAGTAATGTGAAAATGCATCTTGGCAACATGGACTATTCAACAAAAGACTGCATGTTAGTAAATGTTGTAAAAGAGTGGTCTCATGACAAACATTGAAATATTTGCTCTAACCTGGTCAAATCTATGCCACAACATGTTCAGAAGCTCATTAAAGCAAAAGGAGGACACATTAGTTATTAATATTCAGTTAGCTACTAACTGTAATATACATATAGTAATAAATGTGCACAGTTATAGTTTAATCATCTTGTCCTAACTAATTAGCATGTCACTGTAGTATATTTTAATTATAATTTAGTTGATAGAAAACCTGTTTACAAAACTGTATAATGGAATGTCCAGAATGGAATAACAACAACATTATGAAAGAGAGAGACTGCTACTCACCATTTAGATGATGATGAGTTGCAGACAGGTAATGAAAAGACTGCTACACATTTAAGTTTTTGATCAAAATGTGTTCTTCCAAAACATCAACTAGTTTGGAAGGAGTTCTTTTGGCCAAATGCTTAAACGTATAGCAGTCTTTTGTTGTGCCTGTCTGTGACTAAACACCTCCACTATATGGTAAGTAGCAATTGATCCTCTTCATATGATAATATTATTGCTTAAAAGAATTGAGAATCAGAGGAAGCTATTTTGTATACATTATTATTAAACCAAATATTCCAGTTTGTTACAGGGTTACCAAAATCTTCAACAACTGCAAATTTATTTGGAGCCTGCACATACAAAGCTGCTAAGTCTGTTTTACTACATTAGTAATTGGATCTAAGTGTTCACTCAGCTAATATTGCTTTTCATTTAGACTCAATGCTTCAACCCATCTAAGGAATTCTCATAATGACATTGCTGAGAGTACACTATATTGTAAAGCTAGCACAAACTGTACCAAGTGCTTATAACATTGATGAGAAAGTTGCTTTTAGCTCTAATGCATTGTTATTAAACCCCAATTTAACATAAACAAATAGCTTTTTTTAACTGAGCAGTATCATAGTGTTGTTCATTACTAGTCCTTTTCACAGTGTTTTGTAGAAAGATGATTATTATATTAGGCAAGTCAGTTGAGAGATGTGATTTGTGAACATATTATAGTTTAATTAATGAAACAGTTAAGAACTGTATTAGAGTGTATGAAGTCAGCCTATTTTCTTGAAGTTATTTCATCATCATCATCATCATCATCATCATCATCATCATCATCATCATCATCATCATCATCTTGGACAGTTTCCATCCTCTGGCCAGGACTGTATGGAACATAGGACTCTCCATCATCTGTCTTGCCACCATCTCTTCACCTTGGTCCAGTCTTCTCCTTTCCTCTGGACGCATTCCTCTACTCCTTTCAGCCATCTGTCTCTCAGTCTTCTCTTGGTCTCTTTCCTTCCAGTTTCATCTCGTGTATTCTCCTGGGTATCCTCTTGTCCTCCACTCTCTTAACATATCCATACCATCTCAGGCTTGATTTCTCTGTCTCCTCCTGTAATGGTTCCACCTCTCTGATCATCTCATTTCTTAACCTGCCTGTCTCTGTCACTCCAATACCATTTCTCAAGAATTTCATCTCACTAGCTTTTACTTTGCTTTTCTCTCTTCCTTTCATAACCCAGGTTTCTGATGAATATGTCTGGATCAGGACATAGAATGACCAGTATATAACCTCTTTACTGATTTGGAGTACGTCGTTGATCCATATCAGGCTACTGACACTCTTCTGAAATGTTTCCAATTTTCTCCCCCACTCATTTATTTCTCTGTCATTTTTTTCCATCTTCCTGTATCAAGCTTCCTAGGTACTTTAAACTCTCCATTCTCCTCAATCATTCCCCACTAACTGTTATTCCAGTTGTTCCTCTCTCCTCCTTTCTTGCTGTGATAACCATCTCACTCTTTCTTATACTAAATTTCATACCATATTCTTGTACTGTTTGTTCCAATATGTCCAACTGCTCTTGTACTTCCTCCTCCTTACTCTCCCAAATCATCAGATCACCTGCAAACACCATAGCTTTCATCTTTCCTTCACCAATTACTTGTGCTACTGTACTCATTATATCATCCATCACTACAATGAATAATAATGGTGAAAGTGCACTTCCCTGCCTCAAGCCATTCTTCTGTTCAATCCAAGCTGATCTCTCTCCTCCCACTTTCACACAGCTCAAACTTCCATGGTACATTTCTCTTATCCTCCAAATAATCCGTTTTGCATCTCCTCTGTTACCCAGGGCTTTCCACACTTTGCTTCTATGCACACTATCATATGCTTTTTCAATGTCCAGGAAGGTCATTAGCAGATCTGTTCCATATTCACAGTGCTGTTCCTGCAGTTGTCTCAAAGCAAAAATTAGATCCACTGTGGACTTTCCTGTTCTGAAGTCATGTTGCTCTTCTCTCATTCTTCCTTTTGCCCTTCTTAAAGATCGGAACAATTATTCCTTCTTCCAGTTTTCTGGGATCATCTTCTGTCTCCACACAATTTTCATTACTCAATACAGCCATTGTATCCCCACCTCTCCTGCTGCTCTCACTATCTGTACACTTACCTCATCCAGAGCTGGCGACTTCCCTCCCTTCAAATTGCCCAATGCCTCTTCCACTCCCCCCCCCCCCCCCAAATAAGGTCTTTTTCTACTTGCTGTTCCTCCTATTTTTTCTCATTGGCTTGTTCTTCCTCATCCAGGTCTATATTCAGGTTCAGGAGTTCTTCAAAAATACTCCTTCCACATACACTCCTGGAAATGGAAAAAAGAACACATTGACACCGGTGTGTCAGACCCACCATACTTGCTCCGGACACTGCGAGAGGGCTGTACAAGCAATGATCACACGCACGGCACAGCGGACACACCAGGAACCGCGGTGTTGGCCGTCGAATGGCGCTAGCTGTGCAGCATTTGTGCACCGCCGCCGTCAGTGTCATCCAGTTTGCCGTGGCATACGGAGCTCCATCGCAGTCTTTAACACTGGTAGCAAGCCGCGACAGCGTGGACGTGAACCATATGTGCAGCTGACGGACTTTGAGCGAGGGCGTATAGTGGGCATGCGGGAGGCCGGGTGGACGTACCGCCGAATTGCTCAACACGTGGGGCGTGAGGTCTCCACAGTACATCGATGTTGTCGCCAGTGGTCGGCGGAAGGTGCACGTGCCCGTAGACCTGGGACCGGACCGCAGCGATGCGCGGATGCACGCCAAGACCGTAGGATCCTACGCAGTGCCGTAGGGGACCACACCGCCACTTCCCAGCAAATTAGGGACACTGTTGCTCCTGGGGTATCGGCGAGGACCATTCGCAACCGTCTCCATGAAGCTGGGCTACGGTCCCGCACACCGTTAGGCCGTCTTCCGCTCATGCCCCAACATCGTGCAGCCCGCCTCCAGTGGTGTCGCGACAGGCATGAATGGAGGGACGAATGGAGATGTGTCGTCTTCAGCGATGAGAGTCGCTTCTGCCTTGGTGCCAATGATGGTCGTATGCGTGTTTGGCGCCGTGCAGGTGAGCGCCACAATCAGGACTGCATACGACCGAGGCACACAGGGCCAACACCCGGCATCATGGTGTGGGGAGCGATCTCCTACACTGGCTGTACACCACTGGTGATCGTCGAGGGGACACTGAATAGTGCACGGTACATCCAAACCGTCATCGAACCCATCGTTCTACCATTCCTAGACCGGCAAGGGAACTTGCTGTTCCAACAGGACAATGCACGTCCGCATGTATCCCGTGCCACCCAACGTGCTCTAGAAGGTGTAAGTCAACTACCCTGGCCAGCAAGATCTCCGGATCTGTCCCCCATTGAGCATGTTTGGGACTGGATGAAGCGTCGTCTCACGCGGTCTGCACGTCCAGCACGAACGCTGGTCCAACTGAGGCGCCAGGTGTAAATGGCATGGCAAGCCGTTCCACAGGACTACATCCAGCATCTCTACGATCGTCTCCATGGGAGAATAGCAGCCTGCATTGCTGCGAAAGGTGGATATACACTGTACTAGTGCCGACATTGTGCATGCTCTGTTACCTGTGTCTATGTGCCTGTGGTTCTGTCAGTGTGATCATGTGATGTATCTGACCCCAGGAATGTGCCAAAGTTTCCCCTTCCTGGGACAATGAATTCACGGTGTTCTTATTTCAATTTCCAGGAGTGTATTATTGAGTTCCTCCTCTTTCTTTACATTTGTCCACTTTTGTTCACTTTTTGAGCATAATCTGTAGAACCATTCTTCCTCTTACTTTTAATCATCCTATATAACACTTTTTTTTTAACCTTCACTATCCTCCTCCATCATTCTGATCCACTGTTCCACTCACTTTCTTCTTTCCTCCACCACCACTCTTTTTGCTTCTTTCTTTATTGTCTCATACTCTTTTCTTGACTCAACTGTTCTCTTATGGAACCATACCCAAAGCTCCATTCTTCTTCTGTACTATATCCTTTGTTTTATCATTCCACCAGGGTGTTTCTTTCCATCCCTTTCGTTGCTTGTCCTCCCACATATTGCTTCTGCCACACTTACTAATGTTCCCTTGAATCTACCCCATTCCTCTTCTACCATTTTTGGTTCATCCTTTGGAATGCTTTGCTCTACTACTTGCAGATACTGTAGCCTGCTTTCTTCCTCCTACTTCCACACCCTTATGTGTCTTTCCTGCTTTCCTGTCCCTTTATTATCCTAAGTCCCTCTCAGGTTCATTACCAGCAAATGGTGGTCACTATTCAATGCCTCTGATGGTATTACCTTAATGTCAATGATGTTCCTATTCATCTCACTATCGTACAGGAAGTAATCAGTTACCGATTTTCTCTGTAAGTCTTGACTGTACCAGGTAATTTTGTGGCTCTCTCTTTTCCTGAACAAAGAGTTCCCAACCAGCAAGCCGTTCCTTTGACAGAACTCCAACAGTCTTTCACCTTCCTCATTTCGGCAGCCCCAACCCTCTGGTTCAAGTACACTTTCGCAGCCTTGTCTTTCTCTTCCAACATGTGTGTTTAAACCCCCCATTACTATCATATTCTTCATTCCCCTCTGCTTCTACATTTCCTCTTCAAACTCTTGCTTCTCCTCAGAAGTGCAACCCACCTGTGGCGCATACACTTTTATTACCTCTATGGTTGTATCCTCGAGTGATATTTTGGTCTTCATCATCCTATCATTTATTTTCTTCACTTCCTCTTTTAATCCACCTCTTACTACTATTCCAACTCCATTTCTCCTTCCCCCCTCATTTCCATTCCAGTACAGTCAGTAGCCTTTCCTCAGTTCTCTTCTTCCTTCTCCTTTCCATCTCATTTCAGCTAACCCCAATAGATCTAACTTCCTTCTCTCCATCATGTCTACCATCTCCTCCACCTTTCCAGTCAATGTTTGTATATTTAATGTCCCAAATTTTAGCCCTTGTTTATAGACAGTTTGTTGTCAATTCAATCCGTCCTTTCTGAGGTCCATTCTATTTTTGAAAGCAGAAATCACATTCCACTACTGGCTTGATAGGCCTATGATAGCTTCACCAGAGCCCCGTTAGCCATCACTTTTCATGATTCCTGTAGGACCTTTACAGCTACCGTAGCAGTCCCAGGGCACACGCAGTCCCCACTGTACCTCGCTTCTGAAGGCAATCCCATACTTCAAGCCGTTGCCCATCTCCCACGACTTGTGCGACAGGTTGGTCTCGAACTATACACAATAAAATCACAATAACTTTGGAATGGTTTGCAGTAGGATTTTCAAACTTCACCGTTGGCCATGGGGCATATTTGGAATTGGTATGGTTTGGTTTAGTGACGAAGCCCACTTTCATTTGGATAGGTTTATCAAAAAGCAAAATTGGTGCATTTGGGGGACAGAGTCCACATTTCACAATCAAGAAGTCTCTTTACCCTCTATAGTTGCCTGTATGTTGTGCAATGTCCAGTCACAGAAAAACTGATATGATATTCCTTGATGGCGTGGTGACTACTGAATGGCACATGAAGGTTTTGGAAGATGATTTCATCCCCATTATCCAAAGTGACCCTGATTTTGACAAGATGTGGTTCATGCAAGATGAATCTTGACCCCATCAAAACAGGAGTGTTTGATGTCCTGGAGGAGCACTTTGGGGACCGAATTTTGGCTCTGGGGTATCCAAAGGCCACTAGCATGGGTTTTGATTGGCTGCAATATCCTTCAGATCTGAACATATGCAACTCCTTTTTGTGGGGCATTATTAAAGATAGAGTGCACAGAAATAACCCCAAAACCATTTCTGAGCTGAAAACATCTATTCAGAAGGTCATTGAAAGCATTGATATTCTGACACTTCAGCAGGTCGTGCAGGATTTCACTATTTGTCTATGTCACATTATTGCCAATGATGGGAGGTATATGGATCAGGTCATAACCTAAATCTGAATATCTGTAGTGATGTTTACATGATGAATAAAGTGTGTGTGTGTGTGTGTGTGTGTGTGTGTGTGTGTGTGTGTGTGTGTGTGTGTGTGTGTGTGTGTGTGCATACCATAGGTTGTAACCAATGTATGTTGATTTTTCATATAGTTCAATAATCGTCACCCTGTATATACACAAGAACTTCTTTCTGAAGTTGTAGTTTCTGGATTGATAAAAATTAAATCACTCATAGTATGTCTCTGAACTCCTGTTTTTATGTAGTTTACATCAGGAAAGTTTAATTATGCCCACTTTGTACTTTGAAAACTCTCACAATGTGTTGACCTACATACAATATTGCTAGTACGCTTTAGATGTGTCCACACTCACTGCTGCCCTGCAGCATAATCTTCTAGGGAAATGCAGTTAAAATAAAAAAAATTTATTTATTCTACAGACATTTGCAGTAGGAGTATTATGTAAAGGTAATTGCGAAGTATTTTGAAAAAGTTTTTTGCAGGAACTTCATGCTTTTTGCACTTATGTGGCAATTCATTTACTGATGAATAGTGTTCGTGATTAATAATAAAAGTGGAGTCTGTTTATACTGTGAAATTCACAACCACAGTGCTAGAAACAAAAAGTATTTCAATGGAAATTATATTAACCTGGCTGGGGTTGTTAACTACTACTACTACTACTACTACTACTACTACTACTACTAATACTACTACTACAAGTTAGCAGAATATTTAAACTTTGGGACATAAGTTACAAATACTAAAAGTTTATATCGAAATAAGTTTTAATTTCTTTGGTTCATAAACCATTATAATGGTCTCTGAAATCAGTAAAGGCAAATACGTACTTGAAAGAGGAAGAATAACAGCTTTGTTCAGAGAAGTTACTTTCCTGCTGAGGTACATAGCAATTAAACACAAATAAATCTGTCTATATTGAATTTGATCTAGGGAGGCAAAAAACTCATGAAAACCAAATCTTAATGGGTGACAAATACATTAAAAAACAATACTCGACCAAATTTCTTGGCTTGACACTTGATGCAGAGTTAAACTGGTCTGATCACGTGAATGATATTTGCAAAATGCTATGTACTACCATATATGTCCTAAAAAAACTGACACCTTTTTGTAGCACCAGCACTCTGAGGCAAATATATTTTGCACTATTTGAATCCCATCTAAGTTATGGGATAGAGGTATGGGGATCCACCAGTAAAGGTAATATGAAAAGTGTATTTATCTTACAAAAGAAGGAACTTTATGTGCTGAAGATAATCATTACGGCAGTAAACAGTAACAAAACACTTAATAAAGAAATACACGATCACAACACTAGAGGTAGAGAGACCCCACATCAACTCTCATAGAACAACACTTTATGAGAAAAGCCCTCACTATGTAGGCATAAAACTACTGAATGGCTTCCATCCTAATATCTCCAAATTGCCCATTCCGAAACTAAAAATGAAATTAAAATGATGGCTCCTAAACAATCCTGTATATTCAATAGACGAGTTTCTAGATTTAGTACACTCATATGATGGAAGACCATCTATCTAAAAATATTTGTAATCTCAGATCTTAGACTGTGTCACAAACTGTATATAGTTGAATGTCAGATATGAATACTGTGTTACAAACTGTAGATTCCTTGATCTAAGTATGGCAATAACACATTTTTTTTATGTATAGTCCATATATGTAACTCTGTTCTCTCAACTAAATTTAGAAAAAGTTGTGTAGATAAAAGTGCCAGCCAATAATATGTAACCCTAGTAAGTAAGGCTCTGACTTATCCAGAAGACTGGAACAAAAAAAAAAAAAATTTGTAATCAGTTGATGTTGGATCAAAATAAATATATAAAAGTATCTGGAAAAAATGCCCATACTTATCAGTGTTAATTGATTAGCACTCATTGTGATCTGTCATTAGTACTGTATACACAAGTTGCTTCCAGTGACTGTTTCAGTTTGTTAATTACTAACTTGGTTCATATTGCATCAATGGGCATGTTGGCCTTGGCTGTATGTAACATTTCCAATTGATCCACAGCCTCATGCAACCGATACAACATGCAGTTCACCTGAACAATTTTCAGATTTAATTGGTGAATTAGGTTGAAATTTTTAAGTGCTAAGTCTCCAGTTAGCTTAATGAACTTAAAAAAATATTTGTCATTAACATTAGAGCCAGTCTGACTGTATGGTGATGATATCTTTTTGCAGATTATTGTAATAACTACAAATTTTTCAGAGGCATCTTAGAAAAAAAGTTTAAAAATTTAAAACTTCAGTTTTCCTTTTGCTGTCTTTTTTAGCCACATCAGATTGGTCAATGAGTGACTGGATAGAGTCCTTCAATCCACTTAGCCATTTCATGTGGGACAAGAATTTTCTCAGGTTCCCAGCAAGTTCCTTCACTAAGCCACGATGGTGGAAATTATATGCTTTGACATCAATCTTATTATTATTTCTGCATTCTTTTTTGACCTGAGAATGCAACAATCTTTGCTTCCACACCAATCCCTGAATTTTGTAATTCAACCACAGTTGTCTTTTCCATCCTCAATACCCTTATTTTGCACATCCTTCTCAAGAGCATGGTTTGCAAACAATTTAACCTTAATCCAAAATTCCTCTACATCCACCATATTTGAACTAAATTACGTCCATTCATTGATTAAGTAGAATGTTAACAATGTTATCAGCTCTTCCCATAATGAAAACTCTCTTAACTTACTTGATGGAATTATGAACTTCAGTGGTCATAGTCACTATGATGACATGATTGCTAGTCCCTATCTCTATACTGACACTGCTGATAAGATCAGGCATGCTTGTAGCTATAGGGACTAAAATACTTTCATAGAGAGTGAATTGTTGAACTAGCAGCTGAAGACAGTCTTGGAAAAATGTGTCCATGACTACTTCTCAAGACAGATTGTCCACAGTACCTGCAATAAATCCACGAACATATCAGTCTATACTCTGTAGGTCAATGTTGCCTCCAACTAATATTATGTGACTGCAGTATTTCTATGCTATGTAACACAGACTTTGTTTGAATGATTATACAACTGTCACAAGAAAATTGGATGGCCAATAAAAACATCCAATGATTAACTTGAGTTCACCATGGCTAATCATGTATGTCCAGACAACTTCACAGTCAGACTTAATTTTACCTTCACAGACACAATATTTTTGTCTATTTCAACAAACACTGCCTCTTATATGGGGTCTAAGCTGTCTTTTTGAGATAAATTCATGCCTCATTAAATATTTTATCTACTGGCCATAGAACCAAGTCAGTCAAAGCTACTTGTTCATGGAATGAGTCAGTATGTATTTACAGAATACTGGATGGAAAATCTGTAAACAAAAGAGTATAGAGCTGCCCCAAAGTAAGATACTACAGGAAATTATAGAGTGAATTAACAAGTTTTCATGTTTCAGTATCTGAGACAGTGGATGTTATTCTTAAACATTTTCCATGCAAGATCTTGACACTTCCCAGTAGGCTTTTCATCCACCATAGTCCTGCAAAGACTGTTCAACTACTGTGTGACAATAAAATTTTACATCTACAATGGTTCCATATCAGAAACTGTATGCACTATGTTTAGTTGCTCCAAACTAACATTTTGCCATGGATGCAGGCCAGTAAAGGCTGTATTATACTAGGGAAGACTTTCAACTGGTGATACAACAGACTTGTAGAAATTGAACACACCAACACAGATGTGGACTATTTGAACATTCATGCATAGCACCTGTATCCCTTCAGGCTTGATGTTGACCTTGATGGTGATGGAATCTTCCAGCAGGCTAACTGTCCATATCACAGTACCAGAATCACGCTACAGTGGTATGAAGAGCACGACAGTAAACTTAAGTTGATATCTCTCCAGCCAAATTTGCATGATATGAACCACAATGGAAGACATCTGAGATGCTATTGGACACCAGCTCCACTCCCACAAACCGCCATAGTTTATGAGAATTGTGTGACTTGTGGCTAGTGCCACACACTTCTAGAAACCTACCAAAGACTTGTTGAATCCAAACTGTGTAGAAGTTGATTTGTGGGGAAGGGACCGGACAGCAAGGTCATCAGTCCCCTTACATTAGGCAAGGATGGGGAAGGAAGTCAGTCATATCCTTTCAAAGGAACCATCCCAGCATTTCCCTGAAGTAGTTTAGGGAAATCACAAGAAACCTAAATCAGGAAAGCCGGATGCGTGTTTGAACCATTGTCCACCTGAATGCGAGTCCAGTGTCCTAACCACTGCACCACCTCACTCAGTATGACAAGATGTCTATGAGCTGCAGTGAGTACAGAAATGAGATGACTGAGATATGCTTCATATTTAAATTTTTGTCAAGTTACATTTTGTCATATTCTTTACACAGATTTGACTGGAGTCCTGCTCTGTTCTAAAACTCTTGCTGACATAAACATAACTTCTTCACAACTTTTGTGAATGACTTAACATACCTTTTTTGGCTTTTCCCATAACCAATGTGAGAGCTGCAACTTTTGCTGGATCAACTGTAACTTCTAACACTCTCTTTTCCTGATTCTTTACTTCATGCTCGAGTTTTGGGTGTTCTCTCTGAAGTGTCTGAAAATAATTGTCTTAAGTGGCAAGAAACTGTTCATGAATAGCAAATATGTGAATAAAATATTTATGCAAAAATATCAGATTATAAAAAAAATATGGACATTTTGTTACTTCATGATAAATTTGGAATCAAGTCAAGTTACACAAAACCAAGTAAAAAAAGTTAATTTTATCCTAATGAAAATGCAAGTAAAATTTTTGAAAGGTTTATCCATACACCTTAACAGTATTAGTCAGCAGGGCTTTGATATCTGTGTCTTTCCCAAGAGACTGATTCAGAATTTATTTACTGTTCAAAATAGCTGTAAGGTCTATGTTGTGAAAATCATGAGACAAACTTGTAAGAGAAACATTTATTACATCATCTCCTCATATGCACTCTAATCAAAATAATGGGACATCTCTGATTCATTACAAAGTGTATAAAATGACTGTTCTCAAATCTAGACATTCAGGATGAGATGTTTTATTTTAGAAATGGGCAAAAGTAGGACATGGAGACAATTTCAAAGAGAAGTAAGACTAACTCAGGATATTACCTCTGATATAGCATGCCTGAAAACACCTTACCATAATTTCAGTTTCCAACTTTTGTGTTTTGGTTTTCATATTATTTATCTCTGGTGTAAGGAAACACATTTTTTTGTCAATCTCATGAATTTTCCTAGTAAACTCTTCAAGTTTTTTCTGGCATTCTTGGATCTTTTTTCCAAGGTCCTCCACAGTTTGCTGAGTAACTGGAGCTTCAGGTACTTTTTGACTCATTAGACCTTTTTTCACAGTATGGCCACCACCTGTCATTTCACCTGTAAAAATCACAAATCCAAATTAGGACAAAGAATACTGACAGCTCTTGCACATTTCATTGCAAATATGTTGTAAATGAATTCTCTACAGAAATGTTGATTTAGCAAGTGTTATGAAATATTTACTATGTATACAAAAACACTTCTGTCAGTCAATGTACTGTGCTTTATGATGTGTAGCAGCAGAGCAACTCAGAAACACACAAAAAAATGTACAGTTTAACAAATCAAGTCCAAAATTCCAGCATTTATTTCTAAGAAAGGATTTAATCTGCAATGTATGGATTAGGTGTTGTCATATGTATGGGAATTACTGATTAACACTGATTTTAAAGATCAAGATAGTTGTTTGTTAGTGTGTATTGTAAAATTACAGTAAGAGATGACTGATTAAGAGTAAGTATGTCTGTATTAGATTAAGGTTACTGGAGTCATCAAGGCCATTCCAAAATAGGAAATCAGAGATACAATGCACAGAGCAGACAAAGGTGGTAGTTTTTAGGTTACTGTAGCTAAATAGTAGCACTGGAGCCCTGAAAATTGCAGACACTCTGAGCAGCTGTTACAGGGGAGAACTTTCACTTCAGAGAATTAACTGGTAATACCATCCACCACCTAGACACTGTCGTACAGCCTCACAGTAAAAGATGGCCATGAAAAGGCACATCTTAGCAGGGGCAGCAAGCTTGATACATGCTCCTAAGGACTGCAATGTCAGTGGGTTTACACAGGTCAGATTGCTACTGCAGCAGTCCTCACCCAAAAAAGGACTGAGGGTGGGGCCAAGTGATGTAAAACATTGTTGTTACTGGCCATAATAGGAGTGGCAGTGATGTTTAGTTTCCAGCTGAACGCTACTGCTACCAAACTTGGAGTTTGTTAATTTAAAGTCCAGAAACATACCTACCTACCAATTAGGAGAATGGGAGGAATCTAAATATGGTTGGCCAGTGGTGCCCTGAAGGTGCAGAGCAACTTGTCAGATTAGCTGAAGCTTCTTAAGTGCTGGTGGATTGGTAGGATGACTATAGGAAGGGAATAACACTGCACCATCATGATTCTTTAAAGATCTAAGCTTTTATATTCAAAGGGAATTCTCACTCGGATCATTGGGGCATTGACTTCATGTTTCTTCTGGCCAGCCTCAGTAAAGCTTACTGAGGCTGGCCAGAAGCAACATGGATTCAATGCCTCAATGATCTGAGTGAGAATTCCCTTTGAATACAAAAGCTTGGGTCTGTAAAGAACCATGATGGTGCAAACATGCCTGTTTTTTCACTTTGAGTGCTGCTCTCAAGTTTGTACCTAACATGCTGCCAGTGTCTGCTACCTCCGTTAGTGCCTACTCCCATGGAGTTAATCAGATCCCTGAATTCCATGGGTCTCCTGCTGCAAGCATCCTACCAAATCCCAGAAACCGTGCCTCTCATAGGTGCATTGTGACAGTGTTTGGCCTTAATTCAAGTCATCAACCTGCCTTCATTGGGAATTTGTCTTTCTGCATTTGCTCCTCACCACTCGGAAATTGCAGATTGACTAGTCAGGTTCCAGCTCTTGTCTGTGATATGAGTATGCCTACAGAGTGGCAAGTTAAGGGTTTATCTTTTTCTGTGTTTTCCACATAGTACATTTATTAAATTTCATGCATGTTTCTCTGTTTAAGAGGATTAACTTGCGTTTTTGTAAGTGTAAATTCATTCAGTCTTTAGCACAGTAGTTGCTCACTGAACAACGAGCTATGTAGCTCTTTAACGCATCAGCATGCTTTGGTCCCATGGCAGGAGGGTTGCAAGCTACATATCTAAGATCAACTGCTTTTATAGTTCACTTCTTCAGTTAGTCTTGCTAAGATGGATTGGATGTGTACATGCTGCATGCAGATGCAGGAGTAGATGGCCAAAGTTTGTGAACAGTTGAACGTGCTGTTGGCTACAGTCAGTCACGTTCGGGCTGCTGCCTCAGGTTGCAACAGAGGCAGAGAATCTGGTGCATCACACAGGACACCTCAGATATCACTTCTTTTGCCCTCAGGCTCTGCTTCCGAGGTGCCTCCTAGTGCACACAACAAGGTGAATCTGCCCTCACAGCAAGGTGATTGGCAGGTGGTAACATGTTCGCATTGCTCAAGGCAGAGGACCAATGTGGAGACTGGCCACCTGGCCTTGCCCATTCATCCTGTGAGTGGACAGGTGGATGCTCCTTCAGCAGGGTCCAAGCAGGCTCACAGGGGAAGGGTTTACTGGTTATTAGGAGCTCCAATGTTAGGCTCGTAATGGAGCCTCTTAGGCAGATAGGATTCAGGGCTGGAAAGAAAGCGGATGTTCACTCAATATGCCTGTGGGGTGCCTCATCTGAGATGTGGAACCAGCCTTGCCAGTGGCTATCGAGCATACAGGGTGCAGTCATCTGCAAGTTGTGGCTCATTCCAGCACAAACAATGCCTGTTGCATGGTACTGAGGTGATCCTCAGTTCATACAGGCAGCTGGTGGAGGTGGTGATGCTGGCCTCAGCCACAGGGTGCAAGAAGAGCTTGCAATCAGCAGCAATGTTTCCAGAGTTGATTGAGCTTGTAACATCACGAGTCAAACCACAATAGCATTTTATTGAAGTAAACTACCTTGCAGTACGGGCTCATAGCTTTGTAGTTGGTGGCGGTGACAGCCGCTTGTATCTCGGTGTGATTCACTCACACCTGTTGCTAACACAACCATGGGAAGCGCCACTTGTGTCAGTTCCAGAGACAGAATATTCAAACCCTTAAGCATTTAAATAAACAATACTAAATCTTATTCAATTTCGAAAAAACTTTTTATTTAGTCTTTTGATATTTAAAAACGGCACTAGTAAGATGAAAGTCAGTTCGGATGCATAACAGTTTGTCCTTTGCTATCAGTTGGAAACGTAACTAGAGTTTACAAAATGTTAGGACAGTATGTTTGAATTTTTATACTTAAATAAGATAAATTATTTTTCATTTTCGGAATAGAGAATTCATTAGGAATTGATATTCATTTAATAACTATTTACTTTGTTGCGTAAATTACTGAGAGTGTGCATGTGGAACATATGTAAAGATTCAATATTATCTCCTGTTGAACATTATGTTACTTGGTCAAGGGAAAGTGTGCAACAAGCTGTTGCAACAAAAGCTGTAATTCCCCTTACTTGCTGATGACGTATGTCCAAGTGTGCTTGTTTTTGTAAGAAGGCTGCCACAATAGTTATTTGAAGAGTAAAGTTTTTTTGAAAGTTAATTCAAGATTAGTTTTCGTTTGGTTTTGTTTGGTTAGACATTTTATTACTATTTGCAGCATAAAATGATGTAAATGCATCTGTGAATGTTGATTGGAGTAAAACAGTTTAGGTGCTAATATGATCTTGAAAGATTGATCTGATTGGCTGTTAATTTGATCAACCAATCAGAGTGAAGTCTTTCCCGCACTCTATCAAGTAGTATATGTGATGTGCGCAACAGCATGGAGGCAGTCGTAGTCTCGCTGTCAGATGCGCAGGTCATGTTGAATGTTACCGAAAAAGTTATATGTAAAATGAAGAAGGTGCTGTTATTTTGTGTTCATTTTATATCGCTGTGAAGGCAGATGCATTTGACAGACAGATTGTGAAAATTTGAGTTTTGTGAAGGAATTAGTTGGAGAGATAAATGTGTGTCAAGTCTCGGCCTTTGTGAAGAAATCTGCGTGGCATATTTTATAACCATTTATGGAATAGTTGGTGAGCAACTTCTTTTAAAGAAATTCACTGAAAAACACCAAATGTAAAACTTATGTTGTAGCTTAGTATAAACAGTGAAAACTGCATAATAATTCAAGTTGAACTTTGGTACATTTCTGGCTGTCTTGCACGAGTACTAGAGGGTATGAGCTGTGAGATGAGGACAGTGATATTAGCTGTTAGTTTTAAATGCGGGCTGATGGCACCTATTTAATTTGGCATCTAAAGCAAATAATGAACTCTTTGCCCAATTTTTACAGTTTTCTAAGAGATGAAACAATCTCCCCCCACCCAAAAATTTGTATAACATGTTTGCATGACATTTCGCTACAGAGTTAATGCAGACTGTGCTAACATAAGTATTGATGATGTTTTTCATCAACGCTGCTTTTAACATTGCCAGAAAAGTATCTACATTGCAGAGAAGTGGCTTGGTGACCAGACGCTATACTGAGGTAGGTGGGACTTTTGAGGTCGACAGTATGACAAAAGAAGCAGTAAGCAGTTACACGAATTTTAGCCAAGCAATGCTGCAATTGGTGCTTTATCGACCAGGAATTACAATATAGAGTTTGGAAGAGTAGGTACTGTATATAAAAGCAGCAGTGTTCAATGAACTTGTTGAAATGTTTGACATGTGAGTGAAAAAGGAACTACACTACTGGCCATTAAAATTGCTACACCATGAAAATGATGTGCTACAGACGCGAAATTTGACTGAGAGGAAGAAGATGCTATGATATGCAAATGATTAGCTTTTCAGAGCATTCACACAAGGTGGGCGCCAGTGGTGACACCTTCAACATGCTGACATGAGGAAAGTTTCCAACCAATTTCTCATACACAGACAGCAGTTGACCAGCGTTGCCTGGTGAAACGCTGTTGTGATGCCTTGTGTAAGGAGGAGAAATGCGTACCATCATGTTTCCGACTTTGATAAAGATCGGATTGTAGCCTATTGTGATTGCGGTTTATCATATCACGACATTGCTGCTCATGTTGGTCGAGATCCAATGACTGTTAGCAGAATATGGAATCGGTGGGTTCTGGAGGGTAATACGGAATGCCGTGCTGGAACCCAACAGCCTCGTATCACTAGCACTCAAGATGACAGGCATCTTATCCGCATGGCTGTAACAGATCGTGCAGCCATGTCTCAATCCCCGAGTCAACAGATGCGGATGTTTGCAAGACAACAACCATCTGCATGAACAGCTTGACAACGTTTGCAGCAGCATGGCCCATCAGCTCAGAGACCACGGCTGCGGTTACCCTTGATGCTGCATCACAGACAGGAGTGCCTGTGATGGTGTACTCAAGGATGAACCTGTGTGCACAAATGGCAAAACGTAATTTGTTTTGGTCTGACGCCTGCAGAAGTACATAACTCGAGTCTTGGCTGCAGAGAACTGAAAACCGTGAGTCAGAGCCCATGATGCTGCCTTGCGAATGGCTACCTGCAGCCTGCATTCGGCGACTTCAGTATTCGTGGAGCTAAAGGAGATGCAGAAGTCGTTGGCATAGAAAGAAGGAGACACCGACGACCCCACGGCTGCAGCCAGACCATTAATGGCCACCAGAAATAAGGAGATGCTCAACACCGAGCCCTGTGGGACCCCATTTTCCTGTATATAAGAGGAACTAGAGGGGGCACCCACTTGCAACCGGAAAGAGCGGCGCAATAAAAAAGTTTGAAAAAAAGCTGGGAGCTGACCACGAAGACCTCAGTCATGTAACGTAGCAAGGATGTGATGCCTCCACGTGGTGTCATACGCCTTCCGCAGATAGAAAAATACAGCAACGAGATGCTGACGTTGGGCAAAGGCCGTACGGATAGCAGATTCCAGCCGCACCAAATTGTCCGCTGCAGACCGGCCCCGACGGAAGCCACCCTTGGATGGAGCGAGGAGACCGTGTGACTCAAGGACCCAACATAAACGCCGCCCCACCATACGTTCGAGCAATTTGCACAAAATGTTGGTGAGGGTAATGGGACGATAGCTGTCCACCGCCAGTGGGTCCGCACCAGGCTTCAGGATGGGGACAATAACACCCTCTCACCATTGCGACGGGAACACGCCTTCGCTCCAAATGCGTTTAAATATCGTGAGAATGTGTGTCTGGTGAGATGCTTCAGCATCTGCGCGTGGATGCAGGCTGGTCCTGGTGCTGTATCAGAGCAATCGGCGAGGGCAGCGAGGAATTCCCTCTCGCTGAAAGGAGCATTGTATTTTTCAGAACGGCGCATGCGGAATGAGAACGGCGTCCGCTCGGCTCGCTCCTTTAGAGAGCGAAAGGCGGGGGGATAAGATGCAGTCGCAGAGCTCTGAGCAAAGTGCGCGGCAAGCCGTTCAGCAATGGCGGCAGGGTCGGTGCAGACAGCGGCGTCCAAGGAGAGCCCAGGGACACCCATAGGGGTCTGGTATCCGTAAATCCGCCGGACCCGGGACCACAGGAGCGAGGGGGAGACATGGGAATCCAAGGATGAGACATACCTCTCCCAGCACTCCTGCTTACGCCGTGCAATAAGACGACGGGCCAAGGCACGGAGCCTCTTAAAGGCGATGAGGGTCTCTAGAGACGGGTGCCGCCTACGACGCTGGACAGCCCGCCAACGGTCGCGAATAGCCTCAGCAATCTCCGGCGACCACCAGGGTACAGCCTTCCTCCGAGGGAGGCCAGAAGAGCAGGGGATGGCAGCCTCAGCCGCCGAAATAATTGACGTGGTTAAGACGCGGACCACCTCGTCAATGTCACCCTGTGGGGGAGACTCAATGGTTGCAGCGGAAGTAAAAGCCGCCCAGTCAGCCCTATGGAGAGCCCAGCAGGGCAGGTGCCCAGAAGAATGACACTGGGGCAGTGACAAATAGACGGGAAAATGGTCACTACTGCACAGGTCAGGGTGGGACAGGTCCGGGGCTGCAAAGAGAGAGATCGATGGCCGAGAACGAGCCATGGGCCACACTGAAATGCGTGGGAGCACCGGTGTTCAAGAGGCTAAGGTCGAGCTGAGCCAACAAATGCTCCACGGCCCGACCACGGTCATCAGAGACAGTCCCACCCCATAGAGGGTTGTGGGCATTGAAATGGCCCAGAAGCAGCAATGGTGGCGGGAGTTGAGCCAGCAGCGCAGCCAAGACATGTCGGGGGTGCTCCCCATCCGGAGGAATGTAAACAGAGCAAACAGTAATAGCCGGCGAGAGCTCAACCCTGGCATCAACTGCCTCTAAAGGCGTCTGAAAGGGTACTGGTGAGCTACAGACAGAGTGGTGAACAAAGAGGATAACCCCACCTGACGTTCGTTGACAGGCAGCACGGTTCTTATAGTATCCCCGATAACCGCGAAGGGCGGGGGTCCGCATTGCAGGAAACCAAGTTTCCTGCAGAGCAATGCAGAGAACAGGGGAAACACTCAGAAGCATCTGGAGCTCAGGCAGGTGGCGGAAATAACCGCCGCAGTTCCATTGGAGAATGGAAGCAGGAAGGGACTGGGAGGGGGTGAAGGCGACTAAGAGGCAGACAGCGCCTCAGAGCCAACTGCTGCCACCGGGGGAGAGTCAGCTGAGTCCATAAGAGACGCCCCCAAGGGTTCCGTGAGGGCGAGATCCGCGGCAGAGGCGAGGATCTCCACCTCATCCCCGGAGCCAGGACTATGTACAGCAGGCGGTGCTGAAACTGCCGGAACGTCCTTCTTCTTGGACACATGCCGGAACGTCTTCTCAAGTTGGCCCTTAGGGTGAGAGGGCTGGGAGAGCTTCTCTGAAGGAGCGTCGGAGGCTGACGATGACGCAGAAGCCTTATGACCAGCAGGTGGCGGAACCTTCAGCCACTGGCTGACATCCGGCTGGGTAGGAGAAGAAATGGAGGAAGGGAGAGCCCCGAGGGACCCCTTCCGTGAGAGAGGAACTGGCAGAGGCAACGCCGGCAGAGAAGGAGGGGGAGGGATTGAGCCTCCCGGTTGTGGAGCAGATGTCACTCACGAAGTAAGCGTGGGGGGAGCGACAGAAGAGGGTTTGCCCCCAACTGCTAAGGGGGCAACAGATGAAGGCTTGCCCCAGACACAAGGGGGGCAGACAGAGATACACGGCCCCGAGGGCCCAATGAAGGCGGCACAGATGAGGCGACAACCGTCGCTTGCGTGGGCGACGATAACGTGGCTGCAGCATAAGATGTTCGAATGGAAGCAGGATACAACCTTTCATATTTCAGTTTTGCCTCTCGATAAGTAAGCCGGTCCAGAGTCTTAAATTCCATGATCTTCCGCTCCTTATGAAGAACGGGGCAATTCAACAAGCATGGAGAGTGGTGCTCCCCATAGTTGACACATACAGGCGGAGGCACACATGGAGAATCGGGATGAGAGGGGCGTCCGCAATCTCGACATGTAGCACTGGATGGGCAACGGGAGGACATATGCCCAAACTTCCAGCACTGGAAGCACCGCATTGGGGGAGGGACGTATGGCTTGACGTCGCAATGGTAAACCATCACCTTGACCTTCTCGGGCAAGACATCACCCTCGAAGGCCAAGATAAAGGCACCGGTGGCCACCCTGTTAGTCTTGGGTCCTCTATGTACACAACGGACAAAATGTACACCACGTCATTCCAAGTCGGCTCTCAGCTCGTCATCGGATTGTAACAAGAGGTCACGATGGTAAATAATCCCCTGGACCATATTTAAGCTACTGTGGGGAGTGACGGTAACAGGGACGTCCGCCAGCTTATCACACAAGAGCAACGCTCGTGACTTGGCTGGGGAGGACGTCTTGAGGAGGATGGACCCATTCCTCATTTTAGACAACCCCGCCACTTCCCCAAACTTATCCTCCAGGTGTTCCACAAAAAACAGAGGCTTCGTCGTAAGAAAGGAGTCACCATCAGTCCTGCTGCAGACAAGGTATTGCGGTACGTAACGCTCCCGCTTGGCACTAGATCGGCGTCCCTCCCATGGCGCAGCCAACGAGGGGAACGACTGAGGGTCATATTGCACAGCATCAAAGTCTACTCTACCTCGCTTAGAGACGCTGGTGGCCGTGCGACCACCAGCTTGGTGTGATTTATTGCGCTTCATTGCGCCACATCCGCCCAGATGCCACCTACTCTGAATGAGGGCTCTCCCCAAGGGCGCCACCCAGCCAAAGCAACAGGTGCCCCAGACAAGATGGGCACATACTCCTTGGCATGCATGGGGAGGAAACAGCTCTGGCATCTGTAGTGCGAACCCTGCGTGGTCAGGGGGCTACCACCAAGAGGGTATATGACGACCCCACCACAACGGACTGGCTACCGTGCTGGATTTTAGATGTTGAAAGGGTCCACAGTTGTCGTGAGCGCGAAGAAGAAGAGTGCGCACAAGGCGAGAAGGAGACAACCCAGAAGATGTTGGGCTGTGAGCAACGGCATGGAGGCAGTTGTACTCTCACTGTCTGACGCACAAGTCATGTTGAATGTTACCAAAAAAGCTACGTGTAAAATGAAGAAGGTACTGCTATTTTGTGTTTGTTTTATATCGCCATGAAATCAGATGCATTTACGGACAGATTGGAAAATTTGAGCTTTGTGAAGAAATTAGTTGGAGAGATAAATGTGTGTCAAGTCTTGGCCTTTGTAAAGAATTCTGCCTGACATATTTTGTAATTTTTTATGGAGTAATTGGCAAGCAACTTCTTTTAAAGAAACCCACCGGAAAGGACTGAATGTAAAACTCATGTTGTAGCTGAGTATAAACTGTGAAAATCTCAACAATTCAGGTTGAACTTTGGTACATTTCTGGGTGTCTTGCATGTGTACTAGATGGTGTGAGTTGTGAGATGAGGACAATGATATTAGCTGTTAGTTTTAAATGTGAGCTCATGGCACCTATTTAATTTGGTATCTAAAGCAAATAAAGAACTAATTGCCAAATTTTGACATTTTTCTAATAAATGAAACAATCGCCCTCCACTCAAAAATTGTTATAAGATATTTACATAACATTTAGATACAGAGTTAATGCGGACTGTGCTAACAAAAGTATTGATGATGTTTTTCTTCAACGCTGCTTTTAACATTGCCAGAAGAGTATCTATGTTGCAGAGAAGCGGGTTGGTGGCCAGATGCCATACAGAGGTAGGTGGAATTTTGTGGTTGACAGTACGACGGAAGAAGCAGTAAGCGGTTACGTGAATTGTAACCCAGCGATGCCGCAAGCTGAGTGGAGTGTATCAACCAAAGGCTTCGTCAACTCTGTGACAGTCATGGCTGCAGATTTCTGGACCTGTGTTTTTGTGTGGGGCTTTATAGGCCGCCTCTTGATGGGTCAGGGGTGCACTACACAAAGGAAGCAGCTACTTTGGTAGCAGATTACTTGTGGAGTGCACATGGAGGTTTTTTTTTTTTGTCTAGGCGGTAGTTTGAGGTGCCCTGATGAACACTCGCCAGTCAGTTAACAGCAAGAGAAGTCAAATGGGGTTCAGAATAAAGACATTTCGACTGTTAGAACTTTATCAGTCAACTTTTGAAGTATTTATAATAAAGTTCCCAAATTTACTGCCCTCCAGGAAAGTTCTTGCACTCAAATTATTCTTGGGACTGGGAGCTGGCTAAAACCCAGAGTGGAAAACTGAGATCTTTAGCAAGTCATGGTACATGTTTTAGAAAGACAGATTAGAGGCCATGAGAGGGGGAGTTTTCATTGCAGTTGACAAAAATGTTGTCTCCATTGAGGTCGAAATTGAGTGTGGCTGTTCTAGATTCATTCAAAGCAAGTCTATGGTCAGTAGTGCGTAAATATTCAAATCGTTCAATACTAGTTGGAGGTGACTTCAGCCTGCTGAGTACAGACTGGGACATCAATGGATTCATTGTGGGGGTGTGGGGGGGAGGGGGAGGGGGGTTACAGACAGACAATCATGCAAAATACTTCTGAACACTTTTTTTTTTAAAACGTGACTTGAGCAGTTAGCTTGGCAGCCCACACACAATGGAAATACCTTTAACCTTGTAGCTACAAATAGACTGGGCCTTATTGACAATGTCAGTATATAAATGGGGATTAGAAATCATGGTTTCATTATAGCAACTGTGATTACAAAAGTTAATAAATCAGTCAAGAAGGCTAGGAAAGTTTTATGCTATGTAGAGCAGATAAGCAGTTATTAACATCTAGCTTTGACCATGGATTGGCATCACTTAGTAGCAGTAAGCTGGATGGAGAGGAATTAAGGGTAAAGTTTAAGCAGATTATAAATTGTGGTCTGGAGAGTTATGTGCCTAGTAAGTGGATGAAAGATGGATGGTTTAATAATAAAATTTGTAAGGTGCTAAGAAAGGAGAGGCTGTTGCACTCTAGGTTCAAAAGGAAACACACAAATGCTGATGAACAAAGGTTAGCAGAGATTTGTGTGTCTGTGAAAATATCTATGCATTACACCTTAATGAAAGATCTAGCCAGGAACCCGAGAAAATTCAGGTCTTATGTAAGACAGATAAAGCAAGTCTAATGCTTCCATTCACTCCCTTGTTGACCAGTCTGGTGTGGCTGTTTAAGATAGCAAAACAAAAGCCAAAGTTTTAAATTTCACGTTCAAGAAATCATTCACACAGGAGAACTGTACAAACATACAGTCATTTGACCATGACAAAGACTCCCATATGGATGACATAGAAATAAGCATACCTGGTGTAGAGAAGCAAATGAAAGATTTGAAAACAAATAAATCACCAGATCCAAATGGAATCCCAGTTCAATTTTATGAAGATTACTCTATGATATTGGCCCCTTACCTAGCTTGCATTTATAGTGTGTCTCTTGTCCAGCACATAGCCTCAAGTGACTGTAAAAAAAAAGTGCAGGTGACACCAGTATATAAGAAAGGTAAAAGAATGGACCCGCAAAATTACAGACTGATATCCCTAACTTCTGTCTACAGCAGAATCCACGAACACATTCTCAATTTGAATGTAATAAGCTTTCTTGAGGCTAAGCAGCATATTTCCACAGATCAGTATCCTTTTAGAAAGCATTGCTCATGAGAAACTCAGCTTGCCTCTTTCTCATATGATATACTGAGAACTATGAATGAAGTGCAACAAGCAGATTCCATATTTCTAGATTTCTGGAAAGCATTTGACACAATGCCCCACTGCAGCCTGTTAATGAAGGTATGAGCATACAGAGTAAGTTCACAGATATGCGAGTGGCTTGAATACTTCGTAAATAATATAATCCAGTATTCTGTCCTCAATGGCGGGTGTTCATCTGAAACAAGGGTATTGTCACGAGTGCCATAGGGAAGTGTAATGGGACCGCTGCTGTTCTCTGTATACATAAATGATTTGGCAGACATGATGGGCAGCAGTCTGCAGTTGTTTGCTGATGATTCCATTGTTTACAGTAAGGTGTCAAAGTTGAATGACTGTAGGAAGATACAAGATGACAAACAATATTTACAATTGGAGTGATGAATGGCAGCTAGCCCTAAATGTGGAAAAATGCAAGTTAATGCAGATTAGTAGGAAGAACAAACCTGTAATATTTGTATACAGTATTACTAGTGTCCAGCTTGACACAATCAAGCAATTTAAATGTCTGGGGACAACTTTGCAAAGTGATAAGTGGTGGAACAAGCATGCAAAAACTGTAGTATGGAAGGCAAATAGTCAACTTCAGTTTACTGGGAGAATTTTAGGAAAGAGTGGTTCACTTGTAAAGGAGACTGCATATAGGACACTTGTGCAATCTATTCTTGAGTACTGCTTGAGTGTTTGGGATCCATTCCAGGTCAGATTGAAGTAACACATTGAAGCTATTCAGAGGGGGGCTGTTAGATTTGTTACCGGTACGTTTGAACAACACATAAGTGTTGTGGAGATGCATCAGGAACTCAAATGGGAATCCCTGGAGGGAAGGTGCTGTTACTTTCAGGAAACACTATTGAGAAAATTTAGATAGCTGTCATTTGAAAGTGACTGCTGAATGATTCTGCTCCTGCCAACATACATCATGTGTAAGAACCACAAAGATAAGAGAAATTAGGGCTCATACGGAGGTGGACAGACAGTCCTTTTGCCCTTACTCTATTTGCATGTGGAACAGGAGAAGAAATGACACGTAGTAGTAGTAGTAGTAGTAGTAGTAGTAGTAGTAGTAGTAGTAGTAGTACAGGGTACCCATTGCCATGCACCTTACAGTGGCTTGTGGAGTATATATGTAGATGTAGTTGCAGATGACCACAAATCTCATAGTCTCTCTTCCCTGTGTTAGTACACAACATTATTCACATTACTTATTGGTGAATAGCTGCAATGCCAGCTTTTATGTATTTACACTGTGTGTCACTGGTTGAGTGGCTTCCTAACTATTGATATTTTACACTGCTTTTCACCGATTATTTACATTTTCAAACGTGAGATTATCTGCACTTTCAGTTTCATTATATTTCCTAATCTAATTCCCTCAGCATCACCAGATTTAATTAGAATACGTTCTATTATCCTCGTTTTGCTCTTGTTGATGTTCACCTTATATCCTCCCTTGAAGACACTATCCATTTCGTTCAACTGCTCTTCCAAGTCCTTTGCTGTCTCTGACAGAATTACAATGTCATCAGCGAACCTCAAAGTTTCTATTTCCTCCCCATGGATTTTAAAACCTATTCCAAATTTTTCTTTTCTTTCCTTTACTGCTTGCTCAATATACAGATTGAATAACATTGGGGGGAGGCTACAACCCTGTCTCACTCCCTTCCCAACCACTGCTTCCCTTCCATGTCCCTCGACTCTTGTAACTGCCATTTGGTTTCGGTACAAATTGTAAATAGCCTTTTGCTTCCTATATTTTACCCCTGCCACCTTCAGAATTTGAAAGAGAGTATTCCAGTCAACATTGTCAAAAGCTTTCTCTATCTCTACAAATGCTAGAAACATGGGTTTGCTTTTCCTTAATCTAGCTTCTAAGACAAGTCATAGGGTCAGTATTGCCTCACGTGTTGCCATATTTCTACGGAATCAAAACTGATCTTCCCCGAGATCAGCTTCCACCTGTTTTTCCATTCGTCTGTAAAGAATTAGTGTTATTATTTTGCAGCTGTGACTTATTAAACTGATAGTTCAGTAATTTTCACATCTGTCAACCCCAACTTTCTTTGGGTTTGGAATTATTATATTCTTCTTGAAGTCTGAGGGTATTTCGCCTGTCTCATACATCTTGCTCACCAGATGGTAGAGTTTTGTCAGGACTGGCTCTCCCAAGGCCGTCAGTAGCTGTAATGGAATGTTGTCTACTCCGGGGGCCTTGTTTCGACTCAGGTCTTTCAGTGCTCTGTCAAACTCTTCACACAGTATCTTATCTCCCATTTCATCTTCATCTACATCCTCTTCCATTCCCATAATATTGTCCTCAAGTACACCACCCTTGTATAGACACTCTATATACTCCTTCCACCTTTCTGCTTTCCTTTCTTTACTTAGAACTGTGTATCCACCTGAGCTCTTGATATTCACACAACCGGCTCTCTTTTCTCCAAAGGCCTCTTTAATTTACCTGTAGGCAGTATCTATCTTGCACCTAGTGAGATAAGCCTCTACATCCTTACATTTGTCCTCTAGCCATCCCTGCTTAGCCATTTTCCACTTCCTGTCGATCTCATTTTTGAGACGTTTGTTTTCCTTTTTGCCTGCTTCACTTACTGCATTTTTATATTTTCTTCTTTCATCAATTAAATTCAATATTTCTTCTGTTACTCAAGGATTTCTACTAGCCCTCGTCTTTTTACCTACTTGATCATCTGCTGCCTTCACTACTTCATCCCTCAAAGCTACCCATTCTTCTTCTACTGTATTTCTTTCCCCAATTCCTGTCAATTGTTCCCTTATGCTCTCCCTGAAACACTGTAAAACCTCTGGTTTAGTCAGTTTATCCAGGTCCCATCTCCTTAAATTCCCACCTTTTTGCAGTTTCTTTAGTTTTAATCTACAGTTCATAACAAATAGATTGTAGTCAGAGTCCACATCTGCTCCTGGAAATGTCTTAAAATTTACAACCTGGTTCCTAAATCTCTCTCTTACCATTATATAATCTATCTGAAATCTGTCAGTACCTCCAGGCTTCTTTCACATATACAACCTTCTTTTCTGAGTCTTGAACCAAGTGTTAGCTATGATTAAGTTATGCTCTGTGCAAAATTCTACCAGACAGCTTCCTCTTTCATTTCTTACGCCCAATCCATATTCACCTACCATGTTTCCTTCTCCCCCTTTTCCTACTCTCAAATTCCAGTCACCCATGTCTATTAAATTTTCGTCTCCTTTCACTACCTGAGTAATTTCTTTTATCTCGTCATACATTTCATCAATTTCTTCATCATCTGCAGAGCTAGTTGGCATATAAACTTGTACTACTGTAGTAGGCGTGGGCTTTTTGTCTATTTTGGCCACAATAATGCGTTCACTGTGCTTTTTTGTAGTAACTTACCCGCACCCCTATTTTTTTTATTCATTATTAAACCTACTCCTGCATTACCCCTATTTGATTTTGTATATTTAACCCTGTATTCACCTGACCAAAAGTTTTGTTCCTCCTGCCACCGAACTTCACTAATTCCCACTATATCTAACTTTAATCTATCCATTTCCCTTTTTAAATTTTCTAACCTACCTGCCCGATTAAGGGATCTGACATTCCACGTTCCAATCCATAGAATGCCAGTTTTCTTTTCCTGGTAACGACGTCCTCTTGAGTAGTCCCTGCCCAGAGATCCGAATGGGGGTTTATTTTACCTCTGGAATATTTTACCCAAGAGGACGCCATCATCATTTAACCATACAGTAAAGCTGCATGCCCTCGGGAAAAATTACGGCTGTGGTTTCCCCTTGCTTTCAGCCGTTCACAGTACCAGCACAGCAAGGCCGTTTTGGTTAGTGTTACAAGGCCAGATCAGTCAATCATCCAGACTGTTGCCCCTGCAACTACTGAAAAGGCTGCTGCCCCTCTTCAGGAACCACACGTTTGTCTGTCCTCTCAACAGATACCCCTCCATTGTGGTTGCACCTACGATACGGCCATCTGTATCGCTGAGGCATGCGAGCCTCCCCACCAATGGCAAGGTCTGTGGTTTATGGGTGCTCTTACCAAATGAAATTGGGACTGATCTTACCAGGCTATGGTTTCCCAGTCATTTATGGTCCAACTGATATGGTCATGAGCCCAGGAGAGGTGCTGCAGGAGATGATGTGGTGGTAGCAAAGGTGCTCACGTCAGTCATCTACTGTCATTGCCCATTAATGTCATATTTCACTGCACTGTCCTAACAGATGTGTGCATTGTACATCTCACATTGATTTCTCCAGTACTTCATGCAATGTTGCTCATCTGCTAGTGCTGACAACTCTACACAAATGTCACTGCTCTTGATCATTATGTGAAAGTGTCAGCCACTGCATTGTCCATGGTGAGAGGTAATGCCTGAAATTTGGTATTCATAGCACATTCTTTAAGCTAAATAGCTCAGAATATTGAATTCCCTAATGATTTCTGAAATAGAATGTCCCATGCACCTAGCTCAAACTATCATTCTGCATTTGAATTCTCTTAATTCCCACTGTGTGGCCACAATCAGGTCTGAAACCTTTTCGCCTGATTCACCTGAGTACAAGTGACAGCTCTGCCTATGCACTGCCCGTTTATAATTTGTGTATGATATACTACCACTATCTGTGTATGTGCATATCACAATCCCAAAACTTTTAGCAGCTCTATAACTTTGTACTCTGTGGTCTATTTGCAGTAATGCAACCTGGCGGCATATGGCAAGCCCTCTATAGCAGAGGGTCATCGTGGCTCATTTAAATGTTTCTTCTGCAAAGGTATGAGTGGTGTGTGATGCTGCATGTGTAGTTGACAGACACCATCAGTGCTGCATTGATTATATTTAACGGACCATGGCAGAGAGAATATGAGCACAGTCTTGACCCAGTTTTTTTAATGCACACTGTCAGTTTAATTTTTAAAATTTGTCAACACATTCAAAAATTGGTAAAAGAACTGCAACTGCTATGCGTTTTGGTAGTCATTTATTTAAAAAAAATCATCTGATACACAGTAATAACTGGACTGCAGGCACAAGTCTTGGAAACAAATAGTTATTATGGAAAATTAGATGTACACCTGCTACTGAAACAACATCATAGCAGTTGTACACCTGCTACTGAAGCAACATCATAGCAGTTGAATTAAGTAAGCTGCAGGAGGCAGTTTACAGTGTGTCAGTGCATGTGCATGCATGCATATCCAATTTATAGGGCTATAATGTTCATTCAAAATTTAGGAAGTCCACCACAATTTATTATTTCTTTTCCATCTACATGTCAGTCATTTTCATGAACAATGTAGTGATATCACTTACCGAACGAATATTCTGAAATTGCATCAGTGAGATTTCTTACAATATTTTGCAAACTAACAGATGAATGCCTAAAATGTTTTGTCCTTCCTTTGTACATATTCATGATCATCCAGACACACACACACACACACACACACACACACACACACACACACACACACACACACACACACACACACTGTCATTACAGTATCATATAACCCAGCACACCATTACTCTACAAAGTGTCTGCAATTTTTCATTGTTTAGTGGCATCATTCTATTGATCATGTGAGAGAGTGCCCCTGACCTTTATTAATGAAGTGTGTGTGGGTGATAGGCAGTTACTCAGCAGAGGATACCAGTTTTTTTTACAGAGTTTGCAAAACAGTTATAATGCATAAAGTAACTCATAAATTATTGAATCCTCGAGTGAAGTATTGCTGTCACTTCATTTGATTGTCTTTAGTGCTCAAGGTTGTCTGAAGATCAGTGTATGTTAGCTTATAGTGGATTCTGGAAATTTTGTGCATCTAAACTTCACTGTGAAAAAGGAAGCACTTCATGTGAATATGTGTTGCAGGTTTGGAATGGCAGTGCTGTTTAGTCCCACCTGTGGCACCCACTTACATAACTACACTCGATGTTCAAAATTTCTACAAAATTAGTCATATTAAACATGGGAGACAGTTGATAATAATTCTGAATTAATCACCTGTAGCTTCAATGATGTGTCCTTGTAAAGTAACTACTCTGTTACGATTTCCTCCAGAAAAAGCAACTCTTGTTGCTTGTGCTACATCATTTGCAACAAGTGTGTTACGTAGAGCAAAGTAAAATGCCACACGAACTCTCTCATCTGCTAATTTGATTAAGTCAATTAACCGTGGTGCATTCTCAGGCCTGAAAAATATTGATTTTTTTTTCTTTTATGTACACTTGAAAAGTAAGCAAATTTGACAATTACATCCAGGTAAAATGGCAAAGGAATACCACAATATATTTTTAATTGACTTTGTTGTCATTGCCCTACTAACAACATCAAGTAATAAATATTATAGCGCAGTCATTACTATGGGTAAGTTTCCTTCCCATTCATAACATTATCCCTCGAGCAGGGGCACCATTTTTCGTAATACAAGTGGGTGTGTGGAGCACTTTGTACACATGTATAGAATAGCTGTCTTTATGTTACCAAGGTAAACATGTATTATCAAAATTACAGTTTAATCTTAATTTAATTAAATAAATAAATAACAAGAAAAGAAACTTACATAATATGAGCTAAACCACTGTTATATTAAACAATACTGTAATAAAGTTTTACTGTAACACACTGTTGCCAAGGACAGGTGTTACAGAGACAGTAATGGGCCACTCAAAGCATTAAACAGTGCAGTTGTATCAAATCTCAGCCAGCCACTTATTTGATTACTAATTATCTCTTAGACAACTGCTTCGGTGTGGGATTATGTTGGTAGGTGGGGTCATTTTTTTTGCACAGATCATAAATTTTTTCTCGCCTAGATTACTTTTATTTTATATTACTGCTGCTTGCTTGGACACATGACAACAAAATTTATTGCTGTGCTACCCAAAGGAGTAATTAAGGAATAGGTATGGGTTTGCAGCTGTGAAACAAAAATGGAACCGCGCAAAATCATTTTAATGTTGGTTGGCGCACTTTATATGCAGGCATGCCGACTTGGGGGGGTTAAGGACAATTTTTAGAAAGTAGTCACTAGACTGTAAAATCAGTGTGTCAAATGATTTACACACTGCTGCCAGTGATCCAATCAATACTGACTATAAAAATAAATATGACGTAAATTAGCAATGATCACATTGGCTTGTTACAAGTCATGGTGACTAAATTGTCAGAGTCACAAGCAGCTACGAAGCTTTACATCATCTCATGAATAACTCTATGTCATGGGTATTAGTAAATGAATCAAAAAATGTCCTGTGTGTGATTGGAGGAGAGGGAGATTAGTGTTTAACGTCGCTTTGACAATGAGATCGTTAGAGATGGAGCACAAGCTCAAATTAGGGAAGGATGAAAAAGGAAAGTGGCCATGCCCTTTTGAAGGAACCTTCCCAGAATTTGCCTTAAGAGATTTAGGGAAATTATGGGAAACCTAAATCAGGATGGCTATATGTGGGGTTTGAACCAGTGAAACCCTGCACTACCCTGCCAAGTGTGAGAGATTGGATCTATGAAGGTACCTTCATAACCAGTTGACATTATATAACAAATGCATGTTTAAATTGTGAAACCACACTACTGAATCTTTTGAAGCATCAAGTATTAATATGTTTAAATAAACTTTTAATTTATTTGCACTATGTTGATAGCAAATATGTTGTATGATATCTTCAATACCATTATAGATGTTGTGGTGTTACCGCCAGACACCATACTTGCTAGGTGGTAGCCTTTAAATCGGCCCCGGTCCATTAGTATACGTTGGACCCGCATGTCGCCATTATCAGTGATTGCAGACCGAGCACCGCCACACGGCGGGTCTAGTCTAGAGAGACTCCCTAGCACTCAACCCAGTTGTACAGCTGACTTTGCTAGCGAAGGTTCACTGTCTACATACACACTCATTTGCAGAGATGACAGTTTAGCATAGCCTTCACCTACATCACTTGCTCCGACCTAGCAAGGCACCATATTCAGTTACTATAATTACTATCTTCAAGAATGTATTCTGAACAGATAATATTGTGAATCATGTACCATCAAGAGCAACGTTCATCATTAATGGATTAAAGCTAAGTATCAAACTAATTACGTCCGCTTTCTGAATTCTCATTCCTTGTCATGTTCCAGACCTGACGTCAGTATAGTTCTTCCCTCCTTACGCCAGCCTGCATGAGCTAAAACGTGTGCATTTCGGCCTCCACTTGTAACATGGTGTTGGGTCTTCTGCTAACACAAAAGATGTTATTCAGCATATTATAACTGCCCTGGCAATTACAGTGGTGGTGTTAATTTGGTACAATAAATTATGCATATTTGCCACAGGTTTACAGTAACTGGCTCTTCAGCCTCCCCATCTCTACATCTTCCTTCCCAGCTCTTCTTTAGTCAAACTATTAATTTCTTATTGACAAACTGACAAAAAAACAAAACCATATATTCACTAAAGTGCATGGCACTTATTAATTCTAATTCTTAAAACCGACTGGCTGGCATTAACTAAAGAAGGGAATACAAACGTTTCTGGCCGATTGTAACAGGGTGAATGATACTTTTGTTGGTATTCAAGAACAATGAATGATGCCTGGCCGATGTTTGACTGACGCAACAGCTCAATGCTTTCCTGTGCTGTTTTCACTGTATCAACTACCATGTGGTTTAAAAATCCACAGGCTGTTGAAACTGGCACATCGTACATCTCGTCTATGGCACCAAGGTCTCCCTGCAATGTTTCACATGAAAAAGTTGAGATAGCTTTAAGAATTACACACATCAATTGGGAAAAAGTCGATGAAAATTGCATCTTTCCTGTACAATGACTTACCAATCTTCCAAAGAAACCTGGTAACTTATTCTCCAACTTGCAGTTCGTCAAATATTCGACAACTTTATTACTTGAAACTGATTTTGTCATTGTTTGATGAGCTTCATGTAATTTCATTTGAATAACATGCAGTTGTTTTGAACATATTTCCTCTTCATGTGCCAGTTGTTTCTTTTCATCTTTCGCCAGCATTAAATCCTTTTCCACAACAGGGAGTCTTTCCAGCATTTGTTGTTTTTCCCTAGAAGAATGAAGTTTTGTCATTGACTCCTAAGAAAACTGATCAAGTTAATGAAATGGCTGACGGCCCCTACATATTATTGAAAGGTTTGTGTGTCATTTTCTTGTTATAAACTTCACAAATATTACTGTGTTATAGCGACTGCAAGGTGACAGAAGTAGAATGCTGTTTAGATCAATTAACAATCATTCACTACTGTGAGTAACACCTGACACTTTGAGTTTTCAACATCACAAATTTTGACACCATGGGTAATTTGACAATTCAGAAGAATTCACATTCACTCAGTTTGTATCTGCAACTCATAAGACACATCAAATCACTAACTACTTAGTAAATTTTTAAGAATAAAGGAGACAACTCAGCATAGAGGTAATGCATGGTTGACAGGCTCACAAAAAAGAATGAAAACTTTGCTAACTTTCAGCAAAGGTATATGCACGAGGGAGAGGCAGCAGGAGCACAAGATAGGAATGTGACACATGGGCACTAGAGCCTGTGAGTTTGTGTGGCACTTCACCATCATTGCCCCCTTTCACTGTCCTGTACCCTACCGGATCATCCCTTCTCATCATTGGGTGTCTCATGAACTCGCAAGCTCTTGTGTGTCACATCCCTCTTCAATGAACCTGCAGCCACTTCCTCGTGCAGTCCTATCCCCTACATCTTCTGCCTCTCACCTAGACATAAACTCTCACCCTAGTGTACCTGCCAAACTGCAATGCTGGCATTAAGCTTTTTAGGCTGCCTAATGTAAGATTCAGAGGGCCATAGACATGGGTTCCCAGGTAGATGCTGTGTTTCTTGACTTCCGCAAGGCATTTGATACAGTTCCCCACAGTTGTTTAATGAACAAAGTAAGAGCATATGAACTATCACACCAATTGTGTGATTGGATTGAAGAGTTCCTAGATAACGGAACGCAGCATGTCATTCTCAATGGAGAGAAGTCTTCCGAACTGATTTCAGGTGTGCCGCAGGGGAGTGTTGTAGGACCATTGCTATTCACATTATACATAAATGACCTTGCGGATAACGTCGGAAATTCACTGGGGCTTTTAGTGGATGATGCTGTAGTACATCGACATGTTGTAACAATGGAAAATTGTACTGAAATGCAGGAGCATCTGCAACGAATTGACGCATGGTGCAGGGAATGGCAATTGAATCTCAATGTAGACAAGTGTAATGTGCTGCAAATACACTGAAAGATCCCTTATCATTTAGCTACGATATAGCAGGTCAGCAACTGGAAGCAGTTAATTCCATAAATTATCTGGGAGTAGGCATTAGGAGTGATTTAAAATGAAATGACCATATAAAATAAATCATCAATAAAGCAGATGCCAGACAGATTCATTGGAAGAATCCTAAGGAAATTCAGTCCAAAAACAAAGGAAGTAGGCTACAGTACACTTGTTCGCCCACTGCTTGAATACTGCTCACCTGTGTTGGATCCGTACCAGATAGGGTTGATAGAAGAGATAGGGAAGATCCAACGGAGAGCAGCGCGTTTCGTTACAGGATCATTAAGTAATCATGAAAGCTTTACAGAAATGATAGATAAACTCCAGTGTAAGACTCTGCAAGAGAGACGGTATGGGCCTTTGTTGAAGTTTCGAGAACATACCTTCATCAAACTGTAGATTAAAACTGAAGAAACTGCAAAAAAGTGGCAATTTAAGGAAATGGGACCTGGATAAACTGACTAAACCAGAGGTTATACAGAGTTTCAGGGAGACTGTAAGGGAACATATGGCAGGAATTGGGGAAAAAAATACAGTAGAAGAAGAATGGGTAGCTTTGAGGGATGAAGTAGTGAAGGCAGCAGAGGATCAAGTAGGTAAAAAGACGAGGGCTAGTACAAATCCTTGGGTAACAGAAGAAACACTGAATTTAATTGATGAAAGGAGAAAGTACAAACATGTGGTAAATGAAGCAGGAAAAAAGGAATATAAACGTCTCAAAAATGAGATCGACAGGAAGTGCAAAATGGGTAAGCAGGGATGGCTGGAGGATAAATGTAAGGATATAGAGGCTTATTTCCCTAGGGGTAAGATAGATACTGCCTACAGGAAAATTAAAGAGACCTTTGGAGGTAAGAGAACCACTTGTATGAATACCAAGAGCTCAGATGGAAACCCAGTTCGAAGCAAAGAAGGGAAAGCAGAAAGGTGGAAGAAGCATACAGAGGGTCTATACAACGCGATGTACTTGAGGACAATATTATGGAAATGGAAGAGGATGTACATGAAGATGAAATGGGAGATACGATACTGCATGAAGAGTTTGACAGAGCACTGAAAGACCTGAGTCGAAACAAGGACCCGGGAGTAGACAACATTCCATTACAACTACTGACGGCCTTGGGAGAGCCAGTCCTGACAAAACTCTACCATCTGGTGAGCAAGTTGTATGAGACAGGTGAAATATCCTCAGACTTCAAGAAGAATATAATAATTCCAATCCCAAAGAAAGCAGGTGTTGACAGATGTGAAAATTACTGAACTATCAGTTTAATATGTCACGGCTGCAAAATACTAACGCGAATTCTTTACAGACGAATGGAAAAACTAGTAGAAGCCGACCTTAGGGAAGATACCCTACGGCGTATCTTCAAAGTTAGATTAAGGAAATGCAAACCTACATTTCTAGCATTTGTAGACTTAGAGAAAGCTTTTGACAATGTTGAGTGGAATACTCTCTTTCAAATTCTGAAGGTGGCAGGGGTAAAATATAGGGAGCAAAAGGCTATTTACAATTTGTATATAAACCAAATGGCAGTTATAAGAGTTGAGGGGCATGAAAGGGAAGCAGTGGTTAGGAAGGGAGTGAGACAGGGTTGTAGCCTCCCCCCGATGTTATTCAATCTGTATATTGAGCAAGCAGTGAAGGACACAAAAGAAAAATTCGGAGTAGGTATTAAAATCCATGGAGAAGAATTAAAAATGTTGAGGTTCACCGATGACATTGTAATTCTGTCAGAGACAGCAAAGGACTTGGAAGAGCAGTTGAACGGAATGGAAAGTGTCTTGAAGGGAGGATATAAGATGAACATCAACAAAAGCAAAACGAGGATAAGGGAATGTAGTCGAATTAAGTCGGGTGATGTTGAGGGTATTAGATTAGGAAATGAGACAATTAAAGTAGTAAAGGAGTTTTGCTATTTGGGGAGCAAAATAACTGATGATGGTCGACGTAGAGAGGATATAAAATGTAGACTGGTAATGGGAAGGAAAGCGTTTCTGAAGAAGAGAAATTTGCTAACATCGAGTATAGACTGAAGTGTCAGGAAGTCGTTTCTGAAAGTATTTGTATGGAGTGTAGCCATGTATGGAAGTGACACATGGATGATAAATAGTTCAGACAAGAAGAGAATAGAAGCTTTCGAAATGTGGTGCTACAGAAGAGTGCTGAAAATTAGATGGGTAGATCACATAACTAATGAGGAGGTACTGAATAGGATTGGGGAGAAGAGAAGTTTGTGGCACAACCTGACTAGAAGAAGGGATCGGTTAGTAGGACATGTTCTGAGGCATCAAGGGACCACCAATTTAGTATTGGAGGGCAGCGTGGAGGGTAAAAGTCGTAGAGGGAGAACAAGAGATGAATACACCAAGCAGATTCAGAAGGATGTAGGTTGCAGTAGGTACTGGGAGATGAAGAAGCTTGCACAGGATAGAGTAGCATGGAGAGCTGCATCAAACCAGTCCCAGGACTGAAGACCACAACAACAACAACCACAACCTTCATCAAGGAGCAGTATATTGCTCCCTCCTACACCACCTACATATATCTCCCGAAGATACCATGAGGATAAAATCAGAGAGATTAGAGCTCACACAGAAGCATACCAACAATCTTTCTTTCCACGAACAATACGAGACTGGAATAGAAGGGAGAACTGATAGATAAACTCAAGGTACTCTCTGCCACACACAGTCAGGTGGCTTGCAAAGTATGGTCACCACTACGAGTGGGGAGGGAGGGGGTGCTCGGCAGCAGGGGTAAGTGGAAGGGATGGTGGGGAGTAGTGAATGGACAGGGGAGTAGTGGGGGCAGGGGGGCAGCATGCACACACCTGGATTTATACTTTAGTTCATTAAACATTTTGTCCAAAATCTAGCAAATTTTTCATTTTTTTGTGTGTCTGCTTATTAACAAATGTCTCCACTATTCAGTGAGTTGTCCTCAGTCCTCATTTATCATATGTGTTAGCCTTGACTTATTTTTTTATAGCTCAGGCAATTAACTACAGCTACTGTGCATCACTGTAGGAGGTACTTTCCACCATTTGCATGTGCTTTCTGTGCATCACTTTTTTTTCATTTCTGCAAGCTCCCAGTAGGTTTCAGACTCTATTGTAGAAAGCTGTTTATCACTATTTTAGCATGGCTTCAAGAAATATGGTAATTTCAGCTTGTTTTAGTCGTATCTCCACAATATACTGTAACATGCTTATATACGAGGGTTGGAACTTAAATAATGTCAACTATTTATTCACAACTGATACAAAGGAGTTACATGTTTTCCCTGTTACTGTCCTTCAAAGTAGTCGCCAGTGTTGTGTAGAACCCGTTGCCAGCAATGCAGAAGGTGTAGCATACCATTAGCAGAGCCTGTTCTGGTGATGGTGCAAATGGAGCGGTCTACTGCCTGTCGAATATCTGGAACAGTTCTGAAGCAAATGCCACGAAGTGGTTCCTTCATCTTCGAGATCAAATCAAAGTCACAAGGATGTAAGTCTGGGTGTATGATGAATGGCACAGTACATGGACCAGAGTAGCCAAGCTTGTGCTGTATGGGCCCCTCACATTGTTGTGCAAAATGATGGGTGGGTTGCGCAGAAAGTGTTGCCACTTCTTTCACAAAGCTGGTCACAGGTGATGCTCCAAAAATGAACAGTAATACTGTTCACTGACAGTCTGCTGTGAAGGAATGTAATGCGTTAGGATAACACCATCACAGTCATACATGAGAATCACCATAACTTTCACCATACTAGGACTCTGATGCACTTTCTACTTTCGCGGTGACCCATAATGACGCCATTTGTTGGATTGGCATTTCAGTTTTGGCTCATACGATGTGGCTCATGTCTCATCCAGTGTTATGATTTCGCATAAGAAAGCCTTTCCTTCACACTCAGACCTCCAAGGGCATCTGAGCAGCACCGCAACGCATCCATTTCTGCATTTCCATGAAATCATGCGGAACCCATTAGGATACTATTTTTTGTATGCCCAGGTGTTCCTTCAGGTCGTGAGACACAGTTTTATGCTAATCCGGTTTTGTGGGGAAGCTCACGAATCATATGGCATTGATCACTGTCCACTTATGCACTAACAGCATGCACTACTACTTCAGAAACGCAAGGACAACCTGCCTGATGCATGTCTGCCACAGTTTGCCAACCTTTTTTGAAGGTTTTTACCCAATGTGCCACTGTTCTGTATGGCAATACTGATTCCCCACATGCCTCTTGAAGACCTTTATGACACTGTCATGCTGTATGACCTCTGGCACATTCAATCTTGATCCAGCTCTGTTGTTCCTGTTTCGCAAATGTAGTGCCACCATTACGTTAGACTGCTCACTCACAAGTGACTGTGTTTCCCTTGATTGTGCACTCGCCAGTGATGTGGGACATGTGAGTCCATTTGCTCGTAGGTAAGGTAGGTCAACAATGTGTGGTATCAGCAACAATAGTAGAGTCCATTGCATAGTGTTTGCAAAGCAGTGTTGTCACTATTTAAGTTCCAACATATGTACTATTTATCATTAAGTGATAGTTTATGTCATAAAAAAAAATACAGCAATATATTGTCTTTGAAACAGAGCTGGTTCTACATTAGGCAATGACCTATACTTTCTCATTCTGATAAGAGAATGCAAAAGGAAGATGAGAGTCCAGAAAAAAAATGAGGAATGTGATGGCACAGATGATGCATTTCCAATGAGGGAATACTCCAGAACAACAAAGCCTATGTCATCGCCAACAGAAAGGATGTTCCATGACATGCATCTACCTAAGATGACAGATAAAACCAGAAAGTCATTTCATTGGTGGGTTGTATGGACATAAGGGTTTCACATTTGTGTAGATGCAAAATTTGTCTCTTTTGCAGGAAAATGGAACTGTTTTTTACAGTTACATAAAAAATAACAGAATAGACCATTATACAGGGACTTCAAAAAGTAAGTTATGCTTGTCATTGTGTGCTAAGGCCATTGCAGGATAAGAGTAGCTCATTATTAGAGGACAGTATGTGTTGAGGGTTTTTTACACACACACACACACACACACACACACACACACACACACACACACACACACACACACACTTCTGCTGTGGTTTGGATAACAAATGCATTGCACTGTGGGAGTGAAATGGTGTGTCAACTGGGAATATACTCAATTTCAAGTATACAGGATGGTATGATTCTTGTGTGAGAACCATCTGAATTGCACACAGATTCACCATGAAACTTTGGCAGTTTGTGGACCACAAGCAATGTTGCATCCAGCCAATGTGAAATGTTGCCAACAATTAAACCAAGGTGGCACAGACGTGGGTGATGCCATTAAATAAGGAAGGCCACCAACATTGACACTGACCATGGATGGGAAAGTTCAGGCAATCTAAGATTTCCTGATAAAGATGTTCGCACATTGGTTCTTGAATGACTATGACCAACTATTGGATTTTTATCATTAAGGAACTGAACAATTGGTAGGATGTTCTGACAGTTATTTGCAGAGACTTGGTGAAAATGTTGAAAACTAGTGTCATATCTCTGTGTCACATTTGAGTGTAGTGGAGCATTCAATTAAAGTGACTTGACCTGCCACAATAATGTGTATCTTACTTTTTGAAGTCCCCTAATATGAAAGATATAATAAAATGAAATTTTGTGGTAATTACATAAATACAGTGGATGGACAAAAATATGGGAACACCAGAAGAAATACATGCTTGAACGTAAATGCAAATGCTAATGAAGCCTGGAGCCTGCACTATTGTATTTGACAATGAACGGCACCTGTGGAATGTCCTCAATACGCTGTAAGCATCAGGTGTTGTCAAAACAATGTTCTGGGTAGTTTCAAGTCTTATGTCAGAGCTAAGGGAATTCAAACATAGGTGAATTGTTGATGCTCATATTGTGGGTGCTTTCTGTAACCAAGGTAGCCAAAGTGTATGGTGTTTCAAGGAGTACCGAATTGAAGATTTATCAGCACACAGGGAAAGTGGGAGATCATCATCCTCTAAGTCTCAATGTGTGAATGATCATGACACATGGTCACTGAAGAGAACTGTGATGAAAAATAAAGGGATGACAGCTGCAGAAGTCACTGCAGAACTGAATGTGCCACTTGTTAATACTTTCAGCACCAAAACAACACAAAAGCAGCTCCATAATTATGGAACTGCAGTGTGAACTACAGTTCCAAGACTACTCATCAATGATTCAAGTGCCCATATGAGGAAAACATGGTGCCAAAGCCACAAAACCTGGACTATGGACCAATGCAAGAATGTTATTTGGTTGGATGGTCTTGTTTCACACGGTTTCCATTTTCTGGCTGAGTTTACATCCCTAGAATGAAACATGGTGGGGGTTCAGTGATGACTTTGGGAGCCATATCATCGTACTTGATGGGTCCCATGCAAATACACTTTGTACTTGGTAGAGGTTTCATAGAACACCTTCACAAAAATTATTTTTCGGACTCTAACAGCTTGTGGAAAAAAACAAACACCTATGTCTTACCATGCAAGTTCTGATATCCCTTATTTTATTACGTTGATCATTTCTCCCAATGTAGCTTGGTGTCAACAAAATATTTTCACATTCGGAGGAGAAAGTTGGTGACTGAAATTTTGTGAGAAGATTCTACCACAGTGAAAAATGCATTTGTTGTAATGATGTCCACCCCAAATCCTGTATCATGTCAGAGACACACTCTCCAATATTTCTCTATATACGAGACTTGCTGCTCTTCTTTGAACTTTCTTCATGTACTCCATTAATCCTATCTGGTAAGAATCCCACACCAGGTAGCAGTATTCCAAAAGAGGACAGGCAAGCATAGTGTAGACAGTCTCTTTAGTAGATCTAGTGCATGTTCTAAGTGTTCTGCCAATAAAACACAGTCTTTGGTTCGCTTTGCCCACAATATTTTCTAGGTGGTCTTCCAATTTAAGTTGTTCCTAATTGTAATTCCTAGGTATGTAGTTGAATTTGTGGCTTTTAGATTTGACTGATTTATTGTGTAATCAAAGTTTAATGGATTCCTTTCAGTGCTCATGTGGATGACCTCACACTTTTCATTATTTATGGTCAACTGCCAATCTTCACACCATACAGATTTTTTTCAACATTTTGTTGCAATGTTCCTTGATCTTCTGATGGCTTTACTAGATGATAAACAACAGCATCATCTGTAAACAATCTAAGACGGCTCCTCAGATTTTCACCTGATTCATTTGTGTAGATAAGGAATGGCAGATGGCCTGGGGACTGCCAGAAATCACTTCTGTTTTATTCAATGACTTTCCAACGGGTAATACAAACTGTGACCTCTCTGACAGGTAACCACTAATGCAGTCACGTAACTGAGATGATATTCCATAAGTATGCAATTTGACTGCAAGCTGTTTGTGAGGTACAGTGTTGAAAGCCTCCTGGAAATCTAGCAATATGGAATCAATTTGAAATCCCTTGTCAACAGCACTCAACACTTTGTGTAAATAAAGAGGTAGTTGTCTTTCATGAGAATGATGTTTTCTAAATCCGTGTCAACTGTGTGTCAATAGACCATTCTCTTTGAGGTAATTCATAATGTTTGAACTCAATGTATGTTCCAAAATCCTACTGCATATTGATGTTAATGATATGAATCTGTAATTATGTGGCCATTTTGCTGGTTTGGGTCCATCCTGTATCACAATTTCTGATCCCCAATGGTGATGCAGTGTTCCAAGATGACAGGGCCTCTATTCACACAGCTCACATCATCCAGGCTTAGTTTTATGAGCCTGAGAATGAACTGTCACATCTTCCCTGGCCACCTCAGTAACCAGGTTTCAATATTATTGAGCATATGTGGTCTACTTTGTGGGGAGGATGGATGATTGCCAATCTATAAATAAAATCCACCAAAGGTATCCTTGAAAATAAGTAATTACTAGGATAAGTAATATATTTGGATCCTGTTGTAGCAACACAGTAGGTGTGATGTACATGTACAGATAAACAAGTGATTAAAATTTCAGAAAAAATGGGCGATTTATTCAACAGAAAGAGATTCACAAACTGAGCAGTTGGCCCTTATGCAAGCAGCTATTCAGCTCAGGATTGATCGATAGAGTTGTTTGGTGTCATCCTAAGGGATATCATGCCAAATTCTGTCCATTTGGTGTGTTACTGTAGATCGTCAAAATCACGAGATCATTGGAGGGCCCCGTCCATAATGCTCCAAATGTTCTCAATTGCGTAGGATCCATTGTTCTTGCTGGCCAAAGTAGGGTTTGACAAGCATGAAGATAAGTAGTGAAAACTCTTGCCATGTGTAGGTGGACATTATCTTGCTGAACTGTAGGCCCAGGTTTGCCATGAAGGGCAGCAAAACAGGTCATAGAATATCATCAGTGCAGTTCTGTGCTGTAAGAGTGCTGCAGATGACAATCAAAGGGGTCCTGCTATGATAAGAAGTGGCATCTCAGATCATCACTCCTAGTTGTTGGACTATATGGTGGGTCACAGTCCTGTTTGCATCCTGCTGCAACCCAGCACATCTTCAGATACATATTTGCTGGTTGTCAGGGCTCAGTTCAAAGTGGGACTCATCACTGAAGACAATTCTACTCTAACCAATGAGATTACAGGCCAAAGATGTTTCTGGATCTGTCCCCAGTAATGCCCATCTGTGCATTGGGAGAGTTTCTATTGTTTTTCTTTGTACTCACTAAATACTACCTTGGCCAGTAAGATTGCCAGATCTCTCCACAGTTGAGAACATTTGAAGCATTATAGGTAGGGTCCCCCAACCATCTTGGGACTTTGACAATCTAACATGCCAATTGGACAGAATTTGGCACAATATCCCACATGATGACATCCAACAACTGTGTCAATCAATGTCAACCAGAGTAACTGCTCGCACAAGGGCCAGTGGAGGAACAATACATTACTGACCTGCTCAACTTGTAAAGCAATTTCTCTCAAATAAACCATCCAATTTTTCTGAAATTTTAATTATTTGTTTGTTTGTTGTGTACATGTACATCACATCCACATAGATGGGCATAGCTTTGCTTTATCTATATAAAACAATTTTTTTTAGTTCATCTGATGACATGAGATTCTCCTCATGTTGCATAGAGAATCTGGCATTCTGTGTTGTGCTGGGTGATACAACAGAGATGTTTCTGTGTTCTATCACTGGTGTCTCAATGTGAACCAGTTAAGGTGCTTCCACTGATGCAGGTTGTTTCTGTGGAATATCATGAGTCACACTGCATATCATATTAAATATCATATAGTTCCAGTCGGAACTATGCCTTACTGGAATCTATCGCAGTAAGAGTTCCAAAATGGAGAGACTGCTGGAGTCTCACAAATGCTAGCTACAATAAGTTTGAGTAGCTACATGTCAGACTGACTGCCTGGTGTGTACTGTTATAACCAGGAGCTCTCTCAATGGGCACCACCCAGCCATGGCAATAGCCACCTGGCACTATGAGTGTTGCCCAAAGTACCAGTGCCCCAATGGGAATGACCACCTATTCCTTGATATAAATGCACATTGAAGTTCAGATGCCAGCAATACAATCCCAGCTTTTTTAGGTAGACTGAAGTTGTGGAGGCTCATGATAGTTCCTTCCAATGAACTGGCTACCCAATTAGGTTCTGAGTCTAATAGGTGGTTCACCCAGAACTGGATGTCAGGGTTGAAGCACCCTGCCAGGTACCTATGTGCCACAGCATCTGGCCTTTTCTGCACAATTCATACTTCAGAGAAATTTGGAGAAGAATGGATTTTAAATAAGGGTAGGGACTAGAACAAGTTAAGAAAGGTAGGAAGTAACATAAGGCCTCAAAAAGGAAAAGCCAAAACAAGACCAAGGTGAGATCTAGATTATCATCAAGAGAGCAGGCAAAGATAGAGTGAGGGAATAGAATAAGAAGAGACAGTAATTGCAGCACAGAAAAAAGTTGTACTATGTTGGTTCAGTGCCTTGTGGTCAACACACATGTAAGAACAAAACAGTCACTGCCCTAGGTGGGGTTTACAGAAGAACCACTACTATGGGAGACTGCTCCTTTTCCCATTTAAAATTCAGGTTCTGTTTTGCTACAGTTGCATGCTGCTTATTTTCAAATTTTCAAATGGTACCAGTTATCTATTTATCTACTTATTTATCCATGTATGTATATCTACATACATACATAATAAACCACTATGAAGGGAATGGCTGGGGATACTCAAGCATACTATGACATGTTAGAGGTTCTTCCTATTCCAGTCAAATACAGAGCATGGGAAGAAGGATTGAGTAATTGTATGTGCATGCTGTAATTAACTTAATATTGCCTTCACTATCAATAAAGGAGTGATACACAGAAGGATGATGAATAAATATAGTTCTTGACACTTCACGAGTTTTTGCAGTATAAATGGTGTCTATCTTAGAGAAATGGAATGAAGGAAAAACAAGTGTCTATATGCCTCCATACAAGCTCTAATGTCTCTTATCTTTTCTTTGTGGTACTTATGTGAGATGGATGTGGGTGCCAGTAAGATCATTCTATAGCCTGTCACAAATGCAGGTTCTCTATAAATTCTTAATAGTTTTTCATGAACAGAATTGTTTCTTCCATCCAGGAATTCCCATAACACTTGCGCAGTGATCAAAACAACCAGTAGAAAATCTAGCAGCATGTCTGTGAAGTGGTTCAATATCTGTCTTTCATCCAACCTGACGATGATCTCTAACATTCAAGTAGTAGTACCTCTTGTACTGTAAGAACTAGGACTTCTTTAAAAAGGGCATTACCACTCACAATACCACTGTCAAGAAGCATTCCATGAATTAAAAGAAGCAAGTAGTTTACAGAATATTTTGGTGAGATTGTTTAATTTTATTCCAGCAGGACCCACTGTATTGTTTTATTTCTGAGGGAAGGAAGTTGAAGAGTTCTGGAGTAAAATATAGAGTTTCACTCTGAACATTACATGTGGGTATAAATTCTACATAAAGATTGTATTACCTATTTTAAAGTGTTTGTGTACATCACAATCAGAAAGAACTTTGATAACTTATCAAAATTAGACATGTGGCCTTAATTCTGAACTGTCATGATCATCAATCTTATTTTTTTTTAGATTGCACTTAGAATGTACAAAATACCATAATACTCCTGTGAAAACGGTTATCTAGTTGAATATACTTACTCCTTTGTTTTTAAGAGACGTTCAGTCATTTTCTCGAGATTCTGAATCAAAAGCTTTAACTTCTCTTTCTCTGTACTTTCAGGAAGAACATATACTTCTAACTCAGATTTTGCTACTTCATACTGAAAAGAGAAAAACAGAATAAAGAGAGACTGTGCCAAAGCAGAAAACAAAAATTTTAGTATTTGAGTTACTAAATGAATAATTTTGCTTCCAAAGATGGCTTTTCTATTTTGCTGGTGTTGCAATACTTCAAGAGTGTGTGTGTGTGTGTGTGTGTGTGTGTGTGTGTGTGTGTGTGTGTGCCGTGACTGTCAGGGGTACTTTGCACAGTACCACATGTTAGGGATTCTTCTCATTCCAGACACATATGATGACTGTGTGTGCTGTAATTGATATAATTTTGTCTTCATGATTCCCCATTGGGATCACAGGGTATTAGATGGTTGCAATCATTGGACATGCTATGACGCAACTGTAAAATTAATAATGTTTCAAAATGTTCACTTGCTATAATTTCATACTAGTTTCTTAATATTTTTGCATATGTTTATTTTGTATATCATTTTTCTGCCTTACAGGCATCACAGTTTTACGTAGTTTTGACGTAATCTAAATACAAACATCAAGAAAAGTTTTGCATCACCTCGGTTCAGAGAGTTCCACCACCTGTACAGATAATTGGAATAGAGATCAACATAAACATCATTTCCACCCTTTTTATTGCTCATGAAAACCCCACATTGCATGTTGTACCACCTTCAGAGGTGGTGGTCCAGATTGCTGTACACACCAGTACCTCTAATACCCAGTAGCACGTCCTCTTGCATTGATGCATGCCTGTATTCATCGAGGCATACTATCCGCAAGTTCATCAAAGCACTGTTTGTCCAGGTTGTCCCACTCCTCAGTGGGGATTCAGCGTAGATCCCTTGGAGTGGTTGGTGCGTCACACCATCCATAAACAGCCCTTTTCAATCTATACCAGGCATGTTTGATAGGGTTCATGTCTGGCGAACACACTGCCCACGCTAGTCGAACATCAGTATTTTGAAGGAAGGCATTGACAAGATATCCACAATTGGCGAGCGAATTGTCATCCATGAAGACGAATGCCTCGCCAATATGCTGCCAATATGGTTGCACTATCAGTCAGAGGATGGCATGCACCTATCGTACAGCCATTACAGCACCTTCCATTACCACCAGCGGCATACTTTGCCGCCAAATAATGCCACCCCAAAACAGCAGGGAACCTCCACCTTGCTGCACTCACTGGACAATGTGTCTAAGGTGTTCAGCCTGACCAGGTTGCCTCCAAACACATCTCAGATGATTGTCTGGTTGAAGGACATGTGACACTCATCAGTGAAGAGAACATGATGCCAATCCTGAGCGGTCCATTCAGCATGTTGTTGGGCCCATCTGTACTGCGCTGCATGGTGTTGTCGTTGCAAAGATGGACCTCACCATGCACATCAGGAGTGACGTTGTGCATCATGCAGCCCATTGCGCACAGTTTGAGTCATAACACAGCGTCCTGTGGCTGCACAAAAAGCATTATTCAACATGGTGGCATTGCTGTCAGGGTTCCTCCAAGCCATAATCTGTATGTAACAGTCATCCACTACAGTAGTAGCCCTCAGATGGCCTGAGTGAGGCATGCCATCGATAGTTCCTGTCTCTCTGTTTGTCCTCCATGTATCAACAACATTGCTTTTGTTCACTCTGAGATGCCTGGACACTTCCCTTGTTGAGAGCCATTCCTGGCACAAAGTAACAATGCGGATGCCATCAAACCATGGTATTGACTGTATAGACATGGTTGAACTACAGGCAACATGAGCAATGTACCTCCTTCCTGGCGGAATGACTGGAACTCATTTTCCGTTGGACCTCCTCTGTCTAATAAGCGCTGCTCATGCATGGTTGTTTACATCTTTGGGTGGCTTTAGTGAAATCTCTGAACAGTCAAACAGACTGTGTCTGTAATATAATATCCACAGTCAACGTCTATCTTCAGGAGTTCTGGTCACTGGGGTGATGAGAAAGTTTTTTGGATGTGTTTAAATAAAATTTACTGTTCAGTGGGGAAGATGATGATTTGCAAAAATTTTCAATTGATATAATGAAGATGATGATGTTTGTAATTGTTCTGTAACAGTAGCAATACCACTAACCTGAGAGGAAATTTCAAATCATTCATAGTGATTATTGCAGTCCAAACAAGCCACTTCTAAAGAAAATTCTCAACTAGTATGATTATATAAGTTTTTAAATGATATGCCATTACATATCAGTTCATTTCCTTGCAGTTTCTTGTGTAGCAATATTGGTTTTAAAGTAGAGAAGTTTATCAAAATAATCAGTTTAAAAAACTCAGTTAACTACAACTGCAGATCATTTTGATAGCTTATAGTGTTAATAATTAGTTGAACATTATATATCTGTATGTAGAAATATTAATATATAAAATGACATTGTAAAGAATTATCTAGCAATCAGTATGGACTACAGAAAGTACCTGTGATTTCTTTCCATCAACAACTTCCTGAATTTTAGTGAGCTTGTACTGGAGAGAATCCTTTTCCTCACATAGGTTAGCAATATCGTCCTTAACGTGTTCCAGAGCTTCCTTCAGTTGGGCATCAAGTTGAATACAGTCACTATTAATCTGAATTTCTTCATCCTTAAATTTCATCAACTGCCCTTGATATTTCTCATACAGCTCTTCATAATCTGATAGCTGTTATTTAAGAGTAAACTTATGTTATGAAAGGAATGGACTATTGTAATGATTTCAATTTAGCAATAAACACAGTTTGCAGTTATCTCATAAATAAAGCACAACTGCAATTCAATGGCAATACAGTGACTAACATTTAGTTTCATGCATATCAAAATATGACTAAGAAGGGAAATCATTTTTCTCCTTTAGATACCTTTCTCCCTCTCTAATCCTTTCCTCAATCCCTATTCTAGGTATTTTTTTTTTTTTTTTTTTTTTTTTTTTTTTTTGTGGTTTTCGGGCGCACAACTTCAATGGTCATTAGCGCCCTGACTACTCTAAGAATGCACCGCGAGGCACAAGTTGACAACAACAACTAAAAGGGAAAACACAATAAAAGACAGACTGACAGGCATAGGACTAAAAAACATCATCAAATGTCCTTAGCGAGGTTTGTCAAATTGATAAAACAAAGAACACGAGCAGCTGCTCGTGGGTCATCCGCTAAAATGGCATCTAAAGTATTAGGCAGGTTAAGATCGAGGCGCAGTGTGTTAAGATCTGGACAGGACATTAAAATGTGTCTAACCGTCAGCAAGTGCCCACATGGGCAGAACGGCGCCGGCGCAGCCGTCAGCAGATGGCGATGGCTGAACCGGCAGTGTCCAATTCGTAACCTTGCTAAAACGACCTCCTCCCGCCGAGAAGGGCGTGAGGAGGACGTCCAAGCCACGGGAAGAGGTTTTAAGGCCCGAAGCTTGTTGTCGGTAAGTGCAGCCCAATCGGCATGCCACAGCGACACAACGCGCCGACAAATGACCCTGCTAAAATCGGACGAAGGGACACAACAAGAAGCTGTCCGAGGCTGGAGGACCGCAGCCTTGGCCGCGGCATCTGCAGCTTCGTTCCCAGGGATACCGACATGGCCAGGAACCCACATAAAGCTAACCGGCGTACCGACGTCCACCAGCTGCTGAAGAGAGCGTTGGATCCGGTGTACGAAAGGGTGAACCGGGTACGGATCACTGAGGCTCTGGATGGCGCTCAGGGAATCTGAGCAGATGACATAAGCAGAATGTCGGTGGCGGCAGATGTAAAGAACAGCCTGGTAGAGGGCAAAGAGCTCAGCTGTGAAGACCGAACAATGGCCATGGAGCCGGTATTGGAAACTTTGTGCCCCAACAATAAAGGAACACCCGACCCCGTCATTGGTCTTAGAGCCATCTGTATAAATTAAAGTCATGTCGATGAACTTCGAACGAAGTTCCAAAAAACGGGAGTGGTAGACCGAACCGGGGGTGACCTCTTTTGGGAGCGAGCTGAGGTCGAGGTGAACGCGGACCTGAGCCTGGAGCCAAGGTGGCGTGCGGCTCTCGCCCACTCGAAAGATTGCAGGGAGTGAAAAATGAAGGTGCTGAAGGAGGCGACGAAAGCGAACTCCAGGGGGTAGCAAGGCAGAGACATACAACCCGTATTGAAGGTCAAGAGAGTCGTCAAGAAAGGAACGATAAGACGGATGGTCGGGCATTGACAGTAGCCGACAGGCATACCGACAAAGCAGTATATCGCGCCGGTAGGTGAGTGGCAATTCGCCAGCGTCAGCATGAAGACTCTCTACGGGACTGGTATAAAATGCTCCGATCACAAGTCGTACACCCCGATGTTGTATGGAGTTGAGGCGGCGTAAGATGGATGGCCGTGCAGAGGAGTATACGAAGCTCCCATAATCTAGCTTGGAGCGGACGATCGACCGATATAGACGAAGTAGGACGGTTCGATCCGCTCCCCACGACATACCACTGAGAACACGGAGGACATTTAAAGAACGGGTACAACGGGCGGCCAAATATGACATGTGGAGACCAGCTAAGTTTCCTGTCAAAGGTAAGGCCTAAAAATTTGATTGTCTCCACGATTGGGAGAGCAACGGGACCGAGTCGTAAGGACGGTGGGAGAAACTCTTTGTAGCGCCAGAAGTTAATACAGACCGTCTTCTCGGCAGAAAAACGGAAGCCATTGGCGACACTCCAGGAGTAAAGACGGTCAAGAGAACGCTGAAGACAGCGCTCCAGGACACGTGTACACTGCGCGCTGCAGTAGATGGTAAAATCGTCCACGAAAAGGGAGCCTGATACATCAGCTGGGAGGCAATCCATTATTGGATTGATCGCGATGGCGAAGAGAGCGACGCTCAAAACTGAGCCCTGTGGCACCCCATTCTCCTGGCGAAAGGTGTCGGACAGGACAGATCCCACACGTACCCGAAACTGTCGATCCAGTAAAAAGGAACGAATAAAAAGAGGGAGGCGACCGCGAAGGCCCCATGTATGCATGGTGCGGAGAATGCCCGCCCTCCAACAGGTGTCATAAGCCTTCTCCAAATCAAAGAACACAGCCGCGGTCGGGCGCTTCCGCAAGAAGTTATTCATAATGAAGGTCGACAAGGTAACCAGATGGTCAACAGCAGAGCGGCGCCTACGAAATCCACATTGTACATTGGTAAGTAGGCGTCGAGACTCGAGCAGCCAAACCAATCGAGAGTTAACCATTCGCTCCATCACTTTACAGACACAGCTGGTAAGCGAGATAGGTCGATAACTGGAAGGCAAGTGCTTGTCCTTCCCCGGCTTAGGAATCGGGACAACAATAGACTCGCGCCAGCATGCGGGAACATGTCCCTCAATCCAGATGCGATTGTATGTACGAAGAAGAAAACCTTTACCCGCAGGAGAAAGGTTCTTCAGCATCTGAATATGAATAGAATCAGGCCCTGGAGCGGAGGGCCGTGATCGGCCAAGTGCGGTTTCGAGTTCCCGCACGGTGAATGGGGCATTATAACTTTCACAATTCGAGGAGCGGAAGTCAGGTGGCCTAGCCTCCTCTGCCTGTTTGCGGGGGAGGAAGGCAGGGTGGTAATGAGCGGAGCTCGAAACCTCGGCGAAAAAGCGGCCGAAGGCATTGGAGACAGCCTCAGGGGCCACAAGGACTTCATTCGCGACCTTCAAGCCAGAAACTGGGGAGTGGACCTTAGTGCCAGATAGCCGGCGCAGGCTACCCCAGACAACAGAAGAAGGAGTAAAACTGTTGAAGGTGCTTGTGAAAGCAGCCCAGCTGGCTTTCTTGCTTTCTTTAATAATACGACGACACTGAGCACGTAATCGTTTATAATTGATACAATTCGCCACTGTAGGGTGGCGTTTAAAGGTGCGTAAAGCACGTCGACGAGCACGTAAAGCGTCTCTACATGCTGCGGTTCACCAGGGGACCGGTACGCGACGTGGAGAAGAAGTAGAGTGAGGGATGGAATATTCAGCAGCAGCGAGAATGACTTCCGTGAGGTGTGCGACCTGACGATCGCAGCTTGTGAAGGTGTGATCCTGAAAGATCGCCCTGGAAGAAAAGAGCCCACAGTCTGCCTTGGAGACGGCCCAACTAGAGGAGCACGGAGAGGGAGTACGCTGCAGGAGATGGATAACACACGGGAAGTGGTCGCTCGAATATGTATCAGCAAGTGCATACCACTCAAACCGGCGTGCAAGTTGGGGAGTACATATAGAGAGGTCTAAATGGGAATAGGTGTGAGATGTGTCCGAAAGAAAAGTAGGGGCGCCAGTATTGAGGCAGACAAGATCGAGCTGGTTGAAAAGGTCTGCTAACAAGGAGCCCCTCGGGCAGGATGCTGGAGAGCCCCAAAGGGGATGGTGGGCATTGAAGTCTCCAGTTAACAAAAATGGTGCAGGTAGCTGAGCAATAAGTTGCGTCATGTCTGCCCTGGTAACGGCAGATGACGATGGAGCGTAAACGGTACAAAAGGAAAACGTAAAAGTGGGGAGAGTAATGCGGATGGCAACTGCCTGCATTCCGGTGTGCAACGTGATGGGATCGTAGTAAATATCATCCCGGACCAGCAACATAACCCCTCCATGAGCTGGGATACCTACCACAGGGGGTAGGTCAAAACGCACAGAGGTGTAGTGTGCCAAGGCAATTTGATCGCATGGGCGTAGCTTCGTTTCCTGGAGGGCTACGACGAGCGAACGATGCAAGCGGAGCAGCAACTTCAAGTCCTCTCGGTTGGAGCGAATGCTGCGAATATTCCAGTGAATAAGTGCCATCGTAAGAAAAGGAAGATGATAGAAGTGGTCACCTCGAAGGCCGCTTAGGGCCTGGCTTCAAGCGAGCACTGCCGCCGCTATCAGGAGGCGGACAGTCATCGTCCATGGGGTCTATAGGGTCATCGGCCATCTCGGGAGGATGGCCGGGAGGGGGAGCTTCCTCCGCCGGTGAACGGCCAGATGTTCGGCTACCAGCGGTGCGGCCAGGCGAAACGGATGACGGCCTGGGGCGGCAACCGCTGGGTGGCGCAGGAGAAGAAAGGCACTGCGGCGGAGAAGGAGAACTGTGCTTCCTATGCGCCTTTTTAGAAGGACGTTTGGTGGAAGTACCAGTCGAAGGCTGGGAGGTCGAGGGACGGAGGAAGTCTGCACGGGATGGTTCCTTCTTGAAGGCCCGTGCATCTGACTTCGGGGTCTTCGACTTAGCAGAAACTGAGGAAGTGGCTGGTGTCTGTGGGGTGACGGGAGGAAGAGGAGACGTCGACCGCGCGATCTTAGCACTGGCCGAACGGACGACCGTGGTGCTGAAGGTCAGATCGCATGTCTGGGTTGCTACCTCCCGGGTAGTCCGAGGAGAGGCGAGGACAGTGCTGTATTTCCCCGCTGAGAGCAGCGTGGGCTTCCTACTAGCCAATAGCTTGCGAGCAGCTGAGGTGGACACTTTCTCTTTGACTCGAATTTCCTGGATACAGCGTTCTTCCTTATAGACAGGACAGTCGCGGGAGGATGCGGCATGGGCACCCTGACAGTTCACACAACGAGGAGACGGAGGTGGACAGTCACCCTCATGGGCATCCCTGCCACAAGTGACACATTTAGCCGCATTGGAGCAAGACTGTCGAGTGTGATTGAAACGCTGACACTGGTAGCAGCGCGTAGGTGTCGGGACATAGGGGCGAACAGAAATAACCTCGTAGCCCGCCTTGATGCGCGATGGCAGCTTAACACTATCGAAGGTCAAGAAAAGTGTCCGGGTCGGTACAAGGTCATTGTTGACCTTTTTCATGACCCGATGGACAGCCGTCACACCCTGCTCAGCGAGGAAAGATTGAAGCTCCTCGTCAGTCAATCCGTCGAGGGAGCTACTATAGACTACACCACGAGACTAATTCAAAGTGCGGTGGGCCTCCACCCGGACAGGGAACGTGTACAAGAGTGTGGCCCGAAGCAGTTTTTGCGCCTGAAAGGCACTCTCAGTTTCTAGTAATAAGGTACCGTTACGCAACCTGGTACAAGATTTGACAGATCCGGCTATGGCATCTACGCCCTTCTGAATGACGAAAGGGTTGACAGAGGAAAAATCCTTTCCGTCCTCAGATCGAGAAACTACGAGGAACTGTGGGGCAGGCGGTAGTACTTTTGTCACTGTTGGCTGGTCACGTTTCCGTTTTTGGGTCGAAGTCGAAAGCGATGGAGTAGAATCCATTGGGGAGGAATCCCCCATGATTGCCAGCGTCTCCGATGGTGCGCTCCTTCCTTGTGGGGACCCTCTCAGAGGGCACTCCCGCCTTAGGTGAATGTTTACACCTCAGGTCACACCTCCCGAGAAACAGACGGAGGGACCAATCGGCATGGTCAGAAGGTATCAGCTCAGGCAATCACCCCTCCCCGGGCCTGGCCTTTACCAGGGGGTACGCGCGTGCCTTACATGTCTACCCAGGGCGGGGACTTACGCGTTACCCCGTCACCGGCTACGCGTGCGAACGCGTGGGTCGGCCTTCAGACATGCACAGGGAGGAAGGAAGAAGAGGAAAAAGAAGAGAGAGAGGGAGAAAGAGGACAGACTGTCTCAAACGCCGAGGCGGAGACCAGAGAAGGCAAGGAGAAGAAGGCAATGAGAAGGCAAGGAGAAGAAGGCAATGAGAAGGAAAGGAGAAGAAGGCAATGAGAAGGAAAGGAGAAGAAGGCAATGAGAAGGCAAGGAGAAGTCTAGGGAAAGAGTAAGGAAGACAGTGAAGTGGAGAAGAGCAAGGAAAGGAACCAACAAAAAGAAGGAAGAAACGAGAAGGGAAAAACCAAAGAGACCACGATTATAGGTCGTGAAACCGTCCGTCTCCGGACGCAGGCGCTAACTACCCCCGTGAGGGGGATGGACTCCTTTTAGTCACCTCTTACGACAGGCAGGAATACCTCGGGCCTATTCTAATCCCCGGACCCGCAGGGGGTCTATTCTAGGTAGTTTGCACATGAATACCAGACCACCCACCTGCTCACCAAATCACAGTTAATTTATTGGGCAAAATACAACTTAATCTCTCTTCTAATTAACATTTAAGAAATTCCATACATCATTAACTGATACTGGTCTAATTTCATTTTGTGTGCTTTCTCTCCATTTACTTCTGTGATTACCAATTTGGGACATTCCATATGTTTATATATTTAACTGTAGCCATCCATTTATTAACTTTGATAATGAAAGAGCAGATTTCCTACACATCTTCAGCAGCTTTAGAAGAATCTCTGTTGATAATCGGTCATACAAACCAAGAATTTGATAACAGCATGTGTAATGAATCATCATACTCTAACATTACCTTTTGTTTATAGAGGCAACTGATACCATGATAATCTCTAATCTCGCATAGGTTAAAATTATCTCAGCTGTTTCATTAAAAGAATTCATATGATTTTATATACGATGTATTATATTTCAGACTAAAATGTATAAAAAGGAAATTAATGTGTTACAATCGATGTGTACTAATGGTTAAAATTACTCTTCCTTTAAGAATAATCAAAATCATGAAATTTCTTGTATACTTAAAATTCATATCATCAATTGCACAATCTAACACTAATAATTAAATTCATTTCTGGATTAATTTATGAAACAATGATATATTTTGGCAATGATTCATCTTTTGTCTTGTGAACTCTTTTGCTTTATAAAGCCTTTGGAATATTGTGAGTGCCACAGAATGTAAATAGTGGTGGACATGTCTCTAATGGAAACACACATAGTTTGCTAAACTTGTCACCAACAATGTAATTACTGGTTTTTTGAATGTGCAAATTGTAAATTCAGCATGATTTAGAAGAATGGGAGAACAGGCAACTCTGTAACAGTTATTTTGTAAGCACGAATCTAAGAAATCAAAATTTTCAGGTGCAAGAAAGTACTCTTAGACACGACTGAGCCATCAACAACAACGAGATAATCAAGATAACAAAGATAAGTAAAAAGTTCTTCTTTTGTAATATTACTCCTCTCAAAGTTTTGGAAATTTGTGCAGGGAATGTGACTTTAATGGTGTGTGTGTGTGTCATTTTAAATTCCCCTTGGATTCCAACTATATATATATATATATATATATATATATATATATACACACACACACACACACACACACACACACACACACACACACACACACACACACACACGACTTACCAAATGAAAGTGCTGGCAGGTCGACAGACACACAAACAAACACAAACATACACGCAAAATTCAAGCTTTCGCAACAAACTGTTGCCTCATCAGGAAAGAGGGAAGGAGAGGGAAAGACGAAAGGATGTGGGTTTTAAGGGAGAGGGTGAGGAGTCATTCCAATCCCGGGAGCGGAAAGACTTACTTTAGCGGGGAAAAAAGGACGCGCACACACACACACACACACACACACACACACACACACACACACACACACACACACATATATATATATATATATATATATATATATAGATACAGACACAAGCAGACATATTTAAAGACCTAACGTGGAATGTTTCCCTCTATATATATATATATATATATATATATATATATATATATATATATATATATATATATATATATATATATATTAAATACTGACCACAAAGTTATAATCTAATAAAATTGGCAAATTTTTGGAATACCCAGTATCTTTAAAGATGTAGATATTTCCAAATATTTCATGTGTGCCATGTATCCGCTGTTAATTGAAAGGGATTGGCAGCCTCTCAGACACTGAAGTATCATGAGTTTGCATACATACAAGGCACTGCCTCCACAGACTGTCGATCACAACAAGGACGACAGATGGCAGGACCAGTAACATCAGAGATCTTCCGTGCCAGGGACCTATTTCCTCCACCATGTCACATGTCCAGGACTCGATCAGCATGAATTCCTCTGCACACAGGCTATATAGAGTGGCAAAAGCCAACACATAGGCAGTTCACTCCACTGGAGCTGTGGGACAATTCTGTACCAGCTCTTAGCAGCCCACCAGTCAGAGCCCAGTCGGAAGCCACCACAGTGGGGCCAATAACTTTCCAGCAATTTCCTGAGACATACTTGGCCAACTGTGCCAAATGCTCAGCTCCCATTGTTAGGCATTATCAGTCGCATAGTCTTCATGACTCACTACCTTTATTCACCATGTGTTCCAGGCATATGACTTAGTGCCTGAGAAGTTGTATTATTTTTTCTGTTCCTTTTTCTCCCAGATCACTGGATATTCAGTTTATTTCTCTCATTTTTCCAAGGCTGAACAGCCATTATCTGGACCCTTTGACATGACACAACAAATGTAGCTCTTTCTGTGGGGCATGCAGCAGGTCAAGCAAGGCTTGGTTGCCATGGTAGTGAGCTTTACGCCAGTATTTGCTGATGGCTCTAATCCCCTGCTCAGCTGGACCTCACAGCTACAGGACTTTGTGGCACACCTCTACCCTTTCTCCCTGTTGACAAAGTCAAACCTTGGACGAACTATGGTGCGCACCTTGAGCAGTATTTCCTGGCATATGGTATCTCAGGAGACACCCATCATAGTGTGTTTCTCCTTGACTATTACGGACCAGAGGTTTTCTGCCTCCTTCAACAACTAAAACCTGAATGAGAACCACATGCCCGATCATATGAGGAAGTAAAATTTTGACTCTGAGGAGGACCACATCACTGCAGTGCAGCACAAATTTTTCAGTTGCGATAAGCAACTGGGTCAGTCCAAACAGGATTTGATTGTGATGCTCCAAGGTCTTTGTCAGGAATGTCAGTTTTGGTGTTTCAGCAAATCCTGTAAACAGTCTTATGCTGTGTCTGTCATTTGGGACATGCTCCTGGTACAAGCACTCAATCAGGGGCTTTTGACAGATGTGCTGAAACTGAAAGACCCCACATTGGAGGCTTGTCTTCAGATTGTTCAAGCATTTGACCACTCATTCTTGTATCAGGTTCCATACAAGATCCTTCTTCTATCTATGCAGTCAACCCTACTGCCTGCTACCTTAGCCACACCTGCTCCCTGCAGATTTTCCGCCTATAAGTAAACAGGCATTCCCTGCGTGGTGCACTCCTGCACTAACCATTTCATCACACATTCTCAGCACCATTGCCTATTTTGTCATGCCGCACATGCCTCCTGCACCATGTCGTGCAAAAAACAGAGGTCTGCAGGGCTACCACCAAGATGTGGGTGGTTTCAGCTCAAGTGGACACTTTCCCAATGGAGGAATCAAACATGGTGGCCCCAGAGGTGCTTCACGTCCATGCCAATCTTTCTGTCTGAGATCAACAAATTTCCCTCCAGGTGTTCATCAATGATCACCTTGTTGACTGCCAGATGGACACCAGTTCTACTGCTTCTATCATGTGGAACACCTACCAGCAGTAAGCCTCTCCTCCACTACAACCATTCTCCCAGCATCTCTGCAGTTACAGCAGTGACATAGTGGCAGTCAAAGGAGAGTTCATCATCATATTCCAACGGGCTTCCTTGTTGATACCCCAGGGGTGACAGACATATTAGGACTTGACCTCTTTACTGTTTTGGGACTAGAAATGCACAATTTGACTAGTAGCATACTGCCAGTCATTGACAATCCTTAGTTCCACACTTTTCACGAGAAGTACCATTCAGTGTTTGAGCCTCCTACTACAGGTGTTGTGAGGTTTGAAGCATCTATCACCCTCCTCCAAATAGCCATACCCTACTTTTTAAAGGCTTGGAATGTCCCATTCACCCTTGAGGATAAGTTACAGGTGGAGCTGCAATTTTGCAAGAGCCTGGCATCTTGACAGCTGTTTCCAATAGTTAGTGGGCAACATCCACCATACTGGTCAACAAACTGGATAGCTCCCTCCGAATATGTGGCAATTTCAAGAACATGATAGAAGTGCAATCCACTGTGGATGCTTACTCCATCCCAAAGATATACGAGATTCTTACTGACCTCAAGGATGCATATCTGCAGCTTTCACTGGATCAGGTGTCATACGATTTGCTAGTAATCACCACATCTTTTGGTCTGTTCTACTACAGCCCTCTCCCCTTTCAGACTGCAGGCACCCCATCAATATTTCAGAATATTTGAAACACCTTACATGGGAAGTGCTGGCACAGCCAATGACCTAGATGATATTATCATGGCAGGATGGTCTTCAAAAGGCCTGGCTGGTAATCTAGATGCTCTTTTCTCCAGCCTCTATTCTGCAGATCTTAATTATAATTAGGAGAACTACCAATTTTTTGTTCCATTTGTGGGATAACTGGGACATATCTTAAGCACCTCAGGAATCTGGTTGACGCTGCAGTATGTCCAGGCTGTACAGGACTTACCACCACCAACAATGTCAGGCAACTTTAATCCTTATTGGGCCACCTGAATTAGTATCTGTTATGTCTAGGAAGCCTGCATACTCGGTTCGCTAGACAAACAATCAAACAAACAAGTCATGTTAACGAGTCTTTTTACAATTAATCAAATACAATACTTAACCTTGACAATTACACAGATGTGTCGCAAGCAAAAGGACAACATACGAAGTAATCAGTCTTTGTGGTGACCACTGTTCTATAACTGACAAAAGTCTGTACTGAGCTACTATTGAAGTCACTCTCATTGATGCTGCTATAAAAGTGGCTAATCTTAAAGATGCTATTGAACTGGGCCGCCACTAGTCGGGCATGGCTCTTATGTCCTCTTCACCTAGAGGCCACTGCTGTCATGTTGTCATTCTGGAAGGGAGGTCTGTCAGCATGCAGTTTGCTGATCTCTTCTCACAGCCTTCTCTTCCATGTTGTTCCCAACTGGCGTGCCGGCGCTCACTGTATGCCATAACATTTCTCAATCCCAAAGCGACAGAATGTCATTGTATATGAAGCACGACAATGGGAGGGGAGGCAGGAGCATGGATGCTCTGATGGACCGGAAACTGTGGCTGCAGGGGCGTCAGACTTCCGGTCGTACCCTGCCATCCGGTCTTTGCTCTGGTGGAAATGTCTCCCAGGAAATGTCTAGAAGGAGTGTGTCCAGCTCCAAAGGCCCATACAAAGATATAGAAGGCATCAGCTGCTGCAGTGTGGGTGTATCCAGCTTCATCAGTAGAACAAGAGGATATGGAGGAGGCAAAGAATCTGTCTCCATGGGGTCATCCCACACTGTCATGAAAAAACACTCTGGCAGCTGCTGTGGCTGTGCTGTCCTTGCTATCTGTGAATTTGGGGGAAGAGATACAGAAGGATCACAGTGCACATGACAGTGGCGAAATTGATTGTGATGTTGGTGCTGCAATCCGTCTGGGCCTGAAATGAGATACACACATGTGCCAAGTTGACAAAGGACCTCGCCTCATGCCCATCATCTAAAATCTACAATTGAACTCAATCTGAACAGGCCTTGGAAGGTCTGCACACCACTCTCCTGGCTGTATGTCAGTTTATGAGACTGAAGCCGTTACTTCTCAATCAAGTAGCTCCTCCATTTGCCACACAAGGGCTGAGTGCATCCCTCTTGCCTACAGCACTCGACAGACCAGATGGTCACCCATCCAAGTGTTAGCCCAGCCTGACAGCACTTTGATGATCTGACGGGAACCAGTGTTACCACTGTGGCAAGGCCCCAGGCCCCGCCCATCATCTGCTGCCACTAACATCCCAGAAAAACACAATATGATACAACACAAAGCGATACTTGTGGCCTTCCTTCAGTGCTGGATGCTGCAGAAGATAGTGCAGGGGGAGGAGTGTATGATTGCAGTGGCCATAAAGCAATTCCTTTGGCAATGATCCATGGATGCAAATGATAGGAGGAGAGAAACAGTTGCAATGCTTCATCCCTGATGTTTGCAGAGCAAAGTTTGGCCACCATCTGCTGGCAAAATGTTCTGCTTTGCCATTGGACTGTGGATGAAATGGTGCACTAGTTAGATGCTGTATGCCATTGCATTCACAGAATGTTGCAAATTCATTTGATGTGAACTTAGGTCCATTGTCCGACACTGTGACCTCTGGCAAACCATTGAGGCCAAAAATAGAGGACGACACTTGAACTGTGCTACATGACTTTGTTGAGTTCACTGGCACAGCAAAAGGAAACTTGCTATAAGAGTCAACCACAATCAAGCAGTTAATGTCCCAAAAAGGTCCCGCAAAGTCTATGTGCACACATTGCATGGTGATTACGAGTGAGGCCAAGCAGGGAATTTTTGTGGTCAAGCAGACTGATTTTCCGCACATGCTTGACACTGTGACATAATATGTTCTATTTGGGTGTACATACCCTGCCAAGTGAAGTGTTGACATGCTAACTGTTTCATACAAACAATCCCCAAGTGTCCTTTGTGAAGCAATGCAACACCACTTCTTGCAAAACTTTGGGGATCAATACACATGATTTTCCATTGTCATTTTGAAAAAGAATCACACATTGCTGTGTAGCAAGGCTATGCCTATGTGCAAAGTATAGGTGCATTACAGCATTCATTATGCTAAGCAATGGGTGAAGCCAAGATGTGTGAATGTATTTTAGCAAAATGTTCAAATTGGAATCAGCTTCCATGGCATGTGCAATTTTCCTATAGTGCAGAGGAAAGGATTGAAGCAATTCAGAGCAATGAGCATCAATGTGACACCAAGTTGCAGCAGAAGCATCAAAGTCTGTATCAGAGCCAATTGGAAGACATGAAAGTGCATCAGCATTACCATGTTGAGTATTATCAGATGATACACAATCTTGTACTGGTATTGAGACAACAATGAAGCCAATCTTTGCAATTTATGGGCAGTTCATACAGGAACCACCTTCATCTGATGAAACAAGCACTGCAATGGCTTGTGATTTGTTACTAAGTAGAATTTTTGCCATACAAATAGTGGTGCAATTTGGTGACACCATACACAGTACCCAATGCCGCCAACTCTATTTGTGAATAGTTACACTGAGCTTTAGATAACACTTTCGATGCAAAAACAATAGACCTGTCATTATCACTAAATCTGTGCAAAAGCAATGCACTGATTCTGTAAGAAAAAACGTCAACTTGTAACACAACTGGTTTGTCAGGATCGAAGTTAACCAAGCCTCGATCATTGAGCAATGCAGATTTTAGTTTTTGAAAAGCTTCTTGGCACTCATCTGTACAAACAAAGGGGACATTCTTGCAACACAAATAATGCAATAGAGCTGGGATTTGTGCAGCATTTGGTATGAACTGAATATAATAGTTCATTTTCCATGAGACTGACTGCAATTCTGTGACACTGCAAGGAACTGGCAGATCACGTATGGCTGATAAATGTGACTGAAGAGTATGTACACCTTGACTGTTTATGACATGACCAAGATACTACAACTCAGGTTTAAAAAAGTTACACTCATTCAGTCTACACTTTAGTCCTGCATCAGATAACACATGAAATAAAGCATGCAGTTTTGGAGTGTGTTCTTCAGGTATGAGACTTGCCACAAAAATATTGTCCAAACAGTTTGGTATTTGAGCAGTCAGTTGTTCCAAATGCCGTTGGGAAATGGTAGGTGCAGAAACATTGGAAAAAGGCACACACAAATATTTAAGCAAGCCCAAATAAGTGTTCACAACACACATGCTTTGAGATTTCTCATCTAGTGGTATTTGAAGATATACACTCCTGGAAATGGAAAAAAGAACACATTGACACCGGCGTGTCAGACCCACCATACTTGCTCCGGACACTGCGAGAGGGCTGTACAAGCAATGATCACACGCACGGCACAGCGGACACACCAGGAACCGCGGTGTTGGCCGTCGAATGGCGCTAGCTGCGCAGCATTTGTGCACCGCCGCCGTCAGTGTCAGCCAGTTTGCCGTGGCATACGGAGCTCCATCGCAGTCTTTAACACTGGTAGCATGCCGCGACAGCGTGGACGTGAACCGTATGTGCAGTTGAAGGACTTTGAGCGAGGGCGTATAGTGGGCATGCGGGAGGCCGGGTGGACGTACCGCCGAATTGCTCAACACGTGGGGCGTGAGGTCTCCACAGTACACCGATGTTGTCGCCAGTGGTCGGCGGAAGGTGCACGTGCCCGTCGACCTGGGACCGGACCGCAGCGACGCACGGATGCACGCCAAGACCGTAGGATCCTACGCAGTGCCGTAGGGGACCGCACCGCCACTTCCCAGCAAATTAGGGACACTGTTGCTCCTGGGGTATCGGCGAGGACCATTCGCAACCGTCTCCATGAAGCTGGGCTACGGTCCCGCACACCGTTAGGCCGTCTTCCGCTCACGCCCCAACATCGTGCAGCCCGCCTCCAGTGGTGTCGCGACAGGCGTGAATGGCTGGATGAATGGAGACGTGTCGTCTTCAGCGATGAGAGTCGCTTCTGCCTTGGTGCCAATGATGGTCGTATGCGTGTTTGGAGCCGTGCAGGTGAGCGCCACAATCAGGACTGCATACGACCGAGGCACACAGGGCCAACACCCGGCATCATGGTGTGGGGAGCGATCTCCTACACTGGCCATACACCACTGGTGATCGTCGAGGGGACACTGAATAGTGCACGGTACATCCAAACCGTCATCGAACCCATCGTTCTACCATTCCTAGACCGGCAAGGGAACTTGCTGTTCCAACAGGACAATGCACGTCCGCATGTATCCCGTGCCACCCAACGTGCTCTAGAAGGTGTAAGTCAACTACCCTGGCCAGCAAGATCTCCGGATCTGTCCCCCATTGAGCATGTTTGGGACTGGATGAAGCGTCGTCTCACGCGGTCTGCACGTCCAGCACGAACGCTGGTCCAACTGAGGCGCCAGGTGGAAATGGCATGGCAAGCCGTTCCACAGGACTACATCCAGCATCTCTACGATCGTCTCCATGGGAGAATAGCAGCCTGCATTGCTGCGAAAGGTTTTTTTTTTTTTTTTTTTTTTTGTGGTTTTCGGGCGCACAACTTCAATGGTCATTAGCGCCCTGACTACTCTAAGAATGCACCGCGAGGCACAAGTTGACAACAACAACTAAAAGGGAAAACACAATAAAAGACAGACTGACAGGCATAGGATTAAAAAACATCATCAAATGTCCTTAGCGAGGTGTGTCAAATTGATAAAACAAAGAACACGAGCAGCTGCTCGTGGGTCATCCGCTAAAATGGCATCGAAAGTATTAGGCAGGTTAAGATCGAGGCGCAGTGTGTTAAGATCAGGACAGGACATTAAAATGTGTCTAACCGTCAGCAAGTGCCCACATGGGCAGAACGGCGCCGGCGCGGCCGTCAGCAGATGGCGATGGCTGAACCGGCAGTGTCCAATTCTTAACCTTGCTAAAACGACCTCCTCCCGCCGAGAAGGGCGTGAGGAGGACGTCCAAGCCACGGGAAGAGGTTTTAAGGCCCGAAGCTTGTTGTCGGTAAGTGCAGCCCAATCGGCATGCCACAGCGACACAACGCGCCGACAAATGACCCTGCTAAAATCGGACGAAGGGACACAACAAGAAGCTGTCCGAGGCTGGAGGACCGCAGCCTTGGCCGCGGCATCTGCAGCTTCGTTCCAGGGATACCGACATGGCCAGGAACCCACATAAAGCTAACCGGCGTACCGACGTCCACCAGCTGCTGAAGAGAGCGTTGGATCCGGTGTACGAAAGGGTGAACCGGGTACGGATCACTGAGGCTCTGGATGGCGCTCAGGGAATCTGAGCAGATGACATAAGCAGAATGTCGGTGGCGGCAGATGTAAAGAACAGCCTGGTAGAGGGCAAAGAGCTCAGCTGTGAAGACCGAACAATGGCCATGGAGCCGGTATTGGAAACTTTGTGCCCCGACAATAAAGGAACACCCGACCCCGTCATTGGTCTTAGAGCCATCTGTATAAATGAAAGTCATGTTGTTGAACTTCGAACGAAGTTCCAAAAAACGGGAGTGGTAGACCGAACCGGGGGTGACCTCTTTTGGGAGCGAGCTGAGGTCGAGGTGAACGCGGACCTGAGCCTGGAGCCAAGGTGGCGTGCGGCTCTCGCCCACTCGAAAGGTTGCAGGGAGTGAAAAATGAAGGTGTTGAAGGAGGCGACGAAAGCGAACTCCAGGGGGTAGCAAGGCAGAGACATACAACCCGTATTGAAGGTCAAGAGAGTCGTCAAAAAAGGAACGATAAGACGGATGGTCGGGCATTGACAGTAGCCGACAGGCATACCGACAAAGCAGTATATCGCGCCGGTAGGTGAGTGGCAATTCGCCAGCGTCAGCATGAAGACTCTCTACGGGACTGGTATAAAATGCTCCGATCACAAGTCGTACACCCCGATGTTGTATGGAGTTGAGGCGGCGTAAGATGGATGGCCGTGCAGAGGAGTATACGAAGCTCCCATAATCTAGCTTGGAGCGGACGATCGACCGATATAGACGAAGTAGGACGGTTCGATCCGCTCCCCACGACATACCACTGAGAACACGGAGGACATTTAAAGAACGGGTACAACGGGCGGCCAAATATGACACATGTGGAGACCAGCTAAGTTTCCTGTCAAAGGTAAGGCCTAAAAATTTGATTGTCTCCACGAGTGGGAGAGCAACGGGACCGAGTCGTAAGGACGGTGGGAGAAACTCTTTGTAGCGCCAGAAGTTAATACAGACCGTCTTCTCGGCAGAAAAACGGAAGCCATTGGCGACACTCCAGGAGTAAAGACGGTCAAGAGAACGCTGAAGACAGCGCTCCAGGACACGTGCACACTGCGCGCTGCAATAGATGGTAAAATCGTCCACGAAAAGGGAGCCTGATACATCAGCTGGGAGGCAATCCATTATTGGATTGATCGCGATGGCGAAGAGAGCGACGCTCAAAACTGAGCCCTGTGGCACCCCATTCTCCTGGCGAAAGGTGTCGGACAGGACAGAACCCACACGTACCCGAAACTGTCGATCCATTAAAAAGGAATGAATAAAAAGAGGGAGGCGACCGCGAAAGCCCCATGTATGCATGGTGCGGAGAATGCCCGCCCTCCAACAGGTGTCGTAAGCCTTCTCCAAATCAAAGAACACAGCCGCGGTCGGGCGCTTCCGCAAGAAGTTATTCATAATGAAGGTCGACAAGGTAACCAGATGGTCAACAGCAGAGCGGCGCCTTCGAAATCCACATTGTACATTGGTAAGTAGGCGTCGAGACTCGAGCAGCCAAACCAATCGAGAGTTAACCATTCGCTCCATCACTTTACAGACACAGCTGGTAAGCGAGATAGGTCGATAACTGGAAGGCAAGTGCTTGTCCTTGCCCGGCTTAGGAATCGGGACAACAATAGACTCGCGCCAGCATGCGGGAACATGTCCCTCAATCCAGATGCGATTGTATGTACGAAGAAGAAAACCTTTACCCGCAGGAGAAAGGTTCTTCAGCATCTGAATATGAATAGAATCAGGCCCTGGAGCGGAGGGCCGTGATCGGCCAAGTGCGGTTTCGAGTTCCCGCATGGTGAATGGGGCATTATAACTTTCACAATTCGAGGAGCGGAAGTCAGGTGGCCTAGCCTCCTCTGCCTGTTTGCGGGGGAGGAAGGCAGGGTGGTAATGAGCGGAGCTCGAAACCTCGGCGAAAAAGCGGCCGAAGGCATTGGAGACAGCCTCAGGGGCCACAAGGACTTCATTCGCGACCTTCAAGCCAGAAACTGGGGAGTGGACCTTAGTGCCAGATAGCCGGCGCAGGCTACCCCAGACAACAGAAGAAGGGGTAGAACTGTTGAAGGTGCTTGTGAAAGCAGCCCAGCTGGCTTTCTTGCTTTCTTTAATAATACGACGACACTGAGCACGTAATCGTTTATAATTAATACAATTCGCCACTGTAGGGTGGCGCTTAAAGGTGCGTAAAGCACGTCGACGAGCACGTAAAGCATCTCTACATCCTGCGGTCCACCAGGGGACCGGTACGCGACGTGGAGAAGAAGTAGGGTGAGGGATGGAATATTCAGCAGCAGCGAGAATGACTTCCGTGAGGTGTGCGACCTGACGATCGCAGCTTGTGAAGGTTTGATCCTGAAAGGTAGCCCTGGAAGAGAAGAGCTCCCAGTCTGCCTTGGAGATGGTCCAACGAGAGGAGCACGGAGAGGGAGTATGCTGCAGGAGATGGATAACACACGGGAAATGGTCGCTCGAATATGTATCAGAAAGTGCATACCACTCAAACCGGCGTGCAAGTTGGGGAGTACATATAGAGAGGTCTAAATGGGAATAGGTGTGAGATGTGTCCGAAAGAAAAGTAGGGGCGCCAGTATTGAGGCAGACAAGATCGAGCTGGTTGAAAAGGTCTGCTAACAAGGAGCCCCTCGGGCAGGATGCTGGAGAGCCCCAAAGGGGATGGTGGGCATTGAAGTCTCCAGTTAACAAAAATGGTGCAGGTAGCTGAGCAATAAGTTGCGTCATGTCTGCCCTGGTAACGGCAGATGACGATGGAGCGTAAACGGTACAAAAGGAAAACGTAAAAGTGGGGAGAGTAATGCGGATGGCAACTGCCTGCAGGCCGGTGTGCAACGTGATGGGATCGTAGTAAATATCATCCCGGACCAGCAACATAACTCCTCCATGAGCTGGGATACCTACCACAGGGGGTAGGTCAAAACGCACAGAGGTGTAGTGTGCCAAGGCAATTTGATCGCATGGGCGTAGCTTCGTTTCCTGGAGGGCTACGACAAGCGGACGGTGCAAGCGGAGCAGCAACTTCAAGTCCTCTCGGTTGGAGCGAATGCTGTGAATATTCCAGTGAATAAGTGCCATCGTAAGAAAAGAAAGATGAGAGAAGTGGTCACCTCGAAGGCCGCTTAGGGCCTGGCTTCGAGCGAGCACTGCCGCCGCTATCAGTAGGCGGACAGTCATCGTCCATTGGGTCTATAGGGTCATCGGCCATCTCGGGAGGATGGCCGGGAGGGGGAGCTTCCTCCGCCAGTGAACGGCCAGATGTACGGCAACCAGCGGTGCGGCCAGGCGAAACGGATGACGGCCTGGGGCGGCAGCCGCTGGGTGGCGCAAGAGAAGAAATGCGCCGTGGCGGGGAAGGAGAACTGTGCTTCCTATGCGCCATTTTGGAAGGACGTGTAGTGGAAGTACCGGTCGAAGGCTGTGAGGTCGAGGTACGGAGGAAGTCTGCACGGGATGGTTCCTTCTTGAAGGCCCGTGCATCTGACTTCGGTGTCTTCGTTTTAGCAGAAGCTGAAGAAGGTGCTCGTGTCTGTGGGGTGATGGGAGGAAGAGGAGACGCGATCTTTAGCACTGGCCGAACGGACGACCGTGGTGCTGAAGGTCAGATCGCATGTCTGGGTTGCTACCTCCCGGGTAGTCCGAGGAGAGGCGAGGACAGTACTGTATTTCCCCGCTGGGAGCAGCGTGGGCTTCCTACTAGCCAATAGCTTGCGAGCAGCCGAGGTGGACACTTTCTCTTTGACCCGAATTTCCTGGATACAGCGTTCTTCCTTATAGACAGGACAGTCGCGGGAGGATGCTGCATGGTCACCCTGACAGTTCACACAACGAGGAGACGGAGGTGGACAGTCACCCTCATGGGCATCCCTGCCACAGGTGACACATTTAGCCGCATTGGAACAAGACTGTCGAGTGTGATTGAAACGCTGACACTGGTAGCAGCGCGTAGGTGTCGGGATATAGGGGCGAACAGAAATAACCTCGTAGCCCGCCTTGATGCGCGATGGCAGCTTAACACTATCGAAGGTCAAGAAAATTGTCCGGGTCGGTACAAGGTCATTGTTGACCTTTTTCATGACCCTATGGACAGCCGTCACGCCCTGCTCAGCGAGGAATGATTGAAGCTCCTCGTCAGTCAATCCGTCGAGGGAGTCAGTATAGACCACACCACGAGACGAATTCGAAGTTCGGTGGGCCTCCACCCGGACAGGGAACGTGTACAGGAGGGTGGCCCGAAGCAGTTTTTGTGCCTGAAAGGCATTCTCAGTTTCCAGTAATAAGGTGCCGTTACGCAACCTGGTACAGGATTTGACAGATCCGGCTATGGCATCTACGCCCTTCTGAATAACGAAAGGGTTGACAGAGGAAAAATCCTTTCCGTCCTCAGTTCGAGAAACTACGAGGAACTGTGGGGCAGGCGGTAGTACTTTTGTCACTGTTGGCTGGTCACGTTTCCGTTTTTGGGTCGAAGTCGAAAGAGATGGAGTAGAATCCATTGCGGAGGAATCCCCCATGATTGCCAGCGTCTCCGATGGCGCGCTCCTTCCTTGTGGGGACCCTCTCAGAGGGCACTCCCGCCTTAGGTGAATGTTTACACCTCAGGTCACACCTCCCGAGAAACAGACGGAGGGACCAATCGGCATGGTCAGAAGGTATCAGCTCAGGCAATCACCCCTCCCCGGGCCTGGCCTTTACCAGGGGGTACGCGCGTGCCTTACATGTCTACCCAGGGCGGGGACTTACGCGTTACCCCGTCACCGGCTACGCGTGCGAACGCGTGGGTCGGCCTTCAGACACGCACAGGGAGGAAGGAAGAAGAGGAAAAAGAAGAGAGAGAGGGAGAAAGAGGACAGACTGTCTCAAACGCCGAGGCGGAGACCAGAGAAGGCAAGGAGAAGAAGGCAATGAGAAAGCAAGGGGAAGAAGGCAATAAGAAGGCAAGGAGAAGAAGGCAATGAGAAGGCAAGGAGAAGAAGGCAAGGAGAAGAAGGCAATGAGAAGGCAAGGAGAAAAAGGCAATGAGAAGGCAAGGAGAAAAAGGCAATGAGAAGGCAAGGAGAAAAAGGCAAGGGAAAGAGTAAGGAAGACAGTGAGGTGGAGAAGAGCAAAGAAAGGAACCAACAAAAGGAAGGAAGAAACGAGAAGTGAAAAAACCAAAAGGACCACGATGATAGGTCGTGGAACCGTCCGTCTCCGGACGCAGGCGCGAACTACCCCCGTGAGGGGGATGGACTCCTTTTAGTCGCCTCTTACGACAGGCAGGAATACCGCGGGCCTATTCTAATCCCCGGACCCGCAGGGGGGGCTGCGAAAGGTGGATATACACTGTACTAGTGCCGACATTGTGCATGCTCTGTTGCTTGTGTCTATGTGCCTGTGGTTCTGTCAGTGTGATCATGTGATGTATCTGACCACAGGAATGTGTCAATAAAGTTTCCCCTTCCTGGGACAATGAATTCACGGTGTTCTTATTTCAATTTCCAGGAGTGTATATCTTGCAAATCAATTTTTGAAAAGTAGTGATCAGAACCTAATCTGCCCACAAGATCCTCTGGGCAGGGCAATGAGTAGGTATCACTCACAGTTTGTGGATTGACCACAGACTTAGTCAACACAGAGGTGAATGTGACCTGAAGGTTTGGGGAGAAAAACCAGTGGACTTGCCCATTGACTAGTTTATATGGATGCAGTAGCTCTGCTATCTTGTAATTCTTAAATTTTAGCAGCTGCTTTATCCTGTAATGCAATGGGAACAGTTCTGGCCCAGCAAAATTTTGGCTGAGCATTGTCTTTTGTAGTAATTGTGCCACAAAATTGTTAGCCTTGGCTAAACCTTCAGAAAAGATCTCAGGGAATTCTTCCAACAAGCAGCATTGTCTTTGGCATTGAATGCAGTCACTGACAACACATTGTCCTGGATGTGAAAACCAAACAAATCAAATGAATCAAGGCCAAATACATTCTCACAACCATGTGATTGTACCACAGTGAAAGTCACAGTTCATGCATGCGAGTGATACATGGCAGGCAAGGTACATTTTCCAAGAACGGGAATGTCTTGTCCATTGTAAGCCGTCAGGTGTGTGCTAGTTTTAGACAGGTGTGGAGAGCCTAATAGTTCATGTGTGTTATGATTCAGCAATGTAACAGAGGCATAAATGTTCAACTGAAATTTCACACGTTTTCCACTAATATGCAAGTGAACAAAAAGTTTGTTGGACTGGTATAGCACTGAATAAACTGTTTGATTGCTAGTTTTGCTGATGTCTGCAGCATGCTTTGAATACACTGAACTGGGCCTTGCAATTAGATATGTGTGAGTGGGCAGAATTCTTATGTTAGTTCTGTTGCAAACATATGGATTGTACGCGACCTCTCTTGGTGCAAACATAACACTGTCCTTGTGTGGATGAGCAGTCTTGGCATTTGTGCTGTGAATAGTACTGAGGATATGACTTAATTCCATTCACCTATTTAGAGGACTGTTAACATGTCTTGGCACGCACATGCTGTTGCTGCCTACTGGGCTTGTCATGAGCAAGGGACAACTCAGCCAGACAAATTTGTGGCTGCTCAAATTTATTGTCTGCTATGACACTTGAATCGTACTGATCTAGAATTTGCAGTACATGATGAAATGATGGACCTGACTCTTTAAAAATCTGTTCTCCAAGTTTGACATCAGTTAGATTTTACATGATCGCATCGTGCAACGTAACATCTGAATATAAAGAACCACAAGCACATTTGTATTTGCATTTCCTCATCATACCCTCCAAATCTGTTGCCCACTCACGATAAGTTTGTTTTGACCTTTTCTTGCAATGAAAGAATTTGTGCCTAGCTGCCACCACTTTCACTTGCTGGTTATACGAAAGTTTACTCAGAGTGACGTTAGGGAACAATTTCTGAAAGAGGCAAAAAACTGCACTTCTCACTGATGAAAAAAAGTAATTTAGTTTCACACTATCTGATACTTTGTGAGAAATGATGTGGGCTTCATACTGTGTCAACCGCTTGAGCCATTCCTCTTCTTTCTTTTTCATTAACCTGGTGAAAAGGCAGTATGGCACTCAGAGCTACAGTTGTTGCATGTTTGGCTGTGTCAGGTGTTTGGTTCACCAATAACTGCTGTACCGAGCTTAGAAGGACTGAAATCTGCTGTGTCTGAAACTGCAACATCTGTGTTAGCTGCATTGCATCTATTGTTTGCAGCTGAGGTGCCTGAGCAAGAGAGGGGGGAAGATGGGTTGCTCATTTTGGAATAAGCAAATGCAATAAACAGACAATGCAAGCAATAAAGTAAGTGCCTACAATGCCCACCTGAAAACACTGAATAGAAAAAACACCATAAGACTCCATTAAAACATGTAAACACCCCTGCAAAGAAAAGACAAGGTAGAATTAAGGTGCCAACAAAACACAAAATACCATGGCAAAACAAAACTGTGGCAACTAGTGGATCTGGGTGCAAAATGTGAACAGGTTGTCACTTTGGTATTCATTCACCTCATTGCCAATCTTTTGTCCAGCCTTGTCATCAACTGCATATTGGGTTTGCTAGACAAACAAGTTGTATTAATGAGTTTTATTACAATTACTGAAATACAATACTTAACTCTGGCAGTTACACAGATGTGTCACAAGCAAAGGGCAACACATAAAATAATCAGCCTTTGCAGTGACTGCTGATCTATAACTGCCAATTGGCTGATCTCTCCTCACAGCCTTCTCTTCCCTGCCATTCCTGACTGGCATGCTGGTGCTTACTGCATGCCGTAACACTATTGTACATTCATTTCCCATGCTGCAATGATAGCTGCTCCACTGCAGCATCTCTTATGCAAGAAGATGGCATGGCACTGGCATAAGACATGTGACTGTGCTTTCTAGGCCTTTAAGTGGGCATTGCTTCAACCACCTGTGATGGCTTACGATCCATCACTTCCTATAGTCATTGTGGTCGATGTATCTGATTATGGTGTGAGAATCAATGGAGTGGAAGGACAGGTTGCCTTCATTGACATCAGCCCAATGCAACTATGATGATGGCAATGATGATGATGATGATGATGATGATGGGTTTATGGGGTGTTCAACTGTGCGGTTATCAGCACCCTTATGAAGTCCCAATTTTTTCACACTCCAATTCTTTACACAGTCCAGTCTAGCCACCGTCATGGATGATGATGAGGAGGAGGAAAGGATAAGGACAACACAAACACCCAGTCCCCGGGCAGAGAAAATCCCGAACCCGGGACCCAGTGATCCAGAGGCAGCAATGCTAGCCACTAGACCACGAGCTGCAGACCCAATGCAACTATGAACAAATAGAAAAAGAAGCTCTGGCTTGTCTTTGCCTTAACAAAATACCATGACTGTCTATGGTGGTCATTTTACCATATTGACTGACCACAGACTTTGGCTCACCACCAACAATGGGTTCAGATTCTACACCTGCTACATTGGGGCATCGTACTGACTGAATTTCTGGTGCGGCAGAAAGTATATTGGATCAGGATAGACAGTAACATTGCTGCTTGGTGGATACCTGCACATCTTGCCGGATCAAACAAGCAGCCCCACCAAGATGCTGTTTTCTGTGGCTGGAGCCAATGACACGATGGTCATGACTCCACTTGGATTTTGCACACCTTTTTCCTCGCCATATTCATAGTTCATCCTGATCGCCCAGATGTCTTCTATGCCACCTCAGCATGTGATTCAAGCCTCGACCCACACCTTCATGATTGAAGGTCAGCCAGAAACAGTTGTCATAGCCAATGGGCCTCAGTTTACATTCATCAAGGACACATCCTTCTGTGAGTCCAATGGAATTGGTCTTGTCCACACAGTGCCTTTCCACTGGGCATCCAATAGTCTGGTGGAGCAGTTTGTTTGAACATTTAAGAATCAGCTATCAAAGCTTCACCATTCCCACTCTCTTGGTGATGCTCTCTCCACCTTTTTGGTCTCCTATCTATCAACACCACAGGAAGGGACCAGTCCAACTGAACGACTCCATGGATGGCTGCAGCGATTATTTCTTTCCCTCCTCCACCCACAGCAGCCACAGGAGCCTGTACCACATGGTCTTTCAGACACTTTCGCATCCATGATGATGTCTGGGTCCTGACATTTCACAACAAGGCCACTGTTGGACTCCGGGAGTAGTGACATAGCAGTTGGGATGGGCAATGGGTCACAGTACAACACATTGATGGTTTGCACTGTTGCAGACATCTGAACCAAGTCTGCCACAGGATACCACCATTGGAAACTTACACAGACTCAGGACTTTCTCATGTTGAGGTTCATCTGCACCACAGTGGGACACTGTGGTCCCTTTTTCTCCCAGTACCCTGCCCTCTGCCAACACTGATGAATGTCAACTAGAGTGCTTGGGACCCACACCCTACAGGGGGCCCTGCTGACACCATGGAAATCAACAATGACTGAAATTTACTACCATCTCTCTCTCGTACCCACCATTACCTAAAGGGAAGACACTGAGGCATCAAGGGTTTGCATATGTACATGATAATATTGCCTCCCCAGACTGCATTGATCACAAAAAGGGCAACAGATGCCAGGACAAGCACCACCAGAGATCATCCATGCCAGGGACCTACTTCCTCCACTGTGCCATGTGTGCAGAACTGGATCAGCTTGAATTCCTCCATGGCCAAGCTATATAGGGCAGTACAAGTCAAAACTTTGAAAGTTCGGTCCACTGGAGCTATGGACCAATTCATACCCTGGCTCTTAGCAAAACATCAGTCAGAGTCTGCTCAGAAGCCAACACAGTGGGACCTATGACTTTACACTAACATCCCAAGATGTACCTGTTGGCCAACTATGCCAAAATCTTAGTTTCCATCATTAAGGATTATCAGTGGCATAGTCTTCACATCCCACTACATTTATTCACTGCGTGTTCCAAGCATACACCTGTTAGTGTCTGAGAAGTATTATTATTTTTATTGAAAAAAAGTTTTCCTTTGTTATTAAATGTCTCCACTGCAGTCATAATAAACATTTGTTCTTGTTTACCTGTATTTGTTATTTCTTATCAAGCATCTCCCAATGTGAGATATAGCAATGTGCCTTTTCTTGGTCAAGGATTATGTCAGTGAGGTATTATTTACATAGGTGATACAAGAAGAAAGATTAGTATTTAATGCCCTGTCAATAATGAAGCTATTAGAGGCAGATCACTATCTGGGGTTGGGAAGGACGGAAAGCTAAATAGAGGTACCAGCTACTCCCAGCTTAAACAATTTAGATAAAATGTGGGAAACCTCTAGATGACTATATGGTACATTCTTCAGCAAGTATGTTCAGTTTACTATCACTGACCAGAGGAGGGTCGCACCTCTGGTTGACACATAAGAAGTGAAATGTTTCCCTTTTCCAAAATCCACAGAAGGTGGTTACTGATCATCCACTCAGTAGTATTTCCACGTAGATAATGCTGATACTGGTTGTGGTGATAAAGGAAAACTTGTTTTGGTGCATGGCAAAATTCTTCAGTGCCCATCAAATGTAAAGTGTAATATGAAAATAACTCACTCTCACGATGTGGCATGTGTGTGAACATACAATTAGAATTAGTGTTCTGACAAAAACTTTCTATATGGATAAATGTAAATAGGTCTGTCATTCAGGAGCAGTTTTCTTCTTTGCATAATAGTACAACACATTAGACTGTGGACTGATAAAGGTATATGGACCACACTGCATCTGTGTAAACAACTATTGTAATAAGTTGCATCACTAAGAAAAAGCATCTGTAGCAATATGGGGGTTGAATCTTTTTCCACAGTATGCTTTACAAGATGTAGATTAAGCTTGATGCTTCCCGGAATACTAGTTATGAGTATCATCATAATACTACCAGTATGGAAACATCCTGAGTGAACAAATTGTTTCCTAAGAGACCAGTCTCTGGTGGACTACCGTTCACATTATTACTTTTCTCACTTAACCTATGCCTGGATCATTCTTGAACATCATCTTGTCCAAGGGCATTTGCCCTCACTAGCCATGTGCATTATGCAAGGAAATCAATAAATGCAATTTGCAATAAACCTTTCATATTCTGTCATTTCCTCCATGGCAGCTTGAGTGATTTTCTATGCAAGGTCAGGCAAATTTTCTGGCATTGTCCAGTTAGTTTCCTTCAATAGATTATGTGGCATAAGCTCTCATAGTGTTTCATAGGGAAGAGAGACATACGACTTGAAACAAACTAATAGTTCCATTTTGAGTTATGTTATCTATTTAATATTATGAAACATTTTTATAATATAACGAATTTTTCAAGGAATAACCCAGTAAAATTAGGATGGACAAATTAACAAGTGCAACTTACATTAAGGTGAAAGGTTGATTCTTAACTTAGTTTATACTTTTGTTCTATACAAGAGAAATTATCAGTCACCTGTTTTTTCTCATCTTGCAGCAATTCATTCATTCTTGCCTGCTTCTCTGCAGCTGCTTCAGCCTCTGCTTTCAGGCCAGCACCTTCATTATTATAACTTCCAGACTTTTGGTTCAACTTGTCTTTTTTCATTACCTGCTGATCTCTCTCTCTGTAAAATTAATTAACTTTAACAAAAAACAAATTCAATTATGTTTAACCTGTTAATTAATAATATTGAATACCTACTGATTTAATTCATCAATATTTTCAAGTAATTTCTTTTTTTCTTTTTGAATGATTTCTGCTTGTGACAGTTTCTCTCCTAGCAGTCTCTGAAGTTCAGACTTCTCTTGTTCTTCTTTATCAATTAACTCTTGATTATCTTTTCTGCAAAGAGGAACATTATTAATGTATTTGCATAACTTCTGATCACTCGTGGCTAATGGTGTGCTTAAGGAACAGAAACACTCCACCTGCTCACCTCACTGTGTATGATCTAGTTCAAGAAGAAAAAGACTCTGGCATGTTTTTAATTTATTGCATAAACATGGTTAAATATCTAAATCGAACTACAATATGAAAGGCAAAAGGGAAACAGTTGTACATAAACATTCAAAATAAGCTTGAGGAAAAGGTTGGGTAGCCAAGATTACAATGCAGCAAATACTAAGCCAAGAAACTTCAAAAAATTGTTTGAATACAGAATAATATTAAGTAATGTTAATTTTGGTAAATTAAAAGAATGAATAAGACCAACTGAAATAAACACAAACCTTTTTCTCAAGATGTAAATTGAAACTATTTTTGCAGTCTGGTGTTTCACACTTTTAATGTCAACTGTAACTGACAGGCCATGTGAGGTGAGAAGTAGAGGAATCATCCGCAAGTAAGGTGGAGTTTGTATAGGGTTTCCCAACAGTTGATGACAGTGTTCATTGCTACTGTAAGTAAAGTGATTCTTAAATCATGCTCTAGTCTGGAAATGAGTTCTAGACTTTATCTGAAATACCATATTACAAGCAACAACCATACAAAGGCAGGGGGAAGACCATGGAATCTCTGTGCATGTAAGTGGGCAATGTCTTTTTTTTTTTTCCCCCTCCATCACGTGGTGGTGGAGGCATTTTTAATATTGAAGAAGATACTTAAAAAAGGTTGCTTACAGAGGAAAGCCCAGCTATTAGAGCTAGTTTATGAATGTTAGATTAATATTCTCTGAGCTCATTGCAGAAACAATTAAACTTCTTCTTCTTCCAAGGTGCAGTTAAGATAAGAGTTGCTCATCCACACTAGCATTTTCTGGGCACAGCAGACAAGGGTAATACTAATGCAGCAAGGTATGTTGAATGCATTTCATGTAGTAGTTAGCATTGCTGGGTGGTGTGCTGTGGGTCACCAGTTTGAACCCAACCACTGGCAATTATTTGTTATTTTGTATTCATCCATTATGGAAAGGTCTTGTGTTTGTATAGTCTGTAACATTCAATGGTGTTATAAATAGCCACACTTTTCATCCGGGGCTTGGTATTATTCTGGCTGTATGTTGATTTTCATAATAAATGTGCTTTCATTGCTGCGTGTTACACTTCACTGATGACTCTGCTTTCACATTTGGACTCAGTTCTAAGAATGTCATTGCTTGGTGGAGACACTGGATAATTCCAAACATCTACATCAACATAGCTTTTACATTGCCTGTCTGGAGCTATCACCTAAATCAACAGGAACAGAATACAAACAGTACTTCATTCCCAATGGCCATATATTCAGGAGAAAATGGATTCCAAATGAGCAGCAAAGTCAGCAGCATGCTGGGGATCCATCAGTGCTTCTCTGGAGATGCTAGTCAGGGCATGACTAGATTTGACTGGGTCACAAAATGCTACAGGTGGGATGACATGATGTGATGGCAAATGGGTACTTTTACTTTGATGGTACAATCCAGCAGTCGCTCAACCGTAATGAAGAGAAGTTCAATAGCTGTGATGAATTCCAGGTTGAACTGAAGAAAATGTTTAATGACAATCAGCAGCAAGTCCACTTAATGTAAGAACAACTGAAGAACAGGGCTCATCTTCGTGGGGAAACAACACAGACCAACCTACATAATATTTTAGCCTTATATCAGATTTTGAATTTGAATATGACAGAAGCTGACAAAATCTTGCATTTTATGAGTTGCAGGAAACCTGTACCAAGCTCTTTTGGTAAAGGATGTCACAATAACTGAGGAATCCATCAAGTGGTGCCAGCATGTCAAGGAAATGCAACAGAAAGAGAGTAGGATAAAGGGGTATGAATGAATCCTGACTGCGGTCCCTACGGGAGTTGTGTAAGATAACTGGACCTCCTCTCTCTCATACACCACAAGCAAGGGAAGAGAGAAAGTATTTTTTAGCAACCAGATCAGGCTGTGCACCATTGCAGAGAAAGAGGACAAGTTTGTGTTGACTACTACATCACCAAACATCAATCATCACACCTATTCAGACCAGTCAACTGCAGACGATTGTAGTTGACCTGTGGAGTGAAGCCAATCACTATACCCTGGACGAGGTCAGTCCCCAATGTACTGTAGCTGTCCCACACTGACAAATAGAGGTACCAGCTACTCCCAGCTAAATCTTCAAAGGATGCATACAGGGATCCATATGTGGGCCCATATTTTAGGACATAGCTACTGAGCCAATGGTAGAGCAATGGGAGTAGTAGCCTACACTGATGATATGCTCATAGTGGTATCAGGAAACTCCAGAAGACAGAACAAAAGACTTCACAGCTTCTCATAGACATCAATGAATGGTGTTTTTTACAGCAGCAGTGGCGGGGGGGGGGGGGGGGGGGGTTGCCAACTAAACCACTGGTGGAATAATACCTGGTAGATAGAGAGGGATTCGACAGAAAAGGGGCATCACATCTACACTTTTTTCCTATACATGAAGGAACAAATAAGGTTTACACATATGGATCAGAGACATGGCATAGTTCATACCCAGAACACCTCTATTGGTTTGGTCTCAGCCAAACACCCATGTGCACTTGTGGAGGAGTAGGAACTCCAGAAAATGCCACTTTACACTGTGATGATCTCTCACACACATGACCCTGAACTGAATGTGACAACATAGGACAAATTCTGTAACAGCTGGATGACTGGTGCATACTGAATGGCATAACCGATAATGTGTCATGTACCTTACACAGGTTATACAAACAAGAACAATCACATACGTAGATAAGAGCAAACATGCAAACACAAGAACAGGATACTTGAGATGACACAGATCCAAGCACAGAAACAAACTCAGATGCTGAAACAGATACAATGAGATTAATGTACAGTCCTAGATGTAAGATAAGACTAAATAAAGAAACACAGAAATTGATAAACTTTCATAAAATATTTTAAACTATGTGGAAACGTCTTGACCAATATGTGTAAATTAAAAGATATACTGTAGCTTAGGTAGAATCACATAGCTTAGGTAAAGTAATACCTAAAATGAAAGTGATGCAAAAGGTTGTTGTGCTTAGGTAATATTTTACCTTACAAACAACACAAACACCAGGAACACAAAATAACGAAGTCAAAGATGCACAAATAAAATGTACTGATTATGCCCCATGTAAAACACATATGACCTGTAGCAAATGTAATAGAAGGGTAATACAAACACATGCCTGTGCATATAAATTTATCAAATGATTATTAAAGCTCTATTTTCTATACTACCTTAAATGTGATAGTCTTTATGATTTACCAAGCTCTCACACACAAGATAGCTTGGTAGTGGGATCTCTAACAGAAATCTATGTACTTGTCTATTGTCTTTTATTTCTCCTTCTTAAATGTAAGCATCTTACAATTTCAGAATTTTTTTCCTAAATTGATAATATGTCAGAATAATGATATGTCAACCTCTTTTCTGCCTTCCTAAATTCCTATATTCTATTCATGAACCATTAATTTTAAGATTTTCATTTCTAAATTATTTTTAAGTCTATAAATATTTAAAGCTGTGATATTTTTAATCCTTACTACAAGTAAGAAGCAAAGCAAAGCCGGACAAGTAAGGGAATAGAAAGAAGTGATGGTACTATGCTTCACAAACCAAAGGAAGTATTGAGACAGTGGCAAGAACATGTAGAGTGCTTAGATGAGGCTGATCAAAAATAAAAAGATATTGAATTAGAAGGGGAGATGAGAGTTACAGAAGAGGACAAAAGATGCTGAATCTTGGAAGGAGAAGTAGAAAAGGCTTTAAGAGTGGTGTAGCATACTGGCCGCGGTGGCAGAGCGGTTGTAGGCGCTTCAGTCCAGAACCGCATCACTGCTACGGTCACAGGTTCGAATCATGCCTCGGGCATGGATGTGTGTGATGTCCTTAGGTTAGTTGGGTTTAATTAGTTCTACGTTATAGGAGGCTGATGACCTCAGATTCTAAGTTCCATAGTGCTCAGAGCCATTTGAACCATTTTTAAAGGTGAAGAATCATCTATCAATTGGAATTGATGGCAGCAGAATTGTTAAAGAACCTTTGGAATAGTGGTGTGAAAGAGTTATCATATCGATGTAATAACACGTATAAAAATGGTGAATGACTGGATGAGTTTCTCCGAGTTATCAATTGAAAAGAAAAAAGAAATGCCAAGAAATTTGAAGATTTTCGAACTAGAAGTTTGATTTCTTATCTAGCTAAAGTTTCCTTAATGATGATAAATAGAAGACTTCAAGCAAAACAGGAAAATGGTATTGCAGAGGAACAGTATTGATTTAGAAGAGGGAAAAGTACAAGAGATGCAATTGGACTGCTGAGAAATATAGGTAGAGAGAATGAGAAGTTTATATTGTTCTCATTGACTTGGAAAAATCTTTGGATACGTTACAGTGGAATAAATCAATGGACATTCTAAGGGAGAATGACGTTGACAGGAGGGATTGAAGGCAGATTAAAAATCTTTACCTGCGACAGAAAATATGAGTACAAATTAGGAATAAGCAGACATGAAAACACAATTGGAAGGTGAGTGAGGGAAGGCTGCTTTTTCTCTCCCCCTCAATACTGTTTAACATATATCTGCAGCACATGATTCACAAATGTTTGAAAAAAAAATTAGAGGAGTGCAGTTGGTAGGAGGAGGATAGAATGCATTTGATTTTCAGATGATATGGTGTTATTGGCAGAGAACAGAAGAACTATGACTAGAATGTTTAAAGAATTAAATAAGGCCTGCGGGGAATTCACAATGAGAATTAATAAGAGAATATGTATAGAGATAAGTGAAAGACAAGTAAGAACAAATATAGCGTTATCACAGGAAGATATAGAGCAAGTTAGTGCTTTCAAATATCTAGGACACATTCTTACAAATGTCAAGAGATTAATAAGGAGGTGAAAACATGTATAGCAACTGCCAATGATGCATTTAACAAGAAGCTGAGGGTTCTGTGTTGGTGGATGGACAGGGTGCTGAGGAACAGACTACTGAAGTGCTTCATCCATAGCATGGTATTATACAGAAGTGAGACAGAGACACTGAGGAAAGATAAAAAATATGAATAGAAGCATTTGAGATGTGGATTTGGAAGTGAATGGAAGGAACAAAATGTGTAGACAAAGTAAGAAATGAGGTGGTGTTGAGAATAGTGGGGGAAGGGAGAGAAATTTTAAAAGTAATCAGGAAGAGGAAACAAAATGGGTTTGGACCCTGGATGAGAAAGGATTTCTTACTGATGGATGCTGTGGAAGGATCAGTAACAGAAGAAGAAGAAGAAGAAACCAGACAGTGGATGGTATAAGGATAGGAAACAATTATGATAACTAAGTGGGTAGCAAATGACAGGACTGCATAAAGAGCTACATGTGAAGAACTGCCCTAGAGCAGAATACTGGTGATGACGAGGATGATGATAAATATAAAACATCAAATAAGTTTCACACCCTGTACATATACAATTTCATATTGTGAAAATATGACTTGCCTTAGTAACTAGGTGGCAGGCCATTTGTAAATGACAGCAATTAAAAGAATTAAAACAAATCCCCTGGGTGCCTGATTTAGGAAAACTAAGCAAAGTGACCATCCATGGAGGTGAGGCTGCCACAAGCAAAACTTCCCCATGGATGACGGTTGCCAAGACGTCAGGAAATCTCACTGATGTCATCAGTAATTGCCAACCTGACTGGGGACTCGCTGACCCAGGGTTATTGTTGCTCACTAAAAAAGATGCAAAAGTAATTGTGATAGAAGTTGCAAAATCAGAAATCTGTCCAGCTGACAGGAATCTGTACTGAAAGAATAACTATCAATGACAGAATACGGACCAAATTTGTAATTGTGTCAGAATTTTATTCTCAGACTGGATTTCTTGCTGGCATCAGCAGCAATTCATAGTCTGTGGAAGATCAGACACCCAAAAGAATGAAGCTGTCTCAACAACCACACATAACAAAGATTGCTCTGGATGGGTTTTTACCACTGAAAAAACTGTTATATCACCGTCATCAGCAAGACAAGTACCTGTAATCAATCTAGATGCCGAGTTAAATTACAAAACTTTTGCTAATATCCAAAAGCTACTCAGTCCAACAAAAGAAATTTCATGTGAGCAATGATCATAAGCATCATATGTGGTCAAGGAAGACCTTTGATCCAAACTTTCAAAGGCAGCTCCAATGTGCCCTTAAATATATGTGCACAGGGACAGATGAACCAGTCCAGGAAGGACAGCTTAGGTCCATCAATGAAGAATCTTGCTCCATTACCACTACATGTGGCATATTGGCGGAAGCTACTATCACTGCCAAAGGATCTGGCCTGACTGATAAACATCAGTGACCGTCAGACATTCTGCACATATATTCAAATGCTTTCAAATCCAGAGTGGAGAAGAGACAGATGAAGTGGCACATGGTAAAACACCAGAGTAACACTGGGGATAGTATACCAAATAGTGTGTGTTGCCAGATGAACTACAGACAATTCAAGAGGAAGTGGAGAAGATGCTGCAAGATGACATCATTGAATCTTAACGGAGGCCTTGGCCATCTACTGTGATCCTCGTGAATGAAAAGAATGGCACATGGCATTTCTGTTGACTCCTGATGACAGAACAAATTCATGAATATAGATTTCTATCCATTGTCATCCCCTGATGACACCTTATACTATTTGAGAGCAGAAAAACATTTCTCTAGTATGGACATGGAGGAAGTTACTGGCAAATCGAGGTTGATGAGGCTAAATGAGAAAGACTGCCTTTGTAACTCCCAAAGGCACTTACATGTTCAAAATTATGCCATTGGGATTACGTAATGGTTCAACAACCTTTAGCATATGATGCACAACCTGCTTCTACACTTTAAATGAACTACATATTTTTGTTGTCTGGATGACTGTCATTTTCTCAACAACATTTGAAGAAAATCGTAGCTCCATGACAATAGTTTTGAAGTGTGTTCAGCCTGCAGGATAAATGTGATCCTGAATCTGAAAAAAGTGCCTCTTCAGCACCCAGGAAGTGAAAGTCTTGGGGGAACTTAGTGAACATTGATGGAGTTCTTCAAGATCCAGGGAAAATGAGTGACTGCTCTCATTTTCTGACTTCTTGGCACGTTCATGATGTCAGAAGTTTACTGAGAGTCTGCTCATGTTACCTGTGATTCACAAATGACTTCTGTACCTAGGCACATCCCTTGCTAGACCTACTGCAGGTAGACGCCAAATTTTTCTCAAATTAGGTGCAAGAAAGATCATTCCTTATCCTTAAGGAGGTGCTTACATCTCTCTAGCCCTGGCATTGTACAGCAAAAATGCCAAGACGGAGCTTTACCCTAGCAATATAGTTACAGGATAGGTGCAGTTTTAGTACAGATCTAACAAGGTACTGAAGAGATGATAGTTTATGCTCCTGAAGTACTCTCCAATTCTGAGATGAACTACTCTGTAACCAAGAAAGAATACCTTGCAGTTGTTTGTGCCATCAACAAGCTCCTGCCATGTTTATTTGGCAAACCACTCTCATTTGAGATGGATCACAATTCTCTCTGTTGGCTGGGTCATCATCATTCTGAAGCATGGAGCTCCCTGTGTGATGATTTGTGATTGTGTAAAGTTTCTTAGTCAAGAGAAGAATCAGAGGTAATTACATATTATGACATCACCCACAGGATGACACTTGTTTACCAAACACAGACTAATGGCCCCACAAGATGCTTCAATAAGATGTTAGCAGATACTCTCTTGATGCAGACTGATATCAAACAGAGAGATTGGGATACTACACTGCTCATCTTGAGGTTCACATACAACACAGCAAAGCAAGACACTACAGCCTATGCACCATTTTTTCTGCTCTACAGTCATGAGACCAAAACAACAATTGATACACTGTTCCAGTTTCAATGGGGCAATACACAGGATGACTACATAACCAGGACTGAGGTAGCAAGGGAGTTGGTCTGCATATGAAGCCTGGATGCTCAGGAGGAAGACAGAATGCAGCAATTTCAGGGACTGGTTAGTGCGATACAGCCCAGGAGAGGCTTGCATGGATTTTCACGCATGTACAGAAACTGAGGCACTCAGAAAAGATACTGTAGTGCTACTCTGCTGTATATATACACTTCCTTGTGTGTCAGACATCATACATGAAACTGAGGATTATAACCCTTCATTAAGAAGACAAATGTGCAGAGACATCATCAATGTCTTCTGTACAAATCCCTACCACAACCCTGATGTGCAGATAGGCAATGGTGGCATCTTATTCATGGAAACTGAAGATCCATTCAGTTATTGTGAAGCTTTGATGGGAGGAGCTATGTTTGACACTTGTCACTATAGAAAATATGACAACACAACCAGAATGCAAGGATCCCCAGTGCTACCAGGAGACCACAAAAGATTGAAATCTAAGATGAGAACTTTCAAAAAAGTGAGTTGATCTTTCACCAGGAGAGCAAACAATGCTATGAACCAGGTAACATGTAGTAGTTAGCATTGCTGGATGCAGGACGCTGCTCACCAGTTCAAACTCAAGTTTCTGCCATTTATTTCATTTGTAATGTTTGTATATTCTGAGATACTTTATGTTTGTATAAATATTATCACTCTCTGTCCAGGTGTTCGGTTATGGCTGTATGCTGGTATTAATAATAAATGTGCCTTCAGGGCTAAGAGTTTTGCATCACTGACATTGGGTGTTTGAATCTGGATTTGATTCTTATTATGGCATGGCAATATCTAAAATGTAACAGTCCTGTGTTTTATGATTTGGTAATTTCTGTAACACTTGCATATGCAAATAGGTGCCAACTCCAGCATATCAGGCCAGAATGCTGAAGGGTGGCATTCCAGCCCAAGAGAAACGAGGAAGGAAGAAGGAAGAAGGAAGAAGGAAGAAGGAAGAAGGAAGAAGGAAGAAGGAAGAAGGAAGAAGGAAGAAGGAAAGAAGGAAGAAGGAAGAAGGAAGAAGGAAGAAGGAAGAAGGAAGAAGGAAGAAGGAAGAAGGAAGAAGGAAGAAGGAAGAAGGAAGAAGGAAGAAGGAAGAAGGAAGAAGGAAGAAGGAAGAAGGAAGAAGGAAGAAGGAAGAAGGAAGAAGGAAGAAGGAAGAAGGAAGAAGGAAGAAGGAAGAAGGAAGAAGGAAGAAGGAAGAAGGAAGAAGGAAGAAGGAAGAAGGAAGAAGGAAGAAGGAAGGAGGAAGGAGGAAGGAAAAGGGGGGGAAGGAAGAAAGAAAGGCATGAGAGGTGCCCTGTCCATGGAGCAGCTGGAGGCCACCTCGAGGCAGAAAGTGCAATGGGGGCCACAATGTAGCAGTCGCGCAGTTCCAAACTGAAGCGCCTAGAATTGCTCGGCCACCGTGGCCGGCAAACAGCTTGAAGCTGCAGTGTATGGGCACCACAGTTGGGGGCCGGCCATGGGGATCCAATGGACGTCCAGCACATCAGAATCCTCTGATCAGTCCTCACCAGTGACCATTCCAGTGACTGCTTGCACTGAGGTTGACCTCTCACCTGTGGTCAAATGGGATGTCGCCTCAGCACATGCCAGATGGTGAAAGACTTCCCAGGGATCTGCACATAAGACCTCCTCAGTTAGTCTGACAAACACGTTTCAAATGCTGCCTGTGGATGACACTATCTCAGATAGATGCAGTCGCCTGTCCTGTTTCAGAGGAAACCTCTCAGCCAGCAAGATCTGGGAAATCACAGAGGGTAGGATTATTGGTAGTTGGGAGCTCCAATGTTAGGTGCATTATGGGGCCCTTAGGGACACAGATGCCAGGAAGGGGAAGAAAACTAATGTGTACTCTATGTACATACTGGATTGAGTCTTTCCAGATGTGGAACGGGTTCTTCCAGATGCCACGAGGAGCACAGGGCGCAGCCAAGTGCAGCCAAGTGCAGCCAAGTGCAGCCAAGTGCAGCCAAGTGCAGCCAAGTGCAGCCAAGTGCAGCCAAGTGCAGCCAAGTGCAGCCAAGTGCAGCCAAGTGCAGCCAAGTGCAGCCAAGTGCAGCCAAGTGCAGCCAAGTGCAGCCAAGTGCAGCCAAGTTCAGCCAAGTGCAGCCAAGTGCAGCCAAGTTCAGCCAAGTGCAGCCAAGTGCAGCCAAGTGCAGCCAAGTGCAGCCAAGTGCAGCCAAGTGCAGCCAAGTGCAGCCAAGTGCAGCCAAGTGCAGCCAAGTGCAGCCAAGTGCAGCCAAGTGCAGCCAAGTGCAGCCAAGTGCAGCCAAGTGCAGCCAAGTGCAGCCAAGTGCAGCCAAGTGCAGCCAAGTGCAGCCAAGTGCAGCCAAGTGCAGCCAAGTGCAGCCAAGTGCAGCCAAGTGCAGCCAAGTGCAGCCAAGTGCAGCCAAGTGCAGCCAAGTGCAGCCAAGTGCAGCCAAGTGCAGCCAAGTGCAGCCAAGTGCAGCCAAGTGCAGCCAAGTGCAGCCAAGTGCAGCCAAGTGCAGCCAAGTGCAGCCAAGTGCAGCCAAGTGCAGCCAAGTGCAGCCAAGTGCAGCCAAGTGCAGCCAAGTGCAGCCAAGTGCAGCCAAGTGCAGCCAAGTGCAGCCAAGTGCAGCCAAGTGCAGCCAAGTGCAGCCAAGTGCAGCCAAGTGCAGCCAAGTGCAGCCAAGTGCAGCCAAGTGCAGCCAAGTGCAGCCAAGTGCAGCCAAGTGCAGCCAAGTGCAGCCAAGTGCAGCCAAGTGCAGCCAAGTGCAGCCAAGTGCAGCCAAGTGCAGCCAAGTGCAGCCAAGTGCAGCCAAGTGCAGCCAAGTGCAGCCAAGTGCAGCCAAGTGCAGCCAAGTGCAGCCAAGTGCAGCCAAGTGCAGCCAAGTGCAGCCAAGTGCAGCCAAGTGCAGCCAAGTGCAGCCAAGTGCAGCCAAGTGCAGCCAAGTGCAGCCAAGTGCAGCCAAGTGCAGCCAAGTGCAGCCAAGTGCAGCCAAGTGCAGCCAAGTGCAGCCAAGTGCAGCCAAGTGCAGCCAAGTGCAGCCAAGTGCAGCCAAGTGCAGCCAAGTGCAGCCAAGTGCAGCCAAGTGCAGCCAAGTGCAGCCAAGTGCAGCCAAGTGCAGCCAAGTGCAGCCAAGTGCAGCCAAGTGCAGCCAAGTGCAGCCAAGTGCAGCCAAGTGCAGCCAAGTGCAGCCAAGTGCAGCCAAGTGCAGCCAAGTGCAGCCAAGTGCAGCCAAGTGCAGCCAAGTGCAGCCAAGTGCAGCCAAGTGCAGCCAAGTGCAGCCAAGTGCAGCCAAGTGCAGCCAAGTGCAGCCAAGTGCAGCCAAGTGCAGCCAAGTGCAGCCAAGTGCAGCCAAGTGCAGCCAAGTGCACGTGGTGGCACACATTGGTACCGGTGATGTATGTTGCTTTGGATCGAAAGAGATTTTATCTTGTTTAGTGCAGCTAACAGAAGCGATAAAGGCTGCCAGTATTGCTTGAGGGATGAAAGCAGAGATCACCATTTGCAGCATAGTCGACAGGACTCATTGTGGACCACCGAGACAGAGTCGAGTGGAGGATCAGAATCAGAAGCTCAGGTGGTTCTGCAACCATGTAAGCAGCAGATTTCTTGTCTTGCACCATAGGGTGGTTGGGTTTAGGGTTTTGCTGAATGGGTCAGGAGTCCACTACACGCAGGAGGCAGCTATGCAGGTAGCAGGGGCTGTGTGGCAAGGACTTGGTGGCTTTATGGGATAGAAGGTCTCGGGGAAACATGAAAAGGGCTTCAGTCACAAAGGGTGCAGGCCAAATACAGGAAGAACATAGATATAGGAACCATCAGTATAACAGTTGTCAATTGTCGTAGCTATGTTGGGAAAGTACCAGAGCTCCAAGTGCTAATAGAAACCACTGATGTTCAAATAGTTATGGGCACTGGAATCTGGCTAAAGCCAGAGGTAACATCAGCCAATTTTTTGTGAAGAACCTAATGGTGTTCCAAAAGGATTGGCTAAACACAGTTGGTGGTGCCACGTTTGTCACACTTAGACGTAATTTAACTTCTTGTGAAACTGAAGTAGATAGCTCCTGTGAGTAAGTATGAGCAGAGTTCATTCTTAGCAAATAACATAAAATAATAATTGGACCCTTTTACCGACCTCAAAATTCAGATGATACAATTGCTGAAAGGTTCAAAGGAAACTTGAGTTTAATTCCAAGCACTTACCCCACTCAAATAATTATAGTTCGTTGTGATCTTAATTTACTCTCAATATGCTGGCAAAAATTCGTCTTTAAATCTAGAGGTATGCATAAAACATTATCAGAAATTGTACTAAACGCATTATCTGAAAATTATTTCAAGCAGTTAGTTCATGAGCCCATGCGAGTAGTAAAACGCACTTGACCTCTTAGCAACAAATAATCCCGAGCTAATAACCAGCATCTAAATGGGTACAGGAATTAGTCAACACAGGGTTGTTATAGTGAGACTAAGTATTGAAACCCCAACTCTTGCAAAAAGTAATGAAAAATATACATATTCAAAAAAACAGATAAAAATTCATTTGACACCTTCCCGTAGGCCAATCTCCACTCCTTCCGAATTAAAAATGTAAGTGTAGATCAGATGTGGCTTGAATTCAAAGAAATAGTATTGAGAGAAGTTTAGAAATTTATACCAAATAAATTAACAAAATGTAATGCAGACTTCAATGTAAAATGCTTATAATGGTTTCCACAATGAAACTTTGTTTTCAAACTGGGAGAAAATCCAATGAGATTCTCATTATACATGAAGTACGCTAGAGGCAAGACATAATGTCTTCTCTGCAAGGTAGCATTGGAAATACTATTGATGACAGTGCTGTGAAAGCAGAGTTACTTAACACAGCCTTCTGAAATTCCTTCACGAAAGAAAGTGAAGTAAATATTCCAGAATTCAAATCAAGAACAGCTGCCAACGTGAGTAATGTAAACGTAGACAGGAGGAGGAAATTACTGTTTAACGTCCCGTCGACAATGAGGTCATTAGAGACGGAGCACAAGCTCAAATTAGGGAAGGATGGGGAAGGAAATCGGCCATGCCCTTTCAAAGGAACCATCCTGGCATTTGCCTGAAGTGATGTAGGGAAATCACGGAAAACCTAAATCAGGATGGCCGGGCGTGGGATTTAACCGTCGTCCTCCCGAATGCGAGTCGAGTGTGCTAACCACTGCGTCACCTCGCTCGGTAAATGTAGACATCCTCAGAGTAGTGAAAGAACTTGGAGCACCTCTTCTGGTCCACACTGTATACCAGTTAGGTTCCTTTCAGAGTATGCTGATACAATGGGAAGGGAAGAAGGAGTGGGAGGGAGAGGAACCCATGCTGGAGACACTAGGGTGGGAGCTCTACCCCAAACGACTCATGCTATGGAAACAGAACTTAGAAAGGAAGGTCAAATCCTATGGAGGACAAAAAATAAAATAAAATAATGTAAAATTTAAAATAAAACAACATAAAATAAGGAGAGAGAAAAGGGAGAGTGGAAACATGAGACATAAAAGGAACTGCAAAACCAAGGGAATAGCTGGGTCATCATAAAGCGAGCACCTAGGGAGAAAGGTGGCAGGAAGGTGGGAAGCTAGGATGGGAAGGAGTGGATTTAGGAAACAAAAGGCAGCACAAGAGAGAAGAAAGGCTGCAATAGGTCAGCACCTTGTGCGTGCCACAAATGTACCCACAAAAGAGTTGTGGGCCACCTGGGGGATCTAACAAACAGGAGTTAGATTGTACTGTTTGAGGAAGACACACCTCTGATGGGTAATTCACTGTTCAGCACACAGTGCGAGCAATTGTATGGCACCAATGCAACTGTCACAGGATCTTATTAGACAGTAAGTACCACCCGGGTAAACATTTTTCAGTGTATATTTTCTTTGCATACCATGATACACTGAGCACAATAATACCATTATACCACAGAAATAACAGCACTGTCAGATAAAAATATACTTTGCAAGTTGTAGTCATGAGTGGAGAAAAGTAAACAGAACTGAAGTGATGAATGATATTGCTATCGATTACTGTAGCACAGCTCTGATATTGGGAGAATGAATACGTTGTCTAGTTCACATTCACTGCCACTAGAAATCAGGTGTCTTCTGTTTGCTTGGTTACCATCACACAGATATCTGTGTGAGTAGGACTTCACCTTCTGGTTCAATAGCTATTTCACTGCATAAAGACATGTTTAAGGAAAGCTACTGAGCAGCCAAGAGATTTCCCATACATATATACAGTCTTAAAAATGTGATACTCATCTAAAATATTGTTGAATGTATGTACAAAAACCACATATTGGGTGCTGATTTTTTAAATATTAGTCAAATCTGAAACAACTCTGGGCCTCCAAAGAAACCTCCCTTACTGTAAAAAAATGTTCACCACATCTGCTTTCAAATTATGGTTCTTTGCTTGGATCCTAACTGGCCCCCTCTCTCACAGATGACTATTGAAAAGTTGTTCTGTGAGCAAACAACAGTATGGTGTGCAGGCAGCTGGGTAACTGAATACATTTTTGATGCTTGTCACAAAAATAGTAGTTACTGCCTGATTGGGTGTGGTGGAGTGCCTCACTAACTTGAGCACAGAGGTTGAAATGAGGATAATTCTAAATGAGCCTCTAGAAAACCTGATACCCTGATGGTGGTGTGAATCCTTGACCTTGGATCTTACAGTACGATTGTCTAACAGAACCATATACCAATAATCATGCTGTGACTGTACAGAAACACAATAAAACTGGGGGGGGGGGGGGGGGGGGGGGACCTGCACGGTCTGCTCCATACACATGGCATGCAACACATTTGCACCTCACTGACTTTAAAATTTAAAAAGGTTTCCCTCAATTTCAGTTCTGGAACAATAAATAATGGGGATTATTATAAACATTCATTCATTTGCCTGATTAAATCTTAAAACCAGTTTTTCATGCCTATTCCTCCAGTCTCTCTATGGTTATCTGCAGCTGGCATGTATTTGCTGAAAAATTGGAAGATGAATAAAAACTGGAATGTCATCCACAAATAAAAAGCACTTAACAAGGCACATTGCTGTGAGTGCAACTATGATACCTACTTGGGGGCATCATTGGTCCTTCCTTAGAATAAGAAGCGAGATTAAAATTTTCTTGTATAAAAAGATCTGATAAAACATAATTGACTCAGTACCTAAAATTATGTGAGAAGAGGAAGGACCATACAAATACAGTGAGATTGGAGGCATCACGCATATCCCCATACATGTAGTTGTCTGAGGACATTATGCCTCCAAGTAGTATCATAGGTTCTTAAGTTTAAAAAAAAAACGAAGAAACACTTATAGTTATGTGCTGGCTATGTAAGAAACTCTGTTTAGCTGTCTGTAGCAGGGTCAGGTTATTAACAGTGGAGCAACTTCTTCTGTAACAATACTGAAAGTGACTAAGAAACTTCCTGGACTCTAAAATCTGAAAGTAGCAGCATTGAATATTCACTACCACATGTGTCATAGCTGGTGATTGCAACATAGTGATAACTACTTGGATATCTTTGGTCCTTGTCCGTTATAAGAAGTGAGATTAAAATAGTTTCATTCCAAGCAGAAGGAAACTGTTCTGAATAACCGAACACCACCCATTTGGATTTTTTGTGATCTCTCAAAGGCTTTTAATTGTGTAAACCATGAAATTCTGCTAGACAAGCTCAAGTATTGTGGCAAGAGTAGGACAGTGCACAAATGGTTTAATTCGTACCTAACTGGAAGAGTGAAGAAAGTTGAAATAAGCAGTTCTCATAATATGCAAAGATCAGCACATTCCTCAAACTGGGGAACTATCAAGAATGAGGTTCCACAAGGGTCAGTCTTGGGTCCTTCTTAATACATATTAATGACTTGCCATTCTATATTCATGAGGCAAAGTTAGTTCTCTTTGCTGATGATTCAAGTATAGTAATTGCACCTGACAAACAAGAAATAACTGATGAAACTGTCAATAATGTCTTTCAGAAAATTACTAAGTGGTTCCTTGTAAACAGACTCTCACTGAATTTTGATAAGACACAGTACATACAGTTCCGTACAGTTAATGGTATGACGCCATTAAAAAATATAGACCGTAATCAGAAGCATATAGATAAGGTAGAATATTCAAAATTTTTAGGTGTGTCCATTGATGAGAGATTAAACTGGAAGAAACACATTGATGATCTGCTGAAACATTTGTGTTCAGCTACTTATGCAATAAGGGTCATTGCAAATTTTGATGATAAACATCTTAGTAAATTAGCTTACTACGCCTATTTTAACTCATTGCTTGCATATGGCATCATATTTTGGGGTAATTCATCACTGAGGAATAAACTATTTACTGCACAAAAGCGTGTAATCAGAATAATAGCTGCAGTGCACCCAAGATCATCCCGCAGACATTTATTTAAGGATCTAGGGATATTCACCATAGCTTCTCAGTATATACTCTCTTATGAAATTTATTATTAACAACCAAACCCAATTCAATAGTAATAGCAGCGTGCATAACTACAATACTAGGAAAAAGGATGATCTTCACTATTCAAGATTGAATCTAACTTTGGCACAGAAAGGGGCGAATTACACTGCCACTAAAGTCTTTGGTCACTTACCAAATAGTATCAAAAGTCTGACAGATAACCAACAAGAATTTAAGAATAAATTTAAAGAATTTCTGAATGACAACTCCTCCTACTCCATAGAGGAATTTTTAGATATAAATGAAGAAAAAATAAAATAAAAGTATAAATAAAAAAGTTGTATATTAACTTAATTAGGTTGTTAAATTAACTTAATTACGTTGTGTATTGGAAAATTTGATTCGTTCCACATCATTACGAAATATCGGATTCATGATCCAAGGAACTAGTATTAATCTAATCTAATCTAATCATATTAAGTTAAAAAGTTAAAGTAGGATCTCCCTAGCAGCTTCAGTGTGATGCCACAACTTTCTGTGAAGGATATTGTCATGAAGTGGCACCTTGTCACATAATGCAGCCTATGTTGGCTTGAACTTCCACATAGAGAAGGGGCAGTTATAGATTTCTTAACTGCTTCAGTTAAGTCCGAACTGCCCCTCTCAGCAAGCATTTGGTAGCAATAGAAAGCTGGATCTTGACTGGGAGTGACAGTGATTTGAGTTAAATATTCCACTACAGTCTGCACAGTATCTTTCTTGCTGGTTAGGAGACACACATTCTTCATTACAGCATAACAGGGCACCTCCAACCACTACCTGAAATCCTCCCAATGATTTCTCATACATGAGTTAGTTTAGTGTAATGTTTGGTTGAGTTCATGAACCTTTAGTATGATCTCTTTCTGCTCTCCCTATTTCTACAACTGTTCTTTGCCCTACTCACCCCAGAGGCTGTGAGGTCCTCATCAGATATCCAGCACCTCAACCTCTGCAAAACCATGTGCCAGTCCCTGACGAGATGGGGCGGGGGCGCGGGAGAGACGACGAGGGGAGGCAGGGGGGTGGGGGGGGAGAGGCAGGGGGGTGGGGGGGAGAGGCAGGGGGGTGGGGGGGAGAGGCAGGGGGGTGGGGGGGAGAGGCAGGGGGGTGGGGGGGGGAGAGGCAGGGGGGTGGGGGCGGGTGAGGCAGGGGGGTGGGGGCGGGTGAGGCAGGGGGGTGGGGGCGGGTGAGGCAGGGGGGTGGGGGCGGGTGAGGCAGGGGGGTGGGGGCGGGTGAGGCAGGGGGGTGGGGGCGGGTGAGGCAGGGGGGTGGGGGCGGGTGAGGCAGGGGGGTGGGGGCGGGTGAGGCAGGGGGGTGGGGGCGGGTGAGGCAGGGGGGTGGGGGCGGGTGAGGCAGGGGGGTGGGGGCGGGTGAGGCAGGGGGGTGGGGGCGGGTGAGGCAGGGGGGTGGGGGCGGGGGAGGCAGGGGGGTGGGGGCGGGGGAGGCAGGGGGGTGGGGGCGGGGGAGGCAGGGGGGTGGGGGCGGGGGAGGCAGGGGGGTGGGGGCGGGGGAGGCAGGGGGGTGGGGGCGGGGGAGGCAGGGGGGTGGGGGCGGGGGAGGCAGGGGGGTGGGGGCGGGGGAGGCAGGGGGGTGGGGGCGGGGGAGGCAGGGGGGTGGGGGCGGGGGAGGCAGGGGGGTGGGGGCGGGGGAGGCAGGGGGTGGGGGCGGGGGAGGCAGGGGGGGAGGCAGGGGGGTGGGGGGGGGACGCAGGGGGGTGGGGAGGCAGGGGGGTGGGGGGGGGGACGCAGGGGGGTGGGGAGGCAGGGGGGTGGGGGGGGGGCAGAGGCAGGGGGGTTGGGGGGGGGAGAGGCAGGGGGGTTGGGGGGGGGAGAGGCAGGGGGGTGGGGGGGGAGAGGCAGGGGGTGGGGGGGGGGGGGGGAGAGGCAGGGGGTGGGGGGGGGAGAGGCAGGGGGTGGGGGGGGGGGGAGAGGCAGGGGGTGGGGGGGGGGGGAGAGGCAGGGGGTGGGGGGGGGGGGGGGGAGAGGCAGGGTGGGGGGGGGGAGAGGCAGGGTGGGGGGGGGAGAGGCAGGGTGGGGGGGGGGGGAGAGGCAGGGTGGGGGGGGGGGAGAGGCAGGGTGGGGGGGGAGAGGCAATGTGGGGGGGGAGAGGCAGGGTGGGGGGGGGGAGAGGCAGGGTGGGGGGGGGAGAGGCAGGGTGGGGGGGAGAGGCAGGGTGGGGGGGAGAGGCAGGGTGGGGGGGAGAGGCAGGGTGGGGGGGAGAGGCAGGGTGGGGGGGGGAGAGGCAGGGTGGGGGGGGGGGGGGAGAGGCAGGGTGGGGGGGGGGGAGAGGCAGGGTGAGGCAGGGTGGGGGGGGAGGCAGGGTGGGGGGGGAGAGGCAGGGTGGGGGGGGAGAGGCAGGGTGGGGGGGGGAGAGGCAGGGTGGGGGGGGAGAGGCAGGGTGGGGGGGGGGGGGGGAGAGGCAGGGTGGGGGGGGGGAGAGGCAGGGTGGGGGGGGGGGAGAGGCAGGGTGAGGCAGGGTGGGGGGGGAGGCAGGGTGGGGGGGGGAGAGGCAGGGTGGGGGGGGGAGAGGCAGGGTGGGGGGGGAGAGGCAGGGTGGGGGGGGAGAGGCAGGGTGGGGGGGGGAGAGGCAGGGTGGGGGGGGAGAGGCAGGGTGGGGGGGGGGGGAGGCAGGGTGGGGGGGGGGGGAGGCAGGGTGGGGGGAGGCAGGAGGGGGGAGGCAGGAGGGGGGGAGGCAGGAGGGGGGGAGGCAGGAGGGGGGAGGCAGGAGGGGGGGGAGGCAGGAGGGGGGGGGAAGGCAGGAGGGGGGGGAGGCAGGAGGGGGGGAGGCAGGAGGGGGGGGAGGCAGGAGGGGCGGGAGGCAGGAGGGGGGGAGGCAGGAGGGGGGGAGGCAGGAGGGGGGGAGGCAGGAGGGGGGGGAGGCAGGAGGGGGGGGAGGCAGGAGGGGGGGAGGCAGGAGGGGGGGGCAGGAGGGGGAGGCAGGAGGGGAGGCAGGAGGGGGAGGCAGGAGGGGGAGGCAGGAGGGGAGGCAGGAGGGGGAGGCAGGAGGGGGAGGCAGGAGGGGGAGGCAGGAGGGGAGGCAGGAGGGGGAGGCAGGAGGGGAGGCAGGATAGGAGACGAGGGGAGGCAGGAGAGGAGACGAGGGGAGGCAGGAGAGGAGACGAGGGGAGGCAGGAGAGGAGACGAGGGGAGGCAGGAGAGGAGACGAGGGGAGGCAGGAGAGGGGACGAGGGGAGGCAGGAGAGGGGACGAGGGGAGACGAGGGGAGGCAGGAGAGGAGAAACGAGGGGAGGCAGGAGAGGAGAAACGAGGGGAGGCAGGAGAGGAGAAACGAGGGGAGGCAGGAGAGGAGAAACGAGGGGAGGCAGGAGAGGAGAAACGAGGGGAGGCAGGAGAGGAGAAACGAGGGGAGGCAGGAGAGGAGAAACGAGGGGAGGCAGGAGAGGAGAAACGAGGGGAGGCAGGAGAGGAGAAACGAGGGGAGGTAGGAGAAACGAGGGGAGGTAGGAGAAACGAGGGGAGGTAGGAGAAACGAGGGGAGGTAGGAGAAACGAGGGGAGGTAGGAGAAACGAGGGGAGGTAGGAGAAACGAGGGGAGGTAGGAGAAACGAGGGGAGGTAGGAGAAACGAGGGGAGGTAGGAGAAACGAGGGGAGGTAGGAGAAACGAGGGGAGGTAGGAGAAACGAGGGGAGGTAGGAGAAACGAGGGGAGGTAGGAGAAACGAGGGGAGGTAGGAGAAACGAGGGGAGGTAGGAGAAACGAGGGGAGGTAGGAGAAACGAGGGGAGGTAGGAGAGACGACGGAGGAGGAGGGAGAGGAGGAGGAAGAGAATGTTAATAATGCCCAACAGCCTCAAAGCCTGTGCATGCCTCGTGTTAATGAGAATGTGTTGAAAGTGGATGATGTTTTGGACCCAGACCAATATATCATTGTGTGATAGGAGAACAGCATAACATACTACAAAATGTATTGCATTAAAGTCTCGCTGAACGTTTGGCAATGAGTAAGGTCTGCCTGTACATCATTCTATAGATGCTATCGAATGAACAAAACGATGTTCATTTAAAAATTTCACGTTATCTTTTGGATTGCTGTGAAAATGACAAATTATTTGAGCAATATAATAACATGGTACAAAACACGGGTTTTTGAATACAGCCCTGAATCTAAAGGACAAAGTGCAAGTAAGACACAAAGTGCAAGTAAGACACAAAGTGCAAGTAAGACACAAAGTGCAAGTAAGACACAAAGTGCAAGTAAGACACAAAGTGCAAGTAAGACACAAAGTGCAAGTAAGACACAAAGTGCAAGTAAGACACAAAGTGCAAGTAAGACACAAAGTGCAAGTAAGACACAAAGTGCAAGTAAGACACAAAGTGCAAGTAAGACACAAAGTGCAAGTAAGACACAAAGTGCAAGTAAGACACAAAGTGCAAGTAAGACACAAAGTGCAAGTAAGACACAAAGTGCAAGTAAGACACAAAGTGCAAGTAAGACACAAAGTGCAAGTAAGACACAAAGTGCAAGTAAGACACAAAGTGCAAGTAAGACACAAAGTGCAAGTAAGACACAAAGTGCAAGTAAGACACAAAGTGCAAGTAAGACACAAAGTGCAAGTAAGACACAAAGTGCAAGTAAGACACAAAGTGCAAGTAAGACACAAAGTGCAAGTAAGACACAAAGTGCAAGTAAGACACAAAGTGCAAGTAAGACACAAAGTGCAAGTAAGACACAAAGTGCAAGTAAGACACAAAGTGCAAGTAAGACACAAAGTGCAAGTAAGACACAAAGTGCAAGTAAGACACAAAGTGCAAGTAAGACACAAAGTGCAAGTAAGACACAAAGTGCAAGTAAGACACAAAGTGCAAGTAAGACACAAAGTGCAAGTAAGACACAAAGTGCAAGTAAGACACAAACTCTTCCCTGAAGTCAAAAAAGGTAAGGATGATGAAATCCCAAGTGAAGTTGGTACTCTTCATCTTTTTCCACACCAAAGGCATTGGCCACTTGGAGTTCGTGCCACAGGGACAAACTGTCAATAGCCAATTTAGTTTGAAGTTCTTGAAAGGCTCAAAAACCAAGTGCTTCATGTCAGGAAGGATACCAATGGAAACTAGTGACTCCATCACAACAATTCACTGTCTGATACCACCTTCCTGGCCAGCTATGGTGTTGCAATGCTGCCGCAGCCACTATACAGTCTCAATCTGGTACCAGCAGACTTCTTTTTGTTTCCTTGAATAAACAGAAGCTTAAGGGACCATAAGTTTGCAATGGCAGGTGCTGTGCAAGCCACTGTGATGAGGTATCTGAAGGTGGTTCCTATCAACATGTTTCAGGTAGCTTATTAGAACTGGTAGAATCACTGAAAAAAGTGTATTGAAGCCCAAAGGTGTTATTTTTGAGGAACACAAACATCTGTACTCTTATTTCCAATAAACTGTTCTTTATGGATTTATTCAGCTTGTCCTCTGCGCACGCCCTGCATATCCTCATTTCCAAATAGGGATTTTTCTTTTAATCTTGATCTCCAGGATTTTCTTCTGGTTTTGAAAAGGTTGGAAGTAATTGCCCCAAACGGAATGATTACCTTTTCAGTTCATGTAAAGCAGAGGAGCTGTACAACAATCCAATCTCCGTTCATACCTTGACCCCACTTTCCACAAGTTGTAATCTGTTCCATACTGCTGGTTGAAACATTGCAGTAATATGGGAGAATGGTCCCACTCTTAGGCAGTTGAATTGCACTGTAATATGCTTCAGAATGAATTAGTGTGTCTTTTCTGATTCACAGTTACTCTAAATCTACATCCATTAGGACCCTATGAGTTGAATCATTCCTGCTAGAATTCAGAGCTTTGAGAAGTTATGTCACAATTGAGTAATCCCCAAGAACTTTTGTCATCTTAAACAGTTCAGTCTGGATGACATGACAGTTTCCACTGGTAATGTGCCACTCCTTAAGCACTTGACAAATGTTAGTGTGCCTGTTACAGTGTGTAACACTTCATGTACATAGAAAGGTGACACTTTTTTAGTACTTCCCTCCTGTCTTAACACTCAGAGGCACATTCTGAGACATGGTAAGTATCCTGTTCCTAAATTGAACCATAGACCTTGCCGTTGGTAGGGAGGCTTGCGTGCTTCAGTGATACAGATAGCCTTATCATAGGTGCAACCACAATGGAGGGGTATCTGTTGAGAGGCCAGACAAACATGTGGTCCTGAAGAGGGGCAGCAGCCTTTTCAGTAGTTGCAGGGGCAACAGTCAGGATGATTGACTGATCTGGCCTTGTAACACTAACCAAAATAGCTTTGCTGTGCTGGTACTGCGAACGGCTGAAAGCAAGGGGAAACTACAGCCATAATTTTCCCTGAGGGCATGCAGCTTTACTGTATGGTTAAATACAATAATGTCCTCTTGGGTAAAATATTCCGGAGGTAAAATAGTCCCCCATTCGGATCTCTGGGCGGGGACTACTCAAGTGGACATCGTTATCAGGAGAAGAAAACTGGCATTCTACGGATCGGAGCGTGGAATGTCAGATCCCTTAATTGATTAGATTAGATTAGATTAGAAAATTTAAAAAGCAAAATGGATAGGTTAAAGCTAGATATAGTGGGAATTAGTGAATTTCGGTGGCAGGAGGAACAAGACTTCTGGTCAGGTTATTACACGGTTATAAATACAAAATCAAACAGGGGTAATGCAGGAGTAGGTTTAATAATGTATAAAAAAATAGTAGTGCGGGTAAGCTACTACAAACAGCATAGTGAACTCATTATTGTGGCCAAGTTGGACACGAAGCCCACGCCTAATACAGTAGTACAAGTTTATATGCCAACTAGCTCTGCAGATGATGAAGAAATTGATCAAATGTATGATGAGATAAAAGAAATTATTCAGGTAATGAAGAGAGACGAAAATTTAATAGTAATGCATGACTGGAATTCGAGAGTAGGAAAAGGGAGAGAAGGAAACATAGTAGGTGAATATGGATTGGGGGTTAGAAATGAAAGAGGAAGCCGCCTGGTAGAATTTTGCACAGAGAATAACTTAATCATAGCTAACACTTGGTTCAAGACTCAGAAAAGGAGGTTGTATATGTGAAAGAAGCCTGGAGGTACTGACAGGTTTCAGATAGATTATATAATGGTTAAGAGAGAGATTTAGGAACCAGGTTGTAAATTTTAAGACATTTCCAGGAGCAGATGTGGACTCTGACTACAATCTATTTGTTATGAACTGTAGATTAAAACTGAAGAAACTGCAAAAAGGTGGGAATTTAAGGAGATGGGACCTGGATAAACTGACTAAACCAGAGGTTTTACAGAGTTTCAGGGAGAGTTTAAGGGGAAAATTGTTATGAATGGGGGAAAGAAATACAGTAGAAGAAGAATGGGTAGCTCTGAGGGATGAAGTAGTGAATGCAGCAGAGGATCAAGTAGGTAAAAAGAGAAGGGCTAGTAAAAATCCTTGGGTAACGGAAGAAATATTGAATTTAATTGAGGAAAGGAGAAAATATAAAAATGCAGTAAATGAAGCAGGCAAAAAGGAATACAAACGTCTCAAAAATGAGATTGACAGGAAGAGCAAAATGGCTAAGCAGGGGTGGCTAGAGGACAAATGTGAGGCTGTAGAGGCTTATCTCACTAAGGTAAGATAGATACTGCCTACAGGAAAATTAAGGATAGCTTTGGAGAAAAGAGAACCGCTTGCATGAATATCAAGAGCTCAAATGGAAACCCAGTTCTAAACAAAGAAGGGAAAGCGGAAGGGGGAAGGAGTGTATAGAGGGTCCATACAAGGGCGATTTACTTGAGGACAATATTATGGAAATGGAAGAGGATGTAGATTAAGATGAAATGGGAAATATGATGCTGCGTGAACAGTTTGACAGAGCACTGAAAGACCTGAGTCGAAACAAGGCCCCGGGAGTAGACAACATTCCATTAGAACTACTGACGGCCTTGGGAGAGCCAATCCTGACAAAACTCTACCATCTGGTGAGCAAGATGTATGAGACAGGCGAAATACCCTCATACTTCAAGAAGAATATAATAATTCCAATCCCAAAGAAAGCAGGTGTTGACAGATGTGAAAATTACCGAACTATCAGTTTAATATGTCACAGCTGCAAAATACTAATGCAAATTCTTTATAGACGAATGAAAAAACTGGTAGAAGCCGACCTCAGGGAAGATCAGTTTGGATTCTGTAGAAATGTTTGAACACATGAGGCAATACTGACCCTACGACTTATCTCAGAAAGGCAAACCTACGTTTCTAGCATTTGTAGACTTAGAGAAAACTTTTGAAAATGTTGACTGGAATACTCTCTTTCAAATTCAAAAGTTGGCAGGGGTAAAATACAGGGAGAGAAAGACCATTTACAATTTGTACAGAAACCAGATGGCAGTTATAAGAGTCGAGGGACTTGAAAGGGAAGCAGTGGTTGGGAAGTGAGTGAGACAGGGTTGTAGCCTCTCCCAGACGTTATTCAATCTGTATATTGAGCAAGTAGTAAAGTAAATAAAAGAAAACTTCAGAGTAGGTATTAAAATACATGGAGGAGAAATAAAAACTTTGAGGTTCACCGATGACATTGCAATTCTGTCCAAGGCAACAAAGGACTTGGAAGAGCAGTTGAACGGAATGGACAATGTCTTGAAAGGAGGATATAAGATGAACTTCAACAAAAGCAAAACGAAAATAGTGGAATGTAGTCGAATTAGGTCGGGTGATGCAGAGGGAATTAGATTAGGAAATGAGACAATTAAAGTAGTAAAGGAGTTTTGCTATTTGGGGAGCAAAATAACTGATGAGCTTCGAAGTAGAGAGGGTATACAATGTGGACTGGCAATGGCAAGGAATGTGTTTCTGAAAAAGAGAAATTTGTTAACATTGAGTATAGATTTAAGTGTCAGGAAGTCGTTTCTGAAACTATTTGTATGGAGTGTAGCCATGTATGGAAGTGAAACATGGACGATAAATAGTTTGGACAAGAAGAGAATAGAAGCTTTCGAAGTGTGGTGCTACAGAAGAATGCTAAAGATTAGATGGGTAGATCACATAAGTAATGAGGAAGTATTTAATAGAACTGGGGAGAAGAGGAGTTTGTGGCACAACTTGACAAGAAGAAGGGACCAGTTAGTGGGACATGTTTTGAGGCATCAAGGGATCACAAATTTAGCATTGGAGGGCAGTGTGGAGGGTATAAATTGTGGAGGGAGACCAAGAGATGAATACACGAAGCAGATTCAGAAGGATGTAGGTTGCAGTAAGTACTGGGAGATGAAGAAGTTTGCACAGGATATAGTAGCATGGAGAGCTGCATCAAACCAGTCTCAGGACTGAAGACACCAACACCAACACCAACAACAACAACAACAACAACAACAACTGGAATTATCTTAAGAGAAGTAGCTTGTGTTGGGCTTTCTGAAGCCTTTTTTGCTAACTGGGTTTTGTTATCCCCAGAGAGTACATCCATCCTGTTGGGAGCATTGCTTTGTTTTGAATGCATTTTTGTCGTTTTATGGCCAGCTATGGAAACAAGTGTCCACACAGACAGATGGTAAACCTTAAAACTGGGTTTTGGCAGGCTCCCCAGCAGTTGCTCACTGTTGTGCTTCAACAGTTATGCAACTCACTGGCATGCAGCACACCTTGAGATTTTTTTTTAAATTTTTGTATAATGGTTTGTATTATCCTTATGTTTTGGGTGGTAAACTGTGCTCCCAGTTCCCTATGACATACAATATTCCACTGATGTGCCCCATGATGCAAACTGAAGTATATGCAGAGCGTACTGTTACAGAAGGCTGGCAACACACACCAGTCCCCAGTTCAGGAAAACTGGGTTTGTCAAACCCATGCTGAGCCAATTAAGACAGATATCTCTGAGAAAGATTTGGGGAACACTTGAGGCTTTTAGAACATGACGGATGTTGCAAGCATTACCCCAGTGAGAATCTGACTTATCAGTGTGTTAATCATTTTCTACATGAGAACTGTGTGATGTGCAGTAGACAGAAGACGGGGAATCAACCTACATTTGTAGCAATACATCACCAATAGCACTTTGTGGCATGGCTAGTGTTATTTACAGAACATCTGAATGCAGCTGAAAACAATATGGATGAATCTCTCCAGTCCTATCAGCCACCACAAAAGAAAGGCTGATCACAAACAAATCAAGGATGAGGACCATTGACTGTGCAACTAAACTGATGAAGTGCCACATATATTGATCAGTCAGTCTTCAAGTAACATCCAGCTGATGGGCTCCCAGTGTAGCCAAATTACAGCCGAACTGTATCAGTGAAAAATGTGAGTAGTAAAAGTGATTTTTTACTTCCAAATAAGCAGCCAATAAATCAATTTTAAATGTGTTTCTCCATTTTTAGTCACTGTGGAGAATATAACTAAAATATGTATGCTACATTTGATGGCAATTGGGAGAACAATCAGAGAGCATGGTAGTAACAAAGGGAATATCATATTCACCATTTCATCATCAAGGAGAAAAATAATTAAAGCTGAAACACTGAGTATTGCAACCACAAATGCTCTAATTTGAGCATCGTTTCAGTGTCTATAAAAATGTCATCTTCAGAAGGATATTAGTGTCAGTTGGGTTAAATGTCACAGCAGGGGACACAAAAAACAGTCAAATGGGTCAGTATAATATAAAATTTCTAATACATGATATTAAAAATTTGCCCAATGTGGTGGTATTAATTGATTTATACTTCACCTGTGTACAGCTTACACACCAACATCACGTAAGTGACGCTTGGGCCAAGGAAAGCTTCCAGTGAAAGGGGGCACTGTTTTCAGAATTTTAAAATTCTTATCTGTACACATCTCAAAGGCTGTTTTTAAACATGACGTCTCTTTTTTTATGAAAACACAACTACTGTAATGAGCTTTCTTAAAATGCTGCAGAATTGGCTTTTTCCATAACTTCAGGAGGAATCTGATGACTTTTCCCAACAGGCTGCAGCTCCACAGCACTGGCACGACATACATACATCACGCACTACATACATACATCAGTTTCTGAATGACACACTGCCTCAACACTGGTTAGGGCACATGAAACCCCGAGACACTGTCTTGTATTCTTGGCCTCCAAGATCATCAGACATGACCTCATTAGATTTTTTCTTCACTGGATATGTGAAGGAAAGTGTGTTCATCTCCCCTTTACATTGTGACATAGAAGTAGTGAAGAACAGAACAACAGCCTCCGTAACTTCTGCAAAAGCAGGTCCATTGTGTAAAGTTTATGACAAATTTAGCTGTTGTCTAGATGTTGCCCATACTGCTGCTGGTGAACACATGGAGTATTTTTAATATCATAGCTATAACATCAAGATTTTGTGAGTATTTTGCAATTGATCCCATGTTTGTAGTATGTTATTATCAATAAATATCAAATTTTCTAATCAGACCATTCTTTTTGAATCACCCTATCTATCTACATTCAGTTTTTGGATTGCAGGCTCTTTTAATAACAAAACAAAACAAATTTGATCATTAACATTTTGCATTACATCTCATATACACCTCCACAGATTCCACATCATAAAAGACATTTTTATATTCTTGCAGAGAAGAGGATGAAACAGATGACATTTTTTTGCAAGTTCCAGATGACATGCAATTAATGTACCACTTACAGATGACTTTTTTGTGTGCCCATGTGCTCTCACTGTTCTCTCCATACAGGATGCAGGACACATTTGTTAAAAGCAATTATGATTCCACAGAGGGAATGGTTTAGAGCCACCTTAATTTGAGCTAGCTTACTTCATCACCACCTTGGTGCCCTCACTCACAGTGTGCTTCACCTGCTTACCCAGCAGCAGAAGCCACACAGCAGTCTGGATCTCATAGGATGTGATGATTAAGCAGTCACTTAGTGCACCAGGTATGATGTCTCCACTGCAGTGTGCTCAAAAATGTCATTCACGAAGCTGTTCATGATGCTTACTATCTTTGACAAGGTGCCAGTGTCAGGATGTGCCTGCTTTAGCACCTTGTAAATGTAGATGGCATAGCTCTCCTTCCTCTTTTGCTTCATCTTCTTACCTTTTGGAATGTTGTTCTACACCTTGCCAGCTTTCCCACTATTCTTTGGTAGCATGTCATAGGTACAAGCAACAGCAGCAGCTGTTCAGATTAGACAATAAACTCCTCCCTAAGTGGTGTGTGTGTGTGTGTGTGTGTCCAACACACAACACACACACAACACACACACACACACACACACACACACACACACACGCGCACACACCCCTGGTGGCTCTCTATGGTGTAAAGACCAATAAACAACATAAAATCAAATTCATCAGACAACTTGAGATCCTCAAGGCTGTTTGCGGATTCATTAGATGGTTTGGAGTGAAAGGGATTAAACTGCAAGGTCAATGGTCCTTTCATCCATTAAGTGGCAAACCAGGAGTGGTTGTCAAAGGAAGGAGGTGAAAGGCAAATCCTGGAAAGCTGAAGTGTAACTAAACAAAATTAATAAAAGAAAACATGCAGAGATAAAAGACCAGAAAAAAGACAGCAAAGGCAAGATGTTAAAAGATTAGTCAAGACAAGGCATTAAAATCAAGATATAATAAAAAGATTAGAAAGGTGGAAAGGGTAGAGACCAGGCTGGGCAACCAAGCAAGGGCCATCAAGGGACCCCAGGGGAGGGAGAGGTGGGGAAGGGAGCAGGAGAGGGGTGCCCTATCAATCTCTCAGGTGCTCAATGAGGCCACAAAGTCTTACCTTACAGTGATGAATACAAACCACCTTTGTGGGCAAAATGTAACACCAAGTCAAATGCTTTTGCATCATCTGCTAGCACCACGGGTAGCATGTCATGACTATTAATATGCCACCTCAAAGCAACCAAATTAGGGCAGAGTATGGGTAAGTGGATCAACATCATGTGAGGTCCACTTCAGCTGTGAGGGGGGATTCTCATATCACAGAATGTGGTGGACACAGATCATTCAAGGGTGGCCAATGCAGAGTTGACAGAGGACTGTGGATTCCCTGTGAGAAGCACACATGGAAAACTGCCACATGGTCATGGTCTCCTTAATTGTCCTCAGTTTGTTTTGGAAGATCAGGGCAGACCATTCTGAGTTTGAGACACCCAGTAATTGATGGCTTATAAATGACTGAAGGTTCAGTTCTCTGACCCCTATTTCCAAAATCAGCATCCAGGTGGCCAGCTTGGCCAAACAGTCAGGTCGTTTATTTCCTGAAATCCCAACATGACCGGGGGTCAAAACAAAAATGACTGGCTGTCCAGTTTGATGGTCAGAGACAAGATTCTGGATAGCCGTAACCAGTAGGTGAGGAGAGTAGCATTGGCCTATAACCTGAAGGCTGCTAAGAGTGTCACTACAGATTAGTGTACTCTTGCCACTGTAGAAATGAAAATGGCCAAGGGCTAGTTTAATGGCCATCAATTCAGCAGTGAAGACACTGCAGGCATTTGACAGAGAATAGAGTTTGCTGCACTATAAATGTGTATAGACAAAGCCTGTACATCTGTTGACTGTTGAGACATCAGTGAATACCACTTCTGAACCCAGATATGTCTCCAGGACAGAAAAGAACAGTCAACAAAAATCATGGTGTCAACAAAACTTTTTGGATCAAAGGAGACTTCAAGACAAATCTGAGGTTGTGGCATAAGCCATGGGGTCAGATGCTATGTCTCCCTGATGAGAGTTGACAGTGGGGAAGTTTCAGTTCCAGAAAGACACTGGAGATGTGCAGCAATTGTAAACTGAGCTCTGGGTCACTGTTGTGGGAGCTCGAGCTCCCTTCCAGGAAAGAGGACACGGCAGTTGGGATGTTCAGAGAAGCTACTAACACCTGTACCATAATTTAGCAGCTATTGTTGGTGCCTGATAGGTAATGGAAGGTCTCCAGCCTTGACTAGTAGGCTGTTCACAAGGCTGCTGTCACAAGTTCGACCCCACAATGATGAATGGGATCCAGTATGTGCAGTGCTAAGGGTGATGCTGAACCATATTCAAGACTCTCATAACCAAGACTTCCAAGGACAGACTCAGGGCTTTGTAGAGTCCAAAAAGATAGAGCATTTTGCACCCCAGCTAGTGTTACTCAGGCAGCAAAGTGTACTGAAGTGTCACCAGCACTTTTGATTAAGTTGGTGAAGGTGGAGAAAGTGACATCAGGTGGGAATCAAGGACCAGTCCCAAACATTTGTGTGTCAAAACTACTAGAAGTAATTGATTTTCTAGGTAAAGCTCTGGGTTTAGATGGGCAACAGAAATGCACGACATGAGTATTGGTGGCTGAAAACCAAAAGCCATGGGTGAGAGTCCATGACTGTGCCTTCTGTATGGCACCCTGTAGGTGACGCTCAGCAGTATCCATTCTAGAAGAGTAATAATAAAAGCAAAAATCGTCAGCATACAAGGAGGATGAAACCAAAAACTCCACAGTCACCACTACATCATTGATGGCCACCAGAAAGAAGGAGACACTCAGTACAGAGCCCTGTGCGACCCTGTTTTCTTGGATATGGGAGCTACTGAGTGAAGCACTCACTTGAACCCAGAATGTATGGTGTGACAGGAATTTCTTGACAAAAATGGGGAGTGGGCCCTGGAGACCCCACTCATGTAATCTAGCAAGGATGTGGCGATACCATATCTTGTCCTAAGTCTTCTATAGGTCAACAAAAACAGAAATGAGATGCTGATGATGCGCAAAGACTGTCTGGATTGTGGGCTCCAGGTGAACGAAATTTTCAGCAGTGGAATGGCCTTTGCAAGAACTCCCCTGAGATGCAACTGAAAGACCTAAGACTTAGGGAGCCAACACATGCACTTGTTCACCATGAATTCAAGCAATTTACAGAGAACATTGGTAAGGCTGATTGGGCAGTAACTGTCCATCTTTAGGGGTTCTTCCACAGTTTCAGTACCAGAACTACCATGCTTTCTCACCACTGAGATAGGAATTCATCCTCATTCCAGATCCAGTTGAAGAGGGCAAGGATATCATGCTGACAATCCACTACAAGATGTTTCACCATTTGGTTGTGGATGTGGTCTGACCCTGGGGCTGGATCAGGGCACTGGACTTGGGCAATGGATGGTTACCATTCAATTAAGGGAGCATTATATGGCTCCAAGTGCTGGGTAGTAAAAGATACATGCATTAGATCCATCCACTGTTTTACAACCTGAAAGGTGAGATGGTAGTTCTCAGACTCAAATGCATGGCCATAATGCTCAACAAAATATTCAGCAACAGCATATGGATCAGTATAAATGGCACCACCTATGGAAATACTTGGTACACCTGCAGGAGACTGGAGGCTGTAGAGGTGCCTGGTCTTTGCCTATACCTGTGATGGAGAGGTATGTGACCCAATGGTGGAAACATGTTGTTCCCAGGTTTCTTGCTATCATCACTTTAGGGGGTACTGGATGTGGGCATGGGGCCATTTAAAGGCAATCAGGTGTTCCAGTGAACTGTGCTGCTTACACCATTGGAGAGCCCGCCTATGATCTCTAATGGCCACACCAATCTGTGGGGCACACCAATGTACTGTCTTCTGACAGGAGATTCTGAGGAAGAGCGGGTGGTTCAGTTGGCTGCCAAAATAATGGTTGTGATTGTATACTGAACAGCTGCATCAATAATGGTTGTGATTGTATACTGAACAGCTACATCAATATTGCCTTGTGAAGGAGAGCTAAGGACGACAGCAGAGGTGAACCCATCCCAGTCAACATTATGGAGAAGCCAGGTGAGGGTCCAGGAGAGCAACGCTGAGGAAGGGACAGAATGATAGGAAAGTTTTTAGTTTCAATGTTCTCACCATGGCCAGTGGTTATTGTTCCCCCTCACAAAGGGTTATGGGCATTGAAGTCACTGAAGACTAGGAATGGTGGGAGGAGCTGAGAGAGCAATGCAGACAGTACATCCTCAGGCATCACATCATCAGGAGGGATACGAACATTACAGATGGTAAAATCCTGATGTGCCCTTAGCCTCCAAAGGTGTATCAAGAGAGGCCCACACACACACACACACACACACACACACACACACACACACACACACACACACACAAAAACTCCATGCAATAGCCCCTCATAGTTGGTACAAACCTCAGCAGCCACAGAGGGCCGGGGTCCGAGAGTTGCTTGAAACCACGTTTCCTGGATGACAATACAGAATGCAGGGTAAGTACTTAAAAGCTGCTGTAGCTCAGCCAGATGATGAAAAAATCAGTTACAATTCCACTGGAGTATCAGACTGACTGAATAATGTGGGTGCATGAAGTGACCATGAGGAGGGATGAGTAAGATCTAAGATCCTGCAGCACACTGCAAGGGGAGATCTGGCACCTCAGTGGCCACCGGGATCTCTACCTTGGGCACAGAAGGAATACATACAGAGTGTGGCATGGGGACCACTGGGGTTTCCATTGTCTTGAAGGACTTCCATTGTCTTAAAGGACTTCCTTTTGTCTTTCTTGTCCTCCTCCTCCGCCTCCTCCTCCTCCTCCTCAAAAGACAAGGGCTGGGAAGATTTCAGTGACGAAGGAAGAACACAAAGTTCAATGGCCAGCACCCTGTGGTTCCTTTGGCCACTGGCTGGCATCCAGCTGTGGACCAGCAGGAACTGTGGAAGGAAGAGTCCCAAGGGATGTCTTCCTAGCTAGAGAAGCTGGAGGAGGATGAGGCACCTCTGGCTGGAGAATGAGGATTTATGTCGAGCCAGTGCTCCTGAATTGGGTGCAGTGGAAGCACCAGAAGGGCCCCAGCCATTTGGGAAGGAGGGGGGAGGGGGCAGGTAATAGTTGTGGCTCTGAGGACCCCTTGTAAGACATGCAACGGAGGTAAGAACTGTCAACAGAGAAGGCAACAACATTGCGACCATAGTGCAGGATGGTGTCATTCTGGTCCAAGGTCTTATAATTCTGCATTTTCTTCTCCCACTTAAAAGTGGAGCAATCTGGTGAGCAGGAAGAGTGGAGCTTTCACCAGTTTACACGGCTGGGGGAATAGGTGCATGAATATTCGTGTGCAATGGAAGTCCACAATTCCTGCAGACAGGGGTAGCTGTGCAATGGAATGACTTACATCTGAACTTCATACACATGAACCATCTCATAGGAGGAGGAACATAGGGTTTCACATCATACCCACAATCAATCACTTTGTCCAACTCGGGCAACATACCATTCTTGAAAGCCAAGATGAAGGCCTCAGTAGCAACTTTATTTTCCCTTGGTCCCCTATGGATGTGATGGATGGAGTGCACACCCCGTTCTGTAACTGGGCCCACAGCTCAGCGTCACATTGCAGAAGAAGATCAAAGTGAAAAATTATGCCCTTGATCATATTGAGACTCTCGTGGGGAGTGAAAGTAGTGGAAATGTTACACAACTTTTCACAACAGAGGAGCACCTGTGACTGTGCAGGGGATGAATTTTTATCAGGAGGGAAATGCTCTTCATCTCAGGGGTGGCTGCAACCTCTCAATATTTGTCTTTAATGTGTTCAACAAAAAATAAAGGCTTTTGTGATTGAAAAGATGTTCTTGTCGAGCCTGGTAGACCAGGTTTTGGGGGAGGGAGGGGGGGGGGGGAGGATTTTTCTCCTTCTCTTCTGGCCCTGCATTGCTTCCATGGCATGTCCAGAGTAGGAAATGCATTGGGATCTTACTTTTTTGCATCATCCGAGTCATTTCCATTTGAAGAGGCTGCTGAGGCCATGTTATTACTAGCAGAAGTAATTTTCAGTCACTTGATGTGCAAACTATCATCCATGGTGCCACTCAATCTGATTGGGGGCTCTCCCCATGGGCACCACCCAGCCACAGCAATGGCTACCTGGCCAGTAGTCCATTGCTGGGAGTCTGTGTGCTCCATTCATGACAGGCACATGCTCCATAGCATAGTGCATATGGAGCATACAGCACAGCCACCAACAGTGTAATTCCTGCACAGCCAGGGGGCTACCACCATTCAAGTACTTGACAAGAAGTTGACAGGCAAGCCAGTGTTATGTTGAGTAACAGCATGCTAATCAAAAATAGTAGTAAACACAGCTTCTTTTGTTTTTATTCAGACCAACATATCATCAAGGTAAGAAACAGAAGGCTAGTCAGTACAGCACAGAGACATCCAGGTGAGCCACAGAAATTACCAGCCACCCCGCAAGTGTGGAGTGAGGGAGTGAAGCAAAGTGGCCAGTGCACGAGTCACTGGTGCGAACAGTGCCACCATGATGTGGGACAGGAGAAACCATAGGCATGTCCCCTGTACTCTAAGTATACTATGAAAGCTTGGGCTTCATTACATCAATTTTGACAAAATAGTGGTAACAAAGCAAGCCAATAAGGAAAAGCTATCACAAATCCAAGAAAATGCCTAAGGCTAAACAAGGATTTAAGCATCTTTTTGGTTTTGTAATCTTTTCCTTACTGTATATTTGTTTGTTGCACTACTGTGTGGGCAACGTAATTTGCTCTTGAATCTGGATTCATCATGTAGACTTTCCATACATGTGCTCATTTTGTTACTCATATTCCGTCAAGACTGATGTAATGAATCTTTAACTTTCATACTACACTTGGAATTTAGGCAGTGTGGTCTTTGTTTCTTTCATCCCATGTCATGGTGGTGCTCTTTGTCCTGACAACTTGTGTACCACACTCTTTGCTTCACCACCTCACTCCAGACTTGCTGTGCAGCCAGTAACTGCTGCAGCTCACCTGGATGGTTCTGTGTTGTAATGATTAGTTAGTAAGCCTTCTGCTCCTTGCTTCACTGATATGTTAGTTTCTCGTCCAGTGTTTCAGTCTTTGGTTATAAGTGCATCCTGGTTATATTGTGTAGGATGTTTTCAATTTCCCAACTTTTTATTCATTGACTATTCAACCTACAACACTATGGTAACCATAAAGATGAGGCATTCTATATTCTCTGCCATATTGTTTACCATGTTTTAATTTTTGCAAGTACACTTGTGCTTCTATTTATTCTCACAATTAGGTGCTTAAGGTTCTGGTATTACTTTGATGCATAGTGGTTCAGTCATAACCACTGTTTGTTTCTTGTCATTTAGATATGCACCTGATGATGTGGCTATCTGCCAGGAAACTAGTAATGCCTTAATAAAACTTCCAGAATGAGAGCGCCTGCCCGCGAAAGGCAAAGGTCTCAAGTTCAAGTCTCGGTTGAGCACACATTTTTAATCTGCCAGGAAGTTTTTTAATAGAACTTGTTCAAGATACCGCTGTTTGTGGCATTCTTGTATAAAATGTAATACCGTAGCTGGGGACATCCCAATCACAGAGTTGGTTGTGAATATGGCTGCTAATATTAGATCAGAGAAAATGGGCAGAATATACATTTCTTTAAAAAAAGAAAGATTAATCAGAAAACTCTAGTCTGCATGGTTTTCAGTGATAACATGTCAACAAATTAAATAAAATTGAGACACTCATCATTAAATATTACAACAAGTGTTTGCATTGCACCCCATTACAACTAACTTTCCTTTACATTTAAATGGTAGCTTAAGGTTATTTGTCAAACAGTAGTGAGCTAATCCCAATTATTTAAGACATTACTTGGAAGTGAAAAGAAAGGCTTACATGTACTTTTGCATCAGCTCATTTCTTAATTTTGCAATCTCATTTTCAGCTTTCATGTAGTTCAATACTTCATTTTTAGCTCCCTCCAGCTGCTGTTTGTCTCTCAGAACATTTTTATAGCTTTCCACTTTTATTTCTTCCTCTTCTTTGAGCTCCTCAACTTTCTTCTGGAGCTGTGTAATAGGTACCTGTAATAATTGAACTACAACAATTATCATTGAATGTATTTCATGATAAAAACTGATTTTGTCTTTTTTAGTGACTAGTCTGTGTGGTAATTTTGTATGAAGGAAGTGACAAACATTAGATGTTTTTCCGAGACCCTTATTTATGAATATGATTTAGTCACCTCATAACATTCAGTTTACAATTTGGCCAGCAGTAATACAATAAATGGTAGTCAATAATTTGAAAATTGTTGTAGTTCTAATGCTTCTGCTTTTTACTGTCTCTTGTCTATTTGCTGTAGCCCACAATGGCTTCCATAAAATAATTTTTCTGTAGTGGGTACTGATACTACAAACTTTTTTTTTCCAATATGAATTTTTGCTTTGAAGTTGAGTGTGTGTTGATTTGAAACCCCTGCCTGATTAAAACTGTCTGCTGGTTGGTTTTTTGAGACAGTTTAAGGGACTAAACAGCTCTGAGCTTCAAGAGATCATCCCTCTGCAGTTTGTGACATCTGCCCAAAATTTGATCAAATTGTGGTATAGAATGATGAAATTCTCTTTCATACCTTACAGGACTAGTACTCATTTCTCACAGATCTGGTAGTCCCATATGGTGCACAGGAGAAATTCTGTGAAGAAATTTTGGAAGATGAAAGAGGTGATGGTAGGAGCCAAGTTGTGTAGGTGGTTCATGAAACATGCTTTGATAACTTAGCAGCTAGAGCACTTGTCCATGAAATGTGAAAGTCTCAAGTGTGATTATCTGTCTGGCATGCAATTTTAATCTGTGTGGAAGATTCAAATCAGCCCTTATTTTCTTATGCATCTTCTTATTAGGAGGAACATGTAGTGCTTTTCACAGCTCTCAGTAATGTGTAACCACTACAAACCCATTTTCTAGAATTCCGTCATTTTCAGGTCTAAATCCTTTTAATAGTTCTGCAATATAATCACTTTTATGGACCTGTATTTTAATTTGAAACTGTGTGTGTCTGTTGTGTGAGACTGTTCTTGATCTGATAACTGGTACTGGCGTGAGCCCATGCAGAGCACAGGCAGAACATTTGATCTCTCAGACATTTCCAGCCATTCACTTAGTGTTGATTTTGGTTTCGACATGATGCGTGCTTTGGAGCAGTGACTAGCATAGTTAATGTCAGGCTATGACAAAACTAAGGCTAATGAACTCAAATCCTCATTTTATTACTGCATCATGGACATAAAGTTTATTGAATTGTGGCAACAGTAACTGATGCTGCAACTGTACATTTAGAAAGTTCAAAATATCACAGAAAGATCATCAACACTTCTTGTAACTATGTTGATGCTGTCAACACCAATCATTCTGATGTTTGGTGATTTGAAGCCAACTTTGAATGCAGATGTTCAACGGTTTCTAAATTTTTAAATGGTACTAACATTTCAGATAATCATTTACAGTCTGCTTTGTTATTCAATTCTAGAAGTAAACTATATGGGCTGCTCCACAGTCCCTGGGTCACTCTACAGTATTCAGGCTATTGTGAGGAGTATGAGCATTCTAAGAACTTAGCAGGTTGTCATTAGAAATCTTGCCTAGTTTGGTATCGTCTTATTTGAGAAGCAACCACATATAGTATCTTCTATACTACTTCCACCGAAAGTCAAAGAGTGAGTCAGTTGTATAAATCATAATCTCCTGACCTATAGTCTTTTATAATACTCGCAGTAACACAGCTTATACTTGTACTGACTGTTTAATTTATGAAGTGTTTGTCTTATTTTGTTTGGGCCAGTGTTCAGAAAGCCTGAACACAGTTTTATCAAAGTTCTTTATATAGCTTAGTCATATGATGGTCTGTCAGCTGCCTCACATGCATTCAACAATGACTAGTCAGCTGTCCAACATGCATCCACTGTTATCAATCAATTTAATTTACTGTTTTTGCATGTTCCATGGATCATACTTGCAACAACTCACCCTGTAGTTTCAAAGGAGTAAATGTACTTTCAGGCTGTTGTTAGCATGTCTAATTTTTTTAAACAGTAACTAATTTTCAATGATATACTTTTAAACAGTTGCCTACATGAACTTTTATGATGTTATCAGCATGTTTTTGTGCAATAAATACTTTTTGCAGCGTGGAATTGTCCTAGAAAATTATTCAGTATATCACCAGACTATATTTTTTTATGTTTTTATCACCAAATCAGAAACTGCACATAGAGTAAATGTTTATAATATTAAGCATTTGGAAATGTCTATAATATGTAATTTCCAAAATGAGTTCTGATCAGTACGCACACCCAGGAATTTTGGTCAGTTTTCTGTATTTCCATTCTCGCAAGCTCCATTGTTATTGATGGTGACATGTTACCTTATTATTATTATTATTATTATTATTATTATTATTATTATTACATCCAGGACAGAACAGTACAGTTATCTGAAAATTCAAAGGATATCTATAATATATATATGAGATTTTGTACATGTCGAACTGCCTTGGGAAGAACTGAATGAAATGAAATGTAACGTTTCTATTCCCTTATCTACAGGGTGATCAGATAGGTAAGTGACATTAACTACATTTCCACTTCCTAGTTCATTTAGGTAAATAAAAGATTGTTAACTTTGGTATTCAAGGCCTATAATACTTCGGTGCATGATACTAAATGCACATCCCAATTTCTCTAGTCTGGCAGTATTAGAGATTTCATTTATTTTAGTCTCTTCCAGTACTGCCCGTCTAGATGAAGAAGTTAACCTAAAAAATTACAGAAATTTTGTCATGTATGACTGTGGACCCCTTATTCTCTCGGATAACAGATCTGTCAACTATTTCTTCTCTTACTATTGACATGTATCCCAGTATCACAAACTGGGATTACTGTAATGTGAGCCCTACTTGAAGCCCACAACAACCCCACTCAATTCTCAATTAACTCACTTTATTGCTTTGTTAAAGTCTGATCATGTTGAGGGTGAACATCAATCAGACTCAACACCTTTGTTCATAGTTGCTGCTCCTAACATGTCTGTCACTAATGATACTATATGTATAATCTTGGAAAGGCTGTTACAGTTGGTGCAGGGTGGAAATTGCCTGTAAACAGCTTAATATCCTATACAATCTGCCCAAGGCTCGTACTTAGTTTCAAAATACCAGTGAGCAGGAGCTTAACATTTCCAACAACTGCTGGCCTATGCCTAATGCATGAAGGCTATCTAGCAGCAGGAATTTTCCTCTCTAATTTGATTTACAGTCCAAACAGATTTGCCTGTCCCCAGTATGCTGCAACCTGATTTCATCTACCGCTGGATGAGGCTTTTAATCTCCTACCTCAGGTAATATGTTAAGTTGTAGTCCACTGCTCAGTGTACATCCCATGCTGATGTGTCAGCTTCCAAATGTGTATCCTACATTGAGAATGACATTTGCAAATTCTGCAGTACTAGTGTACAGAAGTGCAATTCAGCGTATTAGGAATGTGGTTAGTTATTCCTAAATTGGTTTATGTAAAAATGTTAACACATATAGGACAGAAATCTGCTAATCTTATTAGTGGTAGTTATTGCACTAGTAGTATGCAACAGGTAGGAAAATGAAGGAAATTCTGTGTTGAGGGTTTCCACCAATTCAGCTGGCATGATTACCAATAGCACAAAGCTACATGTTTTGCTTACAAGAAATGTGGGCACATAGTTGCCATCTATCTATGTAGTGCAGAACCTGCACCTTGGTGCAGCATGTCCCAGGAGAGCATCAGGCCATCGAGTGTTGCTGTGGTATTAGCTGATGGTGAACTAATGATGCAACTAATTTTCAACAATTTGGGCGTCTGTTTTCATGTGGATACCCTAATTCATGCTAAAACATACTGTCATACTGGCTCATCACCTTTGGAGGCAATGAGGATTTGTCTGGTAACATACATGAATTGGGCAATTTCTTTAAAAGGACAAGTAACAGTCAATGTTATCTATAGAAATGTGTAGACTACTAACAGTTTTTGTAGTGCCTTCACCAACAGCAACTAACATTTTTGGTTTGGGTGAATGTGCTGGTTTTGTTTTTCAAATACAAAGTTCAGTTTAAATCTCTATAGTATTCTGTTTAGCGATTTATACATTTTATGCAAAGAGAACTATAATTCATTAGAATAGTACTTGGACTGTGCATTAACTTTGAAGCGTTTGATTAACAACACCACTATAAAGCTTTTTCTGAATTTCAGTCTAAAGAAACCTTTACAGTTAAGATATCAGATATATATATGAGTGTATAGCAGAAAACTCCAAACACACAAAATTCCTTACAATAATAATAAAGGAAAATATGAGTTGGGATAATGACATAGGACATGTAAGTGGGAAACTCATCTCAAACCTATTTGTGTTGCACAAACACAGCTACGTAGAAGAAAACAATATTATGAAAATGATATAGTATGCAGTAATCCATTTGATGTTTGGTTATGGATTGGAGAAGCATCTCCTGACTCCTAAAACAAACGTTAATGGACTATTCCAATTACAAAGAAGAGCAATAAGAATGATAACTGACCCTTAACCTGCAGAATCGTGTACACCAGCACTTAAAGATCTTAAGATACTAACACTATCCAGCATATACAAATACAAACTCCTACACTGGACAAAATTCAGATATGCTCTTGAAACTCCAGGTAACAAGATACAATGCAATGATGACACAAGGAAATGGAACCTCTTCCATGAGCCCATAGACAACATCGTGAAGTACAAATCAAAGCCATCCCATGCATGAAAAAAAGCCCTAGAAAAACCCCCTTTGAATTTGAAGTACATAATAAAAATATTTTCAAACCTCCCTCTAACCTTTGATAGAAAAATTTTACTACGGTGTAAATGATTTTATGAACACTAAAGTTCAATACAAATTGCAATGCAGTTGCTGCATAAAAAAAGAAATTTAACTTAAATGTACAAGTACACATCATAAGAAAAATTGTAATTAATATTAAACTGGCCTAGAATACTATAGTACAAAATCATAATGTACTAAATGCTAGTTAGTAAGGACTGTATACCTATCAGTGTATGTAATACAGTTTTACAATGGAACTTCCAGGATGGCACATAACAATATTATGAAAAGGATAGCTGCTATTCATCATATAGCTGAGATGCTGAGTTTCAGGCTGCTTAAGCCATGTGTATGCGAGTTGCATTTGTATGCATGAGTAGGGAAAACAGAATGATCATAGAAGCATCAGGTATTGTGACATGAATTACATCTAGTCATGCTCATGATTTTAATTATAAAGTCTACTGGCACAAGTTGGATTTGTGGTTATTTTAGAGCTACTATCAGTTTGCAATCTTACTTAAATTTTAATCCTCTTTTCTGTCTAGAATTATTACTGGCAAAGCTACAAGGTAACCAGCTCTGTTCCAAGATATTCCTGGATGATACTTACCTGAAAATACCATTAGACGAAGAATTAAAACATTTTATGGCAATCGATTAGATTAGATTAAATTTACATTCATTGCAATTGATCCATAGTGAGGGGGTCCTGCAGGATGTAGAACATGTCAGAAAAACAATAATACATGACAAATATTTACAACTGAAACAAATGAGGTAATGTACCTTCCACAGTTCCTAAGTGGAATGATCGTCTTTTTTTTTAATGAACATATGAAAGAATCATTTTACAAACACTAATGCACTGAATTCAAATTAAAAAAGTAGTTTTGATTTATAAGGTAATAAACATGTAATACAACTACTATAATTCTTATTTACAATGAAAACATTACTGCACTGAAATGGTGCGGAAGTTAGATTGTACTTACTTACACACACACACACACACACACACACACACACACACACACACACACACACACACACACACACACACACACACACACACACAAATCTGTGGGTTCTACTGAGAAATTCATCAATGGAGTAGAAGGAGTTGGCCACCCATAAATCCTTTAGGCTTCTCTTAAACTGAATTTCATTGGTTGTTAAGCTTTTTATGGCTGCTGGCAAGTTATTGAAAATGTGTGTTCCGGAATATCACACCTTTTTGTACAAGAGTGAGTGAGTTTAAATCCTTGTGAAGATTATTCTTATTTTAGTACTGATTCCATGAATTGAGGTGTTGGTTTGAAAAAGTGATACATTTTTAATGACAAATTTCATAAAGGAGCCTTTTGGGCTCTATGAGTATAATACATTACCACCCTCCAGCTGTATTTCATAAATGCTTATAGCAGCTGATACAGGTGATACCACTTGCTGCAAACTATCTAGATGATGATATAGTTACTGCATCTACCTAACAGCAAATCTTAACAAAAGAAAACAACTTTTAGTAGCCTACATGAAGCAAAAATGGTCTTCAGCCCATATTAACCCACACTGGAGCAACTCTTGATCTGTGTACACCCCTCAATCTTACAGTTATTCTTAGTCATGATAAATTTCCATGGTAAATTTATGCTCTATGCTGTACAGATATTGTACCTCTCAGTTCTTTTCAAAAAGAGGAAACAAATTTCATTTACACTGTTTGCCAGTCATTATTCACCTAACAAGTTGTTTGAAAGTCTGATTTCTGCCCCACTACATTTACTCCTGGTGGAAGATACTTTGCATGTTAGAATAGACAATAGGCTGTGAAATAAATCCCCCCTCCCTTCCCCAATGAACAGAACAACTGATTTCATACATGTCTGAAACACAGGGCCTCGAGTGAATAACAGTCATACAAGAAAGGAGACACTGTCTACTATTTATGGTATCGAATAATGCCATGTTTTCTTATATGGAACAAAGTTCTACCTGGTTATGGTCCACAAGCCACTAATATAACTCTCTAGGCACTGGGAAAACCTTGCAGATAAGGCAAAACAATGATTACAGTGGTGGGCACTGTTATTGAGCTGTTACTGTTACGAGATGAACTACTGGTCCACCACTCAACACACCAATGTTGATGGCCTGTTGAATTCAGAAATGAGAAATCATCATCAGTTTGATAAGCAGGAGGCACTGTGGTTGGTTGGTTGGTTGGTTGGTTGGTTGATAAAACATTGGGGATATGTAGGACAAGTTCTGCCATAAGGTGGTAGACACAAAGGTCACAACCTAATGCTCTGTTAAGTGGTGGTACCTTGTGTGTGTGTTTCAGTTAGCTGGAGCACCTGCCCAAGACTAAAGAACTGGCAATATGGAGGTATTTCTAATAGCTCCACAAATTTAGTGTCAATCGGGGGGTAATTCTGGTAGGTACAGAAATGTCAGAGTGCTGGGTGAAATCACCAATATGCTAACTATGCTTTCATATCATGTCCTAAGAATACTGTCTAACATCACAATCAGCTCTGCCCATGACAGCTAGACAATTCTTCTGATAAAACCTTTTTGTGGCCCAAGTAACCATTCAAGGCTCCCACAAGTGCTGGATATGCCTCTCAGCTGATCTCAGACTTCCACATGCTACATAATGAAGTCACTCACCTGAGCCCTCAACAAGGCAAAGGTTTGAACTATGAGCTATAGGCTACAGTTATGAGCCCACATTAGGCAACAAGCTCTGGTATACCTATGGAGGTCAAATTACAGCTCCCTTCCTTACCACCATAGTAAGCTCCTGAGACTCTGCCTACACCACCAATTGTCATTCACTTTTAATGAAGACTAAATCCACAACCTTGTAGTAATTATTGAACAAAGTCATTCCACATATGACTCTTAAAAACATTTATTGCACCTGCACATTTGACATTGTGTCATTTTTAAGCATAGTTGGATGTTGAAGCCCACTCTGCAACAATGAGTCACGACATGCTGGCACAGCAGTCTGAATCCAAATATAAATGGTACTAACTACTGTTTATTAAATTATGATTTTTTACAGTAATATTCTACAGTTATTTCATATTAATTACAATTTTGCTTCCAACATTAATGTTACATGATGAAGAGCCAAAGAAACTGGTAAACCTGCCCAATATCGTGTAGGGTCCCCACAAGCATGCAGAAGTGTCACAATATGACATGGCATGGACTTGACTAATGTCTGAAGTAGTGTTGGAGGGAATTCATACCATGAATCCTGCAGGGTTGTCTGTAAGAGTATGACAGGTTGGAGATCTCATCTGAACAGCACATTGCAAGGTGTCCCAGATATGCTCAATAATGTTCATGTCTGGGGAGTTTGGTGGCCAGCAGAAGTGTTTAAACTCAGAAGAGTGTTCCTGGAGCCATCCTGTAGCAATTCTGGATGTGTGGGGTGTTGCATTACCCTGCTGAAATTGCCTAAGAGTGTCAGAATGCACAATGGACATGAATGGTTGCAGGTGATCAGACAAGATGCTTATGTATGGGTCACCTGTCAGTGTCTTATCTAGACGTAAAAACGAGCCCTAATGACTCGAACTGCACATGCCTCACATCATCACAGAGCCTCCACCAGCTAAACAGTCCCCTGCTGACATGCAGGGTCCATTGATTCATGAGGTTGTCACCATGCCTGTACACATCCATCCACTAGATACAATTTGAAACTAGACTCGTCCAATGAGGCAACATTTTTCCAGTCATCAACAGTCCAATGTTGGTGTTGATGGGCCCAGGCGTAAAGCTTATGTCATGCAGCCATCAAGGGTAAACAAGTGGGCCTTCAGCTCCAAAAGCCCATATCAATGTTTTGTTTAATGATTCTCTAACACTTATCTATGTCCCAGCAATGAAAACTGCAGCAATTTGCAGAAGGGTTGCACTTCTGTCATGTGGAACAATTCTCTTCAGTTGTCATTAGTCCCATTCTCGCACAATCTTTTTCCACCCACAGCGATGTCAGAGATCTGATATTTTGCTGGATTCCTGACATTCACCGTGCACTCATGAAATAGTCATACAGGAAACTCCCCAATTCATCACTACCTCAGAGATGCTGTGTCCTATAACTCATGTGCCTACTATAACACTGCATTCAATCTCATTTAAATCTTGATAACCTGCCATTGCAGCCATATTAACTGATATAACAATTGTGCCAGACATTTCTTGTCTTGCACAGGCACTGCCAACTGCAGTGCCTTATTCTGCCTGTTTACAAATCTCTGTATTTGAATATACATGCCTATACCAGTGTCTTTGGTGCTTCAGTGTATTTACTCACACATTCAAGTTACATGAAAGGGACCTAGAGACTCTGGGAGCTTTCAGATTAATTTATATAATGGCAAGACATATTTTGGAACCAGATTGTAAATTGTAAGATCTCTCCAGGGACAGATGTGAACAATGACCAAAATTTTGTTGTTTTGAACTGTAGATTAAAGGTGATGAAATTGCAAAAAGGTAGGAAATTAAGGAGGTGGAACATGAATAACTTTAGTGAATCAGAAGTTGTCGAAAGTTACAGAGGGAGCATTAGGCAACAAATGACTATAACATGGCAAAGGAATACAGTTGAAGATGAATGGGTAGCTTTGACAGATTAAATGGAGACGGCAGCAGAAGATCAAATAGGTAAAACGAAAAGTATTAGTGGAAATCTTTGGGTATCACAGGATATATTAAATTTAAATGATGAAAGGAGACAAAAAAATGCAGCAACTGTAGCAGGCAAAAGGAATAAAAATATCTAAAAACTGAGATTGACAGGAACTGCAAAATGGTTAAACTGAAATGAATTTAATACAAAAGTAAGAATTTAAAAGCACATTTCACTAGGGGATAGACAGATACTACAAATAGGAAAATTAAAGAGACCTTTGGAGAAAACATATCAAGAGCCCGATGGGAAACCAGTCTTAAGCAAAGAAGAGAAAGCTGAAAGCAGAAAGGGATATACAGAGGGTCTGTGTAAGGGAGATGAACTTGAAGGCAATATTATAGAAAGGCAAGAGGACACAGATGAAGATGAGATGGGAGATGTGATACTGCGAGAACAATTCGATAGAGAACTGATAGACCTAAGTCAAAACAAGGACCCTGGAGTAGATGACATTCCATTAGAGCCACTAATAGCCCTGGGAGATCCAGCCATGGCAAAATTATTCCACCTGATGAACAAGAGATATGAAACAGGTGAAATACACTCAGACTTCAAGAAGAATGTAATAATGCGAAAATTGTCAAACTATCTATCTGACAAGTTGTGGTTGCAAAATACTAACATGAATTCTTTATAGAATAATGGAAAAACTGGTAGAAGCCAACCTCATGGGAGACAAACTTTAATTCCAAAAAAATGTAAGAAAATGAGAGGCAATCTGACCCTACAAGTTTCCTAGGTTAAGGAAAGGCAAACCCACATTTCTAGCATTGGTAGACCTAGAGAAAACTTTTGACAATGTTCAATGAAATATTCTCTTTGAAATTCTTAAGGTAGCAGTGGTAAAATACAGGGAGAAAAAGGCTATTTACAGCTCATACAAAAACCAGATGAGCGAGACAGTTGTAGCCTATCCCCTATGGCATTCAATCTGTACATTGAGCACACAGTAAAAGAAACAAAAGAAAAATTTGGAGTAGAAATTACAGGTCTTGGAAAAGAATAAAAATTTTGATGTTTGTTGATGACGATGTAATTTTGTCAGAGACAGCAATGGACTTGGAAGAGCACTTGAATGGAATGAGCAGTGTCTTGCAAGGAGGATATAAGATGAGCATCGAAAACAATAAAACAAGGACAATAGCATGTAGTAGAATTAAATCAGATGATGCAGAGGGAACTCAATTAGGAACTGAGACACTAAAAGTAGTGAATGAGTTTTGATACAGGGGCAGGAAAATAACTGATGATGGCTGCAGAAGGGCAATGGGAAGAAGAGTGTTTCTGAAGAGGAGAAAGTTTTTAATGTCAAATACAGACTAAGGTGTTCGGAGCTCTTTTCTGGAAGTACATGTATTGAATTAGCCATGTATCAAAGTGAAACATGGATGGTGAACAGTTCAGAGAAGAAGAGAGTAGTAGCTTTTCAAATGTGGTGCTACAGAATAATACTGAAGATTAGATGGGTAGAGCAGATAACCAATGAGTTGGTACTCAACAGAATTGGGGAGAGAATAAGTTTGTGGCATAACTGGACTAAAAGATAGGATCAGTTAATATGATGTGTTCTAAGACATCAAGGAATCACCAATTTAGTACTGCAGGTGGGTTGGGGGAGGTGGGGGGTAAAAATTGCAGAGGGAAACCAAGAGATGAATACAGTAAGCAGATTCAGAAGGTATAGGTTACAGTAGTTATTCAAAGATCAAATGGAGAGCTGCATGAAATAAGTCTTTGGACTTAAGACAATCAAAACAGCATGGTGTTATAACTACATCCATTCTTCCACAAAGCATTTGAGCATGACAAGCACAATAACAACAATTACATTGTTTGGTTGGTTTGTGGATTAAAGGGACTAAACTGTTTGGTTGTCAGTCCCTTTTTCCTTACCCACATAGATTTCGAATTAAAACCATACACCAAAGGAATTCTATCACCTGAAATCTAAGGAAGAAACAAAATTTGTAAAATGAACTATGTAACCACACTGAAGAAAAAAAATGACAGAGGGAAGCCAAAAGTGGAAACATTAACTAAAAGGAAAGAAGTGGTAGAGGGTGCTAAAACCATATAGCAGATGGCCTGGGCTAGCTGATTGCAAGAATAAAAAACAGAAGGGTCAGCCATACTGAAACACACGAATTGCTGGCCTAAAACCACCAGGCAAGAGAAAAAGAGATGGTTGAAAGATGACCAAGAAGTCAGATAGCACCAGGGGGAGTGAGGAAGAGTTAAAATGAAGGTAAGGTGAAGGCCTGGGAGAGGTGGTCACACACCCACCCTTAACCTGAGAGAGAGAGAGAAACACCCCTTAAGCTTAAAATCAGATCAGTCATTGAGACATTGTGAACTAACACTGTGGTAGTGTGTCACGAATGTTAAAAGATCACCTCAGGGTGGCTGTATTGAGACAGTCCAACTAGATGTGGACTACTGTCAATTGATAGCCACAGTGACACTGTGGTCCAGATGAAGGCTACTGAACATCCAAGGTTTTTGAGGGCATAAACTGATTCCTGGATAGTTATTACCAATCGATTGCAAGGGAAGCACTGGTCAAGAGCTTGTAGACTGCTTAAGGAGACACTACAGATGAGGAAGGACTCACCTGTGCAGGAGCAGATGTGCTCAACAGTATGAGAGATGGCTACCAACTGACTGAAGCCATCTGGCAAGGAGAGCTGTTCAGTATGTCTCGCATGAGCATAAGCAAATGCAACGTGACCATCGATATTCAAGCCATCAGTGTAGTCTATTTCTGAGCCCTGTCACTCGCCAAGAATGAAGAAAAATTGACGGTGAAGGGCCTCAGAAGTAACAGAGTCTTTTGGCCCTTGCAGTAGGTCCAGATAAAGTTTTTGCCAAGGCATGTACCATGCAGGTATACATAAGTCGTCCCAGAGGAAAGGTGGTAGAGGAGTGACCAGACAAGGACTGCAATTGTAATCTCCAGTTTGGGCCATTGTCGCAGGAGATCTATCACCTTTTTAGGGAAAAGTGGATGGTAATTTGGATGTTGAGGCGAGCTGCAAATGTGTATGATATAATTTGCCCGCAGCTGTTGTCACCTGATCCACAATAGAGGAACCCCAGTTTCCACAAGTAGACTGTTCACTGGGCTCATTTGGAAAGCTCCCTTCCCAAATTGAAATCCACTGTGGTGTATAGGGTCTAGCATCCACAATGCTGAGGGTGATGCTGAACCATATGCCAGGCTCTCATAGCCAATATGCAACTGTACAAGGGCTTTGTACAGTTCCAACAGTGTAGGGCAATCAGTACCCCCATTGGTGTGACTCAGGCATTGTAGAATGTTAATACGTATATGACCAGCACTTTTCCTTAAGCTGACAAAGGTGGGTAAGCCCAAGTTATGTGGGAGTCGACAAGCAGACCTAAAAAAGCGACAAGTCTCCACTACATTACGTAGTTGGTCATTGAGGTAAAGTTCTGGATATAGGTGGAAAGTACGATGATGATAGAAGTGCATGACAAGTCTTGGCAGCAGAAAACTAAAAGCCATGGACAAGGGCCCATGATTGTGCCTTTCATATGGCACTCTGCAGTCACTGTTCAGCTACACCAAAGTAGATGAGCAAAAAGTAAATACACTGAGAAATTCCCACTCTCTGAATGGAGTGTTATACGGCTCAACGTGGTGTGTAGAAAAACATGGGTGTTGTTCCACCTGCTGTTTCAGGGGAAGAAAGGCAGGGCGTTAATTCCCAGATGCAGGAGTTAGAGCATAATGCTCAGCAAAATTATCTGCAATTGCATCTGGGTTGGTTTATACAGCTCCATGTGCGGAAATCCCCAGTATACCTGCAGGGATCTGATATACCTGGGAAGAAGTAGTTCACATTCCATTGGTGCAGATGTATCATTCCCAGCACTCCTGCTTCCATCTTTTGATTAGTTTATGGGTCCAGGCACGGAACTGTTTGAAGACGACAAGGTGCTCCATTGATAGGTGCCACTTCTGACATTGTAGGGCCCACCTACAATCTCTAATGGCTGCAGCAATTCCCAGCAACCACCAAGGTACTGTCTTCCACCAGGGGCAACCTGAGGAACAAGTGATTGCCAATGCAGCTGCAGAACAATGGTTGTAGTAAAATCCTTGATCACCACATCGATGTTACAAAGCAATGGAGATCCAACAGTGGTACCAGAGGTGAAAGCATCCCAGTTGGCCTTGGTAAGAGCCCATCTAGGCAAGTGACCAAATGGTGACACTGAGGGAGGGACAGGAAGAGCAAAAGTAGTCAGTACCACAGAATTCGTCACGAGCTCTCCAGGGGGTAGAAAGAAGGGAGGCCAGGACTGCAAACTGTGAGAACAATGGCCTAGTATGTGCCACATGATTTAGGAGGCAATGATTGAGCCGAGTTAGTAGATGCTCGACATTTTTACCATAGCCAGCAACCTTTGTCCAACACCACAAAGGATTATGGGCATTAAAATCACCCAGAAGTAGAAAAGGGAAGAGGAGGCGTAGCAGGAGGAAGAGGAGGCGTAGCAGGAGGAAGAGGAGGCGTAGCAGGAGGAAGAGGAGGCGTAGCAGGAGGAAGAGGAGGCGTAGCAGGAGGAAGAGGAGGCGTAGCAGGAGGAAGAGGAGGCGTAGCAGGAGGAAGAGGAGGCGTAGCAGGAGGAAGAGGAGGCGTAGCAGGAGGAAGAGGAGGCGTAGCAGGAGGAAGAGGAGGCGTAGCAGGAGGAAGAGGAGGCGTAGCAGGAGGAAGAGGAGGCGTAGCAGGAGGAAGAGGAGGCGTAGCAGGAGGAAGAGGAGGCGTAGCAGGAGGAAGAGGAGGCGTAGCAGGAGGAAGAGGAGGCGTAGCAGGAGGAAGAGGAGGCGTAGCAGGAGGAAGAGGAGGCGTAGCAGGAGGAAGAGGAGGCGTAGCAGGAGGAAGAGGAGGCGTAGCAGGAGGAAGAGGAGGCGTAGCAGGAGGAAGAGGAGGCGTAGCAGGAGGAAGAGGAGGCGTAGCAGGAGGAAGAGGAGGCGTAGCAGGAGGAAGAGGAGGCGTAGCAGGAGGAAGAGGAGGCGTAGCAGGAGGAAGAGGAGGCGTAGCAGGAGGAAGAGGAGGCGTAGCAGGAGGAAGAGGAGGCGTAGCAGGAGGAAGAGGAGGCGTAGCAGGAGGAAGAGGAGGCGTAGCAGGAGGAAGAGGAGGCGTAGCAGGAGGAAGAGGAGGCGTAGCAGGAGGAAGAGGAGGCGTAGCAGGAGGAAGAGGAGGCGTAGCAGGAGGAAGAGGAGGCGTAGCAGGAGGAAGAGGAGGCGTAGCAGGAGGAAGAGGAGGCGTAGCAGGAGGAAGAGGAGGCGTAGCAGGAGGAAGAGGAGGCGTAGCAGGAGGAAGAGGAGGCGTAGCAGGAGGAAGAGGAGGCGTAGCAGGAGGAAGAGGAGGCGTAGCAGGAGGAAGAGGAGGCGTAGCAGGAGGAAGAGGAGGCGTAGCAGGAGGAAGAGGAGGCGTAGCAGGAGGAAGAGGAGGCGTAGCAGGAGGAAGAGGAGGCGTAGCAGGAGGAAGAGGAGGCGTAGCAGGAGGAAGAGGAGGCGTAGCAGGAGGAAGAGGAGGCGTAGCAGGAGGAAGAGGAGGCGTAGCAGGAGGAAGAGGAGGCGTAGCAGGAGGAAGAGGAGGCGTAGCAGGAGGAAGAGGAGGCGTAGCAGGAGGAAGAGGAGGCGTAGCAGGAGGAAGAGGAGGCGTAGCAGGAGGAAGAGGAGGCGTAGCAGGAGGAAGAGGAGGCGTAGCAGGAGGAAGAGGAGGCGTAGCAGGAGGAAGAGGAGGCGTAGCAGGAGGAAGAGGAGGCGTAGCAGGAGGAAGAGGAGGCGTAGCAGGAGGAAGAGGAGGCGTAGCAGGAGGAAGAGGAGGCGTAGCAGGAGGAAGAGGAGGCGTAGCAGGAGGAAGAGGAGGCGTAGCAGGAGGAAGAGGAGGCGTAGCAGGAGGAAGAGGAGGCGTAGCAGGAGGAAGAGGAGGCGTAGCAGGAGGAAGAGGAGGCGTAGCAGGAGGAAGAGGAGGCGTAGCAGGAGGAAGAGGAGGCGTAGCAGGAGGAAGAGGAGGCGTAGCGGGAGGAAGAGGAGGCGTAGCGGGAGGAAGAGGAGGCGTAGCGGGAGGAAGAGGAGGCGTAGCGGGAGGAAGAGGAGGCGTAGCAGGAGGAAGAGGAGGCGTAGCAGGAGGAAGAGGAGGCGTAGGAGGAGGAGGAGGAGGAGGAGGAGGAGGAGGAGGAGGAGGAGGAGGAAGAGGCTGTGTAGGAGGAGGAGGAGGAGGAGGAGGAGGAGGAGGCAGAGGCATGTCCCCCAACCATTAAGGGGGCAGGCGTAGTCTGGTGTCCTTGGGTGCCCAATGCAAGAGGCATAGTTGTTGAGGACACTGTTTTCATAAGGGTGATGATGTATCCACAGCTTTATGAGGACGTCATGTGTATAGGGTGAAGACTTGTGATTCTCTTTGCCTCTGTGTAGGTCAACCTGTCTAGAGTCTTGTATTCCATTATCTTCCTCTCTTTCTGATGAGCGGTGCAGTCCAGCAAACAGGAGGAATAATGCTTGCTGTAACTGATGCAAATGGGAGGAGAAGCACAAGGAAAGTTCGCTTGTGATGGACGTCCACAGTCCCAACATCCCAACATGTGGGCCTGGCATTACATCAAGGGGACATGTGCCCAAATTTCCAGAATCTAAAGCACTGCATAGGTAGAGGAAGATAGGGTTTAATATCACACCAGTAGACCATCACCTTGACTTTTAAAGGCAGTGTGTCATCCTCAAAGGCTATGGCTGGTAGGAACTACATTATTTTTACACACCTAACTAAGTGAACAACTTGTCACCATAGGCTGGTGTGCAACTCATCATTGGACTGCAAGAGGAAATGTCTGGAGAATATTTAGGCTCTCATGGGGGATGGTGGAGACCAGTACATCACCCAGCTTGGCACAGACCAGCAATGCAAGTGACTGGGTAAGGGATGCTGTTTTTATCAGGATTGACCCATTCGACATTTTGGATATTCCCACCACTTCCAAACTTATCCTCTACGTGCTCGACAAAAAGCAAAGACTTTATGACAACAAAAGATTCCTTATCTGATTGTGCACAAACTAAGTATTGAGAATATACCTCTACTTGATCTTTAGTCCTGTGTTCTTCCCATGGTGTAGCCAAGGAAGGAAAGAATTGGGGGTCATATCTCTACACATTATATTGCACCTTACCTCTCAGAGACTACTGGGGCCATTCAACCACCACTATCAGACAACTTCATCTGCTTCATTGCGAGTCATCCACCCTGATGTCACCCATTCCAGTCAGGAGCTCTCCCCACTGGCACCACACAGCCACAGCAAAGGACATCTGGTGCGATGGCCATTGATCGGTGTCGTGATGCCCCAAGAAGACTGGCATCTACTCCTTGATGTACATGGGGAGTTTGCAGCTCAGGTATCAGCAGTGTGATCCCTGTATTGTCAGGGGAGCTATGAACAAGAAGGTACACGATTACCCCTCCATGATCGACTGGCCATTTTGGTGGATATCTGGTGCCAAAAGAGCCATCATGATCATGGGTGCAGTAGAGGACAGCGGACAATGGGTGTACATGATGCCCCTGTAAGTTGTCATTGCCCAAATAGCTGGATTACAGGTGGAATTCCAAGGCCATGACAATAATAGCTGCAGAATATTCCACACATGATGGACCATGTAAAGTGTCCTTCCCCAAATAGCCTGCACTTCTGTAGAATTTGGAAAGGTGGAGGCCAAATCCTGAAAGGGGACCATAAATTAGAAAGCCAAAAAATGGAAGAATAAAAATGAAAACTACATCCACAGCTTGCACTGAAATTTATTGCTCATGTAGCCAAATTGGTGCTTGTAATCCAACCACCACATGAATACTGTGGATACAGTGGTTATTTTTATGCAAGCCGATTGCTGATATTGTGCTGTTTAATTTTAAATTGTCCCCTCCACTCTTGCAACTAAATTGAAACTGGAGACATTAATACGAAAGTTCTGACTTCCTTTCACTGTGGATTTCAGGCACAGACGAAGACTTGAATGGGTTTCTGCTGATTGCCCCAAAGCTACATATTTGTACTGCACAAGTTGCTTTAACAGAGGTTAAGATGCATTCATTAAGCCTTATACTAAAATGGGAAGGGATTTGGTGAAATACTTATAGGCATGTCAGTGGAGTCAACATCATGCACCTGTGAGAATCTCAGAGGGGCTGTTTTGTTAAGTATAGGTCACATGTCCAGCAAGAAAGTTCAAAATAATTTAAAAAGTGTAACACTTCCTGGAGTTGTTAAGGAGGTTAATTACATCAGAACATAAGTAGTTTAATAAATAATGTATAGTTTTCTTCCTTTGAAATTAGCCAGTTGTTCTGATGATGCAAATATTCTGTACCATTTTATGTTTAGTAACTAGTCAGAAAGTAATTAAATGTGCTATGTAGTTATATAGTGTTATGTGATTTATAGAGTGAATATTGGAAAAGAGGAGTTTCTTTTACTTCTAACTGTAAATATCATATTGCTGGAAAACTGTAGTGTTAAAAAGGGATTTTGTTTCATTGTTTTGTTTCCTGTTGAACAAGAAGAAATGACTGACAGTTTGTTAAGTTTTAATGTCAGTTACCTAAAAGGATTGACAAGTAGAACACAGAAACACCATCTGTGTGCTGCAATCTCATTTACACACAAACTTTCTATCCTGTGTGAAGTTAGACGGAACAACTTTAACAAAGTCTGAGATCAGAAAAGGTGATAAAATGAATATTCTGTTGTCGAAGTACCATCAGAACAAGAAGGAAATCGATAAGAAGAAACAACTTACTGAACATTCATGCAGGAAACTGACTGACTACTAGTATCAGTTGCTGCAAGAAGTAAATACAAAATGTTTAAGTATAACCAACTACTAATGTGAAATTTGATGTACTTGCTTAATGAGTGGGATTGTATGACAGGAGATTTCCTTCAGAAATAAGAAGATATTTTAAAAAAAAGTAATTAAAGTCCATGAGAACCTTATGCTATTAAAATAACTTATACGTGAATAAAGTGAAATTGTTTCCATTCCAGAAGGTAATTTAATGACCCTGTGATAGTTTCACAGTACAAAAATTACTGCAGTGAATTAAGTTGTTGTAACATGTAAAAGTATGTACTTCAACATTCATATACGTAAATCATAATTTGAGTTACATAAATAAGAGTAACAGTTATACATTTACTCAGTAAATGTTGCAAGCCTTAAATAACACTAACTCCAGGTGATATTTTTGTGATCTAATTAACATTAAAAAACCAAAGGAATTAATGGTGTTGCATATTACTGGCTTCCATCATACTTAGAAGAAAGAACGTAAAATGCAGTGTTGTTCAATTTTCCAACTGAAGAAATTGGAGAACATCTGTAAGGGTAGGAGGGAGTCTTGCTGTATTTACCCTCAGATTCATTATTGTTGCCTGTACATGTGAATGAAGTATCATTCAGCAAGAGTTTTTAAACCTTCTCAAATTGGAACAGAAAGAACGGTCATTTGTTTTCAACGAATGAAGCAGATATCTAAAAATGTACTTTCCCACAATTTTGAAAAAAGTGTACTCATACCTGTACCAACAACTGTGTTATTAAACAAATAGAAATACTGTGCGTATTCTAAGTTATTTAATAAGGCAGAATGGACATGTCTAAGGAACATATTGATAAGAATTAGCTTCTAAACATATTTCTGGTCTTCTCAGACAATTAAGTATGCCAGTTTCTGAAAGAAACAATTCTCATAATACTTTTTGCATTCTTCCATTCAGTGTACTAAAGCATAAAATTTAATAGTTATTAAGACCTTTAGAAAGAACATCTGTTTCACCAAAGCACAAAGTAAAAATACCTATTCTTCATCCATCATTATATTTGTAGGCTCCTCTTCAAGGAATCAGGCATTTTATATCAATAAATTTATGCAGGGAGTGGGTGGGAGACAGTGTTTCATTAGAAAGTTGTACCGAAATATTTTCATGATATTAAGCTGCTCATATATCATAGGTTCATTTGATTCTACATGATAAATTTCATCACATTCAACACAGCTTTGATTTAGAATCTTTTCTATGGTTTATAGAAATTCACTTGTGGCAACATCACTGATAGAATTTCCTTTCGGTTTGGAGAAACTGGACACACAGCTATAAATATTAACACAAACTGCTGCAACTTCCTAGGAGTTTCTGCTCATAGGCATATGTGAAGAGTGGTATGTATCATTTACCACAAAGTCTCTTCACTATTACCATTTTCCCCAATGAATTCCTTATCCTTACCAGAACAGTAACTATTTAGTGTACAGGGAGCAGATGGTTGAAATACTGCTCCTGCTACTCTTGAGACAGATGGAAGTGAGGGACACTTTTCTTTGTTTATGGAAAAGAAAGACAGTTATTCTTGCCATAGGTTAAAATTTCATCAAGTGTTAAGTAGAAAAAACAGCAGCTTAAATCAGTTTTACATAACATAATCTTAAATTGTTTGAAAAATCTTTGGCATAAACTCAATCATCTAATGCAAAAATATTTTCACTGTGTTGACATATTAACGAGACCAATGTTGTCCCAGATATCAACTTCTGTTTTCATGCAGAGAGAAAACTTTTGGAATAATGGATCCTATCTCTACATCCAACTGTGCAACATCTCAGTAGGCATCAGCATGTGCTAGTGGAAAGGTTATGCTTTCAGTCATTAGCATATACACTGTTTCAAAATGTGCGCTAAAAGAGAAGTCCAGGAACTAATGTGGTGGTTGTTGGCAAATAGTTACGTGGCATCTGAAATTCATTATGGTATTTGTGTTGCAGTGATGAGTGAACGTGTCTTATCAGGTGTCACTTGTTGAAATGGAAGGGTTAACATCTAAGGCAATTAACTAAATGACCAGCTATTTGTAGTCAGTGAATAATCTACTCAGAAAATTCATGTAAGTTTGTGAAAATGAATTTTTTTTCAATTTATTAAATTTGGTGGTGGGAGAGGGGAGGGGGGGACAGGGATATTGCTGAAAACTAAGGTTACGTTAATTTCAGAACTACTTTCTGAGAACAAAAGATGACTAGATAATCTCTTCCTAGCACTTACATTTGGATAATAATGAAAAAGGTGAGTGAGTGGGTTGGTTGGTTGTAGGTTGGTCAGTTGGTCGGTTAATTAGTTCATGTTCCATAGATCTGAATGTTTCTTTTATTCAAATAATGTGGAATGAGTCAGTTTATAGGATATGTATACATGGTTAGTGTTAACATTAATGAACACACAATTATTTTTAGTCCTACTCATACAACTACACTTCCTTTTTTACATGCTACCAATTTTTAAGCAGAAATTTGTCAATGGAATAGAGGGAATTGTCTAAGAGAAATGATTTTAAATTAGATTTAAAATTTGCTTTGCTACCTGCCAGGCACTTGATGATATTAGGCAAATGTTCAAAAATTTTTGTTGATGTATGTTAATCCCCTTTCTGAACCAACAGCAACTTCAACAATGGCTAGTAAAGGTAATTTTTCCCTCTCTAGCATTGTAGGTATGGACATCAATGTTGTTCTCAAACTGTGAGGGATTACTTATCAGAGATGTCATTAGCAAATGTATGTATTGTGATGCTGCAGTTAAAATGCCTAGTTCCTTAAAGAGGTTCCTACAGGACATCAGTGGGTGAACACCACATATTATTCTTATTGCTCGCTGTTCTGCAACCAATACTTTATTTCTAAGTTATGAGTTACTACTGAAAATTATTCTGTAAGTCGTTATTGAGTAAAAGTGTTCAAAATAAGTCTGAAAGTTCAAAATCAGCTGAAAATAATTGTTTGAGAAGCTGAGCAATATGATGCTTCCAGTTTGAGTTTTTGTCAGTATGTACACCCAAAAATTTGGAACATTCTACCTTATTTACTGACTTTTTCCTATGTGCCACATCAATTTTTGGTGTGACTATTTGTTGCAAAGAACTGAATGTAGTGAGTTATTTAAAAATTTAAGGGGAGTCCATTTTCAGAGAACCACTTAAGAATTATTTGAAACTATCATTTACCAACTATTCTGTTGCTTTCTATGAAACAGTATTTATTACAAAATAGTATTTTCTGCAAAGAATACCAATTTTGCTTGTTGAATGTCAAGTGGAATGTCATTCACATATAAAAGGACAGGAGTGAACCCAAAATTGAATCCAATGAGATTTTTTTTTCCCCAGTCGCTAAAATATACTGTATTTGCAATACTGTCTGAATTATTGTGCACAACCCTCACATTCCATTTGTTAGGTAGGATTAAAACGAGCTGTGTGTAAAGCCATAAACTTCATACAACTTGAGTTTTCCTAAAAGAGCAACATGATCTACACATTCAGATGCCTCGGAAAGATCACAAAAATATCAACTGACAACATATTATTATTTACAGCTTGTACTATTTGATAAGCAAATGTTTAAATAGCACTCTCAGATGAGCAACCCTTCTGGAATTCAAACTGATATGCTAAATAAATTTTTTCCACTGAAGTGTGCAGCTACCTTTGGGTATATTACTTTTATGAATAATTTGGAACAAAATGTCAAGAAAGAAATTAGATGATAAGTAAGTCTGTCTTGCCACCTTTCTTATGAAGTTGTTTAACAATTATTGCAGATTTTAACCTGTCTGGAAAAATTCCCTGTGCCAGTGATGCATTGCATATATCACTAAGGACTTTACTTATTAAGTCGGAACAACTTTTCAGAATTCTGTTTGAAATTCCATCAAACCCATATGAACTTTTTTTTACAGTTCTTATAACTATATTAATTTCAGTGAAGAATGTTTGTGCTACTTATAGTTGACTTTTTGAATGACTTTTTTAATATATTCCCTTACTTCTTGAGAGCGGTGTGCTGACCACACGCCCTTCCTATCTGCATTCTCAACTGAGGATGATACGGCGGTCGGATGGTCCCGATGGGCCATGTGTGGCCTGAAGACAGAGTGCTCTTGCTTCTTAAACTGGACCATTTAATCTTATGTTTGGTGGTAAGCTTAGAAAGTAATTATTAAAAATACATGCAACTTGTGAATTATCGATCACAACACTATCATATAGCTGAACTGTTATGGGAACCTTTACAATGACTGGCTATCCTGTCTCCCACTTGACAATGTCCCATATTTCATCTCCATTATTTAGTTCTGTCATGACATGCATACTTCTGGACATAGATATTAGGCTGGTAACACCACATCTTGACTTACCCTGGCCCTTACGTACGTTTCCCCTCTTCCTCTTGCACAAGTCTTTAATTCCCTTAATTATACATTGCTCACAATTTTTACAGATCATATGTATAATTTTTTAGCAAAGTAACCTTCAAATACTGATACAAATTTACTATGGAATAGATTGAATTCAATATTATCATCTCTTTCTACATATTGTCACAAAAGAAGCTGAGTAGCAACATGGTGTAGTGCTTATGATACTAAACTGTTGCATGGAGAGTCGTGAGTTCAAAACTCACCTGGACTGTACAATTTTAATTTCTATATTCAGTTCAAGTACATTCTATAAGTATCCACAGATGTCAAGAATCATTTTACTGGAATGTTCTGTAACTGTACATATATTGTATGTGTTCTGGCTGGAGGCAGTTTGTTCCACGCTCTTGTATGGGCAAGTGCTGAATAAACCACCTCCTACATGACATTACTTTGGTGGAGACACTGGTTATTGAAACCTGTGATGGCACACATTATCGATGACACAGTGGCTCCCTTCAGGCCACAACAGAGCCGCAGTTTACATGGCGAGAAACCTGAGTTCTAGCCATATTCAACAGATCACAATCTATCGGAGACAAACGAAGGAGAGAATGTTACGATGACAGCAACTGTGTGCCACCACATGAGACATCCTTCCGGGTTCTCTGGTGGTGATGACCAAGATCCAAACAAGTGGCTGTAGGTATATGAGCATATAGCCAAAATTAACAAATCATTTTAGCCGATGCCAACTCTGGGACGATGAAGACGAACAGGAAGATGTGGGTGCAGGACGATGTGGGTCACAATCACTGCAAGCTAGCTGCTGGGGAGGATGCTCCCCAACACGCTGATCAAGGTCTCCATTGTCGTTTAGAAGCTCCAGCCGATCACCTAGCTGCCGCAACCTGGAAAACTAAAGGGTGTGACCTTCCTTGGAAATGAGGCTGCCGAAGAGAAAAATCCTCCGCCATTGATCACTACAAAAATGATAGGAAACTATGTCAATATCCTCATGGATGGCCAACCAGCCCATCCTCTTGTGGACTCTGGATCATCATATTCAATCATTTCTGAGAAGTACTGTCACCAGTTGCAGAAAACTGTATTCCTTGACAATGAAACATCTCTGCCGAAGGTGGCTAATGGGAAATATGTAAAACCTACAGGAAGATGTGCCATTCATGTGGGTATAGGTGGCCATACACAGCCCTTCGAATTCATTGTCTTACAAGAGTGTAGTCATGACATTCTCGGATGGGACTCTGAAAGCTTCTCAGGCAAGTATAGATTGTGGTCACTTAAAAATTATGCTAGATGAGATGAGATATTGTGGAGAGGAAGATGTGCGTCCGAGTGTGTGGAGACTATGTGTGCTGAATGAAGTGACGATTCCTGTAGCCAGCGCTAGAAAGGTAACTGTCACGTGTCATGCCATGCATCAACACATGGATCTTGTCATGGAATGTAAGATGAGCATACCACTGAAGAATAACTTGGTCATCACAACTTCTGTCATCTCATTTAAGAATGGATTCAGTGAATTGTGGATATTTAACTGTCACCGAGAACTGCAGATCCTTCGAAGAAGTGTGCAGCAAATGCTGAGCCATTAGTTGAAGAACAGCTGAACATCATAGAAACCTCCCATGCCAAGTCTGTGGGCAAAATTAGCACTACCGCTATGAGACAAGATCTTCTAGCAAGACTATCACCAGATCTCACTAAGGAACAACAGAAGAAGCTACTTGACATTCTTCAAGAGTTCTCCAAATGCTTCAATCCACAGGTGAAGAGCAAATTAGACAAATCAACAGTGAAGCACCAGATTAGCACTGGAGATCATCAGCCAATAAACCAGATAGCATACCATGTGTCAGCAATGGAATGTTTAATAATTCATGATGAGGTAGAGAAAATGATGAAGAATGACATTATTCAGCCTTTGCAGAGCCCATGGTCATCTCAAATCGTCCTCGTCAGGAAGAAGGGTGGCAGTTGGCACTTTTGTGTTGATTACAGGAAGCTTCATAATGTAACTTACAAGGATAACTTAAAAGGACATTTACCCCCTTCCACGAATTGATGATACACTAGATTGTCTGAAGTGGGCTAAGTTTTTCTCAACCTTGGACCTTATACAGTTGTAAGACAATTGTCTGATGTTACTTATGAAGTTGATTTCGACACCGACACAAGATGACGAAAGATCAGAGATACGGTCCATGTCTTTCAAGAAAAGCCTTATACGGATCCTGCAGCCCAGGGTAAATTCAAAGCTCCAGCGACAGGCAAAAAGTGGGAAGGTGATGAAGAGCATAGTGGCAAAAGAAGTTCTAAGAAGTTCTAAGAAGTTCACTGCCAGGGGGAGAATCAGTCATCATGAGTCTGAGTATGCGGGACCGATGACTCATTCCTGGACTAGGAGGACGTAACACTGAGCTGCTGTTCTCTTAAGGAGGGAACAATGTTGCAGAAGAAACTGAGTAGCACCGTAGTGCAGTGGTTATGATACTAAACCGTTGCATGGAGGGTTGCAAGTTCAAAACTCACCTGGACTGTACAATTTTACTTTCTACATTCGGTTCAAGTACATTCCAGAAGTATCCAAAAATGTCAAGAATCATTGTACTGAAATGTTCCGTGTGTGTATACACACACACACACACACACACACACACACACACACACACACACACACACACACACACACACACACTGTATGTGTTCTGGCCGGAGGCAGTTCACTCCCCACTCTTGTGCAAGTGCTGAATAAACCTCCTTCTATTTGACATTATAGTTCATCCTATACCAGCCCTTTTGCTTACTTTTAAAACATTGTAATCTGTTCTCATTAATAAGCCTCACTGCCTTTAAGGGCCCACCCCAAGGTTGTAAGTTTCCATGTTTATTTCCATTAATTGTGCATCATGATCAGATAGTCCATTAGCAATTGGGTACACATTAATTGTTTCAGCCCGGACACTGTCCGGTATCATTGTCCTACTACTTTGCTGCACACAATCTGGAGAACTGTTTACTGAAATGTGATTGAAACATCCAAATAATAATTCTAGTTAATTTTTCTTGTCTGTATATTTTAATAAATCTACAATGAAATCTCTGCAAACAACTAACACTTTCTTCTTCTCTGACAATTAGCTCAGTAGTGCATCTAGATTTCTCATAAATAACTGAAAAGTTTCCTAGAAGGGATCTGTAGACTGTTACAATTATCAAACAAGTATTCTGCAGTAACAACTCACAAGCACAAGCACATGCATCAATGCAAAAAACTATCTGTTTCAATATTTTTAATTTTGTGTCCAACTTTAACACATGTTTCAACTTCTCATTTTCCATATTAACTTTATACAAAAATGATTCAAGTCTATAATCCCTGATATTTGACTTCTTCATCCCTGTTATTAATGATGTTAATGATGTTCAGACAGGTGCAGAATCTATATTAATTCGATCTTGTTTTTTAACTCCCTAATATTCTAATGACACTTTAATATTAATATCTTTTTCCAATGGCGAGACAAAACATGAATGGTTAGTTGTCACAGCACACCATCAAACAAACCAAACAATGACCAAGGAATTATCTGTTGTACAGGAAATGGCTAAAGCTTTGTGGGATGTGAAAAAAATTGAGTACATGTATTTTATGGAATATGGTAAAACTATCACTTTGAGAGTATACTGACATTCCCAACCACAAATCCTGCCCTTTCTCTGGTAAACAGGTAAGAAAGGTTCTGTCATTTTAAATCTTAATTTTTTTAAATCCATTATCTATAGAATCCAGATTTAATTACAAATTATTATGTTCTATACCCATAAAAGACTGATTACAAACATTTTGAGGCCAAATCAAATTTTAGACACCAACATATGGCTGACTACAATCTTAGCTGGCAAAATTTTACAAATAGTAATTTTTAAATGTGTAGTGGGGCAGGTCGGGGTTGGTTGTTTGTGTTATTGTTAACGCTATCATTCAGTCCACCTACTTTGGTAGGATTCTTGCCAATGTCCCTTCACTTTGTGGTAGCAGCTACATGTTAGGCAGTGTAAAGCATCATTGATGAAACCACTACCCAATACCTACCACACAAAGGCCATGTAATTCTAGTTAAAAGTCAGTTCCTGAAAGTTCATTGGGCATTAGGGATATTCAGTCCACTTCCACAAAAGCATTTAAAATTAGATTAACTCTGTTTTTTATTTATATTGAAACACATGAAATGGCTATCAAGTCTGTAGGATGTAGTCCATCATGAGACGGGCACCACACTGACACTGGGACAGATCCTCACACTGGATGATGCAGGGGTCAGCCAAGTGGAGCCAATGCAAAGCCAACAGAGGACAGCAAATGCACTGTGAGAAGCATGAAGGGAAGTCAGCCACATGGTTGTAGTCTCCTTTATGGTCTGCAGTTTATTTGGAGTAATCAGGGGACACCAATCCACACTCAGAACTTCTAGCAACTGTCAGCGTAGAGTTGACAAAGTCCAGTTCTGGTAACCCCCCCACATCCCCCTCCTCCCAATCTCCTAAGCCAGTACCCTGGTAGCCAGCTTGGCCAACTAGTTAGCATGGCTGTTCCCTGGGATGACAACACGATCAGAGGTCCATACAAAGAGAACCAACCATGCAGAATAGTGGAGGTCACACAGGAGACCCTGGATGGTCATGATCAGGGGTGTCAAGGGTAGCACTGGTCAATAGCCTGAAGACTACTCAGAGTCACTGTAGACTGAAAACATCTCACTGGTGAAAAAATGAACATGACTGAGGACTCCAGCAATGGCTTTCAATTCTGTAGTAAATACACTTCATCTGTTCAGCAGGAAGTGTACTTAATGGCACCTTGCATATATGTAGGCAAAAATGGTTCATCAGTCAGTCGAAGAGCCATCACTGTATAGCACATCTGAACCCAGAAATGCATCAAGGACGTCCAAGGACAGGCAGCAGAAAACCATAGGGTCTATTGATTCTGTTGGTCCAAAGGGGAGGCTGAGGCAGATCTCAGTATGGGGTGCACCCCATGTGGACACAAGTGACAAGAGGTGACAGTGGAGAAAGATGGATTTCAGTGTAGAGACTCCATATGCAAACTGCAGCTGTGACTCCAAATCTTGGTCTCTGTTGTAGGAGGTGCATCTTCTTACCAGGAAGGAGGACACAGTAGTTATGACATTAAGGGGAGCAGTGAATATGGGATGCATAGTTGAGCAGCAGTTGTTGGCATCTGATTTGTAGGGCATGCCAGGTACTATGAGTAGGCTGTTTACAGGGCTGGTCCAAAAGCTATCTGTCTCAAGTCAGACCTTATGATGGTGCATCAGGTCCAGCACCCACAATGCTGAAGGCAATGCTGAGCCTTACACCAGGCTCCCATAATCAAGGTGCAACAGAATCAGAGCTTTATAGAACCATGAAAGTCTAGAGCAGTCTGCACCCTAGCTGGTGTTACTGAGACAGCGAAGAGTGTCTACGTGTGACCAGTATGTTTGCTTAAGCTGGTGAAGATGGGGAAGCCATGTCAACTGGGCACTAAATACAAATCCCAAAAACAAATTTGCATCCACCCCATTGAACATTTTGTCATTTAGGTAGAGTCCTGGTTGGGAATGAACAGTACACTGGAGACAGAAGCACATGACAGATGCCTTGGCAGTGGAAGACCAGAAGCAATGGCTGAGATTTCAAGACTGTGCCATTTGTATGGCAACCTGCAGCCAGCGTTCAGAAATTCCCACAGTTGAGAAGCAGTGGTAGCTGCAAAAAATGTCAGCAGACAGGGGAGGTGACACTGTAGCCCCACAGTTGCAGCTAGACCATTGATAGCCACTAGAAAAAGGGGCACACACAATAAAGAGCCCTGTGGGACCCCATTATATTGTATATGAGTAGTACTGTGGGAAGCACCAACTTGAACCTGGAAAAAAGCTGAGACAAGAATTTCTGGGCAAAAATCAGGAGTTGGCTATAGACATCCCACTCATGGAGGGTAACCAGGATGTGGTGTTATAAGCTGAATGCAAGTTGAAAAAGACAGCAATAAGATGTTGATACCAGGCATAAGCTGACTGAACAGTGGATCCTATGCAGACCAAATGGTCAACAGTAGAATGGCCTTGCCAAGTACTACCCCAGGACAGAACCAATAGACCCTGAGACTCAAGGTACCAACACAGCCATTAGCTCACTGTATATTTGAGCAACTTGCAGGGAACATTAGTGAGGCTCATTAGGTAATAGCTGTCCATCTCAAGGGGGTGTTTACCTGGTTTCAGTACACAGAGATGGGAACTTGCCCTTGCTCTGGATATAGTAGAAATGGCATGGATGTGATACTGGTAATCCACTGACAAGTGTTTGAGCTAGGGTCTAGGGTCTAGGGCACCCACTCACTGAATGCAGCATCATCAGGTTCTAGGTGACATGTAGTACATAGTAAAGAAGTCATTCTACAAGCTATTTGGGGAAACGAATTGCTGGATAATGATTCTCAGATGCAGAGGCTCAAGTATAATGAAAAGTAAAATGTTCAGCAACAGCATCTGAATCACTGTAGATATCACCATTCACAGAGAGATCAGATACATCCACAAGATACTGGTTCCCACAGAAGCTTCAGATCTTCACTCAGACCTGTGAAGGAGGGGTACGTAGTCCAATGGTAGCAACATACTGCTCCCAGGATCCTCCTTGCTGTCAGAAATGGTCACAGAGTCATTTGAAGGCAATGAGATGCTCCATTAACATGTTGCGTATAGTGTTGGAGAGCCCACCTGCAATCTCTAATGGCTAGAACTATTTCAGGGATACACCAAGGTACCATCTTCCAATGGGTGGATCCCATGGAGGATGGGATCACTGAGTCAGCTCCCAATAGAATATGGCTGCAGTTGTGCTCTGGATAACGGCATCAATATCTCCAAGTGGCAAGGTGCAAAGAGCAATGCCAGTGGTGAAAGCACCCCTGTCAGCTTTGCAGTGAGCCATTTGGGTGGACACCTGATTGATTGATGCTGAGGGGTGTGTGCCAAAACAATCAGGAAATGATCACTGTCAGACAGGTCATCATGGACACACTAATGGATGGATGGGAGAAGACATGGGTAGCAAATGGAGAGATCAATGGCTGAGTAAGACCCATATGCCTCACTGAAGTTTGTGAGAATGCCAGTATTACAAATGCAAAGATCAGGTTTTGTGAGAAAGGTTCTTGACAGCTTTAGCATGGCCAGTGGTTGTAGTTACACCCCACACAGAGTTGCAGGCATTGAAGTCACCCAGTATTAGAAAGGTTGGGGAAGCTGAGGAAAATGTGTAGATGATGCATTCTGGACCATTCATAATTGGGAGTGAGATACACATTACAGATAGTAAATTCCAGAGATGTCTCCACACATAAATCCACAGCCTCCAAAGTCATACTGAGTGGCACATATTTGCTGTAGACAGAGCCCAGCACATACATGCAAATACCACCTAATGCTTTTTCATAGTCAGTGTGATGCTTAAAATAGCCCTGACAGCCACAGAAGGTAGAGGTCTTCATTACTGGGAAACAAGGTTCCTGGGGAGTGACGCAAAAAACAGGGGAAATACACAGAAGACATCATAGCTCAGCCAAGTGGTGGGAAAACCATTGCAGTTCTATTGGAGGATCATGCTATCAGTACTGTGGAGACATAAAGGGACCAAGGAGGCATGTCACATCTCAGCACATCTCAAGCGTGAGGGGGTCTGGGGCCAAAGGGACCACCAGGAATGCTCTCTGGGATATAGAGGCAGAACATGATCAGTCTGGTGGCGCAAGTGTCACCATAATCACCATCTTTTTGGAGGACTACTTTTTGTTCTCCTTCTCCTTAGATGATTTAAATATCTGCAAAGGGCTTGTCTGTCCCAGATGCTGGGGCAGGAGGAGGAATCTGAAGTCTTATAATAGGCAATCTTTGGCTCCTTCAGCCATCAGCTGGCATCCGGTTGTAGGTCAGCAGAGTCCTGAGAAGGGAGCATCCCAAGAGACATCATCTTGGAAAGGGATATCAGAAGAAGGCATTGCTTCTTTGGCTGTCTGTTGAGGATTGACATCCCTGGTGGATAGGGGATTGATGCTCCCAAAATGGATGTTGTGGAACAGTAGGAGGAAGACCCACAACCACCAGAAGAGCAGGTTTAGTCAAGTAGCCCTGAGTGCAAGACAGAAGATACAGAGAGTGATAGCACAGAGACTATAGAGGATAACATCATTATAGCAGTAGCATAAGCCATTATCGTACATATAGGATGTAGGTAATCATATTTCTTCATTTCTTCTTGGCCTGTTGACATGTGAGGCAGTCAGGGATCTTTCTCATTCGAAAGTGGTTCAGTCTGGTGAACAGGGGGAATGGTTCTCCCCACAGTTGACTCACACGGGGGATGAGTAAAAGAAGCATTTGTGTGCAACTGATGGCCACAGCTCCTACAGATGGGGCTGGCATTTCAGCACAAAGATGCACATCCAAATCATACACATCTGTAGCACTGCATGGGAGACGGAATATACAGCCTAACATCACAGCAAAACACTATCAGCTTGACCACCTAAGGCAATGAGTAAACTTCAAAGGCTAGGATGAAAGCTCCAGTATCCACTCTGTTGTTGTTTGGTCCCTGCTGGATATGATGGACAAAATACAAATGTCATGAATCCAAATTAGGACACACGTCACCATCAGTTTGTAAAAGGAGATCTCAGGGAAAAATGATACCCTGTACCATATTCAGACTCTTATGGTGGGTTATAGTGACAAAAACGTCACCCAGTTTGTTGCTGGCAAGCAGTGCATGTGATTGAGTGGAGATGACTATTTTAAACACAACATAGCCAAGTTTTGAAACTGCTGCCACTTCCTGAAACCTGTCTTCAAACTTTTCAGTGAAGAACAACAATGTCTTTGTAATTAAAAATAAATTCCAGTCCATCCTAGAACAGACCAAGTATTTGGGTGAGTGTTTCTCACCTTAACCGAGTGCTATGTTATTCCCATAGCGCAGCCAGGAAAGGGAACATTTAGTCGTATCTCTCTGCATTATAATGTCTTGTTTCAAAAGAGACTGTTGGTTCCATGCAGTAGAAGAAAGTTTAGTTTGCCTTACGAGTGAATCTTCTGCCGTGGTGCCACCCACTGCCAATGGAGCTCTCCTTATGGGTGACACCCAGCCACAGTAATGGTTATCTGGCCAGAAAACATTGTCCAGAGTCCCTGTGACCTGGCCATAATGGGCACATACTTCTTAGTTTGCACAGTAAGTTTCCAGGTGAGGCACCAACAGTGTGACCCCTGTGTGGTCAAGGAAGGGGGGGCTACCACCCTGCAGATACTTGACGGCCCCCCTCTCGACAATTTAATGGATACTGTACTGGATTTTGGGTGTAGTACAATTACAATAAAGAAGGCTGCAAAGGTAGGAAAAGTGGTATATATGCCATGCTGGGTGACCTTTCCTGTACGATCCGCACTTCCGTAAAGTTTAGAACAAAATTAGCAAATCAAACCTATTAAGGGGGCCATATAATTAATAATGAAAATCTGTATAAAGTTAGAGGGTAAGGAAACAAGTATCCAATGCACAAACCAGATCCAAGCACAGTTGGCACATTGAAGACCATCCAATGGAATGGCAAAGAGGAGGAAACGAATAGGAGAAAGATAGACTTGCAGCATGGAAAGGGAAGTAATGCTACATGGGCTAGGGTCCTATGGTGGCTGAAAATGTACTACTAAAAAATAAAATTAAAAAAAAGTGAGGCCCCCGAGGAACCAAAAGAAAATGCAAGATTTTCACAGCAAAGAAAAATGATGAAGAGTCATAAATATCAATCCTCATCCGCATCAATTGTTGAAGGTAAATATACAAAAACAAAATTAGTTTTGTGCCTTAAAACTTGAGACATTGCAATAATCACATTTCATTAATTAAGAAGATTGCAAATTATAATTAAAATTTTGTTTCAATATTAACAACAGGATGGTTACAGATTATAGGTATCCCTGCCATCAACTTATATGGTGGAAATGGTTGATGAACATTCAACAAAACAGTGCACAGTTCTGTATGCTGTAGACAATGTCTGAATAGTTTGTGGAAAATTCCGCAGATCAATGTAAAAATGTGCCATCACTATCCAAATCCCTTCTTTCCATTGCCTGACCACATTAATGCTGAACATATCTGGAATGCCATCCAGATTGGACCTACACCCAATTAATGACTGTAAATTAATTGTGGCTTGATGGGTCATGAATCATAATGACTGTTCAATGCTGGTGACTCATGCAGTCCATTCCACAATCTGGTGCCATCATTGGTGAAAACTGAAATGCTATCTGCTACTAGATACATGTATGTAGTTCAAATGCTCCTGAGTATATAGTTCTCTCTATATACCGTAATAGTGTTTGCAAGAGCAAGACATGAAAGCTGTAGCAGTCATCTGGCAAATAATCTTATACCATACTAAAAATTAAGGACAAAGGCAATGGTGTGGAAGTAGCATTAAGCTCTGCATCTCTTTACATGCAAGAACTTGTAATTAATTAACACTGTAACAGTGACTAGTTAAGACGTTTCATATTGTCAATGCACAATTGATGGAACACTAGGGGGGCAATGTATTGTACTTGCTAGTTACCATCTTGTTCCATTCTTGTATTTACCATTTTTTTGAGAACATTTTCATCTCTTATACTGTTCACTTCCAAACAGCCATAGTTAAAGCCCAATAGTCACGAAAATAATATTATAAATGTGTTTTGTTTACAAACCAGATATACAACTGTTTTACTAACACTAACATGCCTGGAAGGGTTCAAAGATTTTGAGACTAAATGCAAAAGTTCTAGAAAGTTAAAAATACCTTAAATCTTGATGTTCCTATGATATCTTCCAGAAATTCCAGTAGTCCTGTGTCATTTTCATTTCTGCCTTTGGGTTTCATTAAGGCTATGGATTCTACTTCACCCTGTTTTGCAAAGAGACATTAGAACATAAACCAGATTACGTAATATAAAATTTCCACTAAGCTGCCACCATACGAAGTTGCTGTCAAGACATGTAAGGTCTTACTAATGCAGATTATTTTCATCATGGAAACTCTTTGCACAGAACCAATTTCCCTCATCATCTGAATATCAAACAGTTATAAACACTGAAGGAGCATCAGCCTACATTATTTTAATTTGTGCTTCCAGTCACGTAAGAAAATTTTCATTTTTGTATATACACGTGCAATGTACACTGTATAGTTGTGTAGCAATATATACAGGGTTACAGATAAGTACCTCTGATGTTTTAGGTGATGAGTTATCAACAACTACAAGACATATATTAACAATAACATGTATCAGAGGATAGAGCATCTCTCCAGGTATCAGTATTAATAGACACTGTGCCATAGTTCCAGGGTGTGCCACTAGAGGGGAAAAGCATGTCAGAACATGTAGAAACACCATCCAATCCATATTCTCACACTAAATTAGTTTACACCTGCAGATAGGTGACCCAATGAACAGGTTTCCAAAGTGGGCTGCTGTCATTGCATCTTTCCAGGTGGCAGCAGCGGAGGCTTCTTCTTCTTCTTCTTCTTCTTCTTCTTCTTCTTCTTCTTCTTCTTCAGTTAATCGGATGCACATACTCTTCTGTTCATATTGAAGGTAATCTTATCACAAGCAGTGCCCATATTGAGCATCTGCAACATGAATTAAAAATTTCGATAGATGCTCTATCCACTGATCTATGTTTTTTCTGTACGTCTTGTTTTCATGCAGACTACTTCTGAAACCCCAGTGGTTACTATGAATAATCCTGCATTGATTTTATTTTTATCTGTGTCTCTCTCTTAAGGGCCAATGTACTTTTAATTTACAAGAGTTTTTTCATTATCTGGATTACTAAGGTTCTCTTATTCGTTATGATCAGTTTAGGTTGTCTGTAAGATCAGTCACTAGATTTTATATTTTATGTATCATGTGAAGTTTAACTGCTGACATGGACCAAAAGTTATGATAATGGTATCAAAGAGAACTGAAACCATTATAATACTCAACAAGAACTCTTATGGTCCATTTAGTGGAAACCCTGTTGTAAATATATTAGTTTTCTGTGCAGATGATTGATATTGCAAACTATTAAACATACCTGAAGTATGAGAAAGTGTTGTTGCGTCAAATGAATTCCATTTTTATGCAGATATTCCGAAATTTCTTTGAATTTAACTTGGTGATTGTTTAATATGTAAAATGATGTATTATTCTGAAAAGCTATTCGACCAATGCTAAACTCTGAACCTTCAATTACATCATTTCCATTACCAGTCTGAAAAAGAAAGAAAATTGTAGTAATTAACTGACAACAGTAGGTGAGTAATTAATGTTATTTAGACATGTAAGTATTCAAAACCAATGGATGAGTATTCAGCTCTTGCTATGTGGCCTGTGGACAAAATGCCGATGAACTGTTGTGTTGTTCCAGCAAGATCTGCACTTGCCTTTAGTTTTCAATGGATGGGCTAGAACATATTGGAGCTTAAATTTTTTGGAATCTAATGCTACATCATTTTCAGTGACAAACTGCACAATGTTTCTGCACTAGTATTCTTGATTTCTTCAAGCACTATTTACATAGATTAAAATCACTAACTTTACTATATTTGGTTTTTTTTCATGTCTTGTAAATGCCTTACATAATTTCTTAATCACCACCATCTGCTCTTAATCCTGTTATTTCATTGCCCTTCTGCACTTAAGATTAACTGTGCCAATACAACATTTAAAAAGATGAAAAGGAAGATTAGTGTTTAACACCTTGTCTTACCATTAGGTGAAATGAATGGCATGTTCATACTTAAAGTTACTGTAGATTCCCCATCAGAAAATGAACCACATGCCATTAAAATGTGGTGTACTGAAATGAATGTGCCACAAATACCATTGGCAGGTGGGTCCTGTGAGCCGAGTAAAAAGCTGCGTGTCAGAGGAAGAAGAATGCCATCACAGGATGTTGGCTTCCCCAGCCATGGCTTTTTTTCAATCACTATTACCCAGTCTCCTTCCCAATGCCTTTGACCTAACCCAGCACTGGAAAAGTGTATGTTTGCAGGCTTTTGTGGCCATTGTGACTAAAGGTAAAATCTTGATTGACTATGACATGTTTCTTCTAGAGGATAAATATTTCAGTCCCTCTGCTTTGATCTTGTGGTGTTCACAGACAACTGAACACTGTCAAGATCAGTGTCACATTGTTTAATAAAAGGGAGTTTTCCTGCACTTATTCTCAAGAATTGTTGATTAAAATTGCTGTGTCTACCACTGCTAGGCCATCTTTATTGGATAGAGAGGAAGATTTTTCACATTTGTGGTGAAGAAAAGTTATTGATTAAAATCTTTCCTACTACTGTAAGTGACTAATTGTTGTTGTATAGAAGCAAAGTGAGCAGAGCAAGAGAGGGAGATTGGTTATCAAAAATATTATTGTCTGTAGAGGAGACTTCCTGTATAATGTTTGTATTCCTTTCCCTGATGGTGGCAAGCCACAAAGCTGGAAGTCTATAGCTTTCTTCTCTATTTAAGTTACGTATCTCGGAATCACTCTAGATAGAACCTTGAGCTACAAAGAGCACATCACCAATCTTTCTCATAAAGTTGCTGCAAGGAACAACATACTACATAAGCTCAGTGGTACCACCTGGGACCTCTGCTGACTGACTGTGTTTAACTGGCACCAGTCTTGTGTACTCTGCTGCCAAGTACTGTGCACCTGTCTGGTTGGAAAGTGTGCATGTGAAGAAGATAGACACAAAACTGAATGACACAATGTGCTGCATTACTGGTACCATCAAATCAACCCCATGCCACTGGTTACCTGTATTGAGTCACATCCCTCCACCTCACTTAAGGTGGAAAAAAGCTCTACCACTGCACCAGGAATTCTGTCATCCGCCACAGCAATGATTGCAATCAAGAAGACCAGCAATGCAGAACAACTCATTGCGGATGGTTTTGATCTAAATGAAAGCTGGAAGCATGACTGGTCAACAAAAACATTGGGAACAAGAGCCCATCACCTTGATCCCACAAAGAAGCCAAAAGGTTTTGACCTACCGAGGAACCTCTGGTGCCGCCTCAACAGGTTAAGAACTGGACATGATTGTTGTAGCTACTTCAGGTACAAATGGGGCTGGATCAGTTCACCAATGTGTGAATGTAATCAAGAAGAGCAGACAATTGAACATTTAGTCCAACGCTGTCTGCTTCATTCATACCCTGGAATTCCCAACAACTCTCACACCCAGCTTAATAAATTGGTTGAAAAACTTGGACTTGAAGGTTTAATCTTGTCTTATATCATAAGAATATTGTACAAAATCACCATACGATTAAATAAAACAGTCATTTTTGGAAATTTCAAAAAGTTTTCTTCCGTAGATGTTGGTTTCCATGGCCAGCACACACATGTTGTTGAAATCAATGTCTTGGCCACAGTTGTCTTGATGCTCCACTACCACAGACTTCATATTTTGTTTTATCCCGGTGTGGGTGAGGTCGTGTGTGACATACCCAAGGTGTTTTGTAGTACTGACTATTAAACATCATTGTTGCCACACAAATCTTGCTGTCACAGTAGCTGGAGGTAAGGGAGAGGGGGGGGGGGGGCAAGATGTACTGTTGAGTTTATTGTTGTGCCAGCGTCAGAGGGAGCTACATGTGTGCAAAGGTGGCTAGGGTACGTTACAGCCGACCTCATAGTTGGTGTTACAGTTTTGAACTGCCAGCAAGTTTATGAGATATACAGTTATTTATAGCATTCTTTAATTTATTTTTAGATTTTATATTTCTCAAGGTGACTTCTGAAGAAAATAAAAGTCAGGTACAAGAACTACTACACCAAGTTCTAGAAAAATGTTCAAATGCTAGTTCCGGTGACTCTGAGAGCACTGAAGATATTGACAAAGCTTCTCAAAGAAGTGAAAAAGTGATTCGGAGCAAGAGGGTATTTTGGATGATTTGGAAGGGCCAAAATCTGCGTTAGCGGCTCCTAGTCAGTCACCTGAGGTATGTGGGATTTTTTAGAGGTCCAAAGATGGTACAAAATGGCTGAAGGATTGTCCTAGGCAAAGTGTTCATTTTCATTCAGAGATTATTATTACCAATTCTCAAGGTGTAAAAGGTGCTGCAAAACATGCTGAAACACAGACTGAAAATTGGAGTCTTTTTATACAAAAAGTATGTTGAATACTATATTTACACATACAAATAATCAAATAAGGACTATAAGGGGAAAATAGCCAGAAAATAAAGAGCAGTACCACACCAATGATAGAACTTTGGAGGATTTGAAGACACTTATGAGACTTTTGTATATAGTGGTCCAAAACCACTCAAATAGACAAAATGTGAATGATGTGTGGTGTACAAATGGTACTGGAGATGCAATCTTTCAGACTATTACCGTATTTACTCGAATCTAAGCCGCACTCGAATCTAAGCCGCACCTGAAAAATGAGACTCGAAATTCAAGGGGAGAGAAAAGTTTTAGGCCGCACCTCCAAATCAAAACAAAGTTGGGGCATTGTAATATGAGACACAATTTAGGTCGAATGAAAGACGATACAGCTACAGTAGTTTGGTTCGAGTCGTAAGCTTAGCAGTTAAGCTTTACCAGGTAGCCATTGCTATGCGTCAGGCGCTCCGTCCGTATTTATACGGGTACCCTTCCTTTTTCACGTGCTTCGTCTGGTTTGAATCGATTGCTTATTTTGCTTTGATCTGATAAGTGGCGTTTTCTTTGTTATAGGTGTTTATGTCACTCTAAGCTGAAAATGTGTTACTGTACTGTGTCATGCATTGTTTGTCGCATTTTGATAGTGCGTGTTTACGGCCTGTCGCCGCTCGCGGCATGACTTGCTTTTGTGCCCGCTACCGCCGCTTAAAAAAAAAGAGGAATTGCCTCATTAGCGAAACATTGGCAAGAGACTGCTATTTGTTGTTACTTACACTGCTGCTTTCTTTGATAATGATCAACAAGAACCAAATAATAGACTGCGTATGATAGAACATGTTCTGAACGAGTGTTTAGCGAAAATTTTTCTCCGTTTGAAAATCTTTGCGGCCGCTTCTTTAGTACATCAAATTCTGCACAGAAATTAGTCATCTTACATTTAAAATCTAGTCAGTTGCCGTGCTTCATTTCTGACTATCACTATTAGGCATAAGATTAATACGAATATAAACATGACACGATACGTATATTCTTCCGCGTTTGCTGTTGTCTCACTCTAGTTTCGTAGTTTATTATGCAGACAGGATTTAAACGAGATAGCAGCAAACACGAAAGAATACATGGCAAAATGTTTATATTCGTATTATTCTTATGGTGAAGAGAATACTGCATGTGATTCACATTTCATCAGGTTCCTATTAGCAACCATCTAACCATCTCTTCTCACAGGTAGGAATAAAACTCTGAACGTAGAGTTGACCATATTGACAAACATCCCTAACAGTCTTGCCAGTCGGATTTTCGTAGTACCTTGAAATTCTGCTACATTCGAAGATGAACAATACGGAATTTGTATTTACTTCGTTGGATAATGTATGAAAATGCAGTGGTCGAAACTCGGGCGGAGAAAAAAAAAAGCTCGTCTTCTAACTTTTTTTTAATTTATTTACTGATGCAGAGGTTTTGGCGCCAGTATTTATCTTTGTGCCCACAAAGCATACTTGTGTAGCGCTACATATATTCGACGACAGAAGTTAGTTGTGGCGGCACCTATCAACATTTTTCAGAACTTCCGCTTGCTTTGCACTCGATTCTAAGCCGCAGGCGGTTTTTTGGATTACAAAAACTGGAAAAAAAGTGCGGCTTAGATTCGAGTAAATACGGTATGTCATTGCAGAGGTTTTACTTTCTCCAAAATTGTTTGAGATTCAATGATAAGAACGCCTGGGACAAAAGGAAAAAAGAGATATTTCTAATAATTTTGTTGAAAATATTCACGAACACTATAAGCCATCTGAGAACACTGATGAGATGGTGTTATCTTTCTAAGGGAGTTGTCCTTTCCATGTATACGTGCCAAACAAATCAGGCAAATACGGCATAAAAATATATGCTCTTGTAGAAGCAAAGACGTTCTATATCCACAAACCAGAAGTTTACTTGGGAAAACAACCACCAGGACCTTACCAGTTTAGTAATGAAGCATATCATATTGTAAACCATTTAGTGGAGCCAATAACAAAAAGAAACAGGAATTTTACATTCGATAACTGGTGTACTAGTTACCCTCTTACGATCCATTTCTTGAAAGAACATTCATTGACTTCTGTCAGTGTACCTGATATTTCCAAAAAGGTACAGAAGTCTATAGATCTCAAATTGGGTTCCACAATGGTGTTATATTGGCGTCCTACATACCTAAAAAAGTAAGTAAATAAATAAATAAATAAAGTTGTGCTGGTTATATCCTCTTTACACCATGATAAAAACATGGACCAACTGACAGGTGATAAAAGAAAACCAGAAATGATTACTTATTACAATGCAACTAAAGCCAGTGTCAATGTCACAGATGAACTGAGTGCCACTATGATGTTGCCCGCAACAGCAAACATTTGCGTCTGACAATTGTTTATGGTATACTCAATATGGCTGCCACAAATGCCATCACAATCTACAGAGGAAATAACAAAGGTGACAAAAAATGCATGAAGTGCTCTGATAAATGACAGTCTTCACATTATTGTTGTTCAGAGTGTGAGAAGCCAATATGGGTGTAGCAAGCAATTTTTATGTTTGGAGAATGTGCCGATCTGTAGGTGTAATAGTGGTGCTTAGCTAAGTAATCTCATAAGACCTTTCATTTTCTTTTTCTGTTTTATAATTAGATGATAATATCATTATGTTAACTGAGCAAAGAAACTAATTTTGTTTGAATTTTGTATGCAAAATGTTAAACTTATGAAACTTTTACTTTTTCTGAGAAAATATTCACTCTTCATTATTTCACGAAAAAGAAAAGGTTTTATATCTTAAATATAGTATTTTACTTATCTTGTTTCATAGACACCATCATTAATATTCCAAGTAAAAAATACTTAATGCTCGATTATAGTATCAAAAATTCATCATCAAAGTTTCGGGGATCTAATACCCATCTCATAGCTGGTGTAACAATTTCTCACCTCATTCACATTGGGTTAATCATATGTGGCACTCATGTTCATTAATACATTCTTTCACAATCCATACTGTTTCACCTATATACACACTGCCATGCAACCACACACGATTTTGTAGAATCTTAGATTGTGGAAGTAATCAGATGCGTCCATTTTGCATTGGAAAAAGGCTTGTATTTTGTTCTGACTGAAGCATGTGGTCTGTGGGTAACTGAACAAAAATACAGTCAATGGTACAACAGTGTGTTCTTTGGTTTGATGTGGGAGGAGACTTACTGGAATTGTAACACATGAAATATTAGTTCACTTTATTATAATATAGATAAAAAGGTTTACTTAACTTGGGACAATCCACTTCCATAGGAATGCTCTGAGTATTTACAACCTACCATGCATATTAAATAACACTTATACAGACAAATTTACAAGACTCTTCACCTGAAATATAACTGCCCTATGAGGTGTGGCTACATCAGCATTTCTCATTCATCAGTGCAGTATGCTGCGACTCATTTTCTGTGATTTTGTTGCAAGGTGCTAACCTTGCTTTGGTATCCTGTTCTTTGGACAACACCACATCTGTATGCCATTTTTCTGTAGAAAATTGTACTGAAACAGAGGATGACAGACTAAAGGTCGAAATACTAAATGTCTTTTTCCAAAGCTGTTTCACAGAGGAAGACTGCAATTTAGTTCCTTCTCTACATTGTTGCACAGATGACAAAATGGTAGATATCGAAACAGATGATGGATGGATAGAAAAACAATTAAAAACGCTCAAAAGAGGAAACGCCACTGGACCTGATTGGATACCACTTCGATTTAACACAGAGTACGCGAAGGAACTTGCCCCCCTTCTTGCAGCAGTGTACCGTAGGTCTCGAAGAGCGTACCATTCCAGAAGATTGGAAAAGGGCACAGGTCATCCCCGTTTTCAAGAAGGGAAGTCGAAAAGATGTGCAGAACTATAGGCCTATATCTCTAACATTGAGCAGTTGTAGAATTTTGGAACATGTATTATGTATGAGTATAATGACTGTTCTGGACACTACAAATTTACTCTGTAGGAATCAGCATGGGTTTCAAAAAAGAAATTGTGTGAAACCCAGCTCAAGCTATTCGTCCACGAGAATCAGAGGGCCATAGACATGGGTTCCCAGGTAGATGCCATGTTTCTTGACTTCCGCAAGGCATTTGATACAGTTCCCCAAAGTCGTTTAATGAACAAAGTAAGAGCATATGGACTATCAGACTTATAGTGTGATTCAATTGAAGAGTTCCTAGATAACAGAATGCAGCATGTCATTCTCAATGGAGAGAAGTCTTCCGAAGTAAGAGTGATTTCATGTGTGCCGCAGGGGAGTGTCATTTGTTGCTATTCACAAAATATATATATATATAACACCTTGTGGATAACATCAGAAGTTCACTGAGGCTTTTTGCAGATGATGCTGTAGTATATCACGAGGTTGTATCAATGGAAAATTGTACTGAAATGCAGGAGGATCTGCAACGAATTGATGCATGGTGCAGGGAATGGGAATTGACTCTCAATGTAGACAAGTGTAATGTGCTGCAAATACACAGAAAGATCATTTATCATTTAGCTACAATATAGCAGGTCAGCAACTGGAAGCAGTTAATTTCATAAATTATCTGGTAGTAGGCATTAGGAGTGATTTAAAATGAAATGACCATATAAAATTAATCGTCGGTAAAGCAGATGCCAGACTGAGATTCATTGGAAGAGTCCTAAGGAAATGCAGTCCAAAAACAAAGGAAGTAGGTTACAGTACATTTGTTTGCCCACTGCTTGAATACTGCTCACCGGTGTGGGATCCGTACCAGATAAGGTTGATAGACGAGATAGAGAAGATCCAATGGAGAGCAGCGTGCTTTGATACAGGATCATTTAGTAATCGCGAAAGCATTATGGAGATGATAGATGAACTCCAGTGGAAGACTCTGCAAGAGAGATGCTCAGTAGCTCGGTAAGGGCTTTTGTTGAAGTTTCGAGAACATACCTTCACCGAGGAGTCAAGCAGTATATTGCTCCCTCCTATGTATATCTTGTGAAGAGACCATGAGGATAAAACCAGAGAGATTAGAGCCCACACAGAGGCATACTGACAATCTTTCTTTCTACAAACAGTACGAGACTGGAATAGAAGGGAGAACCAATGGGTACTCAAGGTACCCTCTGCTACACACCGTCAGGTGGCTTGTGGAGTATGGAGGTGGATGTAGATGTAGATGTGATCAGTGAAACATGAAGTGAATGGCAACCTAACATAGATACTAGGCAGTTCCACATCCTCCCTGTTAGCATAACTAACACTTCATTTAAAAGCACTTTCTATTGACAAACAGTCATGCTGATGTTCTCCATTTTATTCTTTAAAAAATCCAACTCAGATTCCAAGTGGCTACTGTAACTGACATCCACTGCTTGTGGTGTCATGGTAGTGTTCTCACTTCCTGAGCATGGGGGTCCCGGGTTCAATTCCTGGCAGGGGTCAGGGATTTTCACCTACCCCGAGATGACTGGGAGAAGTCGTGTCGTCGTCGTCGTCGTCATCGTCATCCATCCCCATTACGGTTGGAGGAAGGCAACAGCAAACCACCTCCATTAGGAACTTGCCTAGTACAGCAGTGTGGGTCTCATGCATCATTCCCCTACTCTCTGTCAAGAAGCATGGGACTTCATTTCAACTGCCATTGATACAGAATGTATCTGAGGACAGTGTGTCCAGCAATAATTGCTTCTGGGCTGGGTTGTAGTGCAAAGTGACATTCAGATACGTATTTTTGTTCATAAGCTTTCTATACAGTCTTTGTCTGAGAGTGTTGTCAGATATTCTACACACCAACACACCTAGGAATGAGGGACTAACCTCACACTTTACCTTTAAGGGCAAAGTTTCTTTTGGGGTGAATCTTATTTCAGAAATTGCGGAATCTGTGAAGCCCTTCTTTGCTTTGGGGACATATAACAAATGTATCATTCACATAGCAGAACCAACAAGAAGACTTTAGTGGCACATTAATTAATGCCTGTTGTACAGAATGTCCCATAAAAATGTCAACTGCTGGTGACAAGGGTGAGCCCATGGCAACAGCATCAGATTGTTCATAAAATTCTCTGTTATATTTAAAATGCCTCATTGGCCATGGTAAGTCTGAGAACACTTGCCTGTACAAGCAACATATCATCTGGCACCCCCTACATTTTTACACACAAGCAATTTATCATTTGGCACACCAACCCCTTCCCTCCCTGCCTCAGACATAGCTTGCTATTCTTTGGGCTATTCACAAGACCTTTAAAAAGAAATCTAGTGAGCTTGGAAATAGTTTTTCTTTTTTTCTAGTGAGTATGATAGACTGTGTAGAAATTTTTTCTGGGGGTGCATCTGGAACCTCTCTCCAAAGGGCACCTTAAGTGACAGTTTGTATCACTTGGGCCTTAAACCAGTCATGAAGATGGCCCACTGATTAGTAGCAGGAAGAATTTTAACCAATAACTCTTCTTCAGCATAAGCCTGAATAAATTTCCTCTCTATCCAGTGATGATGACCCACCAATGATAGCCTCAGGAATTTTACCCAATAACCCCATTTCTTTAGTATAAGTGCACAGAAACTTCCTTTTATAAGAGAATGTGGCACTGGTTTTGACAGTGTTCCACTAACTGTAACTACTGGAAGATCATAAAGAATATCCCAGAACAGGGGTCAAAACAGCTATTGTGCAGATAAAACACAAAGCAGCGAAACAATCTAGAAGATTTTACCTTCACTGAAGAAATGGGTCACACTTTTTTACAGTCTGCCTTTGAATGTCTTCCTTAGTTACAGACACCCTCCGGAATTGTTCTGAAGTTGGATGTATCCAGACATCAACAATTTACTACTTCCTTCAATCTATTTTGTAGCAGGCAATGAACTACAAATGTGACCTGTGGATCACTGAGTTTGTACGAATTCATATTATGAGATGTGTTCAAAAAATGTGCTGAATAATTTTTGTAAAAATGAAGTAATAAGCTTACATGGAATTTGATTTAATCTCCTTCAAAGTACCATGTCTTTAGCTAATGATGCAGTTACCCCAATGTTGAATTCATGACTGGAAGCATTTCTAGAAGAATTCTTTTGGAAGAGCATTCGGCTGCTTTTCTGTGGCCTCCTTAGTGTTAGTGATGGTGTCAAAATGTCCTCCTTCAAGCACAATTTAAGTTTTGGAAAGAGCTAGACATTGTATGAGGCTAAATCTGGTGTGTAAGGTGGATGGGGACAGACAGGAACTCTTTCTCCAGCAAAAAAACTCACAAATCAAAACTGAGGTGTGTCATGGCACATTATGATGAAGGAGGGACCCATTGGCCCATTTTTCTACATAATTTTGCAATCACTGCAGTATGTCCTCATAAAATTTGGCATTTAGGGTTGTTCCTCTTGTAACAAACTCTGATTGCACTGTGCCCTCAATACTGGAGGGAGGGGGGAGGGGGGGAGGAGGAGACAATGAATGTGACTTTGATCTTTGATTTTGACTGATGTGCCTTTTCTAGGGCAAAGAGTTTCTCTGGTTTTCCGTTAAGAACTCTAAATTTTTGTCTCAAGGTCATACCCATTAGACCCATGTTCGATCTCCAGTTACAATTTTGGACATGAAGTCCCAATCTGAATGAAGACAATGCTTCAACTCTACACAAATCAACACATCATTTTTTGCATTTAGTAGTTAAAAGTATGCAAGCAAGTTTTGCGATCACTCGTCTCATTTGCAAAATATTCGTTAAAACACTTTCACATACCCATTGAGAAGACCAGTTCTTTTGTAAGCTCTTTAATAATTATTTACCCCTTTGAACAAATTATTTTTCCCACCTTTTGCACTTTTTCTTCCGTTTTTCAGATTAATGGCTGTCCTAAACATTCCTCATACCACTTGCCAACAGTCTTCAGAGTTAGAGCATTATCACCATACAGCAGTTTAAACATTTCACGAGTTTCTTTGGCACTTTTTTTTTTGCATCTTGAAACAGAACTTAACATTCAAATGTTGTTCAAAATCCATGATGCATGAAAGATATGGTAAACAAAACCTCACTCTAGAGTCTCTGGGCACTGACTGCCAATTCAGAACATATTCCAGCTTGATGCTGCGTGTATCGGCAGATCAGGCTATTGGTCAAATTACATAAAATGGTGGTATTGTCAGCAGTTGCTGCTAAAAATAGTTTCATTCACTGTATGTTTTGATCACACCTCATTTGTAATTATGATTCTACCTGGAATAACAAAATAGCACTGTGATGCCAGATTAGGATATCGGGACACATCATTTAGCCAAATAACTTCGATAGTAGGGATTCTCCAGTGATACGTCTAGTTAACACTTGGTATCCAGTTGATGCTGCTCACCATGAGACTATCAGTAACCAAGGGGTCACAGGCTCTTATGCATTATGTGTCACGTGTATGTATTCTAGTAGGCAATGCATAGCAATTTCTGTGTTGTCTTTTGGAGGCAGTGTTTTTAAGTTGTGTACAGGAGCCACCTGCTTTAGGGGGGTAGCGGAAGTAAATTTTAAGAATTTTATTGAGCATTCACATTTGTTTGCTATGAGCGGAGATTGTGTACCAACTCCTCATAGCCTATCAGTTTCAGCACGCACTTCAGACCTTTTACCATTCAAATGGCAGGGATTGCTGAATGAGGGACAAATTTAATGGACTTTATTCACAATCCCTGGCCAATGTGGATATAAGAGAGGATTACACGATGCTCTGAATTCAGGTAAATACAGGATGGAGCACAGTCGCTTCGTGCTCTTGTATGCTGGCACCTGACCAGTTACCATGTCGTCGTCCTTCCACTCTTCCACGACATTGTTGGGTCTTTGATTGTAGTGGCCACCTTTCCCAGCAGTTGGTTGCTTCCCTTGGTGCCTCAGAAGTACACCCCTTTTCAAGAATGAACCCTCCAGGGTTCTTTCTTGGAATTTGTCATTCTATCATTTCAATTAACCACTACGATCCAGACGTCTAGAACAGAACCCAATCCTGCCATCCTGTACAATCTGGTGTCACATATGTGGGATACTTTCTCATCCTTTGATACAGCACAGTGTTATTTTTGCCGCTGGTTTTCGTGACTACCCAATTTTAGCATGACCACACAAACACCACTGAACAACTTGACCATTCCAGGGCATAGATGGACTCCTGGATGTTTGCTACCAAAGGATGGTGGCAGTAGCAATGGTCGATAGCTTATATGCTGCTCAGGGAGTCAGAACAGAGAAGAAACGACTCACCAGAACAGGAACGGATGGTCTGAGGTGCACGAGACATGGACACAAGCTCTGCAGTGAATACACTACAGCAATGGGCAAAGAATGTTGTTCAATATGGCCTCTGTGGACATAGGCGAAGCCAAGAGTACCATCAGCCATCGAGCCATCAGTGTAAACAACTTCAGAGCCCAGGAACATGTCAAGAATTGAGAGGAAATGTCAGCAGAGAGCGGCAGGGTTAATGAAGGGGTCTGGGTCTGAGCACTGTGGGACTTAACAGCTGTGGTCATCAGTCCCCTAGAATTTAGAACTACTTAAACCTAACTAACCAAAGGACATCACACACATCTATGTCCAAGGCAGGATTTGAACCTGCGACCGTAGCAGTCGCGCAGTTCCGGACTGCGCGCCTAGAACCGCGAGACCACCGCGGCCGGTAGGGTTAATGAAGTCCTTAGCGCCATGCAAAAGGTCCAGACCAAGCTTTGGCTGAAGTGTATGTGAAGTAGAGGTGGTAAAGGCAAGGACTCCAGTTCGGAGCGAAGGGATCGCACGCAAACCGCAATCTTAAGCCCTGACCTGGGCTGCTGATGCGAGAGATTAACTGCCGCGGATGGGAAAAGGAGACAATAATTCAGATGCTCAGTAGAACTACGAATGTGTGCAACATAACTGGTGAGCAGTTGTGCACGTCAGATCTGCACTGGATGGACTTCGGCCTCCACCAGGATACTGGTCACCGGACTATTTCTAGAAACTCCTGTCACTAGGCGAACACCACAGTGGTGCACTGTGTCGAGTAAACACAAGGTTGATGGCACCACCAAGCTGTAAACGTGTCTCAAATAGTCAAGGCGGGCTTAAACAAGGGTTCTACACTACAGTGAGTGGATCATCATTAAGATCAAGTTCTGGTTCCGGATGAATGGCACGCTGCTGACAAATGGATGACTTGCAGCTGAAAACTGGGAGCTGTGGGCTAGAGCCTATGACTGTGCCTTGTGAATGGCTCCCTGCAGGCACTGCTCAACACCACCAGTTGGTTGGTTGGTTTAAAAGAGGGGGGGGGGGAGGGGGGAGAAGGGTTGGTTTGTTGGTTTAAAGGAGGGGAGGAAGGAACCGAACTGTAAGGTCAATGGTCCTTGTTCCCAGCAAGATAATTACGCAAGGGAAAGAAGGAAAGAAAGGAGACATTCAGCACAATAACAGGAGAATGGAAGAACCAGAAGAATGACAGAAGGACAACCAAAAGTACTATGGACGAAACAGGAGAGAAGCAAGAAACAGGTAGAAGGGATGAAAACAAGAGAGCAGATGACCGTGGCTGGCCGATTACGAGAATAAAAAGGAAAATCCAGCTACTCTGCGACACATTAAAACATCCAGCCTAAAAGTATTAGAGTGGAGAACACAAAGGGCCGAAGGACATGCATGAAAAGCTATATAGAATGATAAAACCCACCGTCATGTATAAAATGTAAAATTAAATTAGCCGATGAAGTGTTGTGAGCTAAAATTAATGGCAACAAGTTTGGTAACGAGCTGTCCAAGGGCAGCCAAAAAAGGACAACTCACAAAGATATGAGCCACTGTTAACTGGGTGCTGCACTGACACTGAGGTGGGTCATCATGGCACAGGAGGGAGCCGCGTGTCACCTAAGAGTGGCCAATGAGGAGCCAACAGAGTCCCTGTGAGAGGCCCGCATGGAGGTCTTCCACACATTTGTAGTCTCCTTAATGGTATGCAGTTCGTTGTGCATGCTGAGGTTATGCCATTCCATCTCCCAAAGCTGCAAAACCTTGTGGTGTAGTGCTGAACGCATGTCAGTTGCAGAGAATCTGATCTCCATAAGCGGTTTCCACGTAGCCTGTTTGGCCAACCTGTCGGCAAGTTCGTTGGCTGGGATTCTGATGTGACCTGGAGTCCAGACAAACACCACTGAATGACTGAACTGTTCCAGGGCACACATGGACTCCTGAATGGTCGCTAGCAAAGGATGATGAGGGTAGAACTGGTCGATAGCATGTGCTCAAGGAGTCAGTACACAGAAGAAATGACTCCCTAAGGCATGAACGCATGTGCTCAAGAGCATGAGGGATAGCCACCAGCTTAGTAGTGAAAACACTGCAGCCATTGGGCTAGGAAAGTTGTTCAATATGTCAGCCATGGACATACGCAGTGCTGACGTGATTATCAGCCATTGAGCCACCGGTGTAAATCACTTCATGGCCTCGGTACATGTCAAGAATCGAGAGGAAGTGGCAGCGTAGAGCCGTTGGGTTAACTGAGTCCTTAGGGCCATGTGAAAGGTCCAGGCAAAGCCATGGCCTAAGTGTACTTGATGGATGTGTACGTGAATGGACTTCGAGTACAGGTGGTAACGGCGAGGACTCCAGTTCAGAAAGAAGGGATAGGCCACAAACTGTAATTGGAAGCCTGACCTGGGCCACTGATGCGGGAGATGAACCTCCATGGGAGGGAAGAGAAGACTAATTCGGATGTGCAGGAGAGCTATGAATGTGTGCTACGTAACTGGCCAGAAGTTGTACACGCCTACCCTGCAAAGGAGAGACTCCGGCCTCCACCAGAATGCTGGTCACCGGACTCATGCTAAAAGCTCCTGTCACTATGTGAACACCACATTTGTGCAGTGGGTTGAGTAAACACAATGCTGAGGGCGCCGCCAAACTAAATAACACGCCCATAGTCCAGGCGGGATTGAACAATGGCTTTGTACAGCTGCAGCAGTGTAGAGCTATCTGCAAACCAGTTGGTGTTTCTCAGGCAGTGAAGGGCCAAATTGAGGTGGTGCCAGCACTTCTGCTTAAGCTGATGAAGTTGAGGTAGCTGAGTCCATTGGGTATTGAAAACCAGTCATAAGAATCGATATATTTCCATTACTGTGAGTGGATCATCATTAAGGTAAAGTTCCCGTTCCAGATGAGTGGTACAACACCGACAGAAGTGCATAACACACAACTTTCGGGCCGAAAACTGAAAACCGTGAGCTACAGCCAATGATGCACCTTGTGGATGGCTCCCTGTAGGTGCCGCTCAGCAACAACAGTACTTGTGGAGCAGTACGGAATGCGGAAGCCGTCTGCATACAGAGAAGGTGAGATGGATGGCCCAACAGCTGCTGCTGCTAGACCATTATTGTCGACTATAAATAGAGATACACTCAATACAGAGCCCTGAGGGAGCCTGTTCTCCTGGATATGGGGGGAACTATGGGAGGCACCAACTTGGACACGGAAAGTATGAGGCAACAGGAAATTTAGGATAAAGATCGGGAGGGGGCCTCTGAGATCCCACTCACATAACGTGGCAAGGATTTGATGTCGCCAGGTGGTGTCATATGCTTTTCATAAATAACAAAAGATGGCAACCAGGTGTTGTCATCTGGAAAAGGCTGTTTGGATGGCAGACTCGAGAGACACTTGGTTATCAGTGATAGAGCGACCCTGGTGGAAGCCATACTGACATGGAGCCTGTGGGCCATGTGACTCCAGGACTCAACCCAATCACCGACCTACCATACGTTCTAGCAGCTCACAAGGAACGTTGGTGAGGCTGACTTGCCAATAGCTATCCACATTAAGCAGGTTTTTGCCTGGTTTGACACTAGTATGTTGATGCTCTCCCACCAGTGCAATGGAAAGATGCCATCGCACCATATCCGGTTGAAGTTGATGAGGACATGTCGCTTGTAGTCAGATGAGAGAGATTTAATCGTCTGCCTGTGGATCCGATCTGGCCCAGGAGTTGTGTTGGGGAAATGTGCTAGGGTACTGAGGAGCTCCCACACTGTAAATGGGGTGTTGTAGGATTCCTTGTGGCATGTAGTGAACGAGAGGACTTTCCCTTCCATCCACCGTTTTAGAGTGGGATTGGCTGGGGGCTAGTTCTCTGATGCAGAGGCTCGAACATAGTGCTCAGCAAAGTGCTTAGTAATCACGATTGCACCGGTAGATAACACACCTTTTACGTTAACACTGAGAACACCTGTTGGGGGCTTGTACCCGAAAACATGTTTGATCCTTCCCCAGACGTAGGAAGGTAATGTATGGCACCCAATGGTCGAGACGTATCTCTCCCAACACTCATGCTTCCGTCGTTTGATAAGTTGCCGAACGCGGGAACGGAGCTGTTCAAAGGCTATAAGTTGCTCCAGGGGAGCGTTCTGGTTATGCCGCTGTAGAGCTCGCTGACCATACTTGATTGCTTTAGCGACTTCCGGCGACCACCAAGGGACTGCCTTTCACCGGGGCACCCTAAAGAGTGAGGGATCACGTTTTCTGCCACAGAAAGTATTATTGTACTCACCTGCTCAACCATCACTTCGATGTTCCCATGTGGGGGAGATTCAAAGGTGACAGCAGAGGTAAAAATTCCCGAGTCCACCTTTTTTAAAGCCCATCTGGGTAGGTGCCATGTGCCTGACACTGGGGCAGTGACAGGGTGATGTGGAAGTGGTCACTACCACAAAGGTCGTCATGTGCTCTCCAGTAGATAGATCGGTAAAGTCCTGGGCTGCAAATTGATAAATCAATGGCTGAGTAACTACCGTGAGCCACACTGAAATGTTTGGTGGCACCAGTATTTAGGAGGCAGAGGTCAAACCAAGACAGTAATGTTTCGACATCTCTGCCTCTACCAGTAAGCATGGTGGCCCTCCCCAGTTTTCTTTCTCCTGATAATGATGTCCTCTTGAGTATTCCCCGTCCGGAGATCTGAATGGGGGACTATTTTACCTCTGGAATCTTTTACCCAAGAGGACGCCATCGTCATTTAACCATACAGTAAAGCTGCATGCCCTCGGGAAAAATTACGGCTGTAGTTTCCCCTTGCTTTCAGCCGTTCACAGTACCAGCACAGCAAGGCCGTTTTGGTTATTGTTACAAGGCCAGATCAGTCAATCATCCAGACTGTTGCCCCTGCAACTACTGAAAAGGCTGCTGCCCCTCTTCAGGAACCACACGTTTGTCTGGCCTCTCAACAGATACCCCTCCTCCATTGTGGTTGGACCTATGGTATGGCCATCCGTATTGCTGAGGCACGCAAGCCTCACCACCAACGGCAAGGTCCATGGTTCATGGGGAGGAGTCCAATACTAATAAAAGCTAATTGCATTGGTACACATAAACTATACAACGTTCCAATACTAATAAAAGCTAACGAGATTACATTTATGTAAGGAAATTTTCTAAGTGAGTGAAAACCAGATTTGAAGTTGTTGCAAACAGTCAGTGATCATACTCACAAAGGTGTGGTGGTTAATCTGTGGACTACATTATGTATCATTAGGGGAACAACAGATATTATGGGCCATTTAAGGAGAAATGTAAATTACAAAATATATTTGTTGCTCAACTCAGTTAAGAACCATACCAATATCATAATGTTTAGAATTTGAAAACATTGTTTTGAATAAAATGTTTTATTGTTTAATACTATACACAATGTATAACATATTATAGCTCATTTACCCTATGATTTATTTAGCTTACAGTGATCACAAAAGTAAAAAACTACGCCATCGATGTCCGCACGGAGTTCTTGTGCCCAGCCTTCACACTTGTTGCACTGAATCCAATTTTCCTCATAGCTTTCTCCACACACAATACATTTTACATTTACAACGTCTTGAGAAGTGCTTGGTGTTGGACTGTCATTATGAAAAACTTTGATTTATTCATGGTTCTTCTTCTTATCGATCGTCATTCATTCTTGTTTTGGAACTTTCATTTGTCTCTTTTTCTGTTGTGCTTTTTAATTTTGCTCTTCTGGATCTATCTTGTCTGTCAGCATATTTTTTTATTGGAGCTGGTGTCAATATTTCACTTCTCTCTGCCTTTCTTTTCCAACATGTCAACCTCTTTTCGTTCTTGGAGGGCAAATGCAACACCTCTTTGAAACACTTGCAAAATCAGAATGTCCACACTTGAGTGTAGTGCATTGGAGAAAGTGGTGGTGTCTCCAAAAGTGATTGTAGAGTCTGCCTGGGAAGCAAGCTGAGGAGGGGGAGGGGGGAGGAGGTTATCACAGCTGTTGGTGATATCGATGTGGGTGTCACAGATGTAGCAACAGCAGTCCCATCAGACATTATACGTCATCTCAGGGAAAGGTTCCTGTACAATGTTGGTAACATCACTGCCCATAAAGTCCATATCAGTTAATTTCTCTGAATTTGTTGGGTAAATGCCAGTGCATTTAAATGCATTTTCAGAAGTATCTAGTACACGCACTTGCTTGTAGGCATCAGCTACCAATTTTGCAACATCAAAGTCATTAATTCTTGACCCTGGATTAGCCCTCATCCACAAACTGCAAGCAGTGTTGTAGCAGTTTTTGAAAGGTTTCATGAACGTCTTATCTAGAGGCTGCAACTTACGAGAAGTGTGTTGGGGAATATTTAACATACGGATATGGTTTTCCTGAGCAAACATGATGATGTCCAAGTCCTTGTGACTGGCATGCCCATCTACAATCAGCAAAACAGGATCTCCTGCTGAGGGCTTTGTGAAGGAAACAAAGTGTTTAAGCCACTTAAGGAACACCTCAGCTGCCATCCTGCCTCTAGAAGTTGGAAAAACTAATGCTTTCAGTTGGAGCACCAATCATGAGGTGTCATTCATTCATTTACTTGGACAAATAAAAAGTGGAGGAATAAATTGTCAAGTTGCACACATGCAAAATAGAAGTGTAACATTACACCCCCTCTCTCCAAAAGTAATTTTCCCCACCTACCATTTACCTTTCACTGTAATAACCTTGTCATTTTCATGCACACATGATACACCAGTTTCATCTGCATTAAAAATTCGGGATGGATGAAAAGAATGCTTTTTTAAAGGAGTTTCAAACTGGCTGAAGAAAATTTAGACCTGTGGTTTATTAAACTCTACACACCACATCATACTAGCTGATTGGGGTTTTCTGTAGGTCAGATTTGGGTGCTTCTTCATAAAGCTGACATAAAAATCTTTTGCTGCTATTTTTGTCCTTTTACTGAATCTGTGACTCAAATTTAAATTTTCTGGCAGGTCATAGGGCAGTTTCTAAAACCCTGTTTTGGACAGGGACACCAGTCTCAAATCTAAAATCAATCAAATGAGCTACCAACAGTTTTTCACATCTTTCATCAAAGGTTGCCTTAAAAGACCCCATTTGTGGTTTCATATCAGTTGACTCATTATTCGCTATAGCTTTTAACTTCCTTTGGAGAGTGCATCTCGGTACATAATATCAGTCAGATGTGGTTCTTTCAGAAAGTTTATTTTCCAGTATGTTTCCAACAGCATTTTTCATATCATTCTCTGACCATTCTCCCCAACCTTCACCTGGTTTTTTCTTAGATGTTGGCATAGTATCTTAGAAACGTCCTGTAGCCCATACCTTGCAAATGTCACATGGTTCATACTACTCGACTCACAGTGAGATGAAAACATGGTAGTAAGCAACATTGTTAGAGCAAATGAAATGCAATTGTCAGTGTCTTATATTAATAGAGCAGTCTAAAAAACAGCTCTAGTTTCGTAAGTATATTCTTACCTGCAATGATTCAGTGTGAAGTTAAAAAGTATTTGAGGCAACAACTTGTAGGAGCACAAACAAACAATAATCACTCTCAGATGATACGACACAGGGAATCAAATAAACTCTCAACAGATGGAAAAATGGCACTGGCAGCAAAGATTATGCTGTGTACCATGCTGCTACATAGTAGTGAATAGCTGATATACCAACTGGTGCATACTACCCACCGTTCCCCTATTTATGTAGCAACGTTAGACTACACAGAAAGAAATAAAATTATTGCTTCAGTTATCTATATTTTGGTATAAATATTGTCCAAATATGAGTTTAATATGAATTGGTCTTTGCACTCACTTCATATCCGAGATGAATGTTAAAAGCTGAAGTCATTGCTTGGGAGTGCAACTGCAAGGTAAACTTACAATTTAGCTTGACATAATATAAACAGGTATCATATTGGAATAATTTAGGTGTCTTGCTTTGGACAATAGGGAGATAATGCGTGTTGTTGCTGTATTCTGCTAGTCTCATCATTGCTGGTAGATAGCGATTGTCAGTGTGATTTGGATATTTCTGTGTATCTATTTGTGGTGTAGTAACATTGCTGTGCGGCCTCAGATTTTGTGTATAGTGAAAACACTGTTTGTTATTATCTAGCATTTTAGTCTGCTGTCCCACCAGTGTTCATTATCATTGCAGTTGCTGATCACCAAAGGGTTGATCTGTCCTCAATTTGTTGTCTAAGAGTGCAACTACGATACAAGCTAGGCTTCAAGTGTTAGCCAGGCACTCGGCTACTACTGGAATCTTCTGTGATCAGATAGTGATCCACAGTCATAACATCAACTGTCAATACAAAAACTGTACCTGATTCTTGCTGTAATGGTTGATTGGTTTGCTCAAGCAATTTTGCACAGCAGGAAGCCATACATCAGCAGCATCACAATGTTAGTACAGTATGATCCTTGTTGTTTTTGAGTTAGATCTTGAGTTCTGCCAGTCTGTGCATTACACCTCCAAGAGTAGGATATGCCTCATAGAATGAGTAGGGGGACTGGGACAGGCATCCTAGACTAAGTGGGAGGAGGAGGGGGGAGGTGAGGGGAGGACTGGAATGGGCCTCCAAGAGCAAGGAGGGCTGTGAGGAGACAATGAGTGTGTGTGGGAACCAGAAGAGTTCAGAGAGAGGAGGAGAGTACATACACCAATGAAAAAATATGGTGGTGTGGCTTCACATGGATAGGGTCAATAATCTAAACTCTTTAAAAGCAAACTATGTGAAAGAAGTGACACTGAAATGCAAACAACCAAGTTAAACATCAGAGAGAGACATTTTCTGAAAATTATACTAATTTTTCTGTCTTCACTTACTCTTTCAAATCTCTCTACCACCCCCCCCCCCCCCCCCCCAAATCACTAATCCAATTTTATATATGCTGAATATAAGAAAAAACTTTCATATGAAGTCATTTCATTTTTCCTTTGCTGATGATTCAAGACATGTACTTACAAAGCCAGAAGGGATCCTGCATTGAAATTTTTCATTGTCTACTACAGAGAGGCAGAGAGGCAGAGAGGCAATGTAAAAAATGGCACTTTGTTGCTTTTCCACACAGAGAGATGGAAACAGCTACTACTTCTGCTTGTGTATCCAAGATGACAAAATTTCTGTAATAATTAGTGTCAAATAACATGAAATATCATGACAAGTTATTAGTGGATATATGGTATATTGTAAATGATGTATTTAGCAGATAGTGTATTAGTCACAAGTACACTGTAATTCAAGACATTTCTTTCAGAAATGTAACTTAAAGTAGCTTAATACACGCTTAAATGTTCCATAGTAAATATTTTTAGGTATACAAATACTCAAGATTTTACAAACATACATACTGCAATCACTTTGGCAAAATGGACCAACACAGAGCAGCTCTCTATAGTTTCATCAGCCCTCGATTTATGGATGAGAAATGAGACATTTTTGGATCTTATTTTTGTTGCTCGATACCCAAAGACAAAAAGCAGTGAATCAATCACATTGCTTTTTCCACTTCCATTTGGACCTATTATGGAGTTAAAGCCCTGAAAAATTTAATAAAACAAATATTAGATATATTCTCTGTAAAACAAAATCTAAAGTGCCCCAATCAATACTGATTAGTGAATTTATCTGCTATGCAAATAGTCAAAATCATAATGTGATTAATATGCTTTGAAATACTGGTCGGGTTCATTGCAGGCCAGCATTTCTGGTCCATATCATAAACTAACTTAAACCTGTGTCTAGTTCTGTGATGGCAACTGTTTCAACAGTCATGTGTAAACAATTTCACACACATTATACATTCGTGAAGAGTGATGCTCATTTAGACTGTCACTGTCTGTAACATCGCCAACACCTATTCTTCCACTTATGTACAGACAATATTTGCAAGTCAGAATTTTTTGTAGTGTCTTCTCTTTCTCAAAAAATATGTTACAAGATATTAGTGGGCCCTAGTCTTCAGGCTGTTTACCAATCAGAGCTAGGAAGATAAGTGCTCAAGAAATGTCACAGATGCCCACCTGACAGATGATAGCATAATTTATTCTATCTTGTTAGCACATAATTACTCTCTATTGTCATTTACAATTAGATTTGATTAATTATTCATTCCATAGACCCACAAAAGAGGGGATCCTCCTGGGTGTGAACATGTCAGATAAAAACATAACAAAAATGTAATTAGAAAAACTTGAGTTTCATTAATTTTAACGAGTTTCAGCCAATAAATGTTTAAATTATGTACATGAATTAAAATTAAACTTCTAATATTTACAGGTTTAATACTTACATCTGCTTTCATTAAATCCATCATTCACACAGTAGCTAGTTGGCTTTTAAAACCAAGTATTGTCAAAAATTAAAGTATAATAAATTTTCATTAAAATGGTCTACTGCACTTGTTAAGAAATTCATGGATGGAATACAAGGAGTTGGCCACCAAAAATTCTTTTAAATTATGTATAAATTGTGCCTTGTATGAAACTTAACTCTTAATGGTTGCTGGTAACTTACTGAAAATATGCATTCCTGAACACTGGACTCTTTTCTGGGCAAGAGTAAGTGATTTTAAATCTTTATGTATATTGTTCTTATACCTAGTATTGATTCTGTGTACTAAGCAGTTAGTTGGAAAAAGAGATGTGTTATTTACAACAATTTTAATTAAGGAATAAATATACTGAGAAGGTGTGGTTAGTATGCCCAAATCCATGAATAGGTTCCGACATGATGTTCTTGGATTTACACTACACATTACTCTTATTATATGCTTCTGTACTCTAAACATTTGTTCTCGGTTTGTGGAGTTACCCCAAAATATGATACCATATGACATAATGGAGTGAAAATAAGCAAAATGCCAGTTTTTTTATATTTATATCTCCAATGTCCGAGATCATTCACATTGCAAACAGAGACTTGTTTAGGCACTTTAGCAGTTCATTAGTACGTCGCTCCCAAGTGAATTTATTATCAAGTTGTAATCCCAAGAATTTCACACTCTCAACTTCTCCTATTCCCATGTCACCATATTTTATACACACACTAGAAGGAAATCTCTTGGAAGTTCTGAACTATATCTTTTCAAAGTTTAATGACAGTGAATTGGCTATGAACCACTTATTAATGTCAGTACAAATTTGATTAGCTGCCCTTTTTAAATTTATATTTGATTTTCTGTTTATTGAAATGTTTGTATCATCTGCAGATAAGACAAACTTGGCATCTGGTAATGTAACAGATGACAGGTCATTAACACTTAGCATGTGGACGACGTAATATTACATCTTCAGAAGGAAACAGAATTGTGCAGCCGACATAATTTTACGTCTCGGTAGTTACAATGTTTCTCTGTAGTGTCAAACATATATTTACGTCTTCTGCGAAGTCTGAGTGGTCAACAGGCATCAGTTTCAACCGAGAGCACTAAATGGCAGCAGCAAGCTCGGTGGAATACTTTGTGCGATCTGAAGTTTTCTCGGCGTATTTCCAATTTGAACAGTTCTCAGGTATCCAACCTGGTAGCATCATAATTTCTCCACAATATTTCATCAGACATACACACTGCCATCTTCAGGTGGTTCCTGATGAATGCTGTGCCATTCCCCTCAGCACCCTATATATACTAGGCATTACACCCTCCACCGTTCCTCTCCTAGTGCAGAAGAAATACGTTAAATGTGATTTGAGACTTTCTCGGCGTATTCCATTTGTGAAATCTTCTCGGGTGATCAGCCGAGTAAAGGCGTCGTCTTCTCGCAACGTTTCGAAGGGTTTCGTACCCATCATCTTCAAGCGAAGATGATGGGTACGAAACCCTTCGAAACGTTGCGAGAAGACGACGCCTTTACTCGGCTGATCACCCGAGAAGATTTCACGAAGAAATACGTTGTGAAACGTGCCGTGTGCTCACCACACCACACCACTGAAACAGAAGATCTCTGAGGAGGAGAGAGTGACCATCCGTGAGTTACGCAGCCATCCTGAGGTGGTGGTCTTGCCTGCTGATGAAGGCAATGCTACAGTACTGCTCCTGCACTCAGAATATAAGAGAAAAATGTACGAACTTCTCGATGATGCAGTGTACAGAAGGATAGAAGGAGACCCAACATGTCACCTTCAAAGAAGAACCGTTGAACTTCTTCGCAGTACCTTTAATGGAAAAACTGTCAAGAAACTTCGACCACGAGCAGCTGCACTGCCACAACTGTATGGGCTACCAAAGGTCCACAAGGATGGGACACCTATGTGTCCAATAGTCAGCAACAGAGGAGCAGCAACCTACGAACTGGCCCAACACCTGACAGGTCTCCTTAGTCCATTTGTGGGAAAATGGGAACACCACATTTGCAATTCCATCCACTTTGTGGAACGTTTAGAAGAACTTCGGCTCCAGGACAGCGACTTGTTAGTAAGCTTCCCCCACCACCTCCAGTAGCTGCCGTGCCGACTGCACCAAAGACACCAGGAGAGGAATGGTAGAGGGGGTAATGGCTAATATATATATAGGGCGCCGAGAGGAACGGCATAGCATTCGTCAGGTACCACCTGAAGATGGCAGTGTGTATTTCTGCCAGAATATTGTGGAGATATTACGACACTACCTGGTCGGATACCCGAGAACTGTTCAAATTGGAATACTTTGTGTTTATGAAAGACTTTTTTATTGTAGCTTACTTGATAGACATTTTCTGGCGTTGGTATCCTCTCAGTTTCATTTGTTTTGAGTGTTTTTGTGTTGATTATCTTTTCGATATGTGCAGTGAACCGGATAAATGTTTGGAGCAAATGATTTATGAAGTCCTTGATGAGCTTTCAGATGGTGAAATAGAGCTGTCTGATGACCATTTGGATTATATGTAATGTGAAAATAGTGGTAAGTCAAGATTTGTTTCAGATTTAACAACTGAAAATGGTTTTTGTTAGCTTCCCAGAATTTTATTTTATGAATTATGCTCCTGTAGGTACTTCAGGAAATGAATCATATCATGTTTCACCTTCTACATCTATGAATACTCAAAGTAGAAAAAGAAGTAGAAGTGACTTTGATCGTGACTGGACAGATGTTGACGGAATTCCTGACATAGCTCTATACACAGGACCTTACGAATTGGTACAGAATGTATCTATTCATGAATCAAGTGATCCTTCAGATATATTATTCTATTTCTTCGGCAATACTCTCATAACAACAATGAAAGAACAGACAAATTGTTATGCCAGGCAAAAACTTGCTAAGCTGCAGTGTGAAAACAATCTTCTGCCTAATTCTAGGTTCAAACAGTGGAAAACTGTAACAATTGCAGATATTAAAAAATTCCTTGCTATTTTGCCACATATGGCAATAAATGAGAGGCCAAACGTGAAGAGCCACTGGAGTACTGATCCTGTTGTCAGCTGTAATTTTTGTCCCAGTGTTTTGTCAAGAGAGAGATTTATAAACATTTTATCTATATTTCACCTCAATGATAACACAAAGGCAAAAAAGAAAGGTGAACCAGGTTTTCATGCACTTTATGAAGTTAGACCTCTCCTCAATTCATTGAGAGAGAGAGATTCCAAAATTATTATTATCCGGAGGAAACAGTAACAGTCAATGAAGGAATTTGTCCCTAGAAAGGAAGAGTAGGCTTCAAGGTTTATACGGCCAATAAACCAAACAAATATGGTATGAAGCTGTACATTTTCATATATCTGAAATTTTGAGGTATACATGGAAGAAATAAGACAGTAGACAACAATGTTTCTAGTGTCATGAAGCATTTGACCAATAAGCTTCTAGGTAAACGACACACTGTTTATGTTTATCATTTCTACACAAGTACTCAATTTGCTGAAGAATTAGCTGATGGTAATACTGGTCTTGTTGATGAAAAACAGAAAGGACTTCCAAAACCGCTAAAATATGCAAAGCTGAAAAAAGGAGAACAGATCTCCCATCGCAAAGGGAATGTGCTCGCCTTGCACTGGAAAGATAAGAGACGTGTCTGGATGATCAGCGCAAGGCACACAGCTACAACGCAGAGTGTCAGAACAACAAGAGCAACAGAGAAACTGAAACCTGCAGCAGTTGTTGACTATAATAAAAACAAAGCTGGGGTGGACCTATTTGACCAACAACTATCGTATGGGGCTCTGGCTCGCAAGACTATGAAGTGGTGGAGGACACTAGCTGTACATTGCATACTAATGGCAGTATCAAATGCCTGCATACTGCATAACATAATCAAAAAGAAAAAACTTGCCATCTCCTCAGTTTATTCAAGAAGTATGTGCAGGATTGGTATTCTCTGCTGGGGATTCAACAAAGAGCTTTCCACGTGGATCATCAAAATTAGTATGACTCTCAGAAAAATACTTCTCTAATCATGGCAACATTCCAGAAGGGAAGAGAAAACGACAAAGGAAGTGTGTGGTGTGTAGCCAAAAGCAAAAATGTTCAACAGGAAAGGCTGGAAGAAAGGACACCTCATATGAGTGCACCGAAAGAAATGTTAGGTTTTGTATCTCCCCCTGCTTCAAAGTTTATCACACATTGTCCACTATGTACTAAATTATGTACTGAACTTATGCTTATTGTTATTTTTCATTATTTCAAGTGTTTCGTAAATATTTTTAGAGGCTAATAACATGTTTCATTGTATATAACAGAACTGTAATTACTTTTCAATTTGTTTTTCTGGCAACAAATATCACTGACTTGAAATTTCATTGGTGCCTTCAAATTTTAAATTATCGACCACAGAATTTGAGTACTTAACGTAACAAGTCCAATAAACATAAAAACGTTTTGGAATTGCAGTAACTGTGAGCTGCACAGCAGTAACAAATTACAGCTGATTTTACCCAGTCCGCAGGTGACGGCAACTACAAACTACATCAGCACTGTAAGTGTTAATATACACAAGTAGTGGACCTAGTCTGGAACCTTAGGGAACACCACATGTAAATTCTTCCCAGTCAGATTATGTCTGTCTGCCTACTGTTGAAGTGTTACATAATGACACCCTTTGCTTTCTATTAGTGAGAGATGACTAAAACCACTTTGCAGTACTACTAGTGATCCCATAATATTTAAATTTACTTAAAAGAATGTTGTGATTCACAGAGTTGAAAGCCTTTGACAGGTCACAGAATATGCCAGTTACCTCCAATTTGTTTTCTAATTGTAGGGAAGCAACCTACTCACACCATATAGAATTCATATGCTTTCCATTGTGTGCCAGCCTAGTCTGCTCTAACTAGCTATGACATCACCAATGTTGCACAATACCTTAAAAGTAAAGTAAATGATCTGAAAAGTTAGTAGCATGTCAGGAGTGATGCTAAAATAATAATGTGTTAAGTTTCAGTTTAGTAACAGTTTTCAAAATTTGGGTATTTTGCGCAAAAATCATTGGCGCAACAGGAAGGAGTTAGAAACTTCAAAATTTATATTCAGATTCCTTTTTCATTGTAATTTAATGAAAACAGCATGCTGGATCTCACAAAGCAATATTTTGGGTGAAATTCATGATTTTCTGTTTTTGTGTCCTAAAAGTACGGAGGCAAGATAGATTATATACCAAGCTATAACCACAATCTTAGAGCAATCACTCTAAGCTTGGGGTTATAGCTTGATACCAGTGCCTACCAATTTTAATTGTATATTACAGCACTGAGGATGGTCACTAAGTGACCAAAAATTGATTTTGTGGACAATAAAACTACAAAATACAGCCAATGCCGAGTTTCCTTCCAATTCTATCCACTATTTGGTCGTGGTGCACAGAACGCTCCATGGAGTCGCCAATCAAGGCAAATGTTGTCAGCTGCACCTTTGGCGGTCCGCACCATGGCTTTATAAATAAGAGCACTGCAAGCTAGAGTCAGGCCCCAGTTCTCTTCTAGATTCGTATCAGTGCACACACTGTGTCGGAAGCTGCATCGCGTTTGTGCAGTTGCAAGGAACAGCCTTGGATGCTGTATTATGTAACTCAGTATGCACATAACAATGAGTTCGCATTGTGGTAAAGCATTAATTGCAGAACGACTTCAGTGATTTATTCTCAGTTTATGTGTGTTGTATTTTCACATGTAGCTGCAGGACAGACCTCCTACCATTAATAGCGTGGAATTTGATGAGTATTAGCATCAAATTTTGGTGAGCATTCTCTTTGAACATTTACATCGATAATGATTATTGAAGAGTTTCGTTATCTAGGGAAAATAGGATACACGACATAGACTCTGAACAGCTCTGGTAATACAATAGCTGATAGTAGCACTGCTTGGGTAAACATTTGTCTCAAACTTTATGCTTTAACGTTTCGAGAATATAGTGATAATTGTTATAGAAAAATGCATTTTCTATGAAGCCCAAGCATCATCCTAAATCCTCAGCATGATGAACTTCAATGATCAATAACGTTATTTTTCAATCAGAGTGGGCACAGTGAACCTTAATTACAGGCATCACGTTTTTGTTAATCACTTTCTGGTTGCCAACATTGTAGTTAGAGAGCCTGTGTTGAGAACGTCAGCAACGGAAAAATTTTCCACCCACTGCCCAACATAATGAATTAAGGACATTTTCACTGTAAGTGTAAATAGCCTTCTCAATATCAGAACCCTTATGAAACCCAAACTGTGACTGACAGTATGCTATTTTCACTACGGTACTTTAGTAGACACATGAACATAACCTTTTCAAAGATTTTTGAAAAAGCTGGCAAGAGTGAGATCAGTTGGTAATTTGATAGCATTTCTTTGTCCCCTTTCTTGTGGAGAGGTATAACTTCAGCATATTTAAGCCAGTCCAGTAATGTTCCTGTGATAAGTGATTGATTACACAAATAGCTTAAGATATGACTAAGCTCACATGAACACTCTTATTAACTTTGTTGATGTGTTATCATAACCACTAGGGTGCTTTGATTTCAAGGACTTTATGATGGATTATATTTCTTTGGGCGCAGTAAGTGTCAATTTCATTTTATTGAGATTGCATTATTTATTGAACCTGACAACCCCATGCTACCAGTAACATAGACAAAATATTTATTTAAAGGGTTTGCAACACAACATGCGTTTGTTACCAGGGTTTCATTTATTTTTAGAGCTAATTTGTTCCTCCTCATTTCTGGCCCTACCTGGCTCTGATTTAACTATATCCCATATAGTTTTTATTTTATTGCTGGATGTATTTATCTTCTTCTCATAATCAGGCATTTAGATTTCTGGATAACGTTCAATATTTTGCAGCAATTTTTGTAATGAGCTATAATGCTAGTATCAAATGTGTCCCTACATATGAGATAAAGTTTCCTTTTTGTCTCACATGATATCTTTATCCCTTGTTGAGCCATGGTTTCTTATTAGACTTCTGTTTAATTTGAGTTACCTTCAGGGGAAAACGATTTTCCAATAAGGTGCTAATTTTATTAATAAATGTTTTGTATTTTCCATTTGTGTCTTGGATGCTGTAAACATCCATCCAATTAATTTCGTTGAGCAATCTCCTAAATTTCTCAGTTTTTGACTGTTTTATTGGCCTTCTGTACTCAGTTCTGATAGATGTTTTACCCTGACAGTTTTCAAAATTTAATGTTAGGTGTTGCATGTCATGGTCAGTTAATACGGGTTTTGTAATGTGGCTTAGTTGCCTACAATTGTCTGTAAAGATATTATCAATGGCAGTCTTAAAACATGTCTATACCCTAGTTGAGAAATTTACAGTAGAAATTAAATTGAATGACAATGTAACTGATTTCAGTAACTGTTCACTGACAGTATTTTACAGAACATCTATATTAAAATCACCAGCAACCACTAGTTCTTTGGTTTTTTCTTTATTTTAGATGAGATAATAAATCTTCAAGACCGTTTATAAACAGGTTGAAATTTCCTGAATGTGCTCTGTATATGGCTACTATTATAAAGGACCTATTATGAAATTCTATCTCTCTTGCACATGCTTTTAAGTGCTGCTCTCAGCAAAATTTATTAATGTCAATATTCTTAAATTTAAAACTATTTTTAACAAGTTTGGCAACTCCTTCTTTCTCCATATTTTGTCTACATGAGTAAGAGGCTAACTTACATTCTGTAAGGTTTAACATATCTATACCAGTGGTCACATGGTGTGCAAAGAGGCAGATTATATCAACTGGGTTCGATGACCCTAATTCATCAATGCACATAAGTAGTTCATTAATTTTACTTGTAAGCCCTTGAATATTTTGATGCAGTAAAGATAGTTGAAGATTTCAATCTACGAAAAAATTTCTACCACTTCCACATAAAAGCTAAAACTATTATGAAACAAACATGCATAATACTGTCTTACTAGCCTTAACTTTACTATTATTACAGTGTTAATTTACTCTACTGCCTCCTAGATAAGGTTTTTATATAATTTCAGGTATTGTGTAAAATTCTAAATATCAAGATAAATTACTGATCAGTGTTTACGTCAAACTATAGTCTGCAAACTACCATGAAGTGCATGGCAGAGGGTAAGTACCACTATATCAGTTATTTGGGTTTCTTCCTGATCCATTCATGTGTGGAGCATGGGAAGAATGTTTGTTTAAATGCCTCTGTGTATATTCTTTGAGTCATCATTTAAAGCCAGTTCTTGAAACTTTGTTAGCAGACTTCTTTGGGATAGTTCACACTTATCCTCAAGTGTCTGCCATTCAGTTTTTTCAATATCTCTATAACTCTCTACCTCAGATCAAACAAACCTGTGACCATTTGTACTGCCCTTCTATGTATACATTCAATATTCCTGTTAATCCTATTAGAAACAGGACCCACACACTGAAGCAATATTCTAGAATGGGTCATATGAGCAATGTGTTAGTTTCTTTTGCACACTGTTTGCGCTTCACAAATATTCTACCAACAAACTGAAGACCACCACCTGCTTTACCCATAACTGAGCCTATGTGATCATTCCATTTCATATCTGTACAAAGTGCTACACCCAGGTATTTGTATGAGTTGGCCCATTCCAACTCAGATTTATTGATATTATAGTCAAAGGATACTACGTTTTTTTTCCATTTTGTGAAGTGCAGAGTTTGACATTTCATAACATTTGAAGGAAGTTGCCAATATTTCTACCACTTTGAAATCTTATTGAGATCTGACAATATTTTTATAGTTTATTTCAGACAGTAATTCATTATAGATAACTGTATCATCTGCAAAAAGTTAGAGGTTACTATTAATATTGCTGACAATGTCATTTATATACAACATGAACAACAAGGGCCCCAACACACTTCCCTGGGCACACCAAGTTACCTCTACATCTGATGAGTCTCCATCCAAGATAACATGCTGTGTCCTCCATACCATAAAGTTGTCAATCCAGTCACAAATTTCACTTGAAACACCATACAATCAAACTTTAGACAATATGCATAGGTGTGGTACTGAGTAAACTGCTTTTTGGAAATCAAGAAATACTGCATCTACCTGACTGCCTTGATCCAAACGTTTCAGTACATCATGTGAGAAAAGTGAAAGTTGTGTTTCAAATGATTGATCTTTTTGGAATCAATGCTAGTTGGCATGGACTAAGTCATTCTGCTTGAGTACCTTGTTGTATTTGAGCTCAGAATATGTTCTAAGATTCTACAAGAAATCAATGAAGGATACTGGATGGTAGTTTTATGGATCACTTCTACTACCCTTCTTGCAGATGGGTGTGATCTGTGCTTTCTTCCTACTACAGGGAATTGTCTTTTGCTTGAAGAATCTATGACAGATTATAATTAACAGAGGGACTAAATCTGCCACAAATTCAGTACAGAACCTGATAGGGATTCCATTGGGCCGTGAAGCTTTTCTCAACTTTATTGATGTGAAATGTTCCTCAACACCAATGACACTAACATTTATTTCACTTCATATTTTCAGTGGTGCAAGGATTAAATTGGGGCATTTCTCGTGGGTTTTCCTTTGTAAAGGAACATTTGAAAACACAGTTAAGCATTTCATCTTTTGCTCTGCTACCTTCAATTTCAGATCCTGTCTCACTGGACACTAACTTTGGTGCCTCTAACAGCCTTTACATATGATTAGAATTTCTTTAGATTTTGTGAAACCATCATTTGACAATATTCTGCTATGGTAGTCATTGAAGGCTTCACAAATTGCTTACTTGACAGCCAAAAGAGTTTCATTCAGTATCTCTCTATCGATAGTCCTGTGCTTCACTTTACACCTATTATGCAGTAGTCTCTGTTTCTTTAGAAGTTTCTTTACAGTGGCTATATGCTTTTAAACTTGAGTCATAGTTCCTCTACATGCTCCTGCTCTGTGCTGAAAGTTTCAACTTCTTCTTTGAGATAAGACATTACTGGCATTTCATCTAGTTTACAGAACATACATATCTTTCTAATTGGTTTAGCTGTCATTTTTTCTTTAGTTGTTATTGTTGCCATGAATAACATAGCTGCCACTGATAAACATAGCTGATAACCAGCCTACAGTGCAGCAGAACTGAAAAACGTTATTACTTGCATTAAAAGTGTAAAACAAATGAACATGATGCAGTGTACAAAACAAATGTGTACATGATATCAAGCACATGAAAACAAGAAATAGTGAGAACACAAACAATAATAGGGGAAAAACTGCAAATGAAAAAAAAAGAAAAAATAGGTGAATGAAGGCTATGCCATGTAAAAGGCAGGAGATTAATAATAAAATAGACACACTTGTATAACCAGAAGGTAGATGTAATGTACAGTGTGTTTCAGGATGTATTAAGAAAATGAGGTTTTTTTTCAATAAATAATAGATAATATTTTTTGCAGCCATATGGCACAACATCCTTTAAGGTGCTTCAAATTTGATGTATCTTCTGCATATGTGCGAAGTTTTGAATCATTCTGACTGATGGCAGAACCATAGTGAACCATCCAAATGGCATCTCTGGAAGACACTCTTTAGAAGCAACGTGCTGTAACTGAATTCTTATTTGTGGAAAAGCAAGCAATTGTGAATATCCATAAACATTTGTGTGCAGAGTATGGTAATGACACAGTTGATAGGAGAACTGTTCAGTAATGACTGCTGGGAGAAAGCATCACTAATTGCAGGAACTGAGCATCATGATCAGCTACATTCAGAACATCCTGTCACAACCACTGCTCTTGACATGATGAATCACTTGGGTGTTATTTTTCCATGCAGAATGCAGACTAGTGCATCACAACTTGAAAGCTGGCTTTAGAGATATCAGTGAGCATTGGAAGTACATGGGCAGGGGGTATGAATCTTGGATATTCAGAGGTGTGCTCAAGATGTGTTTGACAAATGCTCACAACAAACCATAAGTTTCAAGGAAGAGCTTTTCTTTTTCTGAATTGTTGTAGAAGTTTGAGGCCAATGGAGAGGCTTTTCTGTCACAGATCATTACAAGTCTTGAAAACTGGTTGGTTTACTTTGAGCTGGAAATGAAAATGCTGTAACTGGAGTGGCACTACCATCAATCACCAAAAAAAGAAGAAATTCATGGCATGTGCCTTTGTTGGCCATAATTGACCATGTGGCCACGAATATGGACAGGAAAAATGAGATGTAGCTATAAAAGATCTTTGACTATCAGACCATCTCTGTCAAACAACAACAGTAAAATCAGGCATCGAATCATTCCCTAAACTACAAGCCTACAAATGGCATCTATCAGAAACCAAATTAAAAGATTTTTCAAAATAACTACAGAAACAAAGCTGGGATGAAGTGTATAAGGGTACCAATGTGAATATGAAATTCTCTAAATTCTACACATTGTTTAAATTGAACTTTGGAAAGGCATTTCCAAAAGTATGGATGTCTGTATCAACGTCTCACAGAAACAGATGGATAACAGCAGGTATTAAGAAGTCCTTCCAAACACTTAAATACTTCAGTTCCATGCAAAAGATTCGCAATGATCCAGTATTCTTAAATCTCTATCATAGATACAAAAAGATCTATAGGAAGGTGCTGATTGCTGCAAAAGAGTCATTGAATGACAAAATAATACATAATGCTGAGAATAAAAGAAAAGCAGTCTGGGGTGTTTCAAAAAAGGAACTGGGGAGAGGCAAATAAACACATAATAACATACTGCTATGGGAGGGGGATAAGGTAATAAATGATCCACAACACTTAGCAAACAATGTAAACGAGCATGTTTCAAGTATTGCAGAGACGTTACAGCACAAATTCCCCAAAACAAATATAACACCTGTAAATAATGTTGCACTAATTGCAATGATGTTACTTCCAATCACAGAGAACAAAATCAATAAAATTGTTAAAAGCTAAAAAATAAAAAGTCAGGCTTAGATGAAGTACCAATGTGTGTACTGAAACAATGGCTGGGGATTATTCAAGGCCACTTAACAAATATAATAAATGAATCTTTCACATCAGGGACATTTCCAGAGCAGTTAAGACAGGCAAGAATTGTACGTTTGCTTAAGAAAAGTAATGCAGCAGACATAGAAAGTTACCAGCCCTTTTCCCTGCTGTCAGCATTCTCAGAAATAATAGAAGCAATTATGAAAGACAGATTAATGAATTACCTGAATAAATACAATCTTTTAAGTGAATCACAGTTTGGTTTCCAAAGTGGCAAAAATATGAAGACAGCCATAGTAGAATTCACAGAAGTTGTACTTGATGCTCTTGACAAAGATGAGTATGTCACAGGCATATTTTTGGATCTTTCTACGGTGTCTGATACAGTTGACCACAAAATTCTATTAAATGAATTAGAAACATTAGGAATAAGAGGGGTAGCTAATTACTGGTTTTGATCATACCTAGCAGATAGGGTACAAGTAGAAGAGATTACACATACCTCAAATAGATCTAAAAATTCAGTAAAACACTTATCAGAACCAAAATACATTAATATAGGGGTTCCACAAGGTAGCACATTAGGACCAGTACTTTTCCTGATATACATCAATGACTTTCCCAGTAGTGTTACTCATGGTGAAAAAATTCTCGTCGCTGATGACAGTAATATTATAAACACTGAGAAAATGAGAGAACTCCTTGCCAAGAAAGCAAATGAAACTCTGAAGGAAGTTTATGATTGGTCAATAAGCAATAAAGTGACATTGAACATACAGAAAACTAGTGCCATCAATTTCAGTTTGAAGAGGAGAAATTACAATTTTAAATTAAATGTATATGGCACCTCTATAGACTGGGTAACAAATGCTAAAATTCTAGGAATAAATATTGATTCTCGGTAGAAATGGTGTGAACACACAAAGGTACTTGCAAACAGAATGTCATCAGCATGTTATGCCCTAAGAATCCTATCATCAGTGTGTAACATGCAGTGTCTTTTAGTTACATACTATTCATTTGTACACTCAGTTCTTAGCTATGGCATTCCCTTTTGGGGAACAAACGCACAAAATTTGAACACAATTTTCAAACTCCAGAAAAGAGCTGTAAGAATTATAACCCAAAATACTAGTCAAGCTCATTGTAAAGATCTGTTCAAAACACTGAGGATTTTAATTGCTCCATTTCAATACATACACGTCAGTTGTACACATCAAAAATAACGTTGGTAATTACTGCACAAACAGCTCTCTCCATGACCATGCAACAAGAGAGAGACTCAACTCACATTTACCAAGTACAAATAAAAATAAAACTCAAAACAGCATTTTCTACCAAGGAATAAAACTGTACAATAAATTAACAAGAGAGATTAAATAAATTGCAAAAATACACTTATTTAAAAAGGCAGCTAAAATGTACCTGTTATGCAGTACAATTTATACTTTGATGAAATACTTAGTAGATAAAACTGAGTAGGTATTTGATAAAAAAGTTATACAAATAAATAATAATAATAATAATTCCCGTGGAGGCCCGGGAAAAGAAGATGCATCCGGTACGTTTGGCCAGTCGTAAAAGGCAATGAAAAGAACAAACCACTAATAGGGCTAACCCCCCTTTTAGTGAGATTAGTTGGTTCAGGACAGAACTAATGAAGCGTCGGACAAGCACTGTCATGGTCAGGGATGTCGCTTGAACCCTATACCCGTCCACAATGGTAACGACACTGCTAGCCACATGGAAAATGATTTAAATCCAAATAGCGGTGTTTTGCAGGATATGCTCCCTGCAACCACTCTAGAAGGAAAACAAAGACAGACGATGATATGGTCAAATGAAGTTAACCAACGCCTCATGTTCTGTTATTACCAAGCAATAAAGTTAGGAATGAACATAACTGGATACAGATCACAAGTATACACAACTTTTATTACCAGATATGCAGAATTAAAATTTTTAACAGAACAATGAGTAGCTGATCAGATCCATGTAATAATCAAAAATAACAGGATACCCCAGTCAGAATTAGAAAAATTCAAATAAAAAGTACAACAAATACTGAAACAAAATAATGTGCAATCAGAAGAAGAAGAAGAAGAAGAAAATACAGTACTCGACTCAAACATCCCAGAGCAAACAAACAAAGAACAACACGCATCAATTAAACAATCAGAGGAAAACAAAATCTTAAGACAGCCACCAGAATAAGCAGAAATAGAACACGAAGTTACACTCATGTTAGATATAGAAGAAAAATTTCAGCTGACATATATAGAATACAAAGACACAAATACAGACATTAGACCATTCTTGCAAAAACCACTAAATAACCCACAAGTCTAAACAACAATAACAACTATCAACACAATCAAACACAACAAAATCAATGAAAATACAACTATGGAAGAGTTACAACTACTGGTTTATGCAGGAGCATTCATTACACTAAATATACACACTAGGCAGAGATCAGAACCAACCAACACACAGAAGAAACCCACAAAACCGGCATGGCAACACAGGCTATGGATCAGAATAGAAAAACTGAGAAAAGACATCGGACAGCTAACACAATTTATAAGAAATGAAATCTCGGAAAAAAAACGAAAAAGGTTAGGTAAAATCTCACAACAAGAAGCGACAGAGCAATTAGACGAAAAGAAGCAGAAATTACAGGCATTGGCCAAACAACTTAGAAGATACAAAGAAAGTGAAAATAGAAGGAAACAAAACCAAACATTCAACACAAACCAAAAGAAATTTTACCAGACAATAGATAACACACACATTAAAATAGACAATCCATCAAACATAACAGACATGCAACACTTCTGGAGCAACATATGGTCAAACCCAGTACAACCTAACAGGCATGCACAGTGGATACAAGCAGAAACAGACACATACAAGATGATACCACAAATGCCTGAAGTGATAATTTTGCAACATGAAGCCACCCGAGCAATTAATTCTATGCACAATTGCATTTTTAACCAGACATAATGTCTGAGAAAGGAAAGATGATGATGATGATGATGATGATGATGATAACGATTATAAAACATCCAATATCCCATGTAACACCTTCACTTGTCCACCCCCAGTAGCTGAGCAGTCAGCACGACACAATGTCAATCCTAAGGGCCCGGGTTTGATTCCCCGCTGGGTTGGAGATTTTCTCCACTCAGGGACTGGGTGTTGTGTTGTCCTAATGATAATCATTTCATCCTCATCGATGTGCAATTTGCTGAAGTGCCATCAAATCTAAGGACTTGCACCCGGCGAATGGTCTACCTGACATCTCATCACATCACAGCTTCACTTTATGTTTTTTTTTTCCTTTCTAGAAATACCAACCCCCGAGCTATGCATAGCACAATAGTAACACCTCTTCCTCTTTCTGAGCTCAACACCTCACCCATTATCAAGGTGCACGCATGTGTGCGTATGTAGTGAGTGAAGTGTTATGAAACAATGTGTGTAGTGTGTTCAGTGACTGATAGTGAGATGTGAGTGAACAGTGTGGCTTTACATTATTTAATAAGTTATTTGCAAAAAAAAAAAAAAAGTATTATATACCAGGAGTAAATCTAAAGACTGCATCTAACTAGAAGTCTGCAAATATATGTGTATACAAATTAGCTGATTTTAAATTGGTATAAACTTGTTAATACTTTGTCATGTCCTATACGCTTGCAAAGAGAGATCTACGGATGAATGAAGAAGCTGCTGCTGCTGCTGCTGCTGCTGCTGCTGCTGCTGCTGCTGCTGCTGCTGCTGCTGCTGCTACTACATGATACTCTTTTGAGGAAGTGATGATGTCATTCTTGTGGATGTGTTGTCAAAATGGTCAACCATTCATTCAGAGGCTTATGTGAATACTGATCTATCTCAAGAAACATTTTGAATATGTTCAGCTTGACGAGAATCAAAAAGAAGTCTTGCTCAAATATGACCATCCATGCCCATAGACAAGCCCCAGAACCTACGAAGACATTCCAATATTAAGTTGTATTGTAACAGCAAAGAAATTAAGCATCCTAAAGAAATAGCAGATGTGTTTGATACTTATTTTAGTAATATAAGTGAGCAATTAATTGCTGAAACCAAACCTTGCAATACAAACTGCCCAGTATCATCTGTAAATACCAACATAAGTCCTACTTCACTGTTTCTCTTTCCAACAACCCAGAAAGAAGCCCTGTCAGTTATCAGAACTTTAAAAGTGAATCATTCCACTGGAATAGATGGCACCCCAGACAGCCTTATTAAAAATGTGGAGCTCTCATTACTGAACCATGATAGTGGAACAAACACTGGTAGCAGTTACTTCTGTAAAATATCTGGGAGTATGCGTGCGGAATGATTTGAAGTGGAATGATCATATAAAATTAATTGTTAGTAAGGCGGGTACCAGGTTGAGATTCATTGGGAGAGTGCTTAGAAAATGTAGTCCATCAACAAAGGAGGTGGCTTACAAAACACTCGTTCGACCTATACTTGAGTATTGCTCATCAGTGTGGGATCCGTACCAGATCGGTTTGACGGAGGAGATAGAGAAGATCCAAAGAAGAGCGGCGCGTTTCGTTACAGGGTTATTTGGTAACCGTGATAGCGTTACGGAGATGTTTAAAGTGGCAGACTCTGCAAGAGAGGCGCTCTGCATCGCGGTGTAGCTTGCTTGCCAGGTTTCGAGAGGGTGCGTTTCTGGATGAGGTATTGAATATATTGCTTCCCCCTACTTATACCTCCCGAGGAGATCACGAATGTAAAATTAGAGATTAGAGCGCGCACGGAGGCTTTCAGACAGTCGTTCTTCCCGCGAACCATACGCGACTGGAGCAGGAAAGGGAGGTAATGACAGTGGCACGTAAAGTGCCCTCCGCCACACACCGTTGGATGGCTTGTGGAGGATCAATGTAGATGTAGATGTAGGTTAGCTCACCTTTAAAATAGGTCCTTTCAAACCAGAATTATCCCATCACGCCTAAAAACAGCTAAGCTCAAACCACTATTCAAAAAAGATAAAAAGGATGATGTGGCTAACTATAGGCCCACTGCTCTACTACATGTGATCTGAAAAATTTTTTCAAAGAAGAGTAATATATTTTCTGAAAGAGAACAAAATACTATCCACAGCACAACATGACTTCAGGATAGGCAAATCAACTGATACAGCAATATTTGAACTATTAAGTGAAGTACTTCAGAAACTAGATAAAATGTCTTTGGAGTGTGTCTAGATCTCTCCAAGGCTTTTGAATCATAGATTACATAAAACTATAGCCTAAGCTTGACAACATGGGGACTAGAGGCACATCTATCAACTGGATACAGTCATACCTAGGCAGTCGAAAACAAGTGGTTGAATTGCAGCATCAAAATTTCATCAAACTCATCCAGCACTATTCAAACTATGAAACCATTAAATATGGAGTTCCACAAGGTTCAGTTCTGAGACCACTTCTATTCCTGCTATATGTGAATGACCTTAACAAATTCGTCATCCAGTTTGCTGACGATACAAGTGTGCTATTGAGTGGGAAAGAAATGGAAATGCTTCATAAGTCTACAACAGAGATACTGAACAACACTGGAAACTGGTTCAGTCACAACAAATTGCTAATAAATGCAAGTAAGACAGTGGCACTACATTTCTATAATGTGAAATAGATGATCAAACTGTTCAGACTCAATTAGATGACAAAGACTAAGTATATAGACAACATTAAGTTCTTGGGAGTATGGCTCCAAGATAATCTTAAATGAGCACACATGTTGAAATGTATATGAGAAATTAAGCACTCCATGCTAGTTAATGAGAATATTAGAGGGATGCTGCAACAAAGATTCTCTGAAAACTGTATTATGCCTATACATACAACTGAAATATGGAATTATTTTCTGGGGTAACTCTTCTCTTATCCAAAAGCTCTCTAGGCTACAAAAAATAATTATAAGAACAATGGAAGGTGTAAAAAGGGATAAAACCTGTAGACCACTCTTTAAAAAGCTAGAAATCCTCCCACTTCAATGTATGTATGTGTATAAGATAAGCTGGAATTAAAAAATGTGAATTTTTCAACTGTGATTGTAATTTGTTGGCCAATTCTACTGGATTGTTTAAGCATTTGCACATATTTACAAATGCTGTTTTTGTAATGGAAACGCTGCTGCTTGTAGAGAATACGGAAGATGATTTACTAACTGCAGAATACCAGACTAAAAATTATTTACTCAAATTTTCATGAGACTCATGCAATGCCAAACAGCCTTACCTCATCTAAATGTACAAATGAATAGTGTGTGTATGAAGTAGCAGACATTATTGGTAGAACATAGTTCTTCAACAAACACAGCCATAATTTCTACATTTACTGGTGTTCCAGACAAAAGAATATGTTGGACATTACCCACACGCAACCTCTGTTCTTATTATTTACACACTGCACTCGCATTTGAAATAATAATGGTTCAAACCCACGTCTGGCCATCCAAATTTAGGTGTTCTGTGATTGACCTTAATCACTCCATGCAAATGTTGGAATATTTCCTTTAAAATGGCATGGCCAGTTTCCTTTATCAATAATGCTGCTCTGTAAATGCGTAGTTTGATGAAATCAGTTGACTGGGTCTGTTATGTAACTGCAAATTCTGACAAGGTCCTCCATATATAGATTTTCTCGAAAATGAATTTCCATTATTATTTGAAGAGATTCCTTTGATTAGAAGGTTTGTATGTTGTTCTAGCATGACAGGCCCATGCACATTCCAGTTGTCAAGTGACCCATTATGTAAATCCAACATTCTCAGGTAGCTAGATCCACAGAAAAGGTCTTGTTTCTTGACCAGCCTATGGGGATGGTTGAAAGCCTGAGTCTTCAAAGAAAAAGTAAACATATGAGACAAATCAATTGACTGGACTAAGAATCATGCTGTTCTCATAAAAGAATGCCAAAGACAACCCCAGAGGAGCTACACATGGCTTTGCCAACAGAATGTAAAAGTGCACTGAAGTCAGAGATTGTATTTGTGATAACCAACCGTGAACTTAATTATTTGCCTTTGCTTAACATCTTCTATACTTGTTTGGGTTACATTCCAACAGCTGTCCCTTTACAACCAATTTTATTAAAATTAGTCTGTAGTACCACCTACTAAAATATTTACTACTACTCCTCATATACCCTGTATAATGGAAAAGAAACTTCTACTAACTACATTAACACCTGTTATTTAAGTCACTAAAGGAAAAAGAATGCATTTGTCTACTGTCATTCGGTATCTCATGTAAAGGCTAAGTCGCTGATCATCATGTCAACACTAGGCCCAAAATTTAGTCCTCCTCACTGTATTTTGACAATCATCATATGTAGTCAGTCAAGACTGAGTAATAAGGTATTTCTGGAGCTCAGACCTATTTCAGTCATGTTGTAGGAATCATGGGTACCACCAGCACCAACTTATTTGAGGGGTGGGAGGGAGGGGGGGGGGGGGGATGACAATAGATAGCATATAGATCCCAAGGGGGTCTTAATGGGCAGTCCCCTCGAAAAAAAGTTGAAAACATTACTACCTAAAACTGTATTTTGGGGCATCACATTCCAATGTCACTTAAAACTCCTGAAGCTTGCCAACTTAAGCCTGGACTAGAATGAATTTTGTGATAACTTAGTATATTAAAGTTATATCATATTAACATTTAAATTTATCAAAATTGTGTGTATGATTGTTATGTATTATGTCCTAAACAACTGTGGAAACTATTTCAAACTGAGTATTTTTTGAACTTCTGCATGATTTGACTGATACTACACTGCAATGGTAAAATATATTTTTTTATAAATATTTACTTATAATTATTCCTCTGTATTTTTAAAAAAGACAACAGTGATGAATTGCCTTGAATTGTCATCACAGAAATTCCTCTTGATGTGTGCATGGACTATAACTTTATTATTATACAAACACTGGACTGTAAGTGACAGCCCCGTGGTGATTTATTGTTAGCCGTCTGCCTCATGGCCATCCTTCCTACAAACTTATAGGAAAACTGACTTATCTACCTCACTACTCCATCACTCATAGTCATACCAACACAGTACATTAAAACTTGGAATATTGTCTTTTTAATTAATGTCTTTTTAATTAATTAATTAATTAATTAATTAATTAATTAATTAATTAATGTCTTTTTAATTAATTAATAAGTTAAATAATTAATAATATAAGTCAATTCTATTCTTACTGTGCAAGAGCTTTTCATACGTGTAATTACATAAACTTGAATACATTCCTTCAACAGTATCATTTTTGTTAAATAAAATTAAAAAAACAAAAGCTTTTAAAAAAATATTGGGGGCGGGGAGGGAGGGGGGGGGGGGCATTCCCCCGTTGTCCCTGTCCCCTTTTCCCTACCAGTGACACCCACTGAAGTAATCGTGTTATCTGTGCTCCTCAGACATGTCAATCAAGATAAAAATCAAATTTATCCTCTCTGTAACAAGTTATTTCATCCCACCATCAATATGTTTTCTAGCTATATTGTTCAATGAGATACAAGCAAACAAGGTTTGTCAGAATTTTAGTATAATTCTAATTTTTGTAACTTGTTGAGAGATTCTCCACAGTCCAAGGATGGAGCAAGAACAGTTTTCTCTGTATTATGAATTATGTGTTAAATAAGGTTCAATCATCATCCATGTGCCTGCAGCTTGGCTTACTAAAATACACCTGTGTTATGCTACTTGACATGGGAGATAGCTGATTGTGATCCTGATGAGGGATGAAATTTTCCTTTACATAATATAGGTGAGAAAAAAGAACAGTCTCTGCACTGAGTTTTTGCTCATCTGGTGCTACAAAAATGCTCTATAGTAGATCATTCACTTCAGAATTCCATGGAGTGTGAGGTAGTTACACTGTTGACAGTGATCTGTTGTACAGGGGTTTTAAGCTTGGCTACGCTCAGGAGTGGAAGGCTGATGGCATTGGATCTCACCATTATAAATAAAGCACCTCAAGGCACTACAGCCCATGATGTAGTACATGAAATACCAAAGGGATCAGTTCTTGGATCTGTTACCTTCATTGTGCATGTAAGTGATTTCCTAAGTGACACACCACGTGAGAATGTGCTGTATACTGATGATATCACACTGTTAACAGCAGGTGAAAACTTATTGAATGTTGAAAATTATTATAGAGAAATTATCGAGATGAGTAATCACTGGTGTCTAGCCAACCGTGAGTCCATTAACAAAACAAAACCAGAAGAACGTTATTTCAGTCTCAGAGCAATGAGGTCTGAGGATAAGAATTTGAAATTACCTGAACTCATGATTGATAAATAGACTATTGTGGGATGGACACACAAATTACTTAAGCAGCAAACTGGCAAGAGTTATTTTTGTTACATAAATTAAGACAAAATATCTTGACACACTTACAGAAGTACAAGAAAGTTTTAGAAACTTATTCCAGTAACTATATTCTGATGTTAAAAAATGTATTCGCATCTGACATTGTACTTTTATTTACTCATAAAGCCGATTTATTAATCATATTAACTATTCTTTACATGTTGACAAGGCCAATTGCAAAATCTGTCCATTTTTGCTAATGGAAAGACAGGACCAGTAGGGGTACATTAGCTTCTTTATGGTCCTTCCAAAAACCAGAAATCTATTAATCTCAATTTATAATTACAAGTTAACTCCATCTGTTCTGCAGTTTCAAACAAAATATAATTATGTGGGTTTGGCCCCACATAACTCCCTGGAGCCAGAACTAAACACTGAAACACTTGAACACTGAAAAACTTGAAGAATTCTCTTTTCCAATGAAGAAGCCTACTTTTTGACACTCTGCTTTTGGCTCCAATGGCATGTTGACAAGAACTTAATTGAGAAGACTGCAATCAGTCGGCATGAGTCGGCTAGCTTTCATCAACTGGAATTGTTCACAGTGATCACCAAGTTTCCTTAAAGTTCTATTGGAAGAGATGTACTGCCCCCAGTAACTAGTGACTGGATGTAGGCATGATCTTGCAGTGCTGCCAGCCACCTCTTGCTGTTGCCTGGTGAGGTACCTGGTGGTCAGCAGCTTTTAGTGTGCCACCTGGCAGTCTGGGGTCATACTTGAAAATTCCACATGGCTACTATGGATTGTGTGCATATTGCTTTCTGTGACTCATGCATTACAGTTGTCATGAGTTGTGGCTAGTGTCCCTGGACACCATAGCACCAATTGTACCAAAATTATTGAATGACCAATAATAAATATTTTAAACATGACTTGTTTTGAATGCATTTTCTGTCTCACCATGCACACTCTTTCCTTTAAAATTTAATAATCCTTTCTGAAAGCTTTCAGTTCTCTTCTAACATCACAGTTTCAATTTCCCAGTCCACTGTTGTAGTCAAGGTCTGTGACTGTCATGCTTGGGTTAAATTTCACTTGTACATGAAATTTTCTCCGTTATCGGCGTTCCAAGAGCTTGCATCTAAGGAACACATTACCAGTCTAATGTTTCTCAGTGTTGTTAGTTTTCAGTAACAAAGACTAATTACTGTAGCTCTATGGTTCAGTACTCTGAGAAGGCCATCTGTAGTGGATATGAAGCATCTTCAAAAGAAAATTGTTGTTTGTAAATTTGTCTTCTTTCAATGGACTTTAGTTGCAACCATATTTTTGAGTAACATATACCTACATACAAGGTAAAAAAAAGGTCACTACAGTGTTAGAAACCCTGTGGCTGTAGCAGTAGTAACATCTCTTTTACAAGGATATTGGACATGTCTTGGTATTATAATTTAAGAATAACAAAAATAAAGTAATTCTCATATAGACACATTAACATACTTACAGGTCTAGTATGACAAGGATAGGATAGATAGTAATCTGTGGCCTCATAGTATGAGCCACTCTGGCATTTGCCAGAAGTAATTTAGGAAAACCACGGAAAATGTAAATTTATTCCTATTTGTGTATTAACTAAACCATACAACTGACAAACTGAAATTTATCAATGAAAGGAAAAAAAATAATCTATTGACATTTTGCTGTATTTACTTAACACTTTTACTGTCATGTGCATTATATACGATGCATTTCAGTTTTTCCATTTTTGCCATGTGCATCATATTCAAATTACACCTGTGGTGCACATACAATCACAGCTGTGCTGTAAACAAATGGGCACCACATTCTACTGGGCAGTAGCAAAAGTTCCATGATGCTGGTTTTGTAGTGGCAGCATTGGATGACATGTAACTGTTATCTAATTACAGAGTAACGTTCATGTGTGTTCGTTGCTGGTACTGGCAGTTTGCTTACATTCGTGGCATTGCGTAGTGCTTGTTTTCTATAGGAATTTATGGCTGTTTGATGAAAAATAGTTTCACAAGAGGAGAGAATCTGCAAATGGTTGGAGGAATTGTGTATATCTGATGAATCACTGTCCAGTACTCTCAGTAATTCTGGCCCAGATTATCATGCTCCTTACTCGAACAAGAGTACCAATGAAGATGAAGTAATTGCATTGAAGAAAAAAGGTACACAGTCAAGTTATGAATTATATGTCCACAAGTGCGGCAAATGAAGTTCCATCTTCCATTGACAAAGACAGTGAAGGTGAGCTCTCACCTGCAGAGATATCTTGTTCTGATGAGTAAAGTGGTCTGATGTGCAGGGAAATAAAATAATTTAAAAAAAAAAAAAAAAACTGTGGAGTAGGCATTGAACTTTTGGACAGTCTACCTGCAAATATTGATCCGATTGATGTTTACAATTTTGTTTTTTTCTTGTTGAAGGTATGTTCCCTTTCATAGCAAAGGAAAGGAATCATTATGATGAACAGAATATAGTTAGTGGAATAACTGCAGAGACATTATTATTGTTACCAATACTGACTTTATGGAATGATATCAGCATTGATAATTTGAAGAAATTTGTGGGACTTATATATGGCTTGATTATAAGCTAAGAATGGAGGATGGCTGGAGCTGAAATCCACTTTACAGACACCAGATGTTTTCTACTATGTCCTGAAATTTGTCCGATTTGTTTCTCTGCTGCATGCATTTTTGTGACAATGAAAGCATAGATGAATATGACAAGGTGTTCAAAATTAGGAAGCTTGTGAATCATCTGAACACCAAATTCCAGGAAGCTTTCGCACTAGATGAGGCTGTTTGTATTGATGAAACAATGGTTCCATTTTATGGAAGGCTATGCTTTCATTAGTACATTCCTGGGAAACATTTTAAATACAGAGTGAAATTATGCAAAGAGTATGCTGTAGGTCGACATACCTGGATTATTAAAGTGTGTCGCTGAAAAGCAGTTAATGCCATAGATGCAACAAAAACAACTGTTTTGGAGTTAATGGAATTACTTTTGAATTCTGGGAGGAAACACTTTGTAGATAACCTCTACATTTATATGAATTTGTGGCACATTTTTCTAGGAAAAGAATCTCATCTGGTGGGAACACTCCATAAAAAAAGAAGAGGAAATCCAAAAGCTGTATCACAAAAATGTTGAAGATTGGGGAAATGGTGGTTGTGGAAAGCAACACAAAGGTGGTTTCAGAAAGTGATATGACAACAGGGACATTATGCTTTTTGACAACAAAAAACAAACCTGAGCTGGTGGCAATGAGAACAAGGAGAGGTAAAGTGAAAACACCAAATGCAGTTATTGATGACAATGTAGCCAAACTCTTCATTGACATTTCAGATCAAAAGAAAATCTATGGCTCAAGCTTGAAGCAGTCAGTGAAGTGGTGCCACTCTTGTAAATGCTCATACATCGTATGTTCAATATACGAATTAGAAAATGGGTATCATCGCTTTCAATAAGGCTACTGCAGATGAATTGCTTGAGATTGATTACGTCCAGGAGATAACAGTGAATAGGAATCACAAACTAGTTCAAACTGCATTGAGACGACGACGTAGTAGTTGTTACTAGAAACTCTCCAAAGCATGTGGGAAAAAACCTGTTATCAAACATAGCAAGAAGGTATCACTGAAGTTCCAAATTTGTCCTCAGAGATTCATATACACTAACTGCTTTCTGTAATGCACAAATGTGTAAAAATGTAAGTTTATTATTGTGATAAAGCAATTATGTAAGTGGTAGTTGGAGCTTTCATTTGCTAATAATAATGCCTTCCTCAGACATCTACATCTAAATCCATACTCCGCAAGCCACCTCACGATGTGTGGCGGAGGGTACCTTGAGTACCTCCATAGGTTCTCCCTTCTATTCCAGTCTTGTATTGTTCGTGGAAAGAAGGATTGTCAGTACGCCTCTGTGTGGGCTGTAATCTCTCTGGTTTTATCCTCATGGTCTCTTCACAAGATATACATAGGAGGGAGCAATATACTGCTTGACTCCTCGGTGAAGGTATGTTCTTGAAGCTTCAACAAAAGCCCGTACAGAGCTACTGAGTGTCTCTCCTGCAGTGTCTTCCACTGGAGTTTATCTATCATCTCCGTAACGCTTTCGCGATTACTAAATGATCCTGTAATGAAACGCGCTGCTCTCTGTTGGATCTTCTCTATCTCTTCTATCAACCCTATCTGGTACAGATCCCACACTGCTGAGCAGTATTCAAGCAGTGGGCGAACAAGCATACTGTAACCTACTTCCTTTGTTTTCGGATTGCATTTCCTTAGGATTCTTCCAATGAATCTCTGTCTGGCATCAGCTTTACTGACGATCAACTTTATATGATCATTCCATTTTATATCACTCCTAATGCGTACTCCCAGATAATTTATGGAATTAACTGCTTCCAGTTGCTGACCTGCTATATTGTAGCTAAATGATATGGGATCTTTCTTTCTATGTATTCACAGCACATTACCCTTGTCTACATTGAGATTCAATGGCCATTCCCTGCAGCATGCGTCAATTCGCTGCAGATCCTCCTGCATTTCAGTACAATTTTCCATTGTTACAACCTCTCGATATACCACAGTATCATCCACAAAAAGGTTCCGTGAACTTCCGATGTCATCCACAAGGTCATTTGTGTATATTGTGAATAGCAACGGTCCTACGACACCCCTGCGGCACACCTGAAATCACTCTTACTTCAGAAGACTTCTCTCCATTGAGAATGACATGCTGCATTCTGTTATCTAGGAACTCTTCAATCCAATCACACAATTGTTGGGACAGTCCATATGCTCTTACTTTGTTCATTAAACGACTGTGGGGAACTGCACCGAACGCCTTGCGGAAGTCAACAAACACGCCATCTACCTGGTAACCCATGTCTATGGCCCTCTGAGTCTCATGGACAAATAGCGCAAGCTGGGTTTCACACAATCGTCTTTTCTGAAACCCATGCTGATTCCTACAGAGTAGATTTCTAGTCTTCAGAACAGTCATTATAGTCGAACATAATACATGTTCCAAAATTCTACGACTGATAGACATTAGAGATATAGGTATATAGTTCTGCACATCTTTTCGTCATCCCTTCTTGAAAACGAGGATGACCTGTGCCCTTTTCCAATCCTTTGGAACACTACGCTCTTCTAGAGACCTACGGTACGCCGCTGCAAGAAGGGACGCAAGTTGCATCGCGTACTTTGTGTAAAATCGAGCTGGTATCCCATCAGATCCAGCGGCCTTTCCTCTTTTGAGCGATTTTAATTGTTTAATTGTTTCTCTATCCCCCTGTCGTCTATTTTGATATATATCATTTTGTCGTCTGCGCGACAATCTAGGGAAGGAACTACAGTGCAGTCATCCGCTGTGAAACAGCTTTGGAAAAAGACATTTAGTAGTTCGGCCTTTAGTCTGTCAACCTCTGTTTCAGTACCATTTTGGTCACAGAGTGTCTGGACATTTTGTTTTGATCCACCTACCGCTTTGACATAAGACTAAAATTTCTCAGGATTTTCTGCCAAGTCAGTACACAGAACTTTACTTTCGAATTAATTGAACGCCTCTCACATGGCCCTCCTCACACTACATTTTGCTTCGAGTAATTTTTTTTGTCTGCAAGGCTTTGGCTATGTTTATGTTTGCTGTGAAGTTCCCTTTTCTTCCGCAGCAGTTTTCTAACTCAGTTGTTGTACCATGGTGGCTCTTTTCCATCTCTTACGATCTCGCTTGGCACATACTCATCTAACGAATATTGTACGATGTGTTTTGAACTTTGTCCAAAAAAAAATTTCACTGGATTCTTTGTCCCTGCCACCCGTTATGAACGTTTGAGTCTCCCAGTCTATATCCGGCAAATTAAAATCTCCACCCAGAACTATAACATGGTGGGGAAATCTACTCGAAATATTTATCAAATTATCCCTCAGAAGCTCAACCACAACAGCTGCTGAGCCAGTGGGCCTATAGACACATCCAGTTACCATGTCTGAGCCTGCTTTAACTGTGACCTTCACCCAAATTATTTCACATTTAGGATCTCCGTCAACTTCCTTCGATAGTATTGCACTTCTTATCGCTATAAACATGCCTCCCCCTTCATTGTGCAGCCTGTCTCTGCAGTATACATTCCAATCTGAGTTTAGAATTTCATTAATGTTTACATCACGTTTCAGTCAACTTTCTGTCCCTAGTCCTATGCGGGCATTGTGACCGTTTATTAATGAGAGCAGTTCTGGGACCTTTCTATAGATGCACCTGCAGTTTACTATTAGCAGATTAATATTGTTATTCCCTGTTGCATTTTGCCTACTCCTACCTTTCCGCATCTCAGGAGGCATCTTGTCGGGCCTAGGGAGTGAATTCTCTAACCTAAAAGACCCACATGTGCACTCCACATATGAGTGTGCATCGTAAGTTTAAACTAGGCCATGCTTTTTTTTACAATTTCATGCACAATCAGATATGCTAGCTTTAACTTTTTTTTAAATAATACGAAGCAAAAAGTCATGGCCAAAGTGAAAAATTTACCAAAATCCTGCTAGCAGTCAAAGTGTTAAAAACCTATTAGTTGCAGTTCACTACTTGTCCATAACAATCTGCATTAGTATTGTAACAATGCACTTCACAAACGTCACTGTCACAGAGGCTAATAAATTTCTCGGGCCCGTATCATACAAATGTTTTTATTAGTAAGATTTTTCACCTCAGCTATCTTCAGGGTCCATAACATTAAGAAAAAACATTTTATATGGCTTGACATGGCCAAGGATGTGTGGAAGTGGTCTTAATTTTCAATAAACCTTAATTTGTATAGATTGAGAGTTTATAAAATGTAATGACTGGTTTTGATTGTGTTAGTAATCATGTTCAGATGATAACCTATCATCACAGAGTGTAACACATCTTTTGTAGAATTAGGTACTAAGTTATTAAAATGAAAGAGCATTTTCTAATGACCCAGTACTTGATTGTACAACAACTGACGTGATACACCCTGTAACAATATTTTATGGTCTAAAGATGACTGCTAGCACAATGAAAACCTGTCATATCATTTTATAAACTTGTAATCTACACAAGTAAAGGTTATATTGAAGATGAAAATAAATGTAACTGAAATATTACAATGTTCATAAAATGTCACATTTCTTTGCCATAAATCCACAGACTTTTTTTATTTCATTGCTACAACAGCTGAAGATAGTTGTGCCCAAACATGTTAATTCAGATCATCAGTGTGACTTAGGCAAGAAAGACATGTTTGAGTGCAATAAGATTGCAGACACAAATGTGGAATTCATTTTTCTTATTAATGCATATGGATACACACAGGGCTTATTTGGATCACAGAATTTTAACAGGATATGAACTCATTATGGACCAGTCTCAAAAAGTGACCACTATAATGCTGACATTGTCAAGCAAACACCAAATGGAAAAGTTGATATGAACACAGTAGTGCTTTGTTAGGCACAGTTATATTGGAATACATGTCAGACTGTTTTCCTTCAACTGCCTTATCATGTCATTTGTGGATGTATGTCCAGAATAATGTGGTACGTTCTCTACGAAAAATTTCAAGAATGAACTTTTTCAATAATAACTTTTTCAAAAACAATTTTCTACCTACAGATATTAAAATAAACATTATCTATGTTTCTTTTGAATGTTGAAAACCAATTTACAATAGTATTACTATAACAGCTTATTAAACACTAAACATTCACCTCCAACAGAAAACAGATAATATAATTTTGAAGGAATTATGAAGATTCAATGATATGTTTTGGAGGTGTCAACCTATGCCACACTACAGACTACATGGAGTAATCTATGTGTTGAGTATCAAAACTCCAATGTGGGTAAGATTTTAGTCCTGTGATAACTGGGATGTAATTGCTCATATAGTGTATGAAAGTGAAGTGTGAAAAATGGGAAGAGGAATTAGTTTAATTACTAGAATTTGATAAATAAGGTAAAACTCACATGTGCAAATGTCAAAAACCCTTTAACCCATACTAGTATAGAATGTACGCTGAAAGCAATATGAAATAATGAAGTGGATAAAACAGTAAGATGTGTGGATGATTGATCACTAATGAAAATAAAGGATGAATTGGCAACTGACACAAAAACTAGTTCTACAATTGGGATGGTAGCCTGGAGAACTTTGATCATGTTGCTTGTGTTGTCGTCTAACTCTCTTGTTCAAGTAGAAAATATAGTCTCAAAAAACATGTTACATGAATATCAGAAAACCTTGATATATAAACCCCACCCCCGTCCTCCCCCGTGAAATTTGGACCTTGCTGTTGTTGGGGAGGCTTCTGTGCCTCAATGATACAGATAGCCATACTGTTGGTGCAACCGTAACAAAGGGGTATCTGTTGAGAGGCCAGAAAAACATGTGGTTCCTAAAGAGGGGCTACAGTCTGGATGATTGACTCATCTGGTCTTGTAACATCAACCAAAACGGCCTTGCTGTGATGGAACTGAACGGCTGCAAGCAAGGGAAAACTACAGCTACAATTTTTACCGATGGCATACAGCTCTACTGTATGGTTAAATGACGACGACACCCTCTTCGGTGAAATATTCTGGGGGTAAAATAGTCCCCCCTTTGAAACTCTAGGCGGGGACTACTCAGGCAGACGTTATCAGGAGATAGTGAATTGGCATTCTATGGATCAAAATGTGGAATATCAGATCCGTTAATAAGGTAGGGAGGTCAGAAAATTAGAAAGAGAAATGGATAGGTTAAATTTAGATATAGTGGGAATTTGTGAAGTTCAGTGGCAGGAGGAATAAGATATCTGTAAGGTGAATAAAGGGTTATAAATCAAAATCACATAGGGGTAATGCAGGGGTTGGTTTAATAATGAAATAGGAATGCAGATAAGCTACTATGAAATGCATAGTGAATGCATTATTGTAGCCAAGATAGATACTAAGCACTCACCCACCACAACAGCACAAGTTTATATGCCAACCAAGCACCACAGATGAGGAGGAGATTGAAGAAATGAATGATGAGATAAAAGAAGTTATACAGATAGTTAGGGGAGCTGTAAATTTAATAGTCATGGGGGACTGGAATTCTATAGTAGGAAAAGGAATAGAAGGAAAAGTAGTAGTTAAATATGGACCAAGGGAAAGTAATGAAAGAGGAAGCTGCCTTGTAGAATTTTACATAGAGCATAATTTAATGATAGCTAGCACTTGGTTTAAGACTCATGAGATAAGGTTGTATGCAGGGTAGAGGCCTGGAGACACAGGAAGGTTTCAGACTGATTATACACTAAAGAGCAGAAGAAACTGATACACCTGCTAATATCATGTAGGACCCCGTGCGAAAATGCAGAAGTGCCACAACACGGCATGACATGGACTCGACTAATGTCTGAAGCAGTTCTGGAGGGAATTGACCCCACGAATTCTGCACAGCTGTCCATAAATCCCCAAGAGTACCGGAACGTGGAGATCTCTTCCGAACAGCACGTTGCAAGGCATCCCAGATATGCTTGTCTTGGGAGTTTGATAGCCAGCGGAAGTGTTTAAACACAGCAGAGTGTTCCTGGAGTCGCTCTGCAGCAATTCTAGACGTGTGGGGTGTCGCAATGTCCTGCTGGAATTTCCCAAGTCTGTCTGAATGCATAATGGATACAAATGGATGCAGGTGATCAGACAGGATGGTTATGTACATGTCACCTGTCCGAGTCATATCTAGACGTATCAGGGGTCCAGTTTCATTCCAACTGCGCATGCCCCACACCATTACAGAGCCTCCACCAGCTTCAATAGTCCCCTGCAGACATGCAGGGTCCATAGTTTCCATACCCATAAATGTCCATCCATTTGATACAATTTGAAATGAGACTCATCCAACTAGGCAACATGTTTCCAGTCGTCGGTGTTTCCCTGTCAGTGTTGATGGGCTCAGGTGAGGTGTAAGGCGTTGTGTTGTGCCGTCATCAAGGCTACATGAGTGGACCTTCAGCTCTGAAAGCCCATATCAATGAAGTTTCATTGAATGGTTTGCATGCTGACACTTGATGGACCAGCACTGAAATCTGCAGCAGTTTTCAGAAGGGTTGTACTTCTGTAACACTGAACGATTCTCTTCAGCCATCATTGGTTCCATTCTTGCAGGATCTTTTTCCGGCTGCATTGATGTCGGAATTTTACATGATGCCTGATACTGATGGTACACTCACGAAATGGTCATATGGGAAAATCCTCACTTCATCACTACCTCACAGATGCTGTGTCCTATTACTCATGTGCCGACTATAACACCACGTTCAAACTCACTTAAATCTTAATAACCTGCCATTGTAACAGATTTAACTGATCTAACAACTGCACCAGATACTTATCTTATATAGGCAGTGCTGACTGCAGCACCATATTCTACCTTTTTACATATCTCTGTAGTTGTATATGCATGCCTATACCAGTTTCTTTGGCACTTCAGTGTGTAATGGTTCGACAGAGATTTAGGAACCAGATTTTAAATTGCAAGATATTTCCATTGACAGATGTGAATTCTGACCACAATTTATTGGCTATGACCTGCAGATTAAAACTTAAGAAACTTAAAAAAGGCAGGAATTTATGCAGATGGGACATAAATTAACTGAAACAACCAGAAGTTTCAGAGGGAGTTTTAGAGAACAATTGACAAGAACAGGGGAAAGGAATACAGTAGAAGAAGAATGAGTAGCTTGAGAGATGATATAGTGAAGGCAGCAGAGGATCAAGTAGGTAAAAAGGTGAGGGCTAGTATAAATCCTAAGGTAATGGTTGGGTGGGTGGGTGGTTGGTTGGTTGGTTGGTTGGTTTAAAGGCAGGGGGAAGGGACCAAACTATGAGGTCATCAGTCCCCTGTTCCTAATAAAACAATGCCACAAGTGTGAGAATAAAACAGACGAAACATATAACAAAAGGGAAAGAAAGGAAAAGCCACAAGAACGAAGGGAAGGCAACGAACACTAAAAGGAACAGAAAGAGAACAAAAAAAAAAAAAAAAACAGACGCTAGAAACAGAAGAGAGTAATACATGAAAGTAGATTACAGTGGCTGTCCAACCACGAGAATAAAAAGAAAAGCAAGCCCCTCTGCAACACATTAAAACCTCCACCCTAAAAGCACTAGGGTGGTGGACACAGAGGGACAAAGGACATGCGCTGAAACCTACGTAGAAGTTTTTTTTTTTTTTTTTTTTTTTTTTTGGTAGGGGTTAAGGGCGCTCAACTGCTGAGGTCATTAGCGCCCAGTCACTGGTGTTAGAGCACAAGGAATCTGCTAAAACTCAAGGGGATGGGGGGACATCAGAAGGACCTGACAAAGATGCAGATTAAATAAGTAAAAAGGTTAAATGTCTTTGGTCAAGCCAGTTAAAGTTATAAAACGCAGAATACGAGCAGCTGCTCGAGCGTCATCAGCTAAAACATCCGGTAAGGTAGATGGCAGGGACAGGACAACACGAAATTGACTAAAACGGGGACACGACAATAAAACATGGCACACCGTTAATGCCTGACCACAAGGGCACTGCGGGGCTGGGTCACCGGAGAGCAGGTGGCGGTGGCTAAACCGGCAATGCCCAATCCGCAACCTGGTCAGAAGGACCTCCTCGCGACGAGATGGTCGGGAGGAAGTTGTCCAAGCAGTTGGGAGCGGTTTTACTGCCCGGAGCTTGTTTCCTTGGAGGGATGACCAAGCATCCCACCACAAGGACACAAGCCTCTTACATACATCCCCACAAACGTCAGATGACGGGACACAATGGGAGGCTGGCCGAGGCTGGAGGACTGCAGCCTTGGCTGCAGCATCCGCAGCCTCATTCCCAGGCACTCCTACATGTCCGGGAACCCACAGAAAGCTGACAGAACCGCCATTATCAGCGAAAGAATGGAGGGACTGCTGTATCCGTTGCACCAAGGGATGGACCGGATAGGGAGCCCCAAGGCTCTGAAGAGCACTGAGTGAGTCATTGCAGAGTACATACGATGAATGGCGGTGGCGGCGGGCATACTGAACGGCCTGATGGAGAGCAAAAAGCTCGGCCGTAAAGCTGGAACATTGGTCAAGGAGCCGGTATTTAAAGGTGGCGGCCCCGACGACAAAGGCACAGCCGACACCATCGTCAGTTTTGGAGCCATCGGTGTAAATAAAGGTGTGACCGGCAAGTCGAGCACGAAGTTCGACAAACCGTGAGCAATACACTGCAGCCGGAGTACCCTCCTTCGGGAGTGAGCTGAGGTCGAGATAAATACGAACCGGAGCCTGGAGCCAAGGTGGTGTCGGGCTCTCACCCTCTCTGAAGGTGGTAGGGAGGGCAAAATCCAATTGTCGAAGCAGGCGACGGAAGCGGACTCCGGGGGGCAGCAGGGCAGACAAATACAACCCGTACTGATGGTCGAGAGAATCGGCGAAGAAGGACTTGTAAGAGGGGTGTTCGGGCATAGACAACAGCCGGCAGGCATACCGACACAGCAGTATGTCATGCCGGTAGGTCAATGGTAACTCGGCAGCTTCAGCATAAAGACTCTCGACAGGACTAGTGTAGAAGGCTCCGGTCGCAAGACGTATCCCCCGATGGTGGATGGAGTTGAGCCGGCGTAAGAGGGATGGCCGAGCGAACGAGTAGACGAAGCTCCCATAATCCAGCTTCGATCGGACTATGGACCGATACAAGTGAAGCAGGACAGTGCGATCCGCTCCCCAAGATGAACCGCTAAGAACTCTGAGGACATTAAGGGAACGTGTACAATGGGCCGCCAAATAAGAGACATGTGGAGACCAACACAGTTTCCGGTCCAACGTGAGCCCTAGAAACTTAGTTGTGTACACGAATGGGAGAACAACGGGACCGAGATGTAAGGATGGCGGAAGGAACGCTTTATATCGCCAAAAGTTGATACAAACCGTCTTCTCTTCAGAGAACCGGAAGCCATTTGCCACGCTCCATGAGTAGAGCCTGTCTAGACAACGCTGAAGGCAGCGCTCCAGGAGGCATGTTCTCTGGGCACTGCAGTAGATCGCGAAGTCATCGACAAAGAGAGAGCCGGAGACATTAGGTGGAATGCAATCCATAATTGGATTGATCGCGATGGCAAAAAGGGCTACGCTCAAGACGGAGCCCTGAGGCACTCCGTTCTCCTGGAGGAAGACGTCGGACAATACGGAACCCACACGTACCCTAAACTTTCGATCCGTTACAAAGGAATCCATAAAAAGGGGCAGACGACCGCGTAGGCCCCACTTGTGCATAGTGCGGAGGATACCTCCTCTCCAACAGGTATCATAAGCCTTCTCCAAGGCGAAGAACACGGCTACCGTTTGGCGCCTTCGCAAAAAGTTGTTCATGATGAATGTCGACAAGGTCACAAGGTGGTCAACAGCAGAGTGGTGGCGACGAAAGCCGCATTGGACATTAGTAAGTAGTCGTCGAGATTCAAGAATCCAAACTAACCGAGCATTAACCATGCGCTCCATCACCTTACAGACACAGCTTGTAAGAGAAATGGGGCGATAACTAGAAGGAAGGTGTCTATCCTTCCCGGGTTTGGGTATAGGAACAACAACAGCGTCACGCCAACGCATGGGGACTTGACCTTCGGTCCAGACGCGATTTTAGGTACGAAGAAGGAAGCTTTTGCCCGCCGGAGAAAGGTGTGCCAGCATCTGAACGTGAATGGCATCTGGCCCCGGAGCAGAGGACCAGGACAGTGCAAGCGCACGTTCGAGTTCCCGCATAGTAAAGGGGGCATTATAATATCCCAGATTCAGCGTGTGGAAGGAAGGTCGCCGAGCCTCGTCTGCCTCTTTCCGGAGAAGGAAGGCAGGATGGTAACGGGCGGAGCTTGAAACCTCCGCGAAAAAGCGGCCAAAGGCGTTGGAGACAGCCACAGGATCAACAAGGACCTCATTACCTGAGGTCAGGCCAGGTACCGAGGAGTGGGCCTTAATGCCCGACAGCCGGCGCAGGCTACCCCAAACGACGGAAGAGGGAGTGAAACTGGTAAAGGAGCTCGTGAAAGAGGCCCAACAAGCTTTTTTGCTGTCTTTGATGACTCTACGACTTTGCGCTCGGAGTCGTTTGTATTCAATAGAATTCGCCAACGTAGGATGGCAGCGAAAGGTGCGTAAAGCACGTCGTCGAGCACGGATAGCGTCCCTACAAGCCTCGTTCCACCAGGGGACGGAAACGCGACGTGAAGAAGAAGTAGTACGAGGTATGGAACGTTCGGCAGCATTGATAATAACAGCCGTTAGGTATTCGACCTGACTGTCACAACTGGGAAAATCGTGGTCCGGAAAGGTCGCCAGGGAGGAGTAAAGTCCCCAGTCAGCTTTCCATATGTTCCAGCTCGACGGACGTGGGGATGGGGTGTGGTGCAGGAGACGAACGACACAGGGGAAGTGGTCGCTCGAATAGGTGTCAGAAAGGACATACCACTCGAACCGACGGGCAAGAGTGGTAGAACAGATCGAGAGGTCCAAGTGGGAGTAGGTATGAGTAGAGTCCGAGAGGAAAGTCGGGGCGCCGGTATTGAGGCAGACAAGATTGAGATGGTTGAAGACATCCGCCAAGAGTGAGCCTCTTTGACAGGATGCAGGAGAGCCCCAAAGGGGATGATGGGCATTGAAGTCGCCAAACAATAAGAACGGCGGGGGAAGCTGATCGATCAGGTGCATCATGTCAGCCCGACTAACAGCAGATGACGGTGGAGTGTAGATGGTACAAACTGAAAAAGTAAAAGCAGAAAGAGTAATGCGGATAGCTATTGCTTGGAGTGGGGTGGTCAATGGGATGGGATGGTAATAGACATCGTCCCGAACGAGCAACATGACCCCACAATGAGCTGGGATACCGTCCACAGGGGTGAGGTCATACCGCTCCGAGGTATAGTGGGAAAAGGCAATACGGTCAGTCGGGCTCAACTTGGTTTCCAGGAGACCAAGGACGAGCGGACAGTGCAGGCGGAGGAGCAGTTGTAATTCCTCCCGATTAGATCGAATACCTCTTATGTTCCAATGAAACAACGCCATTGCTAGTCAAAAAGTTGGGGGAACGAGACGGGGAAGAGCTGGTCACCTCGATGGCCGCGGAGGGCCAGGTTGCGAGGGAACAACGCTACAACCGACGGGAGGCGGATCCGGTTCCATCGACTCGTCGCCAGCTGCGGCCTCTGTCCCTGATTGTGTAGGAGGGGCCGCATCATTTGCCGATGAAAGGCCGGCGGAGCGCCTGGCAGCAGAGCGTCCCGGCGAAACTGAGGACGGCCGGGAGCAGCGACTCACGGATGAAGCGTCAGACGAAACGCGCCGGGGTGGAGAGGGGGATAGAGACTTCTTCTTGGAGGCCTTCTTGGAAGGCCGAGGAGGCACCGAGATGGTGGGCTGGACCCGAAGAAGGTCCTCACGCGCGGGGTCCGTTTTGGAACGCCGGACCTCGGAAGCTGGGGTCCGGAACGTTTCCCCAATAGATGCCTGAGAAGAGGATCGCTTCTCAGGTGGCGGGGGAGAGGAGGAGGAGGAGGAGGAGGAGGAGGAGGAGGAGGAGGAGGAGGAGGAGGAAGGGTGGCCCCTGGGGCAGAGGGGGTGGGGGCCACGGGGGAGGAGGATTTGGAAGGGAGGGATTTGGGAGGCGGAGGCAGAGCCCCCTGATGGGCAGAGGAGGCGGAGGGGGGACTGGATAGGGGTGAGGATAGCGCGGAAGGAGTGGACACAACTGAGGCAAACGAAGTGGTCAGTGACACGGGATGAAGGCGGTCATACTTCTTCCTGGCCTCAGAATAAGAGTGTCGATCCAAAGTTTTGATTTCTTGTATCTTCTTCTCCTTCTGATAGGCGGGGCAGTCTGGGGATCTAGGCGAGTGGACGCCAGGACAATTAATGCACCGAGGTGGTGGGGTGCAAGTATGTTCCTCACGAAGAGGACGTCCACAATCGCCACAAAGGGGCTCAGCCTCACACTGGGACGACATGTGCCCAAAGCGCAAACACCTAAAACAGCGCATAGGAGGCGGGACGTAAGGTCGCACGTCGCACCGGTAGCACATCACCTTTACCTTCTCCGGGAGAACGTCCCCCTCGAAGGCGAGGATAAAGGCCCCGGTGTCGATGCGACGGTCTTTGGGGCCGCGCTGGACTCGCCGGACGAAATGCACGCCGCGGCGCTCCAGGTTGGCCCTGAGCTCCTCATCAGATTGTAGCAGGAGGTCACGATGAAAAATAACCCCCTGCGTCCTATTTAGTGCCAGATGTGGGACAATGGATACTGGGATGTCCCCTAGGCGGTCGCACGCCTGGAGTGCCGCCGACTGTGTGGCAGAGGTGGTCTTGATAAGAACGGACCCTGATCGCATCTTGCTGAGAGCCTCAATTTCCCCGAAGACGTCCTCAATGTGCTGAACAAAGAACATGGGCTTGGAGGTGGCGAACGTCCCCCCATCGGTTCGAGAACAGACCAAATAGCGGGGCAAGTACTTCGCCCCAAGCCGGCGGGCCTGTCCCTCCTCCCATGGAGTGGCCAAGGGGGAAAGGGCAGGAGAACAGAACTAGAAACGGTACCTTTTCTTTTGAAAGACTCGGCCTCAGAGCGACCTGATACGTGTTGACGTCTCATCTGCGAAACGTCCGCCCCGATACCACCCACTCCGGCCAGGGGCTCTCCCCACGGGCGCCACCCAGCCGCAGCAAGGGCCACCTGGCAGGATGACCACTGCCGGGAGTCCTGATGCCCCAAGGAGACGTGCATCTACTCCTTGGCCAACGTGGGGAGGGTGCAGCTCAGGTATCGGCAGTACGATCCCTGTGTTGTCAGGGGGCTACAACCTAGAGGGTACATGACGACCCCACCACAACGGGCTGGCTACCGTGCTGGATTTCTGGTGCCATGGAAAGTCCATCATGATCGCTGGTGCAGATGGAGATGTGCTATGGGCGTAACTTGGACAACCCATCAGGCATTTAGGCCCAATTTGAGGAATAGCGGGTATGGTTACAACGCCGGTGCAATGCTGAGTGCCAAGGTCTTAGCGCACTTAGGGCCAGTGGTACACCATGTAAGGTGTCCTTCCCCAAAAGGCTCGTACTTTTGTAGAATTTTGAAAAATGGAGGTCAAACCCCAAGGGGGACCATCACATAGAAGGCCGAAACGGTTGAAACTCCTTTTAGTCGCCTCTTATGACAGGCAGGAATACCTCGGGCCTATTCTTACCCCGGACCCGCAGGGGGAACGTAGAAGTATAAAACCCACTCTCACGAATATAGCGTAAAGCTGCTGTGGAGGCATTGTCGCCCAACACCGAAGGCAGGGTGCTGGGAAAGTTAAAAGAATGCCGCAGAGCGGCTAAAAGTGGGTAGTCCAGTTGGGAGCCACAGCAACACTGAGGTGGGTTGTTGCAATGGAGTAGGTAACCATGCATTAGCCATGTATGGCCAATGCGGAGCCGCCAGAGGCCAACTGATTCCCTGTGAGAGGCCTGCATGGAAGACTTCCACACATTCATAGCTTCCTTAATGACACACAGTTTGTTGTGCGTGCTGTTATGCCATTCCATCTCACAAAGCCGGAAAACCCTGCGGTGTAACACAGAATGCAGGTCAGCTTCGGAGATGCCTGTCTCCAGAAGCAGTTTCCGTGTCGCCTCTTTGGCCAGCCTGTCGGCAAGTTCGTTGCTGGGGATTCCAACACGTCCTGGAATCCACATAAACACCACGGAATGGGATGCGCTCAAAAGCACGAGATATGGCCGCCAGCTCTGCAGTGAAAACAATGCAGCCAACTGGCAAGGATTGCTGCTCAATATGTCCTCCATGGACACATGCAAAGCCTACATGGCCATCAGCCATTGAGCTGTTGGTGTGAACCGACTCAGATTCCCAGAATACATCAAAAATCGAGAGGAAGTGACAGCAGAGAGCGGCGGGGTTAATGGAGTCCTCAGGGCCATGCAAAAGGTCCAGACTAAACTGCATCCGAGGTGTACACCATGCAGGCGTACGTGAACGGACCGCAAGTAGAGGTGGTACAGGGAAGGACTCCAGTTCGGAGAGAAGGGATTGCACGCAAACCGCATTCGTTAGTCCTGATCTGGGCCGCCGATGCGGCAGATTGACTTCCACGGGTCAGAAAAGAAGACGGTAATTCGGATGCTCAGGCGAACTATGAATGTGTGCTGTGTAACTGGCGAGCAGTCTCGCACGTCTGATCTGCAGTGGGGGAACACCAGCCTCCACAAGGACGCTGGTCACTGGACTCGTCCTAACAGCTCCTGTCGCTAATCGAACCACACATTGGTGCACAGGGTCGAGTAAACGCAATGCTGAAGGCGCTGCCGAACCATAAACCATTCTCCCATAGTCAATTTGGGATTGGACAAGAGCTCTGTAGAGCTGCAGCAGCGTACAGCGACCTGCATCCCAATTGGTGTTGCTCAGGCGACGGAGAGCATTGAGGTGCTGCCAGCACTTCTACATCAGCTGACAAAGATGAGGGAGCCAAGTCAATCGAGCATCAAAAACCAGTCCTAGGAATTGATGTCTCCACTACAGTGAGTGGATCGTCATTAAGTTAAAGTGCAGGTTCTGGATGAATGGTACGGCGCCAAAAGAAGTGCACGACACACCACTCTGCAGCTGAAAACTGGAAGCCGTGGGCTAGAGCCCATGACTGCGGCGTGTGGATGGCTCCCTGGAGGCGCCGCTCAGCAACAACAGTACTGGAGCAGCAGAACGAAATGCAGAAGTCGTCTGCATACAGAGAAGGTGAGACGGACGGCCCAACAGCTGCTGCTAGACCGTTAATGGCCACTAAAAATAGAGACACACTTAATACAGAGCCCTGAGGGACTCCATTCTCCTGGATATGGATGGAACTATGGGAGTCACCAACCGGGACACGGAACGTATGGAGCGACAGGAAGCTTTGGATAAATATCGGGAGTGGTCCCCGGAGACCCCACTCATACAATGTGGCAAGGATATGATGTCACCAAGTCATGTTGTATGCTTTACACAAGTCAGAAAAGACGTTAATCTAGTGTTGCCGTCTGGAAAAGGCTGTTCGGATGGCAGACTCGAATGACACAAGGTTATCAGTGGTAGAGCGACCCTGGCGGAAGCCGCCCTGACATGGAGCGAGCAATCCACGTGACCAGGACCCAATCCAACCGCCGACAGACCATACGTTCCAACAGCTTACCAGGGACGTTGGTGAGGCTGATGGGCCGATAGCTAACCACAACAAGCTGGTTTTTACCGGGTTTGAGCATCGGAATGATGGTGTTCTCCCGCCATTGCGATGGAAAGACGCCATCGCACCAGAGCATTACAGATGAGAGATGTTTAATCATCTGGCTGTGGATGTGATTAGGCCCAGGAGCTGTGTCGGGGGCAATGTGCAAGGACACAGAGGAGCTCCCACTCTGTGAGTGGGGCATTATAGGATTCACTGCAGCGTGTAGTGAATGAGGGGACGTTCCCTTCTAGCTGCTATTTGAGTGTGCCAAAGGCTGGGGGGGCGGGGGGGGGGGGGGGTGTAAAGGCTATGAGGTGCTTCAGGGAAGGGTGCCGCTTATGCCGCTGTACAGCTCGCCGACCATCCTTAATTGCTTCAGCGACTTCCAGCGACCACCAAGGGACTGCCTTTCGTCGGGGTACCCTGAATAGCGAGGATCGTGTTCTCTGCCACAGAAACGATTGTTGTAGTCACCTGCTCAATCATCATATCGATGTTACCGCGCGGGGGAGATTCAGCGGTGACAGCAGAGGTGAAAGTTCCCTAGTACACCTTCTTCAAAGCCCATCTGCGCAAGCGTCCGTGTGCCTGACACTGGGGCAGTGACAGGAAGATGTAGAAGTGGTCACTACCACGCAGGTCGTCATGTGATCTCCAGTGGATAGATTGGAGAAGTCCTGGGCTGCAAATTGATAAATCAATGGCCGAATAACTATCATGAGCCACACTGAAATGTGTGGCGGCCCCAGTATGTAAGAGGCAGAGGTCGAATTGCGACAGTAAAGTTTCGACATCTCTGCCTCGGCCAGTAAGCATGGTACCACCCCACAAGGGGTTATGGGCATTAAAATCTGCCAGAAGTAGGAAACGTTTAGGGAGTTGATCAATCAGTGCAGCTAATATGTTCAGGGGTACTGCAGCATCTGGAGGAAGTGACACATTGCAGACAATTATTTCCTGTGTCGTCCTCTAATATCCCTTGTAGCTGTGGAGAGCAGGGGTTCGCATTGTTGGGAACCAGGTTTCCTGGAAGGCATTGCAGATAGCAGATGTAAAGCTTAACAGTTGCCATAGCTCAACCAGGCGGTGGAAAAAGCCACCACAATTCCACTGGAGGACGACATCGTGAGACTTGGAAGGCATAGAATATTCAATGAGGCAGTTTATGCCTGAGTCACCTGCTGCCACCGATTTATAGCCTGAGCAGTGTATATCTATGTCTGAGGATTATCTAGGTCCTCAGCAGACGCCAAAATCTCCACCCCATCCTCAGCCGCAGAGCTTGTAGGTAGCTGTGGTGTGGGTGCCACTGTAGTTTCCTTGCTCTTAGGGGTTTTCTTTTTGGATTTATCTCGCTGCTCCTTGGGTTTCCCTGGCTGGGAGGACTTCACTGGCTCAGTCTCCAGGACTGAGGATGAGCGTGAAGCTGTACAACCAGCTACTTTTGGGCTTTTTTAGCCACTGGCAGGTGTCGTCTTTCCCACTAGCAGAAACCTGGGAAGGGGGTGACCCAAGGGACCCCTCCCTACCGAGAGAAGCCGAAAACTTACGCTTCTCTGGCTTAGTATTGGGGACGGACATCCCTGATGGTTGGGGGGGTATTGTTCCCAAAGTAGGTGGTGCAGGAGCAACGATGAGGGAAATGCTGCTCCCCCCCCCCCCCCCACCACCACCACCACCACCACCACCACCACCACCACCACCACCACCATCAAGGTGGCAGGTGCAGTCATCCAGCTCTGAGAGGTGCCCTGGGTTGGTGGAGCTGATGGTGACAGAACTGTGGTAGCGGCAGCGTAAGATGTCATACGCACAGGTGCAGGCATCTAAATTTTCTCTTAGCTTCAGTGTAGGTCAGTCTGTCCAGGGTCTTGTACTCCACGATTTTCCTTTCTTTCTGGAGAATACTGCATTCAGGCAAGCAAGGCGAATGGTGCTCTCTCCAGTTGACACAGATGGGAGGCGGGGCACATGCAATATTGGGATGTGATGGGCATCCGCAATCTCAGCATGTGATGCTAGAAGTACAGCAGGAAGACAAATGGGCCAACTTCCAGCACTTAAAGCACCACATTGTGGGAGGGATGTAGGGCTTTACATCACACTGGTAGACCATCACCTTGACCTTCTTGGGCAATGTATCACCTTCAAAGGCCAAGATGAAGGCACCAGTGGCAACCTGATTATTCTTCAGACCCTGGTGGACAAGTGGCTCTGAGCACTACGGGACTGAACATCTGAGGTCATCAGTCCCCTAGAACTTAGAACTACTTAAACCTAACTAACCTAAGGTCATTACACACATCCATGCCTTAGGCAGGATTCAAATCTGCGACTGTGGCGGTCGTGTGGTTCCAGACTGAAGCGCCTAGAACCGCTTGGCCACTCCAGCCGGCCCCGGTGGAGATGCCGGATGAAATTTACACCTCGCCAATCTAAATTGGCGCGCAGCTTATCGTCGGACTGCAAAAGGAGGTCTCTGTGAAATATAATACCCAGGACCATATTTAAGCTCTTTTGGTTGCAGAAACATCCCCCAGCTTGTCACAAGCAAGTAACTCCTGTGACTGGGCAGAGGATGCAGTTTTGATCAAGACTGGCCCAGATCTCATTTTGGAAAAGCCCTCAACCTCCCCGAATGTGTCCCCTAATTCCCCACCAGCTCTCTAACATACAAGGTACTGGGGTGAATAAGATCTGCTACCATCCTTAGCCTGACGTTCCTCCCACAGTGTGGCCAGGGAGGGGAACAATTTGGGGTCGTACTTCTATTTGTTGAATTGAGCTCATGATCACTTACAGACTGCTTGTATTTCATCACCAGCAAGAGATGGACTACACTTTATCACGTGTCATCCCCCCTGATGTCACCCACTCTGACCAGGGGCCCTCCCCATGGGCGCCATCCAGAAGCAGCAAAGGCCACCTGGCAGGATGGCCATTGGCAGGAGTCTCGATGCCCCAGGGGGATTGTCATCTACCTCTTGGCATACATGGGGAGTTAATGATACAGGCATCAGAAGAGTGATCCCTGTGTGGTCTGGGGGCTACAACCAGAAGGGTACATGGTAGCCCCACCACAAAGGACTGGCGACTGTGCTGGATATCAGGTTCAAGTAGTCCATGTTCATCGTCGACGCAGAATGCAACACTGCATATTGCATGGTCGACAATGCACCCAGGAAGGTGTCCTCGCCCAAGAGATGGAGAATGGGCAGGACTGCAATGCGATGAGGAGAAAGTGGGCTGAAGATCTCGATGAACGATGGACACAACGCACCTTGTAAGGCGCCCTTCCCCAATTGGGTCACTCTTCGGGAAAATGTTGAAGAATGGAGGCCAAACCCTACAGGGGACCATCACATGAAGGCCAAAACTTGTGAAACTCCTTTTAGTCACCTCGTACGCCAGGCAGGAATACCTCGGCCTATTCTAACCCCCGGACCCGCAGGGGGGCTTAGGTAGTGGAAGAGATACTGAATTTAATTGGTGAAAGGAGGAAATACAAAAATGTAATAAATGAAGCAGGTAAAACTAAACAACTGTCTGAAAAATGAGGTCGACAGGAAGTGCTAACCTGACACGTTCCACGTCATTATGAAGTGTCGTATTCATGATCTATGGAACAAGTACTAATCTAATCTAATCTACAGGAAAATTAAAGAGACCTTTGGACAAAATTGGACTACCTCTATAAATGTCAAGAGTTCAGATGAAAAACCAGTCCTACGCAAAGAAGAGAAAGGAGATAGGTGGAAGTTGTGTATATAGAGGGTCTACACAAGGGAGATGTACTTGAGGGCAGTATTATAGAAATGGAAGGGGGGAGGGGCAGATGAAGGCAACTAGGGAGATATGACACTGCATGAAGAATTTGACAAAGCACTGAAGGACTTCAGGTTAAACAAGGCCCACGGAGTAGACAACAATCCATTAGAGCTACCGATAGCCTTGGGAGAGCCAGCCATGACAAAACTCTTGCATCTGGTAAGCAAGATGTATGAGACAGGTGAAATACCATCACACTTCAAAAAGAATATAATAATTCTAATTTCAAAGAAAACAGGTGCTGACCTTATAATCAACAACAACATCAGTTTAATAAATCATGGCTGCAAAATACTGAGACAAGTCCTTTACAGAAGAATGGAAAAACTGGTAGAAGCCAACCTTGGTAATGTATCACACTCTAAGGCCAAGATAAAGGCACTGGTGGCAACCAGACTATCCCTTGGACACCAGTGGCCACAACGAACCTCGCCTCTCTAAATTGGCACGGCACTCATCGTCAGTCTGCAAAAGAAGGTCCCTGTTAAATATAATATCCTGGACCATATTTAAGCTCTTGAGGGGCTTGATGGTTACAGAAACATCCCCCAGCTTGTCACAAGCGAGTAACGCCCGTGACTGGGCAGAGGATGCTGTTTTGATCAAGACTGACCCAGATCTCATTTTGGACAAGCCGTCCACCTCCCCAAAATTGTCCTCTAAAAGCTAAACAAAAACTGAGGCTTCATCGTCATGAAATATTCACCATCAGCTATCGAACATACAAGGTACTGGGGTGAATAAGATTGGTTGGTTGGTTTAAGAGAGGGAGGGAAGGGACCAAACTATGAGGTCATCGGTCCCTTGTTCCTAATAAAACAGTGCCCCAAGTGTGAGAATAAAACAGACAATATGTATAACACAAAACGGAGAGAAAGCAAAAACCACAAGAATGAAGGAAAGGCAACAAACACTAAAAGGAACAAAACAGGACAATAAAACAACAGAGAGACGCTAGGAAAAGAAGAGTGTAAAACAAGAAAGCAGATTACAGTTGCTGGCTGACCACGAGAATAAGAAGTTAAAGCCAGCCACTCTACAACACATCAAAACCTCCACCCTAATAGAATTAGGGTGGAGGACACAGAGGGACAAAGGACATGTGGTAAAACTTAAAGGAAAAACCCACCCTCACGAATAAAATGTAAAACAATCAGCCAAAGAGACGTTATCAGATAAAATGAGCGGCAACGAGTCCAGTAACCCAAGATTTTGTCGATGGGCAGTCAAAGTGGGACAGTGGACCAGATTATGGGCCACTGTCAACAGGGCACTGCACCAACACTGAGGTGGGTCTTCACGGCGTAAGAGATAATTGTGGGTCGCCCAAGCGTGGCCAGTGTGGAGCTGGCAGAGGGCAACTGATCACTGCGAGAGGTCTGCATGGAAGACTTCCACGCATTCATAGTCTCCTTAATGACATGCAGTTTGTTGTGTGTACTGTAATGCCATGCCATCTCCCAAAGCCGAAAAATCCTGCAATGTAAGTCAGAACGCAGGTCAGGTACAGAGATGCCTATCTCCAGAAGCGGTTTCCACGTAGCCTGTTTCGCCACCCTGTCAGTAACTTCGTTGCCTGGGATGCCAACGTGTCCTGAGGTTCACACAAAGACAGCTGAACGACGCGATCAGTCTAGGGCATAGATGGACTCCCGAATGGATGCCACCAAAGGATGGCGAGGGTAGCATCGGTCGATAGCTTGTAGGCTGCTCAAGGAGTCAGTACACAGAAGAAACGATTCCTCCGCGCATGAACGCATACACTGAAGTGCACAAGATGTGTCCACCAGCTCTGCAAGGAATACACTGCAACCAACAACACGGAATGCTGTTCAAAATAACCTCTGTGGACAAAGGCGAAGCTAACATTACCATGAGCCATTGTTGGTGTAAACCACTTCAGAGCCCCGGAACACTTCAACGATAATTAGGATGTTCAGGAGCGCTATGAATGTGTGCAACGTAACTGGCGAGCAGTTGTGCACGTCTGATCTTCAATGGAGGGACTCCAGCTTCCACCAGTACGCTTGTCACTGGAATCGTCCTAATAGGTCACTGTCGACAGTCAAACTCTGCAATAGTGCAATGGGTCGAGCAAACGCAACGCTGAGGACGCCGCAGAACCATAAATCACACTGTCATAATCAAGGCGGAATTGAACAAGGGTTTTGTAGAGCTGCAGCAGCGTGGAGCGATCTGCACCCCAGATGGTGTTGCTCAGGCGTGGAGAGCACTGAGGTGCTGCCAACACTTCCGTTTAAGCTGACGAAGATGAGGAAGACAAGTCAAACGAGCGTCGAAAACCAGACCTAAGAATCGATATTTCTCCACTACAGTCAGGGGATCGTCAATATTGTAAAGGTCTGGTTCCGGATGAACGGTACGACGCCTACAGGAACGCATGACATGTCTTCATGGCAGAAAACTGGAAGCTATGGGCTAGAGCCTTGTGGATGGCTCCCTGTAGGCGACGTTCAGCAACATCAGTACTGGAGGGGGGGCGAATAAGAGCCGCTGCTGTCATTAGTCAGAAGTTCCTCCCATGATGTGGCCAGGGGGGAACGATTTGGGGTCGTACTTCTGTGCATTGAATTGAGTCCGTGAACACTTAGGGACTGCTGGTATTTGACCACCAACAAGAGATGATGTACTGTGCTTCATCGTGTGTCATCCACCCTGATGCCACCCACTCCGACTAGGAGCCCTCCCCACAGGCGCCACCCAGCTGCAGCAAAGGCCACCTGGCAGAACAGCCATTGACTGGAGTCCCGATGCCACGGGGGATGGGCATCTACCTCTTGGCACACATGGGGAGTTAACAACGCAGGCATCAGCAGAGCTATCCCTGTGTGGTCAGGGGGGCTACAACCATCAGGGTACATGGTGACCCCACCACAAGAGAATGGCTGTCATGCTGGATATCAAATGCAAACTAGTGTATTACCATCATCAGCGCAAAAAACGATACTACACAGTGGATGGAGGGTGACCTCGCCCAACAGCTGGAAAATGAGCGGAAGTGCAGATCCACGCCAATGTAGGAAGCAAAAGGTCACAGTGGACAATGGACACGATGCACCATGTAAGGCGCCCTTCCCCAGTTGGCTCGCTCTCCGGGAAAATTTTGAAATATGGAGGTCAAACCCCACAGGGGACCATCACATAAAGGCTGAAACGTGGGAGACTCCTTTAAGTCGTCTCTTACGACAGGAAGGAATGTCTCAGGCCTATTCTAACCCCCAGACCCAAAGGAGGCAGGAAACTGGGTACACCAGGTGGCAAAAAAAATATGGAAACCCTGCAATCACAACACATTACGATGTCTAATATGATGTAGGAAAACTGTTGCAGTCGAAACAGCTTCTAGTCCTCTAAAAGTTGGTAAATACAGGTCCTGTGTGAAGGGAATCTTATATCATTCTTTCTGCAAAATAGTGACTGTTTCAGGTAATGATGATGTAAGTGAATAGCGATCATGCACCTTTCTCTGCAAAGTAGACCACAAAGCCTCAATGACAGATCTAGTGACTGTGACGACCAGAAGAGATATCACAATTCATTCTCATGCCCAAAAAACCAGTCCTGGGTGATGCAAGCAGTGTGAATAGGGGCCCTGTTGCGTTTGAAAACAGCACCATTATCGCAGAACTCCCATTGTACCATGGGATGGACCTGATCAAGTAAAATGGTTGCATAATCATAAGCAGTAACGCGACCTTGCAGTGTAACCGTGGTGCCCGTGGAATACCACGATATGGCTGTCCATATCACTACCATACTCACACCATGTTCCAGTCTTGGAATGTAACGTAATCTTTGTCATAAGTTGGGAACACTGGGAAGTAAGACTCATGTGAGCAGATGACTTTCTCCCATTATTCCATAGTCCAAGTTTGGTAGCTTCCACAGCATGATTACCTCTTACAGACACACTCATCACTGATGAGTTGTTTTGGAATTCCAGCTCGTCCTAAAATACCCCGCTTATGGAGCTCTCTTCATGTTGCTTTGGTGCTGACAGGGTTTGCGAGTGCGAGATTCAGTTCTGCATTGACTTTTGTAACTGTCATCATCTTTATTTTTTGTCATAATCCTCTTCAATGGACGTCCATCATGATCACTCGCTACACACTTTCGTCCACTTCGACTTAGCAGCTGATGTCTTTCTGCTTACCCCGTATGCAGTGTAAATCTATAGTGAGGTGCCTCTTGACACCAAACATTTCGCTGCCTTGGTTATGGAAGCACCTACCATACGACACCAACAGTTTGCCCACTTTAGAATTCACTTAGCTGCCACATAATGCACTCACAAATACAATAAACGCCTTTCTGACCACGACAAATGGCTTCCTGGCTGGTGGGCAATCCAGGAATAGTTACTTAGCTGGTTGGTGAGCAATGATGGTGCACGCTGGAGAGTGTTTAAGATGTGGATCGTCTCTTGATGGATAGATGGATGACCTGAGTTTAACGCCCTGTCAGCAACAAGTTCATCAGCGACGGGGCAGAAGCACTGGTTATAGAAGGATGGGGAAGAATGTCTGCCATGCCATTTTGGAAGAATCATCTAGGCATATGCCTTACACACATTAGAACCATGGCGTTTCTGAATGCACGTTAAGTGTGCTAATCACTGCGTCAGCATACGTCGTTGGGTGTCTTGAGACATGATGTATGATTAGGAGCTACTGTTGGATAGGAAATGGTAGTTCGCTGACTACAGCACAAAGCCTATACATGGTACACCTGCAGTTTGAGCAAAACCAGATGAATACTACAGAGTGACCCAGGAATGTTGCAACAAACTTCTAAGGGTTGTAGAGGATGTCTTGAGGAACAAATCGAGGATAAGAACTCTTGTCCCGAAATGTCATCCAACGACTCTGGAGCGTCGAAGTTATAGGCGCCGGCGCCTACCAATAGGCCATGCCTTCGGCAGCAGACATGACTGTACACTGAAGACCATTGGCGGAACGTCTCGCAACTTTGTTATTAAGTGATCTCGATTTATTGCCACGATCGACAGTGATCATGATGGTACTAGCTGCTGCATAGACTGGTCTAGTATTTTCTCTTTTTTTGTTTTAGGGCGCAAAAACAACTGAGGTCATAAACGCCCATGTCAGAGCCTTAGAACACCAATAAGGAAAAGAAATTAAAAGAGACTATACTTAAGCCCAATCAGCGGAAGGAAAGAGCTAAAAACAGCGACTTCACCTTGAACAAACGTCCACAAAATAACCCAGAGAGAGAGAGAGAGAGAGAGAGAGAGAGAGAGAGAGAGAGAGAGAGAGAGAGAGAGAGAGAGAGTAGGGATCTCTAACCCAAAATTAAATGTCCTTCGCCATACTGCTACGAAGGGGTAAAAGCAAAACGCGGTCGACAGCCCGCGTGTCCTTAGCTAAAACGGCCGGTAATTCAGATGGCAAACATACACTACAACGTAAGTAGATAAAAAGAGGGCTTTCGGTCAGGATATGGCGAACCGTCAAAAGTCGATGACAATGGGCACAAAGTGGTGGTGGAACACCACTTAACAAATGGTGGTGGCTAAGAAGAAGCTGTCAAATACACAACCCAGCTAAAATGATCTGCTCGCCAAGAGAGGGCTGAGAGTAAGTTGGCCAAGCCATTGGGAGAGGTTTAATTCCCCACAGCTTATTCCTGTGAAGAGAAGATCAGTGGTCATGCCAAAGCGACACCAGTTGCCGACAGACTTCAACACAGAGATCGTCCAAAGGAACAGAAGAGCTAGCAGGCTGAGTGTTTTATACATAGTTCCGCGTAGTCAGCACGTACACAACTTTCCCACTAGAGCACGCCCCGCTAAGCACAACAGCACAGGCGCAGCGCTCGTCCGTCTCCGCACTACGAGATGGCGCTGCCTTAGAGATGGACCAAATTCTGCTTCTGCCTATCCGCGTATTAATATGTAACGCAGCCAATGAGATTGCTGCTAACGTAGAACCTTTTCTCCTTGCGGATCACACTCGCGCAGTGATACCTGAACGCGCGAGGTATTATAAGGAGTGTACAGGCCTCCGATTAGTCAGTCTGCATTTGTCTGCACCAGTCTGCATTAGTCTGTACCAGCCTATAGCCAAGTTTCAGTCTGCACCTAAGAAGATTATCATATTCCTGTACATAGCCATGAAGATAAATGTATAGACACTTTGTCAAGTATCAGAGATATGTGAGAATAAGATTAACGTACCAAGACCAAAGGAACTTCAGATTGTCAATTGTAAATAGAATCCAGAGTCAAGTTACGTAATGTTTATCCTTTTTATTATTTTAATAAATGTGTGTGAAAATTAATCAAGTTCTGTTTAAAGTTGGTCACCGTCAATCTGCTACTCTAAGCGTGCAAGTGGCATTTCTATCGTCTGACCTAATGGCAGAAGATAAACACGCCACCATAAGACCACAAGACATATTGCTGACACTCGCCTACTTCGTGAGAGTAATGTCCTTGGGAAGCAATTGAAGTCCAAAATTAACATGGGCCACTGAACGAAGCTAAGGCAGTGAAGGGTTCACACCCTATGGTAATGTGGCAGGTAGCGTGGCGTCAAACTGGCGGAGCAGTTGCCGAAAGCAAATTCCGAGAGGTTACAGAAGAAGGGCGCACCCTATATTGGCGGTCAAGGGAGTCACGGAAAAAGGAGGCATAATATGGGTGGCCGCATGCATGGAAGGCAAATGGCGGGCGTATTTGCTGAGGAGGACATCACACCAGTATGACAGTAGCAGTTCGGCATAATTTGCACTCAGACTTGCAACTGGGCTAGTGTTAAAGGCGCCGGTGGCCAAACGTATTTCATGCCAGTGGATTCTGTTAAGATGGTGTAATATGGATGGAAGTGTAAATGAATAAACGGAACACCCATAGCCTAGTTTCAAACGGACAAGCGATCGGTATAAATGGAGGAGGGTGGTCCGATCCACTTCCTAGGAAGGACCACTTAAGACATGTAGGACATTGAGGGAATTGGGTACAGTGTGCAGACAGATATGACACGTGGGTGGACCAAGAAAGTTTCTTATCAAGCATGAAATTTCGTAGTTTCAGCGATCAGAAGAGCAATCGGTCCAAGATATAAAGACGAAGGAAGAAATCCATTGCACCGCCAAAAATTCATACAAATGGTTTTATCAGTGGAAAAGTGCAAGCCGTTGTTGATGCTGCACGAGTAAAGACGATTGAGACATCGCTGAAGACGCCGCTCAAGAAGACAAGTCCAGGGAGAAGCGCAAACGATAGAAAAGCCGTCGACGAAAAGAGAACCAGAGATTCCTGGTGGGAGACAGTCAATAATAAGGTTAATGGCTATAACAAAGAGGACGATGCTCAGGACAGACCCTTGAGGCAGCCTGTTCCCCTGTAGAAAGGTGTCTGACAAGGCCAAACCCACACATACCCTGAAAACCTGGTCTTTAAAAAATTTCTGAAAGAAATTGGGCAGGAGGCCTCAGAAGCCCCACATGTACAGACTATGGAGGATACTGGTCCTCCAGCAGGCTTCATAAGCTCTCTGAGGTAAAAAAAGGCCAGAGTCTGGTATTTCCGCAGAAAACCGTTCACAACACAAGTTGACAAAGTGACGAGATGGTCAACTGCAGAACAGTGCACACAAAATCCACATTGTGCAGTGGTTAGTAGATTGGTACTCAAGCCACTATACCAGGAAGCAATGAATCATATGTTCCATCACCTTACAAACACAAGTCGTGAGAGAAATAGGGTGGTAGTTAGAAGAACGGTGTTTATCCTTAGCAGGCTTAGGTACAGGTATGACCAGTGGACCGGGACCTGGTGCGGTAAAGAGGAAGTGCAAGGTATGGAACATTCTGTGGCAGTAAGGATCATCACAACTGGAGAAACTGGACAAATCACAACTGCTGAAATGTTTTCTTCGAATGTCGCCAGGGAGGAGTAACGCCTCCAGTTGGCCTTAGAAAGCTACTAGTTGGGTTTAGACAAAGGTGGGGTACGAGCCAGCAAATGGAAAGTGCATGGGAAATGGTCACTTTGGTACATGTCAGAGAGAATGGACCAGTCGAAATAATGAACAAGTTGAGCAATGAAGAGCAAGAGCTCCAAATGGGAATATGTGTGCATGGAGTCTGAGTGGAACGTGGGTGACCCAGTGTTAAGACACATGAGATAGAGTTGACTGAGGTGGTCAGCCTAGCCACGAGCGGACTTAGCTGACAGACTATCAAAGAGCCCCAAAGGAGATGGTGGGTGTTTCAGTTACCAAGCAATAAAAAGGGATGAGGAAGCTGACCAGTAAGCTGGAGCTAGTCTGTCCTTGCAATAGCAAATGACGAAGGGATGTAGATATTATAAAGAGAAAAGGTGAGATGAAGGAAAATGCAGACTGCAACAGCTTGCAGCTGGGTGTTCAGTGAGATTGTTAGACTATGGACATCATTCCGAATCAGCAGCATCACTCCGTCATGAGATGGAATGCCATCATCAAGAGGAAGGTTAAAGCAGACCAGAAGAAAATGCGAGAGATCAAAGCTGTCACGAGGATGTAACGGTTACTTGGAGGCAGAAAACAACTCGATGCTGCGATTCCAAGAGAGTCAATAATTCCTCCTGGTTGGATTAATGCCATGAATGTTCCATCGGAGAAAAGTTATAATTGGGAATGGGGAGGAGGAACAAATATAGGGTAGTCACCTTGGCAGCTCTCGAGTGCCTTCCTTCAAAAACTTACTGCTACAGGGCGCAGAGGTTGCAGAACCCTGTTCCACGAGATCTACAGAGGTGTCTGCATTCTCCCTGGGTCAGGCTGCAGACTTCAGTGCAAAAATGGTAGGCAGTGCACATTGGGGAAATGAAGGTCGGCCAAGTGAGGGTATCATGCGGTAACATCATTTAAGAGGATCTCCAAGTCACGGAAGGAGGAGAACATTTGCTTTTGTTCGATTTATTAGAGTCTTTGCTGTTGGCAGACGAAGAGTCAGTCGTTTGTTGGCCCAAAGGCCTTAAAAATCTTCACGGGAGTGTTCTTTTTGTCCTTTCTGGCCTGTGTAGCAGGTGATTTCGCTGCTGCGGCAAAGATTTAGTTGCTTGTTGCACAGTTGTTGGTGAAGGAGACGGTGATGCCACCATGCTACTGGACGATATCACAGCTGCAGTACTGATTTGGAGGTAGCAAGACTGCGTGGCCATGTCCTTTGTGGAGTGAGGAATAGCAAGAACAGTACTGTAAATGTCAGATGGTAAAATGTAGAGCTTTCGACTAGTCAGCAGCTTGCGAGTGACTGGGTACAGAACTTTCTCCTTCACCTGGATCTCCTGGATGGCCCACTCATCGAGATACACTGGACACTCACGGAATGAGGCAGCATGGACGTCATTACAACTGATACAGCGTGGAGAAGGATGCAGGCAATTGCCCTCATGAGCATATCTACCACAAGTAACGCATTTGGCCATGTTTTGACAGGACACACGACTGTGGTTATAGCGTTGACACTGGTAGTAACCAATTGGTTTTGGAATTTGCAGTCACACCATGATGACTTCACAGCCTGCCTTAATCTTCGGCTGGTCCCAGCGGAGGTTCGAGTTCTCCCTCGGGCACCGGTGTCTCTGTGTGTGTGTGTGTGTGTGTGTGTGTGTGTGTGTGTGTGTGTGTGTGTGTGTGTGTGTGTGTCCTTAGAATAATTAGGTTAAGTAGTGTGTAAGCATAGGGACTGATGACCTTAGCAGTTAAGTCCCATAAGATTTCACACAAATTTGAACATTTTGAACTTAATCTTCGACTGAAGCACTACTCAATCAAATGTGAGAAAGAGATTGCTTGTAGTCATTAAGTTTGCGTCAATGTTTTTCATTACCCAATGGACCACAGTGATGCCGTGATCACAGAGAAAATGTTCGATTTCCCCCTTGTTCAGACCATCAAGCAGCTGAGAGTAAATAACACTATGCAAAGATTTCAGCATACGTTGGGCCTCAGAATGAACAGGATAGCTGTCGAGGAGTGAAGTTGTTGGCAGTTGCTGGGCTCAAAAATTACAATTGGTCTCCAGAAGCAAAGTGCAGGGACCAATGTGCAGCTGGGAGAGTCGATAAATCTTTAGCCTTATTTCGTTAATATTTATTTAGTAGACATAGACTGAGATGAAGAGAATTGGGTCATTGTAAACAAAATGCGCCATGATTGCCAGTACCTCCAATGGCTCACTCCTTCTGATGGGGGAGCGACTCAAGGGATAGTGGGGAAGGGGTGGGGGAGGGGGGGGGGCTGGCTCACCCACCTCAGGTAACACATCCCAAACTTCAGACAGCAGGACCAACTGGCTTTTGAGAAGGTAACGGATCAGGCAATCACCCCTCCCTGGGCCTGGCCAGTACTAGTGGGTGTATATATGAACCCTACCAGTCGACCTGGAGGTGGTAATAACGCGTTACCCATTCAGCTGTTACATGTCAAGTGTATGACGCGTGGGCTGGCCTTCAGGAGCGAACAGAGAGAAAGAAGAAACAAAGAGAAACCACAAACGCCGAACTGGAGGAAGGGGGGAGACGAAGGCAGACGAGGGACTATTCAGATGCTGGGCTACCGAAACTTTAGAAAGCATTCCCGAAATTACCCAAGACATGTTCCCCAAGGGATGGGAAGAAGGGTGGCAGGAGAACAGATATGCAGCACAGAAAGGGAACTGGTGCTGCAAAGGCTGGGGCCCAGAGGTAACCAAGCACGAATTCACCGGAGAATTGTGAGCCCCCCAAGGGACGACATCATCGTTGGATGACGTTTCTGGACAAAGGTTCCTATCTTCGTATGTTCATCGAGACACCCTCTACAATCCCTACAACCGTTAAAGACACTAAGTTTGTTGCAACATTTCTGGGACACCCTCTGTATACATTTTTTTAAAGACATATCTGCACTGCAGAGCTTATGAAGACTTTAAAATGCCTGTGGTTAGAGGGTTGTGTGAGTAAAAAACAGCTACCTGCATTCTCGGATTCTAAAATTTTGTAAACCACTTTAATTGTTTTGGTATGCTGCAGCTATGCATTTGACCAGAATTTTCGTCTGCAAAAACTGGAACACTTAAATTCAATTGACGAAGAGCGTAGATGTCGACAATTACCACCATTTAATATACCATGAACTGTCATTCTTGGTACGAACCCGGATATCCCACTTCATGGGAGCAGTCGCCTTAACTGCCTTGGCCATCCCATTATCCCTAATTGTACGGTTTGTACCAGATAAAAATTATGCCTTCAGCCTGCCGAAAATAACTGAATAATGCAGAAAATTTGTTTTGTGATCTACGTTGTTGAGAAATATGAAATCAAATCATCTGCAACGTGAATGCACTGCCTTTTAAATGCAGTGCTTTCGCAGTCCCATACCCCCCCTTTCCCTCTTCAGAAAGGGTGGCGTGGTGGTGGAGTAAGTATGCAGACAGGCAAGAGCTATGACGCATGAGCAACAGCACTTCTTGCGTGCCAAATCCTTGGCAGTCGCTGTCGTAGAACAATAAATGTCAGCTTAGCATTTCAGCAACCTTCATTCACCTTTAAGTATTTCTCGTTCAACGACACGCTGACAACTACGATTCCAATTGTAAAACGTAAACTTTCGTGACCGAAAATGTCACAATTAATATAATGTTCCTGGCTATTATGCCGTGGTCGAATGGACTTCACTTTAGAACCAAAACATCTGACGTCGCGCCACTGCGCGAAAGTGCGCAGAAGCGGAATTTTGCTGCAGTCAGTAGCGAGCCGGGTGTGAATCCGACATTCAAAGATGATACGATCCCCCTTGAATATGTCCACTGCAGATGGAGACGAAACGTTCTTTTCTAATATGAAATCCCTTCGACCACAGCATAACAGCATGAAACATCTTTTTAATTGTAACTATGATTTTTCAACTACTCCTAGCATAATTCATGACAAAATAGTTCACTGGTGGGTGGCATGATGTTAGTGTCTAACAGGAACATTATTTTGGCAACCAACAACATTGCAGTCTTCAGGTGCGCTGATTAACTGATTACCTAGGAGCCGATGCAGGGCATTAAACTTGCTCCTTCCCTCTCCCACTGGCATCGCCATGTCCGCAGTTCGCTAATAGGGATGCATGTTGGCTGTGTGTGTGCTGTGAAGTAGGACTGTAGTCAGTAGACTTGTTTTGAACCTTTCAAATTCCTTTATTATAGGACTCCGCAGTGATTCATTACAAACAGCGGTAGTGTGGTTGAGGCACACACTTGCCTCCGATATTTGTATGTGTGACATCTCACAACGCTGACAAAGCGTGACATGACCGAGAAGTGGCGTAACGCCAGAGGTGGATGGTCTGCTTGGATGTGTATCTGAACACACTAACAAAGAAAACATCATGTTCCTCTCAGAAGTCACAGAACTTTCCATAGATACCTTGCCCCTATCTTGTTTGAACCAGTATGTAGGGCTTCCTATGCCCCACACAAAGGATGTCTTGTAATGAAGGATTTGATTGGTTCTTGCTGCATTTCCCCACCAAACTACTACTGCTGCCGCCGCCGCCGCCGCCGCCGCCACCAGTGTAGGAGCACTGACCGCCATTTTCTGCAGAAGAGACTTTCAGCGGAAAAACTATTTTGTACAGATCGAAAAGGAAAAACATACAGGACTGACAGTTAAACCTTGCAAAAGTGATCTACAGATCATGAAATACGGAGACTACTGCCAAGATACTTCCTCAATTATACTGCTTTGCTACTGCCGTGGAGAGCTTGAATATTTCAGTGTGAAACTGATCTCCAACCATCCTATATCACCACATACTATGTCACTGTAGAAAACACACAATTCGTATCCTCCGCCATACGAAATCATCACTTCTGCAACCTGCATATAGCTATCGACCACCAGACACTCGTAAATATACCGCAAAGACAGACAGATCTCAAAAAACAAACATAAGCATATGCACCATTTATAATCTTCACAGCACTAGATATTTCCGGCGAGGTAGGTCGGTCATCCACCACAGCCAACAGCCATGAATCAACTGACCCTACAAACCACACTGGTCCGAATTGCGATATGAGTGTCTTTCACGAAAAGCGGTTACTCTCCAAACTGTTGTACAAAGGCTGGGCTGGTTTCCCTTCGCACAAAGGCGTTACTCTTCCCTGCGCTGCCCTGACCTGCTTGCTTGCTTGCTGCCATGGTTTCCACACCCATCTCTATACTCTGGAATTACAAGAACACACGTATTTTCACTCGGTTTGCCACAATATCACACCATTTACGCGATAGTTCTCGATATCAAGCAGATAGCAGCATCGCTTGCACAATATAATTCCGAAGATAAAGAGTGGAAATTATTGCTCTAGAAACAAGATACTTTAGCAAGGTGCAGCGATGTGGAACATGCTGCAAACCACTGAGTAACTAGAATCTTATCTCGTCTGCGAAGATCTTTACCTGAAAACTCTGAAAATTAGAGGAAACTGGTAGTTCCACTCATGAACACAGATTCCAAATCATCCTACTTTCCAAAGTCAACTAAGGCGTTTCTCATGTTTAGGGAAACAGCAAATGTCTCTTCCAGCGGTCTTTCACCATCTAGATGCACACAACACACCACAATCGGTGTTCTCTCAACAAAATAGTGACAGGAAATGTGCAGTAGCAGTCAACCGGACAATTTACATGGGAGGGAATAACGGTCCCGCGCAAACACATTCCTATGTTGAATCTTCTCAAATTCCCACAGAGAACACACATGATCACTAAGGCTGCCCAACACATACTGAGTGTTAGTTCGCTGTTGACCCGCCTAGAGGGCTTCTCCAGTCCAGATGGCTCCCGCCGTAGGCTGAAAATGTCAATTGTTCTGGTGACCGGAAACCCCTGCATCGTGTACTCCGGTACCCCAGACAAAATTGTCATAGGAAATCAGCAATATGTTTTAGCACTGCACCTGTCTTTATAATTAAATATTACACTTGCAGTCTCAATCTGATGACATTCGACAATAAGCGAAGTATTGGAAATACCTCCTCATGACGGCTGTGGCTCTGGAAATATAAATATCTGTACCATTCTTATGACTGGACTTAATTTCCTGCATAAAGAAAATCTTTCATTCCCTTACAGCTGTCGTAGTTTTCCACATCAAATCCATACGTTCCTTACGACAGGACACAGTTTTCTTGCACATGTCGGAATACACTCATACTTTATAAGACTGCTGATCTCGACGAATGTATCACACATCCTCTACTAAGGATATTACTTCGCCAACATGCTGGTGATACCAAACAATATTGAGTCAAAATCCTCGATGGATGGATATGTCTCATTTGTTTTCCTTGCTAGTGGTACCAGTGTGTCTCAGGAACAGAAATATAATCGTCTTATAAGCGACCAACTCTTAATCAGGAACGATCGCAACGACTATGCTACTGTCACAAGCGGTCCTGGTTCTGCTGGCGCCCGTTAAGTATCGGTAACGATATCCATGTTAAAAACTACACAAGCCTTAGAACTCGAGATATGGTATTGCTTCTGAACGAAGTGGTTCTCCACACAAATACCTCGTCATTGAATACAGACGGTGATCGCTGGGGTGTGTATTAACAGACCGAAAGTGCGGATTCAAGTCGCCAGTGGTGTAACCTCAGAATAAAATCACCGAACTTAGAAAGTGACTTGGATAAGGAACATTGGTATGAAGCCAGTATTTGCAGCTCCCTCATACTTCTGCTAGATATTTCTCCAGTATTTGTAATGCATCCTGTCACAGTGCCACGTCAGAGGTTCTGCAATAAATTCACTGGGTTATGGGTGATGGTTGGTTGAGAATGATCGCAGACAGTAGTTTGTGTGCTATACGATGAATCACTTTGAAGAAATTCAATGCCTGACTGAGGTCACAAGAAATATACACCAGCTTTTAAGAGCTATGGTGTTCCGTTTTCTTCAAGAAATGCTGTCGGCGATTTGTAATACTATGGAAATGGATTTTAATGATTACAGCCACCAGTGAATCATATTCGTGGCACTCTCATATCTCCAAACTAGTCATCTTTTTGGAACCTATCTTCTATAGTAAAACTCCAAAGTGGTTTTACACAGTCCCTATGCATCTTGTAACTGTTCCTCACGCTCTGCCCCGCCATCCCTGCAGCTTTCTGCATGTGATCAGTCCAATTTAAGTCAGAACTCAGCAGAAGTACGAGGGTGCTATATGTATCACCTGTGTAGAAACAGGGTAAGCTGAATTAATGCGACAGAACCATCTTTTGACCTCTTGGTGGAAATGAAACATGTTGTAGCTCTGCCAACCGTGTACAGCGTTTTAGGCCAGCGCCAAACTAAGCTTTCTCCTGAAACACAAGGTCATAGTAAAAAGAGACAGTACGGGAACTGGAAGGAGGACAATAATTTTGATACTGCATTGCAGTACATCTTCAAACAACACACAGGTACTCCAGTCCAAAGCAGATCTGCTTCCCTCAGTGTCCATTCACATCTGTCACCCAAAACTTCTCCCTATCACAGTTATTTTGTACCATCCAACAGAGAATAAAAAACTGGAAACTATAAAAACCCTGCTAAATTCATCACACAGTGAACTCGATAAGATATTACTACGTCCTCGTCTTCTGATATACACACACCAAAAAGAGTTTTGCATCATCCCAGTTCCCAGAACTCCTGAAGATAGACGCTGACTGTGGATATTGTATCACAGACACAGTCTCTTTGACTGTTCAGAGATGTCGCTAAACCCGCCTGAAGATGTAAACCGCCATGCATGAGCAGCGCCTATTAGATGGAGGGGTTCGCCAGCCGATCAGTTCCAGTCATTCCACCAGGAAGGAAGTACATGGCTCGTGTTGTCTGTAGTTCAACCATGCCTAAATGGTCAATACCGCGGTTCGATTGCGTCCTCATTGTTGCTTTGTGCCAGGAAGGACACTCAACAAGGGATGTGTCCAGACATCTCACAGTGAACCAATGCGATGTTGTTCAGACATGGAGGAGATATAGAGAGACAGGAACTGTCGATGACATGCCTCGCTCATCCCGTCCAAGGCCTACTACTGTAGTGGATGACCACTACCTACAGATTATGGCTCAGAGGAACCCTGACAGCAACGCCACGATGGTGAATCTTTTTGTGCAGTCACAGGACATCGTGTTATGATTCAAACTGTGTGCAATAGGGTGCATTATGCACAACATCTTCATGGCGAGTTCCATCTTTGCAACCACGACACCATGCAGCGTGGTACAGATGGGCCAAACAACATGCCCAATGGACCGCCCAGGACTGGCATCATGTTCTCTTCACCGATGAATGTCACATATGCCTTCAACCAGAAAATCGTCAGAGACGTGTTTTAAAGCAACCCGGTCAGGCTGAACGCCTTAGACACATTGTCCAGCGAGTGCAGCAAGGTGCAGGTTCCCTGCTGTTTTGGGGTGGCATTATGTGGGGCCGACGTACGCCGCTGGTAGTCATGGAAGGCGCTGTTACGACTGTACAATATGTGAATGTCATCCTCCAACCGATAGTGCAACCATATCGGCAACATATTGGCGAGGCATTCGTCTTCAAGGACGACAATTCTCGCCCCCATCGCGCACATCTTGTGAATGATTTCCTTCAGGATGACAACATCGCTCGACTAGAGTTGCCAGCATGTTCTCCAGACATGAACCCTATGGAACATACCTGGGATAGATTGCCGGCCAGAGTGGCCGAGCGGTTCTAGGCGCTTCAGTCTGGAACTGCATGACCGCTATGGTCGCTGGTTCGAATCCTGCCTCGGGCGTGGATGTGTGTCTTGTCCTTAGGTTAGTTAGGTTTAACTAGTTCTAAGTTCTAGGGGACTGATGACCTCAGAAGTTAATTCCCATAGTGCTCAGAGCCATTTTTTTGAACCTGGGATAGATTGAAAAGGGCTGTTTATGGACGACATGACACACCAACCATTCAGAGACCTATGCCGAATCGCCGTTGAGGAGTGGGACAATCTGGACGAACAGTGCCTTGATGAACTCGTGGATAGTATGCCACGATGAATACAGGTGTGCATCAATGCAGGAGGGCGTGCTACTAGGCATTAGAGTTAGAGGTACCAGTGTGTACAGCAATCTGGACCACCACCTCTGAAGGTCTCACTGTAGCGTGGTACAACATGCAATGCTTAATTTTCATAAGCAATAAAAGGGGAGGAAATCATGTTTATGTTGATTGCTATTCCAACTTTATGTACAGGTTCCGGAACTCTCAGAACAGAGGTGATGCAAAACTTTTTTGATATGTGTATATATCGACTGCAATCTCCATGATGGCACCGATCATCAGCAATGACCCCATTAAACATACAGGTATTGATCCACTCAGTGACTGCAGTCACTTCCATGGACCGGTGTAAAGTGTCACTGCCTGTACTGTAGGAGGAACATATCCCACTGACTATCAGTTGCAAGGGGGGCTCCCAGGCTCCCTGTGTTGTTGTTTGATACATTTGTTTTTCTGCTGCAACGCATCCAAGCAGTGCATGAGTGCAGCTTTGTACAGTGCCATACATTTGTGTTTTTCCCATCACAACTTTGAGGTCTGTGTGAGCTTCTAAACTGACATTAACATGTTCTCATCCATTGGCTCTGACTGAATCGCAACAACACACATACACACGATTTTAAGTAAGGACAGTCAAAACATACGGAAACTGTAATAGTTTTATGGCATTGTGCAGTGTTTCCAAACATCTGTCCACATGTGATTGGCGACATCTACGTTTAAACTCATCTTTCAGTGACGGGACAGCTGATGGTTTGGTGTTCTGTTTCGATTCATTCCTTATATTGCAGTCATGCATGTGCTCATTGTTTTGGTGCTAGCTATCCTCAGAAGGTGTTGCTCCTCCACCAAGACTCACTCTCCATCTCCAACAAGTGATGTCAGTCGATCATTACATGGTAATCAACAGCGTACCAATGGACATATGGCATGGAAAAGACACCATCGAAATAATGTAATAATTGGCATCCCACTTGATAGTGCAATCAATTTCAGCAATTTTACTGTAATTTCAACACTGACCAATGACATGACAGTATGCTTACCAGTTTCTATATTATCGCTAAACTGACACACTGTTCCTTGACGAGATGTGGAATGTAGCCGTCTACTTCTAGTCAGCTGCAAATTTCATCAGTGACATTGTTGCAGGGAAGGTCGGTAAAAGACAACGCAAGGAGATTTGTCAATCTCTAACTTTATCCTAAGAATGCGAGAATGCTCTGTAACCTGTTCTGATTTGTGAGTGCGAATGTAGATAGATGACTGTACACTACATCCATTCATTGCTAACTCTCGAAAATGTACACCAATGTATACCGGACAGTGTTCTACATATTTCTAGTGCTTCGATTATTGGACGTAATTTTCGATCTTTATCTACATGGATGGAGGTTACAGAGCATTCTAGCATTCTTAGGATAAAGTTAGAGATTGAAAAATCTCCTTGCATTGTCTTTGACCGACCTTCCCTGCAACACTGTCACTGATGAAATTTGCAGCTGACTAGAAGTAGACGGCTACATTCCACACCTCGTCAAGGAAGAGAGCGAGCCGAGTCCGTAACTGCTGTTCCACACCAATCTTACCATACCTATCCAAGTGAACAAGATTTCTCCAGATGCGTGTGTGTCGAGAAGGTTAGTACCCCTTATTGGTGTAGAATAGATACAGAAGTGTTGTGATGATATAACAGATAGTTAAGAGAGGAAACGGATGGTTTTTATGCATGATGGAGCTCCAGACGGATGGTGTTTGAAGCATTTTACAAAAAACAGCTGCGCTATCGATTCTAAAGTATTGTTATAGTGTCTGGGATCATTACCTAAGAGGTATTGGTCAGAGAGAACATAAGCACATGCACTCGTGGTGCTACACAGTTCTGCACTTAAAACACGCTATAATGTTAGATCGTTGCTGTTTCCGACCTAATAGTCATATGGAATGCAACACCATTAATATTCCAATGTAAGAAATATATTTCCAGACATGACATACATTCTCCTTGCAGGTTTCTCTACGATAAACTACGGTGGCAAACTGTAAAATGAATAAACTACTTCCTCAAAGCATTGATTCTTTGTGATATATGCACAATATATAACTTACACTGCATGATTTAAGGCTTTCAGTCAGAGCCACTGGATCGAAATGTGTTAATGTCAGTTTAGAATCTGACACTGACCTTGAAGTCATAACGGAAAAAAACAAAACGTATGGCGGTGATCAAAGGTGCACTCATGCGCTGCTTTGATGTGCTACAGCATAAAAACCAATGTATAAAACAACAACACAGGGAGCCTCTCTTGAGACTGATGATCTGTGAGATACGGTCCTCCAATAGTACAGGCGATGACATTTTGCACCGGTCTGTGGAAGCGAGAACGGTCGTTGAGTGGATCAATACCTGTATGTTTAATAGAGTCAGCGCATATGCTCGATGCCAGCACACAGACGTTATTCGATGTACATGTATCTGAAGACAAGAATGCAGTATTATCTTACCGAGTTCTCCATCAGATGAATCTGATGAGTTTTCTGTATTTTGTAGTTTTTTATTCTCTGTTGGATGGTACAAAACAACGCTGATAATATGTTTGAGTGACAGACATTACTGGACCCTGACAGAAGCAGATCTGCTTTGTACTGCAGTACCCTGATGTAGTTTGAAGATGTACCACAATTGCAGAAGCTAAATCTTCGTCCTGCTCCAGTTCCTGTACTGTGTTTTTATACTATGACCTCGTGTTGGAGGAGAAAGCTTCGTTGGCGCTGGCCTTACACATTGTACATGGTTGGCAGATCTATGACATGTTCCCATTTCCATCGAGTGGTCAAAAGACAGTCCTGTTGCATTAACTCTGATTACCCTGTTTCTACACGGGTTGCAGAAAATGAGAGATATAGCGCTCTCCAACTTCTGCTCAGTTCCAATTGAAACGATGACGTGCACAAAGCTGCAGGGATAGTGGGGCAGAGCTTTTTGTTTGTTTGTTTTGGTTTTAGGGCGCAAAACTGCTATGGTCATTAGCGACCGGTCAGTGACTTAGGAAACTGTAAAAACCTAAAATTGAAACCAGCAGCAATGGGAACGAAACTCAAAAAATTGGAGAAACTAAAAGCAGAAGGAAGGCTTAAAAATCCACTACAGAAAGGGGTTGATTGTCCCCAAAAAAAGGTTCAAATGACTGACGTCATTTCACTGGCACTCAAACTCGAGAACGCGATCGGCCGAACGCGTGTCATCTGCTAAAAATTGACGATATATCAAGCGACAGCTGTAGACGGGCGCGTAACGGAGTAAAATAGGGGCACTCAATTGAAAGGTGTCTTACCGTTCACAGCTGAGAGCAGTGGGGACAGAGTGGGGGAGGATCGCCGCTTAAAAGGTGTCGATGGCTAAAACGACAGTGCCCTACCCGGAGATTAGTTAAAATTACCTCCTCCCGACGACGCGTTCGGGAAGAAGAGGTCCAAGCACAAGGAGAAGCTTTCACGTCCCGCAATTTATTAAGGGGAAGTGTCGACCAATGTGCGTGCCATAAAAGAACAACACGACGACATAAAACACTCCGTAGATCGGCGAAGGGAATCGATTGAATAGCTGGCCGAAGAAGAGAGACTGCAGCCTTGGCCGCAATATCGGCCGCCTCATTTCCACAGATACCAACGTGTCCCGGGAGCCAGAGGAACGCCGAGACGCCCCCCAGGTGGAGCAAGCGCAGACAGTCCTGAATCCGGTGGACCAGAGGGTGCACAGGGTAAAGAGCTTGGAGACTGAGGAGAGAGCTGAGAGAATCTGAGCAGATAACATACTGTATCCGCTGATGGCGGCGGATGTAGTGGACAGCCTGGAGAACAGCGTAAAGCTCCGCAGTATAAACCGAACATTGGTCGGGAAGCCGAAATTTATTTGGGGTGTCGCCAACAATATAGGCATTCCCTACACCTAACGATGTTTTCGAGCCGTCAGTGTAAATAAATGTGGCTTCCTTCACTTGTGCACATAGAGCAGCAAATGCCCGACAATAAACAAGTGTAGGGGTACCATCCTTGGGAAATTGACAAAGGTCACGGAGCAGGCAGATCCAGTGACGGAGCCAAGGCGGTGCTGTACCCCAAGTTGCCAAAAAGGTTTTAGGAAAGCGGAAGGAAAGAGAATGGAGCAGTTGACGGAAGCGGACTCCCGGTGGTAGTAGGGAGGAGGGGCGGCCTGCATACCCTACTTCAAAGGAGGCGTCGAAAAAAATGTCATGGACTGGATTAGCAGGCATGGAAGACAGATGGCTAGCGTAACGACTCAAAAGGACTGCTCGCCGATTGGACAGCGGAGGTTCAGCAGTCTCAGCATAAAGGCTTTCCACAGGGCTGGTGTAAAAAGCTCCAGACACTAAGCGTAATCCACGGTGGTGGATCGAGTCGAGACAACAAAGAATAGACGGCCGAGCAGAGGAGTAAACTATGCTTCCATAGACCAATTTCGAGCGCACTAAGGCGCGATAGAGGCGGAGAAGGACCACTCGGTCCGCTCCCCAGGAGGTACCATTCAGGACACGGAGGGTGTTGAGCGATCGCAGACAGCGAGCCGAAAGATAGGAATGGTGGGAGGACCAGCACAGTTTTCTGTCAAACGTAAGACCCAAGAATTTAGTGACGTCCACGAATGGAAGGTTGACAGGGCCTAGATGTAAAGAAGGCTGAAGAAACATTGTACGACACAAAAAATTGATACAAACGGTCTTACTGGGAGAAAAGCAGAAGCCGGTTTCGATGCTCCAAGAGTGGAGGCGATCAAGACATCCTTGAAGACATCGTTCAAAAGGTTTGTCTGTTGAGAGCTGTAGTAGATCGCAAAATCGTCCACAAAGAGGGAGCCCAAGACATCAGGAAGGAGACAATCCATAATTGGATTTATGGCAATAGCAAACAGTACAACACTTAGCACGGAGCCCTGGGGTACCCAGTTTTCTTGGGAGAAAGTACGGGAGAGAGTAGTGTTCACCCGCACTCTAAATGTGCGCTCTGCCATAAATTCGCGAACAAAAAGGGGCAGCCGACCTCGAAAGCCCCGAGAGAACAGTGTGCGGAGGATGCCTGTCCTCCAACAGGTATTGTATGCTCTCTCCAGATCAAAAAATATTGCTACTGTTTGGCGTTTCCGGAGAAAATTGTTCATGATATAAGTGGAGAGAGCAACAAGATGGTCAACTGCAGAATGATGCTTTCGGAAATCGCATTGGGCAGGCGTTAAAAGACTGCGGGACTCCAGCCACCAAGCTAAACGGCAATTCACCATACGCTCCAAAACCTTACATACACTACTCGTGAGAGAAATGGGGCGATAGCTGGAGGGGAGATGTTTGTCCTTCCCAGGTTTCGGAACAGAAACGACGATAGCTTCCCGCCATCGTCTAGGGAAAGTACTGTCGGTCCAAATTCGATTACAAAGGCGAAGGAGGTAACGCAGACTATGGGTTGATAAATGCAGCAACATTTGAATGTGGATACCACCCGGTCCTGGGGCGGAGGAGCGAGAAGAATAGAGTGCATGTTGGAGTTCCCGCATCGAGAAAACAGTATTATAGATTTCGCGATTTTGAGAGAAGAAAACAAGAGGTTGCACTTCCGCTGCACGTTTCTTCGGGAGAAACGCTGGCGGGTAATTTGAAGAGCTCGAAATCTCAGCAAAGTGTTTACCCAAGGAGTTAGAAATTGCGACGGGGTCCACTAACGTATCACGCTCGACAGTGAGCCCAGAGACCAGGGAGAAACTAGGCGCGCCTGATAACCGTCGAATCTGACTCCAAACTTCCGAGAAGGGAGTGAAGGTGTTAAATGAGCTAATAAAGAATTTCCAGCTAGCCTTCTTGCTATCGCGGATGACGCGACGGCATCGCGCACGGAACTGCTTATAGCGGATACAGTTGGCCAAAGTAGGATGGTGGCGGAAAACGCGAAGAGCACGTCGCCGCTCTCTTATTGCGTCACGGCATGCCTCGTTCCACCAAGGGACTGGGGGGCGCCGGGGCAATTCGGAGGTGCGTGGTATTGAACGATCTGCAGCTGTAAGAATAACGTCGGTAATATGTGTGACCTCATCGTCGAAGCTAGGAAAGTGACGGTCATCGAATGTCGCTAGAGACGAAAAAAGTGTCCAATCAGCTTGGGCAAACTTCCAGCGTCGCGGGCGCATATAGGGCAGTTGAGGATGCAGTCTAAGGACACATGGAAAGTGATCACTCGAGTGTGTATCATCAAGGGCGAACCATTCGAAGCGCCGAGCTAGCGGAACAGTACCAACCAAAAGGTCCAAATGAGAAATTTGTCGTGGAGGCAGACAAAAATGTAGGGACCCCAGTGTTGAGGCAAACTAGATCCGCTTGGTGGAAGACGTCTAGCAATAGTGAGCCACGTGGACAAGGATGTGGAGATCCCCAAAGCGGGTGGTGGCCATTGAAGTCCCCAACCAGCAAATAGGGGGGTGGAAGCTGACCAAGAAGATGAAGGAGATCAACTCGTGCCATTGGTGTGGACGGTGGAATGTATACAGTACAAAGAGAAAATGTATATCCAGAAAGGGAAAGACGGACAGCGACAACTTGGAAGGAAGTGTTTAAGTGGATTGGGTGATAATGGAGAGTATCATGGAGAAGAATCATGAGTCCTCCGTGGGCTGGAGTGCCTTCAACAGATGGGAGATCAAATCAGACGGACTGAAAATGGGGGAGAACAAAGCGGTCATGGGGACGTAGCTTTGTTTCCTGAAGACAGAAGATGACCGGCGACTAGGATCGTAAGGGGATCGACAATTCATCCCGACTGGCTCGAATGCCGCGGATATTCCAGTGGATAATGGACATAGGGTGAACAGAAAATGGAGGAATGTGACCAAGGTTGCCGTCAACTCAACGACTGCTCAGAGCTTGCGACTGACAGCATGGAATGGCATTCAGCCGAAGGCAGAAGATCCTGATCCATAGGTTGTTCAGGAGCAGCTCCTGCCACCAGCGATCTGCCGGTTGATCGGCCGCCAGCAGTGCGCCTCAGCGACACAGAAGATGGCCGAGGGCGATTTCCGCCAGGTGGTGCTGTAGATGAGACATGCCTTGGCGGAGAAGGAGATGAACTGGATTTCTTATTAGCCTTCTTCGAAATATGATGTTTAGGCGAAGGAGGAACCGATGGTTGTGAAGTTGGGTTACGTAAAAAATCTTCACGAGTATGCTCTTTTTTCGAACTCTTGGTGTCTGACTTTTGGGCTCGAGATTTAGCAGAACCCGATGAAGGGTGAGCCGTAGAGTGGGCAGGCGAAAGTGGTGAGGTTGAACGGGCGATCTTTGCGCTGGCCGAACTGACGACCATGGCACTAAAAGTGAGGGTCGCAAGTCTGCGTGGCCGCCTCCTTTGTTGGCCGAGGAGAAGCAAGGACAGTGCTGTATTTTCCTGTCTGAGGCACGGTGGACTGTCAACTGGCGAATAATTTTCGAGCAGCAAAGGCCGACACCTTTTCCTTCACTCTGATTTCCTGGATGAGCTTTTCGTCTTTAAAAATGGGGCAATCTCGAGAGGAAGCAGCGTGGTCACCCATACAGTTGATGCAGCGAGGGGATGGAGGTGGACAAGCACCCTCATGGGCATCCTTGCCACACGTAACACATTTGGCCAGATTGGAACAGGACTGGCTGGTGTGATTGAACCGCCGACACCGATAGCAATGCGTAGGGTTTGGGACGTAAGGGCGAACGGAAATTATCTCATAGCCTGCTTTGATTTTGGATGGGAGTTAAACTTTGTCAAATGTCAAGAAGACAGTGTGGGTTGGAATGATGTTCATGTCAACCCTTTTCATAAGTCTATGAACAGCCGTTACGCCCTGGTCAGACAGGTAGTGCTGAATTTCGTCGTCAGACAATCCATCGAGGGAGCGTGTATAAACGACTCCACACAAGGAATTTAAAGTACGGTGCGGTTCCACCCAGACAGCGAAGGTGTGGAGAAGTGAAGTACGCAGCAATTTTTGTGCCTGGAGGGCACTGACTGTTTGTAACAACAAGGTGCCATTCCGTAATCTGGAACAAGACTTTACAGGACCTGCAATTGCGTCGACACCTTTCTGAATAATGAAAGGGTTGACTGTGGAGAAGTCGTGACCTTCATCAGACCGAGAAACAACAAGGAACTGTGGCAACGATGGAAGAACTGTCTGTGGCTGAGACTCAGTGAACTTCCGCTTGTGAGCAGACATAGTGGAAGGTGAGGAAACCATTGCGGAAGAATCCCCCATGATTACCGGCGTCTCCGATGGCACGCTCCTCCCTTGTGGGGGCCCTCTCTGATGGCACTCCCGCCTTGGGTGATTGTTCACACCTCAGGTCACACCTCCCGACAAACGGGCGGAGGGACCAATTGGCATTTTCGGAAGGTATCAGCTCGGGTAATCACCCTTCCCTGGGCCTGGCCGTTACCAGGGGGTACGTATGTGTCCTACCTGTCTACCCGGGGTGGGGAATTACGCGTTACCCCGTCACCAGCTATGCACGAAAATGCGTGGGTCGGCCTTCAGACACGCACAGGGAGGAAGAAAGAGAAAGGGAAAAACAAAGAAGGGGAAAGGAAAGAAGAGGGGAAAGGAAAGAAGAGGGGTCTCAAACGCCGCAGCGGAGAAAATGGTAAAGAGAAGAGGTAAGGAAAAGAGAAGGACAAAGGAAGGATGAAGACATGCAAGCAGAAAAGGCGAAGAATGCGTTACATTTACGAGCGTCCATCTCTGGACGTAGGCACAAACCATACTCCAAGAGGGGGAGAAAGGGAAGGAAAGAGCCAGAGGTGAGGGGAGGGGGTGGGCGAAGATGGGGGTTAGGGAAGGATGCGGAAAAGGAAGGTATGCAGCCCGGAAAGGAAGGAGGGCCACATTAGCTCGGGGTCCCGTGCTTGCTACACACGTATCCACAAAAGAGTTGCGGACCCCCTGGGTAGGGGGGGGGGGCAGAGTCTGAGGAACTGTTCAAGACGTATAGGGACTGTCTAAAACCAAACTGGAATTTTACTATAGCAGACAGATTCGAACGGGGTGAATCTTTTCGAGATGTGAGATGATTCACAAGTGGCTGTAATCATTGAAAGACATCACTATAGAATCCAATGTATGCATATGGTAGAATAGAAAGTCTTTACTCCTAATCACAGACAGCATTTCTAGAATAAAGTGTAACACTATAGATCTAAAAAGCTGGTGTATATTTCATGTAACCTCAATCTAGCATTGCATTCTTTTAAAGTGATTCATCATATGGCACACCAACTACTGGATGCGAACATTCTCAACCAACCATCACTCATAATCCAGTGGATATATCACAGGACCTCTGAAATGGCATCAGGATAGAATGTACTACAAATACTGGAGTAATACACAGCAGTAAGTTGCAAATACCGGCTTCATACAATGTTCCTCGGCCAAATAACGTTATAAGTTCAGTGATTTTATTATGAGGTTACACCACCAGCGACGTGCACCGACACTTTAGGTCCGGTAATACACACCCAGCCATCACTGTATGTTCAACGTCGAGGTATTTGTGAGGAAAAACATTTCACTCAGAAGCAATACCATATCTCGAGTTCTAAAGCTTCTGTACTTTTTAACATGGATATCGTTAACGACATTTGAGCGTGCCAATAGAACCAAGACAGACTGTGACAGTAACATAGTCGTTGCAATCGTATTTTTTCAATAGCTGGTCGTTTATAAGACGATTACGTATCTGTTCCTAAGACATACTGGTACCATTCGAAAAGAAAGAAAAAAATCAATGAGACATATACATCCATCGCGGATTTTCACTCAATATTGTTGTCACCAGCATTCAGTTATTGAGGAAATACACTAAAGAGCCAAAGAAACTGGCACGCCTGCAGATATCGTGCATGTTCCTAGCGGCCATGTAGAAGTGCCGCAACATGACGTGACAGACTCAACGAATGTCTCAATTAGTTCTGGAGGGAATTGACACCATGAATACTGCAAGACTGTCCATAAATCTCTAAGAGTACAATGGAGTGGAGATCTCTTCTGAATACCACGTTGGAAGGCACTCCAGATATCATCAATAATGTTCATGTCTGGGGAGTTCGGTGGCCAGCGCATGAGTTTAAACTCAGAAAAGTGTACCTGGAGCCACTTTGTACCAATTCTGGACGTCTGGGGTGTCGCATTGTCCTGCTAGAATTGATGAAGTCCATCGAAATGCACAATGGACATGAATGGATGAATGTTACCAAACAGGATGCTGACATACGTGTCAGCAGTCATAATCGTATAGAGAAGTATCAGAGGTCCCATATCACTCCAACTGCACACGTCCCACGCCATTACAGGGCCTCCACCAGCTTAAGCAGTGCCCTGCTAACATGCAGGATACATGGATTCATGAGGTTGTCACCATAAGAGACATATCCATCTGCTCGATACAATTTGAAGTGAGACTTGTCCGACCAAACAGCATGTTTCCAGTCACCAACACTCCAATGCCGATGCTGATGGTCCCAGGTGAGGCATAAAACTGTGTTGTGCAGTCATCAAGGGTATACGAGTGTGTCTTTGGCTCCGAGAGCCCATATCAATTATGTTTCGTCAAATGGTTTGCGTGCTCACACCTGGTTGGTTGGATGGATTGATTAAAAGAGGGGGAAAGGGACCACACTACGAGGTCATCAGTCCCCTATTCTGAATAAAACAATGCCACATGTGTGAGACCAAAACAAATGAGACTGACAACTCAAAACGGAATGAAAGGAAAAATCACAAGAACGATGAAGGGCAACAAACATGTAAATGGACAAAAGGGGACAAGAAAACCACAGAAATGCAAGAAACAGGATGAAGAGGATAGAACAACAAAGCAGATTACCATGACTGGCTGACCATGAGAAAAAAGGAGAAGCCAGCTTCTCGGCAACACATTAAAACCCCCGCCCTAGAAGCATAGGGTGAAGGACACACAGGAACAAAGAACATTAGCTAAAACAGATCAAATGATAAAACCCACCCTAAGGAATAAAACATAAAACTATCAGCTGATGAGTCGATATCAGATAAAATTAGTGGCAACCAGTCCAGTGCCCCAAGATTTCGTCACTGGGCAGTCAAAGTGGGACAATGTACCAGAATATGGGCCACTGTCAACCGGGCGCCGCACCAGCACTGAATGATGATGATGATTAGTTTTTTAGGGCGCACAACAACGAAGCTATCAGCGCCCGTTCCCAAAAGATCAATTCAGAGCCGATCTTTGCGAGAATTGGTGATGTTCAAATTGCAAGATTGGACACAGCACAGCAAAACAGGTAGATAAAACTAAAAATAAAATAGCAGAACAAAACAGGTAAAAATAATTAACGGTGGCTGAGTGACCACTTACAAATAATGGGACCAGCACTGAAATGGGTCTTCATGGTGCAGGGGGGAACTGTGGGTAGCCAAAGCGTGGCCAATGTGGAGCCAGCATAGGAAAACTGTTGCTCTGCAAGAGGGCCCCATGGAAGACTTACATAAATTCGTAGTCTCCTTAAGGACAAGCAGTTTGTTGTGTGTACTGTAATGCCATGCCATCTTCCAAAGCCGAAAAACTCTACAGCGTAAGTTAGAACACAGGTCAGGTTCATATATGCCCATCTCCAGAAGCGATTTCTGTGTAGCCTGTTCGGCCAGCCTGTCGGAAAGTTTGTTGCCTGGGATGACGATGTATCCTGGGATCCAGACAAACCCTGCTGAATGACAGGACTTGTACAGGACATAGATGGACTCCTGGATGGACGCTACCAAAGGATGGAGAGGGTAACACTGGTCGATAGCTTGTGGGCTGCTCAAGGAGTCACTACACAAAAGAAACGATTCCCCAGGCTATGATTAGATATACTGAAGTGCACAAGAGATGGCTACCAGCTCTGCAGTGAATACACTGCAACCATTGGGCAATGAATGGTGTTCAAAATGGCCTGTGTGGACGTAGGCGAAGCCAAAATGACCATAAGCCATCAACCTGTCAGTGTAAACCACTTCAGAGCTCCCAGAAAACGTCCAGAATCGAGAGGAAGTGACAGCAGAGAGCGGCAGGAGTAACTGACTCCTTAGGGCCATGCGGAAGGTCCAGACATATGTGTGGCCTAGTTGTACATCATGGAGGTGCATGCAGATGGACCTGGATGGGAGGTTGTAATGTAAAGGGAAGGACTCCATTTCAGACAGAAGGGATCGCATGCGAACTACAATCAGTAGCCCTGACCTGGGCTGCCGATGCGGGAGACGAACTGCTGCGAGAGGAAAAAGCAGACAGAACTATGGATGCACAGGAGAACTACGAATATGTGCAATGTAACTGCCGAGGAGCTGTGCACGTCGGATCAGCGATGGAGGAACTCCAGCCTCCACAAGGACGCTGGCCACCAGGCTCGTCCTGAAAGCTCCCATCGCTAGGCGAACGCCACAGTGGTGCACTGGGTCGAGTACATGCAGTACTGAGGGCGATGCCGAACCATAAATGAGACTGCCATAGTCATGGCGGGATTGAACAAGGGCTTTGTAGAGCTGCAGAAGAGTAGAGCGCTCTGCAGCCCAGTTTGTGTTGCTGAGGCAGCAGAAGACATTGAGGTGCTGCCACCACTTTCTCTTAAGCCGACGAAGGTGAGGTAGCCAAGTCAATCGGGCATCGAAAACCAGCCCTAAGAATCGATATGTCTCCACTACATTGAGTGGATCGTCATGAAGATAAAATTCAGGATCTGGACGAAGGTACGACGCCGACAGAAGTGGATGACACACGACTTTGTGGCCGAAAACTGGAAGCCATGAATGAGAGCCCATGACATCGCTTTGTGGATGGCTCCCTGGAGGCGCCGCTCAGCAACAACAGTACTGGAGCAGCAGCACAAAATGCAGAAGTCGTCTGCATACAGAGAGGGAGAGAGAGAGACGGCCCTACAGCTGTTGATAGACCGTTAATGGCCACTAAAAATTGTAATACTCTCATACAGAGCCCTGCAGGAACCCATTCTCCTGGATATGGGGAGAACTATGGGAGGCACCAACTTGGACACGGAAGTTACAGAGCGACAGGAAATTCTGGATAAAAATCAGGAGCGGGCCTCAGAGAACCCCACCTGTATAATGTGGCAAGGATATGTCACCAGGTGGTGTCATACACACTGCGTAGATCATAAAAGGAGGCAACAAGGTGTTGGCATCTAAAAGGTTGTTCAGATGGCAGACTCGAGGGACACTAGATTTTCAGTGATAGAGCGACCCTGGCGGAAGCTGCCCTGACATGGAGCCAGTAGGCCACATGACTCCAGGACCAAAGCCAACCGCCGACACACCATACATTCCAGCAGCTTACAAACAACGTTGTTGAGGGTAATGGGCCGATAACTATCCACATCAAGCGAGTTTCTGCCGGGTTTGAGAACCAGAACGATGGAGTTCTCCCGCCATTGCGATGGAAAGTCGCTATCGAACCAGATCTGGTTGAAGATGACGAGATTGAGCTTGCAGCTAGATGAGAGATATTTAATCATCTGACTGTGGATCCGATCTGGCCCAGGAGCTGTGTCAGCACTGTTGTGGACTGGCAAGACAGCCAATCCACAGTGATGGGTAGCCGAAAGGCACGCGTTTAGCTCACGCAAACTGGAGTGAGGTCTGGAACAGTTAAGGGAATTAATAGTAGCAAATAAAGTACGTAGTTGATGTAATACTTAACTTTAATCCATTTTGGTGTACATCGCTGTTGTTTATACATGTTTTATAATATCAATATAAACTGGTAATGGCGCCTTGCTAGGTTGTAGCAAATGACGTAGCTGAAGGCTATGCTAACTATCGTCTCGGCAAATGAGAGCGTATTTGTCAGTGTAGCATCGCTAGCAAAGTCGTCTGTAGAGCTGGGGCGAGTGCTAGTACGTCTTTAGACCTCCCGTGTGGTGGCGCTCGGTCTGCAATCACTGACAGTGGCGAAACGCGGGTCCGACGTATACTACCGGACCGCGTCCGATTTAAAGGCTACCACCTAGCAAGTGTGGTGTCTGGCGGTGACACCACAAGTACAATGTGCAAGTGCGCTGAGGAGCTCCCACTCTGTAAATGAAACGTTATAGCGTTCACTGTGGTGTGTAGTGAACGAGAGGACTTTCCTTTCCGTCCACAATTTATGGGTTCGAAAGGATGGGGGATAGTTCTCGGATACAGAGGCTCGATCATAGTGCTCAGGAAAGTGCTCGGCAATCGCATTTGCATCAGTACATAGCACACCATTGGTGGTAACGCCAGGGACACCACTTGGGGTCTGGTAACCAAAAAGACATCTGATCTCCATCCAGACTTGGCAAGGTGACGTATGGCAACCAATGGTCGAGACATACCTCGTCCATCACTCCTCCTCCTGTCGTTTTATAAGCTGGCGTACATGAGCACAGAGTCCTTCACATGCTATCAGGTGCTGCAGGGTAGCGCGTCACTTATATCGCTGTTGAGCTTGCTGACGCTCTGTAATTGCCCAAGCGACTTCCGGGGACCACCAAGGGACTGTCTTTCGCTGGGGGCACCCTGAAGTGCGAGGGATCGTTGTAGTCACCTACTCAAGCATCACATCGATGATACCATGTGGGGCGCGGTCAATGGTGACATCAGAGGTGGAAGTTTCCTAGTCCATCTTGTTTAAAGCCCATCTGGGCACTAGTCCGTCGGGATGACGCCGGGGCAGTGAAAGGAAGATGGGGAAGTGGTAACTACTACATTAGTCGCCATGTGCTCTCCAGTGGATAGATGGGAGAAGTCCTGGGCTGGAAACTGATAAATCAATGGCTGAGGAACTACCTCGAGGCATGCTGGAATGTGTGGCGGACTTAATATTTAAGAGGCAGATGTCGAACTTAGACAGTAAAGTTTCGACATCTCTGCATCTGCCAGTAAGCATGGTACCACCCCACAAGGGGTTATGGGCGTTAAAATTTCCCAAAACTAGGAAAGGTGTAGGGAGCAGCCTCAGCTTCAAGAGGGCTTTGAAAGGGCACAGGTTCACTACAGACTGAGTTTAGGGCACAAGCGAGTAATGCCTGTGAGTGGGAAGAATATGCTGTTTTTATCAAACTTGACCCAGAGCACATTTTGGACAATCCCTCCACCTCCCCAAACTTTTCCTCCAAACGCTCCACCAGGGGCACCAGGAAGAGGAGGGGAGGGGAGGGGAGAGGAGAGGATCAGAAAGGGGAAGGGAGGGGAGGGGAGAGGACCAGAAAGGGGAAGGGAGGGGAGGGGAGAGGACCAGAAAGGGGAAGGGAGGGGAGGGGAGAGGACCAGAAAGGGGAAGGGAGGGGAGGGGAGAGGACCAGAAAGGGGAAGGGAGGGGAGGGGAGAGGACCAGGAAGGGAATGGGTGAGGGTGATCCCAAGGGGGAGGGGGATCAAAAGGGGGAGGGCAGGAGGTGCTAGAGGGAGTGGGGAGCGGGCCAGTGGGAGCGGGCCAGTGGGAGGGATGATGAGTTGGCTGGGTGAAGGGAGGGGAAGTGATGGTGAGTGGGAGGGGTGAGGGGAGGGGGAGAGGATGAGGCATGGAGGAAGGGGGAGGGGACAGGAGGATGGATGGGATGGAGAGGGGAATATCAGATGGAGGTGACATTTGGTGGAGGGGACAGGTGGGGGTGGGAGGGCGGAGTGGGAGAGGGAGGGGAGGGTGAGGAAGGCCATGGGTATTTCCAATGCGACAGGAACTGCTTAGCGCATGGCCCTGTGGCTACTGTGTGGTGATGCTGTAAGCCAGCACACTCCCTGCCCGAGTCTGCACACTCACACGTACAGGAGTGGAATGAACGTCTTTCCTCTTGCATATTGGAATACTGACTGACTGGACTTTTATCAAGTGGTCTATGGTTGCAGTACATGCATTTATCAGTACGAGTTGTGAAGCATAACTTAGCCCCATCGTGCTGCATAGTCATTATTTCTTGAAGCATATTTGTCTTCAACAAATGAAGCGTGCCCACGAATAACGCTGTATGGCACATTTTGACATCTCGTAGAATCGCATGGAATAATGCTGTATACGGCAGTCTGCTTCACCTGCTGTTATAATTGACATGTTCACCGTCCGAGGGCTGCACTAAAGAGCGACGAGACGCGCACAGTTTTCGCGCCTCTGCGCGAACAATGCTGTATGTTACAAGAATGGTGGAGTGCAGCAAGGTGACGCTTACCGCAAGTGGTTTGAAACGTGCAAATAATGCACGGCAAAGGAAAATTAACATTGGTAGTTCGCAGGATATTAAGAGGAAGAGGCTTCGTGATGCTGGACTGGAACATAAATCACGAAAAGAAAAGGTAGTTCCTGCGAAACAGCTTCCAACACAGGTGAGTGGAATAATGCTTTATGGCTTTTGTAGAAAGGTGTATGTCTTTAGAGAAGCATATGTGTCCTGTAAAGCGGCGATGTGCCCTGTAGAGTACATGGCTCTAATGACATGTTATGTGTATATTCTGAAAACATTACAGTAAAAGTATGTAACGTGAATGAAATTAACTACAGTTCTGTAGTTATCATTGGCGAAAAAATAGAATACTCAGTCTGAGCAATGCTATATTATTAAAAGAGAATGTGAAATTTGATAATGTAGTTGAATATTAGGTAGTAATAGTGATCGTTTTCGTGATTCGGGATCGTGTATGTAATGCAGAAGTGTGCTCAAAACAAGGATGCAAGGTTATAAATCTGGAAATTAAGTTAAAGCTGTACGAAGAATATCATGCCTTAACATACGATGAGCAGTCCATATATTTAATAAAATCCATGGAAATAGGCGTGCCAGCCAGGCGCAAGAGAGGTAAGACAGACGATACTTCACGGAAACAGGCTACTTTCAAATACAAAGTTTACTCAAAAGAAGTATGTCAAAAAATATTGCTTGACATATTCTCCATCACCCAGGGACGAACGCAGACTCTGCAACGTGAAGTGGAATAACCACTCCTAAAGACGGTAGAGGAAAACATTGCAATAGGCCACTTGCCATATCAAATGACGACAGGGCTTTTATTCGGCAACACATATCGAGTTTCCCAAAGCAGATGAGACATTACAGCAGGAATAAATCCTCAAAAGAATGTCTGCACCCCGATCTCAACCTCTGTAGAATGTATCGGTTGTTTACCGAAAAGTTTCCTGATAAGTCAATAAGCAGGTCATACTATCAAAATGTGTTTCAAACAGATTTTAATCTGCGTTTCGGAAAACCTAGATCAGATATTTGCAGACTGTGCGATTTGTTGTTTAACAAAATGATTGCAGCTTCAGATGAAATAGAACTGCACAAGATCGAAATTGAGAGTGAGTTGCATCATTCAAAAAAGGGCAGACCAAGCATACAAAGCCCTAAAAAACGATACGGAAATGGCTAAGAGGAACAACAATATACATGTTATATGTGTTGACCTACAATAGGTTTTACTTTGTCCTACATTGACTCATTCCACGGTATTCTACCAGAGACAGCTGTCGTATAATTTCACGATTCATGACATTGGTATTGGAAACATCACCGTAAATTTGTGGGATGAATCCACCGCAAGGAGGAGAGGTTCAGCCGAAATAGTTTCCCTTCTGCTTAAATTTGGGACGCACAATTATGATACGCTTGAAGAAGGTATGGAACGAAAACTGATTGTTTGGTCAGAGCGCTGTGTCGGGCAGAACAACTGGAGAGTTTTAGCGCTTTATTTCTATCTGACCAGGTGCAAGAACTTTACAGAAATACATCAGAAGTTTTTATGTTCGGGTCACAGTTTCCTACCTTGTGACAGGGATTTTGCAGTCATCGAGAAAAGAAAGAAAATGTCAAAAGTTATGGTTCCTTCAGAATGGAAGCACGTCATTGCTGAGGCCTTTGTCGATCCTTCAAAACTGACCATTCACGAGATGATGATGGAAGACTTCAAGGACATAGGATCCACCGAGTTACTTTTGAAGAAGCCGTCTGCTTTGAAAATTACGGATGTATTTTGGTTGAAGCTGTGTAGTGACGATCCTCGAAGTTTAAGCGTGCGCCATACCCACAATGTGCTTCGCCCATGGGAAAGACACTGTATTGTAAATCATAGTTGTGAACATGAAGTAAAAAATTGTCCATTGCCTTCTGAATTCCGGTTGCTCTATAGCGGGACACAAAGTTCAGAAGGAGAAGAAAAGGATTCTATTGGACTAGGCGAAATATATGGAACAAAAATACAGGCAGTTTTATGAAAACCTGCAGTGTGACAACTGACTATAATGTACTAGATTTGAGCCTAAACTTGATAAATTTATGTTGTATTTTTTTAAGATCAAGCAATTCAGTTTACAATAAATATCACTTAGTATCTTGTTTTAAATCTCTTACTATTTTTGGATTCTAGACACCTTGTAATTACAGCAGAGCCCTGGCTGATCTGGAATAATGCTGTATTTCCATCGCCATATCGTGTTATTCCATTTTAAAACTTACTTATTTTCGAAAAAACTATGCTTAGTGCAATTTTAAAAACCAGAAATTGGTATTTTCCATAGCCTATACGCCCAAACAATACATATCTGCTATTACATTATTATATCATATTAATTCTCTGGAACTAACAGTTTTTGTCAATTTCCCAACAACTGCAAAATGTACCATGCAGCATTATTCGTGCACATGCTTCAAATATCCTTGCTATCAACATGGCCCTCAGATGCATGGCTACAGCTAATATACTACTCCTACTCCTCCAGCACAGACATCTCATCGATTGAACACACTGAACAATTACGTCTGTCCTAGTCCAGCAGCTAGAAAAAGACTAAGTCCTTTTCCCGCCATTTTTTGCCCAGACCGCCTTCTTGGATTACATCATAGTACAAGGGGAGAGGGGGTGGGGCGGAGAGGCGCGACGGGGGCAGGCAGGCGCGACGGGGGCAGGCAGGCGCGAGGGAAGAGGTAACCCAATTGATCTATTTTTCTACCAAAATTTAAGCTTCTGGCCATGACGTCACTGCGATGTTGCCACATCTACCGCCGCCATCTTGGAATCGCCATCTTAAATAAGTTTCGCAACAATGCAGTGTTTGGTTATGCCTTTGTTGCCCTACTACTCTCATGTGCTGTGAGGGTGCTTTGATATTCAGGAGACCCAGATGTCGACTTCTGCAGTGTCAGCATAATATGACAGTTCTTGCCCAGGAACATTGTTATTGAGGTTTCTTGTGCTACCTTGCAATGACGTCTGTCAGCTGAGTCAGTGACATGTCTCTTCTGCTAGGCTAGCAGGGCTGTGGTGTAACATATCTGCCTCTTTGTTAGATGCAGACTGTCCATCCCCCTAAGAAAAGTCTAGGCACATCTACTACCCCTTACACGTATGACCAACACATTTAGATTTTCCTTACTCTATTTTAGTTGATCGACCATTTTACTTAACTAATTCTTATTCCTAAGGTTGACCCAGTCAACAGGTAACAAAAGTGAGAAGGGAGCTCAGTTGGGTGGTTGGTTTTCGCCTTACATTGATACATAAAGCACAAAGAAGAGTGAAAGACATCTACTATGGTGGGATTTCTGTGGATATCCTGGAAAGGCGAGCTAAAAAAAAAATGTGGGGACAACATACCTGGAAGGGTGAGCTATATGAAAGATGTATACTACTATCCTATATGTGGGAAAGTAGTAACAATTGTTACATTCTGCTAATGAGTTAATACAAGGGTCGTCAGGTGCCTGAGTATCAGTGATTAACACAAACTAAAGGACTATATCCTATGGCCTGTAGGCTGACTGGAAGCTGTCTGTTATTTAAAAGACGATTTGCGCTATAGGTAGAACTGTATAGGAAACAATGCCCCCACATGTAAGTATGAGTGACAGCCTTTGTTAACTCACATTTAAATAAAATGGGATCAGATAACAACCGAAATGATATCAAGAAGAATTCAATTACTATACATTTATTTTAGACAGATCTGCACACACACACACACACACACACACACACACACACACACACACACACACACACACAGCAAAAGCTTAACACGGCAAATGTCATCGTTCAACATAACTAGAAATACATGAAGTTTTAAACTATCTTAGTTGCAAGTAAGGCACATGTGAGTCTACAAGGTCCTGGGAAAAACATCATAGAAGGGGTGTTACTTCAAGAGATCACGACTGCATACACTTCGAATCGTGGCAGAAATAACTGCATTACCCATGGTATTAAAAAGAGGTTAGACATGGACCAGAATTAATGTGTGCTCTAGGCGAATTAAGGAGCAAGTCAGAGGTACGTCAAGATTCACTGTAACAAACGCTGCATGCTAAAAGTCGAAAGAACTGAAAGGAAAAGTTAAAAATCATTACTATGGCTATAAAAGGACTCTAAATTGGCCGCAAGTTTCCTAAACTGTAAACAGATCTGATTTCAGATCCTAATACTGCATTGAGAATACTCATCATTCTGGTTGCCACCTTGTGTCTCGAACTAAGACACCTGGTCTCCATTGATCTCCAAAGTAAGTTTCTCCCTACCGCTCTCCAGAACAGAATTTTCTCTGTACTCTTTCGTATCTCTAACTTTGGGGTGTGAAAGAAAGTAATTCCACCAAAAACTCCCGTCAGCTAACCAGGGCTTGTGCTTATTCGTTGGACCTATCGGAAGAGAACCAATTTTTCGCTCGAGTCCTCTCTTCTCATCTTGCGAGCTTAAGATCGATCTACATCACATGTTAGCGGCCAATGAGAGCTCTAGTCTTGGCGTTAGCATATGAGAGATGAGGAAACGCTCGTTCCTCCTCTATCATCCAGAATATTTTTCGAGAGCGTCTTAACATTTCCAATGGAGTTTTTAAACATCTTTGACGTCGGTATGTCTGCCAGGGGCGTAAATTCCTACTCAATCACAGGCCGTCAACTTTCTCGTAGCGCCAGTATGTCGCCTGGGAGTCTACAAGACCATTCTGAGCTGTCTTTTGGGGTTGGAACCATCTCATCTGCAAGAGGTGTGTCTCCATCGTTAATTAGTGAAATGTCCTCTCCAGAGCATTCTACCGATAACGGGCCATGACGAACCCCAACCACGCATGTAATACGACCACCCTGGGCAGCATCTCCTCTGTACGAGTTATCCAAAGTCTTCGCATCGTCTGAAGGACATTTGGAGGGCTGTCTTGCCAGAAAGGGTTTGCAACTCGCATGTGAAACTGCCACCTTAAAGTTATCTCATACAAACGAAAAACTTATTTCAATAAGATCTGACTGGATTGTTCCTTGACCTGTTAAGAGAAGTATCAAATTGTCTATCTAGATCCTAGTAAAAGAATCTAATTACCAGTGGAAACCAATCTGAACCGACTTCCAATCACAGCAGGAGGATGTCTGGGTCAAAATGCAAGTGATGAGAGACACACCAGCATCTTCCCATGTTCCTTTCATTAATCTGACTTATTTATTGTCAGATTGGACTTTCATATTAGTTGGATTAGGAAGAAAGTAGGGAGTGTGGACCCAGATTATCATTTATCAAAAATGCAACCCTAAAGGAGAAAATGGCCTATCAGAGGCTGGTTATTTTCGCAAACATTTAACAAATAGTAAAATCAAATGAACAGTCGAAATAAGCAAAAATAGTTGAGAGGGAGCCGACAGATCTCTTCCAGAGTCAGGACTATAATGGCTCCTGAAAAACATTTATCACGACTCTGTGGTGCCGATCACTATGGTACTGCTGCATGTGCTGGAGCATCTGATTCGCAATTGTGTGTTCCTTTGAGTTGTTGTTACTTCGTCCAGTGAGTGAACAAGGTCGGTTTCCAGGGAGTCATTGAGGTAGTTTAGGTTCTGTAGGTTCTGGGGCAGGAGTACTTTCAGTGATTTATCTGGTCAGTAAAACAAAAGTTCCGTCACATTAACAATAGCAGTTCCGGATAAGGTAGTCGGGAGACGGAAAGTTAGATTAGATGTGCCACAAGTTGTGCCGTTAAGTAACAGACCTCTGCCTTGCAGCTCTAGTCAAATAGCGCCCCTAGGTTGACCTTGCCTATAACAGCTCGCAGCGAGTACTTTAGTTTGCACATGGAGTACATACAAATTTCCCCTGCTCTTTCTTTGAAAATAGGGTTGCTGTGCCAGCATACCTCATGGTCTACCTTCGGCTCTTGCTCTCCCAAGAATATCTGCACCTCAGAAGCCCTCTGGATCTCTTGAGTCAGGTGCATCGTGACCCGCTCTCTGTCAACGACGTAGTCCATCTACTGACATCAACACACTTCTTCCCTTCCATCTAAAATTAAGGTTATCTTCAACAGTGAAGACATTCTCCTTCCACACAATACCTCGCATGGCGACAGACCTGTGCTATCGTGTATTTTAGAATTATATGCTGTTACTATCTGTGGTACGAAAACAATCCAGTTATGATGGCTGTTGACATAATAGCTCAGCACCTTATCGATCATACGATGAACGTGTTCTATTTTTCCGATAGTCTGAAGATGTAATGGAGTAGTTCGCAGTTTGTGAATGTACCAAATGACATAACTGCATCGGGTCTGATTAAGTTGGTGCCCTAGATCGTAATTACCGTCTCCAGAACACCGAACTTCAATAGCCGGTTATTTACTTTACCACGTATGCCTGTTGATCTGGAATAGTGATCATTGCCACATATCAGAAGAAATGATCTGTAACAGTCAGAATGTAGTGGTTTTCCGCTGTTTTCTGGCTAAAATGTCCGAAAATCTTCAGTTGTCTGCTGAAAACTTAAAACTTGTCTCTTGTGGCCAATCCTGCAATTCCTGAAGTGTTTACTGTAAATTACCAGCTGTTGATGAAAGGAAGCGCTGAAATCTTCATTCTGTCATTCATGTTGCTTACAGTAATGGCGAAAAGGGTGAAATAGTGCTCAATTTAGGAACACAATTCTCGTGTATCTCGTATACTAAACGACTCGAGAGTGTACTATAAGGTAACGGAATGACCACTTTGCAAGGAAAGATTTCAAGATTAGCAACATTTCATAGATGCACCTATCGTGAAGATGGGCGAATATGTTTTACCTCCACGTTATGTTACATCCCTTTCAAGTATCAAGGAATACCTGCACAAGGTGTTATGTGCTCAGGAAAGCTTCCTGTAGAGCTGCATCCAGAAGCGTCAGATTATCTAGTGCAGAGCGCTCCTTCTAGAGGCTAATGAGCTGCTTCCTCTGTAACAACCACATTACACGGCAGTTTACCATGTGTCCTATGGCTTTTCTTACATTTTAACGAAAATATTACGGTAACTGCTTGTGGAGATATTATTCACTGATTTTATGAGGCGTGTCATAAATATGCCTTCTATTAACCTGTATAGTCCCTGTGACCATATGCAGTTTGAAAGATCAAGAAGGACTTCTGTTGTGACTTTACACAACTGACAACATACAGCTGTTACGCATATTAATATCTGGTCCTGAGACTGTATCCTCAGTAACAGACAAGGAATTTTCCAGTACTCACATAGAGAAAGGACAGTTAATTTTTCTCGACTGTCTGAACTTAATTCCATCTGCGCCCTCTCTGGAGCTCTTTCCGACGTACATATGTGGTTCTGCATTGCTGTTAGTGTTACGGAATGAATTAGCCATTACCCTAGCTATGCCATTCAGTACGACACACACGCACGCACGCACAGGCAGAGGCAGATGGGGGGGGGGGGGGGGGGGATCTGCCTTTGCTGAAGACCATTCTGATACTCCCATATTTTTGGGGCTGGTGTGGATAAATTAATCGAATACAGACACTCTTGCCACGAACTCTTTCTGCTCTCTTTAATTGTCTGCTGTGCTTTTGACTTCGTGAGTTGGAAGGCTCTTACATTGACACCTGCATGTATGAGTCTGAACCATCGCTGTACCGCCGACCTTTTCCTGATTGCAGTGCAACAGTGCCAATGAACTGATTGCCTCTTGGAGTATTCAGAGGTCTTCGGTATGGCCATCTCAGCTGCATGGTGGACCACACTTATAGCATGACCCACCCAGTCCTGAGCGATGTCTTCACATTTGCACCTACCTAACTGGCCATAGAGTTTGCATTTCACACTATTTGTCACCAATCTTGAGGACTTCCTCTGGGACTTTTATTCCGATAGGCAGGTGATCTTAAGTGCAGATCTGCGTCCAGTTTGCACTATCTGTGAGGTCATGAGGTGAACAGGCAAAAAGGTCTATGGCCGAAAACAACATTGTGGCTGAGCAAAATGCGTTGCTTGACCTGTTTTCAGAAGGCAGTTGTCTTCTGGGGAACCCCGCAGTTCTTTGCGTCATTAAAATCTCCAAAACTTACGAATGGCAGCTCGGAGGGGGGGGGGGGGCGCTTCTAAGGAGGTCTACGAGCTCCTCTATCAAGTGGTTCATGTGGTGGGAAGTATGCTGTGCTTATTGTGATTTTCAGCAAAGCATAGATGACAACAGCTACTACCCACAAGCTGGTGGTGAGTGGGTCAGGTGACAACACAACCACATCCTTAGCCCTCATGCCAATCAAGTCATCTTTCTCTGTTGAGAAAGTAGGTTCCTAGCATAGGGGCATTAGTGGTTATTGATGTGCTGGCAAATGTGCCAACACCTTGTAGATAGAGGAGGCCGAAATGCACGCTATCTAACGCAGACGGGCGTGAATTCTGGAACAGGATAAGTATTGAATGCTAATAAGAAAAGTATGCAGCTCCTCGAATACTTAACTTTTATTTATCCTTGTTTTGAATACAGCATTCTTGATGAGACATTTCATACGATAACTATCAAACTATGTAAGGCTGATGGCACCTTGCTAGGTCGTAGCCATGGACTTAGCTGAAGGCTATTCTAACTGTCTCTCGGCAAATGAGAGAAATGCTTAGTCAGTGTAGTCGCTAGCAAAGTCGTCGTACAACTGGGGCGAGTGCTATACCGTATCTCGAGACCTGCCTTGTGGTGGCGCTCGGTCTGCGATCACACAGTGGCGACACGCGGGTCCGACATGTACTAAATGGACCGCGGCCGATTTAAGCTACCACCTAGCAAGTGTGGTATCTGGCGGTGACACCACAGTTATCAAGTGTGTGTCCTGCAGACACACGTAAAGTGACTGCTTCTATGCTGGGAGTTCTAGCTCCTTTGTATGAACTCTGAATTAATTGCGGTTCCATTGACTAATGGGAGACATTGGTCAGTGAGGGTTCTCTTTTCACTTCTTTTTACAGTGTTGATGTGCATCAGATTGCAGGTGTAAAAGTCGTCTGACTCTCTTCTTGTTCTATGGCGATAACGATGTACGCAACATTGCCTTCGCCATCAGAAAATGAATGTTCGGAAATCCGATGGTTTTATCAGGATGATGATATTTTCGTGGCGCTCAACAGTATGGTTATCAACGCCCTTGCGGAATATGAACTAAATGCTTGAGGAGGAATTGTTTCCTCGCAAGCAGTCTTCTTGGGGATATGGCCCCATGAATACACATTACAAACTTTGAAGACAGACTGAGAATGACGATACAGACAGTGACTGCTCATGAATGCATTACAATGGATAATATTCGCGCGTTCATGCCCCTTCCTCGTCCATAAATGAACTGTAAAATAGTCATGCCAAAATACTAAATAGTTGGACAATTAGATGAAAAATATCGAAAGCTACTCCACGGTACTGATGGCTAGCTGACCACTAATAAAAATAGGTCAAGAGCCAGCCACTGTGAGAAGAACAAGTAAATATTCGGTAACAGTTCAATTAATGTACCCTAAAATTGAAGACTGTTTTAGATAATCGTGGTTAGCTGTATCACTGACTACATAAAGATAATCCATCCACTCTTAGATATATTAAAATAACTTCCCATGTTATTTGGAAAGGAGTCTTGATACCATAAAAACTTTAAAACCTTTTCCACATTCGCCTCATTTAAAGCTGTGGACAAATCTTTATCAAGGAAAATTGCTGGTCTATTGCTAGAATATAAAATGGAATCAAGTGAAATGTGGGGCATCGGCGATGGTACAAGCGCCACCCATTATCGGCTCTTCTCACCACAGGTGGTGCTTTTGTGTGTGTGTCAGAAGACAGTGCATCCTGTTTTCAGTCTTGTTGAAGCCACTTCTTTCCATCTGCAAGACTGGAGAAACATTCGTAATGGCAGAATTTCAGGCTTCACCAGCCTTAATTTGCTGCATTCGTGTTTGTGTTTAAGTAGATTCACCAACAGTTTTAAGAGCTGTCGCAAAGGCTGTAGAGATTACTGGAGATTGCATTACCATGAAGCCTTTCTTAGCCTCACCATGCGGGACTCTCATCGTCACATTTAGTCCCTGAAGTTTACTTTCTTTTGACATAACGGCAACCCATGTGCTCAATTCGATATTATCACCAGAACAAACTTCAACACTTTCGTGGAGATGTACACGACTAGTTTGATTATCTTCATCTGTCACACACGGTTTCGCCTTTGTAAGCATTAGCTGCATGTCCAAATTCTGGTATTTAAAATCATGTGGGGTTCGATGCATAGATTTACCACTGAGGTAGATAAACGCAGCTGTTTTAGTTTCTCCATGTGCACTACAACTGTGTGTTTAATTAATGGGAAGGCCGCTCCAGTTACTCTGTGGAACTTTATTGAGTCAACTACCAGTTTCGGCTTTCTTGTTAAGCCATTCTCAAGTGGATCTGAAACTGCCATACATATAAAAGATGTATACACCCATACGACTGAAGATTAATAAGAACAAAAAAAACATTGTTTATGTACAGACAGACTGTAACACACTCAAAGTTCTACAGAGCAGCTGGAACGGCCTTTTCATTAATTATACGGGCCGAGATTATGCTGGTAGTACGTGGTGCTTAAATGTTAATACATATTTCAGTATTTTTCCTACTGAGTCACTTACTGTCTTTAAAATGCTTCCTCCGTGACTGCCATTCATCCTCGAATTCAGTGGGGTCAATTTCCAATATTTCCAGTACATCAGGGCAGGTCATTACCCTTTTATTGAGGTTAAGGAAATCATGCATTTCTCTTACTATAGGATAGTCAACTAATTTTTTGGATCCTAGGATTTAGGTGGGTCGGCTACTTGGTTGGGGCAGGGGGTTCGAATGGTAAGGGAGCACATAAAGAGGTCACCATCAGCCCCTTGATCCAGGACTGGTGCATCCAGAAAGAGAGACATCAACCAAGAACATTTTCTGATCTAGTTGGGAGATTCATAACAGTGAAAGTGCGAAGGTTAAAAACATAATGGACATATTTTGTACCATCATTAAGAAAAGCAAAATGAAGGAGATAGGGAAGTCAGCAGGTGGACATCTCTGAGGCTGTGCATGTGACACTAAACATTCCACCCACATCTGTCCCATTACCGACCCATTAAAGTCAACAGCGCCTACTATTAAACCAAGTGCAACACCCAGAACAAAAAATTAGATGCAGCAGAAAGGAGGCAAACCGAATCTAAAAGCGACTAAAAAAGAGTAAGAGGGATGAAAAAGCAGCCTCTGTCAAGGACATAGGATCAGGTATTCCCAGACCTAGTGTATAGCAGGAGACGCCCCATCCCCAACCACCCTGGTCCTTCTTCGGTAGTAGACTAAACTGAGAATAAAAACCTCTTTCATGGAGGAAACGGAGAACCAGTTCACTCATCCATAAATCTTCCACGAATATTAGAGGCTATGAGCATGGAAGTCCATACTTACCATGTAGGGCCAACAGGAGGGGGCATTCCACCAAGATATGAGCTATTGATTGTAAGTCTCTACAACCACAACTTGGGGTGTCTCGTTACATGAAAGAATAGTATGCTTAAGCTCGTATGACAAATGCAGAGTCTACATATGTAGAACTGTGGATTGCTTCCGCGACAGCTTCCAAGCTGTAGGCATAACAGATGGCAGCGCCCTGTAACTCTGGAAGAACTGGACATAACAGTCGCCAAAAGGTCATGGGCGCGACCGAGACTTTAGTACCTTGGAAGATATCGGTCCTAAGATGTGCCCTGGCCACTATCCAAGTAGAAGTGCGCGAGAAAACACTGAAAGCACAATCCATGGGGGAGAAGGAATATGGAGATCTTGGCCAGAGGGAAGAGAGGTGCTTTCCAAACGGTAGTCCCACCCATGGGTCAGCACCAGGAGGACGACACCCCCTTGTATGTAAAGAGAATGGAATAGGTGGGATGACCGGGGAATTGTCGAATGGCAATTGCATAGGAGAGCAAGATCTGGTACTGTCGTATCTAAAGGGGGAGGATGCCCACTTCAGCAAGGCAATGGCTATGGGGCTCGTCTGAAAGGCGCTGGTGGCCAGATGTACGCCATGATGGTGGGTTGGGTTTAACAGTTTCAAGACAGAAGGCGTCACCAAACCATAGATTTGGCAACTGCAATCCACTCAAGACGAAACCAGGGCCCAGCAGGTATGCGTAAGAATAGCACGATCCACACTGCAAGAAGTGAGAGTGAAGAAGCAGATAGCATTAAGCTTCTGCATGCAACTGGTCTTCAGGTGACGAATGTGGGGCAGCCACGTCAGCTTTTTATCAAAAAGAATGCCCAAGAACCGAGACTATGCTACAATTCCTAGGTGATGGGTACCTAAGTAGAGTTCTGGGTCAAGATGGACCATGGTATGACAGCAGAAATGCATGACCCGTGTTTTTGTAGGAGAGAAATGGGAATCACAGGATCAGCCCATGTACAGGGCTACTAGATGGAACCTTGGAGATGGTGTACAGCAGAGGCTACTGAGTGGGAGCTGCACCAAATGCAAAATTCGTCGATATACAACACAGGGGTTACCAGCGGCCAAAAATAGAGGTCACTAGCCCATTAATGGCGATGAGGAAAAGAGTGATGCTCAACACAGAGTCCTGTGGGACGCTATTCTCTTAAACCTGTGGGGAGCTGAGTGACGTACAGATTAACCTGCAACAATCAGTGGGATAAAAACAGACGAAAATCTGCTGGGGGCCTCAAAAGCCCCAGTCATCGAGGATGAGTAATATGTGATGACGCCAAGCAGTATCATATTCCTTCTGTAGGTCAAAAAAAGACTGCAACAAGGCGATGGCGTTTGGAAGAGGCCCGTTCGATTTCTGTTTCTAATGCAAGCAGATGGTCGGTTGTGGATTGCTCCTCCCGGATACCACACTGATAGGGGGCAAAGAAGGCCCTGAGATTCGAGAGCCCAGCATAATCTGCGGGCAAGTATCCTTTCAAGCAGCTTACAGAGCACGTTGGTCAGACTATCAGTCGGTAACTGACGAGACACATTAGGTTCCGGCCTGACTTAAGGACTGGGACAACTATGCTATCTCGCCAATGCGAGGGGAAGGCACCTTGAAGCCAAAGACAGTTCAAATGTGTGTGAACTCCTATGGGACTTAACTGCTAAGGTCATCAGTCCCTAAGCTTACACACTACTTAACCTAAATTATCCTAAGGACAAACACACACACCCATGCCCGAGGGAGGACTCGAACCTCCGCTGGGATCAGCGGCACAGTCCATGACTGCAGCGCCCTAGACCGCTCGGCTAACCCCGCGCGGCCCAAAGACAGTTGAAGACACTGAGGAGATGTTGCCTTTGGGGAACATTCAGGTATTTGATCATCTGATTGTCAGTTCAATTAGGGCCTGGGGCTATGTCATGGCCCAGGCAAGATCCTGAAGTAACTCCCAGTCAGTGAAGGGTTCATTAGAGAATGCAGCTTGGTGGAGAGTCAAGCATAAGTGGATGTCTAACATGTCGCCTCTGCAGTAGAAAGGTGACCGAATAAGAAGAGTACACCGATCCTATCACAAAGTGAGTCACAAGGTGTTCTGCAAGAAACAATGTAATGTTACAAAGCTCACTGTGTAGGTTAAGAGCAGGAAAAGCTGTTGAATGTTAGAAGGCCTTAAGACCATGGAACTCTGTACACTCCTGAGATGATGAGGCATACATCCCCAAAGAGGAGAGACACAGAGCTCCTAGAATTCCTTCTTACTGTATTTGATTAAGCAGCGAGCCTTAGCATGAAGTTCATTAAAACAAGTTTGCTCTGCGAAGGATGTCATTTGAATCGTTGCAGGGCTCATTGGCGACCCTCAATAGCTTTTGCAATATCTTTGGTCCATCCAGGCATTGGTCGACCATGAGAGAGGCGCATAGAAATGGGAATGAATAGCAGTTTCAGCGGCGAGGATAATAGCGTCTCGGACGTCTTGCATAACCTCATCAGTACAATCCGACAGAGGGGCGGTGAATGTAACAGCAGAAGCATGCAAAGGCCAATTGGCTCTGAAGTTCCCAGTGTGGTAGTTGGTCTGTCTAGCAGTGGCAAGAAAACAATGGGATCACCGGAAACTGGTCACTGTCACAAAGGTCGTCGTGTGGTGACCAGTGTAGCCACGTTACAAAATTAGGAAAAGACTTCGTTATACCTATAGGTGAAAAGATGCCATGGGTGGCACTTAAATGGGTAGGAGAACCATCATTGAGGAGACACAAATCATGGTCTGTGTGAATCTGATCAATTGCAAGGTCCTTACAAGACGAAATAATGCTCCCCATCAGGGGTAGTATGCGTTGAAGCCCCATGCAGGAGAAAGGGGGGGGGGTGGAGGTTATTAGATTAATGTGGTCATTTCAACGTAAGTGGTCCAATGAACGTACGTAGGGAAACGCTGCAAATGGTAATCGCTGGGGGCGTTTGTACCCACACAGCTATTGGCTCCAACGAGGTACGAAGGGGAGTCCATTCACCAACAACATCTGTACAAACCAAATGTAGACCCTTTCAGATGCCCTCTTCGGACCAGATCATTTCTGACAATGAACGACAACCAAAGAGCGTCCGAGTGCGTGAATTTAGATCACTTTGTTTATTAGCATCTGTCTGTAGTTTCCTGAAGGATCAGTTCACCCAGCAACGTAAACTTAAATGCATTGTATTAAATTAACATCAGTGAACTGTTAAAAGATTATACTATATTATTTGTATTTACCCTCTCAAATCTGTAAACGTAAAATTAATCTCAGTCTAGACTACAGAAAGATTAGATTCCTTTCACTGTCTTAGAGAACATTGGGGTAAATAAGTAAGCGGAAATAACTAGGTGCTCAACCAATAATGTAGTATATGACACATTAATATCCATTAGGTTACGCTTGCTCCAGTGAATTACTAGGAGTTCTAAATGTGCTCTCACTAAAACAAAAACGAAACTACGTTAAACTGTTCTGATCCTATAGAACAAAATAACAGCCCGATTTTTTCATTGAATGCACATGAAAACACAAAATAGAACACGAGCAGAAGAGAATGAAGCTGTAATAAAGATGCCAGGGACTGCTGATACTGTTTACGAGAGAGAGAGAGAGAGAGAGAGAGAGAGAGAGAGAGAGAGAGAGAGAGAGAGAGAGAAATACTGAAGGCATTTGACCCTGTCCACGTGAGTGACGGAAAAATGATCGAGGATTATTCCTATTATCTCTGAAATGTCTGTCTTGTAAAAGAAACATTTAGTTTACCAGAGAAGAATTGATTCAGACAGAAGATTATTCAAAGGGAGAACAGCCAAGTATTATCGAAAAAAAAAATTTAAATTTTTAAAAAAGGTTTTAGGTCCCAAAATGTTTTAACTTTGTAAGAAAATTTACGCTCATTTAAATATTTTACTTGTCAAGAAACCTTATTTCATCCCGATTTTTAATTTCGAAAATTAGTTTTTTTCCTAAACAAGCTTCTGGATTTCAAAGCACAACAACAAAGGAGATCATCCGGAGTCCAACGTCTCAGCCACTGTTTCGCCTAACTCAATGGGAGGAAAACAGCAAACGGCTTCATGTAGTTCAACCAGAAAAAGGACACACACATAATAGTTGTAACAGTGCCGTACCACACCACATTGGCACTCCTTGTAAAATACGTAAGTGAAATGGCTGTGCCTAGACGAAGTATTAAGATCTTTGCGTAAGGGCGCGCGGTAAGGAAAAGCATCATTGACGTATTGGACGGCAATGTGTATGACTACGGAGAGCTTGAGTAGCTCGATAAAAGCCACTTGGATGGCACACACAGGAGGAGGGAGGAGGGAGAAGGAGGAGGAGATTAGTGTTTAACGTCCCGTCGACAACGAGGTCATTACAGACGGAGCGCAAGCTCGGGTGAGGGAAGGATGTGGAAGGAAATCGGCCGTGCCCTTTCAAAGGAACCATCCCGGCATTTGCCTGAAGCGATTTAGGGAAATCACGGAAAACCTAAATCAGGATGGCCGGAGACGGGATTGAACCGTCGTCCTCCCGAATGCGAGTCCAGTGTGCTAACCACTGCGCCACCTCGCTCGGTGGCACACACAGGAGAAGGAGACAAAAGTGTGCTGATGTGTTTACAACTCTGGAGAGTTTGCTAAGGATGCTACTTTTGAACTGCTGCTGATTGACTAACTGACTGACTGACTGACTAATTGAGAGGGTTTATGGGACCAAACTGCGAGGTCATCAGTTCCGCAATTCCGAAGTAAGCCACAGAAGAAAGAGGGTCTGCTTAAAGTGGACAGATCCAGTTAGAGGAGTCAACTTATAAAATAATGAACATTAATCAGATACAGTCAAAACATGAAAGGTTAGACCAAATATAAAACCTGGAAAAAAATGGGGGGGGGGGGGCGGTAATCGGGTCACAGACCGAGAAAACTGTGAAAGAAGTCCCAACCACCACCTACCTGCCCCTGCTCCAAGACTAAAGTAGATCCTGGAAATAAAAACCACTCTGACGGAGGAAACCGAGGACCAGTTCAACCAACCATGGATCGTCTGCTAATATTAAATTTAAGGGATCGGGAAGACTACACTTAACACGAAGCGCCGAAAGAAGGGGACATTCCACCAATATGTGAGATTCGTCAGTCTGGCTCCACAACCATATTGTGGGGGTGAGCCGTTATGTAGGAGGAAACAATTGGTGAGCCGCACATAAATTAGAGGACTCCTTCCGAGAGGAGCAAGAGGAAGAGGGCCAAACTGCAGTAGACACGTTGATTGTGCGGAGTTTATTACTATGAGCAGTAGCGCTCCAGATGGCATTCCACTTTTGGGCAAAGAGAGATTTGACGTAGATCCGCATATTCGTAAAAGGTATCATGAAAGGAAATCGGGGAGGGGGAGGGAGGGGGGGTAGGTATCTGCTTGTCTAGTCAAACGGTCAGCCAGTTCATTACCTGTGATGCTCACATGACTTGGGACACAGAGAAAGACGGCAGAACAGGTAGCACGCTCAAGGGCTGAGAGAAGGTTATGGATAGCAGAGACCAAAGGGTGACGAGTGTAGCATCGGTCGATAGCCTGAAGGCTGCTCATGGAGTCTAAACAAATTAAAACACTGTGGAGGGTGGCCTGAGAAACAAAAAGAAGGGCCCTGTGAATGGCTAGAAGCTCGGCTGTGAACACACTACATGACCTCGACAATAAATGGTGTTTGAAGCCAGTAGGAGACGTGAAAGGGTAACCCACCTCATCGATTGTCTCAGAACCATCAGTGTAAAATTTGGTGGAACCATGGAACTCTGCAAGGATGACACATACAAGACGCTGGAAAACCATAAGCGTGACATATCTTGGGACCTTGGAATAGATCGGTCCTAATCCGTGGTCTGGCCACCGTCCAAGTGGAGGGGGGGGGGGGGAGAGGGGGGGGGGGTTTGGAGCAAAGCCACAGGCTGCAGTCGAGTGAGTGGAGATGGAGATCCCGATAGGGGGAATTGAGACGCATGGCAACCTACAAACCCACCCGTGGGCGGGTGTTAGGAGGGAGACATCCCTCGTTGGCGAAGAGTACAGGGTACACAGGATGGCCAGGGAATTGGCGAATGGCGATTGCGTAAGAAACAAGGATGTGTAGAGGGGGAATCCTCGTTTCTGTGAGGAGACTATCAACAAAAATGAGTGAAATCCTATGGGACTTAACTGCTAAGGTCACTACTTAACCTAAATTATCCTAAGGACTCTCTCTCTCTCTCTCACACACACACACACACACACACACACACACACACACACACACACACACACACATCCGAGGGAGGACTCGAACCTCCGCTCGGCTAATCCCGTGCTGCGACTATCAACAGGACCAGTGCGAAAGGCACCAATAGCCAGACGCACCGCAAATGGACAGGGTTAAGGAGAACTGCTGCTGAATGGAAAATTTTATATAAGGAGTTAATAGTTTCCAACAATGTTGGTGCGTAAACAAAAGGAGAGTAATGAGCTGCAACTTTGCTTACATATAATTTTAAGTCTTCGATGCTTTTTCTGCCTGTACGTGAAAGCTAAACTTAGCAACTATTATAGTGAATTTGACACAGTTTTCACTAATAAACAGACCAATTTACGAGGAAAGTCTGCGCCAGACAAGTCGTACGGCTGTAGATAGCTAATTCCACCCAGCGGAGGTCGGGGTGTGTATTATTACGTAACTTTAAAAAAAATTGTTAAAACTGTGGGCAGGATCGCCAGCCAGACTTTACTGCAATAAATTGATTGACCAGTGGAGTTAAGAGAGACTAAACAGCGAGGTCATCCGTCCCTTCTTCCTTTAATAATCAAAGCCTAAGGGATTTCATGAACAGAAAACCGCGTACAGCCATGATTTAGTTCATAGCTGTCATTTTTTTCAGCAACTGTGTTTTATATATAATTATCTCAAAACAAAATTTGGTCGTCAGCGGCACAATTTGAATGTTTATTTCACTTAACATGTTTCGATAGATTAATCTGTCATTCTCGGAATTCAGTACTGGTTTTGCAGAATGAAATAAGCAAACTTATGTGCACATGACAGCACAAAAAATGACCGTCGCTGAAATTTGAATTACCTTCTATGTTATGCAGGAGCCATTCACATTATGGGTGTATAGATCTGCTCATAAACATGAAGAACATTTGTAATTGTGAGTGTAGTACAAAGATTAAAACATTTTTGGCACATTAGCATAAGGATGCTTATTTATTTATTTATTTATTTATTTATTTATTTACACGTCAAGTTTCGTAGGGCCAAATTGAGGAGCAAATCTCAAAGGTCATGGAACGGGACAGTACATGAAATTACAACATATAAGTAATAACAGATAAAAATAAAATGTTTATGAAGCAAAAAAAAAAAAAAACATCAAGCCATAAGTTTCAGTAAACGTAGTCAACAAAATAACATTAGAATAAGCTTAATTTTTCAATGAACTCAACAGAACAGGCGGAGCGACACATTAGGAAACTCTTAGGTTAAAAGTCGAAAGCGCGTGATTACTGCTAAGGTTTATAAATTTTTGTGGTAGGTTATTGAGAATGGATGTAGCAGTATACTGCACACCTTTCTGCACAAGAGTTAAGGAAGTCCGATCCAAATTCAGGTTGAATTTCTGCCGAGTATTAACTGAGTGAAAGCTGCTTATGCTTGGGAATAATCTGGTATTATAAACAAGAAACGACAGTAAAGGATATATATAGTGGTCCATTGATCGTGACCGGGCCAAATATCTCACGAAATAAGCGTCAAACGAAAAAACTACGAAGAACGAAACTTGTCTAGCTTGAAGGGGGAAACCAGATTGCGCAATGATTTGCCCGCTAGATGGCGCTGCCATAGGTCATGTGGGTATCAACTGCATTTTTAAAAAATAAGAACCCCTATTTTTTATTATATATTCGTGTAGTACGTAAAGAAAGATGAATGTTTTAGTTGGACCACTTTTTTCGCTTTATGATAGATGGCGCTGTACTAGTCACAAACATATGGCTCACTATTTTAGACGAACAGTTGGTAAGAGGTAGGGTTTTTTAAATTAAAATACATAACGTAGGTACGTTTGAACATTTTATTTCGGTTGTTCCAATGTGATACATGTACCTTTGTGAACTTATTTCTGAGAACACATGCTGTTACAACGTGATTACCTGTAAATACCACATTAATGCAATAAATGCTCGTAAATGATGTCCGTCAACCCCAATGAATTTGGCAATACGTGTAACGACATTCCTCTCAACAGCGAGTAGTTCGCCTTCCGAAATGTTCGCACATGAACTGACAATGCGCTGACGCATGTTAGGCGTTGTCGGTGGATCACGATAGCAAATATGCTTCAACTTTCCCCCGGGCCATGGTATGGTGCTTCGACGACCAATACACCAGTCATGAAATATGCTATTCAATACCGCTTCAACCGCAGGCGAGCTATGTGCCGGACATCCATCATGTTGGAAGTACATCACCATTCTGTCATGCAGTGAAACATCTTGTAGTAACATCGGTAGAACATTACGTAGGGAATCAGCATACATTGCACCATTTAGATTGCCCTCGATAAAATGGGGGCCAATTATCCTTTCTCCCATAATGCCGCACCATACATTAACCCGCCAAGATCGCTGACGTTCCACCTGTCGCAGCCATCGTGGATTTTACGTTGCCCAATAGTGCATATTATGTCGGTTTACGTTACCGCTGTTGGTGAATGACGCTTCGTCGCTAAATAGAACGCGTTCAAAAATTCTGTCACCGTCCCGTAATTTCTCTTGCGCCCAGTGGTAGAACTGCACACGACGTCCAAAGTCGTCCCCATGCAATTCCTTGTGCATAGAAATATGGTACGGGTGCAATCGATGTTTATGTAGCATTCTCGCGCAATTTGTCTGCTACTGATGTGCAGATTAGCCGCGACAGCAGCTGAAACACCTACTTGGGCATCATCATTTGTTGCAGGTCGTGGTTGTTGATGTTTCACATGTAGCTGAACACACCCTGTTTCAAATGTGTCAAATCATATGGGACTGAACTGCGAAGGTCATCAGTTCCTAAGCTTACACACTACTTAACCTAAATTATCCTAAGGACAAATGGTTCAAATGGCTCTGAGCACTATGGGACTTAACACCTGAGGTCATCAGTCCCCTAGAACTTAGAACTACTTAAACCTAACTAACCTAAGGACATCACACACATCCATGCCCGAGGCAGGATTCGAACCTGTGACCGTAGCGGTCGCGCGGTTCTAGACTACCGCCTAGAACCGCTCGGCCACTCCGGCCGGCTCCTAAGGACAAACACACCCATGCCCGAGGGAGTACTTGAACCTCCGCCGGGACCAGGCGCACAGTCCATGACTGCAGCGCCTTAGACCCTTCCTGTTTCCTTAAATAACGTAACTATCCGGCGAACGGTCTGGACACTTGGATCATGTCGTCCAGGACACCGAGCAGCACACATAGCACACGCCCGTTGGGCATTTTGACCACAATAGCCATACATCAACACGATATCGACCTTTTCCGCAATTGGTAAACGGTCCATTTTAGCACGGGTAATGTATCACGAAGCAAATACCGTCCGCACCGGCGGAATGTTACGTGATACCACGTACTTATACGTTTGTGACTATTACAGCGCCATCTATCACAAAGTGAAAAAGGTGGTCCAACTAAAACATTCATATTTCTTTATGTACTACACGAATATTTAATAAAAAATGGGGGTTCCTATGTTAAAAAATGCTGTTGATATCCGTCTGACCTATGGCAGCGCCATCTAGCGGGCCAACCATAGCGCCATCTGGTTTCCCCCTTCAAGCCAGACAAGTTTCGTTCTTTGTAGTTTTTCCGTTTGATGCTTATTTCGTGAGATATTTGGCCCTGTCACTATCAATGGAACACCATATATATATATATATATATATATATATATATATATATATATGAGAGAGAGAGAGAGAGAGAGAGAGAGAGAGAGAGAGAGAGAGAGAGAGAGAGAGAGAGAGAGAGAGAGAGAGAGAGAGAGGGGGGGGCAATGTCAGAATACCCAGACTAGTGAACTGGGGTCGACAAGAGGTTCGCGAACTTACACCACTTATTGCCCGTTTCTGAACCAAAAATATCCTTTCAGAATGGGAAGAGTTACCCCAAAATATGTCATACGGCATAACCGAATGGAAATAAGCAAAGTAGACTGATTTTCGTGTCAAGCGATCACTTTGTTCAGATACTTTTCGAATAGCAAAAATGGCAGCATTAAATCTTTGAACAAGATCCTGAACGTGGGCTTTCCACGACAGTTTACTATCTGAACACCTAGAAATTTGAACTGTTCAGTTTCACTAATCATATATCCATTCCGTGAAATTAAAACGTCCGGTTTTGTTGAATTACGTGTTAGACACTTAAAAAACTGAGTCTTACTTTGATTTAGCGTTAGTTTATTTTCTAAAAGCCATGAACTTGTGTCATGAACTGCACTGTTTGAAACCGAGCGAATGTTGCACGCAACATCCTTTACTACCATGCTAGTGTCATCAGCAAACAAAAGTATTTTAGAGTTACCCGTAATACTAGAGGGCATATCATTTATATAAATAAGGAACAGGAGTGGACCAAATACGGCATCTGTAGCGTAAAGCATTCGTTCAGTGGCATTGTCGGCGTCTAGTAGACAGCTGCCTGGCGACAAGGTTTGGTTAACATCTCGCTTGGTGTAATTTTTTGTGTTATTCCCTCAGTTTGTGCAATCAGTTGCAATCGTGACATAAACAGAAAGAATACTTCGCTGTTCTTAATAACATATTTTCGGCCCTCAAAAGGGTACGGAATGCGGCTTCTTCACCACTTAATATCCCGTTCAGAGCCCTACAATTTCAATTAATTACAGCAGTCTGCAAGAGAAGGAATCTATGAGATAGATATCAAATTTTAAGTTTCTACCATCTCCTCCCAGCCAGCTACAACAACTTTCCAAATGTCTTCACGGGTTCTTGACAGTGGTCAGACCAGTTTTGTCACATGCTCCGTTTCGACTCTGCCTATAAGTTTTCGACTGGCTTTAGGTCTGGTGCAAGAGGAGGCTAATCGAGAAGAACTCTCATTCTATTCTCGTTGATTTTTTGGAGTTAAGCGGATCAGACTGCGAGGTCATCCTATGGGTATAGAACCGGGAATAGTCGTCATAGGAAGGATACAAAGGCAAACCCTGGGAAGCCCGATTGTAGCCAAGATGCAATAAGACAGAGAGAAAAGCAAGGGGAAGTAGGAGAGGCGTGACGGAGTAAATTGGAAGAGCCGCTGTGCCCACAATGCAGTTGGAAGTACCTGGGGCACGGAATTTGGTAACAGACGCACTCTCTGCATCTGACCAGCATTACCTTGCCCTCCGTTACCCCAAGAAAATGAGTAGCACAGACCATGATAAAATTTTAGGAAAGAAAAAATATTAAAAATGGCAAATACACTGAACGGCCAAAGAAACTGTTATAGGCATATTCAAATATGGATATGCATAAACAGGCAAATACGGTGCTGCGGCAGGCAAAGCCTATATAAGACAAGTGTCTGGCGCAGTTATTACATAGGTTACTCCTGCCGCAATGGCAGGTTAAGATTTAAGTGACTTTGAATGTGGTGTTATGGGCGGCGCACGAACGATAGGATATAGCATGAAGTGGGGATTTTTCCGTACGATCATTTCACGAGTGTACCGTGAATATCAGGACTCCGGTACAACATCAAATCTCCGACATAGCCCTGGCAGGAAAAATATCCTGCAAGAACGGGACCAACGACGACTGAAGAGAATCGTTCAGCGTGACAGAAGTGCCACCCTTTCGCAAATTGCTGCAAAATTCAGTGCTAGGCCATCACCAAGTGTCAGCGTGCTAACCATTCAACGGAACTTAGCTGATATGGGCTCTCAAAGTAGAAGGCCCACTCGTGCACCCTCGATGACTGCACGACACAAAGCTTTGCGCCTTGCCTGGATCGCCAACACTGACATTGGACTATTGATGACTGGAAACATGTAGCCTGGTCGGGCGAGTCTCGTTTCAAATTGTGTTTAGCAGATGGACCTGTGTGGGTATGGAGGCAACCTCATGAAGCCATGGACCCTGCATGTCAGCAGGGAACTTTTGAAGATGTTGGAGGTTCTGTAATGGTGTGGCGCGTGTGCAGTTGGAGTGATATGGGCCCCCTGATACATCCAGATACGACTCTGAAAGGTGATATGTACGTAAGCATCCTGTCTGATCACTTGCATCCATTTATGTCCATTGTGCATTCCGACAAACTTGTGAAATTACAGCAGGACAATGCAACATCCCACACTTCCTGAATTGCCACAGTGTGGCTCTTCTGACTTTAAACACTTCCACTGGCCACCAAACTCCCTAGACATGAACATTATTGAGCTTATCTGCGATGCCTTGCAATGTGCTGTTCAGAAGAGATCTGCACCCCCTCATATTCTTACGGATTTATGGACCGCCCTCCTGGATTCATGGTGTCAAATCCCTCCAGCACTACTTCAGACATTAGTCGAGTGCATGCCACATCGTGTTGTGGCACTTGCGTGTGCTCCTGGGGGGAGTACATGATATTTGGTAGGTGTAAAAGTTTCTTTGCCTCTTTAGGGTGTAAAGGAATAAGGAGAGTAAAAAGGTGGTAAGGGGAGAAGGGGAGAAGCCAGGTTGGACTAACAAGCCAGCGCCGCTGCGGGTCCGCTGGGCCAGAGCAGGCGTGGTGTGCCCTAGTTTCTCAGGTGGTCAATGCAGAGATGAGTAGAAATCAGGTCAGCCGCTTTGCCGTCGTCCACTAGCACCAGAGGTTGTGTGTCAGGAAGTTTAAGATATCGCCGCAAAGGAGCCAAATTTTGGAAGTGTAGTAGGATGTGGGTCACTATCAGATGGACATCACAGCAGCAGTAAGATGGGACCTCACACTGGAGAATGTGGCCATGGGTCAGCCAAGAGTGCCCAACGTGTAGCCAACAAACTACAGTGGATTCCCTGTAGGAAGCACGACAGGAGGACTGCCACATGGTCGTGGTCTCCTTTATTGGCCTCAGTTAGTTGGGGTGTCCAGGACAGACTATATGGAGTTCCAGACCTCCAACGCTTGGTAAAAAGTCGACATAGTGTCGAGTTCTGGGACCCTCATTTCCAAAATCGGCATCCTGCTAGTATACTTTGAAATTCAGTTGGCATGTTCATTCCCTGACATCCCAACACCTCCAGGGATCCCAACAAAGACGACCGGCTGTCCAGCTTGATGGAGGCCAGAAAGAAGATCCTGGATAGCCGTGACTAATGGATGTCGAGGGTAGCACTGATCTATAGACTAAAGGTTGCTCAAGAAGTCACTGTGTATTACAAGCATCCTGCTGGTAAGAACAAGCATGGCTAAGTGCTCATTTCATGACCACCAATTCAGCAGTTAACACGCTGCACCCATTTGCCAGGGAGCATAGTTCACAGCACCTTGCTTGTGTGTATGCGAAACTAGTTCGTCCATCAACTGTTGAGCCATCAGTGTGTAGCACTTCCAAAGCAATAAATGCATCGAGGACAACTACTAAAAGGCAGCAAAAAATATGGGGTTAACTGAATCTTTCGTCCAAAAGTTAAATTGATCAGATCCGAGGTCGGGGTTCACGGCATGGGGGCAGACACGATTGCTCCATGACAAGAGGTGACAGTGGGAGAAGTAGGTGTTCAGAGCAGAGACACTGTAGTTGAACTGCAATTGTGACCCCAACACTGGGTCTCTGTTGTGGGAGGTGGATCTCCCAAGTAGGAAAAGGACATGGTAGTTAGGATCCTTAGGGGAGCTTTGACTGTGTCTAGCATAGCTGAGTAGCTGTTGTTGGCGCCTGAGCCACAATAAAGGGACCTCAATCTCCATAAGTAGACTGATAACAGCGCTAATTCGAAAGGCTCCTGTTGAAAGTCGGGCCCCACAGTGGTGTATTTGATCCAGTGACCACAATGCTGAGCGCAACGTTGAGCCATATTCCAACCTGCCATAACCAAGATGGTACAGGATTAGGGGTCTGTAAGGGTCGTGCAGTCTGCACCTCAGCTGGTGTTACCGAGACAGTGATGAGTACAAAGGGGTAGTCAGCACTTTTGCTTAATTTAGCGAAGATGGGGAAGCCTCAACCAGGCATTGAAGATCAGTCCTAAAGGGCGATAAGTCTCCACTCCATGAAGTAATTGGTCGTTGAGGAAAAGTTCTGGTTGTGGATGAACAGTACAATGGCGACAAATGTGCATGACACGAGTCTTGGCAGCTAAAAGCTGAAAGCTGCAGGTGAGGCACTGTGGCTTCACCATTTGAATGGATTCCTGCAGACAGTGTTCAGCAACACTCTTATTAAAGGAACAGTAGTAAAAGCAAAATTTGTCAGGATAATTGGAGGGTGGTACTGAGGATCCCACAGCTGCTGATAGACCATTGATGGGCGATAGAGAAGAAAGGAACACTTAGTACAGAGCCCTGTGGAACCAAATTCTCTTTAATATGGGGGATACTGTGGGAAGTACCAAATTTAGCTTAGACAGTACAGAGTGACAAGACGTTCTAGATGAAAGTCAGCAGTGGGCCCTGAAGACCCCACTCATGTAAGACAGTGAGGATGTGGTGTCGTAAGCCTTTGTAGGTTGTGGAAGACAGCAATAAGATGTTGACGCCAGTCAAAAGCTGTCTGGATGGCAGACTCCAGCCAAACCAGATTATCAGCAGTGGAATGGACGTGGCGAAAACCGTCCTGGGGCAGCCAGAAAGCTGCAAGTCTCAAGGAGCCACACAGCCATCAGCTCACACACACTCTCTACAGGGTGCTTACCCAATTTCAGTACTGGTACAATGATGCTTTCTCGCCACTGACATGTAAACTCACACTTATTCCAGATACAATCGTCGATGGTAAGGAAACTAAGCTGACAAACCAATAGGTGTTCGAGCATGTGGCTGTGGATGTGATCTGGCCCTACACCTGTAACAGGTGAAAGGGCTAGGGGATAGGGCAATGAAGAATTCCCACTCACTGAATGAATACTTATATAGCATCTGGATCAATGAAGACAGCACTGTTCAAGGAAATACCAGGTACACCTGTGATCTTTGCCCAAACTTACCAAGGAGTGGCATGTGTTCCAATGGTTGAAATGTACCATTACCAGCATTATTGCCTCTTCATTTTATTAGGTAGTTGACCCAGGCATGGAGCTGCTTAAAGGAAATCAGTTGCTCCATCGATGAATGCTGCTTATGACGTTGGAGAGACCATCTGCGATCACTAGTAGCCTTGGCAACTTTGGAGATCCACCAAGGTACTGTCTTGTGAGGGGGGATGCCCAAGAATAGGGGATAGCTAATCAGTTTTCGACAGAATGGCTGCTGCTGCTGCATTCTGGACAGCTGTGTCAGTACCTCCATTCCTTTGACTCTCCAGTGGAAGGATGGGGGAAGACCACAGCTGCAGATGGGCAGATGAATGGCCAAGTAAGTTCCACATGCAACACTGAAGTGTATGGGGGCACCAGTATTTAAGAGAAGAAAATCAAGATCTGTCAGTAATTTTGCAACGCCTTTACCAGAGCCAGTGATCATGGTTCCACACTCCAAAGGGTTATAGGCACTGAAGTCAAGCAAGATAACGAAAGGTGGAGGAAGCTAAGAAACCAATGTAGGCACTACGTTCTGAGACACTTCACCATTAGTAGGGAGATAAACGTTACAGATGGTACAATCCGGCTATGCCCTTTATCCGAACAGCCGCAGCTTCCAAAGCTCTATCAAGAGGCACAAGTTCGCTATATACAAAGTCCAGACAATTTGTGCAAACTCCAACACCCTATCATAGTCTGCGATATTCTTAAAATATCCCGGGCAGCCACAAAGCGCAATGCACAAAAGCAGAAGAGCTTAAGAGATGTCACTCAGACAAGTGGTGGAAAAAATGCAACAATTCCACTGGAAAATCATGCTGTCTGTGTATTGTGAGAGCGTGCAGGGGCAAAGGAGGCAGCTTATGTCCCAGGGTCACCTGCTGCCACCGAGTGAGAGGTTATTGTATCAGCACACACAGGTCATGAGACTCGTTGTGTGGTGCTGTCTGCTGCCTCAAGTCCTACCAGCATCTCCAACTCAGGCACAGTAGAGGAGAATATGAGATCCAGTTGCATGGGGGTCACCAGAATCTCTGTCTTTGAAGACTTATTTTTATCTTTGTCCTCCTTGGGTCGTTTAGATGAGTGGGAGAAATTCTCTGAAATTGTTCCAGGTACTGAGGAAGATTGTGAAGCCCTACAGCCTGCAGCCTGTAGTAACTCCTTCAGCTACTGGCTGTACTGGAAGGTACTGCATACCATGAGAAACCTTGGAAGGGAGTGTCCCGAGGAACCCCTCTATGGTGTGGGAAGTCGGATGAATGTGATGCAGCTCTGGCTGGTGGATGGGGGTAGACGTCACCAGCAGTTGGGGAGCTATTGCTCCCAAACTGGGAGTGAGGGAAGCAGCAAGAGGAGAGCCCCCAACCATCAGGAAGGTACACATAGTTGAGCGCCCCGAGGGCACACAGTAGGTGGTGTAAGGGCAAGAGTACGCTCGTCAGAGAGGACAATGTTGTCAGAGCTGTAGCGTACATCATTCTGACATGTGCAGGATGTAGAAACTCAGACTTGCTTGGCCTCTTGGTATGTTAGTTTCTCCAGAGTCTTATACTCCTGTATTTTTGTCTCTCTCTGAAAGGCAGTGCAGGCTTACAGTTTTGAACATGGCTCTTATTCATAAACCCTAGACTGGTTTCAACATAGGATTAAAAAGCCAACTGGTTCCACATAAATGGTAGGTATATGGACCTAGGTTTCGACACATACGGGGGGAGGGGGTGGGAGTGCCTTCATCAGAATAAATGTTGCTGAACGGCAATACAGAGTAAATGGGGTACGAACAAGAACACATAATGAAGAGTTGAAAAAAAATGGTTCAAATGGCTCTCAGCACTATGGGACTTAACATCTGAGGTCATTAGTCCCCCAGACTTAGAACTACTTAAACCTAACTAACCTAAGGACATCACACACATACATGCCCGAGGAAGAATTCGAACCTGCGACTGTAGTGATCACGCGGTTCCAGACTGAAGCACCTAGAACTGCTTGGCCACAATGGTCAGCAATGAAGATTTTCATGATGCACAAAGGTTACTTACATAAAATTACATTGCTAAAAAGCAATAGAATTTGGAGCAGCTACGCTCCTGTCAAAAGTAAAACAATGTTGTAGCCTTCGCCACATGCGCCCAGCTGGTATCATCAGAAGAGTGAGGAAGCCCAATGGCTTACATTGCTGCCAGGAAAAGAATACGAGTTGCATCGCCTATTGCACGCAGACAGTAAGTGTGCCCTTTTGAAACATTATAGCAGAAATGCTTGAAAGAAAGACTTAATTTTAAAAATAATATATATAGAGAGCTTAATAGTAGTGGGAAAAGGGGAGCTTAACCCCACTTTGCACTGGCAATATCGCTATGACTCATAGTGAGAAGCTGAAATTTTAATTGGAAAATAGGTCGATTGGGCTACCTCCACTAACCTATCCCCCTGCCCCCTTCCCTCCCCTCCACAAGAAAATGGCAGGAAGTTCAAATTTTGGCGGGAACAAGAGGTCAATTGGGGTACCTCCACTAACCTAAGTAATGCAACCACCACTTGTTCCTTGGAATTGGTGGGAAAGGACGAGCCTATACTGGGCTGCTGGATAGGATGGAGGTAAGTATTTTACATGCAGTGTTCATCTGAACTATTAGACTTATCATAGGCAGTAGCTCCATCCAGTGTCTTCACCATGAGGTCTGAAGTCCTACTGACCTAGTACGCAGTACTGCCACCTGAGGGTGCTGTCATCCCTTGGCAGCTTGGGGAAAAATGGCGGGAAAGGGACTCTCTGTGCCTGGCTGCTGGGGAGAGGAAGGAGTGTATTTATTTTGGAACAATTTACTTAGGGATGGTTTTCACATACTTTAATTATTAATTATGCTGATAATAAACACACACATTGACATGCCTGGTTGGCTGGTTTGGTTTAAAAGAGGGGGTGGGGGAAAGGGACCAAACAGCAAGGTCATCAGTCCCTTGTTCCTTGTAAAATTATTAAACAAGGGAGTGAAGAAAAGAAAGGAGACATATAGCACAATAACAGGAGAAAGGAAGAACCACAAGAGCAACAGAAGAATAACCAACACTACTATGGACAAAACAGGAAATGAAACCACAGGGAGAAGCAAGAAACAGGTAGAAGAGGTAAAACCAAGAGAGCAGATGACCGTGACTGGCTGACTACTAGAGTAAAAAGGAAAAGCCAGACACTCTATGAAACATTAAAATATCCACCCTAAAAGCATTAGAGCGCAGGACATGCGCTAAAACTTATACAGAATTATAAAACCCACCATCACGTATAAAATGTAAAACTAAATAAGCTGATGAGGCATTGTCAGCTAAAATTAATGGCAACGAGTCAGGTAACTGAAGAGTGTCTTGCAGGTCAGCCAAAGAAGGGCAGCTCACCAAGATATGGACCGCTATCAGCCCACAGTGTTGTGTTTACTTGACCCTGTGCACTACTGTAGCGTTCGCCTAGCGACGAGAGCTTTTATGACGAGTCTGGTGACCAGGGGCCTCGTGGAGGCTGGAATCCCTCCACTGCAGGTTAGGTGTGCACAACTGCTGCCAGTTAAGTGGCACACATTCATAGTTCGCCTGTGCACCAGAATTACTGTCTCCTTTTCCCACCCACGGCGGTTCATCTCTCGCATCGGCGACCCAGATCAGGGCTTCCAATTGCAGTATATGTCCAATCCCTCCTTTCTGAACTGGAGTCCTCGCGGTTACCACCTATACTTAAGGTCCATTGACGTACACCTCCATGGTGTACACCTAGGCCGCGCCTTCGCCTGGACCTTTCACATGGCCCTACAGACTCAGTTAACCCCACGGCTCTCCACTGCCACTTCCTCTCGATTCTTGACGTGTTCTGGGGGGTCTCAAGTGGTTTACACCGATGGCTCGATGGCTTGATCACCTCGGCTTCACGTATGTCTATGGGGGCCACACTGAACAGCATTCCTTACCCGATGGCTGCAGTGTTTTCACGGCCGAGCTGGTGGCTACATCTCGTGCTTTTGAGCACATCTGTTCATGCCCTGGGAAGTGGTTTCTTCTGTTTACTGACTCCTTGAGCAGCTTACAAGCTATCGACCAGTTCTACCCTAGTCATCCTTCGGCAGCGACCATCCAGGAGTCCATCTGTGCCCTGGAACAGCCCAGTCATTCAGTGTTGTTTGTCTGGACCCCAGGTCACATCGGAATCCCAGGCAATGAACTTGCCGACAGGCTAGCCAAACAGGCTATGCAGAAACCGCTTATGGAGATCAGCTTCTCTGCAACTGACTTGCGTTCAGTACTAGTCCACAAGGTTTTGCGACTTTGGGAGACCAAATGGCATAACCTCAGCAGCCACAACAAACTGCGTGCCATTAAAGAGACTATGAATGTGTTGCAGTACTCCATGTAGGCCTCTTGGAGGGACTCTGTGGTTATCTGCCAGCTCTGCATTGGCCATCACGGCTACCTTCTGCGCCGTGATTACCCACTAACCACACTACCATAGTCAAGGCGGGATTGAACAAGGGCTCTGTAGAGCTGCAGCAGCGTAGAGCGATATGCACCCCAATTGGTGGTGCTCAGGCAGTGGAGGGCATTGAGGTACTGCCAGCACTTCCGCTTAAGCTGACGAAGCTGAGGAAGCCAAGTCAATTGTGCATCGAAAACTGGTCCTAGTAATTGATATGTCCTCACTACAGTGAGTGGATGTCATTAAGGTAAAGTTCTGGTTCCGGATGAATGGTACATGACCGACAGAAGTGCATAACACACGACTTTGCGGCCGAAAACTGGAAAAAGGGGGATAGAGCCAATGATTGCACCTTGTGGATGGCTCCCTGTAGGCGCCACTCAGAACACCAGTACTGGTGGAGCAGTACAAAATGTAGAAGTCGTCTGCATACAGAGAACTTGAGACGGATGGCCCTAAAGCTGCTGCTAGATCATTAACGGCCACTAAAAATAGAGACACTCAATACAGAGCCCTGCGGAACCCCATTCTCCTCGATATCGGGGGAACTATGGGAGGCATCAACTTCGACACGGAAAGTACAAAGCGACAGGTAATTTTGGATAAAAAATGGCAGCGGCCTCTGAGACCGCACTCCTATAATGTGGCAAGGATATGATGTCACCAGATGGTGTCATACGCTTTTCGTGAATCAAAAAAGATGGCAACCAGGTGTTGGCGTCTGGAAAAGGCTGTTCGAGTGGCAGACTCGAGGGGCACTAGAGTATCAGTGGTAGAGCGACCCTGGTGGAAGCCATCCTGACATGGAGCCAGTAGGCCAAGTGACTCCAAGACCCAACCCAACCACCAACACACCATATGTTCCAGCAGCTTACAAAGAACGTTGGTGAGGCTGATGGGCCGATATCTATCCACATCAAGCGGGCTTTTACCGCGTTTGAGCACCTGAATGATGGTGCTTTCCTGCCACTGCGATGGAAAGACGCCATCGCACCAGATCCCGTTGAAGATGAGATGTTTTCAGATGTGAGATGTTTAGTTATATGACTGTGGATACGATCTGGCCCAAGAGTTGAGTCGGTACAATGTGCAAGGTCACCGAGGAGCTCCCAGTCTGTAAATGGGGCGTTATAGGATTCACTGTGGCGTGTAGCGGACGAGAATACTTTCCCTTCCAGCCGCCGATTGAGAGTGCAAAAGGCTTTGGGGTAATTCACTGACGCAGAGGCTCGAACATAGTGCTCAGCAAAATGTTTGGCAATCGCGTTTGCGTCGGTATATAACACGCCATTTATGGTAACACTGGGAACACCTGTTGGGGTCTGGTACCCGAAAACACGTTTCACCTTTGCTTTTCTCTCCCAACACTCCTGCTTCTGTCGTTTGATATGTTGGCGAGTGCAGGCACAGAGCCGTTTAAAAGCTATGAGGTGCTCCAGGAAAGGACGCCGCTTATGCCACTGTAGAGCTCGCCCACGCCCCTTAATTGTTTCACCGACTTCCAGAGACCACCAACGGACTGCCTTTCGCTGGGGGCACCCTAAAGAGCGAGGGATCGTGTTTTCTGTCACAGAAACGATTGTTGCGGTCACCTGCTCAACCATCACACCAGTGTTAGCGTGGGGAGAGATTCAATGGTGACAGCAGAGGTGAAAGTTTCCCAGTCCACCTAGGTTAAAGTCCATCTGGGCAGGCATTCATGGGCCTGACGGCGGGGCAGTGAAGTGACAGGAAGATGGGGAAGTGGTCACTACCACATAGGTCGTCATGTGCTCTCCAGTGGATAGATGGGAGAAGTCCTGGGCTGCAAATTTATAAATCAATGGCCGAGTAACTACCATGAGCCACAGTGAAATGTGTGGCGGTCCCAGGATTTAAGAGGCAGAGGTCGAACTGAGACAGTAAAGTTTCGACATCTCTGCCTCGGCCAGTAAGCACGGTTCCATCCCACAAGGGATTAAGGGCGTTAAAATCTGAAGAAAGTATGAAAGGTGTAGGGAGTTGATCAATTAGTGCTGTTAATACGTTCAGGGATACTGCACCATCTGGAGGAATATATACATTGCAGACAGTTATTTCCTGTGTTATCCTTTTTCTGACAGCCACGGTTTCAAGAGGGGTTTGAAGGGGACACAGTTTCACTACACACTGATTTCAAGACATAAATGCGAACTCCACCAGACACTCGATTATAGTCACTACGGTTCCTGTAATATCCCTTATATCTGCGGAGGGAAGGGGTCCACACTGACAGGAACCAGGTTTACTGGAGGGGAATGCAGATAGCTGGTGTAGCTCAGCCAGGCAGTGGAAAAAACCGCTGAAATTCCACTGGAAGATGGAGTCATCGTGAGACTGGGAAGGCATGGAACATTCAATGAGACAGTTTACGTCTCAGGGTCACCTGCTGCCACCAACGTTTTGCCTGAGCAGTCTGTATCCATTGTGTCTCAGGGTCTGGGGAGATCTAGGTCCTCGGCAGACATCAGAATCTCCACCTTATCCACCGACACAGAACTTGAAGGTAGCGGTGGTGTGGGTGCCACTGCAATTCCCTTTGCCTTGGCGGCCTTCTTGTTGGTTTTCTCTTGCTGCTCCTTGAGTTTCCCTGGCTGGGAGGACTTCACTGATTCAGTCTCTGGGACTGACGATGAGCGTAAAGCCCTACGACAATCTGCTTTTGGGCTCATCAACCATTGGCAGGCGTCATCTTTCCCACTAGTAGAAACCTGGGAAGGAGTGACTCAAGGGACCCCTTCCTAGTAAGAAGAGCCAAAGAAGTGCTGCTTCTGCTCAGAAGGGGGGCCTGATATCCCCGAGGGTTGGGGGGGGGGGGGGGGGGGGGTGTTGCTCCCGAAGTAGGTGGTGTAAGACCAACAGGGATGGAAGGTCCCCCCGCCCCCATCAAAGGGGCAAGTGTAGTCTTTTTGTTCTGAGAAACGACAGGCATGCGAGGAACTGATGGGGGCGACAACTGTTGTCATAGCAGTGGTGTAAGACAAGGTCATAGCCACAAGATGTAGGCACTCAAATTTACAGTGCACGTCAGTGGCTCCAGAGTCTTATAGTCCATGATTTTCCTCTCTTTCTGTAAAATCCTTCAGTTTGGCGAGCAAGGTGAATGGTGGTCTTCACAGTTGACACAGATGGAAGCCGGGACACATGGAGTATTGATATGTGATAGACGTCCATTAATTCGACATGTGACACAAAGTACAGTGGGCAGACAGATGGCCAAACTCCCAGTTTTTAAAGCACCGCATCAGGGCAGGATATATGGCTTAAAGTCACCTTGTCTTTCTCGGGCAATGTGTCACCCTCGAAGGCCAAGATAAAGGCACCGGTGGCAACTTGTTATCCCCCCCCCGATGGACACTCCAGATTAAATTAACACCTCGCTTTTCTAAATTGGCGCACAGCTCGTCTTCTGTTTGCAGAAGAAGGTTCCTGTGGAATATAACACCTTGCACCATAATTAAGCTCTTACAGGGTGTGATGGTAACAGAAACATCCCCCAGCTTGTCACAAGTGAGTAATACCCATGACTGGGCAGAGGGTGCTGTTTTTATCAAGACTGACCCAGACCGCATTTTGGACAAGCCCTTCACCTCCCCAAACATGTCCTCCAAATGCTCCACAAAAAACTCAGGCTTCATGGACATGTAAGATGTCCCATCAATTCTGGTACACACTAGGTACCGGGGTGAATAAACTTCACTGCCATCCTTGGCTTGGCGCTCCTACCATGGTGTTTCCAGGGAGGGCAACGATTTGGGGTCATATTTCTTAGTACTGAAGTTAGAATTTGTCCGCTTAGGGACTGCTGGCGGCAGACCACCAGCAAGAGATGACGTACTACGCTTCATGGCATGTCATGCACCCCGATGCCACCCACTCCAACCAGGGGGCCTCCCCACAGGCGCTGCCCAGCCTCAGTAAGGGCCACCTGGCAGAATGGCCATTGCCCAGAGTCCCGATTCCCCAGGGAGATGGAAATCTACTCCATGGCATACGTGGGGAATTAACGACGCAGGAATCAGCAGTGTGATCCCTGTGCGGTCAAGGGGCTACTACCACCAATGTACATGGCGGCCCCACCACAGTGGACTGTCTACCATGCTGGATATTAGGTGCCAATATTTCCATGGTCATAATCGGCACAGAAAACGACACTGCATAGTGGTTGGAGGAAACCGCACCCAGGAAGGTGTCTTCGGCCAAGAGATGGAGGATGAGTGGGACTGCAATGCCACGACGAGAAAGTGGGCTGAAGATCTCAATGCACAATGGATATGATGCACCACGTAAGGTGCCCTTGCCCAATTGGCTCACTCTTCGGGAAAATTTAGAAAGATGGAGGTGAAACCCTACAACAGACCATCACATAAAGGCCAAAAGTTTTAAGACTCCTTTCAGTCGCCTCTTACGACAGGCAGGAACACCTCAGGCCTATTCTAACCCCTGGGCCCACAGGAGCATTGCGCCTGGGTGTCAAACTCTTACATACTGCAATATGACGAATCAATCGAAATGGAACGCTGAGCCGTATCAGCTATGCTGTCGCTGTGACATATGAGTTTAAGTGTAGTTTCAGTATCGATCACCTATGGAGAGCAGTTTGGAAAAGCTCCGCAACGTCGCAAAACTTTTCCGGTTTCTTTATGTTTTGCCTGTTTTATTTAAAATCAACCAGTGTGTGTTATGCTTGCAGCAGCAGCAGCAGCAGCAGCAGCAACAACAACATGATTTACCATGCGATGTCTAGCTTTCTGTGAGTGGCAATATTCGTATCAGTTTGGAACCTGACACAGTCCTCAAAATCGTGGTAGAAAAAACAGTACGTGTGGCAGTGTACAAAGCTTGTTACAGCAGAAAAAAATAACAATGCTTCAAACAATGACACAGGGTCACAGGGAGCTTCTCTTGCGACTGTTAGTATAGCATGTGAGATACAGTCATCCTCTTACAGTACAGGCAATGATACCTTACACTGGTCTATACAGTGGCTCAATAACTATGTATTTAATAGGATCGCCACATGTGCTCCTTGCCGGCATGCAGAAGTTATTTGTTTTCGATATATGGGAAGAGGCAGATACTGTAAAAATCTTATGAAGTTCTCTATCGGATGAAGTTAGCGGAGCTTTTATAGTTCGAAGGTTTTCTCTGTTGGATGGTACAGAATAACAATGATAGAATGTTGGGGTGATAGTCATGAATCGACCCTTAGGGACGCAGATTTGCTTTGGACTGCAGTACTAGTATGATGTTTAGCCTTCGTAATTATCGCAATAAGGAACATCCCCGTAACTATTCGTACTTTCTTTATACTACCTCGTACTGCAGGAGCGGGTTTCGTTTGGCGCCGACCTTACACATCGTACGATGTACATGGTTGGCGGTGCTACGACAACATGTTGCCAATTCCATCGAATGGTCGAAACACGGTCCTGTTGCACTTACTCAGCTTAGCCCATTTCTACACGGACTGCAGAATGTGGTAGATATAGCTTTCTCTGACTTCTACTCAGTTCTGACAAACTGGAACGATCACATGAGCAAAGCTGCAGGGATAGCAGTGCAGAATTTGAGAGGCAGTTGCAAGATGCATAGAGACTATCTAAAATTTTACTGAAACAGATATGTTCGAAAAAGATGACTCGTTTCTATTTATGAGAGTGTCAGCAATATGATTCACTAGTGGCTGTAATCATTAAAAGACTTCTACATAGGAACCAACGCAGGTGTGTGATTGAATGGAAAGGCTTGATTCCAAATCGCAGACAGCATTTCTATCGGAAAGCATAGCACTTGAGATTTGAAAAGCTAGTGTTCATTTCTTACGACCTCAATCAGCATATTGTCTACTGTGTGATCATTCTCAACCAACCATCAGCTATAAACCAGTGGAACCTTTGACGTGGCATCGAGAGAGAATGCGTTGCAAATATTGGAGAAATATTTAGCAGTGTCATGATGGAGCTGCAAATACCGGCTTCATATGCATTTCTTAGCCGAATCACTTTCTAAATTCGGTGATTTTATTATGAGCTTACACCATCGGCGACGTGTAATCGCACTGTTGGTCTGTTAATATACACTCCAGAAATCACCGTCTATATTCACTGTCACGGTATTTGCATGGAAAACGCACTTCATTCGGAGATAATGCTGTACCTCGATTTATAAGGCTTTTATAGTTTGTCATGCATGTCGTTAGCGATACTTGCGAGCACCTGTAGAACGAAGACCGCTTGTGACAGTAACATAGTCATTGCGATAGTGTTTTTAACATCTGGTGGCTTGAAAGACGGTTACGTTTCTGTTTCTAAGACACTGTGGTACCATTCGCAAGAAAAACTTATGGGACATGTCCACCCATCGCTGATTTTTGGTCAGTCTTGTTTCATATCGCCAGAAATCAGCTAGTGGCGAAGTACTATACTTAGTAGTAGGGGATGTGTAATATATTTCTATTTCCAGAGCCAGAGCCGTCAGGAGGGGTATTTCCGATACTTCGCTTGTTGTCGAATTTCGTCTAATTGAGACTGCGATCGTAATATTTAGTTGTAAATACAGTGATAAAATGTGTATGTGGCCGATTTCCAAGGACGATTCTGTATGGCGGTGCGTGGCGTGCGGCGGCGGTGGCCAATGGTGGGAATGATTGACGTTTCCGGCTTATGGCAGGAGATGTCATAATTGAAAGACCGTTTGGGGTACAAGAATGTAGCTAACTTAGGTGCATCACCCTCTAGATGGCTGAATAGTAAACTAATACCCACTATTTGTTGGAAAGCCTTCGTGATCGCGTGTATTCACTGTGGAAATTTGAGAAGAATCAATGTGGACGTGTGTTTGCACTGGACCATTATTCCCTCCCATATAAATTGTCAAGCTGGCTGCTTCTCCACATTTACTGCCTATATTGGGTTGAGCGAACATTGATTGTGGTGTGTGCATCTAGCTGGTGGAAGACACGTTTGCCGGTTCTCTAGACATGAGAAGCACCTTAGTTGACTTTGTAAATTATAGGGATGATTTGGAATCTGGTATATCACCGACATCGGTATTTGCGAGTGGAACATCAGTTTTCTCTATTTTTTTGGAGTTTTCACGTAAATACCTTAGCAGACGGGTTAAGTTTCTAGCTATGGAACATTCTGCAGCAGTAAGGATAACGTTTGTGAGATATTCCACCTGGTCATCCCAACTGGGGAAATTTTGTTCTTTGAAGGTCGCCAGGGAAGAATAAAGCCGCCAGTCAGCCTTAGTAAGCTGCCATTTGGACGTGCACGTGGATGGGGTAGGAGTCAGCAGATAGAACATGGGAAATGGTCACTCGAGTGGGTATCAGGAAGAACAAACGACTCAAGACGATGGGCAAGCTGGGTAGTGCCAAAGGATAGGTCCAAATGGGAATAGGTGTGCGAGGAATTGGAAATAAAAGTGGGAGCTCCAATGTTTAGGCAGAAGAGGTTAAGTTAGTTACGAAAGTCAGTCAAGAGCACACCCCTCTAACAGGTCCTGTGGGAACCCCAAAGGAGATTATGTGCATTAAAGTCACTGAGTAGCCAAAGTGGGTATTGTAGCTGCCCAATAAACTGAAGGATGGCTGCCCTGGGGACATCAAATGATTGTGGGACATAATTGGTACAGAGGGAAAAAGTCAGATGGGCAAGGAAAAGCCGAACTGCAACATCTTCTCGACTGGTAGACAGGGAGATGGGCTGCCTTTGAATGTCATCCTGTATGAGCAGCATGACGCCCCCAGGAGATGGATGTCGACCTCAGGGGGAAGGCAAAAATGAGTCGGTAAGTAATGTGAAAGCTCAAAGCAGTCTTGAGGGCGCAATTTCTTTTCCTGAAAGCAGAGTACAAGGGGATGCTGCGATGCTAAAAGCAGCCGTAAATCCTCTTTGTGGGACCAAAGGCCGCGAACATTCCATTGGAGGACTGCAATGAGGAGGAAGAGATGTAGAGGTGTCAACTCAGTGGCCGCCAAGTGACAGCTGGTGTAAAGTCGCTACTACAGAGCAAATAAGCAGGAGGATCCTGCTCCATGAGGTTCACAGAATCAGCAGCTTGCTTGTGTGGTCGGTCTGTGGAGTCCAACTCCGAAAGACGGTTGGTGGAGCACACCGGCGATACAGAAGCCGGCCAGACTAAGGTACCATGTGGTGACACTGTTGAAGAGAATCTTCGAGTTGGTGAAGGAGAAGCCCGTTTGCCTTTGGTGGACTTCTTTGAGCCTTTCTGGTTAGAGGAAGACTCGGGTGTTCTTTGGCTGGAGGGACATAGGAAGTCTTCATGAGAGTACTCATTCTGCCCTTTCTGGCCTACCGGTTGTGTAGCTGGTGGCCTCATCTCTTGAGGTGAGAGTTTGACGGCTTGTTGCACAGCTGGACAGAGGGATGGCGATGCTACCTTGACACTGGGTGATTTCAGAACCTCAGAGCTGAATTGGAGGTCACATGTCTGCATGGCCATGTCCTTCATGGAGCGAGGGGTAACAAGAACAGACCTATAGGTGCCAGACGGGAGAATACAGGGTTTGCGACATGCCAGTAACTTTCGAGTGACGTTGTAAGGCACTTCTTTTACCCGGATCTCTTGGACAGCCCACTCATCAAGATAAACGGGACCATCCCGAGAGGAAGAGCATGGCCGCCATTGCAGTTGATACAGCCGGGAGAAGGAGCGGGCAATCACCCTCCCGTGCACCCCAACCACAGGTTACACATTTGGCTGCGCGTTGGCAAGAGGTGCTAGTGTGGGTAAAATGATGACACTGGTAGCAGCGCGTCGGGTTCGGAATGTACGGCTGGACTGTGATAATTTCATAGCCTGCTTTGATCTTGGACAACACCACCACTCTATCAAAGGTGGGGAAAAGAGTGCTGGTGGGCACTAAGGAGGAATCTACATTTTTCATTACATGATGGACAACGATGACAATGGTGAGAGAGGTAAGATTGGACTTTGGCCTCAGTTAGATCGTCAAGCGGCCTCGTGTAAATTACACCACAGGAAGAATTCAAAGTTCTATGGGCCTCGACACAAACAGGGTAGCCGTGGAGAAGCGACGCAGTAAGCACTTGTTGTGCTTGAGAATCGGAAGTAGTCTCCAAAAGCAAAGTGCCATTTTTTAAATAAGCAGGATTTCACAAGTCTGGCAATTGCATCAACACCTTTCTGAATAAAAAACGGATTTATCATGGCGACAGACTGACCATGGTGCAGCGGAAAGGGTCTTGAAATCATTAGCCTCATTATGTTTACGTTTTGCAGACGTCGATTTTGAAGGTGAGTGACTCATCGCAAGGATATCCCCCATGATTCCCAGCGTCTCCGATGGCACTCTCTTTCCCCTTCACTAGGGGGCGCACCTGCTGTAGGTAATTGTTCACACCTCAGGTCACACCTCCCGAACGCCTGACAGAGGGACCAACCCATTGACCCTGGGCTGTGAATTACGCGTTACCCAGTCACCTGTTGTGTATCAGACGTGTGGGCTGGCCTTCAGGAACGCACCAGGAGGAAGTAGAAAGAGGAAGAAGAAAAAGAGGAACCTCAAAAGCGGAAGCAGAGGAACGAGAGAAGGGAAAGAAAGGAAAAGGGGGCGAAAAACAAAGGAGAGTCTGTTCTTACATCAGTGACAGACAGTGCAGAACATTCCCAATAACATCCCAGACAGTTCCCCAAGTGAGGGGAAAAAGAATAGCAACAGGATAGACATGCAGCGCAGAAGGGAAAAAATGCTTCAAAGGCTGGGGCCTGCGGTAGCCAGGCATGAACTCACCAAAGAGTGGAGAGCCCCTGGACTCGGGAACTGAACACAAGTTCTCTGCTCCCCAGACGTGCACGTTGGTCGCTACGCCAGCGGGGCTTTCATTGCATTGTCGGTAAATAAGCCGCATCAGAAAGAGTTTCTCTCCTCGACTTTTAAGAAAATTGTGTTAGCAAACTCCATATATCAAGCAGAAAAAAATCTACCAATCCCGTCATTTTTGAGTAGATTACATGTCAAACTTTAGGGGTGGTTTCCTCAAAAACGGGACGGCCAAAATAACTAAGTCTTTCATTTTAAGTTGTACACAAGCGACCTGCCAAATATGATCCAAATCTGTTTGCTATTTCTGAGGCGTTCCCCTTTTAAGTGAGCCGTTCACATAAGTGGCCAATAAAACTGGTTTCCCTTCAGAATTCTAAGTCCGCCCATCTACACGATCTGGCACCTCTGTAGGATGAGGAAAGATCTGGAGGAAGCGTTATCCTCTCCACTAGAGCTGTTCCAGTACTGTCATCTGCTTGTGGTCTGTGGTAAATGTCGTGCAATGTAGATGCAAAGTCGCGAGTTTGAGCCCACTCATCACTTTGCGTTTTAACAGCATTTCAACTGGCTGCTAATGGTATCCGTCTGATGGAGCCTCAAAGATGATTTGCTTCACTTTCTCGCCCAATCCTTCCGAGAAAGAGCTAGTGGCTGTATCACGGTCAGAACTGCTTAAACTCGAGAGTTTCATTGTCCTACAAGAGCCACAAGCCGCATGGCGCTGGCTGCCGTCCGACGGGGTGAAAGCTGTGCTGCTCATTTTTGACACGTTTCTGTATCACACTGGTAAGGAAAACATTGTTTCTCATACACAGTCCAGTCAAATTAAAGTGACCACCTGTCAAAAGCCTGAATAACCATATTTTCCAGTAGTAGACGTGCAGGGAGAGAGTCAATGAGTATCTGAGAAGTACCAAAAGTGGTGCAGAACCACGACGATTCCAGTGTCGTCGCCAGCTGCACTAGATTGAGAGTCCATGTCACGAACAGACCAAGCAATGTGGTCTCACAGATTCTAGATTGGGTTTAAATCCGGGGAGTTTGGTAGCCAAGAGTACGGTAAACTCATCCCGGTGCTCTTCGAACCACGCACCTACTCTGCGAGCTATGTCACACGTTGTATTGTCCTACTGGTTGATGCCATAATGCCGAGGATAAACTGCATGAAGGGGTGGATATCGTCCCCCAAGGATAAATACATACTTGTGTTTATCTACAGCATCTTCCTGAAAGACGAGATCAGCCAGAGAATGCCACGAAAACATTCTGCAGACCATAACCCTCCCTCATCCGATCTGGACACACTGCTTTCAGACGTTTCATGCAGTACTGGCCAATGGCCATCTCTGATGGAGAATAATACGTTATTCATATGGAAAGGCCACCTGTCACCATTTATTAGACGTCTAGTTGCGGCACTGACGTGCGAATTCCAACCTTTGCCGCTACTGAACAGCAATCAGCACGGGTGCCTGCTATGGGGGCTCATACGCAGCAACGTTCGGTGATCAGTCGTTGAGGAGACTCTAGTGGTAACCCCTATTGGGTACCGTAAGTTGCTCAGTAGTTGCACGTCTATCTGCCCGTACATATCTCGGCAGCCGTCGTTCACACCTATTGCCTGAGGTGCATCACATTTGCCTCGGCGCCGGTTTTGGATAGCGTCATGTTGCCATGCACGGTGTACTTTAACCACAGCGGCGACCGAACGGTTTCAAAACTTGCCCGTTTCGTAAATGCTTTCACCCTTGGCCCAAAAGCCAATGATCATGTACTGTTGCACGTCAGATAAATGTCTCCGTTTCCGCATCATGACAAAGACTGCACTGATTTCCGTGTTCCCCCGACACGCTTTATATACCCTCCACTGCTAGTGCTGCCACATACCGTCTGAGAGTTATTGCACGTTGACGTCGAACACTGGTGATGATCACAATGACTGGACCGAGTAGTTGTTTGAATTTTCGCACGAAACAACTTCGATAAACCAAGTGAGTTAGTTACGCAACATGTTTTGGCTACTATTAGTATTAATCAATTTCATTTTCTCATTTGTAGTTTTAGTATTTATCTTGCAGTTACGAACTTGATTTTGCTTACTTTAATCTCATGAACGTTGTTTAAACGTTATCAAATAGTGTCTAAATGTTTAACATTTGGGACATATTGTTCGCTTTGGGTTTAGTGGACGTTAGAAGTCAGCGGAGGCAGCTTGAAACATTACTGTCGTTTAAGAGGCAAATAATATCGGGCAAATAACGTCAGCAAAGGGATGACTATTACTGCATTTTTATATGTAGCGTCTGTTTCGAAAGGCCAGACACCATTTTCATCCTGCAGCCTCTATGAATCAAGACAACGGAATTAAAGACATGAACTGCCAGTGGACATTAACTTAAATCAATGGGAGAAGTTAAAAATTTGTGCCAGACCAAGATTTGAACCCGTGTACCGTGTTTACTAGGCTTCCTAGTAAGCAGAAGACCTGGGTTCGAGTCTTAGTCCGGCAGAATTTTCAACTTTCCCCATTGATTTAAATCAATGTCCACTGGCAGCTGACATCTTTAATTTCTCTGTATCTATAAATGAATGGCTGAGTACTCATGAAAGACATCTCCTCGAGCAAAGGGTAGTGAGACAGGAAATACTTGACATCTGGTGTCACAAAAAGTGTGCTCTGCGCCACGAACTCCTCCGCACGAGTATATTAATTGCAGCTGCCATTTGTTGTAAACAGCTGGGACACGTTTCAGCCGCAGTATGACAAAAACGGTCAAAACTTCTAGTGTTGTTACTACGTGATAATGCATCCACTGATTTCACAAAAGTATTTCCAAATGTTAATTTGTGATGTCATCCCTCATGCACTTGTGCCCTAAAATTTTCACCTTTCCGACTAAATATCTTACAACGTCCAGAAAATCACTTTCTATGGGAAAACACACTTCAAACCTGGCTTGACGATGTCTATCTCCGAGCGTGTGGGTTTCTACGTGCGTGGAATTGGTAAACTAAATGAGCATTGTCAGACTTCCACGTGGAACGACCTTCCCCGAGTCAAAATAAGAAAAACTGCATGTCTTTGATTCATCGTGCGAGGAATATAGCAATAGAGATGCAGGAAATGAAGCACGTCTCATTTTTTAACGAATGCATAATGATTTCATATGTCACAAAGTAAAAGACACTTTATGAACAATATAGTCCGTCACGATTCTGCATTTCGGGGTTTAGGTTTTACTTCCGATACTTACGGGAAATGAAATCAAAACCAAAATACCATAGATTAGACCTTAGATTTCATTTCCAATATATATCGGAAAGGAAAACATAAAAAAAAACGAAATATAGACTCGCTTCATCGTTGAAAAATCCAACCCACATCCAAACCACCTAGTATGAAAATCAAAGGGCAGAATTTTTTTTCTAGTTCTAACACTTAAATGCTTCATTTCTTCTGTATCTGTTGTTGCATTTATTAGATGTGTGTCCTCACAATTTGTAGTCTTCCTTCCAATCTAAAATGATTTTCTTAAACTTACAAGGACATCTCATATGCACATGAATAAATTGATAAAGTGAAGACGAACATCTTTTGTTTCGACTGTTCTGCTTTACCTCGAGGTATATAACCTGAGTCAACGTAAGGTAATCAAATGATAAGAGGATGGCGCTGTAATCGGCGAGTGCAATCGGTCGGGACTTGTGTAGGTAGGTCGCCATATTGGTCGGTCAGACGGCGTGTGGGCGTACTGCAAATAGAAAAGCATCAACACAAAGTATACTGAAATAATTCGAGTAGATGATTGTAACAAGCTATTCCCCCGTAATTTTAAGTGAACTGGCCGCGTAACAACGATTTTGTTATCGGACCTTTGAGAGGGAGGCTTCCAGCAACCCCGATGGTTTACAACAGTGAACTGCAGCTTAACTGTGCTCGATATGTCTTATTTACTGCAAAAGTAACCATAAAAGATTGGAAGGTTCTTCTGGAATAAAAGATTACGTTCTCTAACATAAATAAACTAATTTCCGAACGTAGAAACACACCTACCCGCATCACACACACACACACACACACACACACACACTCACCTTGATGAAACTGACAGATTCCAAGAACGATTCACTCTGAAATAGCCACGGACAATTCGACATTACTGTTTCAACTAAATACTCCTCACAATACATTATTAAATACTATCTTAATTTCGCGTATTCCAGTCTCTCGGCTCTTTCTCAAATTGTATAATGAATTGTCCGAGGAAATGCAAAAGGTTATCCAAATACATCCGTTTAAAAAGGCAGAACAGTTTTCGTAAGTAATGCATACTACACAGTCAAAAATTATGTAGAGGACTCAGTAGTTGTTATTAATGGAAGGAGGTAATTACAGCAGCCCGTCACATTACAATACATAACCACAAACTAATGCTTCTACAAGAAGTGCCAACGTCTGTAGGTATGGTAGTAATGTCATTCTCCTGAACTCAGTATCTATCATGGTGAGATACTGACTCGGTTTTTCAGGCGGACTGAGATGAGAACGGGAAGACGTGAATGACTCGTAGACCATGTTTACACCTGGGGTCAGTTCTCCGGAACACTGGAGACAGTGCAGTTGGCATAGCAGAATATTCATTGTGCACGAGTCGCCAGTAGATGTCCTTAGTGTGTGCAGCGATGAGGAGCAAAACTATGTTTCCTGTTATAAGTTATCTGGAGAAAACTAAGTAAAAGAACGTTGTACAAGGTGGATCAACTGAATCAGGCAGCGCAGTTGTTAAGCCTCTAACCTCGTATCGGTAAAGATGAAGTCTGCTCTGTCCTACCACCTGATTTACATTTTCCATGGTTTTCCTAATGTATTAGAGACAAATGCCAGGAAGGTTCTTCAGCAAAGCCGCGGCCTACCGTGTGCCCTACCGTCGTAAAAACAGCCTTATATATTCTATGTATAAATTAGCTATTTATTTTCATTGAATTGTGGTGACAAATCCTATACCATTGTGACGATCCGTGGATGAATAAATTAACTGTTAAAGTGTTCGTGTGGATTTCAGGAAACGAACTCTCAGGATTAATGGACAAGAATTTTAATTCCACTCACTCAGAATACGAGTCTTGTTTTTGAAAATCTGCACTTGTGTCTGTAATTATACGCAACTCATTTTTAATGCACCACATTTAGAAGAAAATTTCCTGCAATACGCCACACCATAAGTAACCAGTTTGAATTTGTGAAATGTTTGTACATTTCAGATCATTCAGTTTCAACAAAAGCACATAAATACGCACAAAGCGCCGGAAGCACGATATAGCTCAGTAATGAAAGTTGCAGTAACGTCAAGCTGTTGCCACAGTTGGTATGTTAACAAATTTGTTTCCTAGAGACATCAGCTACAGTTCTGAAACACACATGGTTAGTATAGAACGAATTATCTCACCTAGCGTGGAATTTAGACAGGAAACATTTAACATCCGAAATGCTAAACACACCTACACGGGCTTATCCTTCATATGACGCTGAAGTGAGAACAACTAAGGAGACGCAGCTAGCCCCATTGAAACAAGAATTACTTTTTCAAATTTTTAAGTAATAAAAGAAGAAAGGCACTTACTTCAGAAAAAGGACCAATGTATTTCTTGCCGGCAAAGCTCTTGAAATTCTCGCAAACAATATGTGAGATGATTAATCTTGGACCCAGGCTGTCATGGGAACAAGCTGGTTTTGGAGGCGGTGGAATGTAAACGTCACCAAGCCTCATTGCTCCCTCTTCGTCTGAATGCTCGCTGTCTTGATCAAAGTCTTCATTTCCTGACCGATCCGATTCCATAATGCTGAATGGCGACTGCACTATTATGCCTTCTCCGGCCAGTTACAAACAACTGTCGCTTAAGCCGGAAAAGTTCGTCAGGCAGGTCAAAGCTCTCCATAAACGCAGATGTTTCACATGCCGTATAGCTGTCACAGACGTTCATAGCTGTAAAACGTTATCATGTATAATTTCAAAAACATATTTGCTAATTTATCGAAATGTATCGGAGACTATTTTTATTAATTCTCTGGAATAAGATGTCAACAAAAAGTGGAAAATAAGAGTGACACGGGTTGTGTAATTCATTCAGCGAATGCTTCATTTCATAAGGCACAGCATAAAGGTGCTTTTACATCTGTGCGCCGTGCGGCTATAGCTTGCCCCACTCGAAAGTAGAGGCGCCCAATGTGAATACAGGTGTGAATGGAATTAGTCGCACGCACATGTTGATGAACACGCATGCAACCTACACGCGTGCCTCTACTTGCATGTGGGGCAAAAAAATGGTTCAAATGGCTCTAAGCACTATGGGACTTAATATCTGAGGTCATCAGTCCCATAGACTTAGAGCTACTTATGCCTAACTAACCTAAGGACATCACACACAGCCATGCCCGAGGCAGGATTCGAACCTGCGACCGTAGCAGCTGCGTGGTACCGGAATGAACGCCTAGAACCGCTCTGTCACAGCGGCCGGTCCGTGTGGGGCAACCCAAGTCGCACGGCGACTAGGCGCTAGGCGCACATGTGGAAATGCAGCTTAAGAAATATTTATATGAGATATTCGTTATCCCTCTCAATGAAAATATTTTCTGTGATAATTGCTAAAGAGCACAAATATTTCATTAGATGCGAAAAAGTAACTTCTTTTAATAAATGATGTACCTAAAGCGCAAGAGAAAGTGTCCGAGGAATGCATGCATAAGAGGATGGACCATGTGCTACTGTTTTACGCCGCTGGTGATACAGATACGCCTTTCTGAAGTAAAGAAGGATTATTAATGTTCCCTTGACGACGAGATCATTAGATACAGAGCACAAACTCGCAACGTTCAAGAAAGGAACAAGAATAGGCCACTGACCAAATTCAGGCGGCGTCGTATAAGGCGGAATGGGGAAACCACGAAATCCTAAACCGAGGCAGCCAGACTGGGTCCTTCTGAGTACGAGGCGAGTGTCTTCACCACTGTACCATCTGGCAACGGGGAAATAATGCCAAATTCAAGAGTAAATAAATAAACGAAGTAAAAAGACGGACAACTCTTAATTTCACTCAATCGCTAGGCTACTTACGATAATTGAAATTCTGGAAAAATAAGGTTTCTCATTTGCAACGGTTCCAGCTACAGCCCATTGATGGATGAAAGCCAGCTTGCTACTAGTTTCCAGAAATTGACGGACCTACTCTTGAAGCCACTTTTGCCAGATGAATGGTGTGAACAAGATAGTGATTATTATGATATGCTGAGAGAGCATCTGCTTGGGGGAGGGGAGGAGTACGAAAGTGACCGGACTCTCTAACTCTAGAGATCCTTAACACATGGGCCGGCCGAAGTGGCCGAGTGGTTCTAGGCGCTACAGTATGGAACCGCGCGACCGCTACGGTCGCAGGCTCGAAACCTGCCTCGGGCATGGATGTGTGTGATGTCCTTAGGTTAGTTAGGTTTAAGTAGTTCTAAGTTCTAGGGGACTGATGACTTCAGAAGTTAAGTTCCATTGTGCTCAGAGCCATTTGAACCATTTTTTAACACATGGAACAACAACAGGAGATTACGACCATGTGGCATTATTGTCGAGAATTGAAGTACTTCGGGTCACTCACTGCTCCCGCACTATGCTGACTGTCCAATGAGAGACTTGAAATGGAAAATTTGTAACTATCTCGATATCTAAAGAGGTAATAATCTTGAAAATAGAAACATAACCTGTAGACTCACTTGGTGGCTAAATATTCTTGGTATACTGTTTGAAGAGGACCTAAACAACAGGACTGAATTTCGCAGCAGCGAAACTGTTGTGATGTATGGTTTCAAAAGATAGAACCCCTGAGGAAGCTGTCAAACATGCATTAGGATAACTGAAGGTAGGATCCAAGTCAGTCTACGAACCCGCACGTCGTGGGCTAGTGCTTAGCATCGCTGCCTTTAGATCTTGAGGTCCCGGGTTCGGATTGGGGATTTTATTCGTTCGGGGATTGGGTGTTTGTGTAGTCGTCATCTTTTCATCTCATCTTCATCGACGCGCAAGTCGCCGAAGTGGTGTCAAATAGAAAGACTTGTACTATGCCACCAAACAACCCGAGATGGGTTTTTCCAGCCAATTATGCCATATGACCATTTCGTAATGCCAAAGCTGTAACTGCAGAGTACTGGGATAATTTCTGTCTTTCTCATCGGTTCAGCGTCCCTTCAGCTAGAAACATCACAGCATAAATTATTCAGTCTGTGCCTAGAGTAAGCAGTTACGGGGACCAAAGAAAAATTTGGAAAATGAACCGACGTTCAGGGATAGAAAGAAAGGTTCAGGTTTAACGTCCCGTCGACGACAATGTCATTAATAACGGGGACTGAAGAAGGACTTCAAATTCGTCGTGTTTTTTTTCCTCCTCCAAATGAACGATTCCAGCATTTGCCTTTAGTGACAGGAAAACAACGAGAAGCCTACATCTGGAACACTGGACGGATATTTGAAATAACGTCTTACTAAGGTGAATCCTGTGTCTTACCACTGCGTCACCTCGCTCGGTACAACCGGAACGCCAGAAGCAGATTTGAAGCGCTGTCCTCCCAAAAACGAGTCTATTGTCTGACAAGTGCCCCCCTCCCCTCCCCCCCCCTCCCTCTACAGTCTGTGAGAAGTTCAGGAAGAAGAAATAAAAACTTTAAGGTTTGTAGATGACGGATATGGACATTATTTGTTTGATTGTAAGAAAAAGAAACAACTATAGCGGTCCTTATGACGTCATTTATTGCGCAGCTACCAGTTTCGGCGCTTCAATGCGCCATATTCAGGCCATAGTTGACACTTAAGGGGTTATCACGATCCATAAATGCGATGCATTAGCGGCCAACTGGTTTACTCAGACTTTCTTTAACTGTGAAGTTGTCTCTCCAACAATCATCTGAGTTGACAGTTCTTATTTTGTACTACTGCAAAATTACTGAACAAAGTAAAATTTCAGTGACTGCTAATGAAAACAGACGTCCAAAGTCATTCGAAAGAGTTTTAGAACTAACTCTGAGTAAGCTTTGTGCTAGAAGATAGAATAGTTTTTACATGCCGCTCAATTTTTTTCTGAAGAAGACCATGATTTGCATGTCCTATATCGTTATCCTGAAATAAAAGTGATTTCAGGAGATATAACATACCACCACCATCTTTGCACATGTAGAATCTACTTTCAGTATGCCACAATGGCAAATTTCGAAAAAAAAACTTTCTGACGAGATATTTGCTCTGGAAACTAATTTCAATGCAACAAAATGTACATTTGTTTACTAAATGACCAAAAAAACGGAGTAATATATGTCATTGTATTTCAAATTTATCTATAATTCGTAACAGTTTTTATTCACAAATGACGAATAAATGTTTTTATTCATGTAAATGAATGATATTTTGAATAAGTATTTTTATTTGTTATTCAAGAGTAACGACTAATAATTTTTAGCTGTATTCGTTATTCATCATTCGAATAAATTTTGTCCAATTCTGGCTAATGACATTATAATAGACGGCAAAGGACTAGAAATATCAGAAGAATGCTGTGGATAGCGTCTTGAAAACGTGTTGTAAGAAGAACAACAGTAAAAGTAATGGAGTCTAGTTCAGTTACTTAGCTATTTGTTTACTAAATGACCAAAAAAACGGAGTAATATATGTCATTGTATTTCAAATTTATCTATAATTCGTAACAGTTTTTATTCACAAATGACGAATAAATGTTTTTATTCATGTAAATGAATGATATTTTGAATAAGTATTTTTATTTGTTATTCAAGAGTAACGACTAATAATTTTTAGCTGTATTCGTTATTCATCATTCGAATAAATTTTGTCCAATTCTGGCTAATGACATTATAATAGACGGCAAAGGACTAGAAATATCAGAAGAATGCTGTGGATAGCGTCTTGAAAACGTGTTGTAAGAAGAACAACAGTAAAAGTAATGGAGTCTAGTTCAGTTACTTAGCTATTACCTGAGAAATTAAAATTACGAAACGAGACTTTGAAGCTAGTAGACGAGCATTATTTGTGCAACAGACAAGCTGAAGATGCCAGAAGTAAAGACGATTTAAATGTAGAATGGCGTTATCAGGAAAAGCTTTCTTGAAAACGACAAACACGTTAACATCAAATATGCGTATTTTCAAAAGAATTTATTTGGAGCATAGCCCTACATGGAAATGGAACGGGGATGATGAAACAATACAGACAATAAGAGAATACAAGCTTTAGAAAAGACGACGTTACGATACGATGCGACATTTTTGCAGTGCCTGGGTTGTTCAGAATGCAATGTTCCTTCGAACATGCAAGCATGTCCGAAGGCGACGACTACACCCATTACGATACACACGAAATTTATTCGCAGTTGCGAATATGGAGAACCATCAGCTGTATAATGGAACGACGACAACGAAAATTTGTGCCGAACCGGGACTCGAATCGAGATTTCCGCCTTATAGCGAGTGGTCGCCTTACTATTAGGCTAGCCGAGCACGACTCACGTCAGACCAAAACTTCTGTATGTCGTCAACTATGTGTCTGCAACTAGTACCCGCACACCCACTATGTACATTCCTGTACAGGGGAGACATTTTAATTGAAAGTCCTTTGACCGGTGTCGGCTGATAAATATGATACTGTAGTGCCTGTGTTGTTCAGAAGTAAGATACAATTTTCCTTCAGACATACACCATACGCACTGCAGTATCGTATCTGCCGACATCGGACAAGCGACTTTCAATTGGAACGTCTCACCTGTAAGGGAATATACATTGTGGATGTACTAGTGCAGGTTGTTGACACATGGTTGACGACATATGGAAATTTGCGTCTGACCGTCAGTCGTGCTCACATAGCCTAATGGTAAGCCTCCCGCTCTCAATAAGCGATAAATCGCGGTTCGAGGCCCCGATCGGCACAGGTTCTCATCCTAGTTACTCCATTATACAGCTGATGGCTGTCCATAATCGCAACTGCGAATACATTTCATGCAGTTTAGAAATGAAGTGCTGCTGAAAAACATTAAAGATTAGATGGATAGATCAGACAACTGATGAAGAAGTACTGAATCGGATTGAGGAGAAAATACAGGAAATACCGGGTGATCAAAAAGTCAGTATAAATTTGAAAACTTAATAAACCATGGAATAATGTAGATAGAGAGGTAAAAATTGACACACATGCTTGGAATGACATGGGGTTTTATTAGAACAAAAAAAAAAAAAAAAAAAAGTTCACAAAATGTCCGACAGATGGCGCTGGACAGCAAAAACTGCTACCGTGACGGGTGAGAGGTACGCCGAAATGTTACAGAATCGCATCATCCCCAGCCTGGCTGATAAACACCTGCTGAAACGTACGATGTTTATGCAGGATGGCGCTCCACCCCATATTGCTAAACGCGTGAAAGATCTCTTGCGCGCGTCGTTTGGTGATGATCGTGTGCTCAGCCGCCACTTTCGTCATGCTTGGACTCCCAGGTCCCCAGACCTCAGTCCGTGCGATTATTGGCTTTGGGGTTACCTGAAGTCGCAAGTGTATCGTGATCGACCGACATCTCTAGGGATGCTGAAACACAACGTCCGACGCCAATGCTTCACCATAACTCTGGACATGTTTTACAGTGCTGTTCACAACATTATTCCTCGACTGCAGCTATTGTTGAGGAATGATGGTGGACATATTGAGCATTTCCTGTAAAGGACATCATCTTTGCTTTGTCGTACTTTGTTATGCTAATTATTGCTATTCTGATCAGATGAAGCGCCATCTGTCGGACATTTTTTGAACTTTTGTATTTTTTTTTTTGGTTCTAATAAAACCCCATGTCATTCCAAGCATGTGTGTCAATTTGTACCTTTCTATCTACATTATTCCATGATTTATTCAGTTTTCAAATTTATGCAGACTTTTTGATCACCCGGTAGCTCCATGAAATAAACTTACTAAATGAAGGTATAGTAATGAATAACCCGGAACGTCTTCCGAAAATCGTATTGAGTTGTCCCTCAGTCTTGACAACTGCCGCATCGCAATTAAAGTACATAAAATTACGGGTTGAATAATCTCTCCTCCGACACCTCATCCCTATTGTAATGGCAAAGACAAGTTACACAGAACCTTAAATTTCTGTGGTACTTAGCCAGTAACCTGGATGAGAGATTAAACTTCTCGACACACACTAATTTGTGGTACGAAGCGAATGTATGGGCATACAGACTAAGCTGGTTGATGACATACGGTCTATGTTGTGACTGCCGCTTGCAGTTCTCCTCAGATGTCTTTAGTATATTAAGTGATGCACTGCAAATTGTCTTTGCGGTTCAGTCTCTTGAGCTATTATTGAGCTATTATGAGTCCACTTGTCACTATGACGTTCCACCCCTTCCGGCCTGGATGCCTGCACTAACACAGTCTGGAAGGCTGGTATTAAGCAGTTGTATTCTGTCCTGAGGCAAGCTGGCCCACAACTGTTGTAACTGGTGCTTGCTATCCTAGATACTGCCATTGGGATGGAGCTAACGTCAGTACTGCCTTCACACATATTCTATCGAGGACAGATCTGGGGATCTTACTGGCAATGGGAAGACCTCATCATCTCACAGACAGTGCACAGAGACATGTGCCATATGTGGACAACCGTTGTCCTGTTGAAATATGACACCACAATATTGCTGCACTAGAGTAACGTATTGCTGTGTCGTTCGAACAGGACACAGCCAGGGCAAAAGCACCACAGGCAAAAAGATGCGAGCTGGTGCCAGTGCCACAGCGACTCGCCATCAGCGCCACGGGCGGCTCTCAAGATGAAGATATAGACCTCGCCTCGGCCGACTGCCAATCGCCGACCGAGTACAATTCGCCAATGACCGGACGACAACGGACAGAAGCCTATTCGGAAGATAGAAGAGCAGCTCTCGCCCCAGTTATAGATCATCGTCCAGGGTTGACTTAGACAGGTGACAGGGAACGTTGTTTAGGGAACTCTTAGAAGTGAATAGACAGGTGCTGTAAATTCAGAACAGGTTGCTCCCACAGAACAACAGTGTGCAGTTATTCAGAACACTAGTTCTCCTGTGCAACGTCTCTCTAATAAATGGTATGTCCCTTTAGTGATTGCAGGCCATAAAGTAAAACTTCAATTAGATATAGGTGCATCAGTGTCCTTGTTAAACTATGAAATTGTTAGGAAAGCCAAAACTGTGTCAATCTACAAATGCGCGTACAGCGTACAATGGCCAGAACATTTCCGTGATAGGAACATTTAACATTGCGGCCACGTATCAGAATCTGTAGAAGATTGCTTCCTTTCAAGTGGTACGAAGTAGACGAACAGTTAAAATTTTTGGTCTCGATTTGTTTGACTTGTTTGGACTAAACATTGTGGCCAGTGTGCTAGCTGTGTCTCATTTCAATTCAAGTGACAGTGTTGCTAAGGTCTGTGACGAATTTCAAGAATTGTTTGCTCCTGGCGTAGGTATAGCCAGTAACTTTGTAACGTCCGTCAAGCTTAAAGACAACGCGCAGCCGTGTTTTTTCAAAGCACGTGCAGTGCCTCTTGCACTTCGTGAACAGGTTACACAAGAACTGGCTCACTGGCAAGAAAATAGCATTATCGCAACAATCTCTGCAAGTCAGTGGCCTTCCCCAGTAGTTTATGTTCGCAAACCACCAGGAAAAATTGGGATTTGTGCTGATTTCAAAGTCACTGTCAGTCTTCGGACAGCTGTGGGTACTTATCCATTGCTTCGCTCTGACGAACTCATGGATCGTTTAGGGACCAGGTCGCTATTTTTCAAAATCTGACCTTTGCGATGCCTACCTTCAGATTCCTCTTGATGAATCTTCGCAAAATGTGTTTGACGTCTATACACATTTACGACTTTTCAACTTCCTTCCCTTGGCTTTTGGTAGTGCATCAGCACCTGCCATTTCCCAACGCTAGCTAGAATAGCTGACTACTTCTGTACGTTCACGTACAAGTTACCTGGACGACACTGTAGTTGCTGGCCGCACAGCAGAACAACATCTTGCCAACTTGCGCACTTCATTTCAAGTTTTGTCTGAGGCTGGACTCAAGTGTAATAAAGAAAAGTGCGTCTTTTTCCAGTCGGAAGTAGATAATTTATGTCATGTTATCAATTCTGAAGGTATTCATACGACAAGCGCACATTTGCAAGCAAGACGTGATCTCAAACCGCCTCAGAATGTCATAGAATTACAATCTGTCTTAGGGAAGCTCAGTTATTACATTCGGTTCATCCCTAACGCGGCTCCCTTGCATCGCCTTCGCCGCAAAAGTGTTCCTTTTGTTTGGTCCCAAGATTGTGACACAGCCTTTCAGAAACTGAAAGCGACATCGCTCAGTGATCGATGCTTGGTTCATTTCTATCCAAACAAACCTGTCATTTTGGCCACGGACGCATCGTCCTATGGCGTTGCTGCTGTTTTGTCACACCGGACTGGCTCGTCAGGCAGGCTTCTAAGCTTCTGAACAAAACTCAGCATAACTATTCCCGTGTAGAAAAGGAAGCTCTCGCCATCATTTTAGGAGTGACTAAATTTCACCAATACCTATATGGCTGAAAGTTTTATTTGGTCACAGACCACAGCCTTTTGCAGTCACTCTTCAATCTCCCCAAACCGATTCCTATTAGTACTGCTCAGAAATTGCAACGTTGGGCTCTTTTTCTCTCCCAATACTGGTACGAGATCATTTATCGGCCCATTTCCAAGCATGGGAGTTCAGAAGCTCTCTCACGCATGTCGGCCGGTGTGGCCGAGCGGTTCTATGCCCTTCAGTCTGGAACCGCGCGAGCGCTACGGTCGCAGGTTCGAATCCTGCCTCGGGCATGGATGTGTGTACTGTCCTTAGGTTAGTTAGGTTCAAGTAGTTCTACGTTCTAGGGGAATGATGACCTAAGATGTTAAGTCCCATAGTGCTCAGAGTCATTTGAACCATCTCTGAAGTCTACTATGGGACCTGATGCTGACTTCGACATTTCCGTAGCAGCACGATTTCAAATTTGTACACAAGAAACTGACATTGTCGAGCGGTTTCCCCTGGATTATCGCAAAGTAGCGCAAAGCACGTTTTCCGATCCCGATTTGCAAATTTTGCTCCAAAACACTCGTACCGGATGGGCATCTTCCATCAAGCACGTTGTTTTCCCCCTTGTTCGACGAAATTTTGCGCGTCGACATGATCTTTCCCTTGATCATGGTGTCATTTTGCTACACACAACCAGGACATTCGCGTGTGGTGATACCGAAAGTGCTTCAAGGACATGTACTCAGCTTATTGCATCAAGGTCATCGAGATATTGTCCGCACAAAACAATTAGCGTGCAGACATTGCACATGGTTTGGCATGGCCGCTGAACGGTGTCAAGCGTATGCAGAACATCAGGTCGCCCCTCCACAACGTTTTATTGAGTGGCCCAAGGCAGAGGCGCCTTGGCAGCGTTTACACGTAGACTTGTCTGGCCCTTACTGGAACACACGCTGGTTATTGGTGTCGACGCATAGAGTAGATTCCCGTTTCCTGTTCCCGTGTCATCGATGACATCTCGCTCCACTTCGCAAGCACTTCAGTCCATACTCTGCATCGGAGATCTGCCTGAATCGCTCGTCACTGACAACGATCCTCAATTTGTCTCTGTGGAATTTGAAGATTTCTGTACAGCGAACGGCATACGCCATCTCGCTTCAGCACCATTCTACCCACAATCGAATGGTGAGGCTGAACGTTTTGTTCGCATGTTGAAACAGCAAATGGACAAGCTTTGCTTGCATCATCCACGCGAACAAGCCTTGATCCGCTTCTTGTCCACTTATAGTTCCCAGCCCCGCAACGGCCGTTCGTCTACCGAGTTGCTACATGGGCGACGCCACGGCACACTCTTGCATTTGCTCCATCCTCCGCTGCGGTCGGCGCCTACAGATTCTAGTCAGCCGACGTATCAGATTGGCCAACCAGTGTTTTACAGAATCTATGGCAGATAGAAGTCATGGGAGCAGGGCATCATTACTAATTCAATTGATTTGCGTATGTTTCAGATTCGAGGTCCTGATGGATTGCAGAAGTGGCACCAAAATAAAATTCGCCCTTGTCACTTGCAAAGTTGTGCCGCTTCTCGTATGTTCAGATTCCTCACCTTCCCGGTCGACGCAACTCAAGCACCATCTATCAGAGTGGTATTACGCGACGCTGTTTCCGGACCTCGAGCCGATGGACATCGATCTGACGCCTCAGCCGTCCAGTGCGGACGTCCAGTGGTGCCTGCCACCCCATCACCACTGGGTCAACCCAGCGCCGAGACCCACCAAGGAGCCTCCAGTTAGGAAGACGCCTTTGCGAATTCACACCATCAGGAAGATGCCCTGCCGATGGGTGCTGGGACGCACCGTGTGTGTCGTTTTCCGGCCAGTGTTGCCTCGCAGTCTCAAGACGGATATCGGGGTGCGAGCAGGTACTCGTCATCGACTACAGCAACAGTTGCCTCTCCAACACTGGTGCCAAACCCACTTACCATCGGTATAGTGCTCGTCTGTACGTGACGAAGGTGCGGCGATTTGGGGGGTAAGGAGTGCTGTGTCGTCCAAACAAGACACAGCCAGGACAAAAGCACCACAGGTGCAATCATAGACTGCACTGGCCAGTCAGCTGGTACAGCTAGCTGCAGTGGCGTGACCACGTAAAAAGAGACGAGCAGAGGAGCAATGCGGCTACGAATGTCATTTAATTTTTAAGCAGAATGAAACAATATACTGCAAATCTCCCACAATACGCTCCTTAGACGACTAGATTAAACCCGCAACACGTTATCGTTTTTAGCTAACGTACTATTGTAATTAAAAACAAGAATGACGAAAATTCCCAACTTAATCATAGGGTAATTTTTCTGCGTAAGCTGTGTGTAACGTAAGAGAGTATTGAAGGATTCCATCGTATAGTTAAATATTGAAGCCACTGAAGGTATTACTTACAGTCAGTCGTCTGGTAATCCCTTAGCTCCTTCCCTATCCGAATCCGACAAATACATTTCAATTCTGGAAGTGTCACCTGCTAAGTTGGTAACGAGCCCATCAACAAGAGAATCCACGAAGCCAACCAGGCGCAAAATTTTCTATTCTTCTTTTATGACGAGCCATTCTATATCCCTCCAGCGTTCGGCACTGACGTGTGAAAAAGCTGCGTGCGTTGGTTCCAGTACGTCCGACAGCTTAGCAGTCTGTTTAGTTCTCGGGAAAAATCCCGCAGCTTGGCTCCAGATCAGTAAAAAAAAAAGGGTCAACTGGAAGGATAGATAGTGCAATGCTTACATCAGGTTTATTCTTATGATGAACGGATTATTAAAAAAATGGTTCAAATGGCTCTGAGCACTATGGCACTTAACATCTGAGGTCACCAGTCCCCTAGAACATAGAACTACTTAAACCTAACTAACCTAAGGACATCACACACATCCATGCCCGAGGCAGGATTCGAACCTGCGACCGCAGCGGTCGCGCAGTTCCAGACTGAAGGGCCTAGAACCGCTCGGCCACACAGGCTGGCCCAAATCAGTTCTGCTGGGTTTGTATTGTAATGGTACAGTAGCAAACGTAAAAATGCAGAATTTGTATGATGTGCTCGATGCTGTGAAAATGATTCTTTTTCATGTTTCTACGATACTTATCTACCTCTGTGGTATAAGACGATGGACACAGTCCAGATAAAGAGGATTTGGTGTTTCATTTTTGCCATAAAAATTAAATTGTTATATTTTCCTATTTTAAACAACTTTTATGGACTGGAACAGTCTTTCTTAAAACATTAAGAATTTGTGTTTGAAATGGAAACAGGAATTTCGCGACCAATATGTAATTAGAAACAAGAAGGCATGCATTATTCATAAAAAATGATGATGAGTTTTATAATTGCGAGATGCAGGTATTTCAAACTGAAGGAGAAATAAATGATACTGGGAAGATTTGAACCAACGCACAAACACCCCGGTGTCAGTTACAGTCCATTAAGCTGCCAACTGCGCTACATGTTCAACGTGGATTTTATTGCCGATTGTAGTATATATACCGCCGGGAAAACTTCAAAGCCGATTATCTCCGTAAATTCATGAAAAACGTTAAGAACAGCTTGCTTCTTCGCAGTTTTTAATTATATTTCACGCGCGTGTTTCACTACGAAACAGAGAGCATCCTCAGCCATTTTTATACTGCGCAGTAACAGCGCGACAATCAGAGTACAACACTGCAGAGGCTGTTACTGTACACGATTTTTGAAATAAAAATTACGTAGCTAAAGGGTGATTAAGGAAAACGTTGATGGCTGTTAATACATTAGAATATCTTAAAATTTCATGTAACGTAACTTGGTAATAAAATACCTAATACATAAGTAGGACCTACTTCCAAGAGCGTAACAACACCAGTGTATGTGTGCTACGGCTTCGGACCAATCATCGCGTTTGTGTTCGTTTAGATCAGGTTTATTCTTACGATGAACGGATTATAGTCGCTAAGATAAGTAAACCTTTTAACTCATTTGTGTGACTTTGTTACTAATTTATGGGAGTGTTGTAGAATCTTCGTTCAATCCTGTCCTGTTAAATGACCCTGGGCCATAGTTGTGTAATAGTGGTAGGGAAAACTTGTCTTAGCGGTGTACTGCATCGGAAGCCGTTTCAAGAACTCACGAACTCGGCCTTCCGTAACACCAGTGGCATCTCAGCCTTCACAGCAGTAGCGACGAGATCTTTACAAAACTGGCGACAAGGGTTTACAAAACGCATGAGGACTCAGAATGGCGGCGATGTAGCGATGTGCCTTCAGGGTTCCCTCAGCCACTACCAGTCATGACCTGCAGCCATATCTGATGGCTTCCCAATCCATGACGCCAGGAGTAACTCCGCTGCACCTCTCCAAAACTTTTGAAGAATAGGACCTCTCTCCACACAGTCTACACGCCCGCCAACAACGGTCATCAAGGTTAGTACAGAGTCGCGATGCATCACTGAATATAATGTGATGCCACTCATCAGTAGTCCATGCTTCCTGGTAAAGACACCAATGCAAACGCAACTGTTTGTGTTGTAGTGTGAATGGCAGTCTACGCATGGGATTGTAATTCCCTAATCAGGCTTCTGCTAGTCTACGATCAATGGCTACGGATGACACAGAATGATGAAGGGAATCAGTCATTTGTTCTTAGATGGCAAGCGCAGATGTGGAGGGGTTCTGATGTTTCCTTTACAGTGGTCGAAGTGGTCTTCTGAACCCTGATGACAAGTATGCCCACCCCCACGTTCCCATATAGTCCAGTATCGAGTAACTGTCACATCCGAATGCCCAACAAATCTGGATACTACAAGACCTGGCCCCAAATAGATACCCACAATGAGTCCTCTTTCAGAATCTGTCAAGTGCTGATAACCCTGGCTCACACAAGTATGCAGCATCTCCATGTCTTACAGAGTGAACAGTGGACATCTAATGCTGTTCAAGCCACTTACATACAGTACCAAGCCTGGTAACAGTATTAAACACGAACAACACTAATGCTCTCTGTTGGCCTTTCTACATGTGATAGGGAACTACAACTCTAATAATTTACCTCCCCTTCAATTGTGTGTACATGTGCAAAGCTATATTGACATCTGACCATGTTTATTGGGTGCTTCACTTTATTTTTCAGGTAGCGTATAAATATACAGGTACTTCAAATTTGATGTTTCGTCTCCACATGTGCGAAGTTTCAAACAATTCTGACAGATGGGAGGGATGTAGTTAACCATCAAAATGGCGTCCAAGCAAGACACTCATCACAAACAACGTGCTGTAATTTAATTCCTGATTGCGGTGAATGTTGTAACAGTGACCGGAACGGTCGCGGGGTTGAAGTGACGGAAAACGCGGCGGGACCCGCGGAGCGGCCCGCGAACAACAACACCACGGGAGAGGATGGACACGACCAACGAAGGACAGAATGAACAACAAGACCGAAACAACGGAGTAACAAGAAAACCTAACAACCACGTCCACTCGTACACAGAACAAGAAAGTAAATAAGCTGTCTAATGCGAGGCGATGTGTCCAGAGACGTACGGAAGGTTAGACTGGCTGTCTGAGATTTTTTTCTTTCTTTATTGTAATTTTCATACCTGTATAGATACATAGGTAGGCTGGCAGCAGCATCGTACGCTGCTCTTCAGCCTTCGATTTTCCAATGAGAAAAACAGTAAGAAGATACATAATAGTTAGAGTGACGGGTAAAAACCAGTAGACATGCAAAAATACAAAACACGGAGCCGTCCACACTCGATGAAAATTACACTGAAACACGTTGGCACGGCGCACAAACACTGATGATTCGACGGCACAGGTGAACGTAGGAGTGTGGCGGTGAACACTAACACAAACACGACGGCACACACACGAGAAACTGATGGCGATGATCTCTGGCGCGCGAATGTCCATGTAACGTGTGCGAGTCTTGGGACCTGCCAAGAGGGGAAGAGGGGTCAGGGGGAGGGAGAGGGGAGAGCAGAGATTCCATGGCAGAGGAGATGGGAGGAGGAGTAGAGGGATGGGGGTAGGGGAAGCCTGGGGGAGGAGTCGGGAGAAAGGGAGGAGGGAGGGAAGGGGGAGAGAAGGGAGAGAGGGTGCCCAAAGGAAACAAACACAGGAAGAGGGTGGGAGGATCAAAGTTGGTAGGAGGGGTAGATGGAGGGGAGGAGGGCATCATCAGGGAGGGGGAGCTGGCGGAAGCCACCTTGGGAGAGGGTGTGGAGAGTGGAGAGATGGAGAGCAGGTGGGACATGGAAGTACAGGCGCAGCAGCGGACGGGGGTGGGAGAGGATGGAAGAGATCAGCGGGTGAGGAGGATCGAGTTTGCGGGAGGTGTAGAGGATCCGTATCCATTCGAGGAAATGGAGGAGGTGGGGGAAGGGAATTAGGTCATACAGGATCCGCGTGGGGGAGGGGAGACGGATGCGATGGGCGAAGCGAAGAGCATGGTGTTCCAGGATCTGAAGGGATTTGTAAAAGGTAGGGGGAGCAGAGATCCAGGCAGTGTGGGCATAGCAAAGGATAGGGCGAATGAGGGATTTATAGGTATGGAGGATTGTAGAGGGGTCCAGACCCCAAGTTCAGCCAGAGAGGAGTTTGAGGAGACAGAGGTGGGAGCGTGCCTTGGCTTGGATCGTCCAGAGGTGGGGGGTCCAGGAGAGGCGACGGTCAAGGGTGACACCAAGGTACTTAAGGGTGGGGCTGAGGGCGATAGGACGGCCATAGATGGTGATGTAGAAGTCGAGGAGGCGGAAGGAAGGAGTGGTTTTGCCTACTATGATCGCCTGGGATTTCGCAGGATTGACCTTAAACAACCACTGATTGCACCAAGCGGTGAACCAGTCAAGATGGGATTGGAGAAGGTGTTGGGAGCGCTGCAGGGTGGGGGCAAGGGCAAGGAAGGCAGTGTCATCGGCGTACTGGAGAAGGTGAATGGGGGGTGAAGGCGGCGGCATGTCCGCCGTATACAAGAGGTACAGAAGAGGGGAGAGGACGGAACCCTGGGGTACACCGGCGGAGGGGAAAAAGGTGTAGGAATCCTTGTTGTGGATGGTGACATAGGTAGGACAGTGGGAAATAAAGGAGCCGATCAGACGGACGTAGTTAATAGGAAGGGCGAAGGTTTGGAGCTTGAAGAGGGGACCAGAATGCCACACGCGGTCATAGGCTCATTCAAGATCAAGGGAGAGGAAGATAGCGGAACGACGGGAATTAAGCTGTTCGGAGAGGAGATGAGTGAGGTGAAGGAGAATGTCATCAGAAGAGCAGGACGGCCGAAAGCCACACTGGGTAATGGGAAGGAGGCGGTGCTGGCGGAGATGCTGGTGGATACGTCGGGTGAGGATGGATTCCAGGACCTTGCTGAAGACCGAGGTAAGGCTGATGGGATGGCAGGAGGAGACAGCGGATGGCGGTTTACCAGGTTTAAGGAACATCAGGATATGGGAGGTTTTCCACAGGTCGGGGTAGTAGCCGGTTGACAGGACTACATTGTAGAGCCTGGCCAGAGTGGAGAGGAAAAAGGCAGGAGCTTCAAGAAGGTGACGATAGGTGACACGGTCGTGACCAGGAGCGGTGTTGCATTTCGTGCGGAGTGTAGCAATGAGATCCTGTGTAGTGATAGGGGCATTGAGTCCTGTGTGTGCAATGTTGTCCAAGTACTGGAACCCAGGGGCGAGGGGAGGGACGCTGGCTGAGCGAGAGGCAGGCGCTTAAGTACTCTATCGGGGACGCCGCTATTGGCCGCTGGAACCACATGTTCCACTGTGGCGCCCTCACACTAAATGTGGGCCAGAAGGCGCGCGCCGCGACGGCTTACGGTGCGATGGTACAGAGACCTCTAGGGGTTTCGACGTCCATGACGTCTGGCAGGGATTCAAATTCCGAGGCGCGCGGCACCAGAGTGAACATCCATCAAACGTTGATATGCTGTTGATAGTAATGTTGCATTTGATAGTTTTGTTGGACGATGGGTAAAGAACACTAAAGCATCAAGAATTAGAGAAACTGAGATCCAAGGTCAGCCACGTTCTGGACACCGTGTCACAGCCACTGCTTCTGACATCGTGAATTGTGCTGATGCCATTATTCATGCAGACTAGCGCATCACAACTCGACAATTGTCTCTACAGCTATCAGCCGGCATTAGAAGTACATGTCTGATGACTGAGACTCTTAAACAATGGAAATTCCAGGTAAGAATATGAACAACATAGGAAAAGATAGACTGCTACTTACTGTAAAGATAATACGCTAAGTTGCAGACAGGCAGAATTAAATGATATTTACACATAAGCTTTTGGCTGCAGCCTTCGTTCTAGCAGCGTGGCCAAAATGCAACTATCGCAGCCTCAACCTAAGGTAACATACTGTCCCTACACTCTCCACCCAACAGTTTTTCCCCTTCTGTCCTATCATCTTCTCCCCCATCTGCCACACTGTTTCTTTACCACCTTCTGCCAATGCACCAGCCCATATTTCCCCACTTCTCTTCTTTTTGCTCTGTTTTCTCCACCTTTACAGTAAGTAGCAATATATCTTTTCCTACATTGTTCATCGAGACTCTTAGATATTCAAAGTGTACACAAGATGGGCCCCATCAATTCTCACAATAGGCTGCAGGAGTCAAGGAAAAGACATTTCATCTGAACTGTTGGAGCAGTTTGAAACCAATGAAGAGGCCTTTCTGTCACAGATCATTAAATGTGACAGAATGTGGCTGCATCGTTTTCACCCTGAAACAAAAAGGCAGTTACAGGAGTGCCAGCACCCCCAATCACCAACAAAGAAGAAATTCAAGGCAGCTCGCTTTTGCTGGCAAAGTCAGGAGGATAGTATTTTGGGACAGTGATGGTGTCATTCTTGTGGATGCCTTGTCAAAAAGATCAACACCAGTTCAGAAGCATACGAGGTGTGATTGGAAAGTTTTAACAATGGGCCTGTAATTGTACAGTGGTGGTGCTTACATGCTATTGAGATGCATCTCCTTCAAAATAATCCCCCTCTGGCTAAATGCACCGACGCCAACGGTGTTTCCACTTTGGGAAACATTCCTGGAAATCTTTATCCTGAAGTGTGTTAAGGGTGCTCTCTCTATTTGCCTAGATGTCTTCAACCGAGTCAAATCGCTTCTCTTTCACTGAAAATTTCGAATTAGGAAACAAGCAGAAGTCCACAGGGGCCAAATCAGGGGAATATGGTGGTTGTGGAAGTACAGGAATTTTGAATTTGGTCAAAAATTCAACGATGGAGAAGGCGGGATGAGCTGGAGCACTGTAATGGTGTAGCACCCAACTCCTGTCTTTCCACAATGCAGGCCTATTCTTCTGCACCTTTTCGCACAAACGCTCAAGGGCAGATTTGCAGTATTCCTGGTTCATTGCTTGTCCTCCAGGTGTAAATTCATATGCACAATACTGGCAGAATCGAAAAAAGTCACCAACATTGTTTTTACCTTCAACCGACTTTGCCGTGCTTTTTTCGTTTGTGGTGAACCTGAGGTCTTCCACTGTGAAGACTACACTTTGGTTTCAGGATCATATCCATATACCCACGATTCGATAGCTCTAGTTATCCTGTTTAAAAAATCTGGGTCCTTTTAGTCCTCAGTATTGTTTCTGGTTACCTGACAACACTTTCGGAATGAATTTTGAGGACACTCGACGCATGCTCAGATCTTCAATTAAAATTGACTGAACTGCATAGAAACTTAAATTAAGTTCATCAACCAACTCCCTAATTGTAAGTCTACAATGAGAGCGCATTAAGTTGTTAACTTTCACAACATTTTCATTCGTTTTTGAGGTAGAAGACCGGCCAGACCGTGCTTCATCTTCAAATGATTCGCAGCCATTTTTAAATCTGTTGAACCAGACAAAAACATTTGATAGGTTCATACTATTATGTCCTAAAGCTGCTTTTAATAGTTCTTAAGTCTGAGGAGCTGATTTCCTGGTTTTAAAACAAAATTTCACACAAACTCGTTGCTCCGTTTTTACGCCCATTTTCACTCAGACAGAATCCAGCAGGAAGCCCTAACGGGTCCGCACTCAACCATCTACCACAACGAACTGAATGAAGGAAACACAGTTTCCTGTCAAAGGGCATTCAAGGACAAGACAATGACTCACTCCCCACCCTATGTGTACCTGCCCGCCAAACCAGTAAGCAGTAGTGGATCTATTCTTCAAACTTTCCAATCATACATTGTATGTGACGACTGAACAAACTCAAGATTGTGACGTTTTCGATCTCACAAGAATCCAAAAGAAATCTTGCCACAACATGGTAATGCATGCCTGCACACAAATCTCAGAATCCAGGAACACATTGTCAAATTGGATTGGATAACATTACCCCATCCAACCTGCAGCCCACACTTGGCGGCTGCTAAGGCCGGGTCATATTCGTGGTGACAGCTAAAATCAGCTTGACAGGAGCACGTGGAGGGCCAGTTTCACTCTATACTCCACAGATGGGGTTATCTCTGGACTTCCATCGGCTGCTAAGGCGACCGTGTGACCGGGAAAACCCGTCCATTAGGCAGCACAATGGCTGCTCGTTTCTATGGCATCCAGTGCAAAATGAAAGCTTACCCCCAATTAATTTACATTGAACTATGTGTGTCACCGAAGCGCAAAAAATGGGCTATTACGCGTGTGAAGACGTGCCTTCGATATCCGCATTAGTTTATAAGTTATTGTAAGGTAAATGTTGCAAATGGTTCTTGAACTGAAAAGTGAATATGGCGGCAACAAAATATACAATTGCAACAAACGAAGTGTCTACGGATACATCCTGTAGAACTCTATCGGAGTGTGATAGTAAATTTACTGAAATTATTCGAATGAGACGCCGAAAAGTGGATTTCGCACAATTAAAAACAGATTTTCTTACCAAATATATAAAGAAACATTAAAAGTAGTAGCAGCATAAATATAAACGTTCGATGTATAGGAAATTATTGAACCTATAATTCAAGTTGATTGTTAATATTTACACTTATAAATACGAAAATGGAGGAAAACCGTAGAAATTATTGCTTATCAATAAATTATAGCAGATAAAAGAAAATGATAACAGCATAATATTTCTTGGAAAATTTCTGTGTGACTTGATGTGTCATAAGTGAATAAAACGTTAAAATTAAGAATACCAGCAATTATTCATGTTCAGTGATTGCACTGACCTCAGTGGTACTTTACTGAGGTTTCTTGGGTGAACAACGGCATTTTGGTGGGGGTCTACGAGGTTGGGACGCCGTTGGAGACGGTCAGGCTGTATTATTCCGTATTAGGAGAAAGTTTTATCTGACGAAAAGTAAAACAGCAGGTAGTTTGCATGTGCCATTTTATTAGAATTCCTACATTCGGACAAACAAATTTTTCAGTATCTGATGGACTCGTTATTTTTCAGGGTGCGTGTGATACAACCACACCTAAGATTTCAATGTGTAGCCATTGTGGAATTTATAGTTTGAAATAGTGTGGAACTTTAATGGTTTTCTAAAGATAACTCATGCAATTAATCGTGGTCTAGTCAGCCGCCTCCAAGATATTAAGACACACGGTCAGGCTCTGAAATTAATTTACTGTGAACTGTGACTTTCGATTTTTCTATGTTCTCATTGGAAATGAACTCGGATTTGTGAAACTTCAAAAATACGTTTGTGCATACGTGGGTTTTGCATAATAAATCATGTCTTTTGTGGAACATGGGGTACGTTGCGACGAATGTGAGTTGGCGCACCATAGACGAAACGCAGCCAAACCTGCAAGTCCACTGCATTTACGAAGTGTTTGTGCTGTGTAATGTGTTTGTAAATCTTTTCGTGCAGTAGCAGATAGGAGCTCCTGGCTGATATAGAGCTTGTGAATTGTTTGATTTTCGGTGAGTTGATGAGAGAGATTGTATTTTATTTCGTCATCCACATCACATGCACATTCCCACATAACCCTTACGGTCGCAGCAAATAGCTAATGTGTGCCAAGGGCAGAACAATACGACTATTCGTGGAGGAAGAGAGCAATCGTTTTATACCAGGATAGAATCTAATAATTAAACTAATGTAGTGATATTGCTCCAGTAAATCATCGGCTTGTCTTTGGAACCTTGATAGGGAGACTGCAGCTTCAGTGTCTACTGTTACACAGATGGTGACACTCGAAGTATTCCAGGCCATCTGACATTTCTGTATTATTATTTTTTCATTCTCCTGTTTTTTTCGAATGTTTCCCATACCAAATTTTCATTATACCTTCTCACATCATCTAGGAGACCTTCCCAGATACTGTTTAGTTCTGCATACTCTGTCAAGTTCCCATTATAGTTTGCTTCAGACTTTTGCCTTCTCTTTGATAGTTTGGTTGTTATGTTTCAGATGTTTCCTTCAAAAAAATAGTTCAAATGGTTCTGAGCACTATGGGACTTAACGTCTGTGGTCATCAGTCCCCTAGAACTTAGAACTACTTAAACCTAACTAACCTAAGGACATTACACACACCCATGCCCGAGGCAGGATTCGAACCTGAGACCGTAGCGTCGGGCGGTTCCAGACTGTAGCGCTTAGGACCGCTCCGCCACCCCAGCCGGCATGTTTCCTTCCTCTACCTGTTTCACATCTTAACATCTTTTGCTGTTTGCCTAAGTGCCCTAGTTAAATAGTTACCCTTTTCGTCTCTGTAGATACAATCTTTATTTTATGAGATTCTGAACTTATGTATATTGTCTTCTTTGTTTTACGCCTCTTTTCTCCCAGCTGCAGTTATACAATATACACAGGGTAGTCAGAAACAGTCTGAAAAGCTGGTAAGGGTGTTGTAGGGTATTGTGTACTGTATTGTGCATTTAAACCGGGGACCTAGAAACGATGGAGATGCTTCGTCCCGCCGTAGCCCTCAGTCGTACAAACCCCACAACAGGCCACAGCAGTTCACCCACCCCGCTGCCGCCCCACACCGAACCCAGGGTTATTGTGCAGTTCGGCCCCCAGTGGACATCCCCCGGGAACGTCTCATACCAGACGAGTGTAACCCCGAATTTTGCGTGGTAGAGTAATTACGGTGTACGTGTACGTGGAGACAGGTTGCAGGGTAGGTTATGCTGGAAAATAACTGTTAAGAAAAAATTGAATACATTGAGCCTTTTCCGAGTTAATTAGCATTGAAGTTAGCCAATCAGGCCATTGCAACCGAAAATTCAAGCGGCCTGCCAGAGACTACGTAGCCGAAAGTGTACTTCGTTTGGTTCCCTAAAACAGAACAATAGAGCGATACAAAACTGGACGTGGGACGGTAATAAGGATCGTATCTGAGCCAAAGGCTGAGGAGCCTCGTGCGCTATCACCTACTCTATGAGAACATCTGACACTATTTGCATCTGTCGGGCCACTTGAATTTCCACGCAAAGGCCGAATTGGATATCTTCATTGGTAATTAAGTCGAAAACGGCGTATCGTATCAAATTTATTTCTCAGCACACTCTACCCTGCAACATCCCTGCAAGCTTTTCAGACTGTTTCTAACCATCTTGTATAGGTTGATACCACCTTCTGTGACTGTAACAAATGTCTTGTTAAGACCATTAGAAGTACGTACACACACACACACACACACCAGTCAAAAAATATAAACCCATAAGCAGAGCAATAACAGTAGCTTTCACTACCACCAAAACAAAACAAAAGACGAGCGCATCCAGGAATATAAAAAAACAAAGTACACAAATTGGTGAGACGGCAGTGAACCTGCAGAACACAGAAATGTAAATATATTTCGTCTCAGTGAACGTGCTGTGTCCAAAAGTCTAACACGTATGTGTAGAAGGACGTTAAGAATGATGTAAGAGACAAAGAAACCGTGAGTAGTGATAATAAATTAATACCGTCTATTATAGAAAGTTAAAGCATGAGAATTGTTCACGATCTAACACACAAAATTGTAAGAAAAACCATACCATTACAGTGACCGCTGAAAATGCTTCGAAATTAAACGAAACGAGCTTGGTCATAATAAGACTTTTATTGCAGTCGCAAAATTAGCCTACATATCTTATTAGCCTACATAACTTATTAGCCTACATAACTTATGCTGAACATGATGTATAATGTGTTATTTGATGACTTTCTGCTACAAAATATATTATCACTATCTACATTTTTGCCTTCCTGACTGCTGAGTTTCTTTCTAGCTTTGTATCACTTGAAATCCTAAAGCTGTTTAGGACAGTCACGTCATGGACTTTGATAAAACAGTTTCAGATAGGCTCCTTTCCTTCTAAAAATGAGGGAGTCCCTGTTCACAAAACAAAGGCTAATCGAGAGGTTTAATGAAATCTTATTTCAACATAACTGAGTAGGTGTAGGATAATTTTGTCATCCTTTGACAGCCAAATCAAATCTCCCTTCTGCAGATGGAAGAGAATAACATGCCAAGTTCAAGAGAAAATGAGCGTCGATGTGCTAGCGGTGGTCTTTGCTTCACTAACCCACAATCCAAAGATAAAGTTAAGAGATACTTCCATTGGCGACAGACTGCAAGTAAATGCTCTATGCGATTATGGCACAGAGATATTTTCACAGCGTATACAAGCTGTGCATTCAGTATCTGGGTCCTCATAATGTGGTATGCGGGATATGGTGAGTAGAGGGCCAAGCACTGTCTTCCTTAATATTAGGGAGTAGTTAGGAATGTGTTTTCTCAACTTATAGTTTACTTTCTTACTGAGCACTGCCTGTACTCAATTCACTTACAGCAGTTGCAGCGCAAAGAAAGAGGCATTTGGAAAGGTGCAGGCCGTGGCACTCATTAATATACACTGATGAGTCACCTGCTTAATAGCTTCTTTGTCTGTCTTTGGAGCGAAATATACGACAGATTCTGCATTTCAAGGATCCGACATTTTGTTGCTAGGTTTGTGGAGGCCTGTGGCATTACCGCTGATTTGCGTACGCGGTGGTGGCGTCCGATAGCGACTAAGATGGGTAGACACGATTTAGATCAAGCGAATCTCGTCGCTGAGGCCCCAACGTGTGTTCCCTAGTACGTTCCTCAAACCAATGAAGCGCCGTTCTGGCTCCGAGACACGAACAATTATACTGCTGAGAAGTGCAATCGCCGTCTGGAAAGACATCAAGGGTGGACAGAAGCAGGTGGGTCGCAGCTGTGAGCGGGTCTTTGATAACTACCACAGGTCCCAGGAGAATGTTTCCCATAGCATAACACTGCCCCCACCAGCCTGCGCCCGTTTCAACCGCCGTTCACCTCGACGACGCTTTTTGTGGAGACGACCATCGATTTACTGTAGCAAAAATGTGATTCACCCGAACAGCCGATACGTTTCCATTGATCGGCGGTCGAATCCAGATGGTCCTGTGCTCACTTCAATCGTAATTGACGATATCGTTGGGTCAAGATGTAAACATGTAGGGGCGGTCTGCTGCGAAGCTCCAAGTTCAATAATGTGGGATGAACAGTGTGCTCCGAAACACTTGTGCATGCTCTTTCGGCAGAGATGCCACAGACCACTATCTATCCTACTTTACCGAGCAGAAAACCCTCCGAACCACGTTCTCTCATCTCGTGGTCGTGCGGTAGCGATCTCGCTTCCCACGCCCGGGTTCCCGGGTTCGATTCCCGGCGGGGTCAGGGATTTTCTCTGCCTCGTGATGACTGGGTGTTGTGTGCTGTCCGTAGGTTAGTTAGGTTTAAGTAGTTCTAAGTTCTAGGGGACTGATGACCATAGATGTTAAGTCCCATAGTGCTCAGAGCCATTTGAATTTTTGAACCACGTTCTCTGAAGAGTCGTTGGCGTCCAACCATTTAGCGTCTAGTGATATTTTCTCTGTCCTTCTACCTGTTTCTGTAGATGCTCACCACAGTAGCATGTGAACTTTGGACGGGCTTCTCCGTTTTTGGGGTACTCGTTCACAGGCTCTGAATAGTAATAGTCTGCCCTTTCTTAAAGTCGCTTATCTCATCCCCTGTCCGTGTCTGCTTTGCTTCCGTTCTTTTGTTACCGCGTGACTTGCTGCAACGCCACCAGGCAGCATGCAATGTCGCGGTGGACAATGGTCCAAAGTGTATCATAATGTAGATGTGAACGTCACCCTGGACCGTTCAGTACAAGATGTGGTAAAGAGTATAGAATTATGGAATACGATAGACAAATCATCCGATACCATCCTTTACAAAATTTATGCAGTGAATAACCTCGCTCTGAGATATTTGGAGCAGTGGCAAGTGAGGGTAATGCGTGAAATTAGAGCGTGAAAGTACTGACTGAGTGAAACTACTGGTCTCTTCACTAGGTGAAACTACTGAGTCTTTACTTATTTTTATCATTTAAAACATTGACCTACAGGATTTTGCCTGTCGAAGACAACTCAAACGTAACCTATTTATTTATTACCCACAATTAACAAGCCGAACGCAATCTGACTGCTATATAGTGACAACATGGCTTCAAATAATTAACACAAAAGAACAGCACTGAATTGCAGGAATTCCTAACAATAACCCATATTTTTTCATAAGTCACTTACCTCATAGAAAATCTTCATAACACAAACTACAGTAATTACAGCAAGCAGCAACTACAGCCGGCTAAATAAAAGATTCTAACTACTGTAGACCCCAACTACTAGGAAGCATATGGTTAGCAAAAGAAAGATTTTGTTGAAGTGCAAACGATGTATTTAGAAGATTTTAGCTTATTCACGTGACATCCAGTTCCAAAAATTAAATAGTTGTCAATAATTCCACTACCCAAACATTACCAACTACATCCACCCTCATTTTACAATGCATGTCCTACCAACACTGAGTCTCCACTAAGGAAATCATGTCCAAACCCTTCTCTACCCGCTCACTAACTACTAGTCCATTTAACTACAGAATCTGTTGCCGAGGCCACAGAGCTTTGTCCAGCGATATTAATACAGTCTACAGAGCTGCCAACATACAAACAGGTTACTTACATAACCCCACTGCTCCCCTCCAAAAATTTTACAAAATGTTTCGGGCAGCGGCCAAGACAAAGTTGTTAAAATTTTTTATGTTAACAATATCAAATAGATAAGATGGACACAAATGTTAAGTAATATGCTGTTGGCCAATAAAGTAAAAATTCTTCTCACAGTCCCTTGAGATTGTTCTAATAATTCATCATAAGAGAAGTCTATGCCAGTTTTACGCACAAATGCTGAGCAGTATATGGAAATGCACAAGTAAGTAGTGGACAACCGTGCAGTCTTGAAGAAGTAGTGTTGCCCTCCCCACGGAAACACAGTGCTGACTCTTGACATGGAGATTTCAGTTGGAGTTGTAAGATTGGCAATGGGCCACAACAGAGCAGACCCACAGCAGTATCAGTCTAACGAGGGGACCTTCTGGGAGGTGCATCGAGTTATGAGCTCCCACTTCTCCTGCTTATAGTGTGGGTAGGCAACTATCACACCATAACATTGTAGGTGCCAATGCGGCCAAGTTTTTGAACCATTGCTTTTTAAAGTTTGGGCAGCTCTTTATATACAGAAATGTTTCATTATTGTGGCAAGTGAGCTAGTAGCCGAGTGGCATGCGATCGAGGCTCCTGTCCAGGTGATCCTGGTTCGAAACTCGTCTATGCTACTTTTCTTTCCTTTTCTTCAAATTCCTGGTTTAATTTATAATTAATCATGAAAATTCCGCAAGGAATTGATTAAAAAGAATTACAAGCCTCTATAAATCAAAATTACAAATTCAATGTCACATTTTGTTTCAATCTTTTGCGCTTTTTTTCATTTTAACAGGAAATTAACTGTAATGTAATGTCTTGAAATATTTTATTATTGTTCAATTTCTTTGGTTGTATTTTTAATTTTGTTCCGTTGAGATACGGAATATTAAAAAATATACCAACGAATGAAGGATTAAAAATATGTTTCATTTAATGGAAAGTTAATCGATATTTCCTATATTTTGACGAGTACATTCCGACGGATGATACTTGTTATAAAAACAATCAAAACATTTGTACTTTGGACACCACGAACATTGTACGAATGCACATTCATTTTCGTCGCAGTCGCATCTGTATTTTCTCAAGTCCGCATGAAACGCCACTGCATTGACGTTATGAAATGATTCTTTTTCGCGGCACGCCAGGTGTATCTGTAACAATATTAACGATGAACTTGTATTATATCTGAAAATTCAAGCAAGCTATCAGAAAATTGAAAATAATGCTTTATTCACGTACCTTATCATATTTTTATATGTCGTAGCCTGCAGTTGGTCATGTACCAGCGATTGAATTTTTACCATGTCCTCCCTGGATGTAATTTCTACGTTGTGTTGCAATAGGTACGGAGCGTTTTGGAAGTGGTGAATGTTTCTTTACTTGGCGATAAAAATATACATTGCATGGCTGACAAAACGGTGTACGTCGCGGTGGTATCACTGATAGAGTACAAGTTGGTAGTCCATCTTCATCGTTGAATTTCATTTGATTCAAGTACGTAGAGGTTTGCCCACTTCACGAGTCAACGATGTAGGGGAATTGATTATTGCCGGCCGAAGTGGCCGTGCGGTTAAAGGCGCTGCAGTCTGGAACCGCAAGACCGCTACGGTCGCAGGTTCGAATCCTGCCTCGGGCATGGACGTTTGTGATGTCCTTAGGTTAGTTAGGTTTAACTAGTTCTAAGTTCTAGGGGACTAATGACCTCAGCAGTTGAGTCCCATAGTGCTCAGAGCCATTTTTGAATTGATTATTTTCCACGTATGGTTGAATTACTTTATTGAAAAACTCTTCGAACGTTTGTTTATGCAGTTTTCCGGACTTTGCCAATGTGATGTGAACATTCTGGTGTTTCTCCATATATCCGTCGACGTCTTCTCGGACTCGGGGGCCGAACGTTCCAGTTACTTCTTGTGGGCAAACAAATACTTTGGGCAGCAGTTTTCCAAACAATACGATTGGATGTTGAGCAGTATATGAGTGCGTCAATTTCGGTGACTTTTTCGCCTTTGTGGGACAAAGTGCGCCTGCTGCTTATTTTGTACTCATATCCTGTTTGATCTGTATTTATGAAATAATCAGGGTTCAATTTCGTGATTATATTGCTTGTTTGCTGCTGATATTTCGTAGCTATTTCCAGAAACTCGTCCAAAGTTCTCTTGTCTTTCTCGCTGAGATATTTTGTTACATGCCGTTGAGATATCCGATGCATCGATTTGAAGCGACGAACCCAAGATTCCGAAGCTTTGATGTCAACATTTCCATCCAGAAATTGAAAACCAGCAGCCATTGCCCACTGTTGGAGGTAGCATCCGTGTTGTTACGAGGCCTGCCCTCTGGTCTCTCGCCTCGATAAACCGGTCGTAAACATACGAATTGATTAGTTCCAGTTTATCATTTCGCGTCCCTCCTACTGCGATTAGGAATCTCCACTTTGACAACTGGGTTTTGCTTTTCCATAATCTCGTTGAATGTTTTTGTAACGTTTTCAATGACCACGTTGGATGAAGTTGTGCCGTCTCCACGGCCTTGACTTTCACTGCATATGGGATTCGGATTCGCTCATCTCCATCATCTTCTTCATTATAATCCGAAGAAATAGGTGTTATTTCTATTTTTCGTTTTTTCCATGCGTCACTTTCGTCGTGGCTTGCTTCGGAAGGACTCGCAACCTCTTCATTGTCAGAAAATAACACTTCTTGGTCCGTGACTATCATAGTCCCGTACATGTCTAAAAATCTTTTGAACATTTCTCTGCCGATTAATGAAGATCGTTCGCTGATGTTGGAGCTTACTGATTCCAGTATAAATTTGTTTTTGATAAGTAACTGCCGTAAACAATGCAGTGCGTCTGTTAACTCCTGCAGTTCTTCATTTTTAGGTGGAGCCCACAAAAGACCTCCTTGGTCTTGCACCAAATGTTCAATATTGTCAAAATTCCACCCACTGACAACTCGTGAGCAACTTGCACTTTGCTCCATTTTAAAGGATAAACGTCTGCACACTTCAAAGCCAAGCTTTCAACCGACGAGAAACGTTTATTCGCTACTCACGCACACAGACAGTAGAGTCCCTTTATTCGTGGAACGGCAGGTACAAATAGGGGAACGCCAACGGTCGCAGACCATCAACAGGATTAGGCGCGACGACGCGTCAACGATCTGACAGGTATAAAATTTACTAGGATCGTGTCCCAACATTTGTATGACGGGCTTATGACTATTTTCGAAGAAATATTTTAACAACTTCTCTCAATTTTCAGGTAAATAGGCAAGTTTATGTATGCCAACGTTTTAATTACGATTAATTTCCTGGTAAAATGAAAAAAACCGCAAAAGACTGAAACAAAATATGACATTCAATTTGTAATTTTGATTTATAGAGACTTATAATTCTTTTTAATCAATTCCTTGCAAAATTTTCATGAGTAATTATAAATTAAAATAAGAATTTGAAAAAACAAAAACAAAAAACAAAAGTACCATAGACGGGTCTCGAACAAGCGTCACCTGGACGGGAGCCTCGTTCGCTTGCCACTTTTGTTTTCATTTCGTTTTGTATTGATTGTTGCGTTTGGCCTGTGCGGGCGTCACAACACAACCGTTCAAGTTGATCGTTGATTCCTTCAATCAGTTTTTTTTTTTTTTTTTTTTTTTTTTTTTTTTTTTTTTTTTTACAGAGGGCGAGCAGCCCACTGACCGAACACGCTGAGCTACCGTGCCGGCATGGGCTGCGGACTTTCCCTCGGCTACTCCCTCACTTGCCACAACAGTGAAACTTCTCTGCATATAAAGAGCTGCTCAAACTTTAACAGGCAATATTTAAAAAACGAGGCCGCATTGGCACCTACAATTTTAGGGTGTGATAGTTGCCTACCTACACTATAAGCAGGCGAAGTAGGAGCTCATAACTCGATGCACCTCCCAGAAGATCCCCTCGTAAGTCTTGAAGAATATTGGTAGAATATATGGGTCACCACAGAGTAGACCCATTGTAGTCCTTGTAGAAATTATGATAGTAGTGGGCCACCAAACGTGCAGACCCACTGTAGTCCTTGTAGGGACGGCCAGCAGCCATCCATTGCGACTGTGTCGGAGCCCTGAGCCACTACTTGTGCACTCACAAGTAATTTTTTTTTTTTTGCAATGTCTTTACAATCAGCAATGCTTTTAACCTGTCCCTTGCTGAATCATCAACACACGTGCATCCACAAACACAGTCGCAAAATCTCTGAGATTTGATCCATATAGCACGACCAACAGACAAATGTGTGCAACAAAATGAATCCTTACTATTTATCTAACTTGAAGAACTGGCGTCTATACAATTAAAATTTAACAGCATGGGAATACAACTAAAAATATAAAGAAAACATCATTATAGTAAAGAACACGATAATACAAATAACATTTGTAGTAATACAGGATTTATAAAAACAATAAAAAACCATATATACGAGTATTACAGGAATTACGACATAAGTAAATAAATGAAAAATGATAATATCAGTAGAAGCATAACAGAATATATAATGTGTGAACATGTTCCTAACGTAAAGAACATGGTACAAAAACAGAGATTAGATTTGAGGACAACAGTATTCCTCATCATACCGAATGCAGCCTAGTATTAGAAGGAAAAAAATATTCTACCAAATTTATCTTATCAGGTAAACACAAAGAGATAGGAAGAACACAGAGACACAAGGGCGCACATAAACATAGCGGAATAACACAAAGGAAAGGACAGGGTCTGTTTTCAAGTGTTAATGTGTCAAAGTGTAAGTGTAACATTTGATACTGCAGTACTTGTGGTGAGCATTTTATACCTCTGTTTCATTTTTCAATTTTTTCCTAATACACTTCAAGCTAATATCTGCTTTACTTTCAACCAAAACTACTTCATTTCCAACTAAAACTTCAATTAATTCTCGCAGACCTGTCTTACTTCAACATTTTTTTCCACAAAAAATCCTATCTGTCTGTATTTATACCTTCAACTAGGGCTTATACTTCCATATTTTTCTTACATCATCATTCGTTTCCAAGATAATGCCACCTAAACCTGTTGTCACTATACCCTAGTTATATCTGTTCATTTCATCTTTCAAAATAATTGTTCCTCATTATACAATACTTTTTGGCCAGTCCTTTTCGTTATAGCTTCTCAATGCATTTCTTCCCAATTCATCATAACTCATTTCCTTATATAGAATACCCTCCCCCCCCTTAAGCTAACTTAAATCTGCTGAGCTCAGATTCATAAATAGAGAACGAGGTAATGCAGGAGCACAAAAAAAACACACAAACAACAATGACAAAAATGCAAATTGGCAAATCAAGCAGCAGTATATCTAAATTAGCAAAGCAAATGCAACATAACAACTAATAAAAGTCAATATGCAGCAAACAAGAAAAATAAATCAATGGTAAAACTGGCTTATCACAGTAATACAAAGTAAAGTTCAGTAGGACATTGCCTGACAAATAGCAGCAGCAAATGCAATAACTTACACCTAAACATGACGAAGCACAAGCTGAAAAAATGTTACAGTAAAGACAGCAGTGCAGATAAGAGAAAAATAAGCGTAAGCTTACAATAGCATGTGTGCATCTGTGATCATCAAAACTATCCAAAGCGCCAGCATAACGAACAAGATCATTACTATCTCCCATGTGAAATGCAATGATTTTATGTCACATCTTAACACTAAAGTGGTGCGCCACAACAACTTATTCTACCAAACAATTAGCAAGTTCTTGAAAAGAAAATTATGTATGCAGGTCCTGTTACTATAATCCGTTCAGCATAAGAATAAACCTGATATAAACTAACACAAACGCGATGATTGGTCAGAAGCTGTAGCTCACGTACACTGGTGTTACGTTCTTGAAAGAGGTCCTACTTATGTATTAGATATATTATTAATAAGTTATCTTAAATGAAACTTTTAAGATATTCAAGTGTATTAACAGCCACAACGTCTTTCTTCATCACGCTTCAGCTACGTAGTTTTTATTTCAAAAATCGTGTACAGTCGCAGCCTCTGCAGCGTTGTGACCTGATTGTTGCACTGTTAATGCACAGTACAAAAATGGCTGAGGCTGCTTTCTGTTCCGTAGTGAAACACACACGTGGAACACGGTAAAAAGTGCAGAGTATCATTGTTTTTCTCGTTCAGTTTGAGATACCTACATCTCGTAATTATGAAACTCATCATCATTTTTTTATAAATAATGCATGTCTTCTTGTTTCTAATAACATATTGGACGCGAAATTCCTGTTTACATTCCAAATACAAATTCTTAATTATCTATGTTTTGTGCAAGACTGTTCATAAAAGTTGTTTAAATTAAGAAAACATAACAATTTAATGTTTAAAGGAAAAACTGAAACACCAAATCCTCTTTATTTGGACTATGTTCATAGTTTTATACCACAGAGGTAGATAAGTATCGTAGAAACATGAAAAACAATCATTTTTACAGCATCAAGCACATCATACAAATTCTACATTTTTACATTTGATACTGTACCATTACAATATGAACCCAACAAAACTGTTCTGGAGCCAAGCTGCGGGATTTGGCAAGAGAAGTAACAAGACTGAAGCTGCTAGACGTACTGGAACTAACGCACGCAGCTTTCTCACATGTCACTGCCGAACGCTGGAGGGATATAGAACGGCTCGTCATAAAAGAAGAAGAGAAGATGGTGCACCTGGTTGGCTTTGTGGATTCAGTTGTGGTTAGGCTCGTTACCAACGTAGCAGGTGACACTTCCAGAATTGAAATGTTTTTCTCAGATTCGGATAAGGAAGGAGCTAAGAGATTACCAGACGACTGACTCTAAGTAATGCCTTTAGTGGCTTCAGTGTTTAACTATACGGTGAAATCCTTCAATACTCTCTTACGTTACACACAGCTTATGCAGAAAAATTACCCTGTGGTTGAGTCAGGAATTTTCATCATTCTTGTTTTTAATTACAATAGTATGTTAGCTAAAAACGATAACGTGTTGCGGTTTTCACCTAGTCGTCTAAGGAGCGAATTGTCGGAGATTTGCAGTATATTACTTCATCCTGCTTAAAAATTAAATGATATTCGAAGCCGCATTGCTCCTCTGCTCGTCTCTTTTTACGTGTGAACTGCAGCTGGCCACATCACTGCAGGCTAGCTAGCTGTACCAGCTGACCGGCCAGTGCTGTCTAAGTTAAATGCAGCGGTAAAGCTGTTGTCCCGTATTATCGCTAAGTCGATGAGCGCATAATGCATAGCACAAAACGTACCCTTATTATCGTCTTTGACATTACTCGAGACAGCTTGGCTTCAGTTCCACATGAAACGGAAATCCAACGAGGTTCCAGCAAATGAGGAAGGATAGATAGTGCAATGTTTACATCAGGTTTATTCTTATGATGAATGGATTATAGTCCCTTCTCCTTGTTATTCTTCTTTCCTTTCCGAGTGCTCTTTTTTAAGACGTGAATCATAAAATTATTATTAAATGGATCTGTTGACAGAAAGTGTACTGAATTTTATTTTATAAAACCAATGCTACTACTTGGCTAGAAACCGGATATCAAATAAAGTGAGCAAATATGTACAAAGCGAAACATAAAAACATCATTCAACAGCCATGTGCCATTTCATAAGTCAGTAGAAATTCTCTAAACTCTCATAGAGAGACACCTGCCTTAATTAGGTGTGTAAATGTAAGAATATTTCTCATCAGTTCATGAGCATTTCAGTAAGCAGCACAAAGTACAAACTCCAAAGTGTAATCAGATAATTACAAGTAATAGTGTAAGTCGTGTTTGTGGTGTGTTCTGTAAAGAAATATTAAGAGCGAGGTAAACAGCCTCTCTTTTCTACATCTATGCGAGTGTTTGCTGAGAGTGGCGAGCTTAAAAACGGCTGGAGCGGTACCAGTAAAGTTAACAGGTAACACAACAATAGGTATACGCCAAGGAGGCTAGCGCACAGCCCAGCACAGCAGAGCATTACGTCAAGGTCACATACATCACTCAAAGCTATCACACTATCACAATGGTTCCTAAAGTATATGTGAACAGTTCCCAAAATACAAAGTACAATTTCACAAATGCAAAATAATTCAACTATGTAACTATCAAGACATATGTCGGAGACGTAGTAAAAAAATGTTTATTTCTCTCTGTTAAATGACCAGATAGCTGAGTAATTCTGTGTTAGAGAAATATGGTACCGATATATAAAACAGTATAAGCAAATACCATATTGGCTAGAGCTCCTTGCGCTTGCCACACGCATGGTGCACAGAATAGGCTTACCCCCATGAGGGATATTGTAATTATACCTCAGATCTTACGGATTAAAACTGCAGAATGAAATGAATCACCGAAAGCCTTCTCTATATCACTGAAGTACAAAAATATTTCTAATAATGTTTCAAGTACAAAAATTAATCACTCAAATGCACGTCATGTAGCGTCAAACTGTACTTCTTGCTGCAAGAAAATTTCTGTCATTGCTTAACAGTAAAAATGTGCCAAGTGTCGTAGTTATCGTCGTTCATAAGCAAAGTTCTCCAAAAATAAATGTACTTACCTTGTCATGTACAAATGTAAAGTGCTATGGCTGTAAATGTTGTAGTTATTATGTTCATTGTCGTGACCTTGAAAGCACTGTACTGCAACGTATTGATGTGAGACTGTGTAGACATAAAACAGGTATGTCGTAAAAGCAATAAAAACATTGTGTCACTCATAAGTAGCGTCATAATATAATCGTGTATCTGTCTAACAAACCAAATACTGTTTCATCTGTAACCTCTCAGAAAGCACTTTAAATAAAAAATATTTTTTCAAGTAAACCAAAATGTTGCAGTAAAACCACATTAGCAGTATATGTTCCAAGAATGTGAGCCTTATAGTCGTGACATATTCGTGCAATTAACAAAGGAAAATATACACACAATAAGGCTGTCTCGTCTGTTCTCTATAAAAGTGAACTCGAAAAATTACTGTCTTAATATGTTCCATAGGCTCTTGACTAGATAGTTAACATCAAAACATCACTGCATGCTAACAGTTTCTAAATGTGACAACGCGTAAGAGTAACTCGAAGAGAAAAAATTTTACAACAAAGACTAAGTCAGAAAGCAAATTATTTCTCAGTAAACGGTTGTACATGAGAAATGTGGTGCAATCGTTTACTTTTCTTAGTACGCAGAGTTTCAACTTCAACGCAATTGTCATGCGGTATACGTCAAATCCTGTAAGGTTCCATGTAAATCAAAGAATTTGTGACTCAAATGTTTCTTCTTATGTGAAAATGAATGGGCTTTAATGAGAAGTTTTTGACCAATGTGTAGTTTCTTTGCATTTGTCTTGCCGTGTAGTTTTCTCCTTTTGTCTGCAGCAGAATTTATATTTTTAATAGCCGAATCAATTATGTCTTTATGTCGAAGTTGACGTTTACTCGGAAAAGGTAAACTTACTTATTCTGTTCGTTGGTCACTCATTCTTCAGTACAAGAACGGGTGGTAAAGCAGTGGAGTCATGAGGCATTTCATTCAGTACGTTTTGAAATAAGTGTAAGTATCTGTCTCAGTACTAATAGCTTCCTGTGACAATAAGATTGCAAAGCTTATTAATTTCTTTCATAATGCGTTCAGACGGGTTACAATGTGGAGAGTACAATGAAATACAAACAGGTTTGATTTTACGATTCCAAAGCATGCGTGACCAAATAGCAGATCTGACTTGTGGGCCGCTGTCTGAAATGACCTTATCAAAGTGTCCAACTTCACGTAAGAAATTTTTAACAAACGCGTTGAATACAGAGCGTCCAGAGGCTTTGGGTAACGGTGTGAAAGAAACAAATTTTGAAGTAAGTGCAACAGCGACCAGATAGCACGAAAATCCATCCAAGGGTTCGCAGGAGATCAACAGCATCTAATTCTTTTAATCTAGTAGGAATAATAGTAAACAATGGAGCACTATGTGAGATGGTAGACGGTTTAGCTTTTTGACAAAGGTTGGAAATAGAAAAACTCTCCTAATTCTCTTTTCCATGTTGTTAAAATAAAAAGTTGTCCGAATAACATGATAACATTTTCGTGGACCAAAATGTGCGTAGCTGAAATAATTGTATCAGATGAGCTTATTAACAAAGTCGTCAGGAAAACAAAGTACGCACAGCTTGTCATCAACAGTGTAACGTTCGAAGAGTATTTTATTTCTAACCAGATAATAACGACGAATCTGCGTGTGTGTCTTTTCATGCCGTTTACTTTTAATATCTTTCCAAATCGGATCCTTGTCTTCCTCATGAGCAATGTCCTTTAAAGATACAGTGACGAAGTTTTTAAAGGCTACTTTTTGAATGTAAAGAATACTGAAATTTTTCTAAAGGTTAGCTTCTGTGTTGCTTTTTCTCAAGGCCAGCCGGTGCACGTGACAGCGCGTCCGCAACTATGTTTTCTGTGCCAGGAATGTAGATTATTGTGAATTCGAATTCTTGCAGAAACAATGTCCAACTTTTCAACCTGTCATGATTTAATTTTGAAGACGTAAGAAATTGCCATGCTCGATGATCACTATAAAGCTTTACACGTTTGCCAGAAAGAAAGAAACGAAAATTGTCAAATGCGTAAACGATAGCTAAAGCTTCCAGTTCAATAACTTTTCTCAGATTTTGTCAGCACGCGGCTAGCAAAAGCGATGGTTTTCTGAACAGTAATGTCAATTTCTACAGTTTCTTGAAATAAATGGGAAGCAAGACCAACTTAAGAAGAATCCGTACTAAGACAGAAATCTTGTGACAGATCTGGGTGAGCTAAGATTGGCGCGTTAAGTAGCGCTTTCTTCAAACAATCAAATTCAAACTGTGCCTGTTCGTCCCAGTTCCAAATAGTGTTTTTGCCAGTGAGAGAACAAAGTTTTGGAGTTCCTAGAACATGCATCTTCAGGAAACGACGGTTGGAATTCACGAGACATAGAAAACTGCGACCTTGTCTTTTTGTGGTTGGAACAGGAATGGCTCTGATTGCTTCCAACTTTTCAGGATCCGGCTGAATGCCATCAGAGGAAATAATGTGACCCAGAAACTTCACCTTTGTCCTACCGAATTCAGATTTTTCCAAGTTAACTGTAATTCCAGATTCGGAAAAAATACGTAACAAACTGTTGAGGATAAGATTATGTTGTTCCCAAGAGGCTTCTGCTATTAAAATATCGTCCACGTACGAAGTGATGTGTCGTTTTAAAAACACAGGTAATATGGAATTTAGCCCACGAATGAATGCTGCCGAAGACATGTTCAAACCAAAAGGAAGTTTCCGAAATTGATAACAAACGCCGAAACAAAGAAAAGCCGTATATTTTCTACATTCTGGATGAAGTACAATTTGATATAAGCTAGATCTGAGATCAATAGAAGACAACACTTTTACGCCATTGAAATTTTGAAGAAGTTCTTCCAACGTTTGCAGTCTGTCTGTTTTAGGAATGATTATGGTATTTATTTGTCTGGAATCTAAGACAGTTCTGTTCGATCCGTTTTTGTTCTCAACAACATGTAATGGTTTATTGTATGAGCTGACCGCTGGTTCAATAACGCCCTCATGAAACATAGATTGTATTTCCGTTCTAACACGGTCCCTATAATGTGTCAGAATTACGTATGGTATGAGGGAAAATTTTGTATGATCACGAACACGAAATTTGTATTGAAATCCTTTAATTTTTCCTGTTTTGTGAGTAAAAACTGTGGAATGTGTTTGTAAAATGTCAAAAAGGTCCTGCCTATCAGTGTCATTACATTTCTCAATTGTTTGAATTTTATCTGAATTAAAATGTTAGTATCCAATACGTCATCAATATCATCCCTGTCAGTGCTTGCAAAGTGATTATTAGTGTCAAATTCCGTTGAAAGTTCCAAACTGTGATCTGACAAAAGGTGTACCCGATTGATTTCCTGGTCATTGTTTGAAAGCCAATCTTCAAATTTCAAAGCTATTGACTTTCTTCTTTTTCTAAACTTATTTCAGCGTCACGAAAGTTTAAAATTGCTTTATACTCATCCAAGAAATCTACACCTAATATAATCTCTGTCGACAATAGTGGAACAATAAGAAAATTCATAATAAATCTGTGGCTTTGTCAAAAGAAATGGAAGTTAGTTTGTTGGCGTACATCTACACTTTTTCCGAAAATTGCAGCTTGTAATTTAATCTTACGTAAAGGAAGTGTGGGGCAATCGTTCGATTTGTTGCATTTACTGAAAGCTGTTTCACTAATTACCGAAACAGGACTGACGGAGTCAAGTACTGCCGTAAATTTTGTCCTTTGGTGTGATGTGAATTACAGGATATGCAGTATTGTTCTGTTTCATGTCATGTTCCTGGAGTAAAATGTCTCTCATGTCTTACATTTCCAGGTAATTGATAGTCATGGCAGCTACGTCGTTAGCTTCATAAGTACGTTTCGTGGCTGCCTGTGGTGATCCGGCCGGAGTGGCCGTGCGGTTCTAGGCGCTACAGTCAGGAGCCGAGCGCCCGCTACGATCGCAGGTTCGAATACTGCCTCGGGCATTGATGTGTGTGATGTCCTTAGGTTAGTTAGGTTTAATTAGTTCTAAGTTCTAGGCGACTGATGACCTCAGAAGTTAAGTCGCATAGTGCTCAGAGCCATTTTTTTGCCTGTGGTGGGAGTCATTGTCTATTATCTCTCTGTTATCGCGCATCTTTACTGGGATTTCGAGGTCTAATTTCTATAATTTCAGCTTGTCGAGAGCTTCCTGCCCTATTTGAATCACGCCAGTTCTGATTAAATTCAGGTCTGTTGCCATGTCTATAACGTCTGTCGTCTTGTCGGTAATTTCTGTAATCTCTTTCTCGTCGAATAAGTGATGGAGAATTTCACCCAGAATCGTAATTACGTGGTGAAATGTTGCATCCGAAGTCATTTTGTCTCCCTTGATAATAATTATTCTGGTTCCCATATTGTCTATTGCTACGGTTGTCTCTGTCATACTCATTACCACGGATATGTGATCTTTCTCTGTAATTATTGTTACTCTGCCAATGGTTGTCCTATGGATAGTGTCTATCTTGGTCACGATTTGAGTTATAACAGTAGACTTGTCGTGTATGGTTATTATTTCTGTTATCACGAAATTGTGATGTATGTGACCTGTAATTGTTGTTGTTTTCCAGTTTTCGCATCATGCGATTGTTCGTGTCGATTTCCAATTCTTACAAAAGTCCCTGAAAAGCATCGATATCATCTTTACAACGTCCAGCCGAAATAATATGTCTTAAGTGTTCAGGCAATTTAACTAAGCAAATGCGACTAAATTCCGAGGGTTTGCACAGGTTTGACAAATAGTGATTCTTGTGTAACATATCTTCAAAATATTTTACAGGGCTGGAAAATTCAGACTGTTCGAAATACTTCATCATTGTAATACGGTGTTTTACTCGATGTTGAGTAGCCTGAGATCAATATGCAGAAAGGAGGGCATGTTAAAAATCTACTTCACTGTGACAATCACGAATACCCGATCCCATTCTTACATCTGGTTCATTTTCTAAATAGCCACACAAAATTTCGAATCTGTGCCCTAATGACCAATTAGGAGGAAAACAATGAGAAAATTGATGAAGCCAAGGTTGTGGATGTATTTAATTACTAGAATTCTTGAATGATTTAAATTTACGCCTTGTGATGAAGAGCTTATAGTCAAAGTCAACGTGTCACCGAGTCACAAATCGGTCATTGTTACGTCGTGTCGGCGGTTCCATCTCAAGGTTCGGTGGACCCTGTCGACTCCTTTCAAAATCTCCGAAATACCATGTGTTATTACTGTGTGACTTTTCCGTATTTCTAAATCCCTCTTCCCCTGTCGGGCGCGAGTATCCTCTGCAATATGTAGTTCTTGTATCGCCTGTGCCAACTGATCTTGTACTTTCCGTATTCCTCTTTTGTTTTGCGTATTAATTTGTATCTAACTCTGTTTAAATCTCCTTATTTCCTAGTACTCCTCTGTGTCAGTAAAGACTACCGGTCTTGTATCATTCAAATCATCAGTTACCTTCGTAGATAAATTTGTTAACTGATGCGAAAGTTCGGCTACTTTTTCCGACAATGTGCTGATTTCCTCAGTGTGTTTTGCTGAACCAAGTATTAGATTGGCCATTTGTGTATCTACTGTGTCCTTTAAGTTTTCCTGATTTTTTGCAAGTTGCATAACCATATCGGTAGATGCAACAGAGTAAATATTTGCCTGCAAGGTGTCGTGATTTTCGTGTACAATGATCTGCAGTTCTTTTATTGCTGCTTCATGGTTCTGTAATGTGTCTTCATGCCGTGAAAAAATAGACTGAAAATGGTCACCAATTTGCGTTTTTACGTCTTCAGAAATTTTTTTTATATTTCGATTGGATTTTGCGTATCTCAGCGGTTAAATCTTTACCGCACTTGGCCGCGAAAGGCAAAGGTCCCGAGTTCGAGTCTGGGCCCGGCACACAGTTTTAATCTGCCAGGAAGTTTCATATCAGCGCACACTCCACTACAGAGTGAAAATCTCATTCTGGAAATCTTTACGTGTTTGTTCAATTGTGTCTAACTTTTGAAGCTGTTGCTGTGTTTGTTTCTGATTTTGTCCCATTTGTTGCTGTGTTTGTTTCTCTGTTTGATAAAATATTTGAATTAATTGCAATAACAATGCATTAGTGATTGAAACATGTTCCATTGTGTTTTTCGTCAGTGCGTTTACACCAGCAATATTCGTATTTTCAAAAGCAGAGAGTGTGTCTTGACTTAACTGAGAAAAGTGTATTGATGCAAAACCTGAATCTACGTTATTTGCAAGACTTTATGTTATTTCACATTCCTGAGGTGAACTGTTACCGACCGACCGATCGACTATAGTTCCCTGTTCACTGATTATTTCAGTTTCTACCACGTTATGTACTGTCTGGTCCATGTCCCTATGCACTACTACCAAATTATTCTATTGCAAATTTGTCGACTCATTACTAGGTGGTGCTAACAAGCTACACTTGTTGTCTCTGTCATTTCTCAATTTGCTTTGCAGTCTAGTTTTACTCTTTTCACCCACCATGATTATCACATTATTTTACACAATAACACAAAAAGTTTTGAAAAGCAAAAATGGGAAGAACCACTTAAATAGCACTTAAAATAATCAATATCTAATTAGTCACAAAAGCGACTGTGAGATACTTAGTGCAAATCCACATGCATGCGACAACTACTTTGCTCATGGCAATACAGTACAACAATAAGAAACTACAACTACAAAGGAAATTCCATACATACCATTACACGCTATCAGTAGACATTAAGTAGTTTCTAATCATGTGCTAATTATTCAAAATACAAGAAAATCAGAAGATTCAAGTGAAGTATCCTGGCAGGGTCGCCAAGTGAAACTACTGACTGAAACTCCTGGTCTCTTTACTAGGTGAAACTACTGAGTCTTTATTTATTTTTATCATTTAAAACACTGATCTACAGAATTTTGCCTGATGAAGACAATTCAAACTTAACCTATTCATTTATTACCCACAATATACAAGCTCAATGCAATCTGGCTGCTGTACAGTGACAACATGGCTTCAAATAATTAATAGAAAAGAATGGCACTGAATTGCAGGAAATCCTAACAACAACCCATACTTTTTCATATGTCACTTACCTTATAGAAAATCTTCATAACACATACTACATCAATTACAACAAGCAGCTACTACAGCCAGCAAATATAAGATTCTAAATACTATAGACCCTAACTACTAGGAGGCATACGGCTAGCAAAAGAAAGATTTTGTTGAAGAGTGAACAGTGTATTTGGAGGATTTTACCTTATTCATGCGACATCTAGTTCCAGAAATTATATAGTTGTCGTAATTCCACTACCTAAACATTACCAACTATATCCATCCTCACTTTACAATGCACGTCCTACCAACACTGAGTGTCCACTTAGAAAATCGTGTCCAAACCCTTCTCTATCTGCTCGCTAACTGCTAGTTTGTCCAACCACAGAACCACTTGCCAAGGGTGCTGAGCGCTGTCAGCGATATGGAGAATACCGTCTTCAGTGAATAGCTGATCAGCATTTACGTCGACGCCTAGCGTTATGCGCACCGCCACGACACCATCAATGGAGCGTCAAATGTACAGAACTGTCCCTGGATTCATCTTTCTCTTGCGTGGGAGATGACGTTCCCATCGCAGCTGCCTGTACAAGGCGTAAACGTAATTGGTGTCTTACGAGGAGAACACTGCAAGTGCCATCGCCTGATTTCGCTCAGTGGAAGAGGTGTCAAAATAAGTGAAAACGTGTCTCGGCTTATCCGTAGATACTCAAACGTCTCTGAAAAAACGACGGTCAAAGTTTTCGAGGAATTTTCGATGTAATTTATCTGCCATTTACCGCTCGCTCTGATCAGAGGAAGTGGGGGCTCAGTGGTTAGCGCAGCGACTTCCTAATTTTGCACCTCGTGTTCGAAACTCGATTATTATTTTTATTTTGGTTTTATTGTTTTCATTTCTCTACCAATGCCCATAGAAAGCTCCTACACGAAAGTTTTTTTTCGAATTAAGAGATGGCAGCGGCGATATATTAATCGTAAAATTACAACTGTATTTCTCAATAAGTGTTAGACGTTTATTACATAATATATATGTGTGTATGGTATTTTCAGGGCTTACAATCTGTTTACATTATTATATACTGATATTTAATTCTCATATTAATTCTTGTATTAATTCTTGTATTTTATTCGTACTTTATTTTTCAGGAAGATTTGGTGCATTCCTTTGAATGATACCGACCGTAGAAACATGTGAAACACAGATATTCCGAACACCACGAGCATCGTACGAAGGCTATTTGTCACAGTGACATTCCTTCGTATGAATCGCACTCGGGAAAGAGACGTCGTTAACACCGGTGAAGATTTCGTGCGTTAACAATAATTGCGCCGCGAACCATGCATAATGGCTCACTTTTCCGAAAACTGGCGGTTGCTGTTTATTATAAATCAACATACAGTACAGGAATTTGAACGAAAACCATTTCAAATAATTTTCTCACTCTTTTTTTTAAATTCATTCATATGGCATACAATAAATAGACGAATAAAGCCAACATTATAGCAATATAAACGAGAAAACATTCTTGTAGTAATCTTCTATAGACATGGGTACGTAAATTAAAAACAAAAACAGAAGTAATAATCTGGTTGCGAGCATGGGACGCAAAATTAAGAAACTGCGTCGCTAACAACTGCGCCACCATTTCGTCTGAGGATGTCACCTGTCAAAGGCACATAAAATACCTGGAAAAGTATCTGGAAAACTGATCATCGTTTTTTCAGAAACCGTCGAGTACCTATGGATTCGCCGAGACACGTGTTCGATTATTTGGACCCCTCTTCCACTAAGGGAAGTTTCTGTAAAATCGGCGTATGGCCCTTGCCGTGTTCTTCTCGTTAATATAGCACTAGCTCTAGAATAGTTACGTCAAACTGCGGTCAGACAAAACCGACGAGAAGCCCAGTTGAATGAAGAACTAACTACTAATAGTATACAGGGTGCGGCGCTTAAATCGGGAGAAACGAATTTTTTTTTTTAAAAAAAAAGCAAATTTATTAAAACAAAATACAAATGAAAACGAAAATCCTTTCACATATAACTAGTGGTATCTTTGAAGAGTAACATTACTAGGATGTAAGCCCCTTCAGCCGCAACAACCGCCTTTTTAAATCTCGTTCTGCAGCGATCGCACGCACTCTTTAAAAGTAGCGCTGTCCATATTCGCGAATGCTGCTTCGATAGCGATGCGTAGAGTTGCGGCATTAGGGTGCCTCGTCTTATTGATAACTCTTTCGACTATGCTCCAGACATCGAGGGCTTTTTAATCCGGGCTATTTGGGGGCCAGAACTCCTTTGACCAGAACATTTCAACGTTATTCGAGAGCCAGTTTTGGGTTAAATGGCTAGTATGAGGTCCTCCTCTGCCATCTAACGCATTGTTTGCTTGCTGACTTTCAATACTAAAGTCAGTTTCCTCAGTGATTGCCCCGGGCCTTGCGAAATCAGCGCCTAGACCTTTTCGATGACTGCCACACTTCTTCACACGTGTTCCTTTGTATGAAGTTTCCTCGCCGGGTTAGCAGAACCTCCCCCAGATTTCTCCTAAGCATTATTTTGGCCATAATATCGTAAAAAGTTGATCTCGGGTACTCGAAGAAATGAACTATTTCTGTGTAAGAACGCCTAGCGCGAAGACTTTCGATAATCGCTGCTCTTCGATTGTACTCCGCACTGGTCCGTAACATCTCGGCCATTTTGAGGTTCTGACTGTTTACTAGATGCCTATGACTTTTAAGAACGACCCCCGGCGGAATACGATATGGCGGGAAATTCAGATTGAAATTTGTCCGTATTTAAGCGCCGCACCCTGTAGTAAGCCGCTTCGGAAGCGGTAGACTCATATGTTTCTTTTAAGGTATACAGGCCATTTTCGTGATAAGCAAATAGAAATTATGTGATGATAGAGACGGTCAAATTTGGTAACTTGAGGTAAGAAAGGCTGCTCGGAAAACGAGTGAGTCGAAAGTTATGAAGCCAAATGTGTTGTGGAATAACTCTACCAGTGGATTACGCCAACCAAAGCGTCGTTGCAGTCAGTAAAATTTTTTTGGTATGTGAGCGCGTTGTCAATGTATGAAATTCTCCGACGTTATGACCACTGTTGTAAATGCCCTTCACTTTTTTCCAAAAAACTTCTGAAGGATCCCATTTGCAACAGTGAACGAAGCCTAGGAGAATTTTACACATTGACAATGTGGTCACATACCCAGAAGAATTTTATTGAATGTGACAATAGCTGCGTAGGCCTACGCTTACGAACAGTCGTTGTTTGTAAAAGGCAAAGGTAAAGTCCGTGGCGAAAACCCGCGAGGAGGCAACTAGGCTGACTGCAGGCAGAGCGCAAACTATCTTCGGTACAGCACTTCGTGGGCGAGGGTGGCGGGTCCGTCGCCCCATCAGCCTCTTCCCTTCGGGGAAGGTGCCCGCTACTCGTTTGATAGGAGGATGAGTGAAGGGCTGGAAAGAGGAAAAATTCCCGCTCCTCTCTGGGACTGAACCTGGAACCTCCAAAGCCGGAGTGCTGTACTGTACCCTCAACACCTTCATGCCCACATCGTTGTTCGCGCGATGTAATAAATTGCTTTATTATGTACGTTGTTGCTGACATTGCACAGTAGGACAACCGACCAACATATAGACTACGCTGGCTCTTATTTTTCTCTGTAGTAACACCCAACCCCGACCACAGTTTGGTTCTATTGACCGAAAAATGATTTGCGTGAAATCTGAGTTTAATAGACAAGAGGATAGAGTGTCTCTCGCCCCTTACTTTAAAATATCTCAATAATTTATTATCTAAAAGTTTACTGTAGAAAAGCAGTTGTAAATAATAAATAACGAGTGAGAAAGGCATAATGCTGATTTTATTATTAGCTGCCACTTACACTGCTTGTTCAATATGAGCACTGGAGACGATGAGGAGATATTGTACAGCCCCAGGTTTGCAGCTGGTGGCCAAAATTAGTACCAATTTTTTCCGTGTAAATAGTTTCCGTATAAGCGCATTAGCATATCTACTAAGTTTGGCTGTTATACGATACTTACAGCCCAGCTTGGACTTCCGTGAGTAACTACACTTTAATTATAAACACCTAATATGATGTGAAAAGGCCGGCCGCGGTGGCCGAGAGGTTCTAGGCGCTTCAGACCGGAACCGCGCGACTGCTACGGTCACAGGTTCGAATCCTGCCTCCAGCATGGGTGTGTGTGATGTCCTCAGGTTAATTAGGTTTAAGTAGTTCTAAGTTCTAGGGGACTGATGACCTGAGAGCCATTTGAACCATTTTTGATGTGAAAATCACGCCATACTGTTTGAATATCTATTACTTGATAAAGTCTTTATCTTCGTAACCTGGAAACTTATGAAGATATTCAGATAAAAGCTGAACCACATACTGCTTCTGTTTCTCGTTCTATGCAGATAACTTATTTTAATACTCCATGAGCCGACAACACTTTCAGTCGAATCGTTAATAGTTATCAGTTGCCTAGAGCGCTTATGAACTCTTCATTTCATGCCAAATCGAAGGATCTGCTTCAGGAATTCGCCACTTTTCAAAACTGGTAGAAAAATAGCGTTGTTTTATGAGAAACAAACTATTTAGCACCCTTACTGAGCGTTTCTAAGATTTGATAGACTCCTGCATGAACTGATTTAATGTGTTCGTCTGTCCACTAGTCAGTGCATAGATATTTTCATTTTTGATTCAGAAGGCAAATTAGTAGACAAGGTGATAGATTAAGGAGACAGGTACCAAAGATGAGTTTTAAGTTCTTGCAAAGCCACGTGTTGCACTACCAAAAATTGGTTATCTTCTTCAATAGTAATAATACTGAAAGCATTAGCATGGGCTAAATCAAAAACAACAAAGCATTTTTCTCTTCGCTCATGAACCACGAACCTCCTATGCCTTTCCAGTACGTTTATGATGCCGCTTTTATTGTTTGTACATAGCTTGTACTTCTGATACGCAATATCTGAGCTCCTGTGACTAAATATGATTTTTGTACCAATAAATTATCCATTCTCGGAAATACTGAGTGTCATCATGAGCCACAGTTAATTTTAACATCCACAAATTGTGAAAGAAAATCATTGACGTTTATTTGACACGTGACTGTTTGCATCTAATAATTTCATGCACCCGAAGAAATTAATTTTTTCCTGTAAATGAACTGAAGACGAATTAGTTGTACTTGCTGCAAATGCTGCTTTCCCTCGAAAGTGAAAGACGAGTGTGTTGGTCCCGGTTGGGTCGTACAGTAGAAAGGTATGGCTCCGCTCTTTTCGCCCCACCCTCTCTCTACCTCTATAGGGGTCACTGACCTATCGCTTCAGCCGAACAGAGTGATCTGTGAAATGATAATGCATGCAGTTAAGGAGCCTCAAGGAAACTCCTGTCCACATTAGGTAATGAGAGAATTTGTCAAGCTAAACTGTGGAAATCAAGGCACTTGGCCTACTGAATGGCTGACAGGTTTTCTCAATAAGATCATTAAAGGGAAGAAGATACCTCCTGAGCTGACGTTGAACACTACTGCCCCAATTTGTATGCAGAACGGGAGACTAACTGAAGATTCCAAATATCATCCTGTATGCCTCCTATCACATACAATGAAGATGTTAGAGCACATCACAGACAGTAGAACACACAATGTCGTCAACATTATCAGCAATCAGTGTGGTTTTGTGAAAGGCTATGGTACCACTGATGTAAACCATGTAACTCGTTTTGTTGTTGAGAAATACAGTGAGAGTCTAAGCGTCTTCATTTCGCTTTCCACTGAGAAGTACCTGAAGAACTAATTGAATGAGTCCGGTTGCTCCACAACAATCCTAAAAGACAAGCACTTCCTGTGGCTGGGGTATCAGGCGACTCTCCTATTTCTGTAGGCGTATGTAATGTATCTGCTTTTTCTCCTCCTCTCTTAATCATAATGACAGACACGGCCACCAGAGATCTTCTGAAATTATCTTCTTGGACACTGCTGTATTCTGCAGATGATCTGTTGGCTGCTGAAGTCAACAGCGACCTTGAGTGGTAAGTCTAGTCATGGAAGAACCGTCTTGAGCAGTCCAGACTACGTTTCAGTACAAAGAAGACTGAATACCCATCAAGAGATACAAATAATACAGACACCATCAATATCGACGGTATAGATCTGTCATAGACAAACATTTTTAAATATCTTGGCTCAAAGGTCATTGCGAACTGCTCACTACTTCCCGAAATCACAAATCACACAATAAGTGGTGTGCTTTGTGAAAGAAGATCCTGGATTGATTTAAGTCGAAAATGAACCGTTCTGAAATTCACCCGGCTGCCTTTAACGGTAGAGAATGTTGGTCCACGACGAAAGAAGCAGAGAAATGACTTGTGTATGGAAACCAAAATGCATCGGTGGACATCTGGCTTCATATTTCGTGATTAAGTGAGCAATAATGAAATGTGCAGGTGATCTGGAATGGTCTTATGGTTAGGAAGTTGAGGAAAAGCCGTCTACAATGGTATGGACACGTACTTCAACCAGATTTAGAAACAACAGCAAAAAGCTGGGTTTTGTTTAAAGTCAGTGGTACATGATGTATTGGGAGAGCGCCACAGCGTTGGACAGATACCCTCCATTTAGACGTCAAGATAGTGCGTATCCATGCTGACCAAGGACCAGATCATCCCAAGTAGAGACAGAAAACCATAAGGGTGGACACCGTTGCATTGCGGTACAAACGCTGAAGCAGAAGAAGGAAGAAAAAGAAGATGGTTTTCTTTCCATGATTTTTCCAATTTTCACTGCCCAGGGGCATGTTTTCTATTTGTCCTGCTGAGCCCATATTTCACATAGCTCATTTTTACGTGTAGTCGAACCAAAGTGTGGAGTATTCCAAAAGATATTACCAAAATTAGAAAAAGTATAAGAGCCACCCTAATGAAGAGCAGGGTGTGGGAACTCCACTAATTTGTTACATGTGATGTGATATGTACAGTGATAAGTTATGTTTTTCGTGTATAGATCTGTAAGCATGCAATTTGTATTAACAAGATGAAGTGTAAACTTTACCAACCTTAGTAGACTGTAGTTTTACCAAATTAAGGAGTTAGCAGACTCGATTATCGGATACAGACAAGCTAATGGAAACTGTAGGGAAGTTGAACAGTTGCATTATATCATGTACCCGAGTTGGAAAACTCTGAGTCACATGTTTCAGAGTCTGTTCCAACGGTTTATGGAGTCAGAGCAAGTGGTACCACATTTCAGTGACCTAGGAAAGCAGCGAAACGTATGGACTCCCTACTCAGAAGAGACAGTGCTTGGCCGCGGAGGTGAGGAGCTTTCCATCAACATTCGAACAGTTGTACGTCAAGTGGGTGTTTTGGGCAGTAAGTAAACCTAGAACTGTAGCTACACCGCTTCCATTCACCGAAATTACAAGTTTTATTTTCTGCTGACAGTTTATCTTGTTCCTTGGTAAGCCAATGGGTGTTAGAGCATTGTACGTTCGGTCCTCACTTTCATGCAGACGTACATTTCTCGGATGAAGTCTGTTTCGCCAGAGACAGAATGCTCAATCGTCGAAATGCTTACGTCCCACAAGTTGAGATTCACCACGTAACAGCAGTGAGTATCAGTTAAAACGTATCTGCAGTAAATTTGTATGCTGACGTGACTTGGTTTAGGGCTTGTATCGACTCTCTCTCCAATTAGCTGCAAAATGTTTACTATGGTTCAGAGAGACATATTCCCCACGTTGTTGGAAGTTATGGCACTCCATGCTCTAGCACAAATATAGTTCCAACATGATAGCGTCCCAGCTCATTTAGCGAGCTTTGCTCATCGACACCTACTATGGACGATCCCTAGAAAGAAGGGGGAGGAAAAGGGGGAGTGGGCAGTACCGTTTAGTGGTCAGATCGTTCGCCTGATCTGAGCCCATTTACTTTCTTCTTATGGTGCTATGTAAACAGTCTTGTGTAGTCCACACTTGTCTATACTGAAGAGCATCACCTGGCGAAAACTCTCACTGCCTCTGCCGTCGTTCGAAAAACAGTGAGGTTGTTCGAATGGGTACGGCAAGACTTCGTTCGACGATGTCATGCCATTTTGAACAACTATTTCCAATGTGGCACCTTGTGTTACGGCGTAAAGTCAAGCGCCGGCGCACCAGTCGGGAACGATAGAGAAGAAATGGCTGTGAGAAGAAGTCAGCCAATCGCAAGTTGACAGACCCCTCTCCAGGACGACAAGCGACAGCTGTGGCCCCTGCGCGAAGACAACACACGCTCCGCGCCCGACTGGTCGCGGTCCAGTTCTACAGCATCTTGTCTTGTCGGACGAGTCTTGTTTTAAATTGTATCGAGCGGATGTACGTGTACGGATATGGAATCCATGGACCCTGCATGTCAACAGGGGACTGTTCAAGCTGGTGGAGGCTCCGACAGGGGACACATACGTAAGAGACATACGTTAGCGACCAGTGACCTTTAATGTTAAGAATAAACCTGATATGGTTATTACACACCGTGGCTTGGTTATATTTGTATCGAATGAATTTAGTATTGGAGACGAAGCACTTATTTCGAGACTTCCCCTGTAGTTCCGTGTAGGTACGCTGGCATGCGTGAAAACGACATCTCCCATCCGTCGTCAAATTCAGGTTGTGTAACATCTTCACTTGGCCGATGTTCCAGCGTAGAATTAGTAATGTTATGTTCAGAATCTTGGGTTGATTGGTGATTATTGGTAAGGGTTTCATAGTCTGTTCTTCTGAATCCCAAAGCGGAATGAAGGTTGTACACCATCCTGAAATGTCTAACAAATAATACAAGCGCGGTAATAATAACCACCTCAAACGTAAACAAAATTCATTACAACATTTACAACGCCAATGCCGATTCTCTTTTGATAACTTGTGTACAAGCCTGTATTTTCTTCTACCCTGATCAGGAGACCTCACTACCCGTGAGGCCATTTTCTAGGATGGCCTTCGGTTGTGCGTCTGAGGTATGACTTTTGAGGTTATTTTATTGAGGGTCTAAGAATTATACCACAATGGCCTATAACGGCTTTACCTAAAATCAAAGTACCTGTTTGCACATCTTATACCATTTGGCATTAATACATATTCTCTATAAGCGTCCCGAAACTGACGCACTAAATCATCCAAATTAGGCTTATAATACCACAATTATTCCAACACTATTACAGCTGCGGAATAATTAATCCTGTTGCCATAAATGTAATACCAAGTTCATTAATCCTCTGCTGATTATTAGGAACAAGGGAGGCGAGGCGTAGATCGTCCGGGTAATTACGGATATGGTCCCAGTTGGCATAAAAAGCTTCAACGCAGACATTAGCTGTAAACAAATACTTTTATTCAGAAAGTTACATTCCCCTTCCTCTTACAAAATGTCATATACCTCAATAAATTAACCTCAAAAGTCATACCTCAGACGCACAGCCGAAGGCCTTCCTAGAAAATGGCCTCACGGTCAGTGATGTCTCCTGATCAGGGTAGAAAGAAATATAGGCTTGTACACAAGTTATCCAAAGAGAAATCGCACTGGCATTGTAAATGTTCTAATGAATTTTGTTTGAATTTGAGGTGGTTACCATTACCACGTCTGTATTATTTGTTGGACATTTCAGGATGGCGTACAATCTCCGTTACGCTGTGGGATTCAGAAGAACAGACTATGAAAGCCTTAGCGGTAGAAGCGTCAACTCTAAACAATTGCTTTTACTGTCTATGTAAAACGGACTTGGGAATTGTTATACCGAAAAGATTTCTTATTTTTTCTCTCGCCCTTTGCTTGCGACACATCTGTGTAACACAGAGTTAAGTACTGTAATCTTTTCCTTTTGTAATAAAACTCATTAATACGATTTGTATGAATGTTGTCTAGCGATCCGAGAATGTTCAAATGTGCGTGAATTCCTAAGGGACCAAACTGCTGCGGTCATCGCTCCAACACTACTTAAACTAACTTATGCTAAGAACAACACTCACACCCATGCCCGAGGGAGGACTCGAACCGCCGGCGGCGGTGACCGCGCAATCCAAGACATGGCGCTTCAAACCGCGAGCCTACTTCGCACGGCAGCGATCCGAGGAATCATGTTTCCTAGACACCCCATATTCGACGACTAGACTGGACTTAACAACTTGGGCGTGCTGTGAAGATAAACGTAATTGTTACAAAATGTGTTTTCTGAGATTTTTTTCATCGTCAGTAATCCAAACGCAAATTTAACGTTTTCTCATTTAAACTTATAACATCTGACTTTAAAGACCTGGGTTCCATGTCTCAACTGATATATTTGTCTTATGCGTATCATCATCACGAAAATACCTTGTACAGTTAACCAATCGCAATTTCCAAGTATACTGCATGTCTTTAAAACTGTAATACCAAGAAGACGACATGCAAAAACGTCAAATTCACATGATATGTTCTACATGCTTGCGTATAGAAATGATCAGTATTTGATCACAACCCAACAGTGTGGGTGGGAATAGCGTCATCTACATTCTGTGTATAATGGAAGGTTATGCAGCAGATTTCTCATGCAGAAATCGAATTTTATTTATGTTTTTTGTGAAAAGTTCGTTTTATGCTACATTTGATAAGAGGCTATTTTCCTTGCTTTGTTCCATACTGTCACCTTTGAAAGTTTGTCGAAGAAGTTCTGGTTCACTCTGTACGGCAAGAAACGTGTCTCAGACTACAGTATATCGCTCCAAGATATTGTTGCACGCGTTGGGTGGGATCCAAGATTGTGTTCGAATATGGAATCGATGAGATCAGGAAGGCCATGCACAGAACCATGCTGGATCTCAGCGATCCAGCGCAATTAGCGGCCGAGAGGGCAGACATATTGTGCGATCCGTTGCGCAGGATCGTAGAGCGACGCCACGTAGCTAGAATCATGAAATGGGCTTCTTTGCAGCTAGACATGCGTCCATACAGAGACAGAGAGGACGTCAGGAGCACTTTGGACTGTCAGCACGGCGACCGTAGTTGCAGCTTTCTTCGGTGCGGCAGCAGAAGAGCCACTGTGTCCAACGACAGCATTGGACACACAAGTCGCACTTCGCCATCTTTCCAAAGCAGTCAGATTATCCGTACAGCACCACACGATTAACTTACCCATGTGTGCAGGATGCAAGGAGGACGAACATTGTCAGAAAGCGTTATGACATTTAATTCATATTTGCACGGAACGTAGCCGTGGGAACTGTTGAAAGCACTACGAGTTGACGAGCAGGACCGTGCATTGGCTCAAGCCCTAAGACAGTCGCGCCCCAAGGAAAAGCTCTTTGAAAGGCTACTGCGGGTGTTCTGAGAGGTCCCTGTCCATTGGAGTGGCTTTTGCCATGCACAGATGCCGCAGGCAGTTGGGCCATTGTATAGAAACATTTTACGACCAGAAGATGGAGCGAGAACTTACCTGTTTTAAGTGGAATACACCTTTGTACGCGAGGTGGTAAAAGTTGGCCGTTCCCCGGAAAAGCACAGAAGCGTTCCTGCACCGTTGAAGTTGTAGGAGACTGCCGAACGGTATGACTTTGCAGAAAAACAATGTTTATTTGATGTGAAACCTGCCGCTATTGTCTAACGTAAACAAACTCTAAATTAGAAAGAGCCACTAGTCGGTAGCTAGGCAGAGCATCTCACTGGCCGAAGAAAGAGACAGAGAGAGAGTGACGCGACTTTTTCCGGAAGAGCATGGTAGGACACAAGCCAATGGTTAAACAGTCAGGGGAAGGGGACAACTTTTTTTAACGAGCAGTCTGACTGGTCAACGCTCGAAAGATTAGGAGCTAAGCCATCAAATACTGTGAGAGACAGAAAACGCGGCAATGCGAGGTTTCCTCTTACTTCAAATACGACTGTAAATCAAATGGGAAAGTAGACTTCTTCTGCTCAGATCAAGATCAAGATCTGGAGCCTCTTCCGTTCGACTTCGATCCTTAGAGCCGCTGCAGAGCCACCTGAGCCGATGTGTGGGGATTTCGAAACATTTCAGGGCAATTTGGACTTAGCCGCTGACGAGGATCGTTGACTCCAACAATGACCTATATCCACTTGAACCGTCTCCTGTAAGTGTAATGGTAATACCGTGCCGCAGCTCTGAGACGAGGCAGAGGGAAATTAGAGTTACTCTCCCGAAATACGGTTATTTCAAGCTTCACTATGAAGACCTGCATTTTGTCATTAACAAACCGTTTGCTTTCAACTTTACTGTCAGCCTCACAGGTCTGATTCCTCTCCTTTCTGTAGTATGATCTTATGACAATCACTCGCCATTCCGCGATTGTAAGCAAATTTCTTGGGAGATCAATGGCTTCTCCTCTGATCTCTATGTCAGGTAAGTCAAGGCTAGTAGAGTAAAGCTGCCACAGTTTTCCATTCAATTGCTTATTGGTCTATGATTTTATTTTGATAATGTTGCCACAGGCTGTCACTATTTAATATTAATTTTATTGTAATAAATCAAAGTCATTATAACTATCGTTTCATTTAATATGGTTCAAATGGCTCTGAGCAATATGGGACTTATCTGCTGTGGTCATCAGTCCCCTAGAACTTAGAACTACTTAAACCTAACTATCCTAAGGACATCACACACATCCATGCCCAAGGCAGGATTCGAACCTGCGACCGTAGCGGTCGCGCGGCTCTAGACTGTAGCGCCTAGAACCGCTCGGCCACTCCGGCCGGCTTCATTTAATATTCACAAGCTCCTCCATCACAACTTTGTAGGGTAAATTTAGATACGTTTCGTTAGGCCTCGTTTGAGTAGAGAGAAGAATAAAATTTAAAACGATCTCACACAGCACTTGTCTTCGTCATACAGGCACAGCATCTGGCGTTATGTATGGGGTTCCATTGAGTTCACAACGGGATCAGCTCTGGTTCACATAGCTGGGAATATGAATAGCCGCTGTTAAAAATTTGAAGTACCAAGTCCGGTGGCTGTGTCCTATCTTAGAGGTCTTTCAACAAGATATCACAAGACCACATGTTCCCCTTGCTGCCCTGACCTGTGTGATGAACTGCTGTTCTGCCCAACTCTTTCTCCAAGACTCTCACACACTGAGTACATGTTGTCATTAATTTCTGAGAAACTGCCATAGATCCAGTCGTCAGTCCCTACGACTGATGAATCCTGGCGCAGAGTTGAAGAAGCATGGAATGACGTACCCTTATCGACCATCCAAACTCAGCACGACTCATTGTCCATCTGGGCTAGGACCGTTGTTTCTGCCAGTGGGTTGTGCGGTGTAGCCGCGCGGTCAGCGGCGTCTTGACACGGTTCGCGCAGCTCGCCCCGTCGGCAATTCGAGTCCTCTCTCGTCCATGGGTGTGTGTGTTGTCCTTTGGGTAAGTTAGTTTAAGTTAGGTTACGTACTGTGTAAGCCTAGGGACTGATGACCTCAGCAGTTTGGTCGTATAGGAACGAACCCCAAATTTCCAAATTTTCTGCCGGTGGTGGCAGCTGTGTGTACTTAATTTTCTCATCTTGTACACGCTCAAACACCTTCAAGATTAGTCATACCTTCTTCCTCCCACACTGGATACGCACAATAACTAAAACTGTGGTATTTGCTGTTTTTCCTGTGGTCGTAATTTTAATGGCCAGCAGTGAGCTAACCTTACAATTCTTCAGAGGGCAACTAACGAAAAAAAGGAAAAAAATTAAAGCAGATTTACACACATTTGGAAAGCAAATAGCCAAAATCATAAACAAACGAAGAGAATTAGGTTAACTTCAGACACCAGTATCTAAAAGTCCTTTGAATGTCACACACTCGTTAATATGAACTTTAGACTCGGAATTATGCGAACGACCGCCTTCTGAGGTTTTTACTGGAGCAGCTAGTATCCGTTCGATGTGACCTGAATTTCCAGATGACAGCCTGTGGTAAGAGACAGGCTCCTGTGGGCGCCTCATTTCATTTGGGGCTGAGCCTGGCTACTCCAAGCAGTAACCACGTTTACGACCGCTGCGCGCCGCCCCTCTCCCTAACTTCTTCCTTTTCCGGGCCTCACTCAATTTCGACGCTGACTGTCCGGCCCTCTGAGGTGGGCGCGTCTCTTCTGTATTTCCTCTCGGTCTCCGGCGTCGTAAACCGGAACACAGAAGCGCCTCCAGCCTCGTGACCTCGGCGGTCACTATACAAGAGGAAAGTTACCTGCTTTAAGGGCTGACAGTATTAGTGATTCTGAACAAAAAAAAAAAAAAAAAAAAAAAAAAAAAAAAAAAAAAAAAAAAAAAAAAAGCATGAACATACGCGCTGTTCCGAAAGGTTTCCGAAATACATCACATTTCACATAACATTTCTCGAATAACTCTAAATCCGCACCCTCCGGCGAAAACGGGTCGCAGTACAGAGTCAAACTACATTGAATTTCCTATAAAAAAAATCCTATCCATTTTTTCTCTAGGACTAATAGTTTGCGTGCAGAGAGAGCGAGAATATCGGAAATCTCGCGCGACGCGCAATGCACTGTAACTGAAGCAGTTTTTGTAGCCCAGTAGTTAGTAAATTAGCTTACTACGCCTATTTTCACTCATTGCTTGCATATGGCATCATATTTTGGGGTAATTCATCACTGAGGAATAAAGTATTTATTGCACAAAAGCGTGTAATCAGACTAATAGCTGGAGTACTCCCAAGATCATCCTGTAGACATTTGTTTAGGGATCTAGGGATATTCACAGTAGCTTCTCAGTATATATAATCTCTTATGAAATTTGTTATTAACAACCAAACCCAATTCAAAAGAAATAGCAGTGTTCATAACTACAAGACTAGGAGAAAGGATGATCTTCACTATTCAAGATTAAATCTAACTTTGGCACAGAAAGGAGTGAATTATACTGCCACTAAAGTCTTTGGTCACTTACCAAATAGTATCAAAAGTCTGACAGATAACCAACAAGTATTTAAGAAGAAATTAAAAGAATTTCTGAATGACAACTCCTTCTACTCCATAGACGAATTTTTAGATATAAATTAAGAAAAAAAGAAAAAACCAAACAAAAAAATTATATTCAAAAAATTCAAAATTAAAAAAAAACAAAAAATAAAAAAGTTGTTATATTAACTTAATTATGTTGTTAAATTAACTTAATTATGTCATGTATTGGAAAATTTGACTCGTTCCACATCATTACGAAATATCGTATTCATGATCCATGGAACTAGTATTAATCTAATCTAATCTAATCTGATCTAATCTGAGGTAGCATCCCGACTTCATAGACAACAAGTGTCCTGTATCAAATTGTTCCTCTCAACTTCCTCTACACCACTATAGTGCTTTGTAAACAATAACAATGTCTGAATAATCAACATCATCATTTATTGCATATACACAGGCCATTGAGACCCATGGCAGAAGATAAAAATACACAAATAAAAGACATACATAGATCATAATGAAATGATTAACACATCAAGTCCACGAGTCCCCTTTCACTTCTGTCTCCGGAATCTTCAGTGCTGGCTGTTGGATCTGCTTCTTCCAGAGTCACTAAGGTCCTGTCTCTCCACCAGATTCGCGGAAGACCTCCAACATCTAAATCTACAGCGACTTCTACATGGATACTCTGCAGATCACACTTAAGTGCCTGGCAGAGGGTTAATCGACCCACCTTTACAATAATTCTCTATTAGTCCTCTCTTGAACAGCACCCAGAGAAAACCGACGCCTATATCTTTCCGTGTGAGCTCTGATTTCCCTTTTTTTATTCTGATGATCGTTTCTCACTATGTGGGTCGGCGTCAATAAAATATTTTTGCATTCAGAGGAGAAAGTTGGTGACTGAAATTTCGTGAGAGGATTTCGGCACAACGAAGAACTCCTTTGTTTTAATGGTGTCCATCCCAAATCCTGTATCATGTCCGTGACACTCTCTCATCTATTTCGCGATAATATAAAACGTGCTGCTCTTCTTTGAACTTTCTCGAGGTACTCCGTTAATCCTATCTCGTAAGGATACCAGATCGCGCAGCAGTACTCCAAAAGGCGGACAAGTGTAGTGTAGATTGCCTCTTTAGTAGATCTGTTACATTTTCTAAGTGTTCTGTCAATAAAATGCAGTCTTTGGTTTGCCTTCCCCACAACATTTTCTGTGTGTTCTTTCCAGTTTAAATTGTTCGTAATTGTAATTCCTAGGTATTTAGTTGAATTTACAGCCTTTAGATTAGACTGATTTATCGTGTCACCGAAGTTTAACGGATTCCTTATAGCACTCATGTGGGTGACCTCACACTTTTCATTATTTAAGATCAATTTACAGTTTTCGCACCAATTATATATCTTTTCTAAATCGTTTCGCAATCGTTGTAATGAGTTTACTAGACTATAAACGACAGCATCATCTGCAAACAACCAACGATGGCTACTCAGATTGCCTCCTAAATTGTTCATAAAGATGAGGAACAGCAGAGCGCCTATAACACAACCTCGTGGAGCGCCAGAAATCACTTCTACTCTATGACTTTCCGTCAATTACTACGAACTATGACTCCTCTTAGAGGAAATCATAAATCCAGTCATAAAACTGAGACGCTATGCCATAATCACGCAATTTCATTACAAGCCGCTTGTGTGGTACAGTGCCAAATGCCTTTTGGAAATCTAGAAATACGGGATCAATTTGAAAATCCTTGTCAATATATCCCTGTTCGCTAGCTCTGTGATGACGTGTTGACTTGTGAAAAAGCGTCTGTTATTGCCGGCCGGGGTGGCCGAGCGGTTCTAGGCGCTACAGTCTGGAATCGCGCGACCGCTACGGTCGCAGGCTCGAATCCTGCCTCGGGCACGGATGTGTGTGATGCCCTTAGGTTAGTTAGGTTTAAGTAGTTCTATGTTCTAGTGGACTGATGACTTCCGAAGTTAGGTCCCATAGTGCTCAGAGCCATTTTGAACCTTGTCAATAGCACTCAACACCTCGCGTGAGTAAAGAGCTAGTTGTGTTTCACAAGAACGATGTTTTCTAAATCCGTGTTGACTGTGCTTCAGTATACCGTTCTCTTTGAGGTGATTCATAATGTTTGAACACAATATAAGTAGTAATGAGATGGGCTTTTGAGGACACTTTTAATATGTAAAGTAATTACAATGATCAATTAATGACCCCCGCACGCGACCACCACCGCCCCCGACCAAACCCATCCCCAGAGGACATCACGTGTTTTTCTCAGCCTGCCCCCTCCCCTCCGTCCCGCCTCCACGACCTACTGTATTGGTGGGAATTTCGAATTTTGGCGAGAATTTCTTTGTCCCAGGGCTGTGCTGACATCCCACTCCACTCCCAACAGGGAATTGGCGGGAAAATAAAATTAGCAGTTCCATTTCTGGGACTCGAACCTTGGTCCTCCTGGACAGAAAGCTCAAGTGCACCCTCCTCCCCCCCCCCCCCCCCTCCAACACAATTACACCACCATAGGACGGGAAATTAAAAATGGCGGTGTCCCTTCCGGGACTCGAGCCCTGATTCTACTGGATGGAAAGCCCAAGCGCACCCCTCAACACATGGAAACTGTCCAGATGCGGGACAGGAAGGTTAGGTTAGCGTACGTTATTGATTTTGGTCGGGAAACTACACAAAGATCGCTCCTAATTACGTAATTAATCACTATGATCTGGCCTTATTACACAACTATGTGCACAGCGCTACACAAGGATGGTATAAAATCGCAATACATCTCAAAAACTGATGATGCCATACAACTGGTGCTATCCCACTGGGAAAAAGTTCCACAGTACCACTCAAAAGTCTACTCTACACCTACAATCTGGCAGGAAAAAGGCAGGGGTGTAAGATACTATCTTTATTCTCTTTAGCAGGAAATACGTTCATCTGACAAGGTGCTGGTGTTGGACAGAGAGGAGTTTAAAAAGTGTATTACCTGTAAGCACACAGAATCTATCACTGTTTCACATCAGAGTTCGCTACAGACACCTAATCAACAACCATTCTACAGCCCAGGTAATCGAAGCAAGTACACGCTGTTACAACTGATGGAGAAAAATGCGTCACAGTTCTCATTACACTTCGAAATTGTCGTGAAAAAACGAGCACTTGTAATGAAGAGGTCATAATGCAGCACATTTACTGGGGAAAATTGTCGTCCAAAAAAATTGCAAAGGGGGTGGTATCTGAACATTAGTTCTCCTTAATGTACAATCACAAACTGCCGAAAACCGAAGCACTCGCTCCTCCCTCCACCCCTCTCCCCTGTTTCCCACCCTAGACCTATAGGGAGGACACACGCTTCTTCAAATGGCCAGATGCTTCGCAGAGCGTCTCGCGCCCCCGCTACCACCCCTCTAAGGCCGCTGGAAGTACCAAGCGTTGCACTACCTGCCCCGGTCGCTCACGATACATGGCCTGCCTTGAGGCGGGTCCCTTAGCACTAAAGGGAAATTTACCAGTATAACATCGACCACCCACGGCAGTCGCAACCCTGCTTCGGCACCCTTTGGGGCCACTTGCCGCACTCGGCCCTTGGCGGTCACTCGCTGTACGCGGCATGCCTTGAGGCGACGGTCCTAGACAACATAAACGGGAAATTTACCAGTAAAACCCCGCCCATTTGGAGAACAGTCCAGATGGTCCACAGCACTCGGCTTTGCACAATCTGGCTACTACACTCCTGGGACTCCTACGTCAACACAGTAGCGCGTATAGTCAACTTGTTCCTCTAAAGTCTTGTGACACAGCCACCCCTAATGGTTAGGGGGCGCGAATGCAACGGCGAACTGACACAGACTAGGCCCCCAACGCCTCCAATAGGCCTCTCATTCTACGATGGAAAGCACTTTTACTTAATGTGAACAATTCTTTACTGCAATCTGTTAGAAAAAGGAAAACATCAACCCTTAAAACATACGTCCCTTCATCACCTGCAGATTTGCATAGTTTAGAAAATGTGGGATGGTTCATAGACGATCCAGAGGATAGAACACTTGCTGAGTACAAGCGATTTACTGCATGAATACCTCTAAAAATGCTTATGGGGTACTTTGAGGACATGAGACAGTTTATTATGAACGCTAAACAGGAACTCATTTTGGTGCGGCGTCCAGCGGACAGTAACTCATACATTCAAAGAGCTCAATGGGAGAATATGATCACAATCAGCAAGATAATATGGAAAATGCCTCACATCTGTGTATCAGACGAAGAGCGTTTGAAGCTTTTAAAAGTCCTGCATTCAGGTACATTTCTGTCACTGACATTTCGCTCGTGGGAGGTTTTCGAGTACCCAGTGTTACAGACTGCGAGTAGAAAAACATGGGCTATTAAAACCTCCTCCCATCTAGAGACACCTAGATTCATCATACTTGCGTTTCAGACTAATAGAAGAGGTAGTATGGCAAACGATTCCACCGTGTTCGACAACTGCAAGTTAACTAATGCCAAAGTCTAACTCAGTTCGGAATTCTACCCATATGACAATTTACATCTGCAGTGGAATCAAAATGTATACAGTATAGCGTATAACATGTATGCAACGTTTTGTGCTTCTTACTATGAAGGAGAGGGATGAGGGTGTCTACTAAGTCCACGTAAGTTCAAGGAGCTTTCACCGATGATCGCAATAGACTGCTCGAAACAGAACGAGATAATTAAGTCTGGACCTATAGACGTGCGAATTGAATTGGAATCATCGACAAATTTACCAGAACACGCTGCCACCTATGCTCTAGTGCTACATGACCATTTGATCAACTACTGCCTGCTCACCAGTGTTGTGTAACGAGCTGTATAAACGAATAGGTGCTGCACCATACCTAGAGCATTTCACAATGATGTCTCAAGGTGTGAACATCATTGCAGATGCTCAGGGTTTCTAGAATGGTGAGCGTAGACAGTTCGTATTTAAAGATGTTGCATTTGTAGTGTACACACAAGATGCTGGAATAATAGAAACATTCTCAGCAAATATTGCATCACCAAGGTCTTTCAAGTATTTGAGGTGTGCTCAGACACGGAAGAGTGCAAAGTGGTTAACACATTTCTACCATTGAAATCACTGGGATGATCCTGGCATACCTTATAAAGATATGGTGACTGTGCATAAATTATTCGATCAGACAGATACCATCATCTACGTGAAGGGGAAGGAGAAGATCTCATGGATGTGTCGAATCTTTATGTTTTCTGCTATTCAAGACCTGGAATTCTACGGGTGTCCTTCTGCCCATCGACTCAAGAACATGTATCTAAAAAGTTTTGCTGTATCTGCTTACGAAAATGTAAAATTACTTTTAAGTTGAATTAATGAAAATAAATAATTTTTTCCAACAATCCGTGTATACTTCTTTTAGACACCTACGTCCTTAGTATATTAAGTTTAACCATGATACTATACCTGTTTCCATCTATAACTGCAGTCAACTGGAAGTGTGCGACCTACTTATCAGACCCAACAAGGGACTAGCAGCACCTGTGCTATTAATAGGTAGGCTTCCGCATTCCAGTGCACTTGCCTGCAGAGAATTCTCTGAAATTGTGGGTTAAAGGCGCTACATCTTGCAGACGTGTGACTGCAGAGGGAACTGTGTGACCTACTTACCACAGGCTTGTGCGCTGTCAACAAGAGAGTAGCGGTACCTGTGCTATTAATAGGTAAGCTTCCACATTCCTGTGCCCTTGCCTGCAGTAAATTCTCTGAAATTGTGTGTTAAAGGCGCTACGTCTTGTACACATGCACGTGCAATGCAGATACGACTGCAGAATGTTCACAGATATGTTTTAGCAAAAGAAAAAAAAAAGATTAGGTTTTAAAAAAAATAACAGTGATGTACAGTAACAATTTTTTTTTCGCTTATTCAATTCGATTCAGTTGTTGAGATTACAATTTAGATAGTGATGTGCAATATACACTCCTGGAAATGGAAAAAAGAACACATTGACACCGGTGTGTCAGACCCACCATACTTGCTCCGGACACTGCGAGAGGGCTGTACAAGCAATGATCACACGCACGGCACAGCGGAAACACCAGGAACCGTGGTGTTGGCCGTCGAATGGCGCTAGCTGCGCAGCATTTGTGCACCGCCGCCGTCAGTGTCAGCCAGTTTGCCGTGGCATACGGAGCTCCATCGCAGTCTTTAACACTGGTAGCATGCCGCGACAGCGTGGACGTGAACCGTATGTGCAGTTGACGGACTTTGAGCGAGGGCGTATAGTGGGCATGCGGGAGGCCGGGTGGACGTACCGCCGAATTGCTCAACACGTGGGGCGTGAGGTCTCCACAGTACATCAATGTTGTCGCCAGTGGTCAGCGGAAGGTGCACGTGCCCGTCGACCTGGGACCGGACCGCAGCGACGCACGGATGCACGCCAAGACCGTAGGATCCTACGCAGTGCCGTAGGGGACCGCACCGCCACTTCCCAGCAAATTAGGGACACTGTTGCTCCTGGGGTATCGGCGAGGACCATTCGCAACCGTCTCCATGAAGCTGGGCTACGGTCCCGCACACCGTTAGGCCGTCTTCCTCTCACGCCCCAACATCGTGCAGCCCGCCTCCAGTGGTGTCGCGACAGGCGTGAATGGAGGGACGAATGGAGACGTGTCGTCTTCAGCGATGAGAGTCGCTTCTGCCTTGGTGCCAATGATGGTCGTATGCGTGTTTGGCGCCGTGCAGGTGAGCGCCACAATCAGGACTGCATACGACCAAGGCACACAGGACCAACACCCGGCATCATGGTGTGGGGAGCGATCTCCTACACTGGCCATACACCACTGGTGATCGTTGAGGGGACACTGAATAGTGCACGGTACATCCAAACCGTCATCGAACCCATCGTTCTACCATTCCTAGACCGGCAAGGGAAGTTGCTGTTCCAACAGGACAATGCACGTCCGCATGTATCCCGTGCCACCCAACGTGCTCTAGAAGGTGTAAGTCAACTACCCTGGCCAGCAAGATCTCCGGATCTGTCCCCCATTGAGCATGTTTGGGACTGGATGAAGCGTCGTCTCACGCGGTCTGCATGTCCAGCACGAACGCTGGTCCAACTGAGGCGCCAGGTGGAAATGGCATGGCAAGCCGTTCCACAGGACTACATCCAGCATCTCTACGATCGTCTCCATGGGAGAATAGCAGCCTGCATTGCTGCGAAAGGTGGATATACACTGTACTAGTGCCGACATTGTGCATGCTCTGTTGCCTGTGTCTATGTGCCTGTGGTTCTGTCAGTGTGATCATGTGATGTATCTGACCCCAGGAATGTGTCAATAAAGTTTCCCCTTCCTGGGACAATGAATTCACGGTGTTCTTATTTCAATTTCCAGGAGTGTATATAGTTCTTGAGATACATTTCAGTTCTTGATGTGTTTCAACACAGAGATACTTTTAACTTATTACTAGAATCCAACACATGTTGGAGATTCCTCCAAGGGACTGTTTTTTTCCTTATAGAGCCATACTTAAAACTAAAGCAGAGGTATAGACTAACTTACACGCAAATACTGTTGTTGTTGTGGTCTTCAGTCCCGAGACTGATTTGATGCAGCTCTCCCTGCTACTCTATCCTGTGCAAGTTTCTTCATCTCCCAGTACCTACTGCAACCTACATCCTTTTGAATCTGCTTAGTGTATTCATCTCTCGGTCTCCCTCTACGATTTTTACCCTCCACGCTGCCTTCCAATACTAAATTGGTGATCCCTTGATGCCTTAGAACATGTCCTACCAACCGATCCCTTCTTCTAGTCATGTTATGCCACAAACTTCTCTTCTCCCCAATCCTATTCAGTTCCTCCTCATTAGTTATGTGATCTACCCATCTAATCTTCAGCATTCTTCTGTAGCACCACATTTCGAAAGCTTCTATTCTCTTCTTGTTCAAACTATTTATCGTCCGTGTTTCACTTCCATACATGGCTACACTCCACACAAATACTTTCAAAAACGACTTCCTGGTACTTAAATCTGTACTCGATGTTAACAAATTTCTCTTCTTCAGAAACGCTTTCCTTGCCATTGCCAGTCTACATTTTATATCCTCTCTACTTCGACCATCATCACTTATTTTGCTCCCCAAATAGCAAAACTCCTTTACTACTTTAAGTGTCTCATTTCCTAATCTAATTCCCTCAGCATCACCCGACTTCATTCGACTACATTCCATTATCCACGTTTTGTTTTTGTTGATGTTCATCTTATATCCTCCTTTCAAGACACTATCCAATCCGTTCAACTGCTATTCCAAGTCCTTTGCTTTCTCTGACAGAATTACAATGTCATCGGCAAACCTCAAAGTTTTTATTTCTTCTCCATGGATTTTAATACCTACTCCGAATTTTTCTTTTGTTTCCTTCACTGCTTGCTCAATATACAGATTGAATAACATCGGGGATAGGCTACAACCCTGCCTCACATCCTTCCCAACCACTGCTTCCCTTTCATGTCCCTCGACTCATAACTGCCAACTGGTTTCTGTACAAATTGTAAATAGCCTTTCGCTCCCTGTTTTTTACCCCTGTCACCTTCAGAATTTGAAAGAGAGTATTCCACTCAACACTGTCGAAAGGCTTCTACTAGTTTTTCCACTCGTCTGTAAAGAATTGGCGTTAGTATTTGGCAGATGTGGCTTATTAAACTGATTGTTCGGTAATTTTCACATCTGTCAACACCTGCTTTCTTTGGGATTGGAATTATTAAATTCTTCTTGAAGTCTGAGGGTATTTCGCCTGTCTCATACATCTTCCTCACCACATGGTAGAGTTTTGTCAGGACTGGCTCTCCCAAGGCCGTCAGTAGTTCTAATGGAATGTTATCTACTCCCGGGGCCTTGTTTCGTCTTTCAGTGCTCTGTCAAATTCTTCACGCAGTATCATATCTCCCATTTCATCTTCATCTACATCCTCTTCCATTTCCATAATATTGTCGTCAAGTACATCGCCCTTGTATAGATTCTCTATAGACTCCTTCCACCTTTCTGCTTTCCCTCCTTTGCTTAGAACTGGGTTTCCATCTGAGCTCTTGATATTCATACAAGTGGTTCTCTTTTCTCCAAAGGTCTCTTTAATTTTCCTGTAGGCTGTATCTGTCTTACCCCTAGTGAGATATGCCTCTACGTCCTTACATTTGTCCTCTAGCTATCCCTGCTTAGCCATTTTGCACTTCCTGTCGATCTCATTTTTGAGACGTTTGTATTCCTTTTTGCCTGGTTCATTTACTGCATTTTTATATTTTCTCCTTTCATCAATTAAATTCAATATTTCTTCTGTTACCCAAGGAGTTCTATTAGCCCTCGTCTTTTTACCTACTTGATCCTCTGCTGCCTTCACTACTTCATCCCTCAGAGATACCCATTCTTCTTCTACAGTATTTCTTTCCCCCATTCCTGTCAATTGTTCCCTTATGCTCTCCCTGAAACTCTGTACAATCTCTGGTTTAGTCAGTTCAAAAAAATATTTAGAGCTATCTAGTTAAGAAGGAGAACGTTAATTCACTGAGCAGCTCGGTTCAATATAGTCTGTTTACGTGGAATTTTATTACTAATGAACCTGGACAAACTTCATTAATTGGGTGGCTCCAACTTAACGAGACAAGTTCTATATATATGTTTGAACTAGACATTTCCCATGAAATACTTGAATAACAACATTTAATTGGATGGTTCCAACTTAACTGAGCAGCGCTAAATATTTTTGAACCGGGTGGCTCTAGACATTTTCCACCACAGACAGCTGAAATACTTTAATAATAATAACAATCAATTGCGTGGCTCTAAAGCGCCCAACACAAACAGCTGTACAAAAAAAAAATGATCTCATGGAATTCAAACTACTTTGACTGGAAGGCTAGTGGTAGGTGAAGCTTAAACACTACTCTATTTACGCACACACATGAATCACGAAAGAGAGACAATAATATTTTTTTCCAGCACATGGTGCTTACATATAAGGAAAGTATTTTTTGTATTTATTTTTAATTTTTTTCAGCACTCGGTGCTTATATAAACTGGATGTATTTACACACACATTCATACATATTTTACACTCACTCATACGCACACACACACACACACACACACACATCACACACACAAACAACAATTACACTAAAACAAAAGAGATGTACTATTTGATACATAAACCCCCAAGCATTCACTCACTCATTCTCCCTCTCTCCATCTCTCAATCAGAGTCCCCCACTCCTGCTTTCATTTCAAGTAAATAGTGTGGGTATGGGAGGATTTCTACCTCACCCTCATAAATGACTCTCTATCATCATGAGGAGACAATCCAAATATAGATTGCAGTACAGTGACCTCGCGATTAAAGTCGAGTTTGCCGAACCTTATGCGGAGGAGTGCCTTGAATTACTGTGGCACATAATTACTTCATATGGATCGCAGTTCTTGATCCAGTAGATACAACTGTCAGTATCTATATAGAACAACTTTGGTTCTACGAAATGAGGTCTTGCAAACCTGTCGCGGAAGATGTACATGTAGAATTTGGAGATATCCAGTATGCATATCCCCAAATAAATAAGCTTGATAAAGAGATTCTTCAGTTGCTCCTGGCTTATTTGTTGCTCGAACAGTCCACGGGTATACTGCCGGTTCATAGTGTCCAACGGGCACAATATTTCGGCGATCAGACATGTCGCCATCGTCAGGTGCGCTGACGAACTGAGCTCCTGAGGGCGGGCGGCCGATTTTGAGATGTTCCAATTCCTGGGGCAGATTCTCTGCGTCTGAGAGGCTGCGCGCCCTGTGTACTAGTGTTTTTAGTTCTCCATTCCTCTGAGAAGGGTGGTGGCAGCTGTCTGCATGCAGGTACAGGTCAGTGTGCGTTATATTCCTGTACACACTGTGGCTCAGGGTACCATCAGCTCTTCTCTTGACCATGACCTCCAGGAATGGTAATCTTCCTTCTGCTTCGGTCTCCATAGTACACAGGGCGCGCAGCATCTCAGATGCAGAGAATCTGACCCAGGAATTGGAACACCTCAAAACCGCGTTCCGAAAAAACGGGTACTCGGAATGGCAGATTAGACGCGCTCTCCGTCCCACCACAACAGCACAACCTGTGGAGACTGATGAAGTCACGGAAGAAGGGGTAGCCACTGCCTTTATTTCGTACAATGGCGCACTATCGGGGAAAATCGGCGGTATATTAATGAAACACCGAGTTAAAACCGTCTTTTGCCCGCCCAATAAAACACGGGCATTGCTGGGAAGTGTGAATGATGACCTCGGTTTGAGAAAGGCCAGCATATACGAAATTCCCTGTGAGTGTGGGAAGACATATCGGACAGACAGTACGCACCATCGAAGATCGTTGCCGAGAACATCAAAGGCACAATCGAAATATCCAAATAAGTCGGCGGTAGCAGAGCACTATTTGTCGGAGAAACACGAGATGGATTATGAGTGTACCAAGATCCTGGCTCAGACTTCTAAATATTGGGACATCGTTATGAGGGAGGCTATCGAAATTCGCACCAGGGAAGATCTTATCAACCGAGATTGCGGCTACAATCTCAGCTAGGCTTGGGACCCGGCATTGAATGTAATTAAGAAGACTCTCAGCAAGAAGTACGAACTGGCGACCAAGGCGGACGTAGCAAGCATGTCGACGCTACGACAGATTCCGACGTCCACGTCTTCCCTACCGCCGGCGCGCGGGCGCGGACGGCGAAGAGAGCTGCCCGCGGAGGGAGAGGATTTAAATCGGCTGCCCGCCCTTAGGAGTTCAGTTCGTCAGCGCACTTGACGATGGCGACATGTCTGATCGCCGAAATATTGTGCCCGTTTGACACTATGAACCGGCAGTATACCCGTGGACTGTTCGAGCAGGCTTGATAAACTCTACTGAAACCTTTGACATCTCCACAGCAACAAAGTTTTTATTGAAGATGGTGCCACACTTAAAATTTGCCGTGGCGATACACTTTATCACACCATAATGCCCATACCATGTGGTTCTAATCAAAATATCTCGTTCATTTCTTACATTCTGCATAGTTTTCCCGAAAATGGAATTATTCACTAATTTATAAAAATCTTTTTCAAAATCATTAGTCGTGACTGCCCTCTTTTCGGTATTTAGTTCAATATACTCCTTCAACCATGGGGATTGCTTGAAGGAGATAACCCGGGTGATTCTAACAAGCTTCAGCCCTAAGCTGAGACACTGCTTGAGATTACAATAATGAATAATATACCTCTGCTTATCTTCAACAGTAACCATCAGTTTAGGGATGGTGCTTCCTCGCTGAATTTGTTGCTCCAGTCAAAACAGCAAGCCGCTTGTCTTTCCATGCAAATTATAAGGATATGTGAGGCCTGCCTCAAGCACATACCCTACATCAGAATCGGCCACAAGACCCATAATTTTTCCACCTAATCCCTTCAATTCGTCTTTGGGCACCCATCAATACCCACCAAATGGCAGTGGCTGCATGATGGCGTGCCCGTATAAGTTGTTCACATATAACTACATAAGGTAACTTGAATCAAGGGATGTGTTAAAGCCGACACCCATCTGTCGGTTATTTGCCTTGGCATGCCTATGGATGCATTGGCAAAGTCCTCCACAGATCCCATGCTCAAAAAATAGAAGCATTGCAGCATCAGTCAAAAGTTCGATGCTGCACCCCGTTTTTTTTGTTTTTTTTGTGTAATAAAAGGCTGGCTCCAGAGAGTATGTGGTCATACATACACTCCAGAACTTTTCAAAAACATTTTCGAAAACATCTGCAAGCAAAAGCATGTCTGTGTCTATGTATAGTCTTGCATATTCTCTCAAATTAGGGATGTTGAATTCCCGCCAGACATTCACGGCATGCTCATGATCTGCTGTAGATACGGCAACACCTGTGAGAGTTATGGTAAATGCAGATATGTCGGGAAGTGTGGTTTCATCGAGTTTATCCATACTATCAGCATACTCATATGGGTAAACTGTGTGCGAGGGTTCCATAAGAGGCTAAAGGGTTCCCTTCACAGTGAGCAATAGGAGCCAGAAGGCATTTAGAGTTGGTGTACACTACGAACAGACATCGTTGTTGGTGGTGATCATTTTGAAATTTAATGAAGTTATTTTCTCCTGTGGGTATAATAACACGTACCGGGTCCTTGAAAGCACAACCTAATAAATATATCACTAATAACTCGTCTGATGAAAAATAATTGAGGCACCTTTAGCAGATATGTTGTTTATGTTCATGTTTATTTATCTGGGAGGAAAGGAGTCAGGACATGTCTTTGATCCAAACATAGTGGTAATTTTCACTTTCAGAGAAGAGCAGCAAGTTAACATGCTGATTACTCTCACCTGCAAATTTTGAGAAATGGAAGGGCCCAACTACCGTATGTTTGTGCTGCCCATCAGACGTGTCGTTATTCTTCTCCAGGCCATAAATGTGAACTGATATTCTGGTATTCTGCGCCTCAAATATAGATATGTCCTGGATCTTGACAGGGAACTCGATACCATTGAAGTTATAATATGCCTTAATATCACGGACTTTTTAACTGTTCGGACGCTGCAGATCTTTCTTGTAATTTCTTTCACGAGTCAGGACTGACCATGCAAAACAAGCATTATCACATCGATTTTCGACATTAACGCAGGCATGCTTATTAGCTATATCTTTAGGGAGCTTGATATAACTGAACCCTCCTGTTACTTGATCATAGACATGGATATGGATGTCAAGGTGTGGTATGTAACTGAGTGCCTTAGCTGACCCTCTAACTTCCATCCGGAAAACTGGGCTGTAATAGCACTCAAGGTGAATTCATGATACCACTCAGCAATGGATGTTCTCTGAGAAATAATGCCATTATCACCCCATATATAGTGCAGAGTTGTAGCCTCTGCATCACCAGGACGTTTAGGTGGGTGATTCAGCTCGCAGCAGGGTACTGCGCTGCTTTTAATGGCATTAAATCTCGGATCGTCTAGGACTTTGAGGAGCTCGGTCTCCAAGACAGGGAGGCACACTTCTAAAAACCTGACAAGGTCGCGATACCTCCCTTCTGGATTCTCAATCCTTGTGAATGAGATACATCCCTCAAAAGCCCTAGCAACTGCTGTGTATTCTAGAGCGGTCATTATACCATTATTCTGATATCCTTCACTATCATTAGGATGGGGGAGAGCACTACTGCTAGCCATAGAATAATCAATTTTACTACTACTGCTGATACAACTAGGGGTCCACCCTGTTGATGATGCGGCTGGTGAGGGTGCAGGGAGGGATATGCGCTGAGGTACATACACCTTTTGCAGATGGCGGGGATGAACTGTCTGAGGAGGCAGAGGTGGTGATGGTCAGTGGGAACAACCGGGCTGTGGTGATGGTTTCTGGGATCTGGTGTTCCCATTACAGACCTGAGAGGTGGGAGACAGATGCCCTTCTTCTTTTGTCAGCTGAGTTGTCCATGGACACCAGAGGGTTTGTGGCGGTACGCTGGCGGGTGCTAGAACCACAGCTGCCACCTCTCACGCAGCCATGAGCGGCGCTATACAAGCCGCTGTGTGTCTCTACAGAGTGTAACCAATTCCCGGCCCCGCAAACATCGCTTTAGATATCCGCTGTACTTCGTGTGATGCCCCTGTAGCATACAAAAAAAAGTTTAATTTTCTAGATTTAAAAAAATAAGTAATAACAATAAATGATGGTAATTATTTGTTGTAATGATAATGTTCAAAAATATTTACCTTCTCTACTCTGGCTCCATGGCTTGAGAAACTCAACAGCTCATTCACTCAGGTCTCCCACCCACTCCGGTATCACATCCGCTTCATCTAAAAGGGCAGATGGCTGCGCCTTTCGGGTTCTTCCTCTGCGGTGGCCGCCATGTGATGAACCCAATCAGGGATTTCACCCCACCTTGGTCTGAATGCTTCACACCCTTGGCAGCTTCCTCCCTATCCATAGAATCACCTAGAAAATAAAAACATAAAATGTCTCAGACAACTGAATGTAGGCACTTAGAACACCACTATACATTACACGAAATTATTTTATCTAACAACGGCATTTTACAAATATACTGACATTCGCACTGTGTTTCAGCCTTCTCAACTTCTAGTTGATGGGCCAGCTCCACCAGCGTGAGAGGGATGCATTCTACAAAGATGCAAAAGAGTGACTATAATATCCTGTATGGAAAAAAAATTCTATAGCACACAGACATTGAACACACACACACACACACACACACACACACGCACACACACACACACACACACACACAATCCGTTAAAGGACCCAACAGTATGTGGACTGTGGCTCAAACAGATATTTGAACACAGATAACATTTGGCACAAGGACATTGAACACACAACACATACACAATCCATTAAATGACACAACAATCCGTGGACTGTGACCCAAACGGATATTTTAAAGCAGAAAAAAATACTTACCGGGTAATTGATCTTCATCTCCTTGGAGGCCCTTGCCGCTGCTGCTGCTGTCGCTGCTGCTGGTAGACTTCATCTCGAAAGAAGTACAAGCGATGGAACTCGAAGGAACAAGCTGTAGAACTCAGAGAAGCACAGGAGCAGAATGAGGGTGAGTTCGGTTGTGGCTGGACTTATATACCTTCTATGACGTCGAATCACGTCACTGATGCAGTAGCCAATAGGATCGCTGCATTCTATGGGTGGTGGTGATAGGTACTACTTCATGAATGAATGACGACCGTGATCCCAGTAGGAAAACCTCGAACTTCGCATTTGATTATTGAATCTCCAAATTATACATTAAGTTATCGAATATCAATAAAACTGGATTCGAATTAAGTACTTGGTTAATTCATAGAGAATTTCTTTAATTGGATAATATTTTAGACAAGTTCGTAGTTAACACAGAGTATGGTGGTTTACGAATTGGCAGATGCGAGATAAGGAATGTGAACTTCTTTCATGGCATGTGGCTTTCCCTGCAATCTATTCATATACTGGGAATTCCAGTGTCTCTCCCTCATTCACCCCAGGTGTTAAGAGCGAGCAAATATTCTTAGAAGCTTTGTGTTCTGGAATATATCGGAATGTCGGAGCTGAATAACTACTGTCTTTGAGGGCGCTTACAGGCTATATACTCGAGAGTGAATGCAGTAAGCATTCCCCATCACGATAAATAGACGTAGTTTTGGTCTCGTTGTCTTTGCAATACAAATTTGAATACATTGCTGGAAGTATTCATATTATGAGTGAAGATGGTATTTGGAATACACAGTGGATGATATTGAATTCAGTCTTTAAATCTGAAGTCATTATGTATATATTACGAACTCATCTGAGAAAACTGCAATTAGATATATTCTTGATCAAGGATTTATTGCATCTCTCTCAAAGTCTCTGAGCTTAGTGATTTTTCGAACATCAATGCTATATACATGTAATACTAGGCTGTTGGTATTAAGACTACTGTTTGTTAGCTTAGTAATTTTCGAACGTCAATGCTATATACGTGTAATACTAGGCTGTTGGTATTAAGACTAGTGTTTGTTTGATTTAGCTTAGTTTCGTAAATGCTGATGCAAATCATTTACAAAGTCTTGAGGTGATAAAATGCTGAATTTTTTTTAGTATTTAGGACTAGTGTACAGCAGAAAAGATGAAATTCTGGGCTATTTTGGTAAACAGGTTATGTTAGGGCAGGAATTTTTCGGTGGAAAACATCAAGGAAACGAATGTTAAATATTTGTGGGACACTATAGAATTTCCGAGAGTTCGACTTGGTTCTTATTTATACATAGTGTTGTTACTTGATAGCTTTGTTATGTGTGCAATGCATCAGCTACACATCGCACCTGTTCCATTAGAATCGCAAGCAGATTTCTACAACACAATCTGTGATGTCAGTGTGCGCATCCAGGCTAGACACTGTAATGTCAGTATGCGTGCACATGTGGGCTATACATGTCAGACGTGTTCCGTTAGAATCGCTCGAGAGAGAAAGCGGTCAAACAGATGTGAGGGATGACAGTGCACTCTGGTGGTGGTACTGTGTACTAGACCCTGACCTTGTGGCGAACACGCTGTTTCCCGCCATCTTGGATAACAGTACTTGTGTCATCAGCTGACAGCACAAAGTGGACGACAGTGCCCTCTGGTGGCCGTACTGTGTACTAGGTCAGTTGGATTCTGGACCTCGTGGTGAACACGGTGGATGGCTGTACTGTATCAAATTGTTTAAATAAATAGTGCACGCAAAATTAAGACTTATGTCCAGCACAGGTCGAGGCCTCTCCCAGCCAATCCCTAGGAAGAGGTGGTGGTCGGATGGCTTAAAAATGGTTCAAATGGCTCTGAGCACTATGGGACTCAACTGCTGTGGTCATTAGTCCCCTAGACCTTAGAACTACTTAAACCTAACTAACCTAAGGACATCACACACACCCATGCCCGAGGCAGGATTCAAACCTGCGACCGCAGCAGCAGCGCGGCTCCGGACTGGAGCGCCTAGAACCGCACGGCCACCGCGGCCGGCACTCGGATGGCTTAGATTAGTGGAGGTAGCCCAACTGCCCTTTCTTTCCCACCATTTTCTTAGGTTAGTAGAGATAGCCCAAGTGACGTATCTTCCTGCCAATTTCTTATGTGTGTAGCATTGTCCTGATGGAATTTGAACATCCCACCATTTTCTGGGGGAGAAGGTTAGCCCAATTGACCTATCTTCCCGCCTGTGGTGACACCGCCAGACACCACACTTGCTAGGTGGTAGCTCTTAAATCGGCCGCGTTCCGGTAGTATACGTCGGACCAGCATGTCGCCACTGTCAGTGATCGCAGACCGAGCGCCACCACACGGCAGGTCTAGAGAGACGTACTAGCACTCGCCGCAGTTGTACAGCCGACTTTGCTAGCGACGACACTGACAAATACGCTCTCATTTGCCGAGACGATAGTTAGCATAGCCTTCAGCTAAGTCAATTGCTACGACCTAGCAAGGCGCCATCACCAAGTTATATTGATAATACTGTATCAACAAAACCAATGTTCACCAATTGTGGATTAAAGTTAAGTATTCCAGCAGCTACATACTTTTCTTTATAGCATTCATTACGTATCCTGTTTCAGACCTCACGCCAGCCTGCGTGAGTTTAAGTGCGTGCCTTTCGGCTTCCTCTCATTGTGTCTAGGCTGTCTTGCCTAGACACAACACCGCCAAAATTCAAACTTCCTGCCAAAATCCACCATCTTGGATGACATCATCAGATGATGTCACAGTCGCCATCTTGGATGACATCATCGCCGCCATCTAGGATAACGGTACTTTGTGCCAGAAAGGCTTTGTCCCAATACTGTTATAAACTATAATGTACTTCTATAGCTGCACCCGCCACATGCTCTCAAAATGGCGATTTTTTAAATTTTGTTTTTATGAACCAAATCGTTGTGTCATTTAGTGAAGTAGGCTACTTCATCATTTTGATCTCTAGGAGCGAGTTACAACAACATTCCTTCCATCTTCTTATTCTGTGACGTTCCCTTAAGCAATTTTTCCGATTTGTGGAGGTGTGTTCTATCTAGGCAACCAATTGAAGGCAGTTTATTCCCATACGTGTTTTGCTTCTTTTATTTGTGAAGCATTGTCACGAATAAAGGAAGCGAAATGCATATGGCAATAAACAAACTGCCTTCAATTAGTTGCATAGACGGAACGCACCTTCATGAATTTTGAAGCAACTAAGAAACGACAGAAAACAGAAAAAAAACGTATTTTTCGGGTGTCGCTATAGATGTATTTGTACAGTGTGGTACTACATTTCATTCCTAACTCATATTCCGAAACGTAAAATCCAAAACAAGACGTCGATGTGAACGAAAAAAAAGTGACATAACGTGACATTTACGACAGTTTCCAGAAGAGAGTCAATATTCTATCGTTATCATGCATTCATGGAAGCACATGATCGGCGAAATTTGAACAGTGTTATGTACTCTAGCCACACTTTTCGATACTGTTAAGTACGGCATACCTGTGTCGGCAGCTAGAGGCTTGAGAGTCCGCATTCATGTTTTAGTCAACAAATGTGCCTTAAACAGTAAGTTACAAAATAACTACACTCTTCCAGTAGCTGACATATTGTTTTACCTCACATGTGTTTTGTGGAACAATAATGCAAACAATTTAGATGTGAAAATGTTTAATTTGGGACTCGACTTTACCTTGCACCAAGGGTGGTAGAGTGATCGTAGTTTGCGCATTGCCATGTACACCTTAACCTGTAAGTTAGACAAGCAGTAGTGAACGTGTCTTTTAATATATATATGACATTTTAATAATGTAAATATTTAATTCTGGCGATCACTGTGTCTTGCACCAAGTGTGGTACAAACATCCAACTCCACTCGTTGCTAAGTGCAGCTTAACCTGTAAGTTATCTTAGCAGTAATTGTTTAATGTAGGGTATAAAACAGGTTTACATGTTACAAGACACATTTGTGCTCGACAAATATTTTTCTGTACATACGTATTTTGATAAATAATACAGACATAGAAATACTTTAAGTTACACACTTTTCATATTTTCGATTAAAAATTCAGATCATTTGGACACTTTTGAGCATGGTTGCAATATTGTTTGAATACGTTTGAACATGCACCAACTTACGGAATTTAGGTGAAGGTTATGTATTTTGATAACTAATAAACATTCTTAGGTGTGGAAGTACTGTAAGTGACACCAGTGTTATCAATATCTTTACAAATTATTCACAAATGATTCAGATCGTTTGGATAGTTTTAAACATGGCGCCATAATGGCTGCTTGCGGTAGTGAGCTAGTTCTGCCGTGTTGCGTTTTTTAATTTCACACCACCAACAACTTGGATTTTGCCATCTTGATTATGACGTCAGAGGGGGCACGACTCCTCTCAGCACCAGTCACGTGAGAAGTGTGCCAGAAAACTTGTAGCTATACTACTGTCGACTACAGACTCAAGTAGAGACCCACACATACACATACAAAAAGGCTTCCACATTTAATAAATTAGAAAGTACTGAAATGAGTGGAAAAGTGCTTTTAATATACATAATCATTGGTGAAAAGACCGGCAGACAGCTCTAAGTCAATAAGGGAAAATCGCGTACAAGGTGTCATGGAAGTCACAGAAATATAGAAATCAAAGACGACAAAATAATGGATGAGCGAATGAGAGTCTGTCTCGTGAAGATTGTCGTAGCGGCGGCTTAGAGGCGTCTGTGTTTAGATGCCGTAATAACTGTGAGCTACCATCTTAATTCCGATGTATAAGGGCATGCTGAACAGAAATGCCATCGAACTTTTTATGTGAAAACTCATAAAACTTTTTAAATAAAACAAACGTTGTTAACATTCTACATCTTCCTCATGTCTACATATTTATTTCTCAACATAGTCACCCCGACAACGAACACATTCCTCGCAGCGAGAGACCAATTTGTTGACACTGTCACTGTGGAATGTTTGACTTTATTGACGGAGCCACAACCTCATCTCTGCTTGCGTTGCTTCATCACTATGAAAGGGAAGACCTAGAAGGTGTTATTTAAGTTTTGGAAACATGAAAATCGTATGGGGCAAAGTGGGGACTTATGGAGGTTGAAGGATGATCCATGACAGTAAACCCAAGACGTCGGATGGTTGCAGATGTCAGAGCGTTCGGGTGTGGTGCGGCATTGTCATGCAGGAGGAGAGCGTGTCTTATGTGTGGACAAACCCTTCGAATTCGAAACTCCATTACAGCACACTGTTTCTCACGCACCTACATAGCTACGTTACACATCATATTACATGCTAGAATTGGAGTACTCTAGCGGCAGAGGGCTGCAAATACGTAAAGATGAAGGATAAAGATGTAGAATATTAATAACGTTGGTTTTATTTTTTAAAAATCTTTAAGAATTTCCCATAAAACTCGCAGGCATTACTTTTCAACACGCCCTCGTATCTAATAGCGAGGAATCAAATTGTAAACTGTTTTGGTCGACAGAACTGGCACCCTTTACTGATCTTCTGAGGCCTTAGGCGCTCATGTAAACTACTGCAATATGGTGACTAAACTGTAGGTCCATGCAGTGTGAGCGCCGAACAGTACTAAATGCGAAAGACGCATCTGGCCTGTAAAAGCAAGAGAGACTGGCTGCTAGGCTTGGGCGCTGTTTATAACCTCGGACCCGAAAGAAAACAGTCGACACTGCCGAGAGGTGTTACATTCTACGGCCACACTAACCGTGTTCATTTTCAGAACTTATGCAGGGTGCTAGGACGCATAAAACTGCCAGACACTGAGGTTTCAAAACGCTTGAAACCGTTTCTCTGGTACACCCATGCGCGACGCATAGTTCGAGTTTCTACAAGGGCTCACATTTAAGGGAAAATACGGCCTCACACAAACAACTAATAACTAAACCCAAGCAATAGAAATTAAATTCAAGTATTTACGTCATTTCGAGTCTTGAAGGCTTCCTATGCTTTAATTACCCGTATTATACATTGTTGATTAAATTTCGCAAACCCAGGAGGGAAAGGCATGACATGCCCTGAAAGGATTTCTGATCAGGAATAAATGACGTCTAGTTAATATAACTGTGTTCAAATGTGTGTGAAATCTTATGGGACTTAACTGCTAAGGTCATTAGTCCCTAAACTTACATACTACTTAACCAAAATTATCCTAAGGACAAACACACACACACCAATGCCCGAGGGAGGACTCGAACCTCCACCGGGACCAGCCGCACAGTCCATGACTGCAGCGCCTTAGACCGCTTGGCTAATCCCGCAGGGCTAATTTAATTATGTATTCAAAATCAATAATCATTACACAAGGCATTTATTAATACCACAGAAGTCTCGAGCGGAAACGACTTTAAGCCAGCAACTTCTGAGATTTTGCGAATGTGTTATGCTAATTGTTAGGTCTGTGTTAGTACAGGCCTGGGGTCGTGTCCCATGTTAGCAATTTATTTGTCTGAGGTAGGCAGAATGTTCTCGCACCTGGTGGAACTGGTAAGGTGATATGTTGCAGGTCTTGCGGTGCTTAATCACGCAACGCACCTAAAATAGAGACTTACCAAGGAGACACTAAACACACAGTAAACTGATGATTTTAAAGGCAGTAACAATTACACATCACAATTCAATCAATAGTGGTACTGGGAGAGTTTCAATTCTTTTAATTATGTTTGCTTTTGTTTCTATCTAAGAGAAAACGTTTCCATCATACGTGAAACAAAACATGTAATTCAGCATTTCTTGGGCTGCAATTCACCAAAAAATGTCCAAACACTGTGTAGCCATATACACGTCGGCAGATTAATTCACTTTGTTGATACAGGTAGCAAATAAACTGTCGGAAAAGAATCACAACACAAAAAAATAATTAATGTACAGTAACGAAATTTCTGGAATACATTTGCTACGTGACATATTTAAATGATTAACACTGTAAGGTCACAGATTTATGTTAAGTACGATGTGAATCATTGCAAATGTGGAAGACTGGTACATTAATAATCGGAGTAACCTTCAGAATGTTGAATGCAAGCATGCAAACGTGCATGCATTGTGTTGTCGAGATGCCCGATGTCATTTTTTATAGTGGAATTCCATGCCTTTTGCAGTTTGTCAGTCAATACAGGGACGATTAATGCAGTTTGTGGATGACGCTGCAGTTGTCGTCCGAAGATGTCCAATAAGTGATAGATTGGAGACACATCTGTTGATCGAGAATGCCAAGGCAACATGTCGACACTTTGTGGAGCATGTTGGGTTACAACGGCAGTATGTGGGCAAGAGAAATTGTGTTGGAAAACAGCCCCTGGAATGTTATTCATGAATGGCAGCACAACAGGTCGAATCACCAGATTGACGTACAAATTTGCATTCGTGGTGATCATTGGGATAACTACGAGAGTGCTCCTGTTGACATACGAAATCGCACCCCAGACCATAACTCCAGGTGTCGGTCCAGTGTGTCTAGCACGCAGACAGGTAGGCTGCAGGCCCTCAACTGGCCTCCTAACCAACACACGCCCATCACTGGCGCCGAGGCAGAACCAGGTTTTATCAGGAAACATAACAGACCTCCACCCTGCCCTCCAATGAGCTCTCGTTTGACACCACTAAAGCTGCAAATGGAGGTGGTTTGGGATCATTGGAATGCACGCTACAGGGCGTCTGTCTCGGAGCTCTCCTTTAAGTAATCGATCGGTAGCAGTTCGTTGTGTCACTGTGGTGACAGCTGCTCCTCAAACTGCTGCTGCAGACGCAGTACATTGCAACAGTCAATAAGTTGAACAAGATTGCTATCGCTCTCGGTAGTGCCACGTGGCCGTCCGGAGCCGGTCTTGTTGCGACCACCGTTGCCAGCAATCATGTACACTGGCTACAATGCTGCCAAGTCTTTCTGGAGTATCGCAGAAGGAACAACCAGCTTCTCTCAACGCCATTACACGACCTCGTTCAAACTCAGTGAGGTGTTGATACTGACGTCTTTGCCGCCTTAAATGCATCCTTGACTAACATCAACTCACACGCCCAATAACGCTCACTACCGTAACAAAGTGTATTGGAAATAAACCTGGTTTGCATCCTCATAATGGCGCTACTAGCGCCACTCTTATGCGACTGGCGCGAAATTTGAATAGACACCATCTACCAGAGTTAGAAACACGCCTACCACCTTTCGTTTATATCGCACAATTCCATCTTGGTCTGCCGATTTTTTTTCTGTCAGCGTATTTTTTCCCCACTCTCATTTGTGAAGCTAGGAAAGATGGAAACATGACGCTAATACCACGTAACACCGTCTTTAGACTCGATAATGGCCTCAGTGCGACGTGGAAGAGAATTCAGATTTCTTCAAGTTTGCGACATCCAGCTGATTAGAGTTACCAAATTAATGAATTTTAACTCCTATGTTTTACCCTTCGTTCCTAATACGTGGTCCAGTAACATTAATATAACTAGCATATGTTCGACGTCAACGTGCAATAACCGCTCACAGAAGGTAGGTGGCAGCATTAGCATGTGATGGGCAAATAACGCGTGTCAGGAAGACGCGAAAAACAGTGCCGTCGTTGTCTTAATATGGAAATGGAGTGATTTATTTGCTGTCCAAAGGGGACGATCATCGACTTTCGGACAAAGATGGAAGCATATCCGAAACGGCTAAGGTTGTAAACTGTTCGCATGCGACCTTGGATAAAGTACACTGCGTGTGGCAAAATGGTGCTGTACAAAATCGGCACCAGTAGACGTGCAACTGCTGAGCAACTGACCACCCAGATCAACAAAGATATTGCCAGCAGTGTCTCCTCAACAAGTGTTCAGCGAACGTTGCTGCGAATGTGCCTTCACAGCAGGTGCCTGGTTCATGTTACCATGCTGATTGCTGCTCATCGGCGACGAAGGCTGGAATTAGCACGCCAGTACCACAAATGGGCGTCCACTGAGTGTCAGGAGGTGGCCTTTCCAGCTGAAGAATGTTTTTTAATCCATCTGACATGTGGCTCTTGGCATGTACTGCGTGAAACGCCTGAGAGCAAACAATTTTCAACAATCCTGGGTAGAGTACAGGCTGGAGGAGGTAGCGTTATGGTCTGTGGATAGTTTTCGTGGCATTCCATGGGTGATCTCCTCATTCTGGAAGGCACAATGGATAACACAAGTGCCGGCCGAAGTGGCCGTGCGGTTAAAGGCGCTGCAGTCTGGAACCGCAAGACCGCTACGGTCGCAGGTTCGAATCCTGCCTCGGGCATGGATGTTTGTGATGTCCTTAGGTTAGTTAGGTTTAACTAGTTCTAAGTTCTAGGGGACTAATGACCTCAGCAGTTGAGTCCCATAGTGCTCAGAGCCATTTGATAACACAAGTAAGCATCCATTCTTGGGGAACATGTCCACTCCCCACATGCAGTTTCCTTTTTCCTCAGCTTGACGTTATCTACCAGCAGGCCATTCCAATGTGTCACACAGCTCGCAGTGTACAAGCGTGGTTCGAAGCGTACCAGGATGAGTCACTGTACTCCCGTGGCCACCAAACTCCCCGGATTAAAACCCAGTCGAGAAACTGTGGGACCACCTCGATCACACTGTACGTGCCATAGACCCTCAACAGAGAAACTTAGAGCAGTTGCCCACAGCACTGGAGTCAGCATGGCTCCACATCCCTGTCGGTACCTCCAGAACCTCGGTGACTCTTCCTGCACGTCGCGCAGTGGTCCACGCTACAGAAGTTGGTTATTCAGGCTTTTGACAAGTGATCACATTAATGTGACTAGAAAGCGTAATTCCAGATATTTTGTACGGGATTACGATTAAGTGATTTGGCGGGCCATCTGAGGTGCAACAGGGTGGCTGAGTATTCGTCAAACTAGGAACGTATACGTGCAGCCCTGTGAACACGGCTGTTGTCATCTTAGAAGATGGAAATGTCCACAGCATACTCAATATGAAGATGTAGAAGAAAGATTACTTTTGGCTACCAAGAATGGTAAAATGAACATCCTCGTCCATGTTCTTGGTAACCTGAGTGAGTGCGCTCAAATCATGATACGAAAAACACCCGGCAAACATCGCTAAAGCACGACCAGTCTGATGTATATCCTCCAGACGCTGCGCGCTTAGCGCCTCATTGGACAGCCGTCTTGCATTATTTGAGACGCGGAAACATCGCAAATCGTCGGACGAACTATACATGCATCCAGTCACCTCCTGGCGACCAATTACTGTGTTCTTTGGCCCATTGGACAAGTCCAACTTCAAGTGCCTCTGTAAGCAATTGTGTTTTGTGAGGTATTCGACTGGAAACAAAGACTGTGTGCAGCTCCGTTCCAGATTTTCGCTCGGGAACTGGTTGAGATGGATCTGCATTCATTGACAGCAGCAATCCCTGTGTGGTATGAAAACAATTATCACCGACGAGGCGTGACATTCGCCTCCGCATTTTCGGTACAACTGAGTAAGTTCGTTTTTTGTACCATCCGTTCCTTGAACATTACTTGCAATAACAGATGCTGGCCCCACATCACAGACAACACTATCACTAAAATTCAGTACATTTTACTTGGAATACTAACAGCACAAAACTGTAGTACATAATTAATAAACGAACTGTTTCATATTTTACTCACGAATAACTAAGACTCACTTTGAAATACAGCTAAACGGAGTGGGTTATTAGTTTAGCTGTGGAAATAGCTGTAACTTCATATATTTTTTCTCTTGAAGTGTTGAAAAACGAAATAAAGTTACCACACCTCTGAGACGCCTACAAATTTAAGACGCATTTGTTTGGGTACATAATGCTCACGAAAGCTGAATATCTAGCAAAATAAGCCAATATCCTCTGAGACTTCTCATAGTATAATTATATGGCATGCATGCTGTAGTAATAATAGTCCACCACTGTCTGCGTTTCATACGTCACCATTACACCAAAGCTGGTAGATTGCTATTACGACTGTATGTATTTCACATAATCTTTTGAAGCTGCAGAACAGTATACAAAGGAAATATTCGTAGTATAATTTTTCACTGACTTAAGCCCCCAGGGTACCGAAAAAGAACTGTCATTGCCAACGGTGCAAATGTTTCCTACTTCGTGTATACATTATGCAATTGCAATTGCCAACACTTTTTAGGGCCCCAAAATAGAAACCGAGAAAAGAGGAATAACATCTTACACTTGCCAAAAAACAACGCCAATTAAAATTTTTCTTTTGTAGAGTGTGAAGTATTATCATTTTCTCCTCTAAAAAGATAGTATGTGAAGTGAACAGTTATTGAAAAACTTCTAAAAAACGTCAGGTAATGAATGTTCGTTTCTGTACAGTGAGTGGACCATGACTTAAACTAGACCAAAAATCGAAACTAATAAAAAGCTATATTAATCAGTCAACAATGTCTGTTATGTTTTTCTAGAACGTGATGTGTTAGCTTCTTCTCCTCTGAAATTGTTACTGATTAAATGAACCATTACCGAAGAACTTCTAAAACGTTAGTTGATTAAAGTTCGATTTTAGCACTCACCGTTTCTTGAACATCATTTGCAATAACTGACACTGCTCTCACATTGCAAACAACAGTACCATCAAAATTGGGGGAGTTTTACTTGTAACACAGTGACTTAAGACTTAAAAATTATAGTATATAGGCTGTAAAATACCGTCTCACATTTGGCTTACAAATATCTGAGACACACTTCCAAATACAATTAATTAAAAAATTGTTGATTTGGTTATGGAGATAATCATAATGTCAAATCTTCTTTTCTCAAAAACGTAAAACCACCAAATGAAGCCAATTAGTCCATTATGTTTGCATCTATTTGCGATACCCACGTCATCATGCATGTGTTTAACAACATCATGATGCTGTAAACAGAACCTGGATTCATCCGAAAAAATGACGTTCTGCCATTCGTGCACCCAGGTTCGTCGTTGAGTAACACCATCGCGGGATCTCCTGTCTGTGATGCAGCGTCAAGGGTAACCGCAGCCATGGTCTCCGAGCTGATAGTCCATGCTGCTGCAAACGTCATCGAACTGTTCGTGCAGATGGTTATTGTCTTGCAAACGTCCCCATCTGTTGACTCAGGGATAGAGACGTGGCTGCACGATCCGTTACAGCCATACGGATAAGATGCCTGTCATCTCGGTTGCTAGTGATACGAGGCCGTTGGGATCCAGCACGGCGTTCCGCATTACCCTCCTGAGCCCACCGATTCCATATTCTGCTAACAGTCATTGGACCTCGACCAACGCGAGCAGCAATGTCGCGATACGAAAACCGCAATCGCGATAGGCTACAATCCGACGTTTATCAAAGCCGGAAAAGTGATGGTACGCGTTTCTCCTCCTTACACGTGGCATCACAACAACGTTTCACCAGGCAACGCTGGTCAACTGCTGTTTGTGTATGAGAAATCGGTTGGAAACTTTCCTCATGTCAGCACGTTGTATGTGTCGCCACCGGCGCCAACCTTGTGTGAATGCTCTGAAAAGCAAATCATTTGCATATCACAGCATCTTCTTCCTGTCGGTTAAATTTCGCGTCTGTAGCACGTCATTTTCGTGGTGTAGCAATTTTTATGGCCAGTGGTGTAGTCTATTTTCAAGCAATGGGCATTGATTAGGGAAGGGGAGGGCGAGGGGAAGTGACATGACTTAGAAAGGGAGTGGTGACAGAGGCGGGGAAGGGGGGACGGTAGAAGCGTGGAGTGGTGGAGCATGGGGCGGTGGGACTTGATGACGTCATGTGTTTGCTCCTTCCTCTGAATGTAGGCCACCCGGCAGTCAAAGGTCAAATATGGTCCAAAGTTGCTATTGCTTTCCTAACAATCCTAACGGACAAGCAACACAGCCTGAAATAACAGCAGGAATCAATGTGGAACGTACGACGAACGTACCCGAAGGGACAATGAGGCAAAATTTGGAGTTAATGGGCTATAGCAGCAGACGACCGACGCGAGTGCCTTTGCTAACGGTATGACATCGACTGCAATGCCTCTCCTGCGCTTGTGAACATATAGTTTGGACCCTAGACGTCAGAAAACAGTGGCTTGGTGAGATTAGTCCCATTTCAGTTTGTAAGAGCTGATGGTAGGGTTAGAGTGTGGTGCAGACCCCACGAAGCCATGGGCCAAATTTCTTAACAAGGCACTGTGCAAGTTAGTGGTGGCTCCATAATGATATGGGCTGAGTTTACACGGAATGGACTGAGTTCTCTGGTTCAACTGAACTGATCATTGACTTGAAATGGTTACGTTCGGCTACTTGGAGACCATTTGCCATCAATTATTCACTATTAAACGATGGAATTTTTACGGATGAGAATGCGCCATGTCAGAACATTCTGGGCAATCGAGCGAATGATTTGGCTACCCAGATCGCCTGACATCAATCCCGTCGAACATCTATGGGACATAATCGAGAGGTCATTTTGAGCACAAAATCCTGCACCAGCAACACTTTCACAATTGTGGATGGCTATAGAGACAGGATGGCTGAATATTTCCACCGGAGACTTGTTGAGTTCATGCCATGTCGAAAAATGGTTCAAATGGCTCTGAGCACTATACGACTTAACTTCTGAGGTCATCAGTCGCCTAGAACTTAGAACTACTTAAACCTATCTAACCTAAGGACATCACACACATCCATGCCCGAGGCAGGATTCGAACCTGCGACCGTAGCGGTCGCGCGGTTCCAGACTGAAGCGCCTAGAACCGCTCGGCCACACCGGCCGGCTATGCCATGTCGAGCTGCTGCAGAAGAAGGTCCGACACAATATTACGAGGTATCCCATGACTTTCGTCACCTCAGCGTATATCTTCCTGACATCAGCTACGACATTTTTCACACAGTGCTGTAGATATCCGCATTAGCGTTTGAAATCGCAATGGTATCTGAGTTTGGCTGGCAGATTTTTCCAATCACCGGGGCAACATGCACACTGTAAAAACGAGCAGAGCCCCTATCTTCACTGCCAGACGTATCCCCACTCTATCCGTCTGTAGTTGCAGTCAGTTAAATAAATACGATGAATTGCCCATTCTCTTGCTCTTTTTCCAGTCCCTCCGATACCGGGAGGAGCAGTGTTAATCCTCATCGTTCACAGACCATTGCTTGCGGTATGACCAGAATGATGTTGTGGTCTTCTGTGCGTAGACTGTTTTGCTGCAGCTCTCGAAAGCTTCTTCATCGCTATACAACTACTACAAGCCGCATCCTCCTTAGTTATGTGTTCTAACCACGTAATCTTCAGCATTCTCTTGTAGCACCACGTTCAAACTCTTCCTTCTCTACTTCGTTCGTCGTCAGTTGCTTCGCTGTCCAAATTAGAAAACTCTTCTACTACTTTTAGTGTGATGAGAATAGTAGCAGAAATTTCCGATAGCGTATGAAGGGTAGGTTAAATATCTCTGTCCATGCAACTGGATATCGGAACGCTAGCTCAGCAAGACAAGGACTTAGCAAGAATTACGCGATCCCTTGTTGAATAAACCATTCTGACAGTAGCCTGAGGTAAATTAAAGGAACTATAGAAAACTGAACACGGCGCAGGTGCATGCTGGTTTGATATATTCTTCTCCGGTTTACGAATGCAATATATTGACCATTGTGACAATTCGCTCTGTACAAGTCGGTGTCTCAGAATGAGGTTAGAGCAGTTCTTAGTTCTCAGTATAGTACACACACCTTGTTAGAGTCATAGTTGCACCAGTCTACTGCATGATAATACGCATAGCAGGGCAACAGAACGTTAAGCAGTAAATCGTTAATTAACGAAATTAACTTTTCGAGTAACGGATGAACTTTCAAATTAATTTTAGGAAAGTTTGATGGACTCTTTAACTACCGTCAACTTCTCTGACTCCGTTACTCGTTAATTTGATACCTACTATTAATGACAAAAATGAACTCGCGCCGCCCACGAAAGTCATTTCCTGACAAGTTCGGTTCTTGTAGGTATGTGGCTACGTGGGGGTGCGCTTGATCGATGTAAACAATCGAGTGCGAGAGAGAACAACAAGGTGTCGGATGTTTATTTGTTTACTGAGTTCACGTTAAATATTACTTTTTGTTACTGGATTGGTTGTGGAAACTAAATCATGAAATCGGATTTTCTGTGGGCAAAAACATTTAGTCTCCTAAACGAGCCTCACTCTCGTGTGAAAATCCTTTAACATATTGATGTGTACGAAGGGAAATATGCATCTTATGTCAGATACTATCTGATTCACCTGTATTTTGATTCTGTCGTGATTTAACACTGGTAACTAAATGATTACGAAACTAAACAATTAAATGATTAAACTGTTTTTTTTTATTTATCTACGATCTCCTACCCAAACATCCCCAACCAAAACATTTTTATTTAACCAACGTAATGCGTTTGATTCACTTGTCATTTCGCTACAACCACAACACAAATTTTACTATTACGAGCTAACAATTAACGATTAACTCGCGATAAATCTCCTGTAAGGTAACTCTTTAACGTTTAACGAAGTTAACTTTTCTAGTAACAGATTAACAATTAGCGAAGTTAACTTTTTGATTAATGTTATCCAGCTATGATCATACGACGTAGTGTAGGGATGGGAGGAGAGGGAGAGGTGGGCAAGATGTGCGTGCTTCTGTGAAAAGAGATGACGGCGCGAAGATATATTCTTAAATTTTGATACAAATACAGCTTAAATATGTGAAGTGCTCGCTTCCAGCCTGGCATGTCAATGGATATTGACAAGGGAATGGTCCCATCTGACATCGAAATCCTTCGCATGGGAAGAATACACCGAAAGAAATTTTTCTTCTTTAGGGCCAGCAGCGTAATGTGTCTGATAATGACATGATTGTTACAGTAGATACACAAATAGCTGCTTATAATAAGTAATCCTAAATTTCATTTACGACAGTCTGTTTCGGCTTAATCGCCATTTTCAAGCACGTCTCCATTGATGTGACGTCCATATTGCGTCGTTAGTAGACCGTTGTGCAATTGTCACTGCTTTAACAAGATCGTAAATGTTGTTAAGATGCTGAAATTAAATGTTAATTACTACTAAGTAGTTTGACAGTTCCACTATTACGACGCTATATGTTTACCTAAACACATAGCGTCGTAATAGTGGAACTGTCAAACTGCTGTCACGTGGTAATTAATATTTAATTTCAACATCTTAACAACATTTACGATCTTGTTAAAACAGTGACAGTTACACAACAGTCAACTAACGACGCAATATGGACGTCATATCAATGTAGACGTACTTCAAAATGGCGATTAAGCTGAAACAGACTGACGTAAATGAAAATAAAGGTTACATATTATAAGCAGATATTTGGTGTATCTACTGTAACAACCGAAAGAAATGTACCGTCAAAATTTTAGCTGCTGAGGCGCACTGCAAGTACTTAAAAAATAGTAAAATTACGCATATTTGCCACACGAAGAGCCTCTTATAAAAGCGGTTTGTAGAATCCTTCTTGTCGTGCGCGTGAATCTGCGAATAATTAAACGCAGCCGTGACAAGAGAACACAGCGCCGCGTGGCGCGAAATTGAAAGTGCTCACAAGCGAATTTTAAGCACTTTAAGCCACACCAAAAATGCGTAAAATCATTAATTGTTTGAATAACTTGCAGATCATATAAACAGCTAAACGGTTGTAGATATACTTGTTACGCAAGTGACTAGTAGAGGAAAGAAAATGAAGGCAATGTATGATGTAACATTACAGAGGACTTCCATCAATCGGTACTTTAATTTGTAGACATGCAATATGGAATAAATTCCCTTAGCACAATTCTCAAGATAATTTTTAAATAATGTATATTTTACTAACAATGAAAGAGTTCCTTCTTTATTACTTGCAGTCGTCACAAAAATGTGCAGTGTCTTCCGTATGGCAAAACAAACACTTTCCTTACACCAAACACAACTGATAAAAGAAAAATCAATACATTCAGGCACTTCACAGTAATTACTAGTTTTATTTAGACAAAATTGGGACTAAGGGAGAAATGTTCGTCGCATTTGTTCTGCATGTTATGCTGCATTTCAGGCATGCTTGATCAAATTCATAAAACGTGCTGACGTAAACTGACAATGGACAAATGTCTGAAGATTAACAACAACGGTCCGCTGATAAACCTGAAATGTCAAACAGTTATCCCAAGTTATATTTTCCGACTATTTTCTAAAAATATGTCACGATGTATAAAAATTTCTTTATCGCTAGGCTAAATCACACTATTAGTTCCAGGTGGAATCTAAATTATATTCATAGTCTTTTCGTCGTCCTCCTAAAGACAGAGGTATTGATATATCCACGACAAGAGTCTAATAAAAACAATGAATTATTTTCTGCAATGTGGTAAGAAGACGTATCGGATGTAATATTGAAAGTTGCTCTCTCCCATTTTTCCAGATTTTGCTACGACGATTGCAACGTTTTTGCAACTAAAAGCCATTTTGTTTTAAATTTTTGGTCCTAATTTGCACTGGGGTCCCTGAAGAAAGATGTATGGCCGTGGAACCAGTAAGTCACTGATACATATTTGCGGTGTAAGTTTCAGGCGATTCACCCTGTATAAGCAGTGTGCAAAGCCGGTTTCGTTTCGTAAAATCTGAACATGAACTATATAAATTGAAAAAAAAAAAAATATTTACACGAAGTACGGAATATGCTCCAAAATGAAACTCGCAAAAGGGTGAAAAAAAGAACTCGCGAGAGTCAATGCGCCGTTATCGTGTGAGACCTAGGACACTGGTCACTTTGAATTCCAAGTGAGATGAACAGTACTGATATCCAGACTTTTTCGACCTGGTTAAACAGATTCGGGAAATTATAAGGAAAAGGAAGTCGCAAAATGAATACGTTTACCTCAAGTAAACGTGTAGAGGAGATGGCATTAATAATTAATACCACAGAGAAATTCGCAGCTGCCGTAAAGACAGAGTTTATTGGTACCCCCTAAAGTACTGTGTATATAGCCTGTCAGTCAGGTTTCGTGCAAGAACTGCGTGAAAACCGCAGCTTATCATTTGAGTGAAAAAAGACAGAGTCGATGAACGCTATGACACATTCGTATACAACAGCGCCAGTGATAAGGGCTTTTTGGTGACAGTTACCAGTCAACACTTGGTTTCCCCCTCATCCCCAGCAGTCCCTAGTGGCTATATATGCTGGGAGCAAGTAGTGGGATACAACCATTCCTAGGGCAGCTCAACTCTACCCCTCCCCCCCAACCCTTCTGCCGCAACGTCAGCCCTCTCTCCCCTTCCCAAGGGCAGCCCTAGAGCTCACACACTCTCCCCACTAAAGGTCACCACTCAGTATCACCCCTTCCTTCTCACCTCCCGTTTTCACCCCCTCACCACCCCCATCAAACTCAGCCCTTCTGTCTCCTTATGCAGCATTTCTACATTTCTCGTGGGAAAGTCCTAGATGGTGAGAAAGGCCAATTAAAATAAAGTAAAATTAAAACTGGTGTAAAAATATCCAAGAAGTCCATAAGAGCGGGAATTTCAATTGGTGTTATATATGTAGTACTATTTTAGAGATAGTTATCTTGTGCTACTTAAAAATGCTGAAGTTCAAAATTCAACAAGACATTAAACAATTTTGTGAATCATAGTTGATGAAGATGGTTAAGTAAAGAAGTTGGTCACCACTGAATGAGGTTGCACTGGTTTAAACAGGAAGTTGTGTACGAGAACCTCTGTAAAATTCAGAGGGTAGGAGACAGCAACTGGTGGAAATGTAGCTGTGAGCCAGTGGTCCCAGTCTGACAGAGAGTTTTAATCTTCCAGGAAGTTTCCTGACTAAACACTGTTTCATCATGGGTAATTTAGAAGAGAAATATTTCTTTCAAACAGTGTCAACATTACTAGTTGTCACAGAGGACATCAGAAATTATCAAGGGCTGTTACAAGCTATGATAAGAACCTTATCTCAAGGTGACTGATAAGAACTTCTGATGTCACGTTACACACCTGGGTTATTTATATTCAAGGTCACCCCATACTCCTCTCCCCCAAGGGAATCACTGGCACTTGTATGTGGTAGAATAAAGGTCAGCTAGGAGAACCTTGCATTACCTACTCACCTGGAACAACTGGGCTCATTGTGTTCAAAGTCATGATGTAACTTGAGTGTGGTCACATGTTCTTGTGCGAAATAAAATTGGCAGGAAACTACTCCTACCTCTCAGCCAGTGGCAACACATTAAAACGATGGGAAACACCATACCCTGCCGACCTTGATCAATAAGATTTGAGCTCACCCTCCCCCCTTATCATCCTTTTCAGTTTTTTCAGTTGTGTAGGCCTCTTTAGTCAAGGTCTATGCATCAAGAAGAGAGGTTCATGTTTTTCATATACAAATAATTTTTAACAATAATTTTGTAATGAAAGGGTTTGGAAATAATAAGAATGATATATCAAATTAATCAATGGTTTCTTATTGACAATTTTTTGCAGCACAATGAGTTATCAGTACTGTCTGATTCTTTATTAACAATTTTTTTTCTTTTGTTGGGTTATTTACAAAGTTGTTTCTTTCATATATATATATATATATATATATATATATATATATATATATATATATATATATATATATATACTTGTTGGTTTCTTTACAAGCTATTTTCCTTTGTAAAGAATTTTTTACAATTTTTTGTCAGTGTAGATGCATGTCATCAACCAGGTCTTAGGTGCATGGTTGGCGACATACGGAAGTTTGGGCCTGGCCATGAGTCGTGCCTGGATAGCTAAGTGGTAAGGCGACTGCTCGTGATAAGTGGGAAATTAGAGTTCGAGTCCCAGTGCAGTTCAAATTTTCATTTCTGTCTTTCCATTCTACAACTGATGGTTGTTATTATTTTCAATTGCGAATACATTTAATGTATTTCATAATGGCTGTAGTTGCGGTAGTGCCTGTTCTTTTGGAAATGCATGGACGTACAAAGGAACTTTGCACAGTAATCAGAATAACACAGATACTGCAATAAGAGAGACTGCTGTAAAGTGAACTTTTGTGTAAATAGTGCGAAGGTCATAGAACTCTATGCTCTCTCATGGTAATATCTGGAATGATACAGATTGAGCGACTGGCATACATGTCTGGTGGAGGTAGGACTTAAATCCCCCCTTGACACCAGGAGGTCGCCAGGTTCTTTTAGTGAGCAACGAAAACATATATTTCATGGGCATGACTGTCTAGGAAGCTTAACAGCCTTCCTTCAGAAATAGGAAATGATCAGCCCAGAAAGATTAGATCACTCCATAAACGAGGGACTGTGCTCCAATCTAGGTATTATATTTTTTGCCAAAACATGGCCAAGCTTTCCATCAGAAACCAATATGAAGGCCAAACATTTGATAAAGAGCCACAGTGGAAGGACAGAAGCAGACAGGGGATCTATGGTGGTAGCTTTCAAGAAAACAGAAATAGCAAGAGGAGGGAAATGCAAAATTCTAACCATTTCACACAACCGGTCTTGAACTCAGGGCAAACAGGGTATAATGGAGGGATTGATCACTAGAGTGATGTAGTGGAAATCAGACCACCTAACCCATCAAACAGAAACTGCAGCAGAAGTTAAAATGGTTCAAATGGCTCTGAGCACTATGAGACTTAACATCTGGGGTCATCAGTCCCCTAGAACTTAGAACTATTTAAACCTAACTAACCAAAGGACATCACACACATCCATGTCCAAGGCAGGATTCGAACCTGCGACCGTAGCGGTCACGCGGTTCCAGACTGTAGCGCCTAGAACCTCTCGGCCACCTCGGCCGGCGCAGTAGAAGTCCTTTTACGAATTGACAGTCAGCTGCTGTGGCCTCAGCCCAAGATAAAGCTACACATAATATCGGTATGGGGAACATTAACTTATTAAACACTTCATAGAATAAGATATTTACAGTTAGATCATTAAATTAGTGTTAAGAATCGTTTGTTTCCAATGCGTTTATGTAGTCATTTAGTATATTGTTCTTTATTTGTTTGCACTTACACTTTTTGGATGATTTATTTTTATAATTAGCTATATGATCTTCTTGTCTGACTTTTGATCAATGAGTTAGGCATTTGTAGTTTTCTGTACAGCATTTGCCCTTTGATAATTTACAGCAAATTTGAGATGAAAATTATTTCATGGACAGAACGGAGCTGATTTCTTGGCAGAGACCTCTCGGGTTTATGATAAAATTGGTTGGTTCATTTCTTGAGCATTGCTATATTATAGCTTGTCACACCACAGAAGAGGTATGTGTTTGAAAAGCTTGAAAATTGCTGTTTTGATTCAGAAATAATTGCACAAGTCTTAGAGACATAACTCTTCACTGAATTCATCTTGTAATTTAGTAATGGTTTGGTTACTTCCATTGATATTGTGTGCATTGCCAGATGGGCGAATACAGGGTCTGTTCCATCACTTGGAACGAGGAGGCGATAGTGGTGCCACAGAAGTTGACTGCCATCTGATAGTGGATCTTGGCGTGATTTTTATCACGACACCGATACTGATTGGGGTATCTTGCTAGTAGACATGGTTTGTCCACAGCAGAGACTTGTTGACGTTTAAGTATGGTTTTTTTCTCTGTGCTTCGCCTAGGGTTATCATCAGTGGAGCGATGTGTTCTCACTGGTGGTTTTCAAGTGCGGTTAACCTTATGGACAATTGCCTATGGTGTGATATTTTTTCGCTGCTGGTACTTTTTCGACTGTGGGTATCACTTATGGAGTATCGCAAGTAGTGTGATGATGTTTGCCTTGTGCTATTGCGATTCTGGATTGGCCGCACCAGAGCCACATCATTGGCAAAGTTTTGTATTACGTGGTATGAGCATGTGGAGTGCAAGTCACAGTAGTACGTTATTAGATGAATGGAAAGGAAATGGCGAATGAGACCAAATAAAAACGTAAGATAATCACAAATCCTTATGCACTACAAATTATAAAAGAGATGGTGTTTTATGTCTTTGCAGCAGCTGTTATTTGACGACACCTGTATGTCGACTACTAAGAGTAGTAGGTGAGTTTCAGAAGGAAAGGTGAATTGGTGCAGAAGTTCGATCTGTCCTGAATGCATAGTAAGGGGTGTACAGATGGCAGTGAGCGGTATGTAACCCGGATTCTGCGCCACATAGCCGTATCAATGTCACCATCCAGTAATCTGGCATCAGGAGAAATATAAAAGTACAGATTGGAGTAAAGTAGAAAGTGTTAGAGGTAGCTAGACTTGGTAATGGGTAAGATGTAATGAGAAGTAAGTGTTGCATGGCGTGAGAGTGCTCATAGTATGAATGTACAGGTTGCGCTGGTTGTCCACTGGGGTACATGAGCGTTGTTGGGAAACTAACAAAACACTAACATACACTGCAGCAACATGACTTCACTATGAGGAAATGATTAGTTTATTCCTTTCAGATAAGCAGTTAATGATCGATGTTTATTAAAATCAAAAAAGATGCGCAAAGGACTGCATCAAGGAACCATAGTAGTAACATTCTTTAAATAAAAGAAAGCAGTAAGGCACGTTTCAATTCTTTGTATTAATCATATTGTAAAGTTTGAACTGAAAACAGTTCATATTTTTGTTATGATTTTCTATGTATGTACTTTTGTTAACATTCACTGTAAAAACATGGCACTAAAATACGTGCATAGGACTGCAGCATTCTGAACAGTGAGCAAGAAGCAGACCTATGACCAGCAGTGGCTTGAGAGGCACACAATGTGACTGGGCACTGGGCAGGTGGCACACGTTGCTGTGCGGCTGACAGGGCTGGCATGGCATAGCACTTGTTGGGCAAGCTATGACGCACACAGTTGCTAGCATGACATCACCACATGGCCTCCAGATGGGATGAGTGACAAGCCGACATGATGTCACTGCCTGGCCACACTGGCAGCTATAAGCTACAGGCGGCCCATCCCCCCCCCACCCCCCCCCCCCCCCCACCCCCCGAGGCGACAGGGCAGGCAGCCAACAGATGTGATGACACTGGGGCGGATCATAGGTGATAGAGGCGTGCACAGATTCCCCCTGGTCTCTTACACTTGCGCCAACAGAAAGGGAAAGGAATTCCAGGAACCACTGCTGAAAGTATCAGCATGGGAGCCTTGCCTGCAACCAGCAGGTAACGAAGGCTCGCCCATAATGTCACACGACTACCTGGGCCACCGCTGATTGATACAAGAGTCTTGAAAGACTAGACCTGAATGTAATGCCACTGGTAACGAAAAAGAAGGGACTAGAGAGCACCATGCCAAGCGATTGACATCTCTCGACACTCACCACAACACTGACAACTGCCGCTGGAGGACTGTCTTCAACAAGAACAACAGTTTGTCAGCTGCTGCCTTATCTCTTGACTGTCAAAGCCTGCCTGTTACTGCCATAAACAGGAGACAGGCCCTGCCACAGGCACCGCTGCCACCACTGATGATGTTACGTAAAGGGGTAACCCTTATGTAAGCGCCAACTCACCTTCCCCCCCCCCCCCCCCCCCGCCCCCACAGCTGCCATGTCCAACCTGTTACACACCGCATGTATTAGTGCTGTATTTATTCATGTGACTAATGTAAAGTTAATTTTGGACTCCCTAAACACCCTTGACAAGGGAGCAGTAGGAGACTTAAAATATATTTGTGTGTTTTTATTCTTATTTTTGTGTGCCCTGTTGCATTTATTCTATTAGGGTAAATGTAATTTCTCACTTTTCCTTCCTACTATTTTTGCTCATGAGGGACACAACCACTTTCAGATGTTCACCACGGTTAGAATGTCAATCGCTTGGCACGGTGCTCTCTAGTCCCTTCTTTTTCGTAACCAGTGGCATTACATTCAGGTCTAGTCTCTCGAGACTCTTGCATCAATCAGCGGTGGCCCAGGTAGTCGTGTGACATTATGGGCGAGCCTTCGTTACCTGCTGGTTGCAGGCAAGGCTCCCATGCTGATACTTTCTAAAATTTAAGATTGACAGAAGATCACATACAAATAATACATTAATATTCAAACCACTTTTTGAAATTGGCTCATGTTTTTTTGTCTTTGTCATTTGTGTAAAAGTGTACTATGTTCCACATGTCATTTAATTGTCGTTTATTTTGTTTTAACACCATTTACACTGTTGTACTAAAAGAACAAACAGACATCTTACTATGAAATAAGTTTAACAGATGACAAATGTCACAAGAACACACACTTGACATGCCTAGAATTGCTGAATGCTTGGATAGAGTATGCATGTTATTTGTCTCTGCAGTGGACTGAATAACTGTGAATGCTTAGGCAGGGGTAACAAAATCTCTGCAGCAGAGAATGCTCAAAGCTCAACAACACTGTATTGTGGTCAGGGAAATATATTACTTCTGACGTCAATTTCGGTGTGAATGGGTTAGTTAAATGCCTGCATGACATTTTAATCATTCCATTCAGTTATTGTATTCATAGTCTGGGGTGTATGTCAAAGACCTGAGGGTCCACAAGAACAATTGTAACATCCAGTAAATCACATGACTTTTGCAGGCATGCAGTAGTGAGTGTTTGTATGGATCCTGGCTGAATGAGGTAAGTACAGGGTGTGGTAATTTTTGGTTCATGGATGGAAAAGCTGTCATGGTCCGGCATGTCATTCTTGAAGACCCAGTTAAGATGTCATAATTTCTTGTGCTGCGTGTCACACTAACTTTATTGAAACGTGACTCTCCCCTTACAGAAATTATTAGGTAATGGGGAGGTTTTAAGAGGTGGCACACCACTCTCTCACCTTGTTTTGTCAGTCAGATAACATTCATATTTTAGGTCATGATACCGGTGTTTCCCAGTACTACATTTGCAACATGTGGTTCAGGCATCCTAGTGAACGCGAAGAGACGGAAAGGTGTTGTCACTGCTGTCTTGGGGACATCTTCTGCGACAACGGTGATCAGATAATAAGCCCGATATAGATCAATAGTGGAAAATATAATCATATCATTAACGTTGGTAAAGAAGTCTTATATATGTGGCACCGGCTATCGATCCGGGATGGTCCTCGCATTGAGCTGTCAGTAATCGCCACATGGACGCCATCCGTTCTTCTTGTTTGGATTGGGGCTGCCCAACTACTATACGAAACTCTGGAAATGACCATTGACAACATGCTGTGGAATTCCTACTTCACCATACGCAAATTCTCTGGCGTCAAACAAGGCTTGGCGCGAGATGGCGGGCCTGGCATTGTCAAAATGTGATGTACCGTTGTGTGTTTAACCGGCGGGAGAATAGGCGACTGTTGCACGATTTCGGGAAATTCTTCTAGTAATCATGTGTACGGTGTACATCCTGCGACCGTACGTACCGTCATCGGGATGATGCAACACACCTTCCCTTCAGTATGCAGGTTTGTAGTGGAATCGATCAGCTGCTTGCGTCGGAGATCAGGTATCAGGTCATAAAAGGATAAGAAATCGGCTCCTATGGTAGGCTGCGATATACCCACTACTGCGAAGCGACACTCAAATTTACGGCGTAGTCCAAGCTGGAGCAACAATGTGACCTGACCGTATGTTTCATTCTTAGAGTTGTTAGCGACAAACAGAGAAGAAGTGTCGCAGCTCCAGGGTGGAACACGAGTTACCGGGTACACGGACACTTCTGTCCCCGTGTCCACTAGGTATTGTACTTTTGTACTGCGGTCTTTGACAGATGGTCGACATGCATTACAGGTATAAGTAGTTGTGCCTGCTACGTTTTCCGCTTGCACTGTGGTGTACACTTCTACGCGTCGTTGCCAAATTTCTTGTGGTACCAGCACAAATTTTGTGCCGGTGGCGAGCGGTTACGACCTCTAGACGACCTGCGGTGCGGTCGATGACGTGTGTGCATCGTTTGTAATGCGGCTTCTTGCATGGTGAGCTCCGCTAGTTGCGACTGGAGCTATGCGAGTGCCACTGCAGACGTATTCTCTTGCCGTGGTGTCAGTGTTCACACGTTTATAGATCTCGAGGACCCTGTCCGCTGTTTGCGCTAGTGCATTTAAATCACCCATGCACACTATCAGATTTTTTTGAGTGTCTGAGGGTAATCGGGACAGCCAAACATTGCGTAGCACGTCGTCGCTCACTGTGTTGTTTGTCAACGCGCGAACGGCATAGAAGTTGTGACGGGCGTCGATCGCCGAGCTCCTCAATCCATAAAAGCTTCTCTAGTCCCTTCGCATCCGACTCTGACAGGCGTGTCATTAGCGCGTTCTTAATTGACGCATACCTTTCGGCTTTGGGTGGTGTAGCAAGGATATCTTGTACCTCAACGGCTAAGTCTTCTGTTAGTGCTACGACTACATAGCTATACTACGTTTCGTCTGCTGATATCCGCGCAAGGACGAACTGGCTTCCAAGCTGCGCAAACCACAACACCGCGTTGTGTTGACAGAACGGCGGGTCTTTCATTGTAACCCTATTAACTGTGCTGCTCATAGGTGGCTCTGTGGTGACGGGCGGATTGTCCATTTTCACGTGAGAGTTAGCGCGGCGCGGCTGACGAGGGAGTAATGAACGTTCACGTTACGATGCGGTGCGCATCGCTGAAGACGACGCGGTCGTGTTGTTGTCTTATCGTTGGGGTCACCAAATATGTTTTATCTGGTAGAACTGAAAATTTATTTCCACATAAAACACGTCTATGTAGGATAGCGTACAAGAGTGGAAGGCTTAACAGTTAACCGTCAAGAGAGGCATGGAATAGTCTATATCACTAACGTCAAAGAGTAACTATAATGACAAATACTAGTGTTATGGAAAGTTTATACACCACTGTACACCCGCGTTTGCGGGAAGACAATGAGATGCTATAGACGCGTTCCTCTCGCTTTAGCTTTTGAGTGGCACATCGTACTACAAAGAATATGTGTCTGTTTGTGTACGAAAAATTAGTAGGATACGTTATGAACGAATAATCGTCTAATAAGTGACCTACAGTTCAGACAACCATTAAAAGAACATGGTCGCAACAAATTTGGAGTGATGATGGCTTTGTCATCCACAGCTACGAGGGCATAATAAAGCATATTTCCCAGTCTGGACCAATAGGAAGCGGGGGTCAGATGAAATGATTTCCAGTCATTTGGCATTTCTACCACTAGTTAGGCTGCCAGTATAACTGTTTTGTGTAACCGATTTCCGCGTTAAAAATAAATGCACACCATTATACCACTAATCAACCATTGTAGTCTTGATAGTCTTTTTAAGTAGACTGTCAGGGTTTTGCATCCTACCACTACCGAACAATACACTAAAATTACGCTCTTCCAAAAAAAGTACACCTCTAGCTAAAAATGTATTCGAATTTCTGAATCCATAACCAGAACATTCGTCACGATCAGTTCCATCTGAGCTAGTATGACTCACGCCCAGCAGTCAAACTGCGGAACGATCACGATAATTTTCATAAGTCTGCTTAAAAAAAAAGTTTCCTATATGTATCAGGAAGGTATAATTTATTCTATATCACAACCAACAGGACACTCTAGAGCATACGTAATTGTTATCTGCACTCTCAAATTTACTCTCGCTAGAATTTCCTACACTGATTTGCTTACGATGAATAGACAGTCATCATAAGTAGTAGGGCAAGGTTCGCGCCAAGACACGCTGCATTGTTGCCAAATTTATTCAAGATGACGGTGATGACGTCATCAAAGATGGCGGCGTGTAGACTTGGCAACAGCGCATGACGTCATCCAAGATGGCGGATTTTGACGGGAAAATAGGCCAATTGTGCTATGTCCACTAACCTAACCTCAAGAAAAAATGGCGGCAATTTTGAATTTTGGAGGGAAAATAGGCCAATTGGGCTAAGTCCACTAACCTAAGCCTCCAGAAGAAAAAATGGCAGGAAGTTTGAATTCGAACAGGATAATGCATGCAAAAACCGTACTTGTCTTTATTATTACTGATTATCATTTATTAACATTCAATATCACTTTTTATTATTTATTATCATTTATTATTATTTATTATTATTGACCTGCCTCCACTAGAAAATTCTCTCCAAATTCAAATTCCAACACGATAATGGCTGTAGAACCTTACCTTTGTTTATTATTATTCATTATTATTCATTATCATTTATTAACATTCATTATTACTCATTGTCATTTGTTATCATTCATTATCATTTATTATCATTCATTACCATTTATTATTATTTATTATTATAGGCCTAACTCCACTAGAAAATTGTGTCAAATTCAAATTGCAGCACGATAATGTCTCGAAAACTGTACTTCTATTTATTATTATCATTTATTATTTATTCAAGATGTCCGATTTTCTCGGCGAGAAAGCCATTGTCCTTACATCCATAACAAAAATCTATCACAAGTTCAAATCCCATCACCATAATTGATCACACGTACGAACTTTCTCCATCACTTACCTTTTTTCACTGGTAGCCTATCATAATCCTGTCAAATAATAAACTGCACTTATAGTAACGTAAGTCACGTCCTTCGATTTTGCATGGGGGAAGGGACTGAAGACTTTATTTCAAGCAGTACGGTCATCACTTGTTCTCCAACACAGTCAGCACACACATCTTTGATATCACAGTGCAGTCACCACGACGTCCGCGCTCCAACTGAATTAGTTCAAATCCTCGCCACCCCCTGGCCAGCGCGCAGAGACACTGCCGATGCCTGTCACGTGAGGCGGCCGGCCACTCGCGCTGGACTGCCGGTATGCTGGGGGCGAGCCCAGCGATCACTCCTACATCGTAAACAGGTTTTCGCTGGACAGGCTGGAACTTGCCGAGTTTGACGTCACAGGGGTACCTTGTCCACTCACCACGTGTATTCGTCGCCTCTGCACGTTTCCCGCCAAAATTGTTTGCCTCGGAGCTGAATCACACAACGGTCGGCCGTTCCCTGCCACACTTTTGGCGCCATAGTTGTTTTCCTGGGCACGTTCAAACCTGTCGATGCTGACCGCTCACCGTCCACCATTTGTCCTTGTGCGTGCGAGTAAGAACGCAGTGCTACGCTTTTGGCGGCAAAGTTTGCTCAACAGTGGAATCCGCCATGACTATACAGGGTGAGTCACCTAACATTACCGCTGGATATATTTCGTAAACCACATCAAATAATGACGAATCGATTCCACAGACCTAACGTGAGGAGAGGGGCTAGTGTAATTGGTTAATACAAACAAACAAAAAATGCACGGAAGTATGTTTTTTAGCACAAACCTACGTTTTTTAAAATGGAACCCTGTTAGTTTTGTTAGCACAACTGAACATATAAACAAATACGTAGTCAGTGCCGTTTGTTGCATTGTAAAATGTTAATTACATCCGGAGATATTGTAACCTAAAATGGATGCTTGAGTACCACTCCTCCGCTGTTCGATCATGTGTATCGGAGAGCACCGAATTACGTTGGGATCCAAAGGGAACGGTGATGGACCTTAGGTACAGAAGAGACTGGAACAGCACATTACATCCACATGCTAACACCTTTTTATTGGTCTTTTTCACTGAGGCACATGTACATTAACATGAGGGGTGAGGTACACGTACACACGTGGTTTCCGTTTTCAATTACGGAGTGGAACAGAGTGTGTCCCGACATGTCAGGCCAATAGATGTTCAATGTGGTGGCCATCATGTTCTGCACACAATTGCAATCTCTGGCGTAATGAATGTCGTACACGCCGCAGTACATCTGGTGTAATGTCGCCGCAGGCTGCCACAATACGTTGTTTCATATACTCTGGGGTTATAGGCACATCACAGTACACATTCTCCTTTAACGTAGCCCACAGAAGGAAGTCCAGAGGTGTAAGATCAGGAGAACGGGCTGGCCAATTTACGTGTCCGCCACGTCCTATGAAACGCCCGTCGAACATCCTGTCAAGGGTCAGCCTAGCGTTAATTGCGAAATGTGCAGGTGCACCATCATGCACCACAAACGTCGACGCGTTTCCAGTGGGACATTTTCGAACAACGTTGGCAAATCATTCTGTAGAAACGTGATGTATGTTGCAGCTGTTTGGGCCCCTGTAATGAAGTGAGAACCAATGAGGTGGTCGCCAATGATTCCGCACCATACATTTACAGTCCATGGTCGCTGTCGCTCTAGTTGTCTGAGCCAGCGAGGATTGTCCACTGACCAGTAATGCATGTTCCGTAGATTCAGTGCCCCGTGGTTTGTGAAACCTGCTTCATCGGTAAACAGGCAGAACTGCAACGCATTCTCTGTTAATGCCCATTGACAGAATTGCACTCGATGATTAAAGTCATCACCATGTAATTGCAGATGTAGCGACACATGAAACAGGTGAAAGCGGTGATGATGCAGTATGCGCATGACACTGCTTTGACTCAGTCCACCAGATCTCGCAGTGTCCCATGTACTCATGTGTGGGTTCATGGCAGCAGCAGCTAACACACCAACTGCACCCGCTTCTACTGTGACGGGCCTGTTACGGACCCGTTTGCGTGCTATGACCATACCTGTTGCATACAGATGGCGGTAGATGTTTTGCAATGTGCGGCACGTTGGATGCTCTCTGTCCGGGTACCGTTCTGCATACACCCTGCAGGCTTCAGCTGCATTTCGTCGACACTCACCATAGATGAGTATCATCTCCACCTTTTCAGAGTTGGAATACACCATGGTCACAGTTCCTACAACACTACACTACACTATCACAGACGTCTGGTAACACTGTGTACTACAGTTGGTCTGCGTGCGGAGACGATTGAAGAATAACAACAGCAGCAAGCGCTACATGCGGACACTGCGACAGCTAGACCAAACCACAACAGTGCACTACAGCCACACTCGTAAACACGGTCGTCATCGTAAACATGTCCCTGCAGATGCTGCTCGCCGACCGTGGCCCGTGTTTGTTACAACACGCTACTGAACGTCGGAGGTTTCAAGCGTCAACTTTAGGTTACAATATCTCCGCATGTAATTAACATTTTACAATGCAACAAACGGCACTGATCACGTATTTGTTTATATGTTCAGATGTGCTAACAAAACTAACGTAGTTCCGTTTAAAAAAACGTAGAATTGTGTTAAAAAACATACTTCCTTGCATTTTTTTATGGTTTGTATTAAACAACTACCCTAGCCCCTCTCCTCACGTTCGGTCTGTGGAATCGGTTGGTCAGTATTTGATGTGGTTTACGAAATATGTCCAGCGGTAACGTTAGGTGACTCACCCTGTATAACAGCACGTTTGGTCCGCACTAGAATGCTCACTAATTGACTCTCTCTTGCGCGCGCGTAATAACTGTACAATCGCTGCGCCGCCGCCACGCTTACGTCACACAGCCTCCATACCTGCGACGGACATAGTCTTCTGTAAATACCTAAGTACTAATTCCATTTCGTTTTAATCATATTAAATAATTCAATGTACAATTTCATATACGTATGCAAAGGTGTTCAACTACCTAATTTCAACTACTTTTCGAGGACCAGACAGCCACCTCTCCCTAGGAACCAGCGCCGAGTTTGAATTCTGGCAGCAAAGAAAGGTTACTTCTGCTTTCTCTACCAACCTACCAAAATTGTTGGAAAGAAAGGGCACTTGTGCTAACCTCAGCCACCCGACCACCACTTCTTCCTAGGAACCAGCGCCAAGTTTGAAATCTGCCATTGAACAAAGCTCACTGGCGCTTCCGCCGCCAACCTAAGAAAATTGTTGCAAACCAAGCGCATCATCGCTAAACTACGCCACCAGCACTCAACCTCTTCGTACACGTTTCGGGTAAAAGGACTCACCCTGCCCTAGGTCCAGGGATGAGGGAACCAATTTACTTTATTTACGAATGGAGTATATGTATCACACCTACATGTTCCACAGACCTGAAAAACACTGCTACATAATTCATTAATAATGCTCTAGACACACGCTTGCAAATTGTAAACAGTTAAAAATAACTCATAGCACTGCCTACAGACATGCAAGGTCACCCCTTTCTATCTTTCTTTCAGCAGCAGATAGCAATTTTTTTACAGTGGTAGCTAAATTGCGCCATCAACTTAACATCACCATTCGCGAAACATATCTTCAAATACGTAAACACACTTACTCAATTATGAAGTGAACCTGCTGACGAAATGACCTTCAGTATTACAGTTCTTAATCCAATAACCACCGAAACAAGTACTAATTGCTCAAACTAATCCCATAGCGCCTTAAAAAGCGAGTGTCTGAGCGCCGCCGGCGGCGTGTCAAAGCCACATAGCTGTCCATCTAAACAGCTGTCCACTCAGCCACGAGGACCAGAATGCTGAAGTGGGCTCTCTCTATACCTGCTCTCCAGCTATTGTCTCCGACATACAGTGCACAAATGGATTCCTGAATAGCGCAGATCTCTATCTCCCCCTTGCATCTCCAACAGGACATGTAAATATTGTCTCCCCCAGCCAGCGAACCCGACCTCATTCACTCTTCGCTGACAATTTCACTCACAAATCTTAAACACGCGCATATATAAAACCATATTCACTCCTGCCAAAACTCACTTAATAATAAAATAGCATTCTCCCTTTATAAGCATAGATGAGTATGCATTTATCTTCACCCATCTGATCTCTGCAATTTAAGTCAGAGAAAGACATATCTATTACCTTCTGCAACCTGTTTATAAACAGAACGATCTCAGTTACTACAACAGGACCTTGTTTTGACCATTCGCCGGAAATGCGCGCAATGTTGTACGCCTCAACCTAGGTACAAGTACAACAGATCCTCAACATCCTATCATCTTTATCCTCTACCATCAAACAGTGAAAAGTCACAAAGGCACCAATGTAATCCACCTCCAGTGCGGACAAACGGAATTCACGATACTCCCCCTGAATAACTCAGAGTGCGACCATCCAAGAATTCCTAACAGCTCGCCAAGTCCGACACCTCAAACTACAGATCCCTATATGAACAAGATCATATTAAATATACACGCGCTGCAGAGAGCCCCTTAAAGTTTGATCACCCATACTCTAAGCGAATGTGAAGCTGCCTCTGGCCCTTGTTCAAACAGTGTTTTCTAACATGCTTTTGCACACTGCCGAGTATTTCGTCTTTCTGCTGTGACTTCGAAGTCAGTGTCTGATTCTAAACAGACATTAACACGGACTGATGTACAGCCTCTCACAGGAAACTATACCTTGCACCTTGTAAATCATATTCTTACAGTCGATAGCATAACATTGAATGATTTTAAATAAAGGACAGCCACAACACAAGGAAACTAGAAGAGCCTGCTGGCGTTGTAGCCACTTCCCTCGAAAGTGATTGACCACCTCTACATTTAAACTCATATGTCGCAGTGACCGAATAGTTTATAACTCTGCATTCCATTTCTAGTGATTGGTCATTTTTGCACACAAGTACGGGATCACCGTTTTCGGTGCTAGCAACCCTGGAAGTTGCGGACCATGAACCAAAATTTGTCCCCCAACTCAAGCAAGCATTGTCAGTCAATCATTATGTCATACCCAATGCACAGATGCGATGGATAAGGCACCACCGATCTACAGTAATATTATCCATCACAGCTGATATCGCGAAAAATTTTACAGTATGTCCAACACTGGCCAATCATGTGACAGCTTGTTTTCTTAATTTCAGAATCATAGCTAAACCATACATCCTCTACTTTTCAAGTATCATTGTGAACATTCATAGATGACTGCTCAGCACGTCCATTCACACTTAATTCTCGAACACATAAAGACGATCAAATTATACCAGACAACGCTATACATATTTCTAAGACCTCGCGCATAGTACTCGATCAATCTCTCTGCGTATGGCGGTCACAGAGCTATCTAGTCCTCTTATGTTAAAAGACCATCCTCACCTCGGCATTGACCAACCTACCCCACAACATCGCTACCCAATTATTCCTCAACCGAGCAGACGAATACAGCTACACTCCACCTCTCTTGACTGAATAGAGCTTTCCTAGTCCTAACCCCTCCAAGTGCACCACGTTTCTCGAAATGTAACCAAGTCTTGTAGCTGAGCACACCATACTGATCTATAGTAACAGACCTCAAAGTGCCTTAATTGAATAGCCTGCAGTTAAGAAGAACAGGAACGGAGCGATATTTATACACACCGTAGTTCAATACATTTTTAAGTAAATCATCCAATCTATCACGTGTAAAGTTTTGTTCTAGAGTCCACGATCGGTGTATCGAACGTTCCGGTAGGAGAGAGAGAGAGAGAGAAAGAGAGAGAGAGAGAGAGAGAGAGAGAGGGCATGAACACACACACACACTCCTAAGACTAGAACGTTCAGCATTTAAAAACGGGCCATAACCTCAGATCGCTTACTTTTCCGTCCTGTCAGACATACATCCTTCTCCCCGGTCACCCTACGCTGAGCTGTCTCTACCCCAATTGTAAAACTTTTCCTTTCTATGATACGATCCCAATATAGCCCTGCGGATATATCTAGTGCCCAATGACCACACCAGATCACGAGTCAGAAATAATAGTATTACTCCATCAGGTCTATATAAAAATGATAGTTATTAGCGGCCGGTACATCCTAGAAGCAAAGAGATACGCCTAACAGCAGCGTCCAACATGTGAAAATTACAAGTCATCCCGTCACCAACTCTGTAAACACCCGTCAGTCGGGTATGTGTGTACACACTGATTACAGCCCCTCACAAATATCCACAGCTAACTTAGTTACAACGCTGAAGTCTCGATTTTCCACCAAGCATGCGACAGGGTGGGGGTCGCGTCAATCAAAGTGCGTTTAGAGGAATGTGTCAAATTTCATCACACATGAGATAGATGTCCTCTGATGACCGACGGGTTCACCGTTAATGATCGCAAGTAGACAGTGCTTTAAACCACATACCGAACACGTAGCCGCATGCCACTAGAACGCTGACTATATCACGTGACTAAGGCATCCAAATAGAATACTGGGAACAAAAATCTACCTTCAGTAACTTGTCCTTCTCTAGAATAAATGAGTCAACGTTTGAATCGTACCTAGTTGCAGCTCTGTCTCAATTGATCATCCCGCAATATTTTGCGAGCATGTCTGTGCACTGTGCTGTGCTTTATTTGGAGAGTTTAAGAGTACAGAGCTCGTCTGCTGATATTGTGTATTACATTATTTAAGAGCTGTTTGCTATTGTGTGGTGAAATTAGGAGCTGTTTACGTGTTTGTGGCCTGTGTCAGATGAGCACAGTCGGATCAGTGCCGGTGTTTTCTGACAAATATACTCCACTACTAAATAAAAGGGCTTGAAATAAATAGAGTGCAGTCATTCCTTACTTCCCCGAGCAGCACAGCGCAGTCTGAGCTCTTTTTGCGCAATAACGGCAATCTGGTCAGATTGTGAGTGAGTCGACAAAGCCGGCCAAAGTGGCCGAGCGGTTCTAGGCACTACAGTCTGGAACCGCGCGACCGCTACGGTCGCAGTTTCGAAGCCTGTCTCGGGCATGGATGTGTGTGATGTCCTTAGGTTAGTTAGGTTTAAGTAGTTCTAAGTTCTAGGGGACTGATGACCACAGCAGATAAGTCACATAGTGCTCAGAGCCATTTTTGAGTCATCAAATAACTGGACAAATTTATCTGTAGAAGAGTTACAGGTCGGTTTTGGAATGAATATCTTGATGGGTGTGGTTGTGTTGCCAAGTGTAGTGCACTACTGGAGTTCAGAACATGCCTTAGGTCAGCCTTACATATCGAAACCTATGAGAAGCAAAAGTTAAAAAAAATATGTTGCAAATAAATAAAGTACACTCGTTCCTCCTTCCATCAGCCTATGCACTGAAATTATTTCCAAAACTTAGCAGTTGTTTGGCTATTTGGACGCAAATGTTTTGCATTATTTACGAGTGGTTCGCATGTCTGTAGGCAGTGCTATGAGATATTTTAAACTGTTTACAATTAGCAAGCATGTGTCTGGAGCATTATAAATGAATTATGAAGCAGTGTTTTTCAGGTCTGTATGGTGTGGAACATGCAGGTGTGATACATATATTCCATTCGTAAATAAAGTAAATTGGTTCCCTCATCCATGGACCTAGTGCAGGGTGAGTCCTTTTACCCGAAACGTGTACAAAGAGGTTGAGTGCTGGTGGCGTAGTTTTGCGGTGATGAGCTTGGTTTCCAACAATTTTCTTAGGTTGGTGGCAGAAGCGCTAGTGAGTTTTTTTAATGGCAGATTTCAAACTTGGCGCTGGTTCCTAGGAAGAAGTGGTGCTTGGGTGGCTGAGGTTAGCACAAGTGCCCTTTCTTTCCAACAATTTTGGTAGGTTGGTAAAGAAAGCAGAAGTAACCTTTCTTTACTGCCAGAATTCAAACTCGGCGCTGGTTCCTAGGGAGAGGTGGCTGTCTGGTCCTCGAAAAGTAGTTGAAATTAGGTAGTTGAACACCTTTGCATTCGTATATGAAATTGTACATTGAATTATTTAATATGATTAAAAACGAAATGGAATTAGTACTTAGGTATTTACAGAAGACTATGTCCGTCACATGTATGGAGGCTGTGTGACTTAAGCGTGGTGGTGGTGCAGCGATTGTACGGTTATTACATGCACGTGAGAGGGAGTCAATTAGCGAGCGTTCTAGTGCGGACCAAACGTGCTGTTATATAGTCATGGCGGATTCCATTGTTGAGCAAACTTTGCCGCCAAAAGTGTAGCACTGCGATCTCGCTCGCTCGCACAAGGACAAATGGTGGACGGTGAGCGGTCAGCATCGACAGGTTTGAACGTGCGCAGGAAAACAACTATGGCGCCAAAAGTGTGGCAGGGAACGACCGACCGTTGTGTGATTCAGCTCCGAGGCAAACAATTTTGGCGGGAAACGTGCAGAGGCGACGAATACACGTGGTGAGTGGACAAGGTACCCCTGTGACGTCAAACTCGGCAAGTTCCAGTCTGTCCAGCGAAAACATGTTTATAACGTAGGAGCGATCGCTTGGCTCGCCCCCAGCATACCGGCAGTCCAGCGCGAGTGGCCGGCCGCCTCACATGACAGGCGTCGGCAGTGTCTCTGCGCGCTGGCCAGGGGGTGGCGAGGATTTGAACTAATTCAGTTGGAGTGCGGACATCGTGGTGACTGCACTGCGATATCAAAGATGTGTGTGCTGACTGTGTTGGAGAACAAGTGATGACTGCACTGCTTGAAATAAAGTCTTCAGTCCCTTCCCCCCTGTAAAATCGAAGGAGTTGACTTACGTTACTGTAAGTGCAGTTTATTATTTGACGCGATTATGATAGGCTACCACTGAAAAAAGATGAGTGATGGAGAAAGTTCGTACGTGTGATCAATTACAGTGTTGGGATTTGAACTTGTGATAGATTTTTGTTAAGGATGTAAGGAAAATGGCTTTCTCGCCGAGAAAATCGGACATCTTGAATAAATAATAAATGATAATAATAAATAGAAGTACAGTTTTCGAGACATTATCGTGCTGCAATTTGAATTTGACAGAATTTTCTAGTGGAGTTAGGCCTATAATAATAAATAATAATAAATGGTAATGAATGATAATAAATGATAATGAATGATAATAAATGGCAATGAATGATAATGAATGTTAATAAATGATAATGAATAATAATAAACAAAAGTAAGGTTTTGCAGCCATTATCGTGTTGAAATTCGAATTTGGAGGGAATTTTCTAGTGGAGGCAGGTCAGTAATAATAAATAATAATAAATGATAATAAATAATAATAAATGATAATAAATAATAATAAACGATAATAAATAATAAAAAATGATAATGAATGTTGATAAATGATAATCATTAATAATAAAGACACGTATGGTTTTTGCATGCATTATCCTGTTGGATTTCAAACTTCCTGCCATTTTTTCTTCTGGAGGCTTAGGTTAGTGGATGTAGCACAATTTGCCTATTTTCCCGCCAAAATCCGCCATGTTGGATGACGTCATGCGCCGTTGCCAAGTCTAAATGCCGCCATCTTGGATGACGTCATCACCGTCATCTTGAATAAATTTGGCAACAATGCAGCGTGTCTTGGCGCGAACCTTGCCCTACTACTATCATAGTGGTGTGCTACAACAGTTCTGTCGGTATTCCGTTTGGTATTTTTTGTAACCCCTTATCAGCCCATGTTGGTGACGGGGTGGCCTTGCTGCCATCCAGTCATATCTACATTAATTTTCCATATCATGGCAAGCTGATCGCACTTTGGTCTATCTTCATTTCGCTACTATTGTGTAGGTCAACCGCTGGAATACATATTACGTCTTTTGTATGCGTAAGGTAAACACAGAATGACGATTCGTCATATTACGTTCATCTCACATCGACCTGTCTTTTCCACTTCTCTCTTTTAAATGTCATCTTTTGTATACGGATGGGAAACTCAGGGTGACGAGTCTTCATACCAATTACAGAATACATCATCTCGGTAAAAGTGGAAGCCGTCACCTTCTCGTTCAAAGCGCAGAAGAAGTTCTTCACAAGCATCAACACGTCGTTCTCTCATTTCAGGAGTCATTTGCTGTGGCACCCATCTTGCAGACACTTTGTGAAACTGGAGCCCATCGTGCACAATGTGGTGTGCTGACACATGACTAATCTGTAAACAAGTTGCAATGTCATTCAGTGTCACTCGGCGGTTTTCCTTCACTATGGCTTCAACTGCTGCAATGTTCTGTGGAGTCAAAACCCGTTATGCCTGACCTGGACGAGATCTTCCACTAAAGTCACACCATTTGCGAACTTCCTACTCCATTTGTAGACTAGCTGAAACATGCATCACCGTACTGAACTTTCATTCCTCAATGAATTTCAATAGGTTTCACACATTCACTACGCAAATTCTGAATAACAGAACGCTGTTCTTCCCTGGTGCAAGACACAACTGGGGCGGCCACCTTTATACTGATACTGCGACGATATGTGGGCATCTGCACTATGCTGCCACCTACACGTCATTCTGCACACTGTTTGTAGGACGCTTACCAACTTACAGGATAACGGCGCGAAATTTCGATTTGTTATTTCAACTTTAAGGTTTTCAATTGACTCACCCTGGTATAAATACACTCGACATAGATGTCATTTGCGTGTCCTTTAGACACCTATAAAACCACCAGTTAGTTCTCTCTTTTTGCATTATCAAAATTACTCTCACTAGATTTTTTCCACAAAATTCTTAACACACCAGTAAAAATCTCTGGGAGAGGCGACGCTTTTCGCGGTTTTAGAAAATATAAATAACAACCATATCGCCTATTCTTGATTCAGTACCATGTATCAGACCCCAAGCTGCAACATGTGTGTGCCGGCCGCGGTGGCCGTGCGGTTCTAGGCGCTCCACTCCGGAGCCGCGCTGCTGCTACGGTCGCAGGTTCGAATACTGCCTCGGGCATGGGTGTGTGTGATGTCCTTATGTTAGTTGGGTTTGAGTAGTTCTGAGTTCTAGGGGACTGATGACCACAGCAGTTGAGTCCCATAGTGCTCAGAGCCATTTGAACCATTTTTGCAACATGTGGGACGGAAGGACGATTATCCCATCGCTCTCGGACTTAGAAAGGGGAAAAATACGTTTCTACTCCATACTGATTTATTTACGAGGAACATGCAGTAGTGTTTAGAAAAAGAAACCTGGTTTAGAAGCAATTACTTATTAAGTATTCTTTACAAATTGCAGACTATGACTGGATGGTAAACAGAGCTGTCGTCGACCCTGGACGATTCAGCAGTGACAGACATGACCTACGCACCCAGTAGAAATGAGATGTGGACTGATGTGTGGCATACGATTTCGGCGTCCCTGATGATTCAGGTACGGCAGTAGTCGTGAACTACCACACAGATCTACTGTTGTGGTGAGTATTGTTTATGAGTACCAGTCCTAATTCGGAGATATCTTTATCTGACGGTATTGTGGAGAAAAATGCTCTGGATTGAGAGAAATATGTTTTCCAGGCTTTAATATAGCACTTCTGCATAATGCTTACGTCATCTTAGTTAGAGTCAGTGTAAAAAATCTCCATGTAGTGGATAATTAGAACCGTACTCAGACAAAACATAATTAATAAGCTTCTCTCGGTCTTGAGAATCTTAGGACGGTTTAAGGGAATTTTCGAGTATTCCTCCAATAGGCAAACTGCAGCTGTTCTGCAAGTTAACCATTAGTTTGCACAATATGGATGTAACTGGCACAGAGTACAGTGGAGCACATTGTAAATACTGCTTGTTGTATGCGTATCTAGTAAAACAATGTTCTTTAGCCAAGGAGGACGTAAAAGGTCCACGTAGTCAGATGACTATCCACTAAAAAACGTATAAGGTGCTTACAGATAATTTTTTGTGGTTTGACTTGTAAATTTATTACATATCATTACAATAGGAGGTCATCTACTTTAAACAGATTATTCGAGCTGTCTTATCGTTGTCTACAATCACACTGTGTTTCTCTGACAACCTTCTTCCATGAAGAAGTAATCGCTTGGTGTTACGTAAATGGTATATGTGGCGTCACTACTCTTTCTATATCTACTCGTCACAGCTCCTGTTGATCGATTATCAAATTGTAAAATTATTTTGTTTTTTTCTGAGTACATCTGTCACGCCATGTCTATCACTTCCTCGGTGTAAACTACAGCAAAATTCATACATTTTCTCGCAAGGAATCTACAATAAGCTCTCGCTATCTCTCAACCTGTAGCACAGATCTCAGTCAGTTAGCAGGTAGAGTGCGCAGTGATTCTAATAGATCACTCGCCGTCATAGCTTACTAGCAAAGCATTGAAGAGGTCCCCCAGAAACTTTGATCTAGAGTTTATGTCACATTCCAGCCACACACTAAGATAAATGCGGATATTCTTTGTGACAGAATTTTTGACATTTTACACATATATCTGTATGTATCTCTGTTCTCCATAAGTAAATGTGCACTTAAAAATATGCTCTTATTGTTTTCATGGCCAGATGAGACTTGACATTTTGTTTTGTGCCAGCCGACTTTGTTACAGAGCTTCAACCCAGCCAGGGTGTACACTTATTTCTCCTAATGGCAAAACTAATGCTTAAACACATGGACTATAGTTGGAGGTAGTGTGTTGACGTCATTGTGCTGTAAAAAGACATGGCGTAACAGTGATATGTCAGTTGGAAGTGGGGACATCCAACTTCCTCCTTCCATCGATGCCAGAGGCGTCGTTGGAAGCGGCGACGGGCTGGATCCATCTACACACAAGAAAATTCATGTAGAATGATCTGTATAGATCCACCCACGTATGATCCGAGTTATCTTCCGAAAGATGGATCCACCATCTTCTGGTCTGTCTGGGAATATTGTTCGGGTTGGATCATGTATGTAGTACGTCAGGGAATATTCTACACTACTATTCTGTACTACTTAACGGCCGACTTACATGTCACGTTTTGCCTTTCCTCCCTCACTCTTCACAAATGACTGGCTGACTTTCCTGTCGCCTAATCTAGACCCTCATTTCATTCTTCTAAACTAAATGGCCTACTTTTCTGTCGCTTACTAACCGTAACTCTCCATTTAACATAAAACTCTTTGCCTGGACTATTCCTAACCTATCAGTGTATCATAATTCATTACAGCGAAAAGTGGGCCGAGGTGGCCGAGCGCTTGTAGGCGCTACAGTGTGGAACAGCGCGACCGCTACGGTCGCAGGTTCGAATCCCTCCTGGGGCATGGATGTGTGTGATGTCCTTAGGTTAGTTAGGTTTAAGTAGTTCTAAGTTCTAGGGGACTGATGACCTCAGCAGTTAAGTCCCATAGTGCTCAGAGCCATTTTTACAGCGAAAACCACTTCACCGTTTCAATTAATACTAAAGAGTAACGATACATTCTCTACATCTTCTCGACACAAAATTTATTTATTTCCATTATTGTTGCCTCCAGAATTTCTTCATTTACCTGGTATGGCATCGTCCTCTTCTTTTCAAGCCTTCAGCTTATTTTTACGTGTTATTTCATCTGTGTTGTATATAACAGCATTCGTCTTGCTTTCCTGTCCTTAAAATATTTTCAGATATGAAGATTTGCTTATTTTTGTTGTATATATTTAAAAATCGTTCAATTACATACTTTATTAAATGCCTTTGCGTTATGTGTATTAATGTGGTATTGGTGTTTTCTTGTAACTATCTACTGTGTTCTGTTGCTGTATCTGTAATCCTATAGTTCGTACATTTTGGCTTGTCCACACTCAGGGTGTTCATTTTATCTGAAGATAGTGAAATATCTCGAAAACTACACATCGGATCAAAAACTTCCATTCCAATTTGTTTGTCTCAGAGGGGCACATCCAACATACCACACTCGACGCCCACCCCCACCCCAATAAGTGCATTGGTGGCGGGAAGCAGCTTTGAAATCTTCAATGAGAACAGGCGCTTTTAATTGCCGATTACGATTCTACGACAAAATCTACATACGTTCTGTCTTCGTTTCGCCACAAATGGCGCTGTAATCGAAGGAATAGAAATTGTTACACAATCGTAATTAATGACATGCTACTCAATGGCCCTTGAATATCCAGTGGCACATGGGAAACCACGTTCATGCTGCGAGGGTGGGACAAATCAGTATTTCATGACTTCTATTAGGAAACCTCATTTGCAACGTTGTATTCCTCCGGCATATCGCACAGGGTGGGGTGGCGGCTCGAGTGTGGTATCTTTGGATGCCCCCTCCAAGATAAACAAATTAGAATTATAGCTTTCTCGATCCGATGTATTGTTTTAAAATGAACACCCTGTATATTCCTTCTGATGTCTGTTTTTCATCCGTACTGTGCTCACATTTATGCTGCTGGGCTATTTTGTTTTTGTCATGGCTTGTTCCTTTGATTTCGAATTCTGTGTAACGAAATTTTCTCATCTTAACCTCGAAGATGAAGAATGTTAAAGAAGACAGATATAGTTCTGAATGAAAGCAGAGGAAGAACTAACATCAGGAAAAGAAAATGAAGCATGCTCTCGGTTAACACCGGCACTTAGTACTCGTCAATTACCTGGCAACACAAATAACGTTTTTGCCCCCTTAGGCTAATATTGATAATACATTTTGGTGTCATTGATCGATATTTGAGCTAATAATTGTCGTGGCAGTATTTCTGTTTTAGAATGAGGCAGCTGATTCACAATTTTCTCACATTCAACCCCGTAATCTACCCCATTATTATGCTTCTTAGAACTACAATGAAAGCTTTGTCTCCCATAGGCGAATACAGTATACCTTTGACCATTTTTATCTAGCGGCCTCTGACAGAAGCTGGCTGTCAAGTCAATGTTTATTGACATATTGACACCACTGAACTTCGGTAGGGGAGCTTCTAATACCTCACTCCTGTCCATTCGTGGTACTATGACATTGTCACCATTAAACTTTCTGTCGACAAATACTTCACCTTACGCTGTATTTAGTACCGATTCAAGTATTCTTGAACAACTTTTTTATATTCTTTACATGAGTTACTGACCCCAGTCCCTCTCGATATAGCTTCGTCTTCTAACATACTGGTCATGAATCTGGTTTTTTGTTGTTCTATCTTGTTCTCAGGAATGACTGTCTCATGAAGGCTACTGTGTGTATGGTTCCCTATCATGAACAGCACTTTTCTTTCTTTCTTTCTTTCTTTCGTGTTCGTATCAAATTTCGACTTCATTTCCTATTTTGTCTTGCATCTCAGTAAGTACGTTTTGCTCTATTTCTCTCATTTTACCCTGAATCACACTTAGGTTGCCTTTACAAGAGGTTTCTGCATGTGAAATATTACGACTAAGTATTTCATGGTCGTTTTGGATTCTCTGTAAATTGCTCCACCGTATCTTTTTTTATCATTACATGCTTTGATAGTTTTACTTTGCCCTTGTCTTGCAATAGTAATGTCATTAATTGTTGTTTCTATGACCCAATTTGGATAATGCAGAACCATATTTAACTTTTCGATTTCATAATCAACCTTCTTATTTACTCCTGACTCACAAACTCCTAATTTTTTGCCTCATTCCTTTGTTTCATAACCTATTTTCTTGTAGCATCCCTCAGTTTCAGCTTCAAGATTTGTAACCTTTTGTTCCAAAACATTGAACTTAGCGCTAATTTGAGCTATTCGTATCTTAACGTCTTTTAACTCCTACTTATTTCCTTTCCTTGCTACTTTTTCTTACAAAATTAATTTTAGCATAGACTATATACCCTGATCATCGCCCTGAGTTTACAAAGTGTCAACCATGACTTAATGTATGTAATATTTCTGTTAGCTCATTGGTAACGTCGACGTTAGAGTAATTTTCTCTGGCATCGTCATTCTAATCAATAACTTCATTTTGAGTAGGTACTACACGTCCTGGGTTTATATTATCATTGTTTGACACTAAACCTATATTTTCACTGTCTTCGTTACTATGTAGCAGCACCACAGCTTAAGATAGAGAAGTTAGATTAGGTGCAATATTTCGGAGCCCACAAGTTACAGCCAGGTGCAGGCTGGATTGCAGTAAGTTACGCTGACCAGCGGTTGCGAAGTGTAATGGAGGCCACAGGGGCCATCTAACCGCTGAAAAGAGTAAACGCAGCGGTTCGCATGTCGCAAGCTACAGGCAGAAGGGGGCCACTGGCACGGGTATGTGACTTGGAGCGATGCGTTAGCGAAACAGTGGCGTGCAGCCGAAAATAGATAGGTGTTGTTTTTAACGAGATTCATTGAAGCGTGGCATCTCTCCTGGACGGCGGCGCTTGTCACACCGCCGAGCTACCGCTGCAACAGATGGGGCGACGGCGTCCCAGTCCACGGCGGGTCGTTGGTTCGACCCTCCGAGGCCGACGCGGGGTCTGCAGCCAGCCAGGGCGGGCCACTCTTTGGCTCGCTACCGCGGGCAGTCATCTCGGCTTCCGACACATGCCGGAGACATCCGTGTCGAGGACCGCAGATTCGGACTCCGGATCGCGGGCGGTCGTTGCCGCTGTGTTCGCAGCTACGCCAGCTGAGGAAGAAGCAGCAGCGGGGCCGGCCTACGGCTCCCGGCGGAACAGCGCAGAGTAAACCAGAATGGTGGCCGCTGAGTCGGCTGCTGAGTCCTGACGTTATCGGAACTCAACAGCTGGCGAACAAGGCCGGCACGACAGTGTTGTGTTGCACAGGTCGCCGGGGCAGTGGCCTCAGCAATGCGGGGCCTGTGACGCAGACCGAGGCGAATGAAGCTCTTTTGTGGAAACGAATAAATCATTTGAAAAGCTCGGACGAGTTTTAATACGTCACCTCCTGGCACCCATCCACTACAATTAGTTAACTCTACATTCATTCATGGGTACTTCATAATACTCAGTGAGATCATTGGTTACTGAATTTACTGTTTCGGATTTGTCACCAAAGTTTGAATCTATGATTCCACTTGAATTATTTTGGACTAAATTTGACATATCATTAAACGCATATATAACCCACATATGACTCACTTCCTTTTCTCCCAGACATTTTACGAATACTAATGTTCCAATTATAAGACTTGGACTGCTATGTAAAAGAGAAACATCTAAACTACTTCTTCGATGTATTGACGCTCCGCGCCGCTGGCTGCAAATTCACTGTTGTCGTGTGCTGAATGAAGATGACACATCAGACGCCCTCTGTACAGCTAACTGCACCGGCCGCTGCTTGCTGCAGCCGCACCTGTTGCCTGTGGCTGCCTCGGCCTGCTTTGCACGCTATGCCTTCTCGTAGGACGAAGAATTTTGAAGTCCTGGCATATAACTTAATCCCATAGACCGCGGTCGCAACATTAACTTTAATTCTCGCAGCAATACAGCACCCCCTATTACTGATTTACACCGATATTACACTAATGGCCATTAAAATTGCTACACCATGAAGATGACGTGCTACAGACGCGAAATTTAACCGACAGGAAGGAGATACAGTGGTATGCAAGTGATTAGCTTTTCAGAGCATTCACACAAGGTTGGCGCCGGTGGCGACACCTACAACGTGCTGACATGAGGAAAGTTTCCAACCGATTTCTCATACACAAAAGCAGTTGACCGGCGTTGCCTCGTGAAACGTTGTTGTGGTGCCTCGTGTAAGGAGGAGAAATGCGTGCTATCGCGTTTCCGACTTTTATAAAGGTCGGATTGTAGCCTATCGCGATTGCGGTTTATCGTATCGCGACATTGCTGCTCGCGTTGGTCGAGATCCACTGACTGTTAGCAGAATAAGGAATCGGCGGGTTCAGGAGGGTAATGTGGAACGCCGTGCTGGATCCCAACGGCCTCGTATCACTAGCAGTCGAGATGACAGGCATCTTATCCGCATGGCTGTAACGGATCGTGCAGCCACGTCTCGATCCCTGAGTCAACAGATGGGGACGTTAGCAAGACAACAACCATCTATCCGAACAGTTCGACGACGTTTGCAGCAGAATGGACTTACAGCTCGGAGACCATGGCTGCGTTTACCCTTGACGCTGCATCACAGTCAGGAGCGCCTGCGATGGTGTAGTCAACGACGAACCTGGGTGCACGAATTGCAAAACGTCATTTTTTCGGATGAATCCAGGTTCTGTTTACAGCGTCATAATGGTCGCATCCGTGTTTGGCTACATCGCATTGAACGCACATTGAAGTGTGTATTCGTCATCGCCATACTGGCGTATCACCTGGCGTGATGGTATGGGGTGCCATTGGTTACACGTGTCGGTCACCTCTTGTTCGCATTGATGGCACTTTGGACAGTGGACGTTGCATTTCAGATGTGTTACGACCCGTGGCTCTACCCTTCATTTGATCCCTGCGAAACCCTACATTTCAGCAGGATAATGCACAACCGCATGCTGCAGGTCCTGTACGGGCTTTTCTGGATGCAGAAAATATTCGACTGCTGCCCTGGCCAGCACGTTCACCAGACCTTGCACCAATTGAAAATGTCTATTCAATGGTGGCCGAGCAACTGGCTCGTCACAATACGCCAGTCATTACTCTTAATGAACTGTGGTATCGTGATGAAGCTGCATGGGTAGCTGTACCTGTACACGCCATCAAAACTCTGTTTCGCAGGCGTATCAAGGCCGTTATTACGGCCAGAGGTTGTGTTGTTCTGGGTACTGATTTCTCAGGATATATGCACCGAAATTGCATGAAAATGTAATCACATGTCGGTTCTAGTATAATATATTTGTCCAATGAATACCCGTTCATCATCTGCATTTCTTCTTGGTGTAGCAATTTCAATGTCCAGTAGTGTACTATCATGGTAACAAAAAATTTCACTTTGCGGCATCAGTTGTTATAAAAATGCGAGCACGCCGTCATCAGGCCACTAGTGGCCCATCTGGACCATCCGACCGCCGTGTCATCCTCAGCTGAGAATGCGGATAGGAGGGGCGTGTGGTCAGCATACCGCTCGCCCAGTCGTTATAATGTTTTTTTTTTTTTTTTGATCAGAGCCGCTACTATTCGGTCGAGTAGCTCCTCAATTGGCATCACGATGCTGAGTGCGCCCCGAAAAATGGCAACAGCGCATGGCGGCCACGATGGACGCCCATTCAAGTTGAGGCCACTCCCGACTGCGCTTAACTTCGGTGTTCTGACTGGAACCGGTGTATCCACTGCTCCAAGGCCGTTACCCACCATCAGTTATTACAGTTCAAATGAAATTCAACACAGTTCCACACCTAATTATCACAGTTCGAATACAGACCTGTGGTCCTTTACAGTTCACTTGAATCACAGCCCTTAAACAATTCTCTGGTCGCAGTTCACAGTTCTCGCTAGTAAAATCTCGTCTCATGATTCGAAAGACTTCGACTTCAAAGATATCCCCGCAAGGGATGCCATGTAAGGCAAGTGAAAGAGGGAGAGATATAGCGAGAGGGATTTTCATGAGTATGAAAATCCCTCTCTCGAAAATTTCCTTCTTTCATACCTCTTCCGTGTTACCACAGATGACGTGTCACTGATCTCATTTGTACTTAAACTGCAGCACACACTAGCTGCGTAGCTGCTGCCATCACCCTGAGTGGAGTGTCTCAGTTCCGAGTATTGTTTATCAACCTGCAGTCGTCTATAGTTGACCTCTGCCCAGAAAACAGCACGTAGGTCGTGAATCCGTTAACTCGAGGCTGCAATAAACTGTTAGCGAGGAACCCGTACAGTACAAATAATTGAATTTTGAATTGGTTTCGTTAAAAGGGATGTCACTCGCTTTTTATTAGAATACGAGAGATTTCACAATTACAGTCCACATTATGACTCACAAATAATTTCCATTCCTCGCACTTTCACACAGAATAAACAAAATAAGAAACTGTGTGTATCCATAATTATTATCAAACTATTTCTGAGTTACATGTCCAAACAACCAGAGATTGCTAATTAAGTTCTTAACCAGTATCGACGGCGGCAGACAACCTGTCTTCCCTCCAAGACTGCCCAGCCAGCTTTCACATTTTCAAACCAGAGATTGCTAATTAAGTATTAACTGGTACAGACGCGGCAGACAACATGTATATCCTCCGAGACTGCCGAATCAGCTCTGATCTTACAGCCGAATAACCTCGCCCGCCATCCAAGCTAGTCGCTATCAGAAGATCTCTGAGTGCTTCGTTTGCCTTTTCGTTTAGCAACTGTTTATTATTCTGCTAGTAAGTAACACTTTTGACATAATGGATAGCCTGCTACTGAGACATGCAAGTAAATTCACTGTTTAAATTTAAATGGCTCTGAGCACTATGGGACTTAACATCTGAAGTCATCAGTCCTCTGGAACTTAGAACTACGTAAACCTAACTAACCTAAGGACATCACACACATCCATGCCCGAGGCAGGATTCGAACCTGCGACCGTAGCAGTTGCGCGCTTCCGGACTGAAGCGCCTAGAACCACTCGGCCACCGCGGCCGGCAGTTCACTGTTTAGTTTTTCTCATGTTAATAACAGAAGTTCATAATTTAGGCGCGCTGCTTCCGAACACAGCAACCAACCTCGGAGCAGGACCAAAGTTTGGGCGATCTTTCTCACGATACACGAAACGAATAAACCGTCTGTTACGACCGCTACGGTCGCAGGTTAGAATCCTGCCTCGGGCAGGGATGTGTGTGATGTCCTTAGGTTAGTTAGGTTTAATTAGTTCTAAGTTCTAGGCGACTGATGACCTCAGAAGTTAAGTCGCATAGTGCTCAGGGCCACTCGAACCAAACCGTCGGTTATCGGTACCTCACATCAATTTACGTCGTCTTCCCACTGGTGCCTTATCACCTACTCTAAGAAGAGCTCCTTGTAGGTGAATGTGATGGCTGTAAAGCCAGAAATGGTACAAGCACTTTGCCATTCAGTTTATTGGTGAAATGTGGTGTGCTTCAGTGAGGTGAATGCTTTCCAGGCTAAATGTGTCTGGTAGTTTAGTGTGGAAATACACCATTCGAAAGTCTGTTCATCCTTCATGTGTGAGTGAAAGGTTGCACTTGTCGATCTTCAGTTCCTTTCAAGTTCTTCGAACCGTTGACGTCTTTGGTAATCGTTCTTGATAGGAACAATCTACAGAGAATGGAATCGTGTCAGTTGGTCAAAAAGGGAAAGAATCAAATATTGTCAAATGCTGGAAAGAAAGAGTCCACAATATTAAAGAGAAGACAGAGACAAAAGCATTAAACGACAGGGAAAATTAGAGTTTAACCGAAAATAACTGGCCCTTGCAGCCTGAAGCAGCAAAAGTTATTCCGGGGTGAATCTGGTGAACCATTAACGAAATGGGGAATTTTAAGTTTTGTAAACGCTTCTCTTTGAGACGTTCCTCTCCGTTGCAGATTACCAGGGGCAGACGGACAACAAGCACGAACGCCTGCTGGGCAGCCTCCAAAGTTTTGCAAAAGACGTCAGCTGAGAACGCCGCCCGCTTACTGCGATGGCTGCCGGCTGTTCGAAGGAAATATATAGGCTCCCGGAGTGAGGGGAAAGTTTAAAGTGAGCCCGCACTGCCGCCACATTTTACGGTGGGACACAGCCGTGAATATCGATCTGAATTTTCTACCGAGGAGCCCAGGGGGACATTAACCACGTGAACCACCGTCCCAGGCGTGCAAAATATGAATTAAAGAGTCGCTTCATTTCCATAGGACATTAAAATGATCGTGACTGCCACTAATAGGCAGAAGGAGCCTTCTAGTTCTCCAAATGAGGAACCTCGGTGTAATACCCTGCGACCACCGGATATTTGCGAGCCTGTTGTAGCAAGGAGCTCTTGGCTACATGGTGTTTTGCTGCTCCCACACCACAATTACTATAGTACACGAACGCCGAATGTGTGAAAGGCGTGACAGTATGTCGTGAATCTGAACTGTCTAAACTGATAATCAAACAACATTTTAGACTAAAGGAATAGGTAGTAAAACTGTGCACTACGTGGAATATGGAGGAAGGGAGGGGAACGGGGAGAGACATGAAAACACTATTCTAGACATACATAGTCCTACCCTCACACATGACTATATAAACAATTATACAATTACACATACTACATAAAAATGGAAAGTTCAATACATTTAAAGAAAATATTCTTTGTGACTGATTATCATGCATCACTTTGAATAAAAATAAGGACAAACCGAAAAGGACTAAGTTTGAAATTTAATTTACTACATCTTTTAATACTGGTATAACTACTGTGAAAAACAACGAAACCATTTAGTTTTTACCAACACATAATTCAATGGATTATTTTTCAGTCACAGTTGCAGCAATGGTAAATTTAACTGAAGGCAGGCATGCATGCATACATTCAGTACAGTAAAGTAACAATTTGAGCCACGCTTTTCAATAATTAACACTTTTAATGAAGAGTAACTGTTGTTGATAGTAAAAAGTTATCACGATTTGCTTTTTTCCAGCGAATGACACACATTATAAGTTTCCTAAGATTATCTTGTAATACTGAGGTTATTCACGTAGATGTTTCTTATTCGTTTATCCACGTTTACAGATTATATTTTTGTTGTTCGGATTATATTTTCTGTATTGACCCTTCACTGGCGCTATTTCACAAGTCCGTGGTAACATCCGTAGGGAGTTTGCGTAACTCGCTGAAGTAGTTGTTTAATTTTTTATAAACTGTCATATTCAGATTCTCTTTGATATTTCGGCCGGCCGGTGTGGCCGAGCGGTTCTAGGCGCTTCAGTCTGGAACCACTACGGTAGCAGGTTCGAATCCTGCCTCGGGCACGGATGTGTATGATGTCCTTAGGTTAGTTAGGTTTAAGTAGTTATAAGTTCTAGAGGACTCATGACTTCAGGTGTTAAGTTCCATAGTGCTCAGACCCATTTTTTGATATTTACACATGTGGAACCACCTGTCATAGAAGTATAGTACCACGATAGAAACTTCTACAGGATGATTCACGAAGATATGCAAATATTTTCGTATGTTATTCTACAAGTAAAACTAAAGAAAAAAGTTCATATAACATAGGTCCGCATACGTTTAGTTACGGAGCTACGGCTAACAAAAGATTTTACCTGAAATTTATCACCTTCGCTAATATGAAGCCATCGCAAAACTGTACAAGGTTAAAGTAAAGCACGATTTCCATTTATTTTATTATTGATCTGGTGAATCTAATAAAACATGTCTCAGACGTGTGTCTGCAGTAGTTTTCCAGAACATCCAGAGAAGCCAAGACATAATTTCTTAAATTTTTTAATTTATTAGCTACATGGGTCAATTTGTTTTTTAAATTCCAGAGAATTGCACAAAGTTTTCAACAGAAGTTGTAGGGAATTTAGTTTTCGAGAAATGATGGTAATAACGGTAACTGAAACTGTATGAACGTGTCAGATAATCTGTTTTTATTAATACCATAGCACTTGTGGATTCATGTTAACCAGGAAAAACAAAGCTCAGTGTGAAGGAGGTTCTACAGTGTACATACAATTTCACAATACATTCATAATAAATGTTCAAAAATGTCTCCACCGAGTTCAGTGCAAGTGGACGTGTATGAACAGATTTTGTTGTTCGTTTCAGTTTCACAGGGTTGTTCTTAATTTCGTCTATTGTATTCATAATTCGAGCAAGTAATGCCTCACGGGTATTGACTTTGTCCTCATAAACTATGTCTTTCATCCATCCACATACACAAAAATCTATTGGTGTTAAATCGGGCGATCTGGGTGGCCACAGACGTGTAGCACCACAAGTACATTTCTGGTAAAATGTTCAGTGAAATGCGTAGTAACGGCGTTGGTGAAATGTGGAGGCGCGCCGTCATGTTGAAAATACATTTGCGATCGCGTAGCGAGTGGAACATCTTCGAGCAAGCGGGGAATTTCTTCTTGAAGGAATTGTAAGTACGTCTCGCCAGTTAGACGTCCTAGGAAAATGAATGCTCGAATAAAGTGTGAGTTGATTATACCACACCACACATTTATGCTAAATCGCTGCTGGAAATTGCGTTGCACTGTTGCATGTGGGTTTGATTCAGATCATACGTGCTCGTTATGTAAATTGTTTATACTATCTCGAGTAAACTGTGTCTCATCAGTAAATAAAATTTACAGGGTGATTCTAAAGTCACTATACATTTTGTACTTAAACAAATTTTATTAACCAATATGTAATGGCACTGCAACTTATGTTACAATAGGACATAATTTCAGTACATTTCAATGTGACCACCTTGCATGTCTGGGCACACCCCCCAGCGCTCCACTGCAGACCGAAAAACCTGCCCAAGCATATCTGGTGTAATCTGAGCGTCTGCAGCTCGAATCCGCAGTGTTAAGTGTTCAGTGCTGCGGTTCTTCACCAGGTATACCCCGCTCTCCTGACTTGACACCCTTAGACTTTTTGCATGGGGGTTTATCAAGTCTAACTTGATAAACCCCCACGCATAAAAGTCTAAGGGTGTCAAGTCAGGAGAGCGGGGTGCACATATCCGCGGAGAGGCACGACCAATCCATCTGCCGGGTAATGCTTGATTCAGATAATCCTGAACAACGAGGGCAAAATGGCGTGGTGCACCATCCTGTTGAAATACAACAGTATTCATAATCCCATCAGATATCAACTGGGGCTCCAAAAACATATCTAGGTATGTGGTTCCAGTAACGGTTTGCTCTGCGAAGAAAAAGGGCCCGTACACTGTTGACCTCGCAATCCCTAACCACACATTCACTGTTACTGTGTCCCGTTGGCACTTCGGCAGCACACTTGGTTGTTCGTCTGCCCAGATCCTGTAGATGTGTCTGTTCACATGTCCGCAGGTATAAAATGTAGCTTTATCAATGAACAAGACATTTTGCATCAAATTATCATTTTCCACAGCCTGTAGCAGGTCATGACACATAGCTTGGCAGGCTGCGTGGTCCTCCGCTTCAGCCGGCCTTGTGGCCGAGCGGTTCTAGGCGCTTCAGTCTGGAACCGCGCGGCCGCTACGGTCGCAGGTTCGAATCCTGCCTCGGGCATGGATGTGTGTTGTGTCCTTAGGTTAGTTAGGCTTAAGTAGTTCTAAGTTCTAGGGGACTGATGACCGCAGATGTTAGGTCCCATAGTGCTCAGAGCCATTTGAACCTCGGCTTCAAGCTTATGTACGACCTGGATATGGTACGTACGTTTGTGCAGCTTGTAACGAAGAACTCTCCATACAGTGGATTGAGGAATACCAAGCACCCTACTAAGTCTCCTGGTAGATGCGAAAGGGCTACGTGTGACCGCATCCTGCACATTTTGCACGGTGCCTGGCGTTATGGCCGACCTCCCTGGGCGTTCTTCATCTGCAACATTACCAGTACGCTGGAATTTATTGACTAGGGTCTTGATAGCAAGCCTAGTGGGGCATATTTTCAGGAATCGACGGGCAAAGTCCGTCCGCACCTGTTCATATGTCATTCCACGAAGACAAGCAGAAACAACAGCGATTCGTTCTTCTTTGGTAAGCGTTCTGTCGTAGTACCTGCAAGAAACAAATATTCCGTTACTATATCACTGAAATGTATAGTGACTTAAGAATCACCCTGTATTTGTGTAACTGCCGATTGGTATTTAACCAATTGCACAACTCCAAGCGAAGGGCAGTATCTCCCTGATGTAAGTGATGCACTTTTTGTTTATGGTAAGGATACAGTTTATTGTACTTCAGTGTACGCCATACCTTAGATAGTGAAATGCCTAATCGTTGAGAGATAGGTCTTGCACTGTTATCCGGGCTACGTTGAACAGCATCCATAACATCTTCATCATCGTCTTCACGTATCGAGCGCTCGTACTTATTATCAACGCTATGTAGAGTACCTGTTTCCCGTAACATTTTAAATACTCCACTAATGGCTCGTGCATTCGGAATCCTCCAAGTTGGACAGAGTACGCTATATTCGTTAACTGCAGCCGTAGCATTACCATGATATTTACCATAATTAAACACCATATCGGCGTATTCCTCTGTTGTAAATCTGAAAGACATCACTATTTCACAAATAATCTACAAACTACAACAGTTAGTATGTGGTTTCACTTAAATACACTGTTGTTATTACGTTTTTACACGGAACAATACTGAAAACTAACTCGTCTCAAGGTTAGGAAACGTCTGAAACAACTCACTAACGGTTGCCAACAATGACATAAACATATCTGCATTCTTAAGGGAAAGTAAACAAATTTACCTGTATAATAATCTTTGCTTCTCTGGGTGTTCTGGAGATACACGTCTGGGACATGTTTTATTATAATTTAACCTCGTAGAGTTTTGCGATGTCTTCATATTAGCGAAGCTGCTAAATTTCAGCAAAATATTTTATTAGCCGTAAGGCCGTAACCAAACATTTGCGGACCTATGTCTATATGAACTATTGTCTTTGGTTTTACTTGTAGAATAACATATTACAATATTTGCATATCTTCGTGAATAACCCTGTATATTCGATAGCCTTTGAGGACAACACTTATTTCACGAAAGCACTGTAAAATACACTCCTGGAAATGGAAAAAAGAACACATTGACACCGGTGTGTCAGACCCACCATACTTGCTCCGGACACTGCGAGAGGGCTGTACAAGCAATGATCACACGCACGGCACAGCGGACACACCAGGAACCGCGGTGTTGGCCGTCGAATGGCGCTAGCTGCGCAGCATTTGTGCACCGCCGCCGTCAGTGTCAGCCAGTTTGCCGTGGCATACGGAGCTCCATCGCAGTCTTTAACACTGGTAGCATGCCGCGACAGCGTGGACGTGAACCGTATGTGCAGTTGACGGACTTTGAGCGAGGGCGTATAGTGGGCATGCGGGAGGCCGGGTGGACGTACCGCCGAATTGCTCAACACGTGGGGTGTTAGGTCTCCACAGTACATCGATGTTGTCGCCAGTGGTCGGCGGAAGGTGCACGTGCCCGTCGACCTGGGACTGGACTGCAGCGATGCACGGATGCACGCCAAGACCGTAGGATCCCACGCAGTGCCGTAGGGGACCGCACCGCCACTTCCCAGCAAATTAGGGACACTGTTGCTCCTGGGGTATCGGCGAGGACCATTCGCAACCGTCTCCATGAAGCTGGGCTACGGTCCCGCACACCGTTAGGCCGTCTTCCGCTCACGCCCCAACATCGTGCAGCCCGCCTCCAGTGGTGTCGCGACAGGCGTGAATGGAGGGACGAATGGAGACGTGTCGTCTTCAGCGATGAGAGTCGCTTCTGCCTTGGTGCCAGTGATGGTCGTATGCGTGTTTGGCACCGTGCAGGTGAGCGCCACAATCAGGACTGCATACGACCGAGGCACACAGGGCCAACACCCGGCATCATGGTGTGGGGAGCGATCTCCTACACTGGCCGTACACCACTGGTGATCGTCGAGGGGACACTGAATAGTGCACGGTACATCCAAACCGTCATCGAACCCATCGTTCTACCATTCCTAGACCGGCAAGGGAACTTGCTGTTCCAACAGGACAATGCACGTCCGCATGTATCCCGTGCCACCCAACGTGCTCTAGAAGGTGTAAGTCAACTACCCTGACCAGCAAGATCTCCGGATCTGTCCCCCATTGAGAATGTTTGGGACTGGATGAAGCGTCGTCTCACGCGGTCTGCACGTCCAGCACGAACGCTGGTCCAACTGAGGCGCCAGGTGGAAATGGCATGGCAAGCCGTTCCACAGGACTACATCCAGCATCTCTACGATCGTCTCCATGGGAGAATAGCAGCCTGCATTGCTGCGAAAGGTGGATATACACTGTACTAGTGCCGACATTGTGCATGCTCTGTTGCCTGTGTCTATGTGCCTGTGGTTCTGTCAGTGTGATCATGTGATGTATCTGACCCCAGGAATGTGTCAATAAGGTTTCCCCTTCCTGGGACAATGAATTCACGGTGTTCTTATTTCAATTTCCAGGAGTGTATTTAAAAGAACTCTGTGTCACGAGTAAGAAAATCAAGGGCATGTAGAAGCAGAGGTTGGGTGGTTGGTTGATTTGATGGAAGAGACCAAGCAGCGAGTTCATCGGTCTCATCGGATTAGGAAAGGAAGTCAGCCGTGCCCTTTCAAAGGAACCATCCCTGCATTTGCCTGAACCGATTTAGGGTAATCACAGAACACTAAATCAGGATTTCCCGACGCGGGATTTGAGCCGTCGACCTCCTAAATGCGAATCCAGTGTGCTAACCACTGCGCCACCTCTCTCGATTAAGTAGAGGTGCCTAGCTGTGAGTATGAGTGGACGTGTGATGGAGTGCTGAGCATCTGTAAGTGGGCACAACAAGAGGATTGATTGGCTGTGCGACGGCTGGTGTGGCCGAGCGGTTCTAGGCGTTTCAGTCTGGAACCGCTCGGCCGCTACGGTCGCAGGTTCGAATCCTGCCTCTGGCATGGATGTGTGTGATGTCCTTAGGTTAGTTAGGTTTAAGTAGTTCTAAGTTCTAGGGGACTGATGACCTCAGATGTTAAGTCCCATAGTGCTCAGAGCCATTTGAACCATTTGATTGGCTGTGCGTATACGTCGACTCGAGGTGGTACAATGCGATTAGACAAATGTGGATTTCGTCAGTGACAAAGCTGGAGGCGCTGGCAACATCTTTCTAAGTGTCAACAGCTACGGTTACATACCGAAGAACAGCTAAGCATCAGTTACGCCGCACTAACTTTTTTTAAGTACACCACTCAGTAACCTTAGAAAAATATGCACGAAACTAAGAATATGGTGCTTTAAATGACCTTTATTATGTTTTGTTCGTATGAACTATTCCATCCCATAAGGAACTCTGTTTCTCTGTGCTGAATTATAAACAGAAACATGAGCTACGGTTCTCTCACTATTTAACCACTTGAATTATTCAAAATTCATTAACGTCGTTACTGGATCAAAATTAGATACAAAGTGTATGTTGCATTGTACCTGGCTATTTGGGCAGAGGAATTATTTTATTTTGTTTGCCGCTACATTTTGTTACACTTATGAGGTTTGAGAGGACTAAAATTTACTAACATTCAAGCGCAGGGATGCCAAGTGTAATATTTATGTCGGCTGCACTAGTTCAAACTTTTTCCTCACGCTAGGGATGCAATGGTCTGTTGGCTGTTTTCCAAATTGTAAAACTCATATACTACACGGTGACTTCCTGAATGTAATAGTTTCCATAAATAATTATGCCTCGTACAATATACACGGTGGATTTCTGATGATAACATACACGTCCAATTGTCCAAGCACATCCGGAGGCATTTAGCTTACGTCATGTCTTGTAAAGATGACTTGTAATCGACGTCCCAATTAGTTGCTTTTCTGCCGATTGCAGACTCTAATATGCACACAGTAAACAGTTGGTTGGATGGTTGGTTGATTCGGTGGAGGGGCCAAACAGCGAGGTCTTCGGTCCCATCGGGTTAGGGAAGGATGGGCAATTAAGTCGGCTTTGCTCTTTCAAAGGAGCCATCCAGATATTTGCCTGGAGTAATTTAGGGAAATCATGGAAAACCTAAATCAGAATGGCCGGAAGCGGGTGTGAACCATTATCCTCCAGAATGTGAGTCCAGTGTGCTAAGCACTCTCTCCCCGCTCCAGTAAACAGTGCGTAACAGAGTGGCAAAATGGGAAAATCTCAAAGCTACTAAAGCTAAGAATTGCGAAGTAATGGGATGCCACTTGTTTTTCTTTTATTCATAGAATCCCAAAATCAGCCCCGTGAAAAATCATAGTTAATACTTCACACGATCCTACGATCAGTAACAAGCATGTTTTCAAAAATGGTTGAAATGGCTCTGAGCACTATGGGATTTAACAGCTGTGGTCATCAGTCGCCTAGAACTTAGAACTACTTAAACCCAACTAATCTAAGGACATCACACACATCCATGCCCGAGGCAGGATTCGAACCTGCGACCGTAGCGGTCACGCGGTTCCAGACTGATGCTCCTAGAACCGCACTGCCACACCGGCCGGCAAGTATGTTTTCCGAGAGAATTTACGTGTGATCGCACTTCACACACTAAATGATGGTAATCTCTTCTGAAAGCCATCGTAGAATCCTACTCATGACTATAAGATTAACATGAGATTCCAAATGTACGTCATCGAGGAAATTACCAACAAGTTACGACATCGCGCTTCATACACAGATTCACGTGTTGGCTCTTTGGAAACTGATCGCTAACTGCTACTGAGCTATCTTAATACTTTCGCGCCTGTCCGCTCAGGGCATGTTTCTGTTTGGTTTAACTTGCCCGCTTGTTGTTATCAATAATATCTGAAATTGCAATTGGTTACTGAGAATGAATTGAGAGTTATCGAAATTATCGTTAGCGAGTATCAATGCGGGTAACGTCAGCAGCACAGTTGGAGGTACATAAATTAACATTCAGACAGTAAATTTAAATAATGAAAGGTACGCTTCTTGACCCCAAGCATCGTACGTGAAACCCCGCTGTCTCTATATATCTTCTCGCACCATAAGGCTTTTACTCACCTAACCACACAGTTTTCACGCTATGAGAGCGTATGTCGCGTCGCGCCCCGGGTAAGCATCTTGATAGGTTACAGCGACGTGAATAACAAAATACAGTAACACGTAGGCAGAGATGTGGCAAAAAGCCACAATTACACTTAGGTAAACTGCATTGCCGTAATTTTAACTGTGACCGTATGAGTACAGTGTGGTTGTACTGAGACGAATGTAAAAGTGAATATGTATTCTTCTTTTAGTAGTTCTGCTACATCTTATTTGCTGTAATATAGCTGCGTTGTGAGTAAATCGACGTTCTGGGTCGGAGTTGAAGAGACTTGTGCTCACTTAAATCATATTTTCAAGGAAAGAATTTTACAAAATACCTTTGCCTGCATTTTATATGCTTTTGAGTGCATTATTTTAGAGAGGATAATTTTTGTGATTTGTTCTGTGATTACGTATTGATAAAATTCAGGTCCACAGCCAGTCCATGTAACATCTTGATTGGATGGGGAACAGAATCAAACGTGTGTCGCTGCACTGCAGTAATGGAAAGTTTTGAAGCACAGGTGGTAGCAGTAGCTGACGATAATTAATTCTGATGGAGTTTAGCGTTATTTTTACACGGTCTTTTATTACACGAACTACATGTTACGGCAATATTTGCTAGAAAATTCAAAATTAATTCACGTGCGACTTTAAACGTTGTTTGAGAACTGTTCTGCAGCAAGCTTATTCAACTAACTTCAAACACTGAATTCGTGCCCCCTGTAAAATGAACGAATTTAATGCAGATGTGACTATAAATAGTTTGGCACAGAATTAGCTGTGGAATTCAAGTTACTCATATTGTACCAGACATTGTACCAGATAGGCAAGAATAAACTAAACCTGCACAAAGTTAAACATTCTCATAACATTTTAATGTACACTTTGTGTAAAATTACCAGAGATGTAGGATTAGTGGTTAGAAGTTAACGCTCTTTAATTTGGAGCATGTTTCGTGTAATAAACGAGATGCGTATTTTACTACCAGTAAGCGACTATGAATCGTGGTGCCGGGAGAACAACTTCCATTCGACCCCCAGAAATATTTCACTGGTCCATATCACACAACGTCCACCATTTCCACGGAGTATTTGGAGCAGTTTTTCCTCCAAAGGTAATGTTACACTATGGAATCGGAGATGCCCTCCTTGTAGGTGTGCTATCGTTCACATTCAACGACGAACAAGGTGCCACTTAACTACAGTGCTCTTTTGGCGGGCAAGCCGATTTATGTCTGTCAAGGGTTCTTGTATGTATTCTGGCAACATTTCCCTACCGGAACTCTCACTACAATTAGTTCTCACAAAACTTGTACAACATTCGGTAATCGTTACTATTACACACAACTGCATTCATTTGCGCGCATCTCGTGGTCGTGCGGTAGCGTTCTCGCTTCCCACGCCCGGGTTCCCGGGTTCGATTCCCGGCGGGGTCAGGGATTTTCTCTGCCTCGTGATGGCTGGGTGTTGTGTGCTGTCCTTAGGTTAGTTAGGTTTAAGTAGTTCTAAGTTCTAGGGGACTGATGACCGTAGCAGTTAAGTCCCATAGTGCTCAGAGCCATTTTTTTGCATTCATTTGTACATGAACAAATTAACAATGTTTACAGGGTACGTTTTAAAAGTATAAGAAGCCGTTCTTGTAAAAAGAATTATATGACAGACGCATTAACAGTTTCACTAGTCACACCAGGATGGTGTTAGTGAATCTGTTATGTTTACGTGACGCACGAATGCCTCATTTTTTGTAAGTTAACCGAATTGTTTTGATATATAATAAAGAAAGAAATTATAAGTAATCACTGTCGCCAGGTGCATTCGGTTACCTTTACGTATATAATGTTCAAATGGCTCTGAGCGCTATGGAACTTAACATCTGTGGTCATCAGTCGCCTAGAACTTAGAACTACTTAAACCCAACTAACCTAAGGACATCATCACACTCATCCATGCCCGAGGCAGGATTCGAACCTGCGACCGTAGCGGTCATGCGGTTCCAGACTGAAGCTCCTAGAACCGCACGGCCACACCGACCGGCCTATGTAATGTTATTCATAGGATACGTAATAGCAATGAAGAGAACGTGGATTCGATACCGATCTAAGATTATTGTATCGTACCTTCATAGGTACCAAATCGTTATCGGCGTAAATGATTTGGGACAGCAATGGAAAACGCAGGTCCAAATATCCAATCGGATGTATACACTGGTATCCAAAATTAAAGCAACAAACCGCTGTTTCCCCGTCCTGTGTCTCATTCACGGTACAACGGGTGTCGGTACCATCTTATTCTGCACGAGAGATGGCGTTCTCGTCAACGACCAACCACGCCAGCTATGACATAAGGCACCTTTCAGACGGGATAGTGTTGCCGACTGGTCACACAGCCACAAAAGCAGTGTACACCGCCACAGACGGTGCAATACGGCACAGAGAAGACCCCTACCAGATTCTGTGTGGTGGAGGGTAACAGGAAAAATGGAAGCAGGACAGTCGCAAACTGATGTGGCTCGATGGCTTAATGTGAACCGTTCGGTTGTTTCTCGGATCTGGCAAAAGATTATAGAGACCGAAACTGTATCCCGAATACCAGGGCAGGGCCGACCACGTGTGACGTCAGAAAGAGAGTACCTTTGTTTGACTGTAAGGGCAAGACGGTACCGCCTTAGTACTACACGGCAACTACCATCTGACCTCGGAGAATCAACTGGACGTGTTGTATCGAGGCAAACGGCGTAGAGAAGGCTTCAGCAGAACGGCCTTTATTGTCAGGGACCTATTGTATGTGTACCTCTGACGCGTCTTCACGGAAGGGAATGCCTAGAATGGAGTTGTCAACATGCCACCTGGACAGTCGAACAGTGAGCCAATGTTCTTTTCACAGATGATTCCCGATTTGGTCTGGACAGTGATTCTCTACAGATTCGCATCCGGAGGGTACGGGAAACACGATGTCGAGACCCAAACATTATGGAAAGAGGTGCAGGAATTGTGTTGACCATCCGCATACCTCTTCATTAAATTGTACAGGTGAATCGGCAAGGTTTAACTGCTGTCAGGTATCGTGACGAGATCTTGGGACATAACGTGCGATTGTTGTGAGTGCTGAGCGCCCAGACGTCTTATTCGTGGACGATACTGCTCGACCTCATAGAGCACAGGTGGTTGATGTTTTCTTGGAAACGGAAGATATTGCACGCATGACGTGGCCTGCTCGCTCTCTCGATTTGAATCCCGTGGAGAATGTGTGAGATGCATTAGGGAGATGGGTTGCGTCACATCAACACTCACCAACCACTCTCCAAGACTTGCGAACAACTCTGTAGAAATAATGGTCGTTATTCAAAATGGTTCAAATGGCTCTGAGCACTATGGGACTTAACATCAGAAGTCATCAGTCCCCTAGACTTATAACTACTTAAACCTAAGCACATCACACACATCCACGCCCGAGGCAGGAATCGAACCTGCGACCGTAGCAGCAGCGCGGTTCCGGACTGAAGCGTCTAGAGCCGCTCTGCCACAGCGACCGGCATGGTAGTTATTGCGTCAACATGAGATTGGTGACGTCATTCATAGCATGCCCCGTCGTAGTCAGACTTTTATTGCTGCCAGAGGTGATCACACCGCATACTGAGCACGTTAATGTGTGTGTAAATCAGTTAAGTTGGAAAAAACGGTGTTACATTTTCGTCTATCGTTATGGATGTTGCAGCTGTTTAATTTCTGTATTCTTTAGATTGTTTCTACTTTACTGTTACTTGTTTATACTGTTTTGTGACAAAATAAACCCAGCCTTGCAAAATTTCTGTTTGCTGCTTTAATTTTGGACACTAGTGTACATTTAGGGCTCTGCATTTCGCTGCAGAACTGCTCTGGAAATATTACTAACTTGTGCAGGTTCGTGTAGGGAGAAAGGTCTACATTTTATAAGTAAATCTCTTTACCGTAGTACTAATTACTATCCACAAGACCTTCATCACGCGCTCGATAACATACAAATCAAAGTAGACTTAATTTTACTAACTCACTGATTGCATCTGCACAAAAATTACTTTAGCATACATATATAGAACATATGACATGTAGCTGGACAGCGCCCCTCCCCATTTTGTAAAAGAAAACGTCCAGCCAAGTTCTCATCGACTGGATTTGTATGATGTCATGCGACATCCGCCGCAGAACACCTTACATGGAAACGGTGAAGAAACAGACCGAAAAAAAAACCGAAAATCTGATATTGTCAATGTATTTTGTGAGGAAGGGCCCAGGTTCGATTCCCATTACCGTCTCAATTTTTTTTCTGAGAGAAGGAAGTCTGCAAGGGGGTTTACTCAGCCTGGTGAAGGCTTCTTGAACAAAGAAGCTTCGCCACCACCAGGATTCGTCTACTTGCATCCAGAAATCGGCGTGACGGAACAAGTTTAATCAAACGTTTAAGGTCCAGTTTACCTCAAAACTTCTAACCCAGAAACGTCAAATATGAACAAATTACAGTTTGAAAGTATATGATGGAAGTCAATAAACAGCTTCAATTGAAAATTCGACCTCCATATGACATTCGATATATGTAATAGTGTCATCTGTCCTTTCCCGTCCACTAAGAGTTACAGCTGTGTGCATCCGTGCTGTTGCTGAATATTCATCTACATAATACTACGCAAGCCACTTAATGGTGTGTGGCGGAGGGTACTTTCGGTACCACTATCTGATTCCTCCACCGTGTTCCACTAGCGAACAGTGCGTGGGGAGAATGATTCCGGGTAAGCCTCCGTATTGACTCTAATTTCTCCAATTTTCTCCTCGTGGTCAATATGCGAGATGTATGTGGGGGGAAGAGCTGCTCCGAAATTTCAATAGTAAATCTCTCCGTGATGCACAACGCCTTTCTTGTAACGTCTGCCAGCAGAGTTTGTTTAGCATCTCCGTAACGCTCTCAAGCCACCTAAACGATCTCGCGACGAAACGCGCCCCTCTTCGTTGGATCTTATATATCCCTTCTATCAGTTCTACCTGATAGGGATCCCAGATAGGTGAACAACACTCAAGAATCGGGCGAACAAGCGCCTTATATGCCACTTCATCCGTGGATGAGTTACATTTCCTTAAGATTCTTCCAATGAATCTGAGTCTGATGTCTGCTGCTTTATGTGGTCATTCCTCTTAAGGTCGCTCTGGATAGCTATGCCTAAATATTTTACGGCAGACGCTGTCTCCAGCTGTGTGTCATCAATAGTGTAGCTGTACAGTGGTGTATTTCTTTTCCTGTGCATACGCAATATGTTATATTTATTTACGTTCAGGGTCAACTGTCAGAGCGTGCACCATTCATCATATCTCTGCAGGTCGTTCTGCAAATTCTTACTATCTACTGGCGTTGCTACTTTGGTATAGACAACTGCTTCATCTGCGAATAGCTCTAAAGAACATCCGACACTTTCTACTAGATCATTTATAATGTAAACACAACGGTCCTATCACACTTTCCTGTGGTACTCCGGATATTCCTAAAGCCGTCTACCAACCAGTTCAGCAGTTCTGTTTGTTTCTTTCTGCTCTCTATCGCATCATTGTCTACAACAGCCTAGAATACAATTAAAGTCTCAACTGGTTCTACGAAGTTCATTTTTAATTTCTATTGCTTTCTTTTTGATATGTTGATTAGTCTTTTTAATATAGTTGTACTTAATTTTTTAATCTACATTCAAACATGAAATCTACTCTATTAAAGTTTTACATTCGTGTTGTAAATTTATCTGCGCCACGGGCAAAATGTAGAAAATGTGATAAGGTAAACATTAGTGTTTGACGTACGTTCCGTTAACATGTACTCGTATTTCTCTCCAGTTTTCCATTTTTAAAATGTGAAAACGTGTAAGGATGGTGAAAACAGTTCAAGTGAAATGGAATCTGTCTGACTCCATTAATCTCTAAATTTTGATTTTCTTAATATCCTCATGGAACCTAATGGTAGCTGCACCACTGACGCAGCATCGACAAAGGTATAGCCAATGCCCTGATACACAAGGGCAACTGAGGAAACACTATGGATCCCAGAGAGGCAATTCGTATTCATGTCATTATTTTGTGAATGACAATAATAAAAGTAGCTCCATGACTAAAGCAAACAACACTTGAGCACAGTTACCCTGCTCCCACAAATCAGTGAAATATGTCTGGGTTGCTAAGGGCCATTTCAGATACCAATCTTATTTCGTGCTAGAAAATCCACGTTAGTTTTTCCACAAATAACAGAACGAAAGATTAAAAATTCATTAGTTAAAAAAAGATGAAGTAGATCACAAATCTGGTGTTTATAATCTGAAATCTTCTGTTTAGCCCGAAGGTTATGATGGCGAAACTGGCAGGGAATTTAACATATCTTACAGAGACCACATTGAGACATTCAGGTTAAAAACAAATCAGCTTACGCTGCTCACGTAGCCAACACAGAGACACAGAGAACAGATTTGAAGGAAACTATATTTTGCCGAGAAGCAAGTTCGGATGAATTTGTAGGAAGAAATAGAAATATACAGCCATATTCATAATAAGAGTTAACAAACCGGATGTAGCTACAAAATTTAATACAAATTCTGTAATGTCGTATCGACGAAAGGAAATGTACACTGTCATAGCTTGGTTAGTCAAAAAGAGAAATCAAACATTACTGCAAAAAAAAAAAAAAAAAAAAAAAAAAAAAAAAAAAAAAAAAAAAAAATCCTTGACTGGATATTGTCACGATTTTTTAGGAGGTAATTATATAGCTTGCATCGCGATCTATGCTAAGCATAACCGTATCTGCAATAATATTTGTCATAGCTGTAGCAAAAGTCTGTTAATGTACCATGGTGTTCTTTGGTGCAACCAGTGAAACTACTAGATAACATGACGTCGTTCGTAAAGACATGTGGCCGCCATCTTATATTTAGTTTAACTCACGTTCAGTGTGTCACGTGTATGATGGAGACCTCTGTGCTGTAATATATAAAACAAAACCTTCGATCTTTCATGCAATGTAAAGGTTTATATACATGAAGAATCATGAATATTCTGTTACAGGGAAAAATGTCAAATCTATACGAGAAATTCTCGCTCCTGTTTATAGTTTCTTCTTATGCTATGTTCATATTCAGGAGTCCACCCCCTGAAGCCAACTTGTTACGTTGCGTGATGAAAAGTATCATCTATGCTGTTGGTGAAAACAGTAGTCAATTTCCTGTACGTTATACAGGAAAGACTGACAAGTCTGGGGTATTATATGTCTTGTCTGTCCACTTTCTTGTCAAGGAAAATATTACAGTTTTGTTCCAGTTTGGGGAACTATCTTCATTCCCGAGCAACCGGTAAACAATGCCACAATTTCCATCCGTAGCATTTTTTTAGGAAAATTAACCAAAGATTAATAAGGTAACACATTCCGAATTATTATTCTTTGAAAATTCAGTGGGCTGCAGAGCGAGTTTTCACATATCAGTCATCAAGCATAATGAACATACATTTCCAGTTCTAGTTGCATGTTGCACAGCAGAATGTGTAAAAATGTGCTCGATCCCGGATCCGAGACCCACCACCACTTCAATTTTTAGTAAAAATCATCAGCATTGGCGGCCGACGTTTCCAGGCTTAAGAAGTCTCCCATATTCAACCAACAGCCTTGTTAAAGAGGGCGTATGAGCGAATAGCGGTTCAAGACATTCTTATGTCCTTGGGATGGCAAACTGACCCTAAATGCGGAGAATCATCAATGATCAACGGCATGAGGATGCAAAATCCAATGGAAACCACTGCATTAAAGACACAATGTGTATCCACAGGACATGTGACCTGTAATTGGATAAATGTCATGATGATCTATCCACCGGAAAAAGATTCCGTAATAATCACCCATTCGCATCTTCAGGTGGGGATTGCCAAGAGGGAGGTGACCGTGACAAAAAGATCGAATTACCAATGAAAGGATAACAATCTACGAGTCGGGGCGTGGAATGTCAGACGTTTCAACGTGGTAGCTAAACTAGAAAACCCGAAAAGGGAAATGTTAAGGCTAAGTCTAGATATAGTGGGGGTCAATGAAGTGAAATTTGGAAGGAAGACAAAGCTTTCTGGTCAAACGAGTATCGGGTAATATCAGCAGTGGAAGGACATGGACTAACGGAAGTAGGCTTAGGCGTGACCAGGAAGACAGCGCAGAGAGTTAGTTACTGTGAATAGTTCAGTGATAGGGTTATTCTCATGAGGATCGACAGCAAACCAACACCGAAAACAATACTTCATGTATATATGCCGACGTCGCAAGCGGAATATGAACAGAAGAGAAAGTGTGTGAGAGTATTGAACGGGGAATGAGATTGTAGGGGAGGGAGTAGAAGAAAGGGTTACGCGAGAATATAGACTTGGTAGAAGAAACGAGAGAGGAGAAAGGCTAATTGAATTCTGCAGTAAACAGCAGTTAGTAACAGCGAATACTCTGTTAAAGAATCACAAGAGGAGGAGGTATATTTGGAAAAGGCCGGGAGGTACGGGAAGATTTCAGTTACATTACATCACGGTCAGGCAGAGTTTCCAAAATCAGATATTGGATTGTAAGGTGAACCAAGGAGAAGATATAGATACTGATCACAATTTAGTAGTGATGAAGTGTAGGCTGAAGTTCAAGAGACTAGTCAAGAAGAATAATTGCTCAGGGAAGTGGGATACGGAAGTTGTAAGAAATGAAGAGATACGTTTGAAGATTTATGAGGCTATGGAGACTGCGATAATGATTAGCTCAGTAGGCAGTAAAGGTGAAGAGGAATAGTCATCTCTAAAGAGGGCAATCACAGAAGTTGGAAAGAAACAGTAGGTACAAGGAAGACAACTGCGAAGAAACTACGGATAACAGATGAAATACTTTAGCGATCCGACGACAGAAGGAAGTACAAAAATGTTCAGGGAAATTTAAGAATACAGAAATACACGTCACTTAGGAACGAAGAAAATAGGAAGTGCAGGGAAGCTAAGGTAAAAATTTCTGCATGAAAAATGTGAGTAAATCAAAAAATAAATGATTGTCGGAAGGACGGTTTCAGCATATAGGGAAGTCAAAACGACTTTCTGTGAAGTTAAAAGCAAGGGCGGTAACACTAAGAGTTAAGTGGGAATTCCACTGGTAGATTCAGAGGAGAAAGCGAATATTTGTAGAGTACACTGAAGGCCTCTACGAGGGGGAAGACTTGTCTGGTGACGTGATCGAAGGAGAAACAGGAGTCGGCAAGGAAGAGATAGGAAATCCAATATTAGAATCAGAATTTAAAAGGGGTTTGGAATACTTAAGATCACATAAGGCAGAAGGGATAGATAACTTTTCATCAGACTTTCTGAAGTCATTGGTCGAAGTGATAACGAAACGACTATTCACGCTGGTGGGTAGAATGTATGATACTGGTGGACACCATCCGACCATTGGAAAAAAATCATCCACATAATTCCGAAGACTGCAAGAGCCGACAAGTGCTAGAATCATCGCACAATCAGCTGATGCATGCGATTTGCTGACAAGAATAATATACAGAAGAACTGAAAAGAAAACTGACGATCTGTTGAAAGACGATTAGTTTGGCTTTAGGAAAAGTTAAAGCATTTGTGACGTTGAGCTGATAATGGAAGCAGGACTGAAGAAAAATCTATAAACGTTCATAGAATTTGTTGACCTGGTAAAGCGTTCGACAATGTAAAATGAGGAAAGATGTTCGAAATTCTGAGAAAAATGCAGGTAAGCTATAATGAAAAGCGGATAATATGCAATATGTACAGGAGGGAACAATAAGATTGGGTGTCCAAGAACAAAGAGCTGGGATTAAAAAGGATGTAATGCAGGAATGTAGTCTTTCATTCCTACAGTTCGATCTGTAAATGGAAGAAGCGTAAGGGAAATGAAGCAAAGGTCCAAGAGTGGGGTTAAAATTCAGCGTGGAAGGATATCAGTAATAAGATAAGCTGATGGCATTGCTATCCTCAGACAAACTGAAGAAGAACTGCAGGATGTGTTGAATGGAATGAAGTCTAATGAGTACAGAATATGGATTGAGAGTAAATCGAAGAAATACGAAAGTAATGAGAAGTAGCAGAAATGAGAACAGCGAGAAACGTAACGATACAACTGGGGAAACGGGATGCCCGAGAATGTACTATTCTGTTTTGTATACTGTGGAGCCTGATAGTTGGCCACGTCGTCCTACAACAACAGCTACGAAAGATATGCCGAAACGATACTCTCAGCCATCTATACGTGATCACAAATTCTGAGATGTTAATTTAACCACTTCTGGGTCGGTTACAAAACAGGTGGTGACAACTCGTTACTTCTTATGTACGCAGATAGTGGAATCCGTCAAAGAACTTCCTCGGCCGATTAACCATCAATTAAATATTTCTCCCAAAACCACACGACTGTTTTCCTGTCTCTTCCTGTAGGTCCATAGTGAATCATTCCGTCACTCAGTGGACGGTAGTAATGTGTATATTCGTCAGTATACCAACAGTAGTTGTATCAGTACTTCTTTGTTGAGGACTGATGTTGTTGTTGTTGTGGTCTTCAGTCCTGAGACTGGTTTGATGCAGCTCTCAATGCTACTCTATCCTGTGCAAGCTTTTTCATCTCCCAGTACCTACTGCAACCTACATCCTTCTGAATCTGCTTAGTGTATTCATCTCTTGGTCTCCCTCTACGATTTTTACCCTCCACGCTGCCCTACAATACTAAATTGGTGATCCCTTGATGCCTCAGAACATGTCCTACCAACCAATCCCTTCTTCTGGTCAAGTTGTGCCACAAACTTCTCTTCTCCCCAATCCTATTCAATACTTCCTCATTAGTTATGTGATCTACCCATCTAATCTTCAGCATTCTTCTGTAGCACCACATTTCGAAAGCTTCTATTCTCTTCTTGTCCAAACTACTTATCGTCCATGTTTCACTTCCATACATGGCTACACTCCATACGAATACTTTCAGAAATGACTTCCTGACACTTAAATCAATACTGGATGTTAACAAATTTCTCTTCTTCAGAAACGCTTTCCTTGCCATTGCCAGCCTACATTTTATATCCTCTCTACTTCGACCATCATCAGTTATTTTGCTCCCCAAATAGCAAAACTCCTTTACTACTTTAAGTGCCTCATTTCCTAATCTAATTCCCTCAGCATCACCCGACTTAATTAGACTACATTCCATTATCCTTGTTTTGCTTTTGTTGATGTTCATCTTATATCCTCCTTTCAAGACACAGAATATATTGAAGCTGCGTCAAAAGCTTGCTCAATGTCTGTGAATATCCGACAAATCGGTAATTACATCCCACTGCTCTTTTCCGTAATTTCGTTAAGAACTTTGAAATCGAGCAATTTCTGTATTGACTGCTCTGCTAATGTGTTCTCTGTGCTGTTGGTGAATATCTTCTAAGTTATGGGGAGTAGGCTGATTGGCCAATATTTTATTTTTATTACTTATTATCCTACTTTTCAAAGTAGAATATTTAGAGCTTTGTTTTAGTTTTGGTGAATTAACATTTGCTGTAGACATTCCGTAAATAATATGTCTTTTCGCTTTGTATTAATTATACCTCGAATTTTCACTATTCCTGGTAAAACATGGTAATGTACTGAGGACTTTCCCGTCTTCATAGCTCGTAAGACCATATAAACCGCCTGTGGTATTACTTCTGTAATGTCATTAGACTTAACCTTTAAGTTTAGTTCATTTCTTTAAGAATACAAACATTTTTTACAATTAATAGACTGCTTGTTAAATTTTAAATGTTGTTAGTTTTGGTGCCCACAACCCTCGAAACTAATGACATTTGGTGACCACCAAAACAAGTCTTTGTATTCGCACATGGCAGCAGGTTCTTAGACAGCTCTTTCAATGGCATACTAGGTAACCGGTACCGATGGATTTGACGAGACATGGGAACTGTGTGACACATCAACATTAGTCTCAACCCACACTATATTGCTTCTGAATTTCAAAGCTTGCGTTCGACATGACCAGTTCCTGCTCTGATCATACACCAGTAGAGACCACAGCAAGACACAGTCGTTTCGCTGTCACTGGTCATTTTGTCACCCACCAAAGGAAATGGTTCAGTGATGAGGTGTTAGACTCGCACTCAGAAGGAAAATAATTCAAATCCCCATCTGGTCATCCAGGTTTCCGTTCTGTGATGGTACCTTTGAAAAGGACGAACCAAGTCCCTTGCCCGATCTTTTTGATTCTGCGCTCATCCTCTTAAAATGTTGTCTTCTATACTTCAGTTGTACGTGAGTGAGGCTTGTCTGGAGTTCAGCAGTCGTTAGTGTAAGCTGCCTCTCACACTCGTGAACCCAATACCCAAAAGACCAAAGAACCGATTCGATGTTCAGATAGAATCCAAAACAATTGAGCAACTGTTAAACTGATAGTTGTTCACACTGCTGAGTGACAATGCAGCCGAAATTTCATTATAAACGAAATAATAATTTAATTAAATTCACGCAATTAAAAATAACGTGACAGACTTTCAACATTAAAAGAAAACAATATGTTTCTCGTTATAGCACCTGTGTAACGTTGGAAACACCATCACAGTGAGACCACAATTCCGTGAGCAAGAATCCACTTACGATACTGTTTATAAGGGAAGGGCCGCCTCATCAGAATGTTGTGGGAGGAAATGATGGAGTGATAAAAGTTGTTTTTAAATACATTAACTTATTTGGTCCAAATCATTATGATTTAAAGTTTTCTATTTGTGGGGATCTACAGCCTCCAGATGTTTAATAAACGTAAACAGGGTCGGCAGTAGGCTGTAATGTGATTTTTATTTAACCGTGCGATTAGCTAATTGCAACTACTTGTCATTGTCAAGCACCTGTAAAACCACCATGAAAAAGCGCTACATTGTCTGCATACATCACCATGTACAAATAACACTTTGCGCACCACGTATTAAGATAAAACATTAATGTTTTATCTTAATGTGAGGCGTGTTTACGTTTATTATGATTTATATTGAGGTTGTATTGATGCACAATTGTTTTCACCAAATGCTTAGATAGAAATACGCTTACAAACTCAAGGCTTCTTTGGATGACCATATGATAACAATGAAGATGCTGAAAACTCTTTCTGTACAGGAGATACATGAATGCTCTGTGGAAGACTATACACTGCGATGCAAATCACTTTCTAAAGCATGGGCAACACACAAAACGCACACATACGGGATAGCATTATTTCTAGAGCCCAGTACGATAAAGAAATAACGATAAAATGCATAACAGATTGAGAAACAGACGCGCAAATTGTGAGCTATGCACTGCAAAGGCAAACGCAAAAGCTAAATGCGACAGTTACTTCAAAATCGCTTAAGGCATGCAAGCTGAAACTGGGCACTGAATAGCAACTCTGCAAAGACGAGAAACGAGCAGCTGCCGTGTGCTCGCTCTGAGAAGGACTGCTCTCCTCTCCAAATGAACTTCGACAATCTCTGTCCCTCAAAATTACCGTATGAGGGGAGAAAATTGCAAGGTTTGCCAAAGTAACAACTGAAAATCTCCCTCTCTCTTCCAGCTTGCAGGGAGAGCCTGTAGAATTTTCTCACACAGCACTTGTATTCTCTGTTAACCAACTGACAGTCTGCAGAATACCGACCCTCGCCTTAAGATTGGCGGAAAAAATTTCTTAGCGCATAAAAGCAGATCGCTTCAAATGCTGCTCACGTGAGCGTAGCGGTGGCCCTGCTTTTCTGCTTCCATCTTCAGGACTACCTATGGGCTTGTTCAAATTTCTCATGACCTCACGTGTCTCAAACACGCACTTTAAACACTCTGGCTTAAGAGATATTCAAAATAGCTTACTCGCCCGACTACTGCCCAAGAGAATTTCTAGTGGGAACCCGAAGGGATTTTCATTTTTGTCAACCAATGCCGAGAAAAGCTCCCTTGATATGTATCCTCAATCGTCACTGCTTAGTGGCTCTACAAGAGAAGAGAATTTGCTCTCCAATTTAATATCAAAACAAGACGTGAATGAAATGAATTCCTGGCAGCCTTACACTTAATACCTTAATGGGAAAATATGTGTGACTCAGTCCATGTATCATAATAAAAATAGTGGAACTTTGCTTACGTTTCACACTCAGTTCAAGTGTTACAATGTAAAGAATATGGAACCTGGTCCACGTAAAAACAAAGCAATAGTGCTATAGGCATAGATTCTGCGAGGCTTCAGACACAGTTTAACATAAAAAAATATCTTTATGAAATCGAATGTACTCTCCCATGCGTTAATGTTGCTTGGACGTAAAAGGCCAGCTTCGTGCAGCAAATAAAAATATGCACACTATAAGCAGCATTTAGGACCACTGCTTCTATAAGCATGAATAAAATACACTGTGACATAGTGAAAAGGGGTTGTGTTAGCAAATTGTGTGCATAACAAAGAGATGAATGTTTGTCTCATTTGACAGTAGATAATAATAAAGAAAATAATAAAAATAAGAAAATAATGGTGTTAAAGACAAATGAGAGTGCGTAATTTATCATACTGTGTAAATGTACAAGGTATCATACAAAATGCTCAGACATCTGTCTCAGCAGACCCAGGACCGCTGACACGGTACGGTGGTGTCTGTGTACATCGTGCCGATGAGGGGCAGAGGAACGCCGTCAGATGTCAAATACAAATCACGACGGCTCGTAGGCTTACAGACCTGAAGATAAGTATCTAACACGACAGCAGCACTCTGCTGGTTAGGGACGAGGATTAACGGCAGGCCGGCCAAAGTGGCCGTGCGGTTCTAGGCGCTGCAGTCTGGAACCGCGAGACCGCTACGGTCGCAGGTTCGAATCCTGCCTCGGGCATGGATGTGTGTGATGTCCTTAGGTTAGTTAGGTTTAACTAGTTCTAAGTTCTGTGGGACTAATGACCTCAGAAGTTGAGTCCCATAGTGCTCAGAGCCATTAACGGCAGGTACAAGGCCGTTCGTTGTTACTCGCTGGACGATATCCTGCTGTAGGGTAGCTCCTTTCAGCCTACCTGCGTAAACATTCTCTTAAACCTGTAAACACAAGACTCGAATGAGTAGAGTACTACTGTTCTCAACTTCCTACAACCCTGATATGTTTATAGTTGCCGGAGTCATCTGCTGTTCAGAACTCAGCTCAAAGTACACCGTAGCAATACAAGGAATTGAATTAATAAACTTCTTATTAATTAATTCAATAAAAACTTTTGAGTGCTCTCACTTTATATCAGTCCTCGCATTTGGCAAGTCACGTGAGGTAACATGTTCGCAGTTCATAGCAGGTGAAACAAGCTAACAGAAACCTCGCCTGGTTGCAATAAACTGTACAAGTAATGGAGAGGAATGCTGCAACTATTAATCGTACTATGTAATAAAATGTGACACAGAGAAACCTCTTCCCCAGTGCGCTATATGACGTGTCACTCCCGGTGGCGAATGTCCTGGGAGCAAGAAAGAAGCTGATTTCAATTCGTGTGTTTACAAGGACACACTAATCCCGACGATAATTAAACACACTAAGACACCCGTGTAAGCAAATCATACACATGTTCACACGAGAAAACCCTCCGGCAAAGACTAAAACATATTGTAAAAACTCGAATGTAATAACAAGATAATTTATGACTAATGATATTTACGCGTTATATGCAAAGAAAATGTATATTTACATCTGGTTCAAATACTAAACTATTTGTACGGTACATATAGTTTCAGATTGGAGAAGTGATGGGTTCCAATAGTTTCCTTCGTACGCAGGGTTTCCAGTATGCCGGCAATTGCGAAAACCAAATGCTTCACGTGGTCCGGACTTTAGAATAGTGAATAAAATTGTCGGTGAATGGGGCAATGACTCGGTAGACTAGATTAAAATTTGGTTCACCAAGTTTTCTTGTGGAATCCCCATTCATATGCAACGTTAAAAATTTTGTTAATGAAAAGGAATTCTTCTACCTGAAAGCATGGTCTGTTCTAGACGCTGGAACGGAAGTTACAGATTCCTCTGTAGTTATATTCGGTGGAGATAGTTCAATTAAACTTTGGCTACCGCACGAAACACTGGATTCATTATCATTTCTATTTCTCCTCTCCGCTAGTGGGAAGGAGAGTTCCACCACTCGCGCTCACCTCACATCTTTCTATAATGCACCCAAGTCTCACGAAAGGGAGACAGAATCTTCCGATGTGGAAAGGGGAATTAGCTCAGTGGCCGTTGAACCCGGACGCTTCTCTAAATGTTGCATTCTTTCCTCAACGTCTGATTTTGAATTCTCAGTATTTTTTACTCTCTTACAAGGGGAGGCCGCCAATTGTGAAATTCAGATTCGATTCAGACTGAGCATAATAAAAGCTCATGGCCAGAGGTGTAATGTGGCAAAGCACCAAGATGCACTTCTCAGCCGTTGTCGAGAAAATCGACAGTTAAAAGAAACCGTTGCGGTGAAATAATCTCTACGATTAATGATTTTCTGCAGCATTATAGCGCAGCGGTAAGCGCTGGGGTTCGTAATCCGAAAGTCGCCGGATCGAATATCGCTCCATGCAATATATTTTTTATTATTAGTTTTTTGGAATTCAAATATATATATATATATATATATATATATATATATATATATATATATATACACTCCTGGAAATGGAAAAAAGAACACATTGACACCGGTGTGTCAGATCCACCATACTTGCTCCGGACACTGCGGGAGGGCTGTACAAGCAATGATCACACGCACGGCACAGCGGACACACCAGGAACCGCGGTGTTGGCCGTCGAATGGCGCTAGCTGCGCAGCATTTGTGCACCGCCGCCGTCAGTGTCAGCCAGTTTGCCGTGGCATACAGAGCTCCAACGCAGTCTTTAACACTGGTAGCATGCCGCGACAGTGTGGACGTGAACCGTATGTGCAGTTGACGGACTTTGAGCGAGGGCGTATAGTGGGCATGCGGGAGGCCGGGTGGACGTACCGCCGAATTGCTCAACACGTGGGGCGTGAGGTCTCCACAGTACATCGATGTTGTCGCCAGTGGTCGGCGGAAGGTGCACGTGCCCGTCGACCTGGGACCGGACCGCAGCGATGCACGGATGCACGCCAAGACCGTAGGATCCTACGCAGTGCCGTAGGGGACCGCACCGCCACTTCCCAGCAAATTAGGGACACTGTTGCTCCTGGGGTATCGGCGAGGACCATTCGCAACCGTCTCCATGAAGCTGGGCTACGGTCCCGCACACCATTAGGCCGTCTTCCGCTCACGCCCCAACATCGTGCAGCCCGCCTCCAGTGGTGTCGCGACAGGCGTGAATGGAGGGATGAATGGAGACGTGTCGTCTTCAGCGATGAGAGTCGCTTCTGCCTTGGTGCCAATGATGGTCGTATGCGTGTTTGGCGCCGTGCAGGTGAGCGCCACAATCAGGACTGCATACGACCGAGGCACACAGGGCCAACATCCGGCATCATGGTGTGGGGAGCGATCTCCTACACTGGCCATACATCACTGGTGATCGTCGAGGGGACACTGAATAGTGCACGGTACATCCAAACCGTCATCGAACCCATCGTTCTACCATTCCTAGACCGGCAAGGGAACTTGCTGTTCCAACAGGACAATGCACGTCCGCATGTATCCCGTGCCACCCAACGTGCTCTAGAAGGTGTAAGTCAACTACCCTGGCCAGCAAGATCTCCGGATCTGTCCCCCATTGAGCATGTTTGGGACTGGATGAAGCGTCGTCTCACGCGGTCTGCACGTCCAGCACGAACGCTGGTCCAACTGAGGCGCCAGGTGGAAATGGCATGGCAAGCCGTTCCACAGGACTACATCCAGCATCTCTACGATCGTCTCCATGGGAGAATAGCAGCCTGCATTGCTGCGAAAGGTGGATATACACTGTACTAGTGCCGACATTGTGCATGCTCTGTTGCCTGTGTCTATGTGCCTGTGGTTCTGTCAGTGTGATCATGTGATGTATCTGACCCCAGGAATGTGTCAATAAAGTTTCCCCTTCCTGGGACAATGAATTCACGGTGTTCTTATTTCAATTTCCAGGAGTATATATATATATATATATATATATATATATATATATATATACTATTAATGAATTGCTTATGCATGTTGGTGAAGGCGGATCGCTCTCCAATTGTACCGCCTCCATTTTTCCGTTTGTTTAACAGGGTGTACCAAAGCTGTCCCGTCCGCACTGAGTTTCGACGATGTTATAAGTTGCGCTAGGGACCGCATCTACCTGCTTTCGAAGTTGGCAGGCAACTACGCTGTTATGGGGCGGCTCGTTTCGGCCCATTCAACATCTGTCCTTCAAGTGTAACGAGCGAGTAACGGAGTTTATATTTCATACCTGCCACAGCAAGTTTGTGTTCGTGGGGCCTCTATTCTAATTCGAACGTTTGACTTACGCTATACGTATTCGTTTCGGAATATCGTTTCTACGTCTTCCGTTTACTATACGTGGTTAACATTATGAAGACAATTAATAACATTTGTGAAATACAACTTTGTTTGCGGAAAACATAATGATGTTCGAAGTCGCCAGTTTTTCCACGACAAACAACTTTCAACAACTTATTATATGCATAATTGTTGCAACTGATTGCCGGGAATTATATATATATATATATATATATATATATATATATATATATATATATATATATATAAATTACAAAAAACAAATACTAAAAAAAAAGTTGCATGGAGCGAGATTCGATCTGGCGGCCTGCTGATTACGAACCCGAGCGCTTACCGCTGCACCACCACGCTGTAGAAAATTACTAATCGTAGAGAGTATTTCACCGCAACGGTTTCTTTTAACTGTCGATTTTCTCGACAACGGCTGAGTAGTGCATCTCGGTGCTTTGCCACATTACACCTCTGGCTATGAGCTTTTATTATGCGCAGTATGAATCGAATCTGAATTTCACAATTGGCTGCCTCCCCTTGTTAGTAAGAAAAATAAGAACTTTCTTCCCTTTCATTATCTTTTTTTCGGCCAACAAAAGCCTGTTCTGTCCGCTTTGAACTAATTTACTAACATTGTCGATGCGTTTATCCATAATTCTGCCATCTTCGTCGCTTTACAAGTTTGGACTGTATCTCCATGACCCATGGTTCACAGAGCAAGTAGCAATACAATAAAAACAGGAAAACCGACGTAGTACCTTTTAAATATTACCGGGCAAACACTGTGATTCATAAACAAATGCCCTACTAAAAACTGGAAATATTATTACAAGCTGAATATTTATTCATCACACTTTACATGAAACTACCATTTTCAAACCCCCCCCCCCCCCCAAATACGTACACAAAACATTTATAATTAATAAAATGGTGCGGTTGCTGAAAAAATAAATAAGCAGATTGGTAGGCGCAAAATAGTGCCTGCAGTTTGTTTCTGCACGCAAAAGTGCATCCCACTGAGCCGTTCTGACCCTCTCTCAAAAGATTAACGGAAGGATCCTGGCTAAGGGTAGACATAAAAAGTTGTAGTCTGTACTTCTGTTCTACATGTCTGTGGGTCGACCGAGTATTGTTAGTGCAAACTCTCTGCTACATTCGCGAACTCAACAAACAGAAGACCAAATAACCAATACTATTCCGAGGTAGAATCCAACAAATCGTACAAATGTTAAATTGATATTTCTTCACACTGCTAAGTGATAATGCTGCTGAAATTTCATTACAAGCAAGACAAAAATTTAATTAAATTCATATAATGAAAAATAAAAGAGATAACTTTCAAGATTAAAAGAAAATAATAGGATTCTCGTCATGACACCTACTTGACATTGGGAACTCCATCACAGTGAGACCAAAATTCCGAGAGCATGGATGATACATTTTTGATAAGAAAAGGGTCGCCTCATCAGAATGCTGTGGGAAGAAACGATGGAGGGACAAAAAAATATTTTTAAATGTATTAATTTATTTGGTTTCAACCATTATGACTTTAAATAAGGTTGTACCGATTCACAGTTACTTTCATCAAAGGCAAATATGTTTGCAAACTCAAGGTGTCACTAGTGTGAGAACATTAAAATTCACTAAAACTGTATTTGTGTAGAAGGCACCTGAATGCTCTCTGTAAAACTGTAGGTTGAGATTCAGTCCATTTTCCACAGTCTGTGCAACACATAAGTCCATATACTGTGTAGTATTAACTCTAGATCCCAGTATGATAAATAAATAACGATAAAATGCAGTCACAGGCTGCGAAACAGACTCGAAAGTGGTGGGCCATGCACTGCGAAGACAAACGCAAACGCTAAATGCGACACTTACTTCAGAACCGCTATGGGCGTGGCAACCTGAAGCCGGGCATGGAAAAATAGCTCTGCAACCACGAGACACGAACAACATCGTGTGCTCACCGTGAAAATGAGTCCACTGCTCTCCAAGCAAACCCCGACAGACTGTATTCCTCAAACGTCTAAAAATTACCGCAGGACTGGAGGAAACTGCAAGGTTTGCCACAGTGACGACTGAAGATCTCCCTCTCTCGTTCTCCGTTGAGGGAAAGCTTCCTGAATTTTCTCGTCCAGCATTTATTGTATTCTCTGTTAACAAACTAACAGGTGATAGAATATCATTCCTTGTCTTATGGTCGGCAGTTGCGTATGTGGGTGCATAAATGCAGCTCGCTGTTGACGGGAATGTTGCGGTGGCCCAGCTTTCCTGCTTTCGTTCTCAGGATGATCTATGGGCTTTCCTCAAATCACTCAGGGCCTGATAGGGCCTGTGGCTCGCAAAGCTTTCAGATGCACTTTTTTGGCACTCGGGCTTAAGGCGTTCTAAAGCAGCTTAGTGGCCCGACAACTACCCATGAATATTTCTGGTGGGAATCCTCTCGCATTTGCGCTTTCGTCAACCCATTACCGAAGGCTTGCAGGTGCCACTCCTCAACATTCCAGAACTTAGGAAGAGACGAGCTAATATGGTAGAATACCTGCTTTTCTACGCAGAAAGTTTACGAGAATACAACATAAAATGGTTATATATATTCTCACTTAATGAGATGTGGCGAACCAGTATCGTCGCATCACCCTCTCTTCTCCTCAAATTGAAAGGGAAAAGCTAAAAGCTCCCTTGAAACGTATCCTCAGTTGTTAATGCTTACAACAGATGTGTCTGAGCTCGAATAGGAATTTGTAATTAAACATATGTAAACAGATCCATTTTATATGTCTAACCACACCTGCGACAGCATGTGATGTGTTGCTGTTGGTTTGTACACAACAGCGCTTCCAATCTTGGAGAAGGATCGAGGGGGACGGGGGTGGGGCAGTAACACGCCAGTCAGTCAGTTATCTCAGCAAGCAGTTGACGTGTTTATTATACGTGTATCAATATTATTCTGGTGTAACCACAAACGCTGGAACGAAGATGCAGAACGCAAGGCCAGAGAAGGCAGCGACGAAACGGCGGCCAGTGGTGCATGGAATTGGACCGCGCCGCGCCAGACGCACCTCCTGCACCAAGTGCATGTAACGCAGCTCCTGCTAGCCTCGGCCGCTCAGATCGGCCCGAGTCTGCAACGTGATTAGTGCTACGCTGCCACATCGTCGTGATCCGATCCGTATCAAGTGTTTCCTTGGTCTCTGTGTATAACAAGAACTGTATTGTTTTCATGTCGCCTGTCGCTAGCGAGTCCGCCGCTCGTGGTCTCGCGAAAGCGTTCTCACTTCCCGAGCACGGGGTCCCTTGTTCGATTCCCGGCGGGGTCAGCGATTTACACCTGCCCCGAGATGACTAACAGAGTACGCGAAAGAACTTGCCCCCCTTCTAACAGCCGTGTACCGCAAGTCTCTAGTGGAACGGAAGGTTCAAAATGGTTCAAATGGCTCTGAGCACTATGGGACTTAACATCTGAGGTCATCAGTCCCCTAGAACTTAGAACTACTTAAACCTAACTAACCTAAGGACATCACACACATCCATGCCCGAGGCAGGATTCGAACCTGCGATCGTAGCGGTCGCGCGGTTCCAGACTGAAGCGCCTTTAACCGCGTCGCCACACTGGCCGGCCCGGAACGGAAGGTTCCAAATGATTGGAAAAGAGCACAGTCCTCAAGAAGGGTCGTCGAGCAGATGCGCAAAACTATGGACCTATGTCTCTGACGTCGATCTGTTGTAGAATTTTAGAACATGTTTTTTGCTCGAGTATCATGTCGTTTTTGGAAACCCAGAATCTACTCTGTAGGAATCAACATGGATTCCGGAAACAGCGATCGTGTGAGACCCAACTCGCTTTATTTGTTCATGAGACCCAGAAAATATTAGATACGGGCTCCCAGGTAGATGCTATTTTCCTTGACTTCCGGAAGGCGTTCGATACAGTTCCGCACTGTCGCCTGATAAACAAAGCAAGAGCCTACGGAATATCAGACAAGCTGTTTGGCTGGATTGAAGAGTTTTTAGCAAACAGAACACAGCATGTTGTTATCAATGGAGAGACGTCTACAGACGTTAAAGTAACCTTTGGCGTGCCACAGGGGAGTGTTATGGGACCATTGCTTTTCACAATATATATAAACGACCTAGTAGATAGTGTCGGAGGTTCCATGCGGCTTTTCGCGGATGATGCTGTAGTATACAGAGAAGTTCATCTACATCTACATCTACATTTATACTCCGCAAGCCACCCAACGGTGTGTGGCGGAGGGCACTTTACGTGCCACGGTCATTACCTCCCTTTTCTGTTCCAGTCGCGTATGGTTCACGGGAAGAACGACTGTCTGAAAGCCTCCGTACGCGCTCGAATCTCTCTAATTTTACATTCGTGATCTCCTCGGGAGGTATAAGTAGGGGGAAGCAATATATTCGATACCTCATCCAGAAACGCATCCTCTCGAAACCTGGACAGCAAGCTACACCGCGATGCAGAGCGCCTCTCTTACAGAGTCTGCCACTTGAGTTTGCTAAACATCTCCGTAACGCTATCACGGTTACCAAATAACCCTGTGACGAAACGCGCCGCTCTTCTTTGGATCTTCTCTATCTCCTCCGTCAACCCGATCTGGTACGGATCCCACACTGATGAGCAATACTCAAGAACAGGTTTAACGAGTGTTTTGTAAGCCATCTCCTTTGTTGATGGACTACATTTTCTAAGGACTCTCCCAATGAATCTCAACCTGATACCCGCCTTACCAACAATTAATTTTATATGATCATTCCACTTCAAATCGTTCCGCACGCATACTCCCAGATATTTTACAGAAGTAACTGCTACCAGTGTTTGTTCCGCTATCATATAATCATACAATAAATGATCCTTCATTCTATGTATTCGCAATACATTACATTTGTCTATGTTAAGGGTCAGTTGCCACTCCCTGCACCAAGTGCCTATCCGCTGCAGATCTTCCTGCATTTCGCTACAATTTTCTAATGCTGCAACTTCTCTGTATACTACAGCATCATCCGCGAAAACCCGAATGGAACTTCCGACACTATCTACTAGGTCATTTATATATATTGTGAAAAGCAATGATCCCATAACACTCCCCTGTGGCACGCCAAAGGTTACTTTAACGTATGTAGACTTCTCCCCATTGATAACAACATGCTGTGTTCTGTTTGCTAAAAACTATTCAATCCAGCCACACAGCTGGTCTGATATTCCGTAGGCTCGTACTTTGTTTATCAGGCGACAGTGCGGAACTGTATCGAACGCCTTCCGGAAGTCAAGGAAAATGGCATCTACCTGGGAGCCTGTATCTAATATTTTCTGGGTCTCATGAACAAATAAAGCGAATTGGGTCTCACACGATCGCTGTTTCCGGAATCCATGTTGATTCCTACAGAGTGGATTCTGGGTTTCCAAAAACGACATGATACTCGAGCAAAAAACATGTTCTAAAATTCTACAACAGATCGACGTCAGAGTTGCAGCATTAGAAAATTGTAGCGAAATGCAGGAAGATCTGCAGCGTATAGGCACTTGGTGCAGGGAGTGGCAACTGACCCTTAACATAGACAAATGTAATGTATTGCGAATACATATTGTATGATTATATGATAGCGGAAGAAACACTGGTAGCAGTTACTTCTGTAAAATATCTGGGAGTATGCGTGCGGAACGATTTGAAGTGGAATGATCATATAAAATTAATTGTTGGTAAGGCGGGTATCAGGTTGAGATTCATTGGGAGAGTCCTTAGAAAATGTAGTCCATCAACAAAGGAGATGGCTTACAAAACACTCGTTAAACCTATACTTGAGTATTGCTCATCAGTGTGGGATCCGTACCAGATCGGGTTGACGGAGGAGATAGAGAAGATCCAAAGAAGAGCGGCGCGTTTCGTCACAGGGTTATTTGGTAACCGTGATAGCGTTACGGAGATGTTTAGCAAACTCAAGTGGCAGACTCTGCAAGAGAGGCGCTCTGCATCGCGGTGTAGCTTGCTGTCCAGGTTTCGAGAGGGTGCGTTTCTGGATGAGGTATCGAATATATTGCTTCCCCCTACTTATACCTCCCGAGAAGATCACGAATGTAAAATTAGAGAGATTCGAGCGCGCAGGGAGGCTTTCAGACAGTCGTTCTTCCCGCGAACCATACGCGACTGGAACAGAAAAGGGAGGTAATGACAGTGGCACGTAAAGTGCCCTCCGCCACACACCGTTGGGTGGCTTGCGGAGTATAAATGTAGATGTAGACTGGGTGTTGTGGTGCCGTCTTCATCATCATAGTTCATCCCAATTACAGTCGAAGGAAGGCAACGGCAAACAACCTCCATTAGAACCTTGCCTAGTACGGCAGTGCGGGTCTCCCACATCGTTCCCCTACGCTCTGTCAAGAAGCACGGGACTTCATTTCCATTATCACTAACGACATTTGTTATAGACAAGTTAAGTATCGTCAATTTGCTTTCTGGAAACAGAACTACTAACGTTTATTGATTGAATTGTTGTACAGCATTCCCGGTACGCTGCATCCCATGGGCACCCTATTAGCGACAAGAGGGCAAGATACCACAAGTGGCGACGATTCGTACAAACGAACCACATGCCTGCCTGCCACAGAGTTCTGTTTTTTGTCCATATTGTGCCAGCACCTTCATTCTCTCTTGTGTTTACAGACGCGTATCTTTACCAGGTTGTTGTCGTTTTTGCTAATCATTGTTTTCAGATGGGCGTTGCAGAAAATTTCTTTGATTTTATTGTTATTTAGAATTCTTGCCTTGTATATATTTTGCATTTGTGTCTTCCAATATGGCCTCCCCACCTATCCCGCCCCTTGCTCAGGCGCCACAGCCGCAAGCGTAAGATGCCACACAGCTAATGCAGTTGTTCCAGTTTCAGACGAACCAGATATCTACTTTCTCAATACAGTGCAGCAACTACTCGCCAACGCTCTGCGCCCGACAGAACAAGGGCCGCCTACTGCAGCTGCTATACCACCTTTTTGAAAGTTTAGTGAACACGAAGAAGAATGGCTCGAGTGATGTCCCATATAGAGGCACATTTACTCGCCCACAAAGTTCTAGGTACTGTGAAACTTCCCCATCTGTTATCAATGGTAGGATGTACAGAGTTCCGCCTCATTCACAGACTTTTTCCTAACACCACTCCGAGTAAACTTGCTTACGACCAGGTTATCTCCGCTCTGGTACCGCGGGTTTCGAATGCGCGCCAGACGGCACGGACCTCGATTACCACTAGAGGTCTCTCCAGCCATCACGACATAAGCCGTGGATGCACGCACGCTCCTGGCCCGTATATAATGTGAGAGCGCCACAGAGGAGCACGTGGTCCCAGCGGCCAATAGCGACCGACACTATCATGTATTTTAGCGCCTGTCTCTCGCTCAGCAGGCAGTCTGATATTCGCGTTAGTCTATCGACATCTCGCCTACAGACAGCGTGTCTATCTTACTCCGTGTACAAGTGGACGTTGTGGTTTCGTGAGGTTTCGCTTGTGACCCAGTTGCTACTTGCGTGTTGTTTTTCGTTAGGTCTTGCTTGGTCGTCCATCGCTGTTCGTATCCGTTCTTCCCCGTTCGTTTTGTTTGTTCGCTGGGCGCTCCCGTTTGGTCCCGCCGCACTTTCCTTCTCGGCAACCCCGTGACCGTTCCGGTCACGATTACAAGAATTGGGTGACGAGGTAAACGGTGGTAGTTTTTAGCATGGAAGCGAAGTTGGTCTGTCTTCTGGAGCAACAGCAGCAGATCATGCAGCAGTTAGACATCTCCAGTTAGACATCTTACAACAGTTGGTGCGGTCGCTAACGGACAAAGTCGATGCTTGGGACGCATTACCACAACAGCATCCAAGTCCTCGGGTGTCCGATGCTTTAACACGTCCGCCCTCGTTCCCACCATTTAATGACGCTAAAGAAGATTGGGAAACATACTTACATCGGCTGAAACAACATTTCACAGCTTTTCAACTCACAGGTGACTCCTTGCAGCGGTCGTTGTTTTTGTGTTGGGCCTCCTCAGACGCATTCTTTCTTCTCCGCAAGTTGGCACCGTTGTCCCATCCTGTGGCTCTCTCTTTCCAGGAGATATGCCTTTTGCTGACGCACTATTATTCCCAGTGCTACCATGTGGTCGCCTCTAGGCTGGAGTTCCAGTACCATAAACAGCCTGGTCAATCGTATTGTTCCAGGGTCACGGACTTGCAGGGTCTCAGCCGTCGATGCGATTTTACGTGCACCAATCAGCAGTGTAAGGCTTCATATTGCGGATTCCCTGATCTGGGATGTGGTGGTTCAGCTGGCTCCCGATCCTGAGGTCCGCACTGCGGCGTTGAAACTGGATAACCCCTCCTTGGAGGAGATTCTCTGCATTTCACGCTCCTTTGAAATTGCACAGGAGGCTAATGAGCGTCTCATGGTGCGCCGCAATTGGCGTCGATCGATGCGTCTCGGCGGGTTCCGCCCTCGCGACGTCGACGTGGCCCGGCCGACAGAGGCATGCGCCGTCGGGACTCCTCGTTGTCCGACGTCTCTATGGCATCGGCGCCTCCGGTCGCCCCTCGTCGGCGGTCGCGCAGCCCGATTCCATCTTGCCCACAGTGCTTTACCGAACATTCTAGAGCTGATTGTCCCCACCGCTGGAAAACGTGCACGCTGTGTAACAAGGAGGGCCACATCCGATCGGTGTGTCGTAGTCGCTCGACTCGCTCCAGTCTTGCCCCTCCTGGGCCTCAAGATACCGTCCATGCTCTGCAATCGGTAGTCCCACAGGATGGCCTATTAGCACAGAAGCTTTTCTTCACGCTCCGCCTTTTCACTGAGGATGTCAGTTTTCAGCTCGACACTGGGTCCACCGTCTCACTGATTAATATAGCGACATATACCCGCCTAGGCTCTCCTGAGTTGTCACCTCCCTCTCGGTGTTTGGTCACCTAAGGAGACAGTTCCATTCCCCTTCGTGGGCAGTTCGTCATCCAGGCGACGTACAAACGCGTTCCCCGGCTCTTTACCCTATTTGTCGTCGACCATCCGTCGGCTTCGAATATTTTTGGCCTGGATGGATTTCAGTTGTTTGGCTTTTCAATTTCCGATGAAGTAAAGGTCGTTTCCATGGCTGTTCCTTTTCAGGACTTGGACGATCTATGCTCCGCATTTGCGTCGTTTTTTGCAATGGATCTCGGGTGTTCTTCCTATTTTCATGCGCACATCACATTTCGGCCGGATGCGATGCCTCGCTTTTTCTGGGCACGACTCCTTCCGGTGGCCTTGCGGCCGGCAGTCAAGCAGGAACTTGTCGGCTCCAGGCCGCTGGCGTTCTGGATCCTGTGAATTACAGTGCCTCGGCGACACCATTGGTGGTCATATGGCAACCCAATGGGTCCCTTTGCCTGTGTGGGGACTTCAGCGATACTGTCAATGCTCAGTCCCTCGTAGACACGTACCCCATTCCCCCTCAGGAAGATCTTCTCACCAAGCTTGCCAGGGAGAGTACTTTACCAAGATCGATCTGGCTGATGCATACCACCATTTACTCTTGGATGCCGATTCCCAGAACACCTTGGTTATCAATACGCATTCTGGATTGTACAAGTACAAGCGCCTTCCATTCCGTGTCTCTTCGGCGCCGGCCATTTTCCAGCAGCTTCTGGAGCAGCTTACACAGCCTATCGCTGCCTGCGTGAATTATCTGGATGACATCTTGGTCACCGGGTGTTCTCACCAGGAACATTTGCAAAACCTCAGCCCCTTATTTCACGCTCTGCAATCTGCAGGTTTACGCTGTTGGCTGGACAAGTGTTGTTTTTTTCCAACTTCGGCCTCTGGCTTAGCAAGGATGGCATTCGCCCTTCCTCATCCCAAGGACTTGTCTCATTTCCAGGTCTTTTTGGGCAAGGTTACTAATTACTTAAAGTTCCTACCTCAGGCAGCCTCCTTTGCTCAACCCCTCAATCACTTGCGTTGCAAAGGGGTGAATTGTGATTGGACTCCTGCCTGTGACCAGGCTTTTCTCCGTTTAAAGACGATGCTGAAGTCTGTCCGTTGCCTTACTCCCTTCTCTCCGGACCGACCCTTGGTTGCTGCTCACATTGCTGCAACTACCTGCCGCGACCATATCTTACGGCAGGTTCTCCGATACATGGTCCACGGGTGGTCCTCCTATATTACTTGTCGGATGGAGACCGATTTCAGCCCCTGGCTCCACCTATCCCACAGGCTCTCTGTGGTTTATGATGTCCTTCTGTTGGCCACAGATTCGGATGCCCATCAGGTGGTCATCCCTCTGGATTTGAGGCATCAAGTGCTCAGTTTGTTACACTGCAGGCACTCAGGTAAGTCCTGCGTGTATTGGTCCGGCATCGATGGCGATACTGACCGCCTGGTCCGTGGGTGCACTGTTTGTGCCCGTCACCAGGCAAGCCCCCCTCAGTCTTTCGCACCTCGACCTGTGCCTCGCTGGTCCTGGGATCACATCCATCTTGACTTTGTGGGCCCGTTTATTGGGTCCATGTCGTTATTTATCGTTGGTGCCTACTCCAAATACATATATGTCGTCCGCATGGCATCCACCACCACAGAGGCCACACTCACGGCCCTGGCCCAGGTTCTCGCCATAGAGGGCATGTTCCACACATTGGTCTCCAATTCACAGCATCCTCCTTCCACGACTGTTGTCAGGCCAACGGTATCAAACATATCCATAGCCCGCCTATCCACTCTTCCTCAAACGTCGCGTTAGAGAGGCTTGTCTGCAAATTTAAACAACAGCTGACGAAGGTGGTCTTCACATCTGCATCCACATCAGCTCTCAACCTGTTTCTGAGCGCCTATCGCACCATGTAAACGGATGGCTGCTGTCCGGTGGAGCTCCCCCATGGGCGACAGCCACGGACCCTGCTCCATTTGCTGATGCCGTCTCCCTCCCGCCCGCACTCTCAGCCCTCTCAGTGTTACGCCACTTGCGCGGCAATGTGAGCCAGCATGAAAGGGAGCAAGGCGGGTTGGCCGCCTGCCACGGTCGTCGTGGCCCATAGGCGGCGTGTGACGTTTGCGCACACGTCGAAATGGTTGGAGCACCGCCACCAAGCGTGCCTCCGCGGGACTCCCGCCACCGCCTCCACCTCCGCTACCTTCTTCAGGCACAGACGTGTTCCTCGAGTCGCCGCCACTGCGCCCGGCTGCTGCCTACCCACGGGCCTGCTGCCGGCCCTCTCAACCCGTAGGTGGATCGGCGGCTCCCTCTGTTGCCCTGGAGTCTGGATCGGCCGTCATGGATACCTTGGACATCCCTTCCTCCCTGCCACTGGCGGTGGACGAGCCTGGGTCTTCTCCCATCTGCCTCGGAACTCTCCGGGGCGTTTCCGCAAGTTTCAGGGGGTGGGATCTGCTACCGAGCGCCGCGGGTTTCGAATCCGCTCCAGATGGCATGGAACTCGATTACCACTAGAGGTCTCTCCAGCCGTAGCGTCGTTAGAGAGCCTGTATAGGAAGAGAGTGGCCATAGGTGAAGTTGCCCGTGATTGGCTGATTAACTTTGGCAGAAAAATGGCGCCAAACGTCTCTCGAGCTTCCTGTGTTCCCGTACTTTTGAGTTGAATTGAACTTCAGAGGACTCTTGGAAACGATTAAAAGGTATTTGAATTATTGAGAGACTTATTATGCGTTGTGCATGCATGTTCGATTTAGTTGTATATCGTTTTTAGTACATAATTAGCGTTTGCGATTTTAAATACGAGTTGAAATAATGAAGCATTTTGTGAAGAAGTCGGTAGGCCTACATGTTTGAAGTAAACACGTTAGTAATTATACAGTATTATGTTTGACATCCGTAATTCGTTCTGCAGACGTTCGTAAACGATGCCACGTTGTGCTGCATTTGGTTGTTCCAATAGAGTCGAAGGTGGATTTCGTATGTTAGCATTTCCATGCAATTAAGAAAGACGAAAGCAGTGGGCAGTCGCAGTCAACAGGGCTGACATAAATCAAACAGGAGCCTTGTGGAAACCTACCAAGTACTATGCAAAGTAAGTCGTTTTTGCTTTTTACTACATATAAAACAACTTGTAATATACATAGTTAAATTTGAAAACAGACCGCCGGCCGAAGTGGCCGTGCGGTTAAAGGCGCTGCAGTCTGGAACCGCAAGACCGCTATGGTCGCAGGTTCGAATCCTGCCTCGATCATGGATGTTTGTGATGTCCTTAGGTTAGTTAGGTTTAACTAGTTCTAAGTTCTAGGGGACTAATGACCACAGCAGTTGAGTCCCATAGTGCTCAGAGCCATTTGAACCATTTTTTGAAAACAGACCTGTAAATTGGCTGTGTGAAAATTATTATAACACATTATTCTTATAAACAAAGGCATTTAACGAATGATTTCGCAGTATTGTCTTGTGCATTTGATTCGGTGAGTGTGTACTCCGCTACTCCACTACTGGCCATTCAAATGTCCCGCACGCATTTTGGCAGAAAAATCGCCGCCGTATCGTCTGGTTGGCCACTCTCTCCCTATACAGGCTCTCTAAGCGTCGTAAGCCATGGCTGCGCGGGCGCTCCTGTCTCGCGTGTAATGTGAGGGCGCCACGGTGGAGCACGTGGTCCCAGCGGCCGATAGCGATGGACTCTATCATGTATTTAAGCGCCTGCCTCTCGCTCAGCAGGCAGTCTGATATTCGCGTTAGTCTATCGACAGACAGCATATTTACCTTACTCCGTGTACGAGTGGACGTTGTTGCTTCGTGAGATTTCGCTTGTGACCACGTTGCTATTTGCGTGTTGTTGTTCGTTAGGTCTTGCTTGGTCGTCGTGTCCGTCCTTCCACATAAGTTTTGTGTTGTGTTGGCAGAAGAGCCAACACCGTGTTACTAGAGGAGGCCGAAATGCACACGTTTTAACTACGCAGGCTGGCGTGAGGAGGGAAGGCCTCTACTGAAGTGAGGTCTGGAACATGACAACGAATTAGAATTCAGAAAGCGGACGTAATTAGTTTGATACTTAACTTTAATCCATTAATGATGAACGTCGCTCTTGACGGTACATGATTCACAATTTTGTCTGTTCAGAATACATTCTTGAAGAATATGGCGCCTTGCTAGGTCGTAGCAAATGACGTAGCTGAAGGCTATGCTAAACTGTCGTCTCGGCAAATGAGAGCGTATGTATACCGGGAACCATTGCTAGCAAAGTCGGCTGTACAACTGGGACGAGTGCTAGGGAGTCTCTCTCGACTAGACCTGCCGTGTGGCGGCGCTCGGTCTGCAATCACTGATAGTGGCGACACGCGGGTCCGACGTATACTAACTGACCGCGGCCGATTTAAAGGCTACCACCTAGCAAGTGTGGTGTATGGCGGTGACACCACATTCCTCCCCCGCAAATCGGCGGACGGTTGTAGTATAAGCCCTCCGCCCGCCGTGGGGAGGACCCCATGTTGACGTATGCGACGAGGTGGGGAGCCTAACAACAGGCGAAGCTGTGCCACCCGCACCCTGCCATTCGGACCGCGGGGAGCTGGGGAAAGCCTGAAAACCTACTCCAGGGTGCACGCTAAATGCGTTGTATGCGCCCGTAGAGAGTCAGGAGGGGCCAAAGGGTCGACCTCCATCGGGCCGGAACACCCGACGGGCGAAGACGACATATGGTCCGGAGCGTGCAAGTGTTCCATGTCGGAGGACAACTGGTCACGGGAAGCCGTCGGCGGCGCGTGACCCAGGGGGACGCCCGAAGGCTGCAGCGACGCGTCGCCAACGGGAGAACAGGCGGCGGCTGCGGCGCGTCGCCATGGGGCAAAATGGAAATCAGCATCGTTAACACCTGGGGCTGAAGTGAGCCAGTAGATGGGTCCCTGGGACGCTGACCAGACGGCATCGTCGCTGAAAGCAGACGGCGAGCGGCAGATCCCGTGCGACGACAGAGGCACAGCTGACTGAGATATCGGCGCACCTCACCAGAGGCCTCCAAAACCAGATACATAGCGCGTCCGAGGCAGCGAAGAATGCGCCCTTCGAGCCAACGCCGTGAACCTCGATAGTGGTGGTAGTAGACAATGTCGCCTGGGGCAAAAGCAGGTGTCTGCCGCTGCACAGGAACCTGATGCGGCGGATATAGCAAAGACATCAAGGTTCGATGATGGCGACTGTGGAGCAACTCAGCCGGCGAGCAACCATCTCGGGGCTGAGAGCGATACGAGGACAAAAAGAGCAATAACGCGTCCTCCCGAGAATGCAACTATTTCAGCTTCAACATCTGTGATTTGAAAGTTCTGACCAGTCATTCAGCGGCACCGTTTGACTGTGGCGAAAACGGCACGGACGTCAGATGTTGAATACCATTGGCCTTGCAGAGTGACTGAAATTCTGCAGACATGAATTATGGGCCATTGACGGAAAGAATTGTCTGTGGAAGACTACAATGCAAAAGATAGCAGATAACGCTTGGATGGTGGCAGATGATGTGGAAGACATCCGGATAACTAAAGGAAAATTACTGAATGAATCTATCACAACCAACCATCGAGCATGCCAGAATGGACCAGCAAAATCGAAGTGAAAGCGTTGCCAAGGGAAAGTGGCTTTTGGTCATGCAAAGAAATTCCACGGTGGTGCTGATTGTTGTTCGGCACACACCATGCAAGAAGAACACCTAGTCGTATTCGCGGCATCGATTCCGAACCAAGTACAGTGCTGACGAGCAAGTTGTTTCGTTCTAACTATACCCCAATGTCCTTGGTGGAGAAGGTTTAAGACAGAGGACTGTAACGAACGTGGGACCACGACCCTGGACTGATCATTATCAGAACGCAACAGCAAAACACCACATCGAACAAAAAGTCTCCTTGTGAGCAAAAAATCGGCGAACCAACGAGACCCGGATCCGTGACTTCGACAAGCGCCATTGCGTAGCAACAAAATGCAGAATGGTAGCAAGGACGGGGTCGGCAGATGTAGCTGTAGCGACACGACGAAAATCAATTGGCAACGATTCGACCACGTCATCGGTTTCCGAATCAATGAACATGCAAGCAAGTTCGGAGGAATCGAATGCCCTATCCTCAGCAACAGGCAAACGGGACAACGCATCAGCGTTTCCGTGCTTAGCAGTGGACCGACAGAAGATGTCGTAGCGGTACTGCGAGAGGAAAATAGACCAGCCAATGAATTTCAGCGCTGTATGTGGAGGTACAGGCATGTTCGGATGAAAAAGCGATGTCAAAGGTTTGTGGTCGGTGATTATGGTAAAGTGACGACCATACAAGAAGTCATGAAACTTTGTAACACTAAATACGAGAGCCAATGATTCTTTCTCGATCTGTGAATAATTTATTTCCACAGACGAGAGCAATTTGGACGCAAAGGCAATAGGGCGGTCGTGGGAGCCATCTTTGTGCGCAAGCACAGCACCGATACCGAAATCCGATGCATCCACCATCAAGAAAAGGGGCTTCCGGGGATCGAATGGCGTAAGGCAAGTACTGGAAAGCAACGCCGATTTCAAACAGCGAAAGGCGCGTTCGCATTCTGTCGTCCAGACGAAAGGAACATCTTTGCGGCGTAAGCGATGAAGCGGAGCTGAAATGGAAGAGGCATGCAGCACATATCTGTGATAATAGTTGATTTTTCGCAGCACACTCTGTAGCCGCTTCAATTCTGCAGCCAAGGCAAGTCTTGTATGGCACGGAGGTGCACGGGACTGGGATGTAAGCCTTGGGCATTGATTACATGTCCCTGGTATGGCAAGTCACGAGCAAAAAACACACATTTGTCCTTCCGTAAGGGAGACCATTATGTCGCAAGACCTGAAATAATGTTCTGAGATTGGCTAAATGTTCTTCTTCCGTCTTTCCAGAGATTACAATATCATCCAGATAGTTTGCTACAGTAGGGACCGACACACAATCAGTTTGTAGATATTGCTGAAACAATGCATTGGCAGATGCACACCCGAATGGCAGTCGTTTGAACTGATACAAACCAAGATGCGTGTTAACCACCAAAACGCGCTGGGATTCTTCGTCAACCAGTATTTGCAAGTACACATCTGCTAGGTCCAACTTCGAAAAATATTCGCCCAGGCACAGTTTGTCAAAAAGATCTTCTGCGCAGGGTAAAGGAAAAGTTGCAATCACTAGTTGTGGATTCAGCGTTTCCTTGAAGTCCACACAAAGTCTCAATTTTCCCGAAAGTTTTGGCAAAATTACTAAGGGTGATGCCCAGAGAGAAGCCTGCACACGTTCAATTACACCTTGTGATTCCAAATCGTGTAATGTTTTTGCAACCTCATCACACAATGCGTGGGGAACATTGCGAGCTCTGAAAAATTTCGGTTGCGCGTTTACTATCAGTTCCAAATGTGCTTTATAGTTCTTAGCGCAACTGAGGCCCGGTGCAAAAATGTCTGCATATTCTTCACATAGACGAGAAACACTGTCTGAAGGCACAGTCTGGTTCACTGACAGGACTTGATTTACTATAGACAAGTTAAACAACTGAAATAAATCGAAACCAAACAAGTTCACTGCAGAAGAAGAAAGGACATAAAATGACACAAGTTTTGTTTGTCCTTTGTATGTTGCAAGAAGTCTGCACTGTCCTAACACAGGGATCTCTTGACCTGAGTAGCTAGTTAACATTTGCGGCACGGAGCAGAGGTGTGCCCAGCAGTTTGTAAGTCTTGATTGATCAGTGAAACTGCAGCTCTGGTATCGAGCTGGAATGGTATCACTTTGCCGTTAATGTCCAAGTCTACAAAAAGTTTATTGTCCTGCTGACGACAAGAGCGACTGTCTCGTGCAACGTGAACTGACTCTGGTACAAAATTACTTACTACTTGATGGGAGTTCAGGCGATGTCGACGCACACTATTTGTGGGATGAACACAGTCACTGGTAGAGAGAGTGGCACTGGGTGGAGTGGAATGAACGACATGAATTTCCATGGGCGAAGTTTTCTGCGCCTGAGTATCCTTGGTTCGATTCCGATTCCGGCGCGAAGCAAAGGGCCTGGAATGGTTTTGAGTTTCTGATCTGAGTTGTTTCTGGCAAACACTCGGAGCATGTCCTTTTTTATTACAGTAAAAGCAAATAGCTTGGTGTGACGGGCAATTCTTACGCGAATGTTTAGTAGCGCACCACGGGCATGATTTGAGCACTGCATTTGCTTGGCGGCGCGGCACACGTGGCTGCGAGCCTGGCGGCAGCGGCGCGGCCGGGCGCGATGGCTGTTTACTGCGCCGTACAGCTCGCCCGGCGGGCCGGTTAACCTGACACACAGCTGGCGAAGTTTCAAACGATTCCTGAGCAAAGTCAAGTGTGTCCTGCTGATCCACTATGTCCATCACTTGTTGAAGGGAGGGATTGACTAGTTTCAAAATCTGTTCCCTTATACGAACATCAGAAACGTTCTGTGCAATTGCATCACGTACCATAGTATCTGAATATGGGAGTCCACATTGACACTCAAAAGCGCAATCCCTAGTAAGGCCTTGCAAGGTTGCAACCCACTCCTGATTAGTCTGACCTGCCATATGTTGTACGAAAGGAGGTATACCATTTTGCAACTACACTGACTGATTGTTTGAAATATGCATCTAATGCAGACAAAATTTCTTCGTAGGACAGAGTTGCTACGTCGCTTCGGGGAAATAATTTGACTATCCCACTGTAGGTTTGCACACTGGCGGACGACAAAAGAAAAGGCTGCCGCTCGTTACCCTGAATTCTGTAGGAGGCGAGATGGAATCCAAATTGGTGTGACCACTCCGTCCAGCTTTCCAGTGCAGCATCAAAAGGTCGGAAGGTCGGTGCAACTGCTTGTTGTGGCTGCGTTAGCGGTGGAGCGGCGGCTGCCGCATCGTTTTGCATTGCATGTTGACCCTGGACGAGCTGTCCAAGAGCATCCAGTAATGCCTGTGTCTGCTGGTTCTGTAAGCGATAAAATTCGGACAGTATATTTGGAGATCGTGGCGAAGCCATTACACAATTAAATCAGGGCAGTATAGATAAGAACACCGGTTTTACACTTGTCGCCAATGTTGTGTTGGCAGAAGAGCCAACAGAATGTTTCTAGAGGAGGCCGAAATGCACGCGTTTTTGCTCACGCAGGCTGGCGTGAGGAGGGAAGGACTCTACTGACGTGAGGTCTGGAACATGACAAGGAATTAGAATTCAGAAAGCGGACGTAATTAGTTTGATACTTAACTTTAATGCATTAATGGTGAACGTCACCTCTTGACGGTACATGCGCTACAGTCTGGAACCGAGCGACCGCTACGGTCGCAGGTTCCAATCCTGCCTCGGGTATGGATGTGTGTGATGCCCTTAGGTAAGTTAGGTTTAATTAGTTCTAAGTTCTAGGCGACTGATGACCTCAGAAGTTAAGTCGCATAGTGCTCAGAGCCATTTGAACCATTTCGACGGTACATGATTCACAATTTTGTCTGTTCAGAATACATTCTTGAAGAATATGGCGCCTTGTTAGCTCGTAGCAAATGACGTAGCTGAAGGCCATGCTAAACTGTCGTCTCGACAAATGAGAGCGTATGTAGACCGGGAACCATCGCTTGCAAAGTCGGCTGTACAACTGGGACGAGTGCTAGGGGGTCTCTCTCGACTAGACCTGCCGTGTGGCGGCGCTCGATCTGCAAACACTGATAGTGGCGACACGCGGGTCCGACGTATACTAACGGACCGCGGCCGATTTAAAGGCTACCACCTAGCAAGTGTCGTGTCTGGCTGTAACACCACATTTTGTTTGTTCGCGGGGCGTTCCCGTTTGGTCCAGCCATGCTTTCCTTCTCGGCAACCCCGTGACCGTTCCGGTCGCAGCCTCACAAACAAACTATTATGACCAACAAATCAAAAATGGTTCAAATGGCTCTGAGCACTATGGGATTTAGCTTCTGAGGTCATCAGTCCCCTAGAACTTAGAACCACTTAAACCTAACTAACCTAAGGACATCACAAACATCCATGCCCGAGGCAGGATTCGAACCTGCGACCATAACGCTCACGCGGTTCCCGACTGTAGCGCCTAGAACCGCTCGGTCTCCCCGGCCGGCTATGACCAACAAGTGATTGTGGTAGCAGCTAGGTATGTATTCTTAAAATGCAAAAAACGGTCAGTGAAAATATATCGACAAGAAAATGCAAATTTAAATGTGTTTACGATTCTTTATATTCAGACATTATGTTGTGTGATGTGATCGTGTACAATGTGCCTGATGTCAAAATCAGAGAACAGATGTTAAAACAGTTCGATCCATCATTTCAGCAGGTAGTGTAAATTTTAGATCAGGACCATTCCGCCGTCTTGTCTGCTCATACATTTCAGCAGCCAGCTATTTGTCGGTTTGCCCTTAGCTGTGATCGCCCCATTCTGCACCGGTGCCGTGCGCTGGCCACGCCAAGTAAACAGCCTTCCACGCCACGTACACAGCTCGCTAAACAGGCGACTATACAGGCGAACAGAATAAAGTCTTGCCTTCGTTGTTTTACACGACACAAACGCCGAGACTGCCCCTCCTGAAAAGCTCAGCGTTACGCCTGTGGTAGGAAAGAACATGTGCAATCCGTATGTTTGCAACTGAACAAACATAAGCGTTCAGCTCACTCACAAAATGCTCTTCACAAAGCCCATGTCATTAATGCAGTGCATTCCAAGTCTGCAACCAGCAAGCGACCAGTTTCGTCAGTGATACGTCAGTCAAAAAAATTTTTGTTCATTTACTTATTTGTGGGAAATTTCAGTTGGACACAGATGCTTCTGTCAGATTGCTAAATTGTCACACATATGAACTGTTAGGCTCTCCACACTTGTCTAAAACTAGCACACCTCTGACGGTCTATAATGGACCAGACATTCCCATTCTCGGAACATGTACTTTGCCTCTCATGTACCGCTCGCAAACACGAAAAATGACTTTTACAGTGCTACAATCACGAGATTGGAGAGCATATTTGTAATTAATTCTTTTGACTTGTTTGGCTTCAACATTCAGGACAATGTGTTGTCAGTGCTAAAAGAATTACCTGAACTTTGTTTCGCAGTGCACTGTCGCTGGCTGAACTAGCGGTCACGAGGAGTCGGGAATCGGAAGTAACGGATTAGCTCAGCCTGTGATAGGTACAAAGAATACACCAAATGGCTCTGAGCACTATGGGACTTAACATCTGAGGTCATCAGTCCCCTAGAACTTAGAACTACTTAAACCTAACTAACCTAAGGACATCACACAACACCCAGCCATCACGAGGCAGAGAAAATCCCTGACCCCGCTGGGAATCGAACCCGGGAACCCGGGCGTGGGAAGCGAGAACGCTACCGCACGACCACGAGATGCGGGCAAAGAATACACCCACCTGTCTGATCTTGCCCAGAGCAGTAAGGGCTGTCGAAGTGACCAGTGTGTTGGATGAGCACGACAGATGCGGATGTGTGTGTTCTGAGCGAGAGAAGTTTCAAAATGATGGATATCTGCGTTGGATGTATTGATATCATCCGAAATCCTACCACTCCAGTCGTCACCCGATGCCCTCCATGGCTAATTGGCTATGGGTGGTGCACTCTGGCATACATGCACATCCACGACTGCAGCTGCGGCTACGGTTGCGGCTATAGTTTTCTCCGATCCCTGAACGTCGGTGCTGGCAGTGTACGGGTGGACGTCTGGGAGGTGAGTGCAGGGGATGTGCGATTATTTCAGCGACCCACAGCAGCTGCTGCTATGGACTGGATTGTGGATTACGTGTGTCAGGTGTAGCACTTCTCAGTACATCGCAGTGGACTCAGTCTTGCAGTGGTATTTGCTGTTGTCTCTATCCCATAGCGCAGCAGAACCTTCCTCCCTCCTTCTGAAGGTAGCGGACGCAACCAATTTAGGAAGTCTATAGGACTTTTAAAAACCCAATCGCGACGTCAAATTACAGATTATTCAATTTATTGTTTCTGACAGTTGTAATGCGTGCACACATAGGTTTGGTACGGGTGGGCATTGCCGGGTTGGCTTCGGGTCTCTCTCTTCCAGCCGGCACAGAGGGGCTACCCTGCAATCGCTGGACGGTGCGCTTCATGATCGCGAGTTTGTCTGAAGGCCATAATTTTTTTTTTCTGCAGGTACATTTAGTAGAAACGCTGTGGTGGAGGACGGTGCTTACACTCTCAAACTCCGGTGCGTACAAGACCTCAGATATATTTAGTGCTACGATGCATTTGTGACGGAAATTTGATTACTTGATTTGCATAATGTTTGCGTGTGATTCTCAAACGTTGAGAGTAATTTTTTGTTATGAAGAAGGATCATCGTAAGGTGGAAGTGAGATTTTTAAGCGATCTATCTGATTCCTGTAAATTGTTAAACAATTAATCTGACAGGGTAGTGCAAGTGGATTATTTCACTCCATTTTTTATATCGAAATTGCGTCTGCTTTCCATTTGTCTCCCGTATTAGCCAATAGGAATACTGTATTCTGTGGAGAAATGATAACCTGCATCTTCATGTTCGAAGACGTTGGTTCCCACAGACAAGCAGCGAGTGCCCTCTCGAGAGGGACTGAGACGGAAAGCAAGTCTGGAATTCTCCGATCAACAGAATGCCACTACTCGATGCTTTTTTGGGGGGGCTGCGAGATCAAAGGAGGCCGATATTCGGTCCATAGTCGGTGGTATTTAGTAATGTGATCTATAATTAGGACATTGCGCTGGTTTGACCTTCGTGGCAGCGCTCTGCCAAAGACACACAAAAAGGAGGCTCCAAACACTGGCTACTATACCGCACTTCATTCCATTCCCCAGTGATAACAGTTATTATGTCAAAGGGAGGCGTGCAGTCATGATGTCTACCTGAGTGGAGCAATGTTGTTTCTCGGAAACTGATTAAATAAAGAATTTGTGTCAGTATGTTTTGACTTTGATTTGAATTTCGTGGCCTGAGATCCTTCATCTCCAACACAGAGTGAGTCTTTCTCCTACCGATTTTTTTGGGATTGGTGGTAAAGGAGGGGGCGAGGGAACAGAGGGTGGGATGTCCTCTGGTGGTGGCTCTGTGTACTAGCTCAGTGGATCCCCGCATGTCAAGGTGAGCACACACAGGAAAATGTTCCAATAAGATGACACCCCAAATCTGCAGCAGTGTAGTTACGTAATTAGGACATGCATTTGCTGGATGTGAGCTTTTCCCACCAAATAAAAGTGAGATCCAGTCCCCACAAATTGAATTTTAAATAAACAGTATATCCTACGCTATATAATTGAATTTTTTGTCGTGAGGTCGTTCCCTCCAGCACATATGGCAACTCAGACCCCATGGCAGAATCCATTCTCAGTCAGGCATTTGCCTTGGAAGTAGTTGTCACGTGCATTGGTATTCTACAGGGATTTACCAGATAAATACCTCTTCGTTTGCTGTTCGGTCCGACCGCAAACGATGGCGCAAGCAAGCCTGGCAGTGGGATGCTACAGCAGGAGAAAGAGAGCATATGTTTTGACAGAGATTTCTCGGGTGCTTTTTTTTCAGGGACTAGCGTGACATCTGGTCTCTCAGTCGTAGGGCGCGAGTGGACCCCTCTTGGACACCGGCGTGTGGCACAGCTGCTCATGGACACATCACTTAGCAGGGGCTTCCAGTGCACCCTGACTCCAGCTCCAGGCAGTCTGCGTGGGTGGCACGAGCTGTCACTGCTTGCAGGCCAGAGGACAGTGTGTGCTTCACAATGGAAAGATTATTAACAGTGTAATTTCGTTTGATGATTGCTTCAATATGGTATTCCTTGTGTGTTCGGATTAAATCACTTCATTCGATGTATTTTAAACGACCTTCATCTTCCCAAACTGGGGAGAATGATGAGCTTGACAAATAAAACCCCTTCAAACAGAATTTTTTGTAAATAAACTACATACGTTTGCTACGTAATTGAATTTCCTGCTGGGAGATCCTTCCTCTCCAGCACAGAGCTGCCAATTTCCAGGTAGTGGTGAGGGAGACAGGAGGGGAGGTTTGGGGAATTTACCAGAGAGGGAGGGGATAACTGATTGTTTAGTTTAATTAAGTATTCAATCAGATTCGTACAGAGAGAGGGGCTATTAAAATAACTCAGGCCTGAAAGTGTACCTGTATCAGTAAGGAGGAAGGTTGGATGGTTGGAGGATTCCTGGGGTGGGAAAACTATAGGTTAAGGACCTGTCAATCAAAAGGAAGGATTATTCCCTAAGGGTCATAATACTCTTAGCAGAACAATAGGTTAAGGACCTGTCAATCAAAAGGGAACAATAGGTTTGCCCCTGAATGTATACTTGCTCCTGATGTAGTCAACCCGCCCTAACAAAATCCACTGAAACGAACTGGGTCGCACTACTAGTCCCTGTTCCACAAAAGCGAAAAGGTAACACTTGTTGCTTTTCTGTGTACTTTTCTTAAAATTCCTAGCTCTAAGAACACAGTGTTAGAGATTATACAATATAACTTAACAGTAACTATATAGGAATCCTAGTTATTCGTATTACATTCAACTGAAAGTAAGTAACAAAACAAGAAATGAAATTTGCAGCTATCTTGAATTCTTTTGGTGCCCTTCTGTTTGGCAGTCACCTCGCTACGTGTTGAGCTGTGCTTTCACTGAGCAGGAATACTTTTCGCACACACATTTGAATTTTCTACAATGATATTTCTTCTTGATCCAACAGCCCTCGGGTTAATGTATGGCTTGTTTATTGTGAAGCAAGCACAATTCTGAACGGCGTTCATAATCTGAGACTTCTCACATCATCGTTATATTAAATATTTAAATTACAGTAAACTGTGTTGTTAATGAGCTACTCGGCACAACCTTGTTTTTTTTCTTTGTTTTTCATTTTGTTCGATATAATTCGTTGAGTTTGGTCTGGGCGGACGTCTAAAGACATCTGTTCAAATTGATCAACGATTCCTTTATACAGTTTTATTATTACAGAGGGCAAGCAGCACTCTGACCAAACACGCTGAGCTACCGTGCTGACTTCTTGTAGGAGTCACATGGACCGCTTACCTAGGGACCTGGACCTCCATAGGCAGGATACAACTGCACTCTAATTGACAAGTATTTTCGTAAGTCATCAATCCTCGCCTTATTTCAGTATTACAGTTTCACCCTCGTGCATAATGTGCATTGGTGCAGGACAGAGACACAGAGCCACGGCAAGACAATGGCCACACTTCTCAAACCTTAGCATCCTTACAGTGGTCCCTTGCTGAATGTTACTATTTTCTCGTGGGTTACTGGTGGCTGAAATATTTGCATTATGCAGGAAACGAGACCTCACCTTATAATCAATGGTGAATAATGCTTCCATGTGGGAGTTCACTACGAGATATTGTGTAGAAATAAGTAATCAGTAAAATATTTTTCCAGCCCATTTTATGGGTATTGAACGTCTGAGACAAATTCTCCTGGACATGATCGGGAGTCTCGATGAATTCCAGTCACACGATGAATTACCAAGCACCGGCAGACATAAACATTCACTCTCTCTCTCTCTCTCTCTCTCTCTCTCTCTCACTCACTCACTCACACACACACACACACACACACACACACACACACACACACACACACACACGTACAACTCACACATGTAGTTCACACCGTAGAACCAATGAAGACGACTCCAAATGGGAGTGAAAAGTCGCGTTTCTCCAAGTCGCCAAAGAAATTAAAGTCTTAAAGAGCAACACAGAGGGTGCGAGAGGCCCTTCCGTGTCGTGCGGCAAATCCAAGGCTATCTCGCAAAGTGGCTGCCGCTTTCTATTTGTGCCACCCTGTTTCCCTTCAGCATATTCTCTGTACAACACTCAATGGCTCCCTGTGCGTGGGAGGATTTGTAGAGTAATTTCTGTCACAGTACTGGAATGAAGCGGTCTGAAGCACAAATCCCAAAGACAGAGTATCCACAGCTTATCAACAGCTCTATAGAGATTCTTCTATTTTAATAGCCAGTCCTGATTTCACTGTAATGCAGTGCTGCCTTTTAAAATTTTTACCACTTTTTGGAAACAGAAAGTAGCTTGATTACCTAAATCTTTTGATGCACAAATGAACTATAAATATTATTTCACGCTAATCATATACGTTGAAGAGCTGCATAGCATTAATATGTCATGAAGCGTTTGCGATATGCTGTATTAGCCGATTTTCTATCTCTAGCTGTTATATTCCACAAAAAAACTAGACATGCTTGGCGATAGGTACTTCGTATAGACAGTAGCGATTCTCTGCCCTATTGCACTCACGTACTGGACGAGCAAAATTGACTATCTGCGCGTATATGCCTTTGTATGCAGCAAAATAATTTTCATTTCTCCACAGGATTCCTGTACGACGCCGGATTTTTATATACCTTTGAATGTAATTAATATTTTGTCTGTATATCCATCTTATTGTTTCCTTGTCTCATTTTATTATATGGAGTACCTTCTACGTTCATACGGAACTGGTATAAACTGTACAGAGTTATCCTGAATATTGTCTGTTTTCGTGTATCTTTTAATGATTACATGCAGTGTATGATGTAAAAGATTTACTCTGTATGTAATTTAATGCAAAGGTCCAGTTATGCTTATCATTAATGTCTGGAAAATATGCATTAAAATGAGAGTGCTACTTTGTTAAAAACAGGAGGCTTTAAGAAATGGTTCAAATGGCTCTAAGCACTATGGGACTTAACATCTGAGGGCATCAGTCCCCTACACTTAGAACTACTTAAACCTAACCAACCCAAGGACATCACACACATCCATGCCCGAGGCAGATTTCGAACCTTCGACCGTAGCAGCAGCGCGGTTCCGGACTGAAGCGCCTAGAACCGCTCCAAGAGACTTTAAATGGCCGTGCCAGAGTGGGTACGCAAACGTGAAGCGGAGAGCTTTAATTTCGGAAACTTTCATTGGGTTGTGCAAGGACTAGGAGCAACCACTTATTTCTAACTGAATTATCTTGTGGGAAAGAGAAAAGAGGAGTTGGTGATGGCTTTTGATATTGAGACGACTAAATTACTGTGGAAACATAATTTAATGGACCCTACTGTTACGTAAATGGCGTATTACTTCTTTGTTGGAACAGACGAGCTTTAGAAAACGACATTTGCAGACCAGGACTGTGTGGGAGGTAGGATTAACTAATCAAGCCCCAAATTATTTTACACTTAAATTTTGTGGTATAAATTAATGAAGCATCTATTCTGAACTGTTTTAACAAGACCTCATCTCGTTTATTTTATTTTCTCCCTTACATTAAAAGAGAAAGGCCACTTTCATTTGAAAACGCTGGAATTCGATGTGCAGAAATTTAAAACTTACAAAACATTCAGCTTTTCATTGGATCCAGCATTATATTCGGTTATTATTGTCAGTATTGTTGGAATTAAAGACTTATTAGTATTCTGAAAAGACTTTCCTAACATATTATCAGGCGAAATAAATTCACTCGCGGACATCTGGGCATTCATGGCCTGTTCGGGCGGAGTTTAGTTTAGCTTGAAGCAAATTCTATTTGCTTTTTGGTATGAGATAGGTCAAAACATCATCATATAAACATTGCATTTGCCACGTTATGTGCGTCGTATGGCCGTGCAATGTTTCATTCGACATCTTCTTTGTTTATATCTTTTATATATAAGGCGTCCCTTTCCATCGTATATTAAGGTTGGCAGGAAATTCATTGAATGGCAGCTCCGTTATTCAAATATGTGGCGGCTATCTGTCTTCTTCACTCTTTCATGGCTACGTAATTTTGATTGTCTCTTACAGTCTTTTATGGTTATAGTGGTTACAGAGTTTTCACATTATCCAATGGTGAGCAAGTGTTTTTATCACTTCTAAACTCTCATCTTTATCATCTGCATCCAAGTGCAACAGAGCCCACAATATCTACAACGGAAGGAATTTCAATCTCTTTGTCACCAGTCACTGTTTCAACTGTTAGATCACCAGAATCGAGTGGGAGTGCCAGTACTATAGTAATCAACGTTATCTGAAATAAAGCGTTGTGCTACTCATTCTAAGATCCTCAAAACATGACTGCTAACTTATCTATTTTCCATTCCACTGCCCATCTATATTATTTAATACATCCTGAAATTTTAAAAATTATTCCCAACCTCCTCATTTCTGGACGCTGTTTATTAATTTCTGTTATGAACAGAAAACAATTATAAACTTACAAAATTTGTCCATCTCTCCTCGCCACCACTTTCGATATCTAACAACCCCCTGCTCCTCCACTCTCTGTCTATCTCCTGCCCTCTCTCTTCATCTTCTCCCCTCTGCCTTTCCATCCCCTCCTCTCCTGCGTCTGTCCATCTCCTCTTCCCCACTCTCTTTCCTATCTCCTCCTATCCCCTCTCTCTGTCCCTCTTCTCCTCCCCCTCTCCATGTCAACTTCCTCCAAAAACCTCTCTTTCAGGTACCTCTTTCTTCCCCTCTCTGACCTGGAGCCTTGTTTATTGTTACTTGAGTGGGATTTGAAGTCGCTTAAAATGAATAGGTATATGAGTTAGGATCAGTGGTATAAGGGGTATGAGGGAGACCTCTCCAGCAGCTGGATTGATGAATTTACGAGCTTCAATGACATTATTTCACGTTGTTTTATTCTGCAAGTGGATAGATTTGCAAAGTTCCGGATGGTTCAGATTCCGGAGTAGTATTCTAATTGTAAGCTGATAAGCCATAAACGCAATTTTCTTGTTTTCTTTGAAAACCGACTGCGAGGAAAAAAAACAGCACATTGTTGTTCATACATTTTTTTCAAAATTATATATAAGTATAAAGAATATGCAGGGTGTATCATAATTAATGGCTTAAACGCATACAGTTCAAAGCACACGATTTTAGAAGCAGAAAAGTCTCAGTAAAAATAGGGTCGAAAATGCACACCTTAAGAGCTACGAGCAATTTTTCATCTTCGATACTGTGAAACAAATCTCTTCTACTGCATGTTCTTTGCTTTCCATATTTTGGGAACTGGTAGTATCGATGCATTCTTTAAGAGCTATGAGCACCTGCTCATCTTTGCTATTTTGAAACACAGCTCTTCTAATGATCAAGTGCTCGTAACTTTTATGGTATGTGTTTAGAGCACATGTTTAGTGGACATTTTTTTCTTATTCTGGTCCAGCCTACCACTTCCAAAAATATGGAAAGCAAGCAACTTGTAGTAGAAGAGATTTGTTTCACAGTACCGAAGATTTTGTTTACTGAGACTTTTTTGCTTCTTGTATCGTGTACTTTCAACTGTATGCGTTTACGCCATTAATTATGATACACCATGTATATTGGAGAAACAATCAGTGTAATGGTTTATATGCACTGCTACTGTATTTAAAACTGACTCCAAGGAAGAAAGCCACAGGTCTGTACAGCACAACACCACATCTGCTCCTTCACAGTTTGTTTTAACTGAAAACTTAAACATTCTTGTTTAAAAAATAAATAGCCTATGTTCGTCCAAATGTTTACTAGAGTATTGTGCAGAAACGTGAAGTAAGTCAGTTAATATCATTTTTAGATTTTTGCTAACAACTTTTTCCATTTCTGTATTATATACTCATTTATATACTATGCCTATTAAAGAGATATGTAGTCTTTGTCCACATGTCTCTTAGAGCATTGTGTAAAAATATGAAGTAAATCGGTCAAGAAATCTTCAAGATATTTGCTAACAGCGATTCCCCTTTTGTGTTATGTAATGGTTATTTACATACAATACATATTAAAGATCTATGTAGCCTATGTGCGTCCGAACATTTATTAGAGTATCGTGTAAAAGTCTGAAACAACTCGGACAAGAAGTTTACGAATTTTTTAGTAACAACGTTAAACAACCATTTATCTTGATGTGTTGGTATAGATATAGACAAGGGACAGCCAAATGAAAACGAGACTGGTGCAAGAAAGTAAATTAACAGTTTATAATTTCAAAAGTAATTGCCATAACTGGTAATACGAGGGTTGGAAGTTTAGTAGTGGCAACTATTTATTTACAGCTCCTACAAAATAGATTCTTGTTTCAAAGTTTTACTGACCTTCAAAGTAAATAACAGCATTGTGTATAACTTGTTGCCAGCGATGTGGAAGTCGTAGCAGCAGTGTCAGTTGTGTTGACAGCTCGAGTGGCGCGGTCTGTTTCCCGACGAATTTGTAGCAGTTCTAAAGCATATGCTGTGAAGTGTTTCCTTCAGTTTAGAAATCGAGTTGAACTCACGAGGGCTTAAGTTAGGGGAGTGCAGAAGGTGGTATAGCACTTAGCAGCCCCATCAGTCAAACAAATCAGTAACAGCTTGCACTATACGTGCTTGAGCATTGTCCTGCAAAATGATGGTCAGATCCTGCAGAAAGTGTAATAAGTTCTGTCTCTATGCTGTTAAGTTTTGGAACACAACCTACGACCAACGTTCATTCAGTTAGGAGGCCACACTTCGGTTAGTGATAGAATTTAGTTTCAGAACACCTTCTTTATGTGTAAACGTATTTTCATGAAGACGGAATTTTTCCAAAGCCTTTTCCCAGTTAGAAAACCCTATGGAAGTAAATGCCTCTTCTTTTTTTTTTTAAGAAAATGTTAACCGATTTTTAGCATCTGCCTCTTTGCAGGTTTTGCGAAAAACTTTTTTGGTAGATGCTTTACATTCTAGCTACGTATATTTGATCAACGAAGACTTCTGAAATGATCATCCCTTACCGGATTGTCCAGGTTTCGTCTGTGAACGGTTCACACCTGAAGACGACGAAGCAATTGACGACACAATAATTGTTGGAGGTTGACTTGCAGTATTATCAACTTCCAAGCGTGCCTTTTTGGTAACAGATTTATCCATTGCAAACTTAATTCGCAATACACTAAGAGACTAAAGTAAACGAATAAAATATAGTCATAGAAAATAGTCCACTAGACACAAAAGTCAGAACACTAAACACGTCTGCAGTATGCTCTGAACGAAACTATCTACATTGAATGACTGCGACAGCGGAGTGGACTTTATGTAGCCACGGCGTCGTAATATCTCGAAGCGACAAGGCGACGCGAAGCGCAGGCTTCCAGGCACTTTTGCTTCAGTCCTTTTGATGTCGCCGCGGCCGCAGCGCTGGCCCGCCGGCGCCAAACTTTACCTGAAGGTTCGCGCGCTGGGACGAACTCTAATGCCAGGCGCGCACAGGCGATTTTTCTGTCGGCGCGACTTAACAATCGCTGTCGCGGAAGTACATTGTGGTGCGCACACAGCGGCAGGAAAATCGAAACTACTCGCAGTACCAGCATGGATTTCATCGAAACAGCTTGTTTAGTGGCGCTTTTACTACGAAGAAGAGCGAGAAAACAGCGCAAATGTCGTTACTGGGTGCATCCGATTGTAAGTCAAAGACTAGTGAAAGGGCAGTTTTACAAATTACACGAAGAGTTACAAAATCACCCAAATAAATTCTTTCAATACTATCGAATGAGTAAGAATAATTTTGATACACTGCTTCAGACAGTAGGACCGAATATAACAAAACAAGATACGACATGGAGGAAGTGTATACCACCTGAGGAGTGCTTATCAGTGGTTCAAATGGCTCTGAGCACTATGGGACTCAACTGCTGAGGTCATTAGTCCCCTAGAACTTAGAACTAGTTAAACCTAACTAACCTAATGACATCACAAACATCCATGCCCGAGGCAGGATTCGAACCTGCGACCGTAGCGGTCTTGCGGTTCCAGACTGCAGCGCCTTTAACCGCACGGCCACTTCGGCCGGCGCTTATCAGTGACTTTGAGGTGAGCACACAGTATTTCATTCAACAGTTTTTATTGCCCTTTTACATTATTCATTAGATACATCAAGAAAATCACTACTGCAAGTCGAACCTGGCGAAACAGCGTGTTTTTGATTATAGATATTGTCGTGCTCGTAGAATGGTGGAATGTACTTTGGGGATTTTGGCTAACAAATGGAGAATATTTGATCGACCTATGGATGTGGATGTTGGTTTTTCAGACATAATCATAAAAGCATGTTGTATTCTGCATAATTTCGTAAGACGAAATGACGGTGTACGAACTGAGGACGAGTCATACGAATGCCTTCTGCAAGGCTGTGAGCCTGTAGGAATAAGAGCTGATGCGTGTGGTATCCAGATAAGGGATTATTTTGCAAACAACGTTGTGACTCCACAAGGATCAGTATCTTGGCAATATGAAAGAATTTAAATTGTTGTAACTGTGATGTCTACATGAATCAATAATATAAGTGAGCTATGAAATACCTTTGTTAGTCTTTTCTGGTCCAGGCAGTTCAGTCCAGTTCCGAATTAGGCTGCAGCATACTTCTCCCCATAGTTTCTCTTTAAAATTGCGATCACTGTATTCTTTTAATTTCCTGTTGTAGAGAGCTGGTCGCTTTTCTACTCCTGTACTTAGTCTTTCTGAATCGACAACACAACTTACAATGTCATCCGTAGCGCAACTCCCATTATCAGACATGCTGCTGGCGCACTGAACTTGTGTGTATGCAACACAGAACGAGAGCGACTGACTGAGAAATCGCGTCGCTAGTGCGCGCAGGCCCATGCCAGTGCCTGTGAATCATTCCATTCATGCGACAATCGCGTCGCGCGTGAAATAGCGCCGGTTGCGTCTTTTCAATCGCCGCTACTTTTTTGTCGCACGTGCGCGCGCTCCTATTCGAGCCACTGTGTTTCATTCTTGCGACAAATAAATCGCGCGCCTAGCCTAAGTGTGCCCGCAGCACCGTAACACTATCATGATTCACACCACTCGTTTTTAGTTAATATGCTTAGTACCATAATAATTATTTGTTTTAACTCATTACTGAATGTATTTTAAAAGTTAACTATTGTCAAAGAAGGAAAATAATGTAACTAAATATTTTCTTCTATTATTGTAGCGGATCCACCCCGTCCCCCACTCCCCCCACCAAACGAATTTTTGAGGGGGCTCGGGCCCCCTCAGACCGCATATAGTCTGCGCCTGTTGGACTATATGGAGGGTATTTTAAGGGCTTCCCAGCGAAACGTCTACAACTTGGTCGAAACAACCTTGGCAACATGTGGGCGGGCCCATATGCTTCGAGTACGATGCAGAAGTAACGCTGGAAATCCCTTACACATCTTCCATGCAGTCTCTCACCATGCAATTTCCATATTTCTGGAGCCCCAAAGAAAGACATTTGTGGCCATTGATTTGGTTCCGACAAAGAGGTGATGCCTGGATATAGTAATGGTTTCGTATATATTTTTCCATGAAGGCAATGACCGTCTTTTCTCACAGTGCGACACATGTATTAACAGCTAAGGTCATTACTTTCGAAGTTGTAATCTGTTTACTTACTGTTCTTCCATCTGTCTCCTTATATAAATGATAATGGGACTTGCCAATTTTGTATAAGAAAACGGTAGTAAAATTAAATAATTGCTGCACTTTGGACACTAGCTACTTAAATTCATCAGACTCTTCTGGTACATGATTAATTTTTTTTTGACCACATTCTGTTTGTACATTATTAGTATGCCATTCCATTTCTGGTAGCGACCATAATCATTAACGAAATAAACCTTGCCATCCCTTTCGTTAAAGTGTGTCAGCCTTAGTCTTTTACTGATATCACGTAATACTGTACATCGTGAACTTTGCAGCTTTGATAAGCTGCCGAGAGGGATGACACAGTAGTTAGGACAATAGATTCGCATTCTGGCGGATGACGGTTCAATCTCTGGCTGGCCATCCTGATTTATGTTCTCTAAATCGCTTGAGCTAAATGTCGGTATGGCTCCTACGAAAGGGCACGGCTAATTTCCTTCTACATCCTCATTTAATTCGGACTTGTGCCCCGTCTCTAATGACGTCGATGCCGACGGAGAAACGCTAAACCCGAAAAATCGTTCCTTCGCTTCCTTTAGTAAGTTATTCCCACTCCCGTTAACACTAACTAATCTTTGTGAATCTTAGGCTTCTTTTATCCGTGATTCTGGAAAATGTAATTTCTTGATGTTTCTCGCAGTTATCAGTATCTCACGTACAGTATCAACCAGGCACACATCTGCGACTGATGGCGATTCCAGTACACGTCAAATGTCAGGAACGTCAATGACTTTATTTCGTGTACCCATAAACAATTGCACCTGTGGCCTCCTTTTGCCTTTGGCATATTGTCTCAGAATTATATTAACAATGGTTCCAAATTCCAGTCCTCCAGCTGCGACTAAGTTTGTTGGGAGACCTCCCTTAATGGTAAGGGCAATCTCTGAGCTGGAAATCTGCTCCCAGATATTTCCCATTGGGAGTCCGTGATCCCCACCTGCAGTCTGCCTGCACAGCTGAGTGATCATCGCAGGTGTCTGCGTTGTAAGGAATCAGGATTGCATTCCCGGTACTTCCAGGGGTTTCTCGTTGTTGGATGGACTTGTATGGGGTTTACTCTGCCTCCTGATAGTCACTAAATAGGTACTCGACCTATTAGTAGCGATTCCAAGGTCAAGAAAGTGGATAATGACCAGCAGTGCGATGTGCCGACCACATGCCCCTCAGTACTGGATCCAATGCTGCCATTAGCAAACGATGACACGGCGGTCAGTCGGACCCAATCGCCTGTCTATGGGAAAAACCAGGAAATTTCCGTATCTTACCTTCCGCACTGCCAGCTCGCCTCTGTCTGACTGAAAAGTCCCTGACTTTCTCGAATAACCTTCACCCTATAGAAAATGCAAAGTATACAAAAAAGAGTTTACGCCAAAAGCCACAAACAGTGCTTCAGCTGGTGTAGATCTTTGAGGAGTGTTAGGAATATATTCCTTTGCACACGTCTCCGTGTGCTCCTGTAGTCTTTCATTTACCATCGATGTGTCACACACCGCCAGGTAGCCTGCAGAGTGTTGGTGCAGATGTGGTGTACATTACCTACACTCTGCAGATACATGTACGCGACACATGCCATACATTCGCAAGGAAAGGGGCCAAAGTGTCCAGAGAGAGGACACGCTTTCTGACCCGTGGCTGGACTGAACCAACCACACGGGATTTTTTTTTTTAATGGATGTGTTTCAGTCTGTGTCTTCCTCTAAAGCACCCTCTAGTACAGTGGTAGTTATTACCTGATGTCCTATCGTTCTATCCATTCTTACCAGTGTTTTCCATATATTCCTTTCCTCGACGATTCTGCGCAGAATCTGCTCACTCATTAAATTATCAGTCAACCTAATTTCCAACATTCGTCCGTTGCACCACATGTAAAATGTTTCTATTCTCTTCTTTTCCGGTTTTCGCACAGTTCATGTTTCACTACCATGCAGTGTTGTGCTCCAAACGTACATTCTCAAATAATTCTTCCACGGATTAAGGTCTATGTTTGATGCTATACACCTCTCTTGGCCAGGAACGGCAATTTTCCAGTACCAGTCTGTGTTTTATGTCCGCCTTACTTCGTCCATCGTGCGCTACGTTGCTGCTTTGGTAAGAGAATTCCCTAACTTCGTCTACTTAGTGATTCCCAGTTCTGATAATAAGTATCTCGCTGGTCTCATTTCTGTCACTTCTCATTACTTTCATAATATTCGATTTACTTACAATCTTTATTCTATACTCATTAAACTGCTCATTCCATATAACACATCCCGTAATTGTCTTCAGTGTCACTCAGTGTAGCAGTATCATCAGCGAATTATATCACTAATATTCTTTAACCCAGATTTTAATCCCACTCGTGAGCCTTTCTTTTATTTCCGTCATTGCTTCTTCCAATTGGCGCTATGGTTGTCCCGCTACATGGCGCTGCCATAGCTCAAACAGATATCAACTGCGTTTTTCTCAAATAGGAACCCCCATTTTTTATAACATATTTGTGTAGTACGTAAAGAGACACGAATGTTTTAGTTGGACCACTTTTTTCGCTTTGAGTTAGATGGCGCTGTAATAGTCACAAACGTACCATTCCGCCAGTGCGGACGGTATTTGCTTCGTGATACATCACTCGTGTTAAAATGGACCGTTTACCAACTGCGTAAAAGGTTGACATCGTGTTGATGTATGGCTATTGTGGTCAAAATGCCCAACGGACCTGTGCTATGTATGATGCTCGGTATCCTGGACTACATCATCCAAGTGTTCGGACCGTTCGCCGGATAGTTACGTTATTTACGGAAACAGGAAGTGTTTAGCCACATGTAAAACGTCAGCCAAGACCTGCAACAAACGATGATGCCCAAGTACGTGTTTTAGCTGCTGTCGCGGCTAATCCGCACATCAGCAGCAGACAAATTGCGTGAGAATCGGGAATCTCAAAAACGTCGGTTTTGAGAATGCTACGCCAACAGCGATTGCACCCGTACCATATTTCTATGCACCAGGAATTGCATGGCGACGGCTTTGAACGTCGTGTACAGTTCTGCCACTTGGCACAAGAGAAATTACGGGACGATGACAGATTATTTGCACGCGCTCTGTTTAGCAACGAAGCGTCATTTACCAACAGCGGTAACGTTAACCGGCATAATATGCACTATTGGGCAACGGAAAATCCACTTTGGCTGCGACAAGTGGAACATCAGCGACCTTGGCGGGTTAATGTATGGTGTGACATTAAGGGGAGGAATGATAATTGGCCCACATTTTATCGATGGCAATCTAAATGGTGCAATGTATGCTGATCTCCTACGTAATGTTCTACCGATGTTACTACAAAATGTTTCACTGCATGACAGAATGGCAATGTACTTCCAACATGATGGATGTACGGCACATAGCTCGCGTGCGGTTGAAGCGGTATTGAATAGCATATTTCATGACAGATGGATTGGTCGCCGAAGCACCATACCATGGCCCGCACGTTCACCGGATCTATCGTCCCCGGATTTCTTTCTGTGGGGAACGTTGAAGGATATTTGCTATCGTGATCCACCAACAACGCCTGACAACATGTGTCAGGGCATTGTCAATGCATGTGCGATCATTACGGAAGGCGAACTACTCGCTATTGTCGTGACACGTATTGCCAAATGCACTGAGATTGACGGACATCATTTTGAGCATCTATTGCATTAATGTGGTATTTACAGGTAATCACGCGGTAACAGCATGCGTTCTCAGAAATGATAAGTTCACAAAGGTACATGTATCATACTGGAACAACCGAAATAAAATGTTCAAACGTACCTACATTCTGTATTTTAATTTAAAAAACCTACCTGTTACCAACTGTTCGTCTTAAACTGTGAGCCATACGTTTGTGACTATTACAGCGCCATCTATCACAAATCGAAAAAAGTGGTCCAACTAAAACATTCATATTTCTGTCCGTACTACACGAATATGTAATAAAAAATGGGGGTTCCTATTGTATAAAAATGCAGTTGATATCCGTTTTACCTATGGCAGCGCCGTCTAGCGGGCCAACGATAGCGCCATCTGGTTTCCCCATTCAAGCTAGACAATTTTCGTTCTTTGTAGTTTTTTCGTTTGACGCCTATTCCGTGAGCATTACCACCGGAAACACCTCCCACACCACAACAATCACTGAATAACCAATTCCACAGACCGAAAGTGAGAAGAGGGACTGGTGTAATTGATCAATACAAATGGAAACCTGTTATTATTTTTAGCACAACTGAAAATAGAAAAAAATGCTTAATTAATGCCGTTTGTTACGATGTAAAACGTTAAGTACATCCGCAGTATTTGTAACAAAAAGCTGACGCTTGAAATCTCAGACGTTCAGTCGCGTGTTGTAGCAAACAAGATCTTAGGGGGTATGTTCGAAGACTACGATGTTTACGAGTTTGGCTGTCTCAGTATATGCATGTAGCGCTTGCTGAATTAGTCCTTGTACTCAGATTAACTGTACTACACTGTGTTACCGGACGTCTGTGATAGCATACTGTACACAAATAAGAACAGAAGTACGCACAGTGGGAACGTGAGAGGGTCGCAAGTAGAACAGTGTGTACAGTGTTGTAAGAACTGTGAAAATGGTTTATTCTAACTCTGAAAAGGCAGAGGTGATACTCATCTATGGCGAGTGTAGACAAAATGGAGCTGCAGCCTGCAGGTTGTATGCAGAAAAGTACCCGGGCAGAGACCATCCAACACACCGCACATTTGAAAACATCTACAAACAATTTTATGCAACAGGTATGGTCGTACAACGCAAACGGGTCCGTAACAAACCCATCGCAGGAGAAGCAGATGCAGTCAGTGTGTTAGCTGCTGTTGCCGTAAACCCACACACGAGTTCACGTGACATCACTAGAGGCAGTGGAATGAGTCAAAGTAGTGTAATGCGCATACTTCATCGTCACAAATTTCACCCATATCGTGTGTCGCTGCATTAGCGATTACATGGAGATGACTCTAATAATCGAGTGAATTTCTGTCAGTGGGCATTAACAGAGAATGCGTTACAGTTCTACCTGTATACCGATGAAGCAGGTTTCACAAAATACGGTGCAGGGAATTTACGAAACATGCATTACTGGTCCGTGGAGAACCCTCACTGGCTTCGAAAGGTAGAGTGATAGCGACCGTGGAATGTAAATGTATGGTGCGGAGTAATTGGCGACCATGTCATTGGTCCTCATTCTGCAATGACTACTAGGCTGACCCTTGACAGAATGTTCAACGGGCGTTTCATAAGACGTAGCGGACGCATAAACTGGCCATCCCGTTCTCCTGATCTTACACTTTTAGACTTCTTTGTGTGGGTACGTAAAAGAAGAACGTGTACCGTGAGGTGCCTACAACCCTAGAAGATACGAAACATCGTATTGAGGTAGCCTGTGGCAACATTACACCAGATGTACCACGTCGTGTAGGACATTCATTATGCGGTAGATCGCAAATGTGTGCACCAAATGATCGGCACACCTTTGAATATTTATTGGCGTGAAGTGTCAGGGCACGCTCTTTTACATACTGTAATTGAAAACAAAAAACAAATTTGTACGTTTAACTACATTCTCATGTTAATTTACATTTTCTTCTAACAGATCAGTGCCGTAGAGTATTTTTCAGAGAAAAAGACTTATACAAATGTTAGCATGTGGGCGAACGTGCTGTTCTAGTCTCTTTTGTACCTACGTCACATCACTGTTCTTTTTATGTACCAAATTAATTCGGTTCTCTCCGATACACGCGACTGAACTGCTGAGGAATTACTCAAGCGCCAACTTTACGTTACAAATTACTCTTTATGTAATTAACATTTCTCATTGTATGAAACGGCATTGATTAAGTATTTTTTTCTATTTTCTATTGTGATGAAAATAATAACATGCTTTCATTTAAAAATAAAAAACGTAAGTAAGTGTTGAAAATCATACTTCCGTGCATTACTCAATGGTTTGTATTAACCAATTACACCAGCCCCTCTCCTAACTTTCGGCCTGCGAAATTGGTTATTCAGTGTTTGTTGTGTTTTCGGAGGTGCTTCCAGTGGTAATGTTAGGTGACTCACCCTGTATACATCGAAGAAGCAATGACGGAAATAAAAGAAAGGCTCACGAGCGGGATTAAAATCTGGGTGAAAGAATATTAGTGACAGGATTCGCTGATGGGATTTTTTGAGTGGAATGAGCAGTCTACTGAGTACCTAACGAAGATTATATATGTATATGTATATATATATGAGTAATATTAAGAAAAATTTGGCTAAATTCAAGGTCATTTAAAAGAGGACAGCTATAGTAACATAACTTCTCTATAATATTTAATTTTGTTCAGCAATAAATTATTCACAAAAATAAATACAGGCGATGTGGCGAAACAAGCGCTGTATCTTTGTGAGAGATACAGAAGCGACAGAGTGTGCCAGGACTTACCCTATTTCACTACTACCAGCGCCAAGTAATCATAACAGACAGAAGATTGCACCACAATCTAAGAGTGAAATTAAAAAATTAACTTTTTTTCAAACTTTGTCACTGTGTGCTTCAGTATATTAATATTAACAATGGGAAGTGTCAGGATGATCTAATGATTATATTTTGCTGAAGTTATTACTTAAAGAAAAAATAAGTGGAGCTAAATAATGAAGCTAAGAAGCTAAAAATTGTTCAGAATGTGCAAATATATGTCACAATCAAAACTTGCAAGTCTCAATTTGATTGGTGCCATATTTTGGTCAAGATCGCTGGTTTTACGAAAAATTTAAGGCGCTAATTATTGGACTGAGAAAGGTGAATGGCAATTTTTTCGTTATGTCCATCCTTAATTTTGTTACATCTTCTTATAAATTCCAAATATTTCGGTTGATCTAAGCTTTTAGAATGAACGTTGTTGTGTACATAGTTCCGCGCAGTCAGCGCATACACAACTTCCAAAATTGAGCGCGCCCCGCTAAGCACAACAGCGCAGGCGCAGCACTCGTCCATCTCCGCACTACGAGATGGCGCTGTCTTAGAGACGGACCAAATTCTGCTTCCGCCGATCCGCATATTACTATGTAACGCAGGCAATGAGATTGCTGCTAACGTACAACCTTTTCTCCTCGCGGATCACACTCGCGCAGTGATACATGAACGTGCGAGGTATTATAACGAGTGTACAGACCTCCAATTAGCCAGTCTGCATCAGTCTGCTTCAGTCTGCATCAGTCTGTATTCGTCTGCATTAGTCTGTACCAGTCTATAGTCAAATTTCAGTCTGCACGTAGTAAGATTATCATATTCCTGTACATAGCCATGAAGAGAAATGAATAGACACTTTGTCAAGTATCAGAGATATGTGAGAATAAGATTAACGTACCAAGACCAAAGGAGCTTCAGATTGTCAATTGTAAACAGCATCCAGAATCAAGTTATGTAATATCTATGATTTTTATTATTTTAATAAATGTGTGTGAAAATTAATCAAGTTCTGTTTAAAGTTGATCACCGTCAATCTGCTACTCTAAGCGTGCAAGTGGCATTTCTATCATCTGACCTAACGGCAGAAGATAAACACGCCACGATAAGACCATGAGACATATTGCTGACACTCGCCTACTTCGTTAGAGCAACAAGTCAAATAATATGATGGTGTGTCTACTGAAGGTCTTACAGTACGCACACCACAAATGTACAAATGATAAATTTGGTTTCAATTCAACCATCCTAGCGCCAGAAGATAATTGTCAATCATTAATGCCGTTTTCCCACAACCACTTGGTTCCATCATTGCACATGGAATAGAATTTGGTAAAAGTTTACTCTGCTTACGTTATGACTTCTTCTCAGGAATTCTTATTTTCGGTTCACAATCAGGTTTTAGTTAATTAAATAAAGTTTTATTAGCATTAATAGGTTGTTTGTTTCAGTTGAGTGGTAAAATATCTGTTCTCAAAAATAGATTGTCTGTACCTATACGAGAACGTTTGAATCAATTTGTTCGTTTTTATTTAACTTTTTATCTCTGAATATTACGTCGCAAAATAATAAACGATATTGTGATGGAGAAACAGTCGATATTTCTGTTGGTCAGTATAGTTTAAAAAGCTTAGAAAAATTTAGTCATTCAAAAAAGCCAAATTTTAATATTAAATCAGATGAAATTTTAAACAGAGTGTTGTGTACATTGTTCCGTGTAGTCAGCACATACACAACTCTCCCTGCAGTGCGCGCCCCACTAAGTACAACAGCGCAGGCGCAGCGCTCGTCCATCTCCACACTATGAGATAGCGCTGTCATAGAGACGGATCAAATTCTGCTTCCGCCGATCCGCATATTAATATGTCATGCAGCCAATGAGATTGCTGCTAACGTACAACCTTTTCCTCTCACGGATCACACTCGCGCAGTGATACCTGAATGCTCGAGGTATTATAACGAGTTTACAGACCTCCGATTAGTCAGTCTGCATTAGTCTGCATTGGTCTACATTAGTCTGCATTAGTCTGCATTTGTCTGTACTAGTCTGCATTAGTCTGTACCAGTCTATAGTGAAGTTTCAATCTGCATCTAATAAGATTATCATATTCCTGTACATAGCCATGAAGAGAAATGAATAGACACTTTGTCAAGTATCAGAGATATGTGAGAATAAGATCAATGTACCAAGACCAAAGGAACTTCAGATTGTCAATTGTAAACAGCATCCAGAATCAAGTTATGTAATGTCTATGCTTTTTATTATTTTAATAAATGTGTGTGAAAATTAATCAAGTTCTGTTTAAAGTTGGTCACCGTCAATCTGCTACTCTAAGCCTGCAAGTGGCATTTCTATCGTCTGACCTAACGGCAGAAGATAAACATGGCACGAGAAGACCACGAGACATATTGCTGACACTCGCATACTTCGTTAGAGCGACAAGTCAAATAATATGATGGTGTGTGTACCGAAGGTCTTACAGTATGCACACCACACAGAGTAACTATTGAGAGCGATGTAAATTTATGTGTGGGTATAAATGATATTATTAGAAGCATACTTGGATTTAGTGGAAAAAATGTTGAAGCGAATAAAAAGACTGTTGGTAAAAGTATTCCATCTGAGTTAATTAACATAGATTTTAATCTAGCTGATGGAATGTTTGTGAAACATACTGATCATTTTCATTGAGAAACTAATATTATTTCTTTATTAAAGCCTAATTTTGAATTTGCTGATCCTATTCAAGATTTAGAAATCAATATAACTAACGAAAATGACAATTTATTGATCTTAATGGTGATTGTGTAACAGTTGTCTTTGAAATGTCTTAATCCTTAATAAAATGTTTTCGTTAATAAATCAGGAACAAAATCGAGAGTTATTATTTTACTCACTTCCTGTGAATGAAAAAAGTAAAAATTATTTAAATGTACCGAACAGGGATCCAACAGAAATTAACACAAACATTGGTGATGGATGGTCACATTCTAATGTTGCACAATTATACATGAACTTCAGTATTACTGCAGTTGATGGTACAGATTATCCAACATTCACTGGAAAATTCTATAAATATTTAATTGATAATTATGTGGCAAACTGTTTGATTTTATAGACATAAAGGAAGGAAATTATATTTTATCTAGAATTGAACATCGTTTTCTTTCTTGATCAGTTCTGTTGAATTTGACTTCATCTGTTACTGATCAGATAAGTTTGGAAAGTCATATTCTTAACAATGGAAAAATTGAGAGTAAAAAATGAAGTATTTTATCCACTTGAAATACTTGGTGGATTTTTTAAAGACTATAAGGAAATTATGTAGGAATGTTTTCTCACTGTAATTTTTGCTTGGAGTTCAAGCACTGGAGATGTTATTTTACTATGGTCTGATTTCAACCAAGCTGGAGCTGTAATAATACACACCCTTCCAAAAGAAGGGTGAAAATTAGTGTACCAATAGCTAAATAAGAACCGAATTATCAATTGGAGCAACGAGAAAATATACTCAAAAATCCGAAAATTCCACTTTCCTTTACTGAACTTCAATTTCTAGAAGTGGCAGGATTTAGTGGTAATAATACTTTTGGGTTAGATATTACAAATTTCTATAACCTTACAGAATTTGATATGCTATATTTCGTATTTGTTACTCTTTAGACAAATCGTAAGAATAATCAGTTACTTGACTGTTCCTTATTAGATCACGTTAAGTTACTGAATATATACCTGAAAAATGTAAGAAATTAAATTTTCCCATACGAAACGTGAAATATTAATCCTCTGAATAATTTTCTGAAAGCTTAGAATGCATTTCTCCATTTTAAACGAGTTCCACAACTCAAAGCAGACACTAACGTAACTCCATATAATTTCATAACGAACTATCCTGTCTGTGTGATTAACACGACTCGTAGAAAAAAATATTGTTTCAAGTTAGTAGACAACATTGAAACTTCATGAAACTTTTTATGGTAAATTCTGAATGACACCCTTCATGTATAGTATTTTATCATAAAAAGAATTCGACATACGACGCACAGCACAGAATTTTAACTGAGAATTTTTAATAGATTATGACAGCATTTTGAATGTTTTGTTTATTTCCTTACATTCACCTTTTCTTATAAGAAAAAGACAATTTTTTATAAAAAGAGAACGTAATAAGAAAAAAATTATCATTCCTCTTGATTTTCAATATATTTTATAATGAAATATACGTTTTTTTAGTTGAAATATGTGATTTAGACCTGAAATTTGGCCGATGGTAGAATAATTCAGCAGGTTCTGTATAAAGTTTTGAAAGAAAATCGTTGAGCAAATGATACAAGCGAATGAGTTAGTTTTAAAAAATTGAGCTAGAACCTGATGAATGATTGTGCTGTTTATCTTTCCAACCTGAGTGACTACCCTCTTTGCAGATGCACATTCCTTTTCAGTTTAACTACGTACTGAGCTCCTTTTTATCGCGTAATCTGTACTCATGGAACTTCAAGCGCATCTCTTCATTCCTTAGTTCTTCCATATCCCATGTCTTTACGCATTGACTCTTCATGTATACCTTAACTGCTGTTGTTGGTGTTTGTTTGCTGTATATTCTGATGAGAACAGCCCTCTCACAGAAATGGTCTAGTAACTCATTCTCTGATTTACCTTCCTATTCGTAATGATTGTTACTGTCGTTATACCATTTTGTGCTGCTGTTGATATTATCCTATACTCTTTTGACCAAAGATCTTTGACTTCTTTCCCTTTCAATTCACTGACGCCCACTGAATCCAGATTGAGCCCCTTTTTAGATTTTTTAGCTTCTCTATCACGACCAAGCTTCGGACATTCCACACCCCGACTCATTCTCATGGTCACCTTCCCGTTGGCAGTCCCCTCCCAGAAATCTGAACGAGGGTTAGTCAAGACTCTTTAACCATGGAGAGACCATCTTGACACTTTTTGAGTTACAGGCCGCATATTCTGCGGGTACTCGCTATTTGTCGTTAATGCAGTGGTTCCCATTGCCTTCGTCATCCTCATGCCGTTGATCATTGCTGATTCTTCTTCCTTTTAGGGGCAGGAGAGGTGTTTAAACTCTGTCAGCTCTTCTGCCCTCTTTTACAAGGCCATTGGCAGAATGAGAGCGTCTTCTTCTGCCAGAAATCTTCAGCTACAATTGCTGATTAGTTTTATTCAAAGTTAAGCAGTGACGAGTTTCCAATTCGCGAGCGAAGACATTTTGATTACTAGGCAAAGATGCTATATCCACTCTTTTTTATCGGCATTTGGTATGGGCGGACGTCACATGACGCCCCGTCAAGTTCATCGTTGAATCCTTCGCTCAGTCTTTTTGTTACGAAGAGCATCCAACGCTCTGACCGTAAACGCAGAGCTACCGTGCTAGCACCACTAGCTCACTAGTGCTAATGCTATATGACATTTAAATTTTTTCTCACTGTATTACTTATTCTAAAACCCCACCTTCTTTCCTATCTCTTCATTTTCTGCTTGTGACGCCAGCATGTCTACCCATAAAGCAGTGACCACTTTTGAGTAAAGTAATTTTGGTATTAGACCTCATCATTGTAAACCAACAAAACAAGTAAACTGCCCACGTTTAAACCGAGTTACTGCGGTCCTCTTTCTTTTCAGTTTCTTTTGTGTTTTACAATGTCGCTGTCTAATACCTAAAATTACTTTATGCAAAATGACACTGGCCATGGAAGTCTACGAACTTATGTCACTGAACTGTTCCCAGCTGTCCGCACACTGGCCTGCTATACCTACATGTTTACTGTTCAAGGAACTTTGCGGTGTGTGGCGGAGGGTACAAATGTCACTGCCCCATTTCCTGTTCCAGCTGCGAATAGTACACGGGAGGGACGATTGCCAGCAAGCCTCCGTCTGGACTCAGACCTCTCTGGTTTTATCTTCATGGGCGCGAGGTAGACGAACTTAACGATGCATATTACAATACTGGTCATTAAAATTGCTACAGCAAGAAGAAATGCAGATAATAAACGGGTATTCATTGGACAAATATATTATACTAGAACTGACATGTGATTAAACTTCACGCAATTTGGGTGCATAGATCCTGAGAAATCAGTACCCAGAACAACCACCTCTGGCCGTAATAACGGCCTTGATACCTTGCATTGAATCAAACAAAGCTTGGATGGCATGTACAGCTACAGATGCCCATGCAGCTTCAACACGATACCACAGTTCATCAAGAGAAGTGACTGGCGTATTGGGACGAGCCAATTACTCGGCCACCATTGACCAGACGTTTTCAATTGGTGAGAGATCTGGAGAATGTGCTGGCCAGGGCAGCAGTCGAACATTTTCTGTATCCAGACATGACCTGCAACATGCGGTGGAGCATTATCCTACTGAAATGTAGGGTTTCGCAGGGATCGAATGAAGGTTAGAGCCACGGGTCGTAACACATCTGAAATGTAACGTCCACTGTCCAAAGTGCCGTCAATGCGAACAAGAGGTGACCGAGACGTGTACCCAATGGCATCCCATACCATCACACTGGGTGATACGCCAGTATGGCGATGACGAATACACGCTTCCAATGTGCATTCACCGCGATGTCGCCAAACACGGATGCGAGCCTCATGATGCTGTAAACAGAACCTGGATTCACACGAAAAAATGACGTTTTGCCATTCGTGCACCCAGGTTCGTCGTTGAGTACACCATCGCAGGCGCTCCTGTCTGTGATGCAGCGTCAAGGGTAACCGCAGCCATGGTCTCCGAGCTGATAGTCCATGCTGCTGCAAACGTCGTCGAACTGTTCGTGCAGATGGTTGTTGTCTTCCAAACGTCCCCATCTGTTGACTCAGGGATCGAGACGTGGCTGCACGATCCGTTACAGCCATGCGGATAAGATGCCTGTCATCTCGACTGCTAGTGATACGAGGCCGTTGGGATCCAGCACGGCGTTCCGTATTACCCTCCCGAACCCACCGATTCCATATTATGCTAACAGTCATTGGATCTCGACCAACGCGAACAGCAATGTCGCGATACGATAAACCGCAATCGTGATAGGCTAGAATCCGACCTTTATCAAAGTCGGAAACGTGATGGTACGCATTTCTCCTCCTTACACGACGGATCACAACAACGTTTCACCAGGCTATGCCGGTCAACTGCTGTTTGTGTATGAGAAATCGGTTGGAAACTTTCCTCATGTCAACACGTTGTAGGTGTCGTCACTGGTGCCAACCTTGTGTGAATGCTCTGAAAAGCTAGTCATTTGGATATCAGAGCATCTTCTTCCTGTCGGTTAAATTTCGCGTCTGTAGCACGTCATCTTCGTGGTGCAGCAATTTTAATGGCCAGTCGTGTTCTTCCGTTACATCGTTCCTACCGATACACTGGGTCCGAAGCTGTCACGCTGGAGGTAGTGTTATCATAACACACACAACTACGCAAAGACATACATACACCATGTACTGGTTTGTAATCTGCAGTGCTTGCAAGGACTTTAATGTATATAATTTTTGCTTCCTTCTACGAAACTGTAGCTCTGCCTCTCGAAAACTTATATTTCTCGTCAGTATCCACATCTGCATGTCTGCATATGGTGTTTCCGTTAAATGGATGACTATGCAGCGTAACGACAGAGTTCCTCTTCAAAGGAAGCTCTCGCTCGCCCCCAAGTTGAACGCAATAATGAAAGCAATCCGGAGCACAACACCAGATGTTCTAGCAGCTAAATTCTCGTATAAAAGCCCGAGCACAGTTATGTCAGAATTGTAAATCATAAATGAGGTGCATAGAAAATGATCTGATGGTGTGAATCTCACCATTATATGGTACAAGAAGTCGAAAATGTTTACAAAGCATATTATTAGTTTTCTCAGTGATTAATTTTGAACATTACGACGTGTAATAAATGCTAAGATTCTGCCCCGGAAGGCAGAGCTCTAGGTTTGAATCCGGATCAGGGAAATAGCTTTAATCCGTCAGGAACAGTTAACAGACCATAAATTCTGGAAGTCGAATTCATTTGTTCTCAGCTGTATGAGGCCAATATGAGTACGGCTTCTACTTCAGGGCACCTTAAGGCGATTACTCCTACCGGCGACTGTCAATACAACAGGTAAACATGACGTCTGTGTGCCACGTCATTACATGCACTCAGTTTTCAACTTTGTTTGGAGTTGTACCGAATGCATTTTTTTCCTTTTTAGCGGAATGACGGTTTATTTAAACAGCGTGATAACCCCCTGATGTGTATTTGAGTGGCGTGCATATAATTTTATTTCAACGTCTGTGCAGACAGTTACTCGTTAGCTGATCGCCAAGTTATATTACGGTACGCGGCTGGCAGGTCATGCGGCGCGCTGCAGTGTCGACAGCGGAGAATACAAGTATCGATATACGTCGAAATTAACACAACACACGGCGGAATAAATTAAATACGTTAAATTTTAATTTCATTCGAGCCGGTGCCCCGGTTAATGCCCCCTGAAGCATCTGATAAGCGGATTAAGTCCGGACGCTTCAATACACGGTGTGACGCGCTCATTTTTATTTAAGCTTTTTCTTTTTTATGGCGCAATGGAAGCTTTCTCATTTAGCTGTGACACATTTCTGAGCGTGGAATTTCGTTTCATACGTTCTTTCCATTGTTTTTGGGCACTCGGCTGTCTGTTGAGGGCAGCATCGTACTGTCGTCTCTCATTACAGATAATCCGCTGAAAAATCATTTTGCGCAGTGGTGGACGTGTGAAGAGATAACTGTGACTAGCAATTAAGTAAAGCTTATGAGAGTATATAAACAACAGGACCTGACGTGTGTTGATGATTACTCCGTCTCATTTCTTTTAACCAGTTATCGTATAACAAAAATTTAGATGCTAGTAATGATAATTGTACGTTTACAACTGCAAACCGTTTTCGGAAGCTAATGTACAGTGCACGGCAGAGGGTACATAATACTAATAACACCGATATTTTTCCTATTTTATTCTTGCACTGAGAGAAGGAAAATTACTGTCTTTATGTCTCATACTGCACGAATGTCTCTTCGCGTGTAGTAATCTCTACGTGAATTGCCAGCCGCTGGTGGCCGAGCGGTTCTGGCGCTAGTCTGGAACCGCGCGACCGCTACGGTCGCAGATTCGAATCCTGCCTCGGGCATGGATGTGTGTGATGTCCTTAGGTTAGTTAGGTTCAAGTAGTTCTAAGTTCTAGGGGACTGATGACCTCATATGTTGAGTCCCATAGTTCTCAGAGCCATTTGAACAATTTTTTGAAGCGACACCGGAACCACATCCATTTGTGCCGTCCTCGGTTTCCTGCCTCTGGTTGTTTTTCTGGCCAAATTGGAGGCTTTGCGGCTTCCGCCGCCTCAGCCCACTACTCCACCGACGGTGCCTCCACCGTTTGAGCCTCCGCCACGGACGCTCCTGCCGTCGCCGCTACTACGGGTCTGGTCACCTGCACCGGACGGGCGCCTCTCGCCACCACCATGGCCTCACCTCCTGCCGCCGCTGCCATGTTCCTTCGTGGTGACGGAACAGATGGACGCTGAGGCTGCCGTCACGACGCCGCCTCGTCGCCGCTGCAGTCGTCGCCCATGGAGGTCGTTGCTCCGCCCCTTCATCCGAGCGTACGCAGTAGCGGTGCGTGGCCTGGGAGGTTTTCCACGGGGTGTTTTCTCGCCCCTTCCCGAGCAATTCGGGGTCATGTGTGGGCAGCATGCCCCGGCAGTTCCGCTGTCCGCCCCTCAGTTGCGCCGCCCCTGGGTCCCTCCACCCGCCGTCGGAAGCCATACTCAACGACGGCGCGTCGTTTTGGGGGGGAGGGATGTGGTAACGATAGCTACGATGCCACGGCGTAGGTACAAGTTCTTATATTGGGGCTACGACACCGACGACAGCGCCCTATAGCCGGCGCTGTGCAGCTCTACGAGCGCTGCTCCAGATTCTGCCCATTTCATGCCAAGCAGACGACCATCCAACATTGTTTCATTTTCATTGTGGGTGAGCCACTATAGATTTTGCCTGTGTAACTTTTGTGAGGTTTAATACATCCGGCTTCTCACTTACGTGCTCCTCAGTGCAAAGTTATGTATGTCATTGACTAATATTCTCTATTCAATGTCCTTTTACGTAAAAAGCTCGACTGAGAGTTTTATCTCACCTGCTCCTTCTCGTTTCTTACCTTCAGCCTGCCCTGCAGTTTACAGTTGGAGACCCAGGCACCGTCTTCCAGGCCGGATACAAAAGAGGACTATTCAGAAAGTAAGGAAGGATAGGACGCGAAATGGATACAACAGTGAAAAACAAAACTGTTCTATTTGCAATGGTTAGCTACAACTTCCAGCTACTTATCTTCATAGTCGCCGATCCGAATTAGATGTTTGTCGTAGCATTCTACAAACTTTCCAATACCCAAGTTATAGAAGGCAGCCGCCAGTGCTTTCCGCCAGTTCTCTACGCTTGCCTACAGCTCGTTGTCTGTGCGAAAATGTTGTCTTCATAGCCTGCGGTTCACGTGAGCAGTGATGAAGCTCAACAGAGAGAGACAACTGCGGCCTGCATTGTGGGTAATCAAACATTTCCAACTGAAAACTACACAAGAGCATCTTCATTGCCCCAGCAGAATGCGGCTGAGAATTGTCTTGAAGAAGAAAACGCAGCCGGCAGAAGTGGCCGTGCGGTTAAAGGCGCTGCAGTCTGGAACCGCAAGACCGCTACGGTCGCAGGTTCGAATCCTGCCTGAGGCATGGATGTTTGTGATGTCCTTAGGTTAGTTAGGTTTAACTAGTTCTAAGTTCTAGGGGACTAATGACCTCAGCAGTTGAGTCCCATAGTGCTCAGAGCCATTTTTGAAGAAAACGCACAAAAGTTATGTAATGTTGGCTGCATAGCTTCAGGCGAAATTTCTCTCCAGGCCCTTTTACTTGATGGGAGACACTATTGTTCTAGGTATCTTTATGTGCTCCCTGTGTGCTCAGAACTAAAACGAACGACCTAACGCGATCGACGGGCATACTAGAGACACTGCCCAACACACCTATGCAAAACTTCATCGGATTTTGACTGTGGTTTCCATTTCGCGACCCATCGTTCCTTACTATCCGAATAACCCTCGTACTTCGTGATCACAAATCCTTATATTAAGTTTCTCGATTTTCACATTTCTGGTACTTCTTATTACTTCTGTCTTTCTTCGATTTACTTGCATTGAATACTCTGTACTCATTAAACTGTTCATTCCATTCAAAAGATACTGTAATGCATCTTTACTTTCACTGAGGATAGCAATTTCAACAGCACATTTTTCATTGGTATCCTTTCACCCTGAACTTTAATTCTATTCTTGAAACTTTTTTTTTCAGTTATTGTTTCTTTGATGAAGAGATTGAACAGTAGGTCCGAAAAAGTACATAACTGTCTTACACACTTTTAATCCGAGCAATTTGTACTTAGTTATTACCTCTAATTGTTCCCTCTTGGTTCTTGTACATATTGTCATTCCCTATAGCTTACCCCTATTTTTCTATAAATTTCGAAAATTGTGAGTGAAGGGATGATGGAGGTAGTGGTACACTTTGGATATGAAATTGATACAAAAATAATTATACAAATTAATTAATTGATCAATTAATTACACCACCCCCACCTGATAAACTTCTTCCCTCACCTGCCCTGCCCTTCCCCTCCCCCTTCCCCAGCTGTCCTATTGGCAGAAATTTCGAATTTTGGTGGGTATTTCGAATTTTGGAGGGAAATTAAAAATGGTTGGTATTTCTTTGTCTGAAGGCTTTGTTGATGGTCTCCCACCCGTGAATTGGTAGGAAATTAAAAATGAGAGGTGCCCTCTCTGGCACTGAAACACTGGTCCTTCTGTGCAAAAAGCACAAGGTGCAGCCCCATACACAGGGATACTGTCCACCTGCAGGCGAGAAAGGTTAGGTTAGTGTAATTTATTATTTTCTGAGTGGGAAACTGAACTAAAGATCAATCCTAATTGTTTAATCAATCATGAAGATTGGGAATAATTACACATCTGTATGCAGTGCTCCACGAGGTCCGCCTAAAATCGCAATACAGCTCAAAAATTGACGATTTCATACAAGTGATGTTATCCTGATGGGTAAAAAGATTCAAAATACCACTCGAAACTGGTGGCAGGCTTACTCAAAATAAACTCTACATAAGGTGATCCGTTTACCTACAAGTCGAAATAAATCTCTTTGCTCCAGTTGTGAACTGGCAGCAAAAAGGCTAGGGTGGAAGGAGCTAGTTTTATTTTTGGAGGGAAATGCGCTCAGCTAATGAGATGTTGGTGTGGGACAGGAAGGAGCAAATACTGGCGGTGCAGCGGGATGGACTGGAGATGCATTTCAAAACTCATAGAGACTTGTCTGTGCTGGAGCTGTTTGTGTTTCTGAAATGGCTCGTCAATCGACAATGCTGGAAATGACTTCGCACGCCCATATCCACCCCATTTTACGAACAGCGTATGTGTCTCACTGCGTGACACTGGATTTCGCTAACGACGCCTTCGACTTCATTACTAGACAATTTCCCTGCTGCCCCGGTGCTCAAAATTATGGAAGGTCAATACACGCTACCAGAGCTGTTGGAAAATGCTTCATTGTTCTAATTACACATTGAAATTCTCGTGACAAACCGGCACTCGTAAACAGTGGTCGTAATGAGTCACATGTAGTGGGAAGAACAAACCGTTGTAATAACGCTACTACCACAAAAGTTGACCCCAAAAGATCGTATCAGGAGAGAGGGGCGGCAGCTGCACGTGTTTTCCTCGATGTGCGGTCATAAACTAAGCAGACAGATGCTGGCCTGCTCTATACAATCGCTGATGGTCCACAAAGAGATCTATCTCATCTGCAGAAATCAGCCACAGATGGACAAAAGATTGATGAACAGGATGCTTCCTTCAAGCCATTAAATGTATTTCTCAGAAAGACTGATCCACCCTGGAATAACAAAGAAATTCTAGAGAATCCTCCAGAACACTTTTACCATCATCTCTTTCCACCCGCCACCTCCATCCATCATTCGCTGACAACTGCCGTAGCTGAGAGCACAGTTTTTGGCCGAGCACAGTCTTTGGCCAGCCACAGTCCAAGGCTGCATCCCTGGCAAAACACTTTGCTGGGACAGTCAGCGCTATTAATGCCAATAAAAGCTGCACGCACAAAATAGGCTTCGACTCTAGAGGACCACAGCCCAAAGCACGGTGAATGATGGCTATCCTGACCACATGTTGTTTGTCCAGAAATGCAGCTGCTGCTCCCTACGAAGTACACCGCCATGGTGCCAGTAGCACCACCTCTGAGTGATCGCCATTCTGAGAGAGAAAATACTTCATTGTGGCAGTTGTATTTAACGTCAACACACCTCTTACAAGCGAGAATTTGTTAAAAAGAAAATACAGTCACAATGATATTAATTTCCTGAGTCCCTGAATATAGGTGCAGCCCATTTTCTTATAGTTTTATGACCAATGGCAACAGAGATTTTTATGTTCGACTGCAGGATACAGTTCTCAACGCCTCCTAGAATATTGTGACATCCAATTACGTCAAAAACAGAAAAACTACATTACTACCGCCGATTACAGATGAGCAAACTGCAGAGGTTGGAGTTCTATAGCGATACTTCTGACAGGTGTATTAACTTATCTTACAGCTCATATACATGTCCATGCTGTGTAAAATCGAAAATACCTGCCGTATTTTGCTGTAAAACCTGGCACCACTGCAGAATATCCTCGATATTTCGAAATTATCACTGGCATAAAAAGTGAGAATTTAAAGTCTGAAAAAAAAAACGTACAGTGTAACGAAATATCTATGTTAACCGAATTCTATCAGTTTGATGGACAAAATTACACGATTTGAGAGCATTCCTGATGTTCAAATCAATGTCTAAAAATAAATAGTCATGCCCATTTAAGTCATGTGAAATGACATTACAGAATACAACCTTTCATGCCATCTGTTCACATGTCGGAAAAACACAATCATTTTACATTCGGCAACAACAAGCTACCATTCAATAGGATGTTGTTGTTTTGTACACTATGGCAGTTCCCGTTATACCAGTGCAATGGTATATTATGCTGGAGTTTAAGAAACATAGGTGTCTTCTAAAGACGTCTAGTAGAAAACTCTATTCGATTCCACCAATACATAGAAAACAAATATTATCTGTGCGGTTACATTTGATATTTTTGCTCCATCTCACCGCTAGCGACCTGTATGTAAAGATTGTCACCTGTACTTGAAGAAGAGGACCACATCCAGCAAACCATCCATTCACAATAGCAGCAGATTCTTGTGTTGTAGTTTCGTACGTAATTTGGTAGTCACAGAACAGCCTGTTGCGTGGAATCTACTCACATATCGGGAAAAACAGTATCATTTCTAGGCTCCACAACAAGCTATAATTCAAGTGAAGGCTGCCTTTTAATTAGATGTAATGAAGGATGAAATAACATAAGACTTACATACATGTTTTTAAACATAGATTCATGATGATAGTAATAAGTCAGATGCAGTCGACTTCAATTAGTTTATGAGCAAAATTGGTGTAGTTTGAGAGCATTCCGCATGTTCAAATTACTAATAGTGCAGCACGAGGGCATTATATTCATTTCAGACACACAAAATGACAATGTACATCAGCATCTATACAGTCATTTAAGTTCGACACCACTCTTCATCATTATTTTAAAACATCCAGAGAAGGTAAAAGAAAAAAAAGACTATGAACTATCTGCATACAAACCTGAACCACACATACCACTCCTTGTAATAGAACCTCATGGCATCGCAATATAAATTTTTAGCGAATCTCTCTCAAAAACAATATACATTGGTCCATTAGAGCAGGTGGCTAGTTTATCAAAGTCACTTCCACAGAGCTGTGTGAAGTTTTGTCAGCTTTACTAGAGGAAAACCATGTTCCACAGACTATCAACGAATTAAGAGGGTTCGCATGTTGTCCTTTCATAAGCAAAAAATGGCTCTGAGCACTATGGGACTTAACTTCTGAGGTCATCAGTCCCCTAGAACTTAGAACTACTTAAACCTAACTAACCTAAGGACATCACACACACCCATGCCCGAGGCAGGATTCGAACCTGCTACCGTAGCGGTTGCGCGGTTCCAGACTGCAGCGCCTAGAACCGCTCGGCCACTACGGCCGACCTTTCATTAGCACTTTGCTATATTGTTTACCAGCTGTAAAACAACCAAGCAGTGTATGACTACTGCTTTTTACACAGCCATACATTTTGTTTTCCTACCATGACTTTGAGGTCTGTGTCAGGTGCTAAACTGACATTAACACATTAACATATGTCGATCCATTGCCTTTCAAAGAAAGCTGGACATCATATAGTGTAAACTCTGCAGCTCCTACAACACACAGGATGATAGAAAGAAAATTCGGAAAAATTCGTGGAAAACCTGGTATAATTATGACAAATTGATGAGAAATACGTAAAATGAAGAAAATACATCGAAATATTCAAAACTGTGAAAATCTTTCAAATTTCGCAAAATGACTGAGAATACATAAAATTAGAGAAAAAATACCATCAAATACGGGGAACTGAAGTTAGTTGTGGGTACCTGGACACTGAAGACCGAGAAAAGCTTAAAAATTATGCTCTGTCTGTATCCAGTTTTAACCTTCTCTCACCCCCTGTAAACTACAAGGTTTTTTGTAACATACTTCAGCAATGGCGATATACAGGCTAACAATATGAAAAAGTACTACACAGAAGCGTTGTATAAAAGCAGGCGAAACATATGTGTCTGAATCGTGGACAGTATTGTCACACATGCAGTTGAATATGGCTATTACCGAATTACGGTTGGTTTTCACAAGCAATGTCATTCCACAAGTGTTAAGGAGAAGAATCAATGTGTTTAACAGACTTAAGCCATCCCGTATCGTATTCTCTAGGAGAATGGACTGATACCCCAAATATCTGCCTAAATGATGTGAGGAGGGTGTACTCTAGAGAAATGGTGTAAGGACGAAATTGCTATGTATCCTACACACGAGCAAAACTACCTAACATCAGACCATGACTTCTGTGTGCAGCAGAAAGGCCGCCAGGGTCGTGGTGATACTACTGTAAATAGCAATAAGACTGTAACATCTCCTTTGGCTACCGACCATGATCCTTACTCCCTCCTAAGAAGACGCTGTTTCTTCGTGTGCATTTTCATGCAGCAGGGCGTGGATAGTAACCGAATGTATCAGCCATCGAAAACATTCATGTCGATTTTCCTCGCTCTATTTCCTAGTGAGGCATGGACGCATCTATCAACAGCTTTACTACTGCTAAAAAGCATGACTGAGCGGAAAATGTGACGGAAGGCACGCACGTTTCCGACTTAAAAAGACTTATAAAATTCGTCTGTTTCGTAAGAGACAGATCAGGCGTTTCTCGTCTTCGTTCTCGTTGGTTAATAAGCAGTTCGGGCGACGTATATACATCGACGATACCTTCATAATGAGGAACCGCTCGATTACTTCCTAGGACACCAGAATAGTATAGAAGAAAGTAGTTCTATCGTCTTAAAATATGTCGGTGTAATGATTGGGATAGAAAGCTTGCGGGGCGTATGTATGTCACATGTTGGAAATGTTGTGTCCTGCATTGGAGTATTAAGAACGATACATTCCGCACGACTAATACTTCGGAAATCATAAGGCTTCAACAATATAGCGTTTCTGGAGTGTGTGCGTTTATCCCTACGATCATTTCCGTCTTGCCGGTACTTTGTTGGCACTGACTCTTGACACTAGAATAATACTCCAGAGTTGATAACACAGTTGATTTACGTAAAATGTTTCAAACTCTATTCGTCAGGAGCTCCATCATGCATAAACCACATGTATCTTCTTAACCGTTTCATATATCACCCCAATACTCTCATGTCTACTATATATCGATAAGGGGTGCTAACGTCCTCGACATGCAGGCATTTGGAGAGATCTTGTGCACTGGGATGGGTGCCATTAGTATGATTTGTGGGTAACAGTCTTCTATGAACAGCTGTTATGGACACAGCTTGCTGTGATCCTTCTCGAGACTTATAATGTTGCGGGTGTTGTACCCCCTACTTTTGGCCAACTGCAAATTAAATCGGTGACAATGTTAAAGGGAGGGTCGGTCAAGGACAATGTGTGGTGGAACAAGCGCCGTATCATTGTGAGAGATATAGAGGCGAGCGAGTGTGCCAGTGGCTACGCCAGTTCACTGCTGCCAGAATCATGTCATCATAACGCACCTGTGCGCACCATACGAAGCATTGCGCCATAGTCCGAAAGAGAAATTAAAAACTATGTCAGTGTATGGTCCAGTATATTAATGTTAAAACTGTTAAAGCTCAGAACGATCAGATGAATAAGTCTTGCTAAATATTATATTTTAAGAAAAATTAAGTGGCGATAAAAAATGAAGCTAGAAAGCTGAAAATGTATGTCAATATCAAAACTTACAAGTCTCAACTTGACTGGGGCAATAGTTTGTTCAAAATCAGCGTCTCTACGAAAATTTGAGGGCGCTAAGTATTGGACTGAGAAAGATGAAAAATCCTATGTAGCCTCAGTTTCATCTAATAGCGTTAATTACGTGACTGCATTAAGCTACCTCTCTTAGTTTTCAATTTATTCACTAAAAAGCAAATTTGGAACGAAAACATCCTTAATCATAATAGATGAAGCATCATTTGTATTTATGGTAGACTGTTGCAATTACAGCACTGCAGCACTGGTTACATTCATTAAATACTACAGCTGTACCATTTTTTTAAAATAACAACCAATACAATGACAGTTAAAGATACAGTTCTGAGGTCATGTTCTAATGTGGGTTCCATTCTAAATATTCTAGCAGACAAAGTTTAAATCTAGTCGAGCTAAGACATTTTCAGTAAGTAAAACAAATTTAACTTTAATTATACAAACATTATGAAGATTGTAAATTGTTAAAGAACAGAGATATCAATTAATGTGTCCAAGGCAAGGGACATTTAGATGCTGCTATCTGTGCCTACAGCGATTGATAGCAGGTGTTCCATACGGCAGTCTGCAGCGCCCATGTATGTATACAGCCACAAAGACAGCAAAAACAGAGACCATTCACCGAAATATCAATCTTCCCACGTCAATCAGACGCTAGCATACGCTCTGTCTTGGATGAAGTCAGAGCTACCAAACGCGTTTTGGATAATAGTAGGAAGTGAACTCGCGAGGACTGTAAATCATCCTAGATCGCTTAGTTTTCACAGAAGTAATTGTTTGTGTGCCACCCGTAATGTTGGCAAAACCGCCTGGCAAAGGGTGAGGTTATTTTCCACTTTTGTGGCGAGAAATTAACTTTGATGATTAGAAGTCAGGGCGATAGAACTTTTTACTTGGAACTTACCATAGGGTCACCTTGGAAATGCTAGTAGTGATGTTTCCGATAGGGACATTATTATTAATGTCTGAAATATTACTATGTTTGAGCGTGTGAATTTTTACTGAATACATTAATCAGTTACAACTCAAAACTTTTATTTAAAATTTAGTTTCTGATCCTGCCGAGTAAATAGCAAATAGGGACATTTTCTTTCAGTGAATACAAGAATAATGTGGACTTACAGACTGGAAATTATGGTCAGTATATTCTCCATTGCTTTCTGGCTGACCACAAAAATAGTTTTCAGGCTCTTGTAAAAAAAGGGGAAAATATTATTCCATCCGCCACCCCATATATGATTTTAATCGGCCAGGAAACTGAACAGTGAAGGTGATCGGCACAAAACAGGGAAGTCAGTGGACGCTAAAAGGATACCGAAGTGAAATATGCCGAAGCCAGTACGAGAACAATGCTAAGAGTAGCTCGTGAGTTTTGAAACTAGGTTATCAATGTTAGCGACAGTAACGCTGATCGTGACGGAAGGAGGGATGATGACACTAGATTGCAGCTACCACCGGTACTGAGGTTAGAAGAAGACGGTGCGTCATCATTGAGCTGCGTGGACCTGTAAGCTAATAATGTGCAAACTCACAAGTGTCCAACCCCCCACCCCCTGGAGCTACTGCTGTAGGCGATAGCCGCCGGCGCCCTGACCGCCATACCTACTACTGTTGCCTGCATCACGTTTGCTGGTACACCACGCCGGCATCATTCGTCCAAGTCAAGCAGTTAAGTCAAGTCGAGAATATTTGAAGTATTTGTTAATTGCTTCTAACAGGCTACTCAAAATGGAATGTAACGGTAAGAATAATGTGAAATTTAAGAACCAGTCTCTGTCAATGAATATTCAGAATTTGAAATTGAAATTAGCAAGGATGATTCTGTCGAAGTGATAAATCCAAAATGTGAAGGTGATTTGTCTAAAGTATAATCTGAGGTAAATTTCAGTGTTAGTGCGAAGTTAAAACCAGTCTTGGATGATGAGGTAACTGAAGTTGAGTTCAAAAAAGAGAGAGGAGAATTAATAGAGTTATCAGATATTGAAGTTGAGTTCAGTATGTCGGAAATTCAGCCAAGTCAGGGAATTCTAGAAACTACTTTAAAACTGGTGGAAATTTCAAGTGGCAACGTGGAGACACCAAGGTGGATGTAGTTACTGTTTCCTAAAACTGAATCTCATCATAAGGAACTAAACAGTAAGATTGAATCTAGTAGTAAAGAACTAAAGGGTAGTAATAAAGAACTGAACAATAAGATGGAATCAAAAAGATAAACAGTAAGATTGAAACTATTAGTAAAGAGCTAAAGGATGAAATAACCTTAAAACTGAATATCTTAAATTATAACTGACTCTATCCACCATGATCTGCAAATCAAAGTAAAGCAATAGCTAAATAAATTGCACAGTGTTTTCAATACCGAAAGTAGCGAAGTTCCCAAATATTTCAAAGACGCAGGTGAACTTATGGAAGAGAGGTTGTCAGAAGGAATAGGTAATAAATCAAAACTTTGCTATAATCGATTTGAGGAAGTAAATATTAAGCTAAATGCTTGTCAAGAAAATATTAAGGAAGGAAAATCTGACTATGTGAAATTATGTGAGGATGTTGATAAAAAAATTTCTGACATAGTGGAAGCAGTAGAACTACAAGTTACGAAACTAAATACTAGTATTACTAACATAGAAAATAGAGTAACAACTGGTGGTTCTTGTAATACTGTACAGCATGTTCCTTCATTTGACGCGGCTTTCATTGGATGCTGTCAATTTTTACATTTTGATCCAGACAAATTCACCCATTAGAGTTCTGGAACGGTTTTGAGGATATGTTGTAGCATGGTGAGAACGCGAGAAAATTTCTTTCATTAGAAGTCATTTGTCAGAAGATCCTTTACAATGGCCAGCTGACGTAATGGTTAAATGCAAAATTCTTTCTGAATTTAAAACTGCATTTTTTAATCGGTACTTGTCACACAACAAACAAAACGATGATTTGAGAGAGTTTTGGAGCGGTAGAAAGTTCACTCCAGATGAAATATCAGTTAAAGAGTTTTCTAGAAAGTGGGTCTCACGGCTGTCGTATCCCACAGAAAAGATGAAGCTAGAAATGATTATCGTGGGACTAGAAGGTAAGCTACATTGGTACTTGCAGAAAAGAATAATTTTCGCACATAGATATAATGTGGATGGGTTCATTGAGTATCTAGAGCGAGTGGAAAGAGTAGTTGCTCATGAGGAGCAGATCGAAAAAAGTAACAGCCCTTCTAACACACATGTAAACAACCGAAAAATTGACAGTGCGAACTTGAATGTTTGAAATATGGAAGTAAAGAATACATTATGTAAGTATCGTGGTCAAGGGCGTGGTGGAGAAAGAGGTCGCAATAACTGTTATGACGAAAGCCGAAATCTAAACATGCGCCGTTGAGACAAGACGGAGAGCCGAATGCTAACCGATCTGATTCTGAATTGAATGAACACAACAGGGCACGTGTGGGAAATTAAGACCGGTTTATGAGGAAACTGGTACTCACAAGGTCGAAACAGTAACACAGCCAGTAACAAAAAGACAGACCACAGTCAGTCAGCACACGCAAACCGAAAACAGGGATGATGGAATAGGAACAGACAGTACCAGTGATGAGCTAAACCACTCGCATTATACAGGGTGTTACAAAAAGGTACGGCCAAACGTTCAGGAAACATTTCTCATTCCTCACACACAAAGAAAGAAAATATGTTTTGTGTACATGTGTCCGGAAACGCTTGCTTTCCATGTTAGAGCTCATTTTATTACTTCTCTTCAAATCACATTAATCCTGGAATGGAAACACACAGCAACACAACGTACCAGCGTGACTTCAAACGCTTTGTTACAGGAAATGTTCAAAATTTCCTCCGTTAGCGAGCATCCACCCTCCGTCGCATGGAATCCCTGATGCGCTGATGCAGCCCTGGAGAATGGCGTATTGTATCACAGCCGTCCACAATACGAGCGCGAAGAGTCTCTACATTTGGTACCGGGGTTGCGTAGACAAGAGCTTTCAAATGCCCCCATAAATGAAAGTCAAGAGGGTTGAGGTCAGGAGAGCGTGGTGGCCATGGAATTGGTCCGCCTCTACCAATCCATCGGTCACCGAATCTGTTGTTGAGAAGCGTACGAACACTTCGACTGAAATGTGCAGGAGCTCCATCGTGCATGAACCACATGTTGTGTCGTACTTGTAAAGGCACATGTTCTAGCAGCACAGGTAGAGTATCCCGTATGAAATCATGATACCGTGGAAGAACATAGGGCCCAGTCAAGACATCACCAACAATGCCTGCCCAAATGTTCACCGAAAATCTGTGTGATGACGTGATTGCACAATTGCGTGCGGATTCTCGTCAGACCACACATGTTGATTGTGAAAATTTACAATTTGATTACGTTGGAATGAAGCCTCATCCGTAAAGAGAACATTTGCACTGAAATGTGGATTGACACATTGTTGGATGAACCATTCGCTGAAGTGTACCCGTGGAGACCAATCAGCTGCTGATAGTGCCTGCACAAGCTGTTCATGGTACGGAAACAACTGTTTCTCCCGTAGCACTCGCCATACAGTGGCGTGGTCAACGTTACCTTGTACAGCAGCAACTTCTGTGACGCTGACATTAGGGTTATCGTCAACTGCACGAAGAATTGCGTCGTCCATTGCAGGTGTCCTCGTCGTTCTAGGTCTTCCCCAGTCGCGAGTCATAGGCTGGAATGTTCCGTGCTCCCTAAGACGCCGATCAATTGCTTCGAACGTCTTCCTGTCGGGACAGCTTCGTTCTGGAAATCTGTCTCGATACAAACGTACCGCACCACGGCTATTGCCCCGTGCTAGTCCATACATCAAATGGGCATTTGCCAACTCCGCATTTGTAATCATTGCACTGACTGCAAAACCACGTTCGTGATGAACACTAACCTGTTGATGATACGTACTGATGTGCTTGATGCTAGTACTGTAGAGCAATGAGTCGCATGTCAGCACAAGCACCGAAGTCAACATTACCTTCCTTCAATTGGGCCAACTGGCGGTGAATCGAGGAAGTACAGTACATACTAACGAAACTAAAATGAGCTCTAACATGGAAATTAAGCGTTTCCGGACACATGTCCACATAACAACTTTTTTGTATTTGTGTGTGAGGAATGTTTCCTGAAAGTTTGGCCGTACCTTTTCGTAACACCCTGCATAGTTGACAGTATTTTAGACTCATTATAAAAATGGGTGAAGAAAGAGAAAGAAAAGGCTAAAGATAATAGGGATGAAAAAATTAACGGCTTTGAATCAGATGAAGTAAAGGCTTATATCTTCGACAATTATCAGTTATTCAAATTGACAGTCACAATCGCATTATTTATTTTTCCCGCCAACCGGTTTCAACCCGCAATGGGGTCATCTTCAGGGCAGTTGCACGGTTGGTGCACAGGCAGGGTGGCTACTCCAGCGAGCGACCAAATGGTGTAAACTGCCCGGAAGATGACCCCATCGCGGGTTGAAACCGGTTGGCGGCAAAATAGATAATGCGATGATGACTGTCATTTTGAATAATTGATTATAAGTAAATTAATCGCTGTTTATCTCCATACAACAATGTTGTCTAAAAATTTCGACAATTATGGCAGTCTGAAGGCTGAGTTACGGCAGAGGAGATTTTCATTTTTGCAAAGTTTTGAAGAGAAGTAGATGATGGATGAAGGGCGTAGCAATAATAATGATGTCAAGGAACTTAGGATGCTAAAAGATGAAATAACCTCAAAACTGAGTGTATTAAATTATAACTGATACTAACCTCTGACTTGCCACAAACTGCAAAAGCCGACGACAGTGTTATAGATGGATATGTTGCGCAGGCACGCAGTTCCTCAGAAGTAGAGAGAAGTTTAACTGATGTGCAGCAAACGACTGTCGTCAAGTGCTTTGATTTAAAATTGATGGACAGGTCGGGAAATATTACGGTATGCTGATAATTTTTACTTATGGACCGTCTGACAGCAACTGAATAAAACACAATTTTAGTGCCATACGCGTTTCCCCTTTATTTTCTACAAGGCATCATCAGTGGCCTGGAATACGTACATATGTTTGCTATTTAACTTACATTTTTGTCACCGTACCTATAGGTTATAAACAGTTATGGTGGTTGGTATTTCCTGATAAGTAGTAATGTTTTGAACTGTACTTACAGGTTGTGTGGACAATTTCTTACATATTACGCTCCTGTTGCATTTTCGGTGTTCTTCTTCTTATAAACGCCAATTTGCGGTTTTTTTTCCACATTCCACAGCACTATGAACTGAACACTTGTTTCAATGCAATGTTTTGGTTTCTGTCACCGACTGTCAAATGTTTTTGGCAAAGATCGAATGTTATTGCCAAACTTTCGAGTGTAATTATGAAGTATCTGTAATCTGTTCCTGTATGCATTTGTGTGTGTGTGTGTGTGTGTGTGTGTGTGTGTGTGTGTGTGTGTGTGATTTGGTGTGATATAATTTTTTTTGTGCTGTGTGTGTGTGTGTGTGTGTGTGTGTGTGTGTGTGTCCAGGAGGTGAAGGTGGAAGTGTTTCGTGTTATCATTTCCTTTATTAAGTGTAGCAGGGAGCCTGTGCTGATGTGTGTTTGTCCATTTATCACATGTATGTTTTCTGCTATGGCTTTCTGGATGTGGAAGATCTCTTGCGTTTGTATTAGATGATTGTCATGGTTTCTTATTCTCATTATTTTCATATCTTGTTCCATGTTTGTAGTATGATGGTTATGGTGTTTTAATTGCCCTGCAAATGTGGAATGGTTTGTTTCATACTTCCAACATCTGATATGTTCTTCGTATCGTGTTTCAAAATTCCTCCATGTCATGTCTATGTATACTGCAACACAACTTTGAAATTCAAGCTTGAATATTCCTGATTGTTGAAATTTGTCCTTCTTGGTAGCTGGCTGGTTTAGGTGTGATTGGAGGGTTTGCCCAAGCTTATATGCTATTTTGAAGCCCTGTCTCTTTAGGATGTTTGCAACTCTGTGTGTTAGTTTATGTCTGTAGGTCATGATATACCACCTGGTTTTTTCTATGTGGTGTTGTCATTGTGTGTGTTTGTTGATTGTGTTTGTAAGTTTTCAGCTTGTGAGTTCTCTTGTATTCTGGAAATGTTGTGTTTGTTTTGTATTTGTGTTTTTATTTTTTGATTGAACCTGTGTACCACATGTGTGTCATATCCGTTGTTCCTAGCTATTTGTATGATTGTACTCATTTCTTGTTCATAGTTTCTCTTGCTGAGTGGGATTCTGTTTAATCTATGTAACATATGTCTTAGTGCTGCTAGTATCTGGCTGTGGGGGTGGTTGGATGTGGAATGTATTACTGAGTCTGTGGCTGTTGGTTTTCTAAAGATGTTAAATGTATGTTTGCCATTTACTTTTTTTATTCTAATGTCAAGAAAATTTATTTGATTTTCTTTTTCTTTTTCAAGTGTGAATTTTATGTTCTGATGAGCTTTGTTTATTTTCAAATGGAGTTCATCTATTTTTTTCTTGGCTCATCTACCACACAAATAATGTCATCCACGTATCTGTACCAATATAGGGTTGGTTCAAATGGTTCTGAGCACTATGTGACTTAACTGCTGAGATCATCAGTCCCCACCAATATATGATTTTGAAATTTTCATTAGTGGTTATCTTTTCAAATATCTGATTTTCTAGATGACTGATGAAAATGTTTGCTAGTGTTCCTGATATTGGGGATCCCATGGGCAGTCCATCACTTTGTAGATAATATTCTTTCTCAAACTGAAAGTAGTTTTGTTCTGTTGTCAGTCTGAGCATATCTGTCATTTCTTTTGTTGCGTCTGTGGTGAGGTTTCTGTGAGATGAGAGATTATGTTCTATGATTTCTATCGTTTCTGTGATAGGGATGAAGGTATACATATTTTCTATGTCGAATGAAACCAGTGATGTTGTGTGTGGTACCTGTATATTCTGTGTGTTTTCTACTAGATTTCCTGTGTTTATCACTGTTCTGTTGTTTTCTGCTTTATAGTGTTTTATAACTAACTTTTGGAGGTGTTTGGCTATGTGGTATATTGGGGCTTTCTTGAAATTGATAACAGCTCTCATTGGCATTCCGTTCTTATGTACTTTCGCTTGACTGCGGAGTGTTGGTGCTTGTGGGGTTTTCTGTGTTATATAGTATTTCCGTTTGTCTGTGAGTGTGTGTTCAATGTTTTTCAGTGTTCGTTTCACGTTTGCCTGGAATCGTGTAGCTGGATCTGACTTGAGTTTTTGTATGGCATTAGTGTTTATGTATTCCTTGGTTTTTGTGATGTATTGTTCTTTATGCATGAGTACTGTTACATTTCCCTTGCCTGTTCTTGTTATTAATATGTTATTGTTTGTTAACTTTTGTTTTAACCTTTTCATAGTGGCTACTTCTGTTTGGTTGTTCTTATTGTGTGTCTACTGTGTTTGTTTTATTATGCGTTTTAGTTCTTCTTTTACTAGTTCTCTTGTGAGTCCTATGTTTATTTCACAATTATTTTGTTGTTCTCCACGTGTAGGGTTGTGTTCAGTTTCTACTATGAGATTTTCTGTGTATTGATTGTTAACTTTGCTGTTGATGCAGTGTTTCAAACCTTTTTCCAAGAGCATTTTTTTCATTTTCGTGTAGTTCTGACTGTTAAGTTAACTAAACGTGGATGGAATGTGTGTTGGTGTTCATGTGGTTTCACGTTTAAAATGTAAATGTATTTTTGTGTCTTTTTTACTGTTAGTTTCATTATCTTCTGTTTATGTTTGCTTTGTAAATGTTTCATTGCTGTGTATGTGTTGTGTTTTCTTGTCAGTTCTAGATGAGTCTCATAGAACATCATATTTAGGTGCTGTTTTTTCGAATAGAGCATCTTAATTTCATTTGGTAACCAATATCGTTCTGCAATTGAGTTCGACTTTTGTACCACTCTAGAACTGTTTTTAACCTTTACATTAATGTAACTTGGAATTAAAACGTTATTTTTGCGTGTTTTGTTGAATTTTATGTGCTGTATCGTGTTATGGAATCTCAAATCAAATTTTTAAACCTGTTGTACATGTTGACAGGGAATACTTGACATAGCTGTATTGAGATCTTCAACTTTTGTAGTTCTGTCTTCCTCAGTTGCGTGTAATATTACGGTATGCTGGTAATTTTTATTTAATGACCATCTGACACAACTGAATAAAACACAATTTCAGTGCCATACGCGTTTCGCCTTTATTTTCTGCAAGGCGTCATAAGTGGCCTGGAATATGTACATACGTTTGCTATTTAATTTACATTTTGTCACTGTGCCTATAGGTTATAAACAGTTCTGGTGGACGGTATTGCCTATTAAGCAGTAATGTTTTGAACTGTACTTACAGGTTGCGTGGACAATTTCTTACATATTACGCGCATGTTGTATTTTTGGTGTTGTTGTTCTTCTTATGAATGCCAGTTTGCGGTTTTTTTCCACATTCCACAGCACTATGAACTGAACGCTTGTTTCAATGTAATGTTTTGGTTTCTGTTGCCAACTGTCAAATGTTTTTGCCAAAGATCGAATGTTGTTGTCGAACTTTCGAGTGTAATTATTGAAGTATCTGTGATCTGTTCGTGTATGCATTTGTGTGTGCGTTTGTGTGTATGTGTGTGTGTGTTTGTGTGTGTGTGTGTGTGTGTGTGTGTGTGTGTGTGTGTGCGTGTTTTGGTGTGAAATAAGTGTTTTGCGCTGTGTGTGTGTGTTATGGTGTGGTATATATATAATTTTTTTGTGGGCTCTGCTTATATGTGTGTATTTTGGGGTGGTATATATATATTTACCACCCATATATATATATATATATATATATATATATATATATATATATATATAATCTGGTAGATGAGCCAAGAGAAAAAATATATGAAGCACATAGCACATTCAGAAATAAACAAAGTTCATCAGAACATAAAATTCACACTTGAAAAAGAAAAACCAACAGCATCTAATCATGATGCTCTATGAGACTAATCTAGAATTGGCAAAAAACATAGGAGACGCCACAGTTTTCATGGCACTAGTAGAAAAAACTGAACACAACACATACACAGCAATGAAACATTTACAAAACAAACATGAACAGAAGATATTGAAACTAACAGTAAAAAATACCCAAACATACGTTTACATTTTAAACGTGAAACCACATGAACACCAACACACATTCCATCCACGTTTAGTTAACCTAACAGTCAGAACTACACGAAAATGAAAAACTGCTCTTGGAAAAAGGTTTGAAACACTGCACCAACAGCAAAGTTAACAATCAATACACAGAAAATCTCATAGTAGAAACTGAACACAACCCTACACGTGGAGAACAACAAAATAATTGTGAAATAAACATAGGACTCACAAGAGAACTAGTAAAAGAAGAACTAAAAGACATAATAAAACAAACACAGTAGACACACAATAAGAACAACCAAACAGAAGCAGCCACTATGAAAAGGTTAAAACAAAAGTTAACAAACAATAACATATTAATAACAAGAACAGGCAAGGGAAATGTAACAGTACTCATGCATAAAGAGCAATACATCACAGAAACGAAGGAATACATAAACACTAATGCCATACAAAAACTCAAGTCAGATCCAGCTACACGATTCCAGGCAAACGTGAAACGAACACTGAAAAACATTGAACACACACTCACAGACAAATGGAAATACTACATAACACAGAAAAACCCACAAGCACCAACACTCCGCAGTCAAGCGAAAGTACATAAAGACGGAATGCCAATGAGGGCTGTTATCAACTTCAAGAAAGCCCCAATATACCACATAGCCAAACACTTCCAAAAGTTAGTTACACAACACTATAAAGCAGAAAACAACAGAACAGTGATAAACACAGGAAACCTAATAGAAAACATACAGAATATACAGGTACCACACACAACATCACTGGTTTCATTCGACATAGAAAATATGTATACCTTCATGCCTATCACAGAAACGATAGAAATCATAGAACAAAATCACTCATCTCACAGCAACCTCGCCACAGACGTAACAAAAGAAATAACAGATATGCTCAGACTGACAACTGAACAAAACTACTTTCAGTTTGAGAAAGAATATTATCTACAAAGTGATGGACTGCCCATGGGATCCCCAATATCAGGAACACTAGCAAACATTTTCATCAGTCATCTAGAAAATCAGATATTTGAATAGATAACCACTAATGAAAATTTCAAAATCATATATTGGTACAGATACGTGGATGACATTATTTGTGTGGTAGATGAGCCAAGTGAAAAAATAGATGAACTCCATTCGGAAATAAAGAAAGCTCGTCAGAACATAAAATTCACACTTGAAAAGGAAAAAGAAAATCAAATAAATTTTCTTGACATTAGAATAAAGAAAAGAAAATGGCAAACATACATTTAACGTCTTTAGAAAACCTACAGCCACAGACTCAGTAATACATTCCACATCCAACCACCACCACAGCCAGATACTTGCAGCACTAAGACACATGTTACATAAATTAAACAGAATCCCACTCAGCAAGAGAAACTATGAACAAGAAATGAGTACAATCATACAAATAGCTAGGAACAACGGATATGACACACATGTGGTACACAGGTTCAATCAAAAAATAGAAACACAAATACAAAACAAACACAACATTTCCAGGATACAAGAGAACTCACAAGCTGAAAACTTACAAACACAATCAACAAACACACACAATAACAACACCACACAGAAAAAAACCAGGTGGTACACCATGACCAACACACATAAACTAACACACAGAGTTGCAAACATCCTAAAGAGACAGGGCTTCAAAATAGCATATAAGCCTGGGCAAACCCTCCAATCACACCTGAACAAGCCAGCTACCAAGTAGGACAAATTCCAACAATCAGGAATATACAGACTTGAATGTCAAAGTTGTGATGCAGTATACATAGACATGACATGGAGGAATTTTGAAACACGACACAAAGAACATATCAGATGTTGGAAGTATGAAACAAACCATTCCACATTTGCAGAGCAATTAAAACACCATAACCATCATCCTACAAACATGGAACAAGATCTGAGAATAATGAGAATAAGAAACCATGACAATCATCTTATACAAACGCAAGAAAACTTCCATATCCAGAAAGCCATAGCAGAAAACATACATGTGATAAATGGACAAACACACATCAGCACAGGTTCCCTGCTACACTTAATAAAGGAAATAATAACATGAAACTCTCCCCCCTTCACCTTCTGGACACACACACACACACACACACACACACACAAACGCACACACAAATGCATACACGAACAGATCACAGATATTTCAATAATTACACTCGAAAGTTTGGTAATAACATTCGATCTTTGCCAAAAACATTTGACAGTCGGTGACAGAAACCAAAACATTGCATTGAAACAAGCGTTCAGTTCATAGTGCTGTGGAATGTGGGAAATAACCGCAAATTGGCATTCATAAGAAGAAGAACAACACCGAAAATGCAACAGGAGCGTAATATGTAAGAAATTGTCCACACAACCTGTAAGTACAGTTGAAAACAGTACTGCTTATTAGGAAATACCTACCACAAGATCTGTTTATAACATATAGGCACAGTGACAAAAATGTAAATTAAATAGCTAACATATGTACATATTCCAGGTCACTGATGATGCCTTGCAGAAAATAAAGGCGAAACGCTAATGGCACTAAATTTGTGTTTTTTTCAGTTGCTGTCAGACGGTCCATAAGTAAAAATTATCAGCATACCGTAATATTACACGCTACTGAGGAAGACAGGACCACAAATGTTGAAGGTTGGGAAAGACCGCTGTGAATGTAGAGGCTAATGACCCCATGAATCTGACTGTGAATGTACTTGAAACTGAACAAAATCATTTTAGCTGGATACAGAGTGAAAAGGATTTATCAGAACACTTTTATGAGGAGCCTGTTCAAACTACAATAACACACAGTAATATAAAATCTAACATCTCAGGAGTAACAGCGAGTTGTCTTCTTGATAGTTTCAGTGAAGCAAGTGCTTTCACCCAAGCATTCTTTGATTCTATTCCTAAGAAGAGTGAATTAACCGTCATGAAAGTAAGTAGTTTAAGCATGTTAGGTGCTACTGGAAAATTTTTTAAATCAGTACAGCACGAAACTTTGATATCACATGCTATCGATAACATAACAATACAGCATCCTTGTTTAACAGTTCTGGGTTTAATTGTTGAGATGTTAAATGGCACAGATCTCTTAATGAAATATCAAGAAAGGATTGATTTTGACCAGGACTACTCAGTATTAACTTTACCTGATTTCGGGTATTTACAGAACCTTTCATAGGAAATTATACAAGCAGTAATAATGAAGTGAGGGAACTGCCTATTGGAGTAATAAGGAATTAGGGATACTTTCAGGAAGATAGTGAATTCTGTTGTTATATGTAAAATGCTAATGCGGAAGAGAAATATATTCTGGAAGAGACAGAGGCAAAGGTACAGTAGACAAATCAAATTTCTGACAGAGAGCTGAATTAAGGAAAGTACTAATCACTCATCATAATGTATTCTCGAATACGCCTGGTGAAGTTAAAGGGTACGAGTGCTGTTTTAATTTAAAGATTGGGTAATTATTTTTCAAGAAACATTATCAGATACGTATTTCAAGAAAGCAAGCGGTTAAGAATGAAATTCAACGTATGTTAGCATTGGGTGTCATTGAGCAAGAAATTAGTGAATATAATAATCCCCTTGTTGTTTTGCCTAAACGTGACAGAAGTGTTAGACTGGTGCTGGGCGCGCGCTGGCTAAGTGAAACTGTAGTAAGAGACAGTGACTGTCCCCAAAATAAGGACAAATTGATAGAAAAGTATCTTACATCTATGAATATGGACTGTGGATTCTGTAATTGGCCCATGGCGAAAGAATCAAGTAAATATATAGCCTTTTTTTTATGAAGGAGTGTGCTGCCAGTAGTCCCGTTTGGATTAAATATTTCGGTGTGCACCTTTTAAAGGTAATGGCTCATGTACTGGGGCAGGAACTATTAGATCCGGTGACTATTTATGTAGGTGGTACACTGTTGGCAACTCCCGCATGGGAAGAACATATCAGTCTACTAGACAGGGTGCTAGAAGCAATAGAAAAAGGAGGTATGGAATTAAAAGTTAGAGAAGACTGAGTGTGTTAGAAACAAAATTAAATTCTTGGGCTATGAAATTAGCAGGGATGGTATATTACCTAATCCTTCCAAATTATCAATCACTGAAAGGTTTGAAGCTCCCAGAAATAAATAGCAGCTCAGGTCAATGTTCGGCTTATCCGGAGTCTACCTCCGTTATGTTAAAAATCACTTGTTTAATGCGCCTTGACTACTCCACTTGTTGAAGAAGAATACTTCATAGATCTGGACTGAAGAGTGCCAGTCTGCTTTTGAAGAATTAAAAAACCGGTTTTTTTTTTCGAACCTCTATTGTACGTCAGTTGACGCAAGTGGTCGTGGGATTGCAGTAGGGGTGTTTCAGGTGGAAACAGAAGACGCCCAAGAGGGACATAAAACTATCACGTTTGCGAGTCGTTCATTGTAGCCTTCTGAGCAAAATAATGGAATTTCGGAATTAGGGGCACTGGCTATTGCGTTTGGCATTATTTGTTAGGTCACAAGGTGGTAATCTACAGTGATCGCAAGGCACTTAGGTTTCTAAAAACTTGCAAACTGAGACATCCAGGACTAACCAGGTGAGCTACGTACCTTCAGCAGTTCGTCCTGGTGGCAGATGGGCAATCAAGACGTGCTGAGTTTTGCAGAGGATCGGAAATACCGTTAGCAGTTAGGAATTAAGTGAGCATGTTGGCCGTACATGAGCTCAAGTAGGAATGTGCATTGAAGGAAGTATGTAAAAACTTACGAAGGGGGCAAAATGATGATAATCAGTTGAAATTAGTCAAAATCCCTTTCGGGGTCCCTAATTATCCCAAAGTAACGCAGTACTATAGCTTACATACAGGAATTTTATTTCGAAGAAGGAAGTTAGATTCAGCAGAATGGATCCGCTGACAGATTACGTGCAACTACGATGTGGCCATTATGGGACCACGGAATTCATTTCTAAATTAAGTAAGAAAGTTATATTCGACAACATGTATTACAGAGTTCTTCGTCGGAAGGTACATGCAGTAAATAGTATGGTGCAGGGAGATATGCACAATGTAGAACGAAGTGAAACCCTGGGATTATGTGCTGTTGACCTTTTTTCCCCTCCCGGCATCTAGAGGAGGATGTACCCATGTTTTTGTGGTGATTGACGGTTTTAGCAGATATGTCAAACTATATCCAATAAAAAGGGCTAACGCGAAAAGGCAGTTAGACAAGCTTGAAAAGGACTACTTTGTAAAGAAAGGCAAGCCTAAGAGTCCTATCAGATTATGGTCCGCAGTTTCTATCTGGCAAATGTAAAGCTTGTCTAGAAAAGGCCGGAATTCGCCCTATAAAGATCTTGGCGCGTTTTCCACAGGGAAATATGATCGAGAGGGTTATGCATCAGCTAAACAGATTGCGCTGGACTTAATGTGCCAGAGAGCATTCGATTTGGGCCAATCATATTAAATACTTTGAAGACCTCATCAACAACCTTAAAAATGATGCAACAGGAACCCCATAACATCGTTTTATCATTTTAGACATGGTTGATTTCCCAGTGTTATGTCGTAGCTCCGTAGATAAGAAGATGGCAAAGGCTGGGGCAAACATACATAAAAGAGCACTGGACAGAAAAAGAAGGCATGACGTAAAGTCTTCCCCCCCCCTCCCCCCCCCCCCCCAGTTTTAGCGATGGTGAGCTATTGTTAGTCTAAACTAAAGAGAAATTTAAGAAAATTTAAACGGAAACAAAATAAGTTTATGCATGTTTATCAAGTAACATTCAAGACAATAAGTAGGTCTCTTACAAACGCAAACCATCTGAAATACCCGAAAAGTAACAAGGAACAAGGTCTACGAAACATTATGGACCTAAAGCCTCTCAAAAATAATAGTAATTAGATTCTGTAGGGAATCTGCCACTCTTTGGCAGATACATAATTTGGCGTACTGTGCGGTTCCAGCTGCATGAAACTTTATTTCCTTTTCAAGTTTCATTCTTTTCTTCTGTTCTATCTATAGTCAGTAAGGAATATATATCTTCAGGTTGTACATATGCTATTAAGTTGTAATGTACTCCTAGTTACTAACAATGATGCCCGAATGATGACTTACAAGAGAATGCAAAAGGTAGTTTACAATGTTAAATTCCAAATTTTGAACTTTTGAGCACCAGTGATAGAAAAATAATGGCTAAAGTAAACAAGTAATAAATGAGATCCACAAAAATGGTTAGTAATAGTAAAATACAGATACTGCGGTAAGAGAAGTAACTGAAGTTGAAAATTTCTAAAATCTGAAACAATAAACTCTGCAGAAAATAATTTTCGGTTGAAAGTTAGATTGTCTGTAGGTAAGAGAGGATAATAAATTGGTGCCTTGAAAAGCAGCCATAGCGTTTTCACATTAATTAAAGAAGGGGAAGTGGCGTGAAGATCACCCCAAAAATGTATGTAAATAATGAGGTCAATAGGCTGACGCAGATAAAAGGGATAGAAATGTCGAAATATTTAGAAAAGTGGAAAATATGGATAAACGAAAATAGCGAGAAACAGTAGAAATGAAGTCAGTAGACTGATATGCATGAAGGAACGCTGGAAAATTGATAAGTTGTTCCCCCGCATCTCGTAAAAAGGTTGTGAAACGAGTAACAAGTATTAACACTTACAGACAATGTTAAGTTAAACGAATGTGATAAGAAATACAGATTGTAGAGTACTGGTATTTTATAATAAAAACAGCTTTCTAATTATGTGTGTGACAAAGCAAAGTAACTGCTGTCGAACAAATGACGTATTTAGCATACTACCTAATCAATATGATATTTGAGCCATATGAAGATAGAACTTACAAATATTGCTCGATTTTCTAAGTAAAGCAACATCTAAAGTGATAAAGTAAATTATAAACCAACCTATGTCGACTTTCAAAGCATTATAGCAATGGTTAAAAAAGAGTTGCAAAGTTCGTGATTTAAGCTTAATAATACAAATGTCACGATTTTGTGAAGTAACGTATCGCCAATAATAATTATGAAAAAGTGAATACTAGTTTTCCAGATAATAAAAAAATTCTTTCTGATATCTTCTCAATAATGTATTCAAATTATAGAAGGATAAAAGAATGTGTCTTGTCCTCCGTTAGATGTAAGTAGAGAACAAAAACTTGGGCTATGTTATATGTTTCTCAGGGACTTTGGAGGCTTCGTGATTGGCAGGCTACAAGCTGTACTCGAAAGCAAGCGAGAGGGCAAAGTACCACACTGATTCCTCCAATTTCACTTTTTGTAACAGAGTATAACGGAGAACGCCATACATAGTGAAGTCACACCCTCTGCCTTAAACGTTTTGGTGAAAATGGTTCGTAAGGACTCACACATTGTTGCGTACGATTGTGATTAAATGAGCGAGTGCTGAAAGAAAAATGTTTTTCTGTGTTTCTCTTTCATGTAAAGACTGAAAATTCTAAATTACAAAGTTAATTTTACAATAATCGAAAATTGTATTTCGTATTTGTATGTTATTTTACGTACATAATTCGTAAAAATCCATTACATCATGCTTTTCTATGTATATGTATACATCGTACATTTTTTTTCGGGTAGTATTATGGAAAATTTCTCAAAAATCAATTTCATTTGAAAGAGGTAGCTATAGTAGCATCACTTGTGTCTAGTACTTAGTCTTGTTCAAAAATAATTTTTCTCACAGAATTAAATGGGGGCGAAACAAGTACTGTATCATTGTGAGAGATACAAAGGTGAGCAAGTATGCTGGGACTTACCCTAATTCACTGGTACAAGCATCACTCATCATAAGGTGCCTTCGCCCAGCATATCCAGTTCTTCGCCATAATCTACGAGTGAAATTAAAAAGCTGAAATATCTTTTCCAAATTTCACTCAAACAATCAAAAGTTTCAAGTCTGAACTTCATCGGTGCAACGCTTTGGTCAAAATCGAGGTTTTTAAGAAAATTTGAAGGCGCTAAATATTCGTCTCAGAAATATGAAAATTCGTATGTAGGCTCAGTTTGGTGTAAAAATCAATAACTATGTGACTCCATTAAGGTGCCTCTGATAGTTTTCAAGTTATTTACAAAAAAAAAAAAAAAAAGAAAACTAATTTGGAAGAGAAACGTCCTTATTCGTAATAGATTAAGTATCGTATGTATATATGATAGAAAGTGCTCATTACAGCACTTGGTTACATTCATTGAATAACACAGCTATACCAAGTTCAAGGCTTCAGTGTAAATAACAATTAATACAAAGACTGTGAAAGATGTAGTTCAGAGATCATGTTCGACTGTCGGCTCCGTTCTAAAAATTTTAGTTAGCAAAGTTTAAATACAGCCGAGCTAAGACTTTTTCAATAACTAAGGCGAACCTAACTTTAATTCTATAAAAATTATGAAGACTATAAATACTTACAGAACAGAGATATTAATTAATACGTGTCCGAGATAGGGGCCCTTTAGATGCTGCTACCTGTGCTTAGAGCTGTTGATAGCAGACGTTCCATTCGGCGGTCCACTGCGCCCACATGTAAATACAGCCAGAGAAGCAATAAGAACAGACACTTCTCAAAGAGCTATCAATCTGTCCACGTCAGTCAGACGCTAGCATACCTTCTGCATCGGATGACACCAGAGCTAGGCACTTAACAAATGCGTTTTAGGTAATAGTAGGAAGTGATTTCATCTACAACTACATCTACATCTACATGGATACTCTGCAAATCATATTTAAGTGACTGGCAGAGGGTTCGTATACCCACCTTCACAATTCTCTATTATTCCAATCTCGTATAGCTCGCGAAAAGAACGAACACCTGTATCTTTCCGTACGAGCTCTGATTTCCCTTATTTTATCGTGGTGATCGTTTCTCCCTATGCAGGTCATTGTCAAAAAAATATTTTCGCATTCGGAGGAGAAAGATGGTGATTGGAATTTCGTGAGAAGATTCCGTCGCAACGATAAACGCCTTTCTTTTAATGATGTCAAGCACAAATCCTGTATCATTTCAATGATACTCTCTCCAATATTTCGCGATATTACAAAACGTCCTGCCCATCTTTGAACTTTTCCGATGTACTCCGTCAGCCCTATCTGGTAAGGATCCCATACCGCGCAGCTGTATTTTAAAAGAGGACGACAAGCATAGTGTAGGCAGTCTTCTTAGTAGATCTGTTATATTTTCTAAGTATCCTCGCAATAAAACGCAGTCTTTGGTTAGCCTTCCCCACAACATTTTCTCTGTGTTCCATCCAAGTTCAGTTGTTCGTCATTGTAATTCCTAGGTATTTATTTGAATGTACGGCCTTTAGATTTGACTGATTTATCGTGTAACCGAAGTTTAACGAATTCCTTTTAGCACTCATGTGGATGACCTCACATTTTTTGTTATTTAGAGTAAACTGCCAATTTTCGTACCTGTCAGATATCTTTTCTAAATTGTTTTGCAATTTTTTTGATCTTCTGATGACTTTATTAGTCGATAAACGACAGCGTCATCTGCAAACAACCTAAGTCGGCTGCTCAGATCGTCTCCCAAATCGTTTATACAGATAAGGAACAGCAAAGGTCCTATAACACTACCTTGGGGAACGCCGGAAATCGCTTCTGTTTTACTCAATGACTTTCCGTCAATTACTACGAACTGTGACCACACTGGCAGGAAATCACAAATCCAGTCACACAACTGAGACGATATTCCATAAGCACGCAATATCACTACAAGCCGCTTGTGTCGTACAGTCTAGAAATCCTTCCAGAAATCCGGGAATACGGAATCGATCTGATATCCCTTGTCAATAGCACTCACCACTTCATGCGAATAAAGAGCTAGTTGTGTTTCACAAGAACGATGTTTTCTAAACCCACATTGACTGTGTGTCAATAGACCGTTTTCTTCGAGGTAATTCATAATGTTCGAACACAATATATGTTCCAAAATCCTGCTGCATGTCGACATTAATGCTATGGGTCAGTAATTAAGTGGATTACTTCTACTACCTTTCTTGAATATTGGTGTGACCGGTGCAACTTTCCAGTCTTTGGGTACGGATCTATCGTCCAGCGAATGGTTGTATACGATTATTAAGTATGGAGATAATGCATACTACTAAAGGAACCTAATTGGTACACAGTCTGGAGCAGAAGACTTGCTTTTATTAAGTGATTTATGTTGCTTCACTACTCCGAGGATATTTGCTTCTACGTTACTCATGTTGGCAGCTGTTCTCGATTCTAATTCTAGAATAATTACTTAGTCTTCTTTTGTGAAGGCATTTCGGAAGGCTATGTTTAGTAACTCTGCTTTGGTAGCACTGTCTTCGATAGTACCTCCATTGCTATCGCGCAGAGAAGGCACTGATTGTTTCTTGCCGCCAACATACTTCATATACGAACGGAATGTCTTTAGATTTTCTGTCAGGTTTCGAGACAAAGTTTCCTTGTGGAAACTGTTGTACGCATCTCACACTGAAGTTCACGCTAAATTTCGAGCTTCTGTAAAATACCACCAATCTTGGGGATTTTGCGTCTGTTTAAATTTGGCATGTTTGTTTCGTTGTTTCTACAACGATGTTCTGACCCGTTTAGTGTATCAAGGAGGATCAGCTCCGTCCTTTGTTAATTTATTTAGAATAATTCTCTCAATTGCTGCCGACACTATTTCTTTGAATTCAAGCCACATCTGGTCTACACTTATATTATTAATTTTGAAGGAGTGGAGATCAGGAAGGCGTCAAGTGAATCTTTATCTGCTGTTTTGAATAGGCATAGTTTTCGTTTCGTTTATTTTTCGCGTGGGCTCATGAATTAACTGCTCGAAATAATTTTCAGAGAGTGCGTTTTGCACAATTTCGAATGATGTTTCATGTGTACCTCCGGAATTAAACACGTATTTTCGCCAACATATCGAGGGTAAATTAAAGTCACCAACTACAGTCGTACGTGTCGGGTACGTGTTTGAATTCAAACTCAAGTTTTCTTTGAACCTTTCAGCAATTGTATCATCTGAATTGGGAGGACGGTAAAAGGATCTAACTATTATTTTATTGCCGCGCGGAGTGGTCGCGAGATTTGAGGCGTCACGTCACGGACTGCGCGGCCCCTCCCGCCAGAGGTTCGAGTCCTCCCTCGGACATGGGTGTGTGTGTGTTGTTCTTAGCGTAAGTTAGTTTAAATAGTGTAAGTCTAGTGCCCGATGACCTAAGCAGTTTGGTCCCATAGGAATTCACACTCATTTGGACATTTTTACTATATTATCCGGTTTCCAACAATGACCTCTGCCCGTACTAACTATCTACTTCAATGTCGAGACAAGATAAACCACTTCTAACAGCAACAAATACGCCACCGCCAGGTGTGTTTAGCCTATCCTTTCGAAACACCATTAGGTTCTTCCCAAAAATTTTAGCTGACCTTACCTCCAGCATTGGCCAACTTTCAGTGTCTACAACGATTTGAGCATCAGTGCTTTCTATTAGCGCTTGGAGCTCTGGTACTTTCCCAACATAACTACGACAATTTACAACTGTTATTTAGATGTTTCCTGTATCCACGTTCTTCCAATGTTTGCCCTGCACCCTTTGTGACTGAAGCCCTTTTTATGTTTTACCGAGACCCTGTAACCTAAAAAACCGCCCAGTCCACGCCACACAGCCCCTGCTACCCGTGTAGTCGCCTCCTGCGTATAGTGAACACCTGACCTATTCAGCTGAACCCGAAACCCAACCACCCTTTGGCGCAATTTGAGGAATCTGCAGCGTACGCGGTCGTAGAAACGTCTGAGCCTCTGATTCAGACCCTCCACTCGGCTCTGTCCCAGAGGTCTGGAATCGGTCCTGTCGACTATGCTGCAAATGGTCAGCTCTGCTTTCATCCTGCAAGCAGGATTGGCAGCCTTTACAATTTCTGTTAGCCGCTCGAAACCAGAGAGGATCTCTTCTGATCCTAAGTGACACACATCATTGGTAGCGACTTGAGAAACGACCAGCAGTTGGCTGCACCCTGTCCTCTTCATGGCATCTGGGAGGACCCATTGCGCGTCTGCAATGACTCCACCCAGTCGGCACACAGAGTGTACATTGGTTTTCTTTCCCTTCTTGGCAGCCATGTCCTTAACGGCCCCATAAGGCGCCTAATGTTGGAGCTCCCAACTATCAATAATCCCACCCTCTGTGATTGTCCCGATCTTACAGGCTGAGAGGTTTCCTCTGAAACAGGACAAATGACAGCACCTGGTTCATCGACAGTGTCAGCCACAGACAGCACCTGGAACATGTTTCTCAGACTAACACGGGAGGCCTTATGTGCGGCCGCCTGGAAAGTCTTTCGCACCCTGCTACTCCCCAGGGCGACCTCCCACTCAACCACTCGAGGTGAGGTGTCAGCCTCAGTGCGAGCAGTAACTGGGCTGGCCGCCGATGAGGACCGATCGGAGGATTCCGACGTGCTGGATATCCGTTGGATCCCCACGGTCAGCCCACAACAGTGGTGCCCATCCACTGCAGCGTCAAGCTGTGTAACCGAAGCCATCACAGCCTGAAGTTGAGCGCGAAGTGTCGCTAATTCGGCTATCATCCGGGCACAACAATCGCAGTCTCTGTCCATACTAAGGACCATAGAAAACTAAACTATGGAAATAAACGGACTGTAGGCACGTCCTGTGCATCTCTACTGTAGACCCTGACGAAAAAGCAGGAACTGTGTCTAACAAATGAAATTAATACGCAGAAATACAAAAGCCTAGCTACCGAAGCACTGAGGTGAAACTCGCCCCTGATTAGGAACTTGTAATATGTCACAAAGCCGGTTTACTTTCCGACGCGGACGAAAACGCGAGATTTGTGGCTATTAGATCATGAAGACCTTACACCATCCTAGATCACTTAGTTTTCACGGATGTAACTGTTTATGTGTCGCCCGTAATGTTAACAAAAGTGCGTGGCAAGTGGAGATTATTTTTCACTTTTGTGACGAGCAATTAACTTTGATGGTTAGAATTCAGGACTATAGAACGTTTTACTTAGAGCTTACTACACAGGGTGTGACGATTGATCGTGACTGGGCCAAATATCTCACGAAATAAGCGCCAAACTAAAAAACTACAAAGAACAAAACTTGTCTATCTTGAAGGGGGAAACCAGATGGCGCTATGGTTGGCCCGCTAAATCGCGCTGCCATAGGTCAAACGGATATCAACTGCTTATTTTAAAATAAGAACCCCCATTTTTTATTACATATCCGTGTAGTACGTAAAGAAACATGAATGTTTTAGTTGGACCACTTTTTTCGCTTTGTGATAGACGGTGCTGTAATAGTCGCACACATATGGCTCACAATTTTAGACGCAACAATTGGTAACAGGTAGGTTTCTTAAATTAAAATACAGAATGTAGGTACGTTTGAACATTTTATTTAGGTTGTCCCAATGTGATAAATGTACCTTTGTGAAGTTATCATTTCTGAGAACGCATGCTGTTACAGCGTGATTATCTGTAAATACAACATTAATGCAATGAACGCTCAAAATGATGTCCCTCAACCTCAGTTCATTTGGCAATACGTGTAACGACATTCCTCTCTAGCAGCGAGTAGTTCGCCTTCCGTAATGTTCGCACATACATTGACAATGCGCTGACGCATGTTGTCAGGCGTTGTCGGTGGATCACTATAGCAAATATCCTTCCCCACAGAAAGAAATCCGGGGACGTCAGATCCTGTGAACTAGAGGGCCATGGTATGGTGATTCGACGACCAATCCACCTGTAATGAAATATGCTATTCAATACCGCTTCAACAGCACGTGAGCTATGTGCGGGACATCCATCATGTTGGAAGTACATAGCCATTCTGTCATGCAGTGAGACATCTTGTAGTAACATCGGTTAACATCGGTAGAACATTACGTAGGAAATCAGCATGCATTGCACCATTTAGATTGCCATCGATAAAATGGGGGCCAATTATCCTTCCTCCCATAATGCCGCACCATACATTAACATTATCTGGGAGTATACGTATGGAACGATTTGAAGTGGAATGATCATATAAAATTAACTGTTGGTAAGGCGGGTGCCAGGTTAAGATTCATTGGGAGAGTCCTTAGAAAATGTAGTCCATCAAGAGAGGAGGTGTCTTACAAAACACTCGTTCCACCTATACTTGAGTATTGCCCATCAGTGTGGGATCCGTACCAGGTCTGGTTGACAGAGGAGATAGAGAAGATCCAAAGAAGAGCGGCGCGTTTAGTCACAGGGTTTTTTGGTAAGCGTGATAGCGTTACGGAGATATTAACAAACTCAAGTGGCAGACTCTGCAAGAGAGGCGCTCTACATCGCGGTGTAGCTTGCTGTCCAGGTTTCGAGAGGGTGCGTTTCTGGATGAGGTATCGAATACATTGCTTGCCCCTACTTATACCTCCCGAGGAGATCACGAATGTAAAATTAGAGAGATTCGAGCGCGCACGGAGGCTTTCCGACAGTCGTTCTTCCCGCGAACCATACGCGACTGGAACAGGAAAGGGAGGTAATGATAGTGGCACGTAAAGTGCCCTCCGCCACACACCGTTGGGTTGCTTGCGGAGTATAAATGTAGATGTAGATGTAGATGAACCCACCAAGGTCGTTGATGTTCCACTTGTCGCAGCCATCGTAGATTTTCCGTTGTCCAATAGTGCATATTATGATGGTTTACGTTACCGCTGTTGGTGAATGACACTTCGTCGCTAAATACACTCCTGGAAATTGAAATAAGAACACCGTGAATTCATTGTCCCAGGAAGGGGAAACTTTATTGACACATTCCTGGGGTCAGATACATCACATGATCACACTGACAGAACCACAGGCACATAGACACAGGCAACAGAGCATGCACAATGTCGGCACTAGTACAGTGTATATCCACCTTTCGCAGCAATGCAGGCTGCCACCAAGGCAGAAGCGACTCTCATCGCTGAAGACGACACGTCTCCATTCGTCCCTCCATTCACGCCTGTCGCGACACCACTGGAGGCGGGCTGCACGATGTTGGGGCGTGAGCGGAAGACGGCCTAACGGTGTGCGGGACCGTAGCCCAGCTTCATGGAGACGGTTGCGAATGGTCCTCGCCGATACCCCAGGAGCAACAGTGTCCCTAATTTGCTGGGAAGTGGCGGTGCGGTCCCCTACGGCACTGCGTAGGATCCTACGGTCTTGGCGTGCATCCGTGCGTCGCTGCGGTCCGGTCCCAGGTCGACGGGCACGTGCACCTTCCGCCGACCACTGGCGACAACATCGATGTACTGTGGAGACCTCACGCCCCACGTGTTGAGCAATTCGGCGGTACGTGCACCCGGCCTCCCGCATGCCCACTATACGCCCTCGCTCAAAGTCCGTCAACTGCACATACGGTTCACGTCCACGCTGTCGCGGCATGCTACCAGTGTTAAAGACTGCGATGGAGCTCCGTATGCCACGGCAAACTGGCTGACACTGACGACGGCGGTGCACAAATGCTGCGCAGCTAGCGCCATTCGACGGCCAACACCGCGGTTCCTGGTGTGTCCGCTGTGCCGTGCGTGTGATCATTGCTTGTACAGCCCTCTCGCAGTGTTTGGAGCAAGTAAGGTGGGTCTGACACACCGGTGTCAATGTGTTCTTTTTTCCATTTCCAGGAGTGTAGAACACGTGCAAATAATCTGTCATCGCCCCGTAATTTCTCTTGTGCCCAGTGGCAGAACTGTACACGACGTCAAAGTCGTCGCCATGCAATTCCTGGTGCGTACAAATAGGATACGGGTGCAATCAATGTTGATGTAGCATTCTCAACACCAACGTTTTTTAGATTCCCGACTCTCGCGTTATTTGTCTGCTACTGATGTGTGGATTGGCCGCGACAGCAGCTAAAACACCTACTTGGGCATCATCATTTGTTGCAGTTCGTGGTTGACGTTTCACATGTGCCAGAACACTTCCTGTTTTCTTAAGTAACGTAACTATCCGGCGAACGGTCCGAACACTTGGGTGATGTCGTCCAGGATACCGACCAGCATACATAGTGCGGGCCCGTTGGGCATTTTGATCACAATAACCATACATCAGCACGATATCGACCTTTTCCGCAATTGGTAAATAGTCCATTTTAACACGGGTAATGTATCACGAAGCAAATACCGTCCGCACTGACGGAATGTTACGTGGTACCACGTACTTACACTTTCGTGACTATTACAGCGCCATCTATCATAAAGTGAAAAAAGTGGTCCAACTAAAACATTCATATTTATTTACGTACTACTCGAATATGTAATGAACATTGGGGGTTCCTGTTTTTAAAAACGCAGTTGATATTCGTTTGACCTAGGGCAGCGCCATCTAGCGGGCCAACGATAGCGACATCTGGTTTCCCCCTTCAAGCTAGACGACTTTTGTTCTTTGTTGTTTTTGCGTTTGATGCTTATTTCGTGAGATATTTGGCCAGGTCACTATCAATGGACCACCCTGTAGAGGTCGCCTTTCAACTGCTAGTAGTGCTGTTTCCAATAGGGATATTATTATTATAATTACGAATGTTGCTGTGTTCGTGCATATGAATTTTTATATTAACAATAATAATATATTAATAATAATAATAATAATATATTAATCAGCTACAACTCAAAACTTTTATTTATAGTTTAGTTCCTGATCCCAATGAGTAAATAGCAAATCGGAACAATTTCTTTCAGTGAGTACAAGAATAATGTGGACTCGCAAATTGGAAATTATTGTCAGTATGTTCTCCATCGCTCTCTAGCTGACTGCGAAAATAGTTTCAAGGCTTGTAAACGGCGAAGCTTTTATTAATGTACCCGCCACCCCACAAATGTGGGGGGATCTTTCAGTCTCCGACTTTATCTCCCACCCACATAGAAAAAGAGCCTTGAGCAGCCGCTGGTGAAGTATCAGTGCAGCAGCAGTGCAGTAGCGAGTGGCATATTTAGCTTTCATATTTGTTTTGTAGTTTGATTCTTAATTTCTTTCCGAGTGTTTGTGCGCTTGCATATTTAATTACATAAAATCCTTGCGTATTCTCGTATTTGAGAAGAGTAATATTGCTTATTGATTGCCATAGAGTATAAATTCGCGGAGTCGCTAGATATTAGCAATAGGGTGGATAGGATGTGTGCGTGATGTGTGCAGGCGCAGGAGGAACTGGCCGCGGTTCGCGAGCAGCTGAGCGTGCTGTTGGCCACGGTCAGCCGCCTTCAGGCTGCTGCCTCGAGGTGCAGCGACGGCAGAGGGTCTGGCGCGTCGCTTGAGACACCCAGGTGTCGCTTGCTGCGTCCGCTGACTCAGCCGCCGAGGCACCTTCTATTGTGCCCGGCGCGTTGGGGCCGCCCTCACCTCAGGGTGAGTGGCGGACTGCAACGCTTTCGCGTCGCTCGAGGCGGAGGGCCAATGTGGATGCTGCCCGGCTGGCCTCGCCCGTTCATCCTGTCAGTGGGCAGGTGGCCGCTCCTTCAGCAGGACCCTAGCAGGCACACGGGGAAAAGGCTTGCTGGCTATTGGGAGCTCCATCGTTAGGCGGGTGATGGAGCCCCGTAGGGAAATAGCGTGCAGGGCTCGAAAGAAATCCAACGTGCACTCGGTTTGTCTGCCGGGGGGCCTCATCCAAGATGTGGAGGCGACCTTGCCTGTGGCTATCGAGCGTACGGGGTGCAGTCAACTGAAAGTAGTTGCTCACGTCGGCACCAGTGATGCCTGTCGCTTGGGTTCTGAGGCGATCCTCAGTTCGTGCAGGTGGCTGGCGGATTTGGTGAAGACCGCTGGCCTCGCACGCAGGGTGCAAGGAGAACTCTCTATTTGCAGCATGGTTCCCAGAGTGGATCGGGGTCCTTTGGTTTGGAGCTGAGTGGAGGGTCTCAACCAGGGGCTTCGTCGACTCTGTGACGGTCTTGGTTGCAGATTTCTAGACTTGCGCTATTGGGTGGGGAATTGTAGGACGCCCCTAGATAGGTCAGGGTGCACTACACAAAGGAAGTGGCTACTCGGGTAGCGGAGAACTTGTGGCGTGCACATGGTTTTTTTTAGGCTAGGCAGTAGTGCGAGGTATTCTGATGAACACTCACCAGTCGACGTGCAGGCAGGGATATCAGGACGCGCTCAGTATAAAGACACTTCAGCTATCAAGATATCAGCAATAAATTTTCAGAGTGTTCTGAATAAAGTTCCTGAATTTACTGCCCACCAGGAAGCGTGTGCCCGAGGCAGGATTCGAACCTGCGACCGTAGCGGTCGCTCGGTTCCAGACTGTAGCGCCTAGAACCGCACGGCCACTCCGGCCGGCTATATTAGTCGGAGGCGGCTTCAACCTACCTAGTATAGAGTGGGATGTCTAAGGATTCATTACAGGTGGTACAGACAAGCCGTCGTGTGAATTACTTTCGAACACATTATACGAAAACTGTCTTGAGCAGCTAAATCGACAGCCAACGCGTAATGGAAATATTTTAGATATGGTAGCCACGAACAGACCAGACCTCATCGACGGTGTCAGTGTTGAGACAGGGATTATTGATCACGATGTTATTACGACTATGGTTACGAAAGTTAAAAAGTCGGTCAAGATGGCTAGGAGGGTATTCTTACTAGAAAGAGCAGATAAGCAGTTGTTAGCATCCCACTTAGTACATGAATCGACTTCATTTACTTCCGGTACGATGGATGTGGAAGAATTATGGGCAAATTTTAAACACATTGTAAATCACGCATTGGGCAAGTATATGCCGAAAAAGTGGGTTACGGACGGAAAAGACCCGCCGTGGTTTAACAGCGCAATTCGGAGAATGCTCAGGAAGCAAAGACAGTTGCACTCGCGGTACAAGAAAGATCGGGAGAATGAGCACAGGCAAAAGTTAGTAGCGATTCGTGATGCTGTAAAAAGAGCGATGCGCGAAGCATTCAACCGCTATCACCGTCATACCTTAGCAAAAGATCTTGCTGAAAACCCAAGGAAATTCTGGTCATACGTAAAATCGGTAAGCGGGTCGAAGGCTTCCATCCAGTCACTCACTGATCAGTCTGGCCTGGCAACGGAAGACAGCAAAACGAAAGCTGAAATTTTAAATTTAGCATTTGAGAAACCTTTCACGCAGGAGGATCGTACAAACATACCGCCGTTTGAGTCTCGTATAGATTCCCGTATGGAGGACATAGTGATAGACATCCCTGGGGTTGTGAAGCAGCTGAATGGGTTGAAAATAAATAAATCGCCAGGTCCTGATGGGATTCCAATTCGGTTTTACAGAGAGTACTCTACCGCATTGGCTCCTTACTTAGCTTCCATTTATCGCGAATCTCTTGCCCAACGCAAAGTCCCGAGTGACTGGAAAAAAGTGCAGGTGACGCCTGTATATAAGAAGGGTAGAAGGACGGATCCTCAAAATTACAGACCAATATCCTTAACATCGGTTTGTTGCAGGATTCTCGAACATATTCTCAGTTCGAATGTAATGAATTTCCTTGAGACAGAAGTTGCTGTCCGTGCATCAGCACGGCTTTAGAAAGCATCGTTCCTGCGAAACGCAACTCGCCCTTTTTTCACATGATATCTTGCGAACCATGGATGAAGGGTACCAGACGGATGCCATATTCCTTGACTTCCGGGAAGCGATTGACTCGGTGCCCCTCTGCAGACTCCTAACTAAGGTAGGAGCATATGGGATTGGTTCCCAAGTATGTGAGTAGCTCGAAGACTTCTTAAGTAGTAGAACCCAGTACGTTGTCCTCGATGGTGAGTGTTCATCGGAGGTGAGGGTATCATCTGGAGTGCCCCAGGGAAGTACGGTAGGTCCGCTGTTGTTTTCTATCTACATAAATGATCTTTTGTATAGGGTGGATAGCAATGTGCGGCTGTTTGCTGGTGATGCTGTGGTGTACGGGAAGGTGTTGTCGTTGAGTGACTGTAGAAGGATACAAGATGACTTGGACAGGATTTGTGATTGGGGTAAAGAATGGCAACTAACTCTAAATATAGATAAATGTAAATTAATGCAGATGAATAGGAAAAAGAATCCTGTAATGTTTGAATACTCCGTTAGTAGTGTAGCGCTTGACACAGTCACGTCGGTTAAATATTTGGGTGTAACATTACAGAGCGATGTGAAGTGGGACAAGCATGTAATGGCAGTTGCGGGGAAGGCGGATAGTCGTCTTCGGTTCATTGGTAGAATTTTGGGAAGACCGCTTATAAAACACTAATGCGACCTATTCTTGAGTACTGCTCGAGTATTCTGGATCCCTATCAGGTCGGATTGATGGAGAACATAGAAGCAATTCAGAGGCGGGCTGCTAGATTTGTTACTGGTGGGTTTGATCATCACGCGAGTGTTACGGAAATGCTTCAGGAACTCGGGTGGGAGTCTCTAGAGGGAAGAAGGCGTTCTTTTCGTGAATCGCTACTAAGGAAATTTAGAGAACCAGCATTTGAGACTGACTGCAGTTCAGTTTTACTGCATCCAACGTATATGTCGCAGAAAGTCCACAAAGATAAGACAAGAGAGATTAGGGCTCGTACAGAGGCATATAGGCAGTCATTTTTCCCTCGTTCTGTTTAGGAGTGGAACAGGGAGTGAAGATGCTAGTTGTAGTACGAGGTACCCTCCGCCACGCACCGTATGGTGGACTGCGGAGAATGTATGTAGATATGGATGAAAGATGGCTGGTATAGTTTTAAATTCCACACTACGATCAATATGCTAGAAATATGTAGATAATCTGTCTGCATCGTTATAGGACGCTGTCTGGTGTACTTTCTCGTATATGATCCAATTGACGTACTGCACAGTCATATATCTGCATTCACAGTCTAGTATACGTTACTCACAAAGAAGTGGAGGCGAGATTTAGCGATGATAGAGAAACTGGAAAGTATTCCGCTGCGTCATTGACTGGCGCTGAATTTACGGAAAATCTGTTAAAATTCCTAAAACTGATCGCACTATCAATTGTGGTGCTTATTACAGCACAACGTCCCAGTTGAATGGTGTCTTTTCCATCTCATCTATCCAGTGGTACTCTGCTGATTACCACATAGCTATTGACTGACAACACTTGTTGAGATGGAGAGAGTCTTGGCAGAGCACTGGACATCAGCTACTTGTCACTGTGGAACGTGGGATTAAATGTAGAAGCCATCACCTTCATACAGCTGTTACATGACGTTCCTCAATGATGCATACTGATCCTATTTCCATACACAGCGATGTCTGTCACAATGAGATAACAGTTCTTTTTCTATTTCTTCTATCCCATTAGTATTAGCAAAAACACCTTCTGGTGTTACAAAATAACGATGAGGAGTGCTCCTGAATGTAATAAATGGGTCTATAGATGCAGATTAGTATCAGTATTCCATACGTCTGAAATGAATGTAATGCCCTCGTGCATTACAATTTCTTATATGAGCACAGAGATCGCTTTCAGACTACATCGATTTGCCTCGTAAAATTAAGAGAAATAGACTGCATGTGTTCTCTTGGAATCATCACGGCTTTTATAATTATCGGGCGATCGTGTGTTTAAAAATATTTATTACCACAACACGTACGTTATTTCATACTACATAACCTGTAATTATAAATTAGCCACCACGTGACTTATAGCTCGTTGTGAAACTTGGAAATTATAGTGTTTTTCCCGAGATTTGAGTAGATTGCGTGAAACAGGCTGTTCTGTGATTACCAAATTCCTTACGAAACTATGACAAGAATCTGCTGCTATTTCGAATGATATGGTCTTCTTCTTCGAGTAAGGGTGGCAGTATCTTTACACACTGGTCGGTAAAGGTGAGTCACGGAGCGAAAATATCAAATGTCAGCACGCAGACAGTATTTTTTTTTTCGATGTATTGGTGTAATCTTATTGGACTCTCTACCAGGTAACGTTAGGGGTTCCTATTACTAGGCATGCTCTCACCAACTGCTTTTTTACGCTTCTTAAACACTTTAACATTTCACAGTAGCACTCGTAAAATGCGACCTGCCATAGTGTACAAAACAACAACGTCCTCTTGAATGGAAGTTGTTGTTGCTGAACATGAGATGATTTTGTTTTTGTGACATGTGAGTAGATGGCATGAAAGGCTTTGTAACGTTATTTCACATATCTGGAATGTTTGTAATACCCATGTGCATGACAGTTTATTTATATACAGGGTGTTACAAAAAGGTACGGCCAAACTTTCGGGAAACATTCCTCACACACAAATAAAGAAAAGATGTTATGTGGGCATGTGTCCGGAAACGCTTAATTTCCATGTTAGAGCACATTTTAGTTTCGTCAGTATGTACTGTACTTCCTTGATTCACCGCCAGTTGGCCCAATTGAAGGAAGGTAATGTTGATTTCGGTGCTTGTGTTGACATGCGACTCATTGCTCTACAGTACTAACATCAAGCACATCAGTATGTAGCATCAACAGGTTAGTGTTCATCACGAACGTGGTTTTGCAGTCGGTGCAATGTTTACAAATGCGGAATTGGCAGATGCCCATTTGATGTATGGACTAGCGCGGGGCAATAGCCGTGGCGCGGTACGTTTGTATCGAGACAGATTTCCAGAACGAAGCTGTCCCGACAGGAAGACGTTCGAAGCAATTGATCGGCGTCTTAGGGAGCACGGAACATTCCAGCCTATGACTCGCGACTGGGGAAGACCTAGAACGACGAGGACACCTGCAATGGACGACGGTATTCTTCGTGTAGTTGACGATAACCCTAATGTCAGCGTCAGAGAAGTTGCTGCTGTACAAGGTAACGTTGACCACGTCACTGTATGGAGACTGCTACGGGAGAACCAGTTGTTTCCGTACCATGTACAGCGTGTGCAGGCACTATCAGCAGCTGATTGGCCTCCACGGATACACTTCTGCGAATGGTTCATCCAACAATGCGTCAATCCTCATTTCAGTGCAAATGTTCTCTTTACGGATGAGGCTTCATTCCAACGTGATCAAATTGTAAATTTTCACAATCATCATGTGTGGGCTGACGAGAATCCACACTCAATTGTGCAATCACGTCATCAACACAGATTTTCTGTGAACGTTTGGGCAGGCATTGTTGGTGATGTCTTGATTGGGCCCCATGTTCTTCCACCTACGCTCAATGGAGCACTTTATCATGACTTCATACGGGATACTCTACCTGTGCTGCTAGAACATGTGCCTTTACAAGTACGACACAACATGTGGTTCATGCACGATGGAGCTCCTGCACATTTCAGTCGAAGTGTTCGTACGCTTCTCAACAACAGATTCGGTGACCGATGTATTGGTAGAGGCGGACCAATTCCATGACCTCCACGCTCTCCTGACCTCAACCCTCTCGACTTTCATTTATGGTGGCATTTGAAAGCTCTTGTCTACGCAACCCCGGTACCAAATGTAGAGACTCTTCGCGCTCGTATTGTGGACGGCTGTGATACAATACGCCATTCTCCAGGGCTGCATCGACGCATCAGGGATTCCGTGCGACGGAGGGTGGATGCATGTAGCCTCGCTAACGGAGGACATTTTGAACATTTCCTGTAACAAAGTGTTTGAAGTCACGCTGGTACGTTCTGTTGCTGTGTGTTTCCATTCCATGATTAATGTGTTTTGAAGAGAAGTAATAAAATGAGCTCTAACATGGAAAGTAAGCGTTTCCGGACACATGTCCACATAACATATTTTATTTCTTTGTGTGTGAGGCATGTTTCCTGAAAGTTTGGCCGTACCTTTTTTAGACACTCTGTATACTGATTTGAACACCAGAGACGCTCTCAAACCATGTAATTTTATCCGCCACTGAAAAAAATCGGTTAACATAGACATTTCGTTACACTGTATTCTTTTTTCCGTCAGATTTTAAATTCTCACTTTTTCTTTAAACCAATGAAAGTTTCAAAATAATTGAAGCCATTCCGCAATGACTGGTAGTTTTTGGAGAAAAATAGTAGAAGTGTTTTCGGTTTGGCGTGCGCTTGATGGGTGGTGCTATTGGTGGCGTGGGGCCATGCTCCATAGGAAGCCGCAGCTGCACTTTTAGACAAACTACACGCGGGCAGGATGGCCTTCATTTCTCTTGCTTTGTTCTGTGGCCGGCTGGAGTCGAGGGCTACTGTGTATGAGTAGCTTTTGTCAGCATCGAGAGCGCTGACTGCCGCTAGCCATGTTCTTCGCCAGGAATTCAGCATACGACCCCAGCTGCCCAAAGGCTGTGCTAGCAGCTATGGCATTTCCCTCGGTGGATCGTGGATAGAGGTTGGGTTGGGTTGCTTTGGGGGAGGAGACCAAACAGCGAGGTCATCGGTCTCATCGGATTAGGGAAGAACGGGAAAGGGAGTCGGCCGTGCCCTTTCGAGGTTGATGGAGGTACCGAGTGGCAGAGGACGATAGAAAAAACCTTCTGGAGAGTACTCAGGAATTTCATTACTGTTAAGGGGAGGGAAGGGGGGTGAGGAGGCAGTCTTTTCAGTTTCTGAGTCTTTTGTCCATCTGCGTCTGATTTCCGCAGACCAGGGACAGTACATCACTGCCACCAGATGGATCTCTTTTTTTAATACGAGCGACACTTTGTTTAATATGAGTGATGGGATATAACAGGCCTGCATCCCTACCTGCGGTGAGGAGAGGGAGGGGTGAGGGGCAGTAGAAAGGGAGGTAAGACTGGATCTATGTCGGTTTGTTCGGGACTACACATCAAGGAGAACACACGTGCAGCTTCCTCGCCTCTCTCTTGGTACGGTATTTTTGGGTCAGTTTTTGTGGGAGTTGTGTTATTGCAATGATTTTTCTCAGTTAATAGCACATATGTAGCATTATGACTGCTGTTTAAAAGTGCCTGTTTCTTCACGACAATTTCAATGTGCAATTAGAACAGCGAAGTATTTTCCGTCAGCTGTGGTAGCGTGTATTGGCCTTCCTGAATTTCGAGCACCACGGCTCTACCGTGATTGTCGAGCAAGTCAGCGTGAGGCATCTGTTACGAACTCCAGTGTCAAACAGTGAGACACACACGCTGTCAGCGAAACAGGGTGGCTGTTGGTGCGTGAAGTCGTCTCCTGCACTGTGGATTAAATTTCAGAAGCACATAAATTGTAAAAGACATCTTCAGTCCGTCGTGTTTCACCTCCAGTATTTTCTGAAAAGTATTCCTACTACATTCGTCCGTTATCATCTCCTTTCATTCCTTGTGAAGAATGCTACAGACACAGCCCTCAGTTTCATGCTTACAGGTAATATACAAGGCGTTTCAAAAAGAATATACGTATTTCGAATGCATATGTTTATTAAACTTTAAGATATACGAATATGAAACTTCACACACATTTACGAACCTTTCAAGTTCAGATTACAGATGTTCAATATGTCCTCCATCAGCAACACGAACAATATCACATCGATACTCAAATTCCTCCCATACTCGGGCAAACATGTCCTTCGTTACTGATGTTGTGGCAGTACGGATCCGGTTCTTCGAATCTCCCAGGTTCTGTGAGAGTGGTGGTACATAAACGTTGTCTTTAACGAAACCCCACAGGAAGGAGTTAGAGGGCGTCAAATCCGGTGACCATGGAGCCCAGCTGTGACATGCTAAGTCGCCAGGTCCTTGACGACCAATCCAACGGTTCGGTAGAGTTTCATTCAGATATTCACGCACTTGGAGACTCCAGTGAGTGGGTGCCCCGTCTTGTTGAAAAATGTATTTGTCTTCGTGCAGCCTCGGAAACAACCAGTTTAGCAACATAGTGAGATACTGAAACTTCCTGGCGGATTAAAAGTGTGTGCCCGACCGAGACTCGAATTCGGTCCGGCACACAGTTTTAATCTGCCAGGAAGTTTCATATCAGCGCACACTCCGCTGCAGAGTGAAAACCTCATTCTGGATGGCGAGATACTGCTGACCGTTAACGGTGTTTCCATCAAAGAAGAATGGGCCGTAAACAGATGATCGGGATATCGCACAAAACACATTAACTTTGGGCGAATCTCGTACATGTTCAATGGCTGAATGTGGGTTCTGTAGGTCCCAAATTCGAACATTGTGTTTGTTTACCTAACCACTAACATGGAAAGTCGCTTCATCACTGATCACGATGCGTTATGCGAAAGTGTTATCATTGTCAACAGCATCAAGAATCTCGTTACACAATGCCACACGTTTGCGTTTGTCATCAGGACGCAGAGCTTGTAACATATGTAACTTGAACGACTTCATAACCAACCGACGTCTCAAAACGTGCCAAATTGTTGTTGTAGGCAGTTGTAACTACCGACTGGCAAAATGAGTTGATTTTGAAGGACTATGTTGGAAAGTAGTTTGAATTTGTGCAACATTTTCTTCAGGAACGTGAGAGCGGCCAGGACTCTTTCCTTTACATACACATCCTGTATCTATAAACTATCAATACCATTTGCGAATGTTGCACCCATTCGGAGGATCAATTTGGTATCTCAACCTGAAACGTCTTTGCTCTGTAATCACAAAACTGCACTTCGCAAACTCGAGGACACAAAAAGATTTGTGCTGCCGAGTAGCCATTTTAAACATATAACGGTTACGGAGCAAAACAGAAGACAACTGACATCTAGCGGCTATTAATATAAACTAAGCTGTGTATTCGTTTCCCCAACAGACGAGCGAGGCGCAGCGATCGATATTTTGGTCAAAATAATACTTTGTAATACGAATATTGTTTTTGAAACACCCTGTACTTATTAAACTCCTCTCTGTCCAACAACAACATCTCATTAGTTGAGCACATTTTCACCAAAAATAAAGATTATACCTTCCAGTCCAGCCATTTTACCACCAGTTCACAACTGGAGCAGAGAGATTTATTTCGACTTATGGGTAAAGGAATCATCATATGTAAAGTTTATTTTGAGTACATCTGCCACTGGTTTCGAGTGGTATTGTGAATCCTTTTACCCAGCATGGTAACACAAGTTATATGATATCGTCAACTTTTGAGCTGTATAGCGATTTTAGGTGGTTCTTGTATAGTACAACGCAGCTGGACTGTTTCCCTGTGTATGGGGGTATACTTCGCCCTTCTGTGCAGAAGGACCAAACTTCGAGTCCCAGTAAGGGCAACAGTCGTTTTGAATTTCCCGCCAATTTCCGGGTGGGGGGCCGAGGTGGGCCATCAACAAAGCCCTGGGATAAAGAATTTCCCGCCATTTTAGAGACTCCCACTTTTTTTTAATTTCCCGCCAAAATTCGAAATTCCCACCAGAATTCGAAATTTCTGCCAACAAGGTAGATGGGAGAGCGGGATGGGAGGGCAGGGAAGGGAGAGGGAAGTGGTGAGGTTCCACCTGCTGGCTAGGGAAGCCCTGAAATCATTTGGTGGGTGATGGAGTAATTAATTTATTTGTTAACTAATTTGCATTCTTAATTTGATATCAATTTGATATAAAATGTGCACCAGTATCGCAATCATACCATTAATATCGTGCACCATTTTACATTGTAGAAAGCTTTTTCCAAGTCAACAAATCCTATGAAAATGTCTTGATATTGTTTCTCCAATCTCGTTTCCATTATGAAACGCAACGCCGAACTGCCTCTCAGGTGCGTTTCCCTTTCCTAAAGTCAAACTGATCGTCATCTAACAGACTGTCAATTTAATTTTCCATTCTTCTGTGTGTTATTCTCGTCGGTAAATTGGTTTCATGAGCTATTAAGCTGATTGTGCTATAATTCTAACACATATCGGCTCTTGCAGTCTTTGGGACTCTCTGGATGATGTTTTTCCGAAAGCCTAACGGTAGTTCGCCAGTCTCATACGTTCTCTACAATAACAAAAATGGTTCAAATGGCTCTGAGCACTATGGGACTTAGCTTCTGAGGTCATCAGTCCCCTAGAACTTACAACTACTTAAACCTAACTAACCTAAGGACATCACAGACATCCATGCTCAAGGCAGGATTCGAACCTGCGACCGTAGCCGTCGCGCGGTTCCAGACTGTAGCGTCTAGAACCGCTCGGCCACCTCGGCCGGCCTCTACAATAACATTTTGTTGCTATTTCCCCCAATGAGTTAAGAAATCCTGATGGAATCCCTTCTGCCTTACTTGCCTTCCAAAGATATTTTAAATTCTCGCTCCAATATTTGATCCCCTATCTCTTCCCTATCGACTCCTGTTTCTGTTTGTATCACATCGTCAGACTAGTAGTCGCCAGCATAGAGGCCTTCAGCATACTCCTTGCACCTACTCTCTCTCTCCTCTGCATTTATCATTGGGATTCCCATTGCACTCTTAATATTACCACTCTTTCTTTTAATTTCACCGAAGGTTTTTTCTTTTCTGTATGCTGAGTCAGTCCTTCCGACAGTCATTTCTTTTCTGATTTTCGCCTTAGCTTTCCTGTACATACCATTTGTTTCATTCCTAAGTGACTTGGATGTCTATATTACCGAATTTTACTACTTCCTTCTTTCATCTATGAACGAAAGTATTTCCTCTGTTATCCATGGCTTCTTCGCATTTACCTTCCCAGTACCCTTTGTTTTTCGTTCCAACTTTCGTGATTGCTATTTTCAGAGATGTTCGTTCCTATTGAACTGAACAGTCTGCTGAGCAGTCTAAGGCTATAGCCTTAGAAAACTTAAAGCGTATCTCTTCATTTGTTATTGTTTCCGTATTCCATTTATTTGCACAATGATTCTTCATGACTAGCCTCTTAAGCTTCAGCCTACTTCTCATCATTACTAATATGTGTTCTGAGTCTATATGTGCTCCTGGGTAACCCTTACAATCCAAAATGTGATTTCTGAACCTCGGCATGAGCATGATGTAATTTAACTGAAATGTCCTCGATCTACCAGCCTTTTCCAAGTATAACTCCTCTTGTGATTCTAGAACAGAATATTCACTATTACTAGCTGAAATTTATCGGAGGAATCAATTGGCCGTTCTTCTTTCTCATTCCTACTACCAAGCCCATAATCTCCCGTAACCCTTTCCTCTACTACTCCTCTACAAACGTATTCCAGTCTCTCACGACTATCAGATTTTCATCTCCCTTTATATATTGAATTACCCGTTCAATATCATCACATCCTTTCTGTGTCTCATCATACTCTGTTTGCGATGTCGGCGTGTATACCTCAACTATTGTTGTCAGTGTTGGTTATTGTGATGAAAACAATCCTTTCACTGAACTGTTCGCTGTAGCTCACAGTCTGACGTAGCTTCTTGTTCGTAACGAATTTTACTCCCGTTTTACCATTTTATGCTGCTGTTATTATCCTATACTCATCTGACCAGAGGTCTTTGTCTTATTTCCATTTCACTTCACTGACCCCCACTATATCTAGATTGAGTCTTAGCATTTCCCTTCTCAGACATTCTATCTTCCCTACCACTCTCAAACTCTTTACATTCCCCGCCCCGACTCGTAGAACGTTATCCTTCCGTTGATTATGCAAGCTTTTCCTCACGGTAACTTCCTCCTTGGCAGTTCCTTCCCGGAGATCCGAATGGCGGACTAGTCCTGAATCTTTTGCCAAAGGGAAGAGCATCATGAATTGTAGTCAGGGACTCACATTGGTAGGCAATCAACACATTTAACAGTACTCAGAAAGTGTATTTTTGTGGAAACATACACATTTTAAAATAGAACAATGCCTATTGATATAAACAAGCTAAAAGTAGGGTAAATCAGAGTGACATTGGTGTTTGTTGCAGGATTCTAGTGCAAATCATTTACGAGGTATAGCATTTTGAAAAATTCCTACAACAACACTTGTACAATACCTGTGGTAGCACACACTAAAGAATAGCAGAACTGCATAAACTAGTTATGTTGATTCTGAACAGTAATGAGACAACTGCCTATTACTGCTTGTGTTCAAAATGACCACCGGCAGCAGTAATACACACTTTCAGTCAGGTATGAAAAGACTGCTAGCATTTCAGCGGATATGCCCGAGCAGATTGCTCTAATACGTCGTTGCATATCATCGGGTGTAGTTCATATGTCCTTGCGGAAAGCGTATTTCTGCTTTCCCCGCAGACAAAAGTCTACACGCGCAAAATCCGGGAAACAGACCAGCCAAGGTACTGGTTCTCTACATCCCATCCAACGATTTGGAAACAGTTCCTAAATACATGCCGTAGTACTTAATGCACTGTGGGCTATACAGCCATCATATTGAGACCACAGGTTATTTCTTGTCTGCAGAGAAGCGCCTTCTAACATCCATGCAATATGGTCTGTTAAGAGGCTGCGATACTTGTGCGAGATCAGTGTTCCGTCCTTGAAAATCGGGCCATGAGGTGATGGCTCACTATCCTACACTACACGTTTACAGTCCACGGGCCATGACATTCCACATGGCGAAGCAACGGGGATTGTCAACAGACAAACAGCGCACGTTCCGGCGGTTTAACTGGCCATGATTTGTAAATGTGACTTTATCACTAAACAAAAGATATGTTACATCTGGAGCATCCTGTCTTAATGCCCATGCACAGGAGTTAACACGAATTTCACAATCATTTCCATGCAGCTCTTGATGGACAGAGATATGATGGTGATGGAAGCTATGCCAATGGTGAATGCGTAGGACACTTGCCTGACTCATGCCACTTTCTCGTGCGGTTGCGTGGGAGCTGACGTGCGAATAAACTGCAGTAGCTGCAAGAACATTAATTTCCTCCTCTTCTGTCGTCACTTGTTTCCTTCTGGTACGCTGTCTGTATGTTGCACAACCACTTTCACGTAATTGTTTGAAGAGTTTGCTAAATATCTGCAAAGATGATTAACATCTATTGCGACAATTTGCCACTTACACCGTACAAGAACGGACTGCATTATATACAGCACGAGCATATCCGCTTTTCCTGCATTGGTAAATCCCAATTTCCACTCACGACATGGCGATTGCAATGTAACACACTGACTGACTAGCAGGTTACAAGGCACCCAAGGTACACACAAGCATACTGTAAGTAAATATAACAACATCGTACCTAGCAACTACGAAGATTGGATGGGACAAATAAGTGTGGCTGTGGAAACTTTTCAAAATACGATATCTCGTAAGAAACTCACACTGACGTTCTGATTTAACCTACATTTAGTTTGTTATGTCAGTACGCGTTATTCCACTTAAAAAGTGTATGTTTACCCAAAAAATACACTTTCTAGTATTATTCAGTCTTTTTTTTTTTTTTTTTTTTTTTTTTTTACATAGCTGCACAACAGCAACGGTTCCACGTAATAAAATTATAAACAGCCGACCAGTTGCAATGGATAAAGAATTCTTTACCTAGGTTTCAACAAATTTAAATTTGTCTTCTTCAGAAGGTGGCAATTTTACATTAGTATGGACTGATGTATCATCGCCGTTTTTACAAACGTCTGCATAGATCCATTTGTCAAAATTAAAATATAGCCCTATAAATAGGGTTTGTCACGTAAATATAAATTAGTACATGGATGTTGCAGAGCTCACAACCGACTCAGTCTGTTTATTGGCTAACAATACGATCCCCTGACTACCAATCCATTCTGTGCAAACGGCACAGCCGGCCGCTGTGGCCGAGCGATTCTAGGCGCTTCCGTCCGGAACCGCGCTGCTGCTACGGTCGCAGGTTCGAATCCTGCCTCAGGCCTGGATGTGTGTGATGTCCTTAGGTAAGTTAGGTTTACGTAGTTCTAAGTTCTAGGGGACTGATGACCTCAGATGTTATGTCCCACAGTGCTTAGAGCCATTTGAACCATTTGAAACGGCACATTAATAACGCTTCCCATTTCCGCAATAAGTGCAGTGCAAAATTTAGGTGATTCACGCTGTATATGGCCACTATCTGCTGATCGTAAGCGTATTCCATTTATTTCAGATGTTTGCAGTACTGTCGCCCTTGCGCAAATAGACCAATAGCAGTTCCCCATCTCCAGACACATCGAACAATTTTTTGTACACATACTCCCATTATTACGTTTTGCTCAGCTGAGGAAAAAATAACAAAAATAATTAAACCTATGCTAATAAAAGTAGCAATGGAATACGTTTGGACCTCGTTTTCTCATTTTAGTTCGAGTTGTTCTTTGTCCACGAATTTATCAATCTCTTCCAGTCGTTTATGTACTACTCTTAAGTCGTTTAAGTTGGACATGATACACTTCAAAGGTACTTAAAATTGTATTTATGAGGTATTGATTTTTGTTTGCAGTTCATCACAACAAATTAAGTTCATATCTATGTTTGGTATTGCATCTCCCCTGGTATAGTTCATTTTGACCACTTTGTCTAACTGAATATTTACGTGTGATTTGTATCCTCTACAGTTTTTCGAAAATTTGATTATACCTTTTCCATTTAATTTAATGTACTTAGATATACACATATTTCAAAAACGGCCATGCCTTCCTGCTTAGGTACGAGGGTCACTTCAAAAGAAACGCACACTATTTTTTTAATCCATCTTTTATTTTACATGTTTGAAAGTTTTACAGTGTGTAGATAAATCCTTTAGGAACAATATTTTCATTTCTAAACGTAATTTCCATCCCTCTCAACTGCCTTACGCCATCTTAGAACCAGCGCCTGTATACCAGCAAGGTAAAATTCTGGACCAACCTGTTGGAGCTACTGTTGGCAGCGTGCACAAGGGAGTCATCATCTTCAACCCTTGTTCCACGAAAAGGGTCTTTCAGTTTCCCAGAGAAATGATAGTCACATGGAGCCAGGTCAGGATTGTAAGGCGAGTGTTTCAGTGTTGTCAATCCGAGTTTTGTGAACGCTTCCACGGTTTTTTTGACTGACATGTGGCCGTGCATGGGCGTGCAACAGCAAAACATCCTGCTTTTGCCGATGTGGTCGAACACGACTCAGTCGAGCTTGAAGTTTCTTCAGTGTTGTCACATATGCATCAGAATTTATGGTGGTTCAACTTGGCATGATGTCCACAAGCAAGAGTCCTTCGGAATCGAAAAACACCATAGCCATAACCTTTCCACCAGAAGGTGCGGTTTTTAATTTTTTGTCTTTGGTGAATTTGCATGCTGCCACTCCATTGATTGCCTCTTCGTCTCTGGTGAAAAATGATAGAGCCATGTTTCATCACCTGTTACAATTCTTCCAAGAAGTCCATGTCCAGCATTCTTGTACTGTTCCAAAAGTTCGCTGCACACCGTTTTTCTTGTTTCTTTGTGAGCCACTGTCAACACCCTGGGAACCCACCTGGCACAAACCTTTTTTAACGCCAACGCTTTCAGTATTTTGCAATCACTTCCTTCCCCTGCCCCAAAGTAGCGTGACAATTCGTTCACTGTGATGCGTCTCTCAGCAGTCACCAATTCGTTAACTCTCTGCACATTGTCTGGAGTGTGTGCAGTACGAGGCCAGCCGCTGCGAGGACAATCCTCAATATTGCCGTGCCCGCTTTCATCATGTAACCTGCTTGCCCACCGACTAACTGTGCTGAGATCTACAGCAGCATCTCCATACACCTTTTTCAACCTGTTGTGGATGTTTCCCGCTGTCTCGTTCTCACAGCACAGGAATTGTATGACATCACGTTGCTTATGACGAACGTCAAGTGTAGCAGCCATCTTGTAGACATGCTGTGACGGCGCCACTCCCGGGAACAGGTTGAACTAAGTTTTAAAACAAGCGGGAAGGATGTATCTACACACTGTAAAACTTTCACACATGAAGAATGAAAACTGTATTTTTACAAAAATAGTGTGCATTTCTTTTGGAGTGACACTTGTATTATACACTGAAGCGCCAAAGATACTGGTGTAGGCATGCATATCCAAATACAGAGAAATTTAAACTGCAGAATACGGCGCTGCGGTCGGCAACGCCTATATGAGACAACAAGTGGCTGGCGCAGTTGTTAGATCGATTACTGCAGCTACAGTGGCAGGTTATCAAGATTTACGTGAGTTATGATTGAAGAGAATTGTTCGACGTGACATAAGTGCAACCCTTCTGCAAATTGCTGCAGATTTCAATGCTGGGCTATCAACAAGTGTCAGCGTGCGAACCATTCAACGAAACATCATCGATATGGGATATCGGAGCCGAAGGCCCACTCGTGTACCCTTTATGACTGCACGACTCAAGGATTTATACCTCGTCTGGGCCCGTCAACACCAACATTGGACTTTTGATGACTGGGAACAGGTTGTCTGGTCGGATGAGTCTCGTTTCAAGTCGTACTGAGCGGATGGACGTGTACGGATATGAAGACAACCTCATGAATTCATGGACCCTGTATGTCAGCAGGGGACTGTTCAAGCTGGTGGAGGCTCTGTAATGGTGTGGGGCGTGTGTAGTTGGAGTGATATTTGACCCCCGATACGTCTAGATACGACTGTGATAGGTGACACATAAACATCCTGTCTGATCACCTTCATCTATTCAAGTCCATTGTGCATTCCGATGGACTTGGGCAATTCCACCAGGACAATGTGACACCCCACACGTCCAGAATTGCTACAGAGTGGCTCCAGAAACACTCTTCTGAGTTCAAACACTTCCGCTGACCACCATACTTCCCAGATATAATCATTGTTGATCATATCTGGGATGCCTTGCAACGTACTGTTCAGAAAAGGTCTCCACCACCTCGTACTCTTACGGATTTGTGGACAGCTCTGCAGGATTCATGGTGCCATTGCACTCTAGGACTACTTCAGACATTAGTCGAGTCCATGCCACCTCGTGTTGAGGCACTTCTGCATGCTCACGGGGGCCGTATACGATATTAGTCAGGTGTATCAGTTTCTTTGGCTGTACAGTGTATCTAGCCACTCAGTACTGCTTAAACCAGTCCATAAACTTCTTTCTAATCGAATGATTTTCTTGGCACAAATTCTAGCTACAGGACTGTCTTGTAATAATTTCATTTCAGAATTCTCCTGACTGTACACAGAAACTAACCCAAATACTCGTTTATATACACTTTTATTATGTCTCTCTCTTTACAATCTGGTTGAGCAGGTGATAGCTTAACATAAAATTCCTTAGAGTTATCTGTCGACAAATAATCTTTTTCTGGTTGTATGTAAGGATACTGATCTGCACTGGAAGTCAGGTATGTTGGTAACAGTAACATTTTATACGAAGTAAAATCCTTATTCTCAGTTATTGGAATCTAATTACATACCCCAAAACATCATTAGTCACAAATAAGTAAAAATGCATTATGTTTAGCAACATGTACCCACATTATTCTATTGGATGTATTTTAAGCTTCACCTCTGTTAATTCATTTTGAATTTGTCTTGGATATTTGACATTTTGAAGTGGATTTACAATGTGAAGGGCAAGAATGCCCTTTTGAGTGGGAATTATCGAGTTTACTACTTGTTCATATTCCTTACGTTACGCATTAAATAAAATCTGTAATTGCAAGAGTTATTCACTGATCGTCATTAAAATGACAATACTCTACATACCATGACCTGTAATCGTGAGACGGAACGGAAATGGAAATGAAGTCCCATGCTTCTTGACAGAGCGTAGGGGAACGATGCGGTAGACCCGCACCGCCGTACTGGCAAGGTTCTAATGGAGGTGGTTTGCCGTTGCCGTCCTCCGACCGTAATGGGGATGAATGATGATGATGAAGACGACACAACAACACTTAGGGAATCGAACCCAGGACCCTGTGCTCGGGAAGCGACAACGCTACCGCGAGACTACGAGCGGCGGACACAGACGGAACGACTAAACTAGAGCAATTCATTACATACGATGTAATGAATTGTTCGAATTAAGTCATTCCGTTTTTGAGAAAATACTCATTTACGGTGATGGTATCTATTCAAACCGAACAAGTTGGCCCTGGCTACAGCATCTTGTTGTTTGAATAACTTCAACAACTGATCTAGATTCTGACATAGAATATCTTGAATAATAGTAAGAAGGGGGTTCAGAAGTTACTTACTTGTCTAACATTTTTAGTCTTGTCTTCCTCAGTTGCTTGTAATATTACGGTATATAAGCAACCATTACAAACATATTAGACAAATGCAAGAAAAGCTCCACATTTGGAAAGCCATCGCTGAAAACAAAAATGTGGTAAATGAACAAATACACATCAGCACAGTCTCCCTACTACACTTAATAAAAGAAATGGTAAGATAAAAATCGTCCCGCTCACGCAACCAGGAAAAATAAAATCTACCCCCCCCCCCCCTCCCTCCTTCGCCTTCTGGACACATACCAACACACACACACACACACACACAAATGCATACACAAACATATCACAGATAATTACACTCGAAAGTTGGCAGTAACGTTCGACCTTTGGCAATAACATCTGACAGTCGGCAACACAAACCAAAACATTGCATCAAAACAAGTGTTCAGTTCATAGTGCTGTGAAATGCGAAAGAAAAACGCAAATTGGCATTTATAAGAAGAAGAACAACACAAAAAATGCAACAGGAGTGTAATATGTAGAAAACTGTCCACGTAACCTGTAAGCACAGTTCAAAATATTACTTCATAATAGCAAAAACCAATCACCAGAACTGTGTATAACCTATAGGTACACTGACAAAAATGTGAACTAAATAGCAAGCCCGGGTTCGATTCCCGGCGGGGTCAGGGATTTTCTCTGCCTCGTGATGACTGGGTGTTGTGTGATGTCCTTAGGTTAGTTAGGTTTAAGTAGATCTAAGTTCTAGGGGACTAATGACCGTAGCCGTTAAGCCCCTTAGTGCTCCGAGCCATTTTTTTTTTTTTTAATAGCAAGCGTATGTACATATTCCAGGCCACTGAAGATCCCTTGCCGGCCGCGGTGGTCTCGCGGTTCTAGGCGCGCAGTCCGGAACCGTGCGACTGCTACGGTCGCAGGTTCGAATCCTGCCTCGGGCATGGATGTTTGTGATGTCCTTAGGTTAGTTAGGTTTAAGTAGTTCTAAGTTCTAGGGGACTTATGACCACAGCAGTTGAGTCCCATAGTGCTCAGAGCCATTTGAACCATTTTTGAAGATCCCTTGCAGAAAATAAAGACGAAACGCGTATGGCATGAAATTGTGTTTCATTCATTTGCTTCAGACGGTCCATGAAGTAAAAATTATCAATATACTGTAATATTACTTACTTGTTTACTTAACTCCTCCACGTTATCTGTTTCTTGATCCCCACCTACTTCAGTCCGCCCCACCATTTAAGGAAAGAAACACGTTGTTGAATGAAAAGAATTTCGTCTTGCATTGCTTGTATATTGGGCATAAACTTAGGCTCCTTGTTACTTAAATGGACATAACTAACCCTGTTAGCAACATGGTCTACTAGTGCGTGCAAACGCAGCATTTGAACACTCGAAGGGGAGGTGCCTCCTAATAAAGCAATACTTTGCTGAACCACACGGAGCAAAGAATGGCATGCAGCGCATGCAGTATTCACCTCCCGTAATGTTTGTGCAATGATGATTAATGACCTGTCCAACATACTCCACAGCTGCCGGCACAACTAAGCCACGTTACCTTTATCCAATTTGCCGTGAATACGTCACTCGAATGCCCTTTATCAAATGCCTCAGCTCTAAAACGCTTCTTGCTCCCATAATATGAGAATTCTGCAAGAACACAGTAAGTTGCAATGACAAGTACTAACAAACATACAACATAAATTGTTATAACTACAAAACCTACAAGATACCAATTGCTCAGTACCAAGGTATTCATTTACACAGCAAACAACCATCCTCTGCTACCATTGGAGTGGTGGTAGTTAACCGTGGAGTAGGTAACCTTGCATGCAAGTATCCTTGAGCAGTAAGCTATTGAGACTTTTATTTAATATTGTAATTTGCCAAACAAAAAAGGTTCAAAAGGTTGCATAAATTGGTATCTGAACAAACGATTTCATTGAATCGTTAATATCTTCAAACAAATACTGTGACAGGGCAATGGGCTTTGGCCCTCAAACATTTAATAATTTAAGCAGTTACAAAATTTTTCAAATAACTCTTAAAAGGGAACAACACAATTAGGCACTTAATATTATGAAACGTCCCCTTTGAATAATTATACAGGACTGTGCTTAACCTGACACACAATATTTTCAGCGCAACGCAATCTGACTTTCAAAAATCCCTACAAAAGAATGGCCCTGACTAACATTAACCTATACCTTTCACAAATCACTTACCTCACAAAAATCTTCCGTTACTCGAACTACTGCAGTACAGCGAGCGCCACTACTGCCAGCTAAATAAAAGATTCAAACTACGGAAGGCACTAACTACTGATATGCATAGTTAGCAAATGAAAGATTTAGATAGAGAACAAACAATGTGTTTACCTTACTAGTGTTCAAAGGTCATAATATATACAACAGTTCATGACAACCAGTGTTACAAATTTCAGAACTCCGCCATCTCTCTCCCCACATCCACCACTGCTGGCGGCTCACCTCCAACTGCGCAACGCTACGCGCTGTTCACAGCCAGCTGCCTAACACTACAATGGCGAGTATTACAACAATGCAAAGCAGCCACAGACTGCACACAGCACAGCCAGTGATTTTCATACAGAGGTGGCGTTACCAATAAAAAAACCTAAACAGCCTACTTACAATATAGTTAAAAACTTAAAGTTACTAAAAATTTGCTTTTATAGAAGAATTTGTAAGGGTACAAATTTTCTTCAGCAAATTTTTCTTTAAATGTTGTCGCCTCACCCGCACTGACATTCATCTGCAGGCAAGGTAAAGCCCAAATAACGTGACGAGCTTGATTATAGAACTCATGATGCAGGTTTTGTTTACTTCTCTAGAATGTGGCTCTGTTGAATCATTTTTACAACGTTCCATGACAAAATGTGCTATGAATCAACGACAGACCCATTCATTACTTAATGCTACTCAGAGACGTACACTACAATACAATGGAACACTGCCCGTACAGTTTCGCAGAACTCACTTGTGAATGGGGAAATACGATGCAAGGATGATGCTGCTGAAAGGCTGTACAGGGAACGATTTCCGAACTGGCGTCATCCGCCACGGCGAGTCTTTATTTCTCTCGATCGTGTGAGTTAACGAGCATTTCGCTCTCATTTAAGTATATGGCCGAAAGAGTCAGCCTTCAGGAATTGTGAAGCGAACCCTGTCGTCCAGAACCAGGTGCCAGAAAGGGCGCAGATTCACCATGAGATGGGGAAACTAACAGGCGTCTATTGTCTAGTGAGGCCTAAGCGCTGTAGTGTGCGAGTGAGACAGACGAGAAGTTAAGTCATAGGGAAACCCAGTAGAAGGCTTTTGTGGCAAGGAGACCTAGCAGTGTTCAATATGGCGGACATAAGATCGGCCACAAAGGGAAACACTTACGAAAACTATTTAGTTCTGTAGTAACTCGGGGAATGAATCCACAGTAATTTTAATCTGCCATCCTCCATAAATTTTCATGGTGGTCCCAGTAAATCTTGAATGTTGATCATATCTATAATAGTTTAGGATTTACTGTTAAAGCGAAATTAACAAGTTTTGTGACAAAGATCTCAATGCTAAGATCTGAACACTTTCGTCGATATTAACGATCGACATTTCATATAGAAGCGCATTTTTAAAATGACAAACATTGTAAATGTCAACCCTATAACTTTATTTGTTTAAAAGATATAGTAAATATAAGTTATCAGTATTTTCAGTTAAGCATCAGATCATCACCTCCTCCACACAACACACATTGAACGATGACACCTCCTTGAATCATTAAGTAATAAAATATTTGTTGTAAATTTTAGTAAATAATAGTTACTTCTGTTATTTATTTATTTATGGGAAAGACCAAAGGAGCAAGGCTACTGGCCGTGACATTCAAAGTTAAGAAGGAAATTGTATTGGTTTTATGTAAAGGAATTTAACGTTTATTACGTAATGGATGTTATTGTTACTTTACTTAGAATGTGAGAATAGTCAAGCTTTGATTATTTAAATATATTAAAATGTAAAGTAATGTATAATAAATTGTTGCCAACGAGATGGACGCCTTCAGGAAAAGGAACTGCACTAGTCAGTTGAGTGATAATGGTCGGCATGCCGGTAAAAGCCGGTAAAAGCGGCCGGGGAGATGGGTAGAGGGACAATTTGGCTGGAGACACCAAAGTGAACAGTTCTGGTCTAGAGACCAGAGGGTACATCTCGGATTGAGATGCGAAAGCAGACAGTCGGTCTTTAGGCAGCTAGGAAGTGGAACGGCTTAGAAAATTTCGTGTTGTGTGGTATCGAGGGATTTAAGTCTCTGAGCGCTGAGCAGCCGCGCGCCTGGTGTGAACTCTAACTTTCCGTATAAATGACGAGGTGGAGAATCGGACTTCCGTTTCGCGATGAGATTGTGAATCATCGAACTGTGTCAAATGGATATGCGCTCGAGTGTAACAGTAATTCTAAATACGACCACTTTCGCTATTAGCTTGCTTTCTGAATAAATATTATTCTAACCAAATCGCAACTGTGTGGCTTACATCATTTATCGGTCGTTAATTTAGTTCCAGAGATTATTTTTACTGTTGTAATATGTTATGTTAACTTTGTATTTCGACTTATGACCTCAGAAGTTAAGTCCCATAGTGCTCAGAGCCATTTGTATTTCGCAAACTTGCCATCAGCCACACAATTTAACCAAAGGGTCATAAGCATCTAATTTAGGGTGAGTAATGCGACACATGCGGTTCAGCCCCTAGACGAGTTTGAGCCAAGACATTTGGACGAGGAGGAATCGCATGTGAGCCCTAACATCTTTTGGATGTTAGCTCGCAATCGGGGGCTCGTCCGGGATAGGAACTAGGAAAGTGTTAGTTGAGGGATAAGAATCTTTCAAAGTGTTGGAACAGGATTGGATTTTTGAGAGTGTAAGTTGCAGAATATGAACTCTGAAAAGCTTAGGATTGGATTTGAATTCTGCAAAGTGTCTCCAAAAGTATTATCTGAACTTCGATAAGCAGGACCTCTCGAAAAAGTTAAATGTGACATCAGTTCACGACTGAATATTAGGTTTCTTTAATAGTTATGAAATTACAATTGTAATTCTCACAGTAAACAACATTCTGTGACCTAGGTCCCAAGTCTGTAGCAAAAATGGTTCAAATGGCTCTGAGCACTATGGGACTCAACTGCTGTGGTCATCAGTCCCCTAGAACTTAGAACTACTTCAACCTAACTAACCTAAGGACATCACACACATCCATGCCCGAGGCAGGATTCGAACCTGCGAGCGTAGCAGTCGCACGGTTCCGGACTGCGCGCCTAGAACCGCGAGACCACCGCGGCCGGCCAAGTCTGTAGCAGTTTAGCCAGTTTGCGTGGGGGTCCTGAGCTACGAATTTCGCAACACTTGTGTGCACCTAGTTTTATCAGTGGTTAGTGTTGATAAAAAAGTAACGCGGAAGAAGAGATGAGATCTAAAGCACGTGGTTCCAGCCAGCAGTGTCATCTTCAACGGCGATTCATCGCGCAACGGCGGTTGCAGTACCACAGCAGAGGCTACGAGAGCTTCTGCTTCGGCTTCAACTGCAACATCGGCAGCAATACCATGGCAGAAGGATCCAGCACGTCAAAACTAAGTACCTGAGCTGATAGCGAGATTAGGTATGATTATTTAGTTCAATCGCTAATAATAGATGTCGCTAATATTAAGCAGTCACCCAGTTTGTGTGGGTATGAAAATACTAGCGAGCCGTTTAGCCCGAAGTCTGAGCGGGAGAGCGTCATCGGCTGTGAATTTAGTAGGCAAATAGTCCGAAATCAGTCAAGGGAGATGACTTTGGGGGAGACATGATGTCGCAATTAATGCAAATGATAAGTAGATTGGGATCCAAAATTGATTCTGTTAAAACTGATATGGGTGACATAAATTTAAAAACGGATTCTGTTCAATACGAAATAGCTTCGGTAGTCAAAGACGAAGTAGGTAAAATGGCTTTTGGAATCGAGGAATTGACAGACAGAAAATTAAAAACCATTTGGGAAGAAATGGCCAAATTTCTGATGAAGTTGAGTTACTTGCCTCTAAGGTAGATTAAGCGGTGAAAAATTTCAGTGATAAAGTGGAGGAGTTGTCGGCAGATTTGGGAGGCAACGTAAGAAATTGTGTGAGTAGGCAAACTACTCTTATGGCTGAGATGACAGAGGCTATTAGCAACTTATCCATTCGAATTGGTAAAGGGGAGAAAGAAGTAGATAAAATAAAAGAACAAATAGAATCTGGCATTAAAACTGAAAATAGTGAAGTTAAAAAGCAAATCAATGAAATACAGAGCGAACTGAATTCTTCAGCTGCACATCAAACCTCTACAGTGATCAGTGCTCCGTGGATGAATTCAGGGCCGGTCAAACGTTTTGGAGACGACGGGAAATATCACCAAGTAAATTTTCTAGCAACGTGCAGGGATTGTTTTATAAGGGGAATGCCCGATGAGGCGAAGATAAAATTCGTGAAAAAACGTTTGGAAAGTGAGCCGCATTCGTGGGCAAATATACACAGTGATACGTTCACTACCTACTAAATGTTTGAAAGCAGTTTCCTGAACAAGTTCTGGAGTGAAGCAAAGCAAACGTAACTCCAAAATGAGTTTCTGAACGGGCCAACATTTAAATACGGGAACAGGTCGATGCGAGAATTTTGTAGAAGTGAACTTGTGAGATTAATGCATGTGAAACGTCCATTGGGAGTGATTACCGAAATTACGGTGTTGAAAAGGCGGTTATTGGAAAATTTGCTGTAGGATCTAGTGCACAGTCCTAGTAACTCAATAGACGAAATTTTGGACTTTGTAAAAAAGTTAGACTGGGCATTGAAATTTAAACCGCAAAGTAAGCAGTTAACTAGTTTTCAGATTGGAAATCGTAACTACAGTTCGAGTAACTACTAAGAAAGACATCCGGGAATTTATCATTGGAAAGCTAACAACAGTTTTGATAAGGGAAACGGTTACAGGAACACCTCCAATGGTAAATTTCAAAGGGGTAATGGGAACGGATACCTTAGTGACACGGACCGACACCAACAACGTAGATTTGAGGGACCGGCACCTGGCAAAATTAACCAGCATAACGCGTGATCAGGAAACTAAGTTTCACCGCAACTTAGTTCCGGAGATGGCAAAATAAACTGGCTATCAATAGGGCGCGAGTTAACGGAAATGTGATCGGTGTTAATAAATTGGCAAAAAATCCGTCAGAATATTGAAATGAAATTAGTAAGAGATGAGAATCAAATAGCTAAATTTTCAAATGAGCCGTACATAAAATACATAATCTTAATATAATGAAAGATAACGATAAAGGCGATGACTACGATTTGAGGCTAAATGATTAGTTTTATGAGTGTGAGACGAAAGGGTGTGTGAATGTTAATACAATGAAAGATTCTACGTCCCAAAAGGAGGCTGAGGGGAGCTGAATTTGGTGGTGTTAGATGGTATAGAAAATTCTGAAGAGATACTAACCAGTGGTAACAATTATAGTGAGGAAGGTTATGATGTTTCAGGTGACACTGTGACGGCGAAAATTGTTAAGAAGGTTAATAAGGGCGGTGTACCATTAGTCTCGTCAGCTGTTGATGGATTTGTGTGTGTATCGGCGGATATTGGTGAATTATTTTTGAAGTAAGGTAGTAATGATGTTTTATGTGCTGAAGTTACGGAAGCTGAAGCTGCTAGTATTGAGAAAGGAATCTATGTGTATCTTTCTACTAATGAAGGTGAACTCGAAGTTCTGGGTGCATCTGTGGATCTTGCATGTTTGTTTGAGAATGAGGGTGGATCTGAATTCGATGTGCGATCTGAAATTAATGTAGCGCAGGAGCGTGTAGGAGAGGAAAAGATATTATCTCAGGTTTAGATCAAAATGCAGCGGATTTTAATGGTACTGTTGCTTCTGAAACTGCACGATACTGTAGTTATAATTCAGGTGATGTAACAGCAGAGGATTGTGAAACTATGAATGGTTCTTATATTGGTGATTTGTCGACGGAGGTAAATGAGGTTTTATGTAGCGAGTTGTATGATGTATCAGCGGCTGTTGAAAGTGCTGTTTGTGAAGGTGTTTGTGTTGAGATGGAAGTAAAAAGTAATGCTTTATTTCATGATAATGATGTTGTAGCTTTCTGATGTCGATAATTTTAAGGGAGAATACAGTAAGTTTTGTTCTACTATAGAAAGTGATATTTGGACAGAAAGGTATCTTAAGGAGGAACGGTACGGTAGAACATTACGATCGTTATTGCCTCATATGTTGACTCGGGAGGGTACTCGGTTCCGAATCTGTGAAGCGCCGCTGGAGACTTCGTTGCGATGAAAAGGTTCTGTGAAAGTGAGCACAATGGCGCTGATATTTCAGCTGCATTTCAATAGACAGTCGACTCTAATATGTGTATAGTTTTATTTGGCATTAAATTAATATGCCACAATTCATAATTTTTGTTAGATATAATTTTCTTTAAATTTAAAGAACGCTGCATCAACACAACTACAAATAATTCAAAATGGTTCAAATGGTTCAAATGGCCCTGAGCACTATGGGACTCAACTGCTGAGGTCATTAGTCCCCTAGAACTAGTTAAACCTAACTAACCTAAGGACATCACAAACATCCATGCCCGAGGCAGGATTCGAGCCTGCGACCGTAGTGGTCTTGCGGTTCCAGACTGCAGCGCCTTTAACCGCACGGCCACTTCGGCCGGCTACAAGTAATTACGCTATTGATCTGGCACTTAGGATATTTATGTTATTGTACTATGAATTTGTGTCACGAATTTGGGTGCTACATCATAACGTATATGGCACGCCAACATGTTATGAAGTGGAGGCGTGTGAGTTAATGAGCATTTCGCTCTCATTTAAGCATATAGCCGAAAGAGTCAGCCTTCATGAATTGTGAAACGAACCCTGTCGTCCAGGACCAGGTGCCACAAATGGCACAGATTCACCACGAGATGAGGAAACTCACAGGCATCTATTGTCTATTGAGGCCTTAGCGCTGTAGTGTGCGAGTGAGACAGACGAGAACCTACGTCATACGGAAACCCAGTAGGAGGCTTTTGTGGCCAAGGAGGCGTAGCGGCCTTAAATATGGCGCACCTAACGTCAACCATAAAGGGAAACATTTATGAAAACTATTTAGTTTTGCAGTAATTCAGGGAATGAAGCCACAGTAATTTTAATCTGCTTTCCTCCATAATTTTTCATGGTGATCCAAATAAAACTTGATTATTGATCATATCTATAATAGTTTAGGATTTACTGTCAACGTGAAATTAACAAGTTTTGTAACAAAAACTTGAATGCCAAAATCTGAACGTTTTCTCAAAAAACATTGAACGATGACACCTTATTGAATCATAAGGTAATTGAATATTTGTTGCAATGTTTAGTGCATAATAGTTACTTTTGTTCTTCATTTATTTATCAGAAAGCACATTGCTGCAAGCCTACAGGCAGTGACATTCAAAGTTAAGGAGGAAATTGTATTCGTTTTATGTAAAGGAATTTGACGTTTATTATGTTATAGATACTATTGTTACTTTACTTAGAACGTGAAAGTGGTAAAGCTTTGATTATTTAAATATATTAAAATGTAAAGTAATGTAGAATAAGTTATAGCGAATCAGATGGACCGCTTCAGGAAAGGGAATTGCACTAGTCAGTTGAGTGACAATGCTCGGCACGCCGGAAACGCGGCCGGGGAGATGGGCAGAGGGACAGTTTGGCTGGAGACACCAAAGTGAACAGTTCTGGTCTAGACACCAAGGGCACAGCTTGGACTGAGAGAGTGGTCAGTCGGTCTTTAGGCAGCTAGGAAGTGGAACGATATGGAAAATTCCGCGTTGTGTGGTATCGCTGAACTCAAGTCTCTGGGAGGCGAGCAGCCGCGCGCCTGGTGTGAACTCATAACTTTTCGTGTAAATGACGAGGTGGAATATCAGACTTGTGTTTCGCGCTGAGATTGTGAATGATGGAACTGGGTCATATGGATATGCGCTCTAGTGTAACAGTAACTCTACATACAACCACTTTCGCTATTAGTTTGCTTTCTTAATAAACATTCAAATAGTTCAAATGGCTCTGAACACTATGGGACTTAACTTCTGAGGTCATCAGTCCCCTAGAACTTAGAACTACTTAAACCTAACTAACCTAAAGACCTCACACATACCCAAGCCCGAGGCAGGATTCGAACCTGCAACCGTAGCTGTCGCACGGTGCCAGACTGTAGCGCCTAGAACCGCTCGGCCACACCGGCCGGTGAATAAACATTTTTCTAACCAAATCGCAAATGTAGTACAGTAGTGAGGAGGCTGTTGGTGGCAAATCAGTACTACCCACGGAGAAATCGACCACACAGCTGTCCACGCCACCAGCTCCGACCAGCGGCAAACAATAATAATTTCATCGTTAACAGTGAAGGGAAACGTCGTTCATCAGCTTCAAAAATGGTTCTGATTAATTTAGTGTAAGGAAGGTAGGCAGTATCGTTTTGACTCTAGTGCACATCGGTATACTTTCGGCTGGAGCTGAAGTCAGTTTAGTCGAACTTCGCGACCGCTACGGTCGCAGGTTCGAATCCTGCCTCGGGGAATGGATGTGTGTGATGTCCTTAGGTTAGTTAGGTTTAAGTAGTTCTAAGTTCTAGGGGACCGATGACCTCAGATGTTAAGTCCCATAGTGCTCAGAGCCATTTTACAGTTTAGTCATGATTCGATCGGAGACCATATGCTAGTAGTGTGCAATCAGGAGTTGTCAATCGGATTTATGCTAGCGTGCCAACGATTTGTTGCAAATTACAGCCCGTAAGTAAATGTCAGAGTCAAGTTATTTATGTTTAATTGATTTTTTTTAGTACTTCGTGTGCACAGTACGGAGTTAGCTGCCCTCGCAACATAATGATGATTGCCTGTACTATAAAAGAGGAACAAAGTATTATTTTGTTTGCAGTGAAAAAGAAAAGTGTTGTGACTATCATTAAATAGAGTCCCACCGAAAGGTTGTCAAAGAAAAACTCTTTAAATGAAATAAACAATTTTACAAAAAAGTGTGATGCAAAGTGATCGAGTAAGATTTACTGTATAGTTGAAATCTTTAACGTTTGGGTAATAGGCTTATATCTATAATTTATTATTGATTAAGAAAACAGATTGAAGTACTCTTGAATGTTTAAAAGCTGATATTAAATACTTTGTCAAGAAAAAGTAACTAAATATTTCCAGTTATATGATAAGGGCATCGTATTTCGAGTAGTTCATATTACGAAACGTGTTCTTTCTTACTTGTAGGTGCTATCTTCGCGACGGTGGTGCAAAAATTCATGCTGTGTAAACGAAAATAATTAACATTGAATATTCGTATAAATAATGTAGTAAATATATCTGGCTCGCTTTTTTAAAGAGCATTACTGTGAAGGACGTGAGTTTCGTAACTAGTTAATTCGTGTTTCAGTAAGTTTCAGGAGTTAATAGTTAGCTATATATTTCTGCGAAGTTAAGAAAGAACGCGACGGAACACCATTTAATTGAAACAAGTATTACGTTCCAAATGGGGAAGATTTAATACTTATTTTGTGATTTAGTCCTAATACGGGTGTTATGTATAGTATCATCTGACGGGGAGACGATAGCAGGACCGTAACCTTCACCATACTGCGGCTTACACATTCCGCACCAAGATTCCTTGAGCCAGCTATAGCGTTCTGAACTCTCGTGTTGTGTTTCGGTCGGTGGCGGTTACAAGACTAACTGCCACGTTGCCTGTCCCTCTCTGACGTGGAGAACCAGCACGTGACCTCGCCGCGCGCAAGCTTCTTTTACCGACCTGCCTACGCTCTGCTGTCTTTTCACAACTCAATACAAGACCCCCTTTCCGTCTTTGCGCTCTGCTTAAAACTATTCCAGACTGCGGCTCGCATCCTGTTACTCTGAGAAGGACGTGTAACAGATGTCAAGGAATTGGGCGTTTTGCTCGCTCATACTCGCTCGAGTCAATCGCGCTCTGGCACTGGAGAAGCGCCTGTCGTCGAACGTGGAGCCACGGTGAGGGCAGAGGCAGCCTTGTCTGGCGCGCTCGCCACGCTGCAGTTGCGACTGTTTAAGTAGCAACTCTGTGTGCCTGGAGTCAGTTCAGACGTACTTCCACCAGCTGATGGAAATACACCCACATCAATTTAGTTACGCTGAATTGCGACATCATGGTGATTCATAAGTGAAAATAGCCTACTTTATGCAATGACCAAAATTTGTGACCCTTTGGACTTTCATAGGAAAACTATGAAGCCTTTTTCATGATGTTTCATTATAAAAAATCACATTCCTCTTTCTTTATAGTACCATCTGATTTGATTCAAGTATAAATATGCCAGATTGACCGCATAAGAAATTAGGAATGTGAGAGGAACAAAATTGTCTCAAAATTATTCCCTGTGGGCGTAATTGCAATGAATCGACTCGTTTCGCATCAAGTTTGCTTCGTGTTATGATTTCACCTCTCAAACGGATCATCGTCGTCACTAACATCCATTCGAGCTAAATAAAAGTCAACCTCATCGCTAGACTGAGTATTACATCACCATAGCCTAATCAATCCGAAAACAGACTTCATTTTCTTGGGTGCTAAGCGGTGCTGACCTTCTCTCATTTACTGGTATCACAAAAACAGAGGAAGATATTGCTGCCACTATATAATTTTATTCTGACTTATCAGAAACTGGTATATCAGAAACTGGTATATTTAGCGCACAGTCCTTAACGTGTCATCTTTATCAGAAACAAACACCACTCGAGTAAGGGGAAGGGCGACGACAAAAATGCTACCATTCTGTGCAGCGTCCGAATTTCGACTTTCTCATCTAGAGACGGAGACATCGACCTTTCATTACTGATAGTATCTTCAGTTGATAGACGATAATACGACTTGAACTGCACTGCCAAAATACCGACTGACACTGAAACCGACGTGTTGAGATTAAACAAAATTTTAATTTGCTGGACATGCAGTGTGTATTAAACAAGATAACTGGGTCTACAGTAATTTAAACGTATTTCTGTATCTTCTGGCCATGTAAAACAATGAGTTTTCAGTTTTTGCACCCACAACGAAACTAAATGAATTGTTGGGAACTTCTCGTCTTCAGCACTCGTATTCCACCCCTGAATGACTTTAAAAATGTTTTGAGTTCTTCTGCGATGTTATTTTCATAATCAGTAAGTTTTTCAGAGACGCCATTCTCCGGAAGCATTTTCATGATTTTGTAGTTCTGCCTATCTACATACTGCAGCATTCTAAGCCAGCCGTTCCACTTACTCTCTGCTTCCTGCTTCAAGCTTGTCTGTATCGAATTCCTATCACCAGTTTTTTTTTCATGAAACAGAAAGTATCTGTGGCAGCATGAGGTTTGGAATAAACGACTGCAACCTCATTTAATAAAATAATCGTCACCGAACATGTGTAATCCTTGCATAATGCTGAAAGGATTGCAATGCGTTGCATATATTAGCGTCTCTCTCGTTGACAATGAAATCCTAGTAAAACGCTTGGAATTTGCTCTTAGCAATTTGAATTAGGTTTTTCTCGGTGTAGCTTTTAATAAATTCCCCACATTTTTTCTTCTCAGAGTTGTCACCAATCCCATATTTCGCAGTACATAATCATAGAAACAAAATGAGCAAAAACGGACAGGTACCACATTTTCCAGTATGAATCGGTCCAGATACACGCTGTACATCCAAATGCTTTTACGCCTGTTGCCTAGATAATGCTAGATGTCATACTCTCCCATACTTCATCGGCTTGACTTTCAATGTTTCGTGCTACTGTTATACGATGAGATAAAAGACTTCTACATGTCCGAATTCTGAACCGATGCTTACAAGCCACTGACATAAGGTGCGAAATCCTATCATCTAATATTAATGTAAATGACACACAGTTGTACGCACCTTTTCAATTACAGTAGCGCTCAATGAAACGGGTAACGTTTCCGAACTTACACTTTGTCTTATCGTGCAGACATGTGCGTCGTGGCGGATCTGTAAGACAGGAGAGACAAGGACTTGCAGTACATGCAGCGGACTTCCTTCTCAGTCACTAATGAAAATATCTTCCAAGCATTTCGCACGTTCCTTCATCCCAAGTTCACGCCCCGTAATCCTACCGTGGGCGACTAGGCGGCGCTTGGTTAACTACAGTAGTTGGCCGATCAATTTGAGCGTGAAATGCCCTGTCCAAAGCAGCTGTATTGACAGCTGCCGCAGAACTATATTCACCGAGTAATTCTAACGATCATGAACCTCAGATGCAGAACTCTAACTTGTAAATCCCTCCACCAATGAAGACGACACAGTGGAGAAATCGATTACGTACGTATCAAATTTGAGATGCCTCCAGGGCTTAATTTCGGCGGGAACGCGTTCCGGCACTTCCCATACACCTTTTTTTCTTTTTTTTCTTTAACGGTTCAACACCGGAGATTTGAAATAGTACACGTGTATTACATCACAACGTAACTATAATTTGCCGTTGCGCCAGCACAAGTGAACGTGACATAATGGGTCAGCAACGTGATGTGACCAGCAGGAGGCACTGTGTGTGTGTGTGTGTGTGTGTGTGTGTGTGTACAGTCTCATCACAAGTCTCTCTCTCTCTCTGGCCAGCGGGGTGGGGGGGAGGAGGAGTGGTAGAAGGGGGATCGTTCCGGCACCTAAAAGTTTAGAAATTAAGCACCGGATGCATCGATTCCAACACGCTTCATATCTGTGTATGTGAGTGCGTATTTATGTGTGTGTTTGTCTGTCTGTCAGTTCTAAACCGAACTTACGCTCGTTCTGTGCTGCTGTCTGACGTGTAGTTTACCACCACTGCTACACGTGTATATTTGATTACTTAGTAGGCAGCTAAGTGCTTAGCATTGTATCGCTTCACTGTTTATAAATACTGAACACCATATCGATTATGGCTGAGCAATACTTTGCTCCACATACTACTAAGTACATTAAGTGAACTGAGGGAAACTTAAATCAGGAAGTCAGGATGTATGTGATGTGATTCTTAACATGCCAAACCCATGGTTCCACTTGCTACCAAATTGTAAAAGAAACAGATGAGTGTGTGAAAAACCAAAATAAATCATGTATTATGGAAAATATTCACTGCCTGACAAAATGAAATGAAACATCCTAAAGACACCGTTCGATGTCACTAACTTCGTACACGTACACACCTTTGATTTGTACGTAAATCAGTAGAGTCTCAATTCTCTGGGACAGGGGTCAACAGCGTCAAATATTAGGTGATAAATATGAAGGATACGAAGATGCCACGTGCTCGAGTGAGACAGAGTTACCAGTACGTGACTGAGTTTGGAAGAGACATTGTTCTGGCTTTCCATTTGCCCAGCTAGGCAAATCGCGCAATATCAGGATTTTTTGGGGCATATGGATGCGATAGCAGCCAGTTGTCGGATTGCGTGGGAACGTGAGGGCAGGCTACTCGTCATTAAGGTTCTGGTCGTACACGCCTGATCACCACTGAGTAAGATGACTGTATTGTGCACCAAGCACACTGTAACCCCTTCACATCTGCGCCTGCCATCTGAAAATGGGATTCCCGCCTACTTTCTGTGCTTTCCTGCAGCATTGCCCAGAAGCTAGCGGCGCCCGGACTAGGAATTCCTGTACCACGCCTAGGCGGCCGTTAACACCATTACGTAATGGTTGTGTGTCTAGCGGTGCCGTGACCAGGAAGCGTGGACTGCTGATGAATGGAGTCTCACTGTGTTTAGCGATGAATCGCAGTTCTGCATGACACCGGATCACCATCATCGGCGAATAGCCGGCAACCTGGAGAGAGGTCCCACTATTCCAATGCTTAGAAGAGGCACACCGGTGTTCGTGTTGGCGTCATGGTGTGGGGAGCCACCGGATGTGACTTGAGGTCACAGAAGGTAGTGCTTCTGGGAACTCTGAGTCATGGAAATCCTGCGTCTTCGTGTATTACCCCCCGTGCGACCGTACCATGGAGCCACTTTTCAACAGGACAATGCTCGTCCTCACATGACGCATGTCTCTGTCATGTTGAGGTACTTCCGTAGCCTCCAAGGTCCGGAAATCTGTCCCTGATATAATATGCGTGGCAGCAGCTCCGAAGTCAACTCCCTCTCACTCCCGGTATCCAGGATATCAAGGACTTGTAAAACACAGTTGGGGGCCAAGTTGCCTCGGGAGAGTCTACAATGGAATTACGAAACTATTCCCGACCGGTTTAGTACATGCATCCAGGCCAGAGGGGATGCAACGTAGTGCTGATGAGTGGGCTCATACCGCCAAGTTCTTTGTAAATCTGGCTCGTTTTTGTAATCACTGAAATAACATTACTTGTTGTCTTAACCTGTAAAATTTCACTTCGTTTTCTCCTCTTCTGGGTGCTTAACTTTTTTTTCAGGCTGTGTATTTCGCTCACAGATTCGTGTATGATGTTAGGCTACAGTTTACTGTATTTCTGATTTGTTGCTCTAGTGGTTCTTCGGTACTGGAGGATTTTCCTATCGTTATTGAAAACGATACCTGAGGTTTGAGTGTAAGCAGACAGTCGTCTCCTGTAGTCGAGTTAGATAGGCCCAGGTTGAAGGGTTCCCTCAGAAATCTAAATTTTGCGCAAGACTTTTGTTACAGCTTTGTTACGGTAATGAATCGTAAGGAATATTATTCTCTGATTTACCATCTTATATCAGTTCAAGCCTGGAAACTAATGCCACCAATGTTGTTTCCTTAAGATACCTACAAAATTTTCAGGCGTCACTGTGACTAGAAAACAGACAGCTTGACTAAACAACTAGGCGAGAATATCATTTCATACTGTGTGCAGATTTAGATGCGTTAATCATTAATCATACTGAGATCGAAAAGCTGTTTATGAGACATTGTTAGTATTAGAAGGACTGAAGATAAATGATGCACTCGATTTGAAGATGTGTGCCGGAAAAAATATCGACGATTTGAAAAAAAAAAAAAAAAAATGGCTCTGAGCACTATGGGACTTAACATCTGAGATCATCAGTCCCCTAGAACTGAGAACTACTTAAACCTAACTATCCTAAGGACATCACACATATCCATGCCCGAGGCAGGATTCGAACCGGCGACCGTAGCGGTCGCGCTGCTCCAGATTGAAGCGCCTAGAACCGCTCGGCTACTGCGACCGGCCAAATGTATTACTACATTGAATGTTTGATCCTTTCTTCGTATCACTGTTCATCATCAATGGACTAAATTTTTCATGATTTATTCATGTTGATGTAAGTTTCATTGGCTTAAGGTACCCTTGGTGAGATTTTCAAAACATTGTTACGAGCAGGATTCCCTTAACCGCAGCGTGAAGTGTAAACAGCACTACTATTGGAGAAGAACGCTCTTCCACTCTAATCTCTGTGTTCCTTTTGTTCTATTCTCCTAAAATAATGTGAAATCGATCCAGCAGTTCTTAGCTGTTGCAGTAATTTAACTGCATAATAGAAAAGTTCTCACTTTTACCAAATATCGCGTAGCGATAATTCATATAGTTCTCCAAAAATACCATGTAAGAAATATGAAGCTTCAGTGTCAATAGTTCACGAAGACGCTCCGTTCAATCTAGCCTTTTCTTGTAACTGTGGTACGTTCTCCCTTTCACACGTGTGTTCCCAGTGTCTTCTCACTTCGTAGTTGGTCTGTCCTGAATACGTTCAACAGTCTTCATTTCAGATGGTTTCTCCTACTGCTCCCCTGGTTTTCCAATAATCCGATTTCCACCTTCACACTCCAGCGTCAGAATTTCAGGAACACTGCCGTGCATTTTTGGAAATTAGTGGAACTCTTTTCTTTTATGTTCATAATTAAAAAATCTTACTTTAGAACTCATTATTCCGCGACTGTTCGAGACATCAGTTACCTAACCAACTCTCTAATGGCGACATTTTGACAAAGTATTAGATACAGCACTGGGTAAACCATTTTCCTTACGAGTATAGTCATTATTGTGTTGTCTATCGTATTATAGATTTTGGTAACGTATGACTGTCATACCAGGTTAGTGCTAGAGATGCATGATGTACCCAATAGCGGAAAATTAAAGTTCTCAGTTTTTCCTGGATATTTACATTTACTTGCTACCACTTTGCATCCTGCATCGGCGAGTCTGCTAAAGCCCTAGAAAAGTGCTCATTCATTATTGGTCACTCTGTGCTGTTTCTTCAGATAAAAGGTACAAAGGGTACACTCGTGTGGCCAGGAACAGTGTACAGCGATTGTAAATAGCACTACCCTGCTGTGAGGTACAAACTTTTACAATCAATTTTAATCAGTAGTTTCAATCACAATGGTAAGAAGAAAACGGAAGAATTTTGGTGATGCATGTCATAAGCTGCATGTACGCTAAGGAGCTGTGAATATGTAGGCACATGACCTCGAAATCGACAGCATAACTGATTGAACAAAACAGCAAAGAACACAGATATCAGTGAAGTTGCTTTTAGGGTGAAATCATCTGCAGCTGATATTCGTAAAGTATGTGCGTCCATTATGAAGCAAATTAAGTTATCAGTGATAAGTTTCAGCGACAGGCAGCATTAGCATACTTTGATTTCCTCTTTGCAAAATGAAACCTGGTGAGGAATGGAATATCTATGAAAGTTTTAGGGGCAGTAAATTTATTTTGTCCATGCTAAACTCCAGCCACTCTTGTGCCGAGTGTGGACAGTTTGAAACCACTTTTTTTTGGTCGCCTTGTTGTGTTATTACGATGGATGTACTCGTCACTTGGTTGTGTCTTGTACAATGCTGCTTCTTTCCGTATCCTGCGCGGATCCAAGGCAGACACTTCCAATGCGTCGTCACCACGCAGAAGCCAATGGAAACAAAGCCTTGAGCTTTGAGCACTGAAAGAACTTCTATTGTCGTGACTGAAAATTTACCGCAGGAAAATCCTCAAACGGAAAAGACAAGAAAAGGAGGACGACGTTTATCTTCGCTTCTTCCGTCTACTTGCAGTTAAAAAGCTGCTATCATTTCACTGTATGGCTACTGCAGCCCCTCCACGAATGTCATGATTATGCAACCAGAGGCCTGTCCGTGTATACCAGACATTATGCGACATTCATATGAGATACTTTTACTAGCACGCAACAAAAGCTCCGGAGAAGAATATCATTACGGGTGACACTCATGATGTATAATACTATGTACAATGACTATCAGTGCTAAAGTGCTTCTGAAGTGAAAGTGAGATATCAGTAAAATGTAATTTGAAAGCAAAAAGAAATATTCCCGACAACGTTCGACCAAATGAAAATACCTTTAAATAGTGGTTCCAAACCTGGAACCAATTACCCTGTGATTGGTAAAATGAATTGTTCTGAGGGGTAAAAATGGAAGGGTTCGACTGAACTTCAATGAAAATACTAAATACTAAATCACTGCTGTTACCACTATTTCGTAAGACTGTAATAGTGATCACATAATTTACTAATAATTAAATTTTTTAACATACTGCCATTAATTTGTGAGACAATGTCGTGGAAGTTGTAGTTTGTGAAAGGCGTGTATGAACATGTTCTTCTACATATAGTCCACTCACAACACACATACTTTGTACACTGTATCATGCACTCATTAAAGCAAAACTGAGACATATGCATCACATATACTGTAAGACTGCGTGGGTCGTGATTTTGATGTGTTGATGTTGCGATCTGACTAGCCCTGCTGTGGTTGATCCGTCTCAGACGTTACACAAAGCTGTTTCATTAACTGTAAATAATTAATATTCTTAAATAACCTATTCAGGATAAGCGGGGTAAGGAATAATCATTGTTAAATTAAAATAGTAGGATGCTATAAAGATACCTATTACAAAGTAAAGCATATTGCAACATAAATTTTTCACAATTACAATATTCATTTAATCCTACTGGTTAGACTAAGTTTAAGATTGGTACAACACCTATTTTCTACGCAAAAATCGTACCCTCTATTTTCACATCAGAAACATGTAAATGGCTAATTTGTCAGTAAAAACCTCCACTCTCACTGCAGTTGACAACAGAGAGCTCAGAGGACAATCTAGTAGAGCTGAAAACATTTATCATTGCGGTTCCCTATTTCTCACGTACAGCGCTATAAATAGTCTATTAGAGAGCATGTCTAACGTGTCGGTCTGCAGAAGGATACGGTCAGCTTGTAGACAAAGTAAGAATTGCATTATGTGAATTTAGCTACACAAAGGACATGTGGTTACAGCCGCTAACTGTTACGTTCCAAGTTACTCATGTACAGAATTCATTCAAGAATCAAGATAATGTGCTTTCACTTTTGCCAGGAAAACACACGTTACTCAAGTGTTCAGTCATAAGTGAACACTTTGGAATGCTCAAAGCTCCATGGAGAAGCACAGACTTGTGTACCTCTGCTCGCAGAGAAACAAAGTGACTCTCCTTCAAGTGCCACATTAGACACTTTCTCAGACTAATTTTAAGAGTGTTCACTAGATGCTTTGCCACCAATGTCTCAAATAAAATGTTCTCCAGCAATGTGTGTCCGCTTGATACCGACCAGTGAGTCCAAGAAAACTTCTGCTTCAATATTAACGAATCTAAGTTCACTAGTTTCGACTCTCCACTCAGCCAATGACAGTCTTCGTTGCGATCTGATTTCCTGTAACTGTTTCTAGATATGAAACAGCTGGCCAGACCTGAGCAGTTCATACAAAAATGTTCTAGAAACTTCTCAATTAATTTACAGCAGCGTCTACCTGAAGGGCTAAGCCAATCACAGGGCTTCCTGGAAATGGCATCGAGAAAGTGCTACGTGTTCTGCATGGGAAGAATACTTAACTGTTGTTTTCCAGGTGCTGGTTTGGCGACAGGAGATGCATTCTGACGGGGTGAAAAACACTGAATGATTCTTGCTGGATGGCTCTTTACGGCCTCTTTCTAACTTTCTCCGTTGATCTGACAACTCGAGGCATCGCTCGCTGGGCCACTCCGCAGGTGGGCTTTGCTGTGAGCTGTAAAATTATGGCCTTTGGCTCCTGAGCAAAAACTTCCCAGCTTGCCTCCAACGTACCCGTAGTTCGTTGCTTCGTCAGCTTCTTTCACTATCCTAGCCACCACAAAAATTACTTTTGTAAAGCATACAGCACTACAGTTGTTAGTGGGAAGATGTCCAGTATTAAGCAGTACCATTAATAAACCGATACCCCATCTAACATTCGATCCCAAATGATACAAATATGTTAGTCTATTCGACCATTAATTACATTAACTGATGCTGTAAGGGTGCAAAATGCCGCTTCCTTACATTACACATCCCTTGAAGACAAATTTTCTGCTATGATCCATGAGTTACTGAACTTATTTCATGAATATTATTTACTCCCTCATCAGTGCCTGTTCATCGAGAACTCTGGGTTCTGTAATTCGGAGGTTACATTTCGAATGGCAAAATGATCAAGGCACAGAAAGCAAGTTTACTGCAGATCAGTCTCGATGACGACAGTTCATTAGACTGGCTACTTGGGAAAGGCTGTCTCCAACCTATTCTTGAACGCGCTGATGAATCTCAAATTACAAGTCTACCTAAGCCATCCATTTGTAAACAAGCACTAAATCAATAGGAAAAAAATATGCAAAACTTTATTGTCTATAGCCATTCAACCACATAATTCTTTTGATCAATGAGGAATTGACATATAAGACAATTTATCACAAAAATCAACTTTTAGCTGTAAAAACTGGCATGGCCACCTCTTGAATCTGGTAATATACTTAGAATTGTTGTGATGTGTATTTATTTTTTATGTTAGTTTTAATTTAAAAAGGAGAAATCACGCGAGATAACCAATGTGAATAAATGTTAACATAGAAATTAACACTGATCTGGTTTCTTGTTACTGTGACTGAACGCAAAAGACTACAAGTCATTCAGGATCACAAATGTAATTTAACAAAGAAACGTATATAGAAACTACTAGGGTTGTCCATCACAAATGGCCGAAATTCACTTAACTAACCGGATATATACACAAATCATGCAAACATCAAAATATTACAGAACATACAAAGAATTTGTGTGTAATGGCTTTGACAAACACACACCATTTGACAATCGAAACAAGAATTATTACATGAATATGACAGCATGAACATAAAACATATTGAAAATGCAAAACATTGATAAAGTTGTGCTGAATTTAGAAATATTACATGCAAAACGCTTTTAAAAGAGCAGAAATTATGTTTGTTCGTGCGCCATACGATTATATTCAAATCAGTGACATTACTTTTTTTTTTACAGGGAATAACTGGGTTTCGCAGGGAGAGAAAAATATTTGACCAATGGAAGCACTGTATTTTGAACAGTGGAGCTACCATATTTTGAACAGTAGAGGCACTCTAGTTTGAACAGGGGAAACACTGCATCAAAGCCAAGCATTCCCTCGCTTCTGTGAGGAGCATATGTACTGCCGGAATACTGCATGCTGCTTTGCACTGGTGCAGGTGTGTCAGTTGCTCAACCACAGGCTGATATAACGTACTGCATGGTGCAAGTACACTGGAGCTCGACGCTTGCAGTTGTAGCTAAGTATACCGGATGTTCAACGATGCTTTTAGCGGACGACAAATGGGTTGCTGCCCAGGGTAGTGTGTCGGGAGGTGAAGTAAGATTTGCACATCAGAGGTACCACGTTACATGCAGATTAGCTCTTCTTGTGGCACCCAGAACAGCGTCTTTCTCCCCCTACAATTCCCAGGGTAGGTCGTCCATAGGACAAGGCTTCTTCCCTGGTCAGTTTGACAACCTCCCATAGGCACCTGCTTCTTCGCCCTCGGCTCCTTGCAAGTGCTGCGTTACCAACTCTATGAACTGTTAACACAGGACCACTTGAAGGCTGCTCCTTGGCCACCTACCCCACTTTCGTTTGAACCTGGGCCCACCTACTAGCCCATCTTCCTATTAGCAATGGCATGCCATAGTCCCATGCCATTGCGTCTTCCCAGTTCCTCCATGTGGGAACCCATGGCTGCTCTGCCGTGCCCTGTCGCTACTAAGCATCTGCACAAACTGTACATCAGTCTTAATCTACGGTTCATGATTAATTTTACAATATCTTCTTTACATTTACATAAATGACATTCAAAACTGAAAAATAAATTCTGATTTTGAACTCATTTCACTAAAGAGAAATGACGTAAATTCTGACATTAATATTGATTCTGGTTTGTCAGTTTGAATTAAAAATCGTTTGCAGTAATAAATTTTGATATTAAATGTAGTTGGTCGTTTATAGATTTGAATTAAAAATCGTTTTCAATAATAAATATGACATTAAATGTTTTTTTTCTTTTTTAGCAACTTGAATTAAATGTCCTTCGCAATAATAACGAAGAAATGTAAATATTTTTAAAATATTTCAGTCACAATTCTTAAAAATATTAGAGTAAATACTTTTTGCAACATTACTTTCACACAGGTTAGTGCTGATGTGATTAACTGTTATTAGTATTCCGTTAGTAAGCATGCAAGTGTATAGTTAGTATGCGTGTTACTAGTTTCGTAGTGTATGCATTGTACTATCCATATCGCTGCAGTTATTTGAAATTACTAAGATGCATTATCTAACTCCCTTGCATTGATTTCTGCCGCCCATTTCGAAGACATTGCTACACTCCATGTCCCCAATCGGCTGTCACCATCATCTCTTTTCCATTGTCACTTATTTTTCCTCTTTCGCTTGTTTTTCGTATGAGCACTCCCCCATCTACATAAATTGGTCTGACAGGGAGAACGAACCAGAAAAGTAAACAAGCTGCACTGAATTGGTCAAGGAACACCAAATGCGTGGTTTGTCAACCATTAAGATGGACAAACATTTTCCTCTGTTGTAAACATAAAATGTTGAGCCACGCCAAGTGTCCTGATGCCGATCTCTGAAGAATTCGTCACATCGAAGTTCATCATAGATCTTTCTCTTCGACATGTGGTGCTGTTACTCACTCTACACTGCTCCATTTAATCCACCAAACGTTTCGTTGGCAGTGTACGCAAGAAGCTTGATTATCATGATAATAGCCTGCCGGGGTGTCCGAGCGGTTCTAGGCGCTACAGCCTGGAGCCACGCGACCGGTACGGTCGCAAGTTCGAATCCTGCCTCGGGCATGGATGTGTGTGATGTCCTTAGGTTAGTTAGGTTTAAGTAGTTCTAAGTTATAGGGGACTAGTGACCTCAGAAGTTAAGTCCCATAGTCCTCAGATTTATTTGAACCATATCATGATAATAGAAACGTGACCACTTCCTAATTTTCGTTTCTGTTTGCTGTTCCTGTACTTGGCATTTCTGCTTCGTTTTCAGATATGCTTTGCTACAAATGAATGCTTCGCTCATTCCAACGCTACTTTGAAAAAGACTGGTTGAACAGTTACTTTGATACTGACATTTCCTTTTTTGTTTCTATTTGATGTTGAAAATTATTTTTTTATACGTTCTACCCTGTTATAATACTTACAAACTCCACAGTATGTTACAGTTTCTTACTTCTACACATAGTATTTTATGAATGTCTTTAGGTTGTTTACTTGGGGTATCCTAATTAAGTCCACCGAGTAAGCATTGGATAAGCGCCGCACCCTCACCGGACCATAGTAAGCATCAAAGAATTTGTGGCATATTGTCTTCTGTCTGTTCGACACTTCCTGGCATTTGTCAAACTGTCTCATCGTCGCCGTCTTATCCGCTGTTTCCTTCCGTTATGCCCCACTACCATCACGTTGTGGAGCGCCTCTTTTACGATTTCAGCATGTCTTGGTCGTGACCTCGGACGGAAGTCCACTGCCTCTCTTATCAGTTGAGGTGGATGTTTGCTCTTTAATACTGTCAGTGGTGGGAAACGTGTGAAACTGTGGAGTAGTTCATTTATGGCATCCTGAAAATCTCGCAAGTACACATCCTAAGTCACGTGATTCTTGGTGCAGTATATTCTACAAAGGTTTCCTAAGTCCTTCATAATGCGTTCGCGAGGGTTGAAACTTGGGAGATACCTACTGATATACACAGGCTATATGTTATATTCCCGTGTATCCTGCCGCTTTTTGAACACTATTGTGGACCATTGTCGGACAGAATTCTATCTATATATCCTACTTGCCTAAGGAAGTCCTTGCACAAGGCTTTGCGTATGGAAGAACCAATCTCCTTTCTGAGTGGTGTAAGCTGCAAGTAATTTGACTTCAGTTAGACCACCACAATATTGGTGTATTTGCACTTCAAACTTGTTTTATATAACTGTTCAGAAATGGCCAGTTGCTCGCTTCCAGTTTCTAAGGTCACTTCTGCCTTTACTTTGGCTATTAGGATTTCTGCTATTCTATACAGGTCATATTTCTGTTTTGTGTTGAATTATTCTACCAACAGGTTCCCTAGATCGTCATAATCAAGTAATTTCACTTGGCTGCTTCCGATTTTTTTTCTGCTGGTTTATGTGCAGTATTTCCCACCGTGGAACTTAGTCAGTTTAGTGCGCTTTCTTCTTCCCTTGCTCGTCCTGGGTTGGGTTCGGTGGACGAACTTCTACAATCGAATCTCCTTGCTGAGAGTGGCCTTGTACATTCCCATTTCTGTGGAACTGTGTTCCGTTGTTTCTACGATCACCATTCCAGTTTGCTCTTTGATTATTCTAGTTCCCGAATTGCTAACAGTAGTACTGTGTCCTGATACCGTTCAATTCCAATTGTTTCCTTCGTTGTGGTGATGTTTATTATTATTGTTGCGTGGCTGATGGGAGGAGGACTCTCGCTGTCGTCGCTTAGTTTTGACTTGTTCTTCGTCCTGAACGAACTCTACTCTCGTAAAATTCCTCGGAATGTTTCTGTGTCGTCACCAGACTTTCCGATTAGCACTTGCTGATATGAAAGCGGCAGTTTCGTAAAGCACAACTGTTTAATTTCGCTGTCACGGCACAGAGTGTCCAGAAACTGGTTTTTCATGGTCATTTGGTCAAAGAAATTTGCATTACTTTTGAAACCAGATGACTATGTCTCGATGTATCATAAATTCGTGTTTAATTCTCTCTTGCATCGTTAGTGACCAGTAACGACTAAAGAAAGCATTTTTCAAGTCCTCGTACTCCCCGCAAGATCGTGTTGTCTTTCTCATCGTATCTGCAACCACACCTATACGTGCGGACACGAAATCAGTTTTCTTTTGCTTCAGCCAATCCGGCAGTATTGCCTTTGCATATTATTCAACAAGGGTTCGGGGATGCAATGTGTCCATAATGTTGAAACTTGCCTGTGGATAAATATACTTCACGGACGAATGCCACTTCCGATTCTCTTCTGTTTTGCTCTACTGCTGTATTTCTCTCAAACGAACGTGTTTTCCGTTCGTGACGTTTCTACTGCTTGTTGCGACGCGCCCACATTAGTGATACATGTGTCACATCCTCTTAGTGGAACGCACTTTGAAATTTGTTGCGATTACTGGCTACTAACTAGTGTGTTCACGCACCGGTTATGTTTCTTGTTCCAATGCGGACTGCGCTATGCATATTTGTCTCTGATGACTGCTGTACTGCTGATGGCCGCACGGTCTGGTTTTCACGCACCACTGGTGTGTTGATTTCGATGTTTCTTGCGCTATCCCTCGGTGGCGAGGTGATGCTCTTTGTCTTTGTTCCGGCGTAATATCAAGCGCCGGAACGTCGGGCCGAACGATACAGCAGAGAAGGCTGTGAGACGACGTCAGCCCATAGAACGTCCGCCCCAGTAGCTGAGTGGTCAGCGTGACGGATTGCCGTCCTCTGGGCCCGGGTTCGATTCCCGGCTGGGTCGGAGATTTTCTCCGCTCAGGGACTGGGTGTTGTGTTGTGTTCATCATCATTTCATCCCCATCCGGCGTGCAGGTCGCCCAATGTGGCGCCGAATGTAATAAGACCTGCGATATGGCGGCCGGACCTGCCCCGCGAGGGGCCTCCCGGCCACTGACGCCAGACGCTCATTTCCATTTCAGCCCATAGAACGCTGACTAGACGGCACCACTACAGGAGTTGCGTCTATACGAATAGAATATAAGCGCCTCTAGCTAGCCTCGACAGCACTAGAAGAGCCGCACTAGAAGACTAACAGTAATATAAATCCTATAGCAGTGGCTTATGAACTTGTGTAATTTCTTGCATGGGAATTGTATACATCGATGGACATTACTTATTTGCATGTCGCCAATTGCTTTGCGACAACTCATGTAAATGTAATAAACTCCATTAATATGATGTGCTTGAATTGTTGTCTAGCTATTCGAGACAACAGCTCCCTAGGCACCCTATTTTAGAAGAGTGGGCAGGATCCCAGTCTCGGTATTCGTAACATGGCACCTGCTTGTGTCCGAAACCTGCGTATGTGCACCTGACCCATAGGCAACTCTTTCTTTTGAAGAAGTTTGAGTAGCCTCTGCTGTAGTCCCGTCTCAGCGTCCCGGTGCTTTGCTTTCCGATCTTCAGCCATTAGCGGGTTCTGAAGGCTGCGCTTTGCCCTGTACCCGTTTCTTTATCCTGGTGTGGATCTTACTAAGAACAGTTGTGCCCGATTCCGCTGTCGTTCTGGTTTCTGGTCGAGCTTATTGTGTAATACGTTTTGTGCCACCTGCCGATTCTCGCTTCCTTCGCTTGCATTTGTGCATCTGAAAAACTCTTGTTTCAGTTCTGCTCGGAATACCACCATCTTGTTTTTGACCTTCTCTTTTTTGCTTCCTGTCTCCTCTCCTACTATCTTAGTCTCCTCTCACATTTCTACTCGTGTTTTACCTAGTTTTTCACCTAGTTCTTCCAAATAATCGAATACTCTTAACATATCGTTACCTTCCTTTCGCCCTCATGTGTCTCTCCCTCCATCCAGACTCGCAGGTGGTATTTTCACTTCTCACGATTGCAGGTTTCCCTGCTAAATGTTTGCCTTTCATATGTGCACGACGGACTACCTCGTCCGGATGCGCATGACAGAGGACCTCTGTAACACCTTCTCTGTACTTTCGGACTATCAGACTAACTTTCCGGGTAGCTCCGCATAGTAACTACTGCTTCTACATGGTTTCGCGTTTATTACTCACAATCCATTATACCACCACAGTATGTGTTGTCAAGTTCATGAAATTCTCTGTCTACATCCTAAACTATATATTCCTTTTCTACTCGGTTTTCTGCCATTTCTACTCTGTGTGCTGTGCTACTCTCCTTACGAGCTTTAGTACGAGGTAACATGAACATCGTAGTCTATTGTTCACACGCACATACGTAAAAATAATTTACAAAAATATCAAAAATTTCTATACACTAACTGCATCTACTAGATCATGGAACTATATCTATCGGTTCTCGAAAGATTACAATATCCTAATACTGAAATATGTCCTGTCGTGACACACATAATGACACAATGCCAAAGAAACGATGAGAAAGAAAGTAAAGTGAGGTCAGACCTCACAAAAAATTCTGAATATGAAATTTTGGTTATGGCGCAGCGGTGTAAGTGTACATTACTTATTCTGCTGCATGAAGTTAAGAGATTACTGAAAAATTTGCAAAACTAGTAACAGTTCCAAACATTTAGTTTTTACAATACTGAGCACTTTGTTGTCTAGTAACCCAGTATCAACAAAATTGGGTTGATATAATTAAGACTTAGACTTGATCTGAAGATTGCTATTTTTGCAAGATCTTGGTACAGGGTCGCCGTTGTGTAACACTATGTGGGCCGTGTTTTTGTTACGTTGATGTTGCGATTAGACTAGCCCTCCTATGGGCGGCCCACCTCAGACCATAAAAAAATTATTTAACTGTCCTGTTGCATGCCAACCTTGTACAGGGCGGGAAACGGTTAAAATTTTCAATGTCCCAGAGCGAAGGTACCTCGCTAACATTATGGCAGTGTAGATACGAGGCGTTCGTGGGAATAACATTTCACTACCAAGAGTAGGTCAGGGGAAAACTACAACATTGCCGTTTCTGGTGGGCCAGGCAGCGAACCTCAGCAGAAAAACAGTAGGCAGTGCAACTTTATAGGATCACGTCACTTTCATTACCTAATGAAAGAAATGCTACTGATAGTGCAACGACACTTGTCAAGAACATTTACGAATCAGTCCTATACTACACCAAACTCTTCAAGCAAGCACGGCGTAGTGACAACCGCAGACACCTTCGTAATGGTAAGAACTATGTAGTCATGACCACCGGACGGATTGATACCGTACATAACTTTCGCACTCGTCTCCCTGATTACAGTAAAGTGACGTCTGGCAAAAGTGTGTAGTAGATTTGCTGTACGCTCCTGAGCAATTACAGCAACTACCTGGACATAATCACCAGCTGCAGAGTTCAAAATCACATTATTCCGCCGTCGCAGATGGGTGGATCAGGGGGTCTTCCCTATCAGGACCGGCCGGAGTGGCCGAGCGGTTCTAGGGGCTTCAGTCTGGATCCGGGCTACCGCTACGGTCGCAAGTTCGAATCCTGCCTCGGGCATGGATGTGTGTGATGTCCTTAGGTTAGTTAGGCTTAAGTAGTTCTAAGTTCTAGGGGACTGATGACCTCAGATGTAAAGTCCCACAGTGCTCAGCCATTTGAACCATTATCATCAGGGTGCAGGACACCAGCGTTCAGCATTCCTGATGGTTCAGCAGACGGGCCGGGGTCTACAAAATCGGCAGACCAGTATCGTCGTACTGTACGGCTACATGACAAACGTCATCGCGGTTCAAGAGATGAAGAAGAACAGCGGTGAGTGGGAAGTGACAGAGCACCTACATAATCGGCGTGGGGAATTTCAACACACGCGCTGCCTTCATTCACTACCGCAGCATCAAGGTACGAAGAGCTCCGAAGCCACCGAGACGTCATCTACCTTGAGCGCTTACGACGCGATTTCTCGACAGACATCGGCAGCCGATGTCAACAGCGATACACTACTTGCAACTTATGGAACTAAATAACTAATTCAGAATCTTCTTTCACTGCAACTACCGGCGACAACAGATCAACACCATCCTTAAGAGGAAAACCGGCGAGGAGCGAACTGGTTGAAATGGTTCAAATGGCTCTGAGCACTATGGGACTTAACATCTATGGTCATCAGTCCCCTAGAACTTATAACTACTTAAACCTAACTAACCTAAGGACATCACACACATCCATGCCCGAGGCAGGATTCGAACCTGCGACCGTAGCAGTCGCGCGGTTCCGGACTGAGCGCCTAGAACCGCTAGACCACCGCGGCCGGCAACTGGTAGAGTGCCTCCTGGCACAGAACCAGCTCTACTTACGCCTCCCAGTAGTCACGTCTCGCAAAATTGATGTCAGGAAGTGGTCGAGTATCGCTGGGTATCGATGAGACGAAGTAATAAGTAATTTTTGATAAACATGTTAGTGAATACTGTGCGGTGCATAAGTCGTATGCCTACTGTGACAGAAAAGGAAATTGCACAAATATGGCACAAATGCGAGCAACTACTACAGCGGACTAGGATCAGCTCTAACGGAGCAGGTGAAATTATTGGAGGAGGGAACGAGCTAATGTCTCAGGGGTTGGGTAGTCAAGCGGCAGATCTTTCATAATCAGGTTGTAGAAGTTAGATCAATACTGGCAGTACCTTCACCATCCGTGGATTTTCTAGCCGCTAATCTTACTTCCATGTTTTGTGGCGTCCGCAGCTCGTGGTCTCGTGGTCGCGTTCTCGCTTCCCGAGCACGGGGTACCGGGTTCGATTCCCGGCGGGGTCAGGGATTTTCGCATGCCTCGAGATGACTGGGTGTTTGTGTTGTCCTCATCATTTCATCAGCATTCATGAAAGTGGCGAGATTGGACTGAGCAAAGGTTGGGAATTTCTACGGGCGCTGATAACCGTCCAGTTGAGCGCCTCACAAACCAATCATCATCATTTGTTACAATGTGCTTGTGAATATTTAACAACTATATCTCTCAAATAGAACTTAAAGTCTTCATTTATAATTATAGTCCTAATTCGACTTAGCAAATAGAGAATATAAACATGTCTTTCAGTGAGCTGGACAAGAATGTGGACTTGTAGACTGGTAAACTATGGTCAGTACGTTTTCCATCGCTTTCTGGCTGACCACAGCAATAGCTTCCAGGCTCTCGTAAAAGACGGTGAACAAGATTTCAAATATTCTAATACTTTTCCTACTACCTATGACTGATTATTATTATTATTAACCCGCAACCCCACAAAATGCCAAATGAGACTGTAGAAGCGTTTACGGATAGAATTCGTCCAAACATATGAACTGACAAACAACCCGGAGACGGATGCAGCTTAATTGAGAGAGGCTGAGGATAGGGCGCTAGATCTCTTCCTAACAGGGATTCCTCCAGAATTTTCTCGCAGAGTGAGAATGGAAAATTCGCAAGACGTAGCAACAGCTCTGCGTGTAGCCACTTATCTGGAAGCGATAGATAGTGCTACTGTGTCTCGGAATGAGCAGAAAATGTTTGCGACAAACAAGGGATGTTACCGTGATCACATCCTTTGCACCATAGACGGCTGGAAATCAGTGGCCTGGTCAGATGAGTCCAGTTGTCAGTTGTTAAGAGCTGATGGTAGGGTTCGAGTGTGGTGCCGAGCCCATGAATCCATCGACCCAAGTTGTCAAGAAGGCATTGTACAAGATGGTGGTGCCTCCATAATGGTATGGGCTGAATTTACATGAAATTTAATGGGTCTTCTGGGCCAAATGAACCGATCATTGACTGGAAATAGTTAAGTTCGCTTACTTGCAGACCATTTGGGGCCATTCACGAACTTCATGCCCCCCCCAAAAAGGCGGAATGTTTATGTATGACAATGTCTCATGTCAGTGGGCCACAATTGTTCACGATTAGTTTGATGGACATTCTGGAAGATTCGAGCGAATAATTTGGCCAACCGAATCACCCGACGTGATTCCAATGTTACATTTATAGGAAGATCGAGAGGTCAGTTCGTTCACAAAATCCTGTATTTGAACACTTCCGTAATGTTGGACGGTTACAGAGGCAGCATGGCACATTGTTTCTGTAGGGACTTCCAACAACATGTTGAGTCCATGCCACATAGAGTTTCAGCACTACGCAGGGCCAAAGGAGGTCAGACACAATATTAGGAGTTATCACATGAGTTCTGTCACCTTAGTGTAATACATTTTGGGGTCTTTCTTTTGCAGGACGACCGAACATGGCTTCGTACGGCCTTCTTTTAGTAACAGAATGATAGGCATGATTCTTCATGAACTGCACAAGTCGTACGCCCTCGCCCCCCTTGTTAGTATGTTTGTTAGCTGTCCACGTTGTGAGCATGTTTTCAATGTCTTGCCGCGCGGTGCAGTCGCGCGGTCAGGGACGTTTTGTCACGGTCCGTGCGGCTACCCCAGTCGGAGGTTCGAGTCCTCCCTTGGGCCTGGGTGTGTGTGTTGTCCAAAGTTGAAGTTAGATTAAGTAGTGTGTAAGATTAGGGACCCATAACCTCAGCACACTTCCTTGTGTTTGGCTGTATATAGGTTTGGCATTTACCACTTATTCCTGCATTACACATTCAAACATGTTAGTATAAAATGTGCGCCAGTTACCAAAATGCAGAATACTTGGAGCGCCAAAAAGGAGTAAAAAGTCAAGCAAGTAATAAGCTATTTTATACGCCCGTTTTGATGTGACCAGGTTCAGTACAACAAAGTTTGTTAAGTGGTCTTCGTAGGCAAAAGAAACTTAAACTTCCCTTTTGTTTGAGGTTGGTAATCGAAGAAATCCACCTGGCGTCTTCTATTGTAATGCGATGACATAATAGGCTGCACAACAATACATTTTTTTGCGCTTATTTGTTTTTGTTGACAAGGTTCGCATACATCCTAAACTATTTTTACTTCGGCTTGGGTCATGTTCTTATAAGTTGTAATGAGCACACTGGACTCGCACTCGGGAGGACGTCGGTTCAAACCCGTGTCTGGCTATCCTGAATTAGGTTTTCCGTGATTTCCCTAAATCGCTTCAGGCAAATGTCGGGATGGTTCCTTTGAAAGAACAAGGCTGATTTCTTTCCTCATCCTTCTCTAATCCGATGGGACAATTGACCTCGCTGTTCGGTCCCCCCCCCCCCCCTCCCCCAAACCAACCATTCAACCTTACAAGTTGTATTTAACTCGTTGATCACCCTGTCTCTCCCACCGCGGTCAATTGATAAATGGGTAGAATGCAATATGTTATACAATTCTTCGCCATGTACAAACCTTTCCACACTTTCTCCTGAATCTGTCAACGACTCAATGAGTTTTTCACAGCGTTGCACGGTCAACACATCATAGCTTTGAATTATTCGATAACATCGAGAAGATTCTTTCCTCTCGGAAACTTTTATTCGCTCCACATCTTCAGTGTGGCTCATACTTTCGTTTTGTCATTACAACACTACCATATTTTGAACCTTCGCTAAAGAGGTTTGCGAAAAATCGTTTCTCAATTTCACTCACCAATTTGGTGCTTGTTTCCATACCTGGAGCTAAATTTATTTGCTTTAAGAAAATCACGGCACAGATTCATACAGTGGCAGCCCACGCAAATTGTGAGAAATAAAAACAGCCCCCGAGGACAAGACGCTGTCGAAACCAAACTACTATAAGAACGGTGCGAGAACTGAAAGGAGTTGGGAAAGCAAAAGAGAGAAACGAAGTTTTGAACTTTAATGACAGGGAAGCCTTTAATGTGCGCATTACTTAGGTAAAATGTGGAAAACTCTTGATTGCGCATCTTAACGGAGTGAATAAGTAAATCTGCAGATTATCAAGATAATGTGCACATTAACGAGTATCGAGCTTTACCGGTATAACGTAATGTAGCTAAACCACAGCAGAAAACATTTCATGTTTATAGAATGGTTTTGGAGTGACAGAAATTGAATGTCTATAAGAATTACTTGTTGCAGTCGTCTGCTGTTAAGAGTCATTATACAAGCAGGCATCACAATTTAGTTGAGTTGATTTTACTGAGCGGGATATTATGTATTGCTTCCGTATCAATTACGCATCCCTCTGACAGCTATGAAATGAATCCGGCATTGTGATGGAAAATCTGTTTACCGGGGAACAACGTCATTTCTCATACTGTACTGTGCAAATCATTTTATTTTTATTTTATTTATCTATTTATTTTTACACGTGCAGACTACTTGGGGGAAGCTTTTTGTCAGTTAAAAAATGTGTGTAACAAGTACATACGGGAATGAGAATGTTATAGAGTTCTTACCAATCCTTTGTCAACTATACAGGGTGTTACAAAAAGGTACGGCCAAACTTTCAGGAAACATTCTCCACAGACAAAGAAAGAAAATATGTTATGTGGACATGTGTCCGGAAACGCTTACTTTCCATGTTAGAGCTCATTTTATTACTTCTCTTCAAATCATATTAATCATGGAATGGAAACACACAGCAACAGAACGTACCAGCGCGACTTCAAACACATTGTTACAGGAAATGTTCAAAATGTCCTCCGTTAGCGAGGATACATGCATCCACCCTCCGTCGCATGGAATCCCTGATGCGCTGATGCAGCCCTGGGGAATGGCGTATTGTATCACAGCCGTCCACAATACGAACAGGAAGAGTCTCTACATTTGGTACCGGGGTTGCGTAGACAAGAGCTTTCAAATGCTCCCATAAATGAAAGTCAAGAGTGTTGAGGTCAAGAGAGCGTGGAGGCCATGGAATTGGTCCTCCTCTACCAATCCATCGGTCACCGAATCTGTTGTTGAGAAGTGTATGAACACTTCGACTGAAATGTGCAGGAGCTCCATCGTGCATGAACCACATGTTGTGTCGTACTTGTAAAGGCACATGTTCTAGCAGCACAGGAAGAGTATCCCATATGAAATCATGATAACGTGCTCCATTGAGCGTAGGTGTGTGGGGAATGTTTCCTGAAAGTTTGGCCGTACCTTTTTGTAACACCCTGTATAATCTTGCAGCACACGTTTTGCTCAGAAGAGTTGGATGCAACTACGAGCGATTGTCGGAGACAACGGGAACTGTTTAATACAACAGCAATAGTGTCTTCTCGTAATATTGGGGAGTAACACTTATCATACGGACTTTTACACTGTCAGACATCACGAGGCTCTATGTAGATAAGAAGGGTCGCCGCTGAGGACCGCTCCCCCCCCCCCCCCCCCACCACCACCCCTTCTCCCCCACAAACGTAATTTTATAGAATGCGTTGCATCCGATCTTTATTTGTGAGGAAAATGCCCTATTGCGAAGACACAGAAATGGTCGCAAACTGTTGTGTACATAGATCCGCGTAGTCAGTGTGTACACAACTTTCCCACTAGAGCACGCCCCGCTAAGCACAACAGCGCAGGCGCAGCGCTCGTCCGTCTCCACACTACGAGATGGCGCTGTCTTAGAGACGGAACAAATTCTGCTTCCGCCGATCCGCGTATTAATATGTAACGCAGCCAATGAGATTGCTGCTAACGTAGAACCTTTTCTCCTTGCGAATCACACTCGCGCAGTGATACCTGTACGCTTGAGGTATTATAACGAGTGTACAGACCTCCGATTAGTCAGTCTGCATTAGTCTGTACCAGTCTGCATTAGTCTGCACCAGTCTATAGTCAAGTTTCAGTCTCCGCCTAGTAAGATTATCATATACCTGTACATAGCCATGAAGAGAAATGTGTGGTGTCACCACCAGACACCACACTTGCTAGGTGATAGCCTTTAAATCGGCCGCGGTCCGTTAGTATACGTCGGACCCGCGTGTCGCCACTATCAGTGATTGCAGACCGAGCGCCGCCACACGGCAGGTCTAGAGAGTCTTCCTAGCACTCGCCCCAGTTGTACAGCCGACTTTGCTAGCGATGGTTCACTGACAAATTACGCTTTCATTTGCCGAGACGATAGTTAGCATAGCCTTCAGCTACGTCATTTGCTACGACCTAGCGAAGCGCCATTACCAGTTACTATTGATATTGTAAAACATGTACCGTCAAGAGCGATGTTCACCATTTACGGATTAAAGTTAAGTATTCCAACAGCTACGTTCTTTTTTGCTAAAGTCTAACTTCCTTGTCCTGTTCCAAACCTCACGCCAGCCTGCGTGAACTAAAACGCATGCCTTTCGGCTTCCTCTCATAGTGGGTTGGCTCTCTTGCCAATCCACAACAAAGTGTATAGACGCTTTGTCAAGTATCAGAGATATGTGAGAATAAGATTAACGTACCAAGACCAATGGAACTTCAGATTGTCAGTTGTAAACAGCATCCAGAATCAAGTTTTGTAATGTCTATATTTTTTATTATTTTAATAAATGTGTGTGAAAATTAATCAAGTTCTGTTTAAAGTTGGGCACCGTCAATATGCTACTCTAAGCGTGCAAGTGGCATTTCTATCGTCTGGTCTAACGGCAGAAGATAAACACGTCACGATATGACCACGAGACATATTGCTGACACTCACCTACTTCGTTAGAGCGACAATTCAGATAATCTGATGGTGTGTGTACCGATCGTCTTACAGTACGCACACCACACAAACGATGTGAGAAAGAGTTTCAAGCGGTGCGCGATGTAGTAGCCCGAAGGGAACGCAGGCGCCGAACAGCAACCACGTGTTAGCCGTGGGCGGAGCTTCTATTAGTAGGACGGCGGTCGCTGGCACCCAAATTCGCCTCTAGTCCCTGTAAACAACAAACCAACCAACCAATCAACCAAATTCACCGCCCACTTCCGCGAGCGCACGCGGCGTCAGAAATTACACGGAGACCCGGTGGCGAGTCTGTGTTCGCGGCTCCATCTGCACAAAGCACTCGGTTTCCCGCTTCCTCTGCCACTGCCTCTTTGTGTCGCCCCTCCAAAGCACATGGATTGGCCATAGGACGCGCCAAATGACAGGTTGTCGTCGGCGGCGCTGCGCCACCGCTTCACTGTGTGTGTGTGTGTGTGTGTGTGTGTGTTCGTAGACGTGGCCTCTGCCGGAACGCTGCCAACCAGAGGTCCGCACACTTCGTTCATTGCCTAAGTGCAACATGTTGTGTCAGAAGATTGCACAACGAAACAACTTACGATTTTACTTCCACATGTGTCTACTGTATCGTGGAAGTAAAAGAAAAGCAGAAAACAGTTCTCTCGATATAAATGTAAAAAAGGTGACAATTCTGCTGCGTCATTCGATCGGGAAACTGACAGGCTAAGCAGAAAGGTGATTCAGTTTTACTTCACTTATAATTTGCTCATACACTGTCGTGGAGCATAAGGCCAGACACTGTAGAGGTCGATACTTAGGTATAATAAAATACAAACCTTAAAGTAATTCTAATTTATAAATTAAGGTGTTTAAAGCAAACGCATACACCGCTACAACGAATTTCACTTCATTTACATACCAATGAACTAAACAGGTAATTCTTTAGCAGACACAAATCTTAACATCTCACAGTACAACTGGGACAGAACGTTGTTTCTTATTTCATTTTCAAAGCATAGCATTCACTTTTCATGTACTGCAGGGTTTTTTTGAAATTAGAAAAATTACTCCGGAAAATTATGATTTTTGCAAATGTGAAAACATGTTCCAAGGTACAACATAGTCCTGTACATAGGAACAAATATTCTACTAAAAATTACAAACATTGTTGTCGGGAAAATCTTATGAACACTTTACTCAGTCGTCAATCTGTTACATTACTACTTCACTACGTATCAGTAATCAGTAGGCGAAATCTAGTCACACAGAGGTATAACCAGAAACCTGTTACAAGTTAAATACATTTTGAAACAGAACCTAGTGGAAACCACCACAGATTTCCGAGACAGGTTCACGAAACCTGGTTCTTTTACAAATATCACATGTTCCACGGTAAAACACCGTCTTTTGTTTCAATGTACAAGATACTGCATGGCTGATGAGGGCCGGCCGGAGTGGCCGAGCGGTTCTAGGCGTTACAGTCTGGATCCGCGAGACCGCTACGGCCGCAGGTTCGAATCCTGCCTCGAGCATGGATGTATGTGATGTCCTTAAGTTAGTTAGCTTTAAGTAGTTCTAAGTTGACTGATGACCTCAGCAGTTAAGTCCCATAATGCTCAGAGCCATTTGAGTGATGAGGAATGGCTTCACTTTCTGCATGTCAATTAAATAGTTCTAAAAATGTATAGCATTTTAATACACCGTAAAATTCTGTACCTCAAGAATAAAAAATATAGTTCAAATAATTTTAATGTATTGTATAGCTTCTAAATGCATGGAACGCGAAATATTTACAAATGCTACAGAATACATAATCACTTGTCCAACAACAACAGAACTGTAGGGAATGGGGAAAAGTTCTTAAGACGATCTCTAGAGCACATTCCTTCATGTGATTCAAAAATCAGTCACTAGAAATAAATACTGACAAAAAACAACACGTGTTCTTATACTCTCCTCTAGGTACAACACTCTCTCCCACTTCTTAATTTCAAACGAATTACACCGTTAGACAGTCGGTATCTGACGTGAAGCTTTGCCTAACAGCATTTCTATTGTCCGCAAATGTCTCGGAGGCATGTACTACAACTTTTTACCTTACCCACAATTTACGAGGGTAACCCCAAAGGTAAGATCTATTTTTTTTTATTAGTACATAGACCTGTTTATTTCTACAATGGTTTACATCAGTTTACAGCTTGAACATTTAGCTATTTTCCGACATAATCACCATTTCTGTCAATGCATTTTTGTAGACGCTGACAGTTTTTGTATGCCCATGTCATACCAGCTCGCCGCCATGCTGTTCAGAAAGTTATGAACTGGCGTGATTGTTGCTTGGTCTCAGGGGTAAAGTGATATTCCCAGGTTTCGTCACCAGTGCCAGTTGACTCCAGAAAGTTGTCCCGCTCGGCTGCAAGGCGGTGAAGAAATGCGTGGGAAGCATCAACTCGTTGCCGCATGTGGTCCTCAGACAGCATGCGTGGCACCCATCTTGCACACACCTTCCGGTAGTTCAGTGCTTCCGTTAAAATTCTGTGAGCGGTGCTTCGGGAAACCTCAGAAACCAACGTGCAAACATCATCCAGGGTGATCAGCCGATCTTCACGCATGGTTTGTTCAACCTTCAACCCCGTCTTCCCAGAAATTGACGGCCTCCCGCTCCTTTGTTCGTCGTGAATTTCGGCCCGATCACCTGCAAACTTTACACCACTTACGAACATTTTTGACATCCATGCACGACTCACCACACACTTCCGTCAATTGGCGATAGATTTCAATCGGCGCAGTGCCCTTTCCGTTCAAAAACCGAATAACTGTTCGCAATTCGCACTTGGCGGTAACATCCAACGCGAGCTCCATTCTAAACGGCTGCCAAGCCAAAACTGAGCGCCTCAGCGCGGCGTGCGCGTGTTTACATACAGCCCGTGAAGCACTCTTCATAACAGTGTCACCAACTGTCACACAAACAGATTTCTGTACTTATAAAAAAATAGGAGTCCTTACTTTTGGGATTACCCTCGTATTAAGGATAATTTTTATGTGTGGGTCTACAGCACGTAAAGTATTCGCTGTAAATAACAGTTCTACAGCTGCACTCTATAGTGTTATTTTCGTAATATAAATTAAAAACAGGGGCAGGCGAATTAAATGGAATGGCCACAAGAAAAATGGTTCAAATGGCTCTGAGCACTATGCGACTTAACCTCTGAGGTCATCAGTCGCCTAGAACTTAGAACTAATTAAACCTAACTAACCTAAGGACATCACACACATCCATGCCCGAGGCAGGATTCGAACCTGCGAGCGTAGCGGTCACTCAGCTCCAGACTGTAGCGCCTAGAACCGCAAGGCCACTCCGGCCGGCAATGGCCACACACTCAGCGTCAAAAACGTAGTAACAAATTAAAGACGTGGATGGGTTTTAACAATAATTAATTTCTCAATTTGTATCTAACGTAAAAGTGTAAATACAAATTTCTCAGGGCGAAATTAAATGGGTGTAGATATGATTCTGTAACTGGGCATGTAGAAGGGGGGAGTGGGGGTGGGTAGGAGTTAGCAGCGCACGTGATTGATGGAATCGTCAGCACATGAGACCATAGGTGGCTGGCGTGCTGCCGGCGTGACGTGATCTCTGGCGGTCTGACCTGGTGTTCACATAGGCAGCCGTCGCCTTTTGTCCTCACATCTCCATGTACCTGTAGTTTTATGGGTGATGCCCAGTGTAGCCTTTTCGCGCACTCTGTCCACTGCATCCTGCCAAGTCATTCTCCGGGTAAAACCGCCACCCGGATGTTAGCCCCGCTCTGTTGTCCTCTCATTAGAGGTCGATCACTATCTCCCAATGCCCATGCAGCATGTCTTGTCAGCAGTAATTAGACTGAAGAGGCGGCATCGTAGTTACAATTAAAACTGTATGTAATACAGTGGAAACTCAGTCAAATATTCGTGGACATGAACACTAAACTGAAAAAAAAAACATCTAAAACTTGATGGAAACAGGTTGTCTCAAAATAACAAGAGATATTGTGGATACACAGGAATCAGACTTAAACTGCGAAAACTGAGTAGAAAACCGACTGGCTTGCATACAGAATGTCAAGTAAGTGTGACCCTCAGAATAAGAATGTGAATGAAATAGCAAAATTTCCAGAGTCCCAGAATCCAATGCCCCAGACAGACTGAGAATCTGTTGCTTTGGTCTGACTGAATGCGAAACAGAATGACCGAATATCGCATGTGGAACGGAATGAATTCTTGTATGTTTCTGTTCAGCAGATTTACTCTGCTTCCCCCCTCCCTCTTGTGTGACAGCGTGCAGGTTTTTCTTTCGCACCATCTTCTCTTTGGTCAGTTGAATTTGCAATGTCCCTCAATGAAAGACAGATGTTTCGTAATTCTACCGTACCTGTCTTGCTTAAAAGGCGCCAACCTTTTCGATCCAGTTGCAACAGATCACGGAGTTCTAGATCCTGTCATCAGCAACTGGCGCATGGCGTGCACACTCACAAGGGAATGTTCAAAATATCGAAACCTACTTCGACAACACACAAAAAGAAATGCACAGTTGAAACTTTAGCTTAAGGCGCACTGCAAGTTTTTTTCCGAAGTTATGCATTTTAGTCGCACGAATAATCTCCTATATCAGCTTCTGTACAGTCCCGCCTAGCGCGCGAATCGGCAAATAAGCAGACACAGCCGTGACAGGAGTACGTAGCACCACGTAGCGGGTAGTCCAAAAGGCAAATATGCGAATTTTAAGCTCTTTAAGAATACCAAAGTCTCAAATCACTACTTCTTTCAATAATTTGCAGTTCATATGGACAACTAAATTGCTTCATATGTAATCGTCATACAAGTGAACAGCAGAGGAAAGAAACTCAAGACAGTGTATGACGTTACATTACAAGTGACTAGGTTCAGTTGGGACGTACATTTGTTGACATGAAATACTGTGTCACAATTCCTGTAGACAGATCTTTTGATAATTCTTGAGTAATGTATATTTTAATAACAATGGAACAGTTCTTCGTTTATTCACTTTTGCCGTCACAAAAATGCGAAGTGTCTATCGGATGAGCCGGCCGGGGTGGCCGAGTGGTTTTAGGTGCTACAGTCGAACCACGCGACTGCTACGGTCGCAGGTTCGAATCCTGCCTCGGGCATGGATGTGTGTGATGTCCTTAGGTTAATTAGGTTTAAGTAGTTCTCAGTTCTAGGGGACTGATGACCTCAGATGTTGAGTCCCATAGTGCTCAGAGCCATCTGAACCATTTTTTTTAACCATCTATCGCATGACGAAAACACACAGTCTCCTTACACTGGATACACCTGATGAAAGAAACAATATGCAATCAGGTACTTCGTAGTAACTGCCAGTCAAAGAAAAATTAATGCATTCAGACACTTCACAATAATAACTAGTTATACACAAATTAAAAAAAGTTTTGCATCACCTCTCTTCCCAGAGTATGGAACCTGTACAGAGAATTGGAATAGAGATAAACATAAACATCATTTCCGCCCTCTGTATTGCTCATGAAAACCACACTTGCGTGTTGTACCACCATGCAGCGAGACCTTCAGAGGTGGTGCTCCAGATTGCTGTACATACCGGTACCTCTAATACCTAGTAGCACGTCCTATTGCATAGATGCATGCCTGTATTCGTCGTGGCGTACTATCCACAAGTTCATCAAGGAGCTCTTGGTCCAGATTGTCCCACTCCTCAACGGCGACTCGGCGTAGATCCCTCTGAGTCGTTGGTGGGGCTCGTCGTCCATAGATAGCCCTTTCAATCTATCCCAGGCATGTTCGATAGGGTTTCTTATCTGGAGAACATGTTGGACGCTAGTCGAGCGATGTCTTTATCCTGAAGGAAGTCATTTACAAGATGTGCACGATGGGGCGTGAATTGTCTTCTATGAAGACGAATGCCTCGCCAATATGCTGCCGATAAGGTTGCACTACTGATCGGAGGAGGGCATTCACGTATCGTACAGCCGTTACTGCGCCTTCCATGACCACTAGCGGAGTGCGTCGGCCCCACATAATCCCACCCCAAAACAGCAGTGAACCTCCATCTTGCTGGACTCGCTGGACAGTGTGTCTAAGGCGTTCAGCCTGACCGGGTTGCCCCCAAACACGTCTCGAACGATTGTCTGGTTGAAGGCATATGCGACACTCATTGGTGAAGAGAACGTGATGCAAACCCTGAGCGGTCCATTCGGCGTGTTGTTGGGCCCATCTGTAGCGCGCTGCATGGTGTCGTGGTTGCAAAGATGGACCTCGCCATGGACCTCGGGAGTGAAGTTAAGCAACGTGCAGCCTATTGCGCACAGTTTGAGTCGTAACACGACGTCCTGTGGCTGTACGAAAAGCATTATTCAGCATGGCGGCGTTACTGTCAGGGTTCCTCCGAGCCATAATCTGTAGGTAGCGATCATTCACTGGAGTAGTAGCCCTTGGGCTGCCTGAGCGAGGCATGTCATTTACATTTCCTGTCTCTCTTTATCTCCTCCATGTCCGAACAACATTGCTTTTACTCCAAGGCGCCTGGACATTTCCCTTGTTGAGAGCCCTTCCTGGCAGAAAGTAACAATGCGGACGCGATCGAACAGCGATATTGACCGTCTAGGCATGTTTAATCAATAGAAAACAAGAGCCGTGTACCTTCTTCCTGGTGGAATGACTGGAACTGATCGACTGTCGGACCCGTCCGACTAATAAGCGCTGCTCATGCATGGTTGTTTACATCTTTGGGCGATTTTAGTGACATCTGTGAACAGTCAAAGGGACTGTGTCTATGATACAATATCCACAGTCAACGTCTATCCTCAGGAGTTCTGGGAACTGGGGTGATGCAAACCTTTTTTTGATGCGTGTATTAAGACAGAGTAGGGATGGAGTAAGAAATGGTCGTGGCCGTTGTTATGCATACTAGGTGTACTTGATCAAATACGGACAGTGCACAAGTGACACAAGTTTAATACTATTGCTCCGCTGGTGAGCCAGATATAACGAAGAGCTATCGTAAATGATACTGTCCTACAATTTTCTGAAAAATTCTGTCGCAAAAATTTCTTATTCGAGAGGCTGAATTACACTATTAGTTTTGGTTTGAATCCGAATTATATTAACAGTCCTTTCGTTGTCGTTCTAAAGATAGAGCTATTATGTCCAGACAAAGAGTCCAACGAAATCAATGAACTACTTTCTGAAACTGGTGAGAAGACGTTTTGGATGTAATATTGAAAATTAATCTCACGCAGTTTTCCATAGTTTTCTACGTCGATTAGAATTTTTTTTTAAATTAAGAAGTCACTTGTTTAAATTCTTCGTCCTAATTTACGCTGTGGTTCCCGAAGATAGCTATAAAGCTTGGAAAACAGTAATTCACTGTAATCACTGGTATTGTTGTATGTGAATGTGTCATAGCATTCACCAACTGCGCAAGTAACTCTGTCTTTCTTCGCTCAAAATGATAAAGTGCTGTTCGCACGCAGTTCCTCCACGAAATTTACTGCTTTTCTTTATACGTAGCGTTTAAGGGGATAAGAAGAAGTCATCTTGTCGTCGGCTGCAGATTTGTTTAGAATACTACATGTTAATGATATGTCCGGGACACGTTCACTTGAAACAAACTTGGTAATTTTGCGATTTCCTTTTCCGTATAATTTGCTGATTTCATTTAACCAGATAGAGGAACTATGGAAATCAGTACCGTTCATCCCAATTGAAATTCAGAGGGCCTGAGGTAACGGTGTATTGTCTCTCACGAGGAGTTCTAAATCACTCAAATAGTTTATTGGCGTATACTGAGTACTTCGTGGAAATCGTTCTTTCATTTACACGGTTCACATCCAGATTTTATGAAACCAAACCTGGCTGCAGACTCTCAACTTTAAGCGTATTCTTCATCCTATGTTTAACGAAAAACTTTACATACTTTTGTTTGTGACTTAAGGTTATTACTACAAGCGTTTCCTTTGGGCTAGGAAGGTACTGCATATTTATTATGGACTTGAATTACCACAATAACCATAGTTGGAACCACAGTTCTCGGAATCGATAGAGTTATTTCTTGTTACTTCCAATGTTTCCAAAATTTCTAACGAAATGTCGACATCATTCGAATGAATGCCCAAGAAATTAACTAATAAATACCACGTACACAGGTCTTCAGTAGAAGCAGGTGCGTTCGACTGCATACCATATTCTTCATATTTCATCTTTGCGAGGCTGAAAACATTAACTGAATTCCACTGTACTATCAAAGTCTGGAACCTGCACAAAAACAGATACGACTGGCAAGCATATACCAAGAAACTGAAAACAACATTAATTCAATTTTATCTCCACTGTTATCACTTAGCTATACCATAAGGGAATTGCTAATTACCAAATATATCAAAAGAGTTGCAAATTCGAGTGAATAGAAACTGCTAACAATTGTCACAGAAGCTATCAGCGGAAACTGAAATTCGCTTTACAAATTACTATCGCCTGGTGCCGTATTATGTTTGCCGATGTGCCAGCAACCTGGAATATGGGCCTGCCCCGACTGCTACGGCTACGGAATGGGTGTACATTCCCCCAGCCGTCTCATGAGTAGCAATTTGGCTGAATTCAACATTTTTTAAAAAAAATACTTGCAGTCAGTCTTAGCAGGTAAAATTTTGATGTTATTTCTTTCGGTGTATTCTTCCTGTATAAAAGATTTCGGGGCACCTCGGATTGTACAGCTACCTTCTCACGTGAAAGGCACTGTTGTATTTCTTCTCGAGTAAGTCCCCTCCCCCCCCCCCCCCCCCCTCCTAAGGCTGCATAGCCGCGTGGTCACCTTGCCACGGTTCGTGCAGCTCCCCCGTCGGAGGTTCGTGCCCTCCCTCGGGCACGGGTGTGTGTGTGTGTGTGTGTGTGTGCGTGTGTGTGTGTGTGTGTGTGTGTGTTGTCCTTAGCGCAAGTTACTTGAAGTTACATTAAGTAGTGTGTTAACCTAGGGACCGATTATCTCAGCAGTTTCATCCCATATGGAACTTACCACACAGTACATAGAGTAACTCCCCATATTTGTTATGTCATATGTGGCCCTTTTTCCAATTGAAAATTACTACTTGCATCCGAGATGGTGGCTTTCAAAATGGCCGTAATTTTCGTAGTAGAGACTCATAGGGTTTCCCTCTCTGTCATTATAGCGGTTCCTACCCTTTCCTAACTAACTAACTTGCACTAGATGGAATGTCACTGCCGTGACACATTAGTGCATTAGACATACTAAACAGTCGATACCAGCCAGATTATAAAGACACCTGTGTTGTGCATGTGCCTGACACTTCATTACAAATTACACTTTCACGCGACAATTCAGCAATTAATGGCTCATGCTTCAGGAAAACGCATAACATTTTCGGAACAAATGGTGACTGACGACTTGGTTTTCGTGATGATTGCCAATCTCATTTCAGTTTATATGATTCTGTCAAGTTATAAAGAAGTGTGTCATTAAGTCATACTGATCTGCGGAGAAGGTTTTAAAGTAACTGTAGGCCGTTACCTGGAAATTCTTGAGGATTTCTCGACATTATAACTAAGAGGAAGATGCCAATATTGAATGTTTTTCCAGGAAGATGCAGTAACTGTAAACTGATCAATTAATGCTTAAAGTTTATGAAAACGCCCAACATTTTCAGAGAAAATGATGACTGACGACTTGGTTGTCATGATGAGTGACAAAGCTAATTCCCATTTATGAGTGTGTGAACAATCAGAATTCCCGCCACTGATGAGCTGGAAACTACAACCCGTCGCATGAACGTTTCTTTCGCAATAACTAAACGACAGTTTGGTGTCAAGTTATGAAAATATGTGTAATAGAGCCATACCGATTAGCGGGGACAGTGGACGAGGAGCTATGGTTCAAATGGCTCTGAGCACTATGGGACTTAATATCTGAGGTCATCAGTGCCCTAGAACTTAGAACTACTTAAACCTAACTAACCTAAGTACATCACACACATCCATGCCCGAGGCAGGATTCGAACCTGCGACCGTAGCGGTCGCGCGGTTCCAGACTGAAGCGTCTATAGCCGCTCGGCCACAGTGGCCGGCACGAGGAGTTACAGTGGCCGTAGGCCGTTACCTGTGAATTCTTGAAAATCTGCTGATATCTTAACTAAGAAGATGTCGTCTGAATTGAATGTGTTTCCAGCAAGATGGGGACACTGATCAACCAGTTAACATTACGATAAATTATTTACAATTTATATTTCTCGGTCGCCAGTTATTCATAATTACTGGCCCGCAAGTTTTTCCAGATCTCATAACATGTGATTTTATTGTCTGTGGCTATAATAAATCGAGGGTATACGAAACCAGATCGCTTACGATGGGCGAACTTAGAGGTGTCTTTCACCAGGAAATATCTCCCACTTCAAATCCGGTGATAGGCAGTGTGACTGACAGCTTTAGCAGGAGACTTGAACAGTGCAGTAACTTTCTGATTCATTTCAGGTTTCTGAGGTGCTTAAATTACACATTACCGCTAGCTGCTGTATCAGCACGCATTTTAGAATGTTCTGCAATAAGCGAAATATTTTTGTTTAAAATCTTATACATAGTTTTTCAGCACTCTCTATATTAAATACAAGAAGTTTGACAACATTCTTGAACATTTTTACCTTTTCTAGACTTGTGAAGTTCTGAGATTACAGACTACAAATATTAGAAACATTTCCACAATGGTAAATGTTAAAACTCTTTGTAAATAAGCCACTACAAATTATAGAAAAAATTTAAGATTTTTTGGAAGATGATTTCGACTCTTCTCTTCATTAGGAAATATGATTTCTCTGCGTACATTTCTACAATCACATCGGCCTGTGCTTCCGTTACTGGATGATCAACTGTAGTCGTTCGTGCAGATTTGCAAAAGACGTTTTAACTGTGGTCATTCAGCGATGACTGGCAGGGGCTGTGCCGATCTTACGATCAGTCATAATTCAGTTACTGTGAAGGCGCTATCACTTCTGTTATATCCCGGACATAAACTCCCATGCCCATCATTGGCGTGTAATTCACAAGCTAGTGTTTTTGAAATCACAATGACCATCTTCAGGATTAGTCTTACTTTAGTATTGCGAGAGGACTCCATGCGCCATTCCGTAATAGTTTAGTATGCGCTACATATTTCAGTAATATTACAGATAAATCCAGTTTTGGTGCTGCTTGCGTTCGTTTGCGTGGGATGACATGTCAACAAGTTCGGGAGGACACCACCCGGAAATTTAGGCAGCTAGGAGCCACAAAGTTAGCAGTCAAGAATTTGGGTGACAAACGAAAATTTGAGGGTAATGTTGGTGATGAGAGACGTTCTAAGAGGACGCCCATAAAGCAAGACATGGTGGGATGCATAAAGGATACTATCGTAAGAGATACCTCTGCATCTGTGAAGAATATGAGTAGGGGACTAAGTAATCCATAGTACAGATTTTGGAAAACGCAGCTCTTACTATTTGACACTGCATGGTAGTGGTTAATTAATACAGAAATGTGAAAGTGAGCCCCGTACCTGACATACATTAATTAATCATCCTCCAGCATAATAAATTCGGTGTCAAAACTAATAAACGAGACAGGAATGACAATCAGTTTTGTTTATTCTGATAAAGTTATTCATAAAACAGCTGACAAACTATGAAATATTAACATGAAAAGACCTTGACACGTTTGACAAAGGGGTCAGGGGGAATTACGTTAACAGTCGTGTAAGTGAACTAATTTCAATCACAAAGTGCACATTGATTGTTGAGACGTGAACTGAAAGGCAAATAGTTCTACAGAAGGGAATCTGGAGCAAGTGTGGTCGGAGGTGAAATAAGACTGTTCACTAAATTAGAAATGCAAGTCTAGAAAGTGAAGCTTGAGGTGGTCGAAATGTTACAAAATGACTAATTTTCCTATGCATCTTTTTGAGGTTTTGGCTTGGTCTAACAGTGTTCTGGCAGGAGGCTGGAGTGGCTGTATTATCAGTCACTGGCGGCACCAACGACCCTCGCCAGCAGCAATGTGCGAATCAGCCCATAGCCTCGCTAAGATTAGCCCTGTCATCAGCAGGCTATCAGCAGCTTTCAGCAGAGCTTGAAGATCAAGTCAGAAAAGAAGCAGTACAAGTGAAAACTAAGATTAAGCAGGAAATGAAGAGATTTGAGATCGAATATTTTCTACAATAATATCTCGCACTGCTTCGTTTCATGCCTCTCTCTGTATTAAGATTGGCTGGGCTTCAGACCTTCCAAGTGCTGGCCAACAAAATTCCTCCTTAGAACATGCTAGTCCCATCCCCTGGGTCGTGTTCTGTTCAGTTATACAGTAACGTGTGTTCCATAATTTTACACAGAAAACAGTCGTCTCACTCTCAATCTCACTCTCTCTCTCTCTTTCTCTCTCTCTCTCTCTCGGTGAGTTGTCATCACAAATGGTTCAAATGGCTCTAAGCACTTTGGGACTTAACATCTGAGGTCATCAGTCCCCTAGACGTAGAACTACCTAAACCCAACAAACCTAAGGACATCACATGTATACATGCCCGAGGCAGGATTCGAACCTGCGACCATAGCAGCAGCGCGGTTCCGGACTGAAGCGCCTAGAACCGCTCGGCCACTTTGTCATCACAGCACAGGTTATCTGCCAAACATCTTTTTATTTATGTTAGACAATCCCTGTAATTGTTATTCGTTTGAAAAAGTCAACATAGCGCACGACTTCAATGGCCCAAAAATTGTGGGTCCCCATTCTATTTTTGAGACGTTTACCTATGATGTCCGGCGCTTTACGGAGATAAATTCAGCTAGCTGCTTTTGTGCACAATATTACGCTAAGCTAAAAACGATAGCCCTCTTTCCCCTCTCCTTGGCTGTAAAATGTTTTGCGAAAGCGGGCTTCCACCACAGGAGATCGTATTTGTGTTCGTACGTGATATGTGCCAGGGCTATTGACGTACGCCTCCCTCGGGTATCGTGTTTCGAAATGGCTAGTAGTATCCCCCTGGTATCTGTGTGCTGCTGCACTGTCCTGAATGCTTTCAATGTCCTGTCATTTATAAGGTATTAAAGTCCAAGTGAACAGTAAATGAAGAGTAAGGTTGCATCAGTCAGTTTCCGACAGTCATTAGTACAGTGGTTTATTAGGTTTATGATATTTCTCAGTGTTAATTAAATATTCTGATCAAATGGGTTTTCCATTATGAATTCACGCGTTACATAAGTCTTTTCTAGAAAACACCTCTTCTTTCTGGTTTCGAAGTTAATGCTGATGTAGTTGTGCTAAACCTTGTTAAAGCACGAGCGCATCAAAAATTTCTTGGGTGTGTGTGGCAGCAGGACAGCATGTTAAGTTGAGACGTTGTTAAGAATATGGATATTGTGAAGGCAGTTAATTTTATTTTTTATTACTTTATTCACGCTTATCCTATCAAACTATCACTCATCCATCCATCAGCTTTGCTGGGGAAAATTGAGTTTGTTCTTTACAGTACTGTACTAGCTTACACTTATTCATGCTTCTTCAGAAATTAACTTTACAGATAATTCTCAGTTAATCTACATTTGCATCAAAAAACCTTAAAAACTATGATTATCTTATTTAGCAACTGACAGGTTGATGGTTTGAACACATTTTCACTCATTCCATTTTTTTAACAATGATTATTTCTCATTCATCCTCCAACCAACTTGATACTTACCTTATTCATACTCTAACAAATCATATGTAATTTCTAATACTATGAGAACCTTAAAACTTTACATCACATAAGAAAACACAAGATGCACGGAAGTCAAACCACGTACGAACATCACATAGTAAAACAAGTAGTACAAAATTCACGAAATCCAAGCATATATTAGCACAAACCAACTCAAAATTTTAAACAAATGTATAGGACAGTATTTGCTTACGGTAAAATCTCTACTGAATAATACACTCATGAAAAGTGGAAGTCATTAAAGAACAAAAGTCAAATCATATTTCTGCATGTAATCACTGGGTGTGAGTCAACATATAAACACGTAAACACGAATTTAATTAGTATGTATTAATTTACATTATAGGCTGGTGGAGTTACCATTTCCACAAGTCAGTTTCCAAAATAAAAATCATCGCTACCCAAGGTAAGAACATAACACAGATATCAATTATTACCAATGCTTATTTGTAAGATGTACAGGTCAGTCTGATCTAATAAAACGTTATATCAGTTACACAGATAAAAGCATCATGCCTCAAAAATTTTATAGAAAAAGAAACAAAACTCGATTTGTGGCACGATGAGTTCCTCACATGAGAACCCGTCACAGTCTGTGCACAAGAGTTACACAGTTAATGTCGGTTATCACTCAGTATGGGATAACACTTCATGGTGGCAATTGGGTGCTAATCTGACGTAATTCCACCTTTCTGTGATGCATGATCATTCACGGTACAATGTTTTCCATTGATTTATTGTGCACACACAGACACACACACACACAGACACACACACACACACACACACACACACACACACACACACACAAACATACACATAACATTCTTAACTAAGTTTTGCATGGCGTCACACACACACACACACACACAAACAAACATACACATAACATTCCAAACTAAGTTGTGCATGGCGTTTCCGATCTTAATCTGTCTGTGTCAGTTCAAGTCTATGATTAGTTCACAACTAGGAACACTGAAATTTTAAGTTGCAGGTATTGGAAGGGATTCATTGTTGGATTTTAATGTTAAAAGGCTAATGTCCTCCTGTGTTCAAAAATGTTCAAATGTGTGTGGAATATTATGGGACTTAACTGCTAAGGTCATCAGTCCCTAAGCTTACACACAACTTTAACCTAAATTATCCTAAAGACAAACACACACAACCATGCCCGAGGGAGGACTCGAATCCGCCGGGAGCAGCCGCATAGTCCATGACTGCAGCGCCCTAGACAAATATAAAAATGACACTGTCCTTGCTCATTTGTTTGATTTGGGGCGAGGCGACAAGAATCTCTTTCGCCAAGTCAGCAACCTGTGTTTGGATCTTGTGTGGTATGTGTGACCTCAAAAACAATTTTTTAAAGCATAAATTAGTTGTACAGCTTGAATACATACAGATTACATACAAATGCATCTTGGATTTACAGCCATCTCTCACCAACACTTATATACGAAACCAAACTCAATCAAATTTTTTTTCAAATTGTTGTTTTTGTTTCAAGATTCAATCACAATTATCATGAAGTTAATTAAACATTCAAGTAAACCATGCCCGAGGGAGGACTCGAATCCGCCGGGAGCAGCCGCATAGTCCATGACTGCAGCGCCCTAGACAACTCGGTTAATCCCGCGCGGCGCTCCTGTGCTCAACGTCAGATGCTACGACCAGTGTTAATGCAAGGAAAGTCGTAAAACATCTGCTCTCACACAACAGTAGTTGATAAGTCCGTTGGTGTGACATCACACAGTCGTATTGTTCTTTCAGGATAAAATGCAATCTCATGCGGTCTGGGTAACATTCAGCAGCTAGTCAACAGATTACTTGAAGTTTCTCATCGTAATGAAAGCATTGTGTATATAAATGACACTGTCCTTGCTCATTTGTTTGATTTGGGGCGAGGCGACAAGAATCTCTTTCGCGAAGTCAGCAACCTGTGTTTGGATCTTGTGTGGTATGTGTGACCTCAAATACAATTTTTTAAAGCATAAATTAGTTGTACAGCTTGAATACATACAGATTACATACAAATGCATCTTGGATTTACAGCCATCTCTCACCAACACTTATATACGAAACCAAACTCAATCAAATTTTTTTTCAAATTGTTGTTTTTGTTTCAAGATTCAATCACAATTATCATGAAGTTAATTAAACATTCAAGTAAACTTTATTCATTAACATTAGTCCTTTTCCAGATTGACTCTTCCATGCGGTAATGATATTCCCCTCACATTCTAATTCCTAGTAGATTTCATCTATAAAATTTTTCTGTCATAGTAAGTTATTATCTCTTCAGAAAGTTTGTGAAACATTGTATAGGATTTTATACCTTAAGTCATACCAGAGGCACGCACCAGTACATAGTACTTCTTTCCGAGTTACCCTCACACTGCCATAAATGTCTGTCACTTCAAGACTAATGTGGTCTTACATAAAACGTAACCATTTGCAGTTGTCTCAACCCTTCTATTCATTATTTTGTCTCTGAGAATTTGGCCTCTGTCCTGGCATTAACACACTTCCTTCTCTACTCACTGTGGGTTTCCCTAAGATTGGCAATTGCAGATCTGTAATAGAAAGATCACAAGCATAATTTGGCGCTCAAGACAATCGAAATTTGCTCTATGTTTATTCGTTTTATTCTCTACAACCTCAGATTAAGGTGTCCTTCTTACCTTACCTCTCAGCATGTTTATATTTTACCTTCAACCAGATGTTATTAATATTCACTGTCTCTCTCCTTATTTAGCGATTTATCCGAACTTCATTAAGACTCCTTATTCCAACATGAGTCGTACCCTTTTATCTTCTCTTGTTTAAAATTTACTTGAGTGTGTTTGATCACTCAGATCTCTATGACATCAGTAGTTCCTGGAGATAAAGAAATTTATTACATTATTCTCTAATTAATTCATGAATACTCAAGTACATCAGTATATTGGCACATGTACATCATCCTTAGCCGGTTGCGGTGGCCAAGCGGTTCTGGGCGCTTCAGTCCGGAACCGCGCGACTGCTACGGTCGAAGGTTCGAATCCTGCCTTGGGCATGGATATGTGTGATGTCTTTCGGTTAGTTAGGTTTAAGTATTTCTATGTTCTAGGGGACTGATGACCTCAGATGTTAAGTCCCATAGTGCTCAGAGCCATTTGAACCATTTGAACATCATCAAAAAAAAATTACTCACAAATGACAGCATCTCCTGTGTCTGCTAACCTCTCACTGTGCAGCGTCCTTTTGCACCTGCTACAACCTAACTGCGCATCATTCCTCCACGTCTACTAACAACTCATTAAGCACCATGGTTTCTTGCTCAGTGCCTTATTATTTCTGGCATACCTACAAAAATTAAATTTCAATACAAATTTCTCCAACAGGGCAACTACAGCCAACAGTCTGCTCAGTGTTCGTCTTCTGTGTGTCTCCTGCACCCTCCTCTTGACTCCTTCTGACAATAATCCCGCTCATTCCATGCACCTCATATTTAGCTACATATATCTCTTCTATTTCATTGGAATACCTCATGCTAATACTATTGCATCTTTTTATGGAAGACTGGAGACTACATATTATGTAACAGTTCAGTCTTCTAATAAATATTATTCCCTAAATGTAGAAAAATGTACTGTTCAGATACTGGCTTTTCTTTGATCTTTTCCTGGATCAAAATAAAACTGTGTCCCTCGGTGATTCTCTCTCTCCTATATAATCGATAGATCATCCACAGTCCTTTTATCTTCCTTATGCAAAATTTTGTTTGGAGTGTCCACTCTACATTCTTCACGTTCTTTATCTTCTCCCTCTATGCTCTTATTTAGTGTTTCTTTCTTATTCCTACAACAATACATAACCTCTTTGGCATAGAAACACGGCTGTCTCTACTCGGTACACCGTGGATCAAACTACCATTAAGATCTATTTATAATATCAACAGATTAGGCTACTCGTATATTTCAACCTCCTTGTCCTCACCTAAAAAAATGCTTCTAATATCTTCAGTCTATATACAATTCTCCAGCTGTTCTGGTATATTGGGCTGTCCGTTCTGGAGCTGATTTCTGCAATCAGTTTCGTGCATCACTTCTTTGCGCCTCATTCTTTGGATTTTGTTGGAGGCCAGGCCGTCTAACGTACACGATTCCATGCTTCCTTCTTGCCTATCATGTCTCAAGTCATTATTCCTTCAGTCGTTGCGTCTCCAGTATTTCCTGCGGTCATCTGGCTGATAGTGATGTCACCAACAACGATTGTCATTTCTTCTCTCCCATCCATTTCTGTTTCTCCTCCGTAGGCGTTGCCATCACCAGTTCTGGCAATTTGCGGGTTGGAGTGCTGATGGAATATTAGTTTGTACAAAACGTACTGTAGTCCTCTCTTTTCCGATCCTGTCATATCCCAATTCACGTAGGAAGTGCTGGAATCCTTTAACGTAGTGCATATTTCTGAAAGCGATCCTTATATCCTTTTGAACTGACTTAAGAGCTTCATCATGCTAAGTTCTGTGACTTTTGCTGGTTCACACGGCACGTCTAAGACTCTCTTTCTCCCTATCATGTCTTTGAAGAACTGCACCACACCTTTAAATTTTGATTCTGTATAGTTTTCTGTCAGTTTTAATTGTTCTTCTTTTCCCTCAGAGCAATATTCTTCTAGAAAGGCAAGCGTAAATTCGCCCTACGGCTCTCATTGTCCCGCAGTTTGTCGCATTTTTGCCGCCTCCCCCTCTCTGAAGTGAGTACATACAAATCGAATTGGCAAAACAGGTGGCAAGATTTTGGTGACGTCACGCGGAATTCTGAGATCCGGAATTTTGACTGTAGGCGTGTCGCAGTGTCCGGGGAAACAGTGAAAACTTCTGTACTGACTCGAACTTCCTCCTATGATCCTCTTCATTTATGTCGTAAGAGCCGGCCGTGGTGGCCGAGCGGCTCTAGGCGCTACAGTCTGGAAACGCGCGACAGCTGCGATCGCAAGTTCGAATCCTGTCTCGGGCATGGATGTGTGTGATGTCCTTAGGTTAGTTAGGTTTAAGTAGTTCTAAGTTCTACGGGACTGATGACCTCAGAAGTTAAGTCCCGTAGTGCTCAGAGCCATTTGAACCATCTATGTCTCAAGATCGGCAGTCACGATGGTAATTACTGGCGGATCGGAACGTGACGGCTGTCCTCTGATGCGGCAAAGTCCAACAGTCAGGTAGCGAATCTATTGCTCTTGCCTGTTGTGTACTGCTTCGCTCTGACTTGTCATGTTTTCTCTCCAGTTATTGCTTACCGAATATCTGGCGCTCTCCTCCTCTTTCGTTAGCGCGTCTAGCGTCTTCCTGTTCCTGCGGTTTATGGTTTCCTGCGCATTCGTAAACTCTTCCACATCTCTTATTTCAGCGTGTTTCACGATGTTTACGGGTGCCGTCCTATCAGATGCTGTTTCACTTTAGTTCGACAACTGCTCTATGGCGGTGGTTAACACTTCCACTTCTCTCCTACATTCCCTACTGTATCCTTTTGTAAATTAACGCACGCCTCCATCCATGATTTAACTTCAATGTTTTCTGTGTTGGTGTTAATGTTTTTCTTTTTACTACTGATGCCTTTCCTTAATTTTCCAGCTGTTCCTTTAGTGTTCTGCACTAGTGTCGCCATTTTTGAATTCATTTCCTGCATCTAGTCGTCTGACTTCTTATTCATAGCTTTTCCCTGCTATTCTAATTTCTGTAGGTGTTAACCTAATTTCTTGTTAACGGCTCCTATCTGTTTATCCAGTTTTTTTGTTCAACTTTTTAAGCTGCTTTTTATTTTTCTCGAATTGTGCAACCGTAGTTTCTTCGCTTTTCTTGAAATGTTCCATGTCACTGCTAAATTGTTCATTCTTATCTTGGCTTTCGTTAAGTATATTTTCACATTTATTATATTTCACTCTGTTTAAACGGTGCGAATAGGATGGTCCACAAGTCAAATGCTGCAGGTTGTGGCAGTATAGGCTCACGATGGACATCACTCTGTGTTGCACTTTCACGTCCTCTAATCTCGAAGTTGTCTGCCACAGGTGAAGTTTCGCGCTCCTCTGCTCCTCTGAGTTCGGTCCCAGATATTTCGTTACTACTTTTTCCTGTTCTTGTTGGCTAATCTTGTTTGTTCCATCCTGAGACGCTAACCCACACTGCTCGCTATTATCTACTTCCCGAGCGTTTTCTTGCGGCATCTCCATATCTGAAACCATTTTTGAATCATTTGAAACTTCCTTCTCTATCTCGCACAGCTGTGCTAGGCTTCTCGCCCTCGTTGTAGTGATCCTTAGCATTCCCTAACACAAATATTTAATTTAAAACGCACATGACAGGCAAAATAAATCCAGCCAACCGAACATAAAACTCCTCAGTCTTCATGCACACACCAAAACTCGTTCTCCTACTAACATACAACATAAACATACAGAAAAGAAAGTCCCCTCCAGAAGTTCAACTATATTTCTTCAGCTGGACTATGAAGGACATGCACCAAAAAACCTTACGGAGAAGAATGCATAAGTGGTTATGGACCAGTACATAATACTGCATTTTATATTTAGTGAATTTCATTATTTTTTAGGTAGGAATTTATGTTCTCCTGCAAATTTTAAGTTTCGCAAGTCTGACTACAGTGTCAGGAGATCACAGACCAATTAATCCGAGGCAGGCGTCACTATAATTGCAAATGGACATGTGTTGGTGGTTGATAATGTATGCAGAAATGTGGAAGTGCACCCTGTATCTGACATACATTAATTAATCAACCTCAAAAATAATGAACAGGGAATACTATGACTATAGTTGTGACAAGAATCACAATTACCAAAGCCTGACGATCATGTCTCCAAAGGAACAATCCAAGATGAAGTATAAAATCGAGAGATTTCTAATCAAATGTTTTCTACTAAGAAACCTCACACTTCCATGTTTCGTTCTATTACTGTATTCAGACTGGGTGGACGTCAGATCTTTCAAGTGACGACCAATAAAATTGCGCCTTAGAACGTGATGCGTTCTACCATTTTAAACAGAAAGAAGTCGCTTCTCTCTCCATCTCTCTCTGTGAGCAACGAGGCAGTCCTCATCGGCACAACAGAGCTTCATTGTCTAACCTCTTGTTTAGATATGTCAGCCAATCACTGCGATTTCTATATCACGTAAACATTTGTTTTTGCGCAGTCAACACATTTAGAGTCATCTCAAACCATCAACGGCCTAAAAACTGTGGGTCCCCATTCTATATTCGAGATTTTTATCTGATGTCTGGTGCTTAATGGAGAGAAACTCAGTTTTCTACTTTTATGCGCGATATGGTGTTCTGCAAGTAACGTTCCTCTTCTTTCCACCATCCTTGGCTGGAAAATGTTTTGTGGCAATGGCTTGCGCCACAGAAGATCCAATCACCGTTCGTCTGAAGTGCTTTGGGCACCTGAGTGTGGAGTCCTTCTTTTACTCCTCTGACAATCTGGGTGCTTCTGCACCTTTCAGAATGCTTTCTACATCCTCACATTTATATAAGACATTCATTTCCGAATCAAGAGTGTATGAAGGGTAAGGTTACACTAGTCAGTTGCTGACAATCACTGGTTCAAATGGCTCTGAGCACTATGGGAGTTAACTTCTGAGGTCATCAGTCCCTATAAATTACAACTATTTAAACCTAACTAACCTAAGGATATCACACACACCCATGCCCGAGGCAGGATTCGAACCTGCGACCGTAGCGGTCGCGCGGTTCCAGACAATAGCGCCTAGAACCGCTCTCCCATCCCGGCTGGCCAGTCACTGATACTGTGGTTTATCACGTGTCGTAGTTCTGGGCAAATGGGTCTCCTGTTACGAATTTACATACGTTACATGACTTTTTAGTAAAACGGTCACGTAACATTGCAGTCATGGAAGAAACGACCACATCAAATCAGATTCTGCATAACCTTTAAGCTGATGATTGTGCAGCCTGCAGACTACACATTATAATGTGTTACAAAACTGTGAAAAATGATAGTCACACAGCACATTTTCTGTTGAATGATGAGAGCAACATTCCACAACAGTGGGAATATGAATTAGGACAATTACAGGATCTGGAAAAACAAGCGTTTACAAGCATTGTAAGAGTGGCAACGAGACTTCCACAAAGCAAACGTGTGGCGGGGGTTAACATCCAGCACCTTCTATGGGCCCTTTATGATTTCAGAAAAACAATTTCTGGAGACACTTATGGAAATCTTTCTGGAGCCACGGTGGTAGAACATATGATTGAGGATTTGGCTGTTTGCCAGCATGTTGTAGCACAACCCCATACTGCGTTTGTTGTTCCTAATTACTTGCTGGACGCAGCTTTCCCGGTTCGATTGAATGTTTTAAGTTCTCAAAGGCTTTGTACCCCTTGCGCTCCTGACTTAACCCCCTTAGATTCCTTTTCATGACTCGCAGATATTTCAGAAATTTACATTTCCACGTAAATGTATGGAGAGAGAGGGAGAGAAAGAGAGACAGACAGACAGACAGACAGACCGACGGACGGACGCAGAAGATTAACTAGTGGCTTACGAAGTAGATACAGGGGTTGGACAAAATTATGGAAACACGGCGAGAAATGCTAACAGGAAGATTAAAACAGATTCTAGCCCATTCTGCAGGTTGCGATATAGTATATGACCACCAACGACACCTGTGCAATGTCCTCCATTCATTGCATGTATCAGTCGTATCAGAATGATGTTCTGTGTAGTTGTGGCTTTTGGGTGGTTCATGTAGGAGCTACATTCCTTTCATCTCCAAAGGGTGCCGTTATTGCTCCCCGAAGACCATCCTGCACGCGTGCATTTCTCACAGTACCTTGTGCTACAAATGGGCTGAGATGTGCGTCTCCCAGCTTATGTGTTGTTCACTGTTTAGGCCACATTCACTGGGGATGGCGTATTCAGTCACCACAACAGGCAATTGTGGGCACCAAAAAACCGACACAATGTGCGGCACCAAACGGCACAACATTAGTTCACAGTTAAGACAGCTGCGTATTATCAGGCCATTCTGGAAGAGGTTCTTGTCAACTTGCTTGAAGATGTTCCTAACAATGTGAGCCGCAGCGTGCGGTTCCAACATGATGGAGCGAGAGCTGTTTTTGGACATGCTGAACGTAGGCATCTGAACAGGTAATTCGCTCGTCGATGGACTGAGCGTGATGCACCGGTTCCCTGGCCCCACACTCACCGAATTTATCGAGACTTGATTTCTTTCTATGGGAAACCATGGTATATCTCATGTACAGCGATCCTGTGGAGTCTAAAATGGATCTCGTCGCAAGAATCGTCTAAACAGCTGCTACACTCAAAGAGCAAGCCGGCAGTGAATGATCCGTCGTTGTCAGGCATGCATGGCGACTGATGATGCAAACTTCGATCATTTGTCGTAACATTACAGCTGTATTCATGTCGTACACCATGTTCGCGCATCGTGTCCAATAAATATTTCAAATGCATCACTCCGTTGTTTCCATTCCGACCTTCGACACCTTCTACCGCTTAACCCTGATGTTTGTGACCATGGAGTGCTAAGTCGCTCTCAATCTTTATGATCTCGCCCGCCTCCAGCAGAAGTTTGTCGCAGCTTTTCTGGGGCACTCTGTATAAGCAAATTATACACTCATGTCCAGAAAAAAAACAGAACACTTTGAACAACTAGAGACAGGTCTTCCAAATTCGCAGGACGTGTACAGTCATGCTCAATAGTATCCGAACGACCTGAATTGCATTTCGCCTGATTCGCATGCAACCCACATAACGCAGCTGTCTAGCAGGTCCTCTAACCGCTCCTTGGTACAGTCGTTTGCCTATTGAAAATGGCTCCAACAAGTCACCCCCAGAAAACTCGGCTCTGTAACGCAATAACTCAAAATGTAAAGTAATACCACGATACTATCAATATCAGGGAACACCTTATCACAGATATGACTGTCCTTAAGGCTTGTAAGCTCACATTTATTGCAATAAATGACATACCTGAAAGGTTACCACTCTCATTATTACGTCAGATAGGTAATGCACCTAGTAAGTTCGTCGTATTCATGATTTCTTCTTCAAAGTAACATACCGTACTTGTTATTTAACACAAAATGACATTAAACATTTAAGGCATTCACGAGCAGCTTGTTGAGAATATGTATGAACTTCAAATGACACGACGAACCGTCTCGTTCTGCATATGGATTCAAACCCAGGTCATGCAGACTAATATTTCGTGACTGATGGAATCTAACAGTCATCCCTGACTAGGCATACAGACAGTGATATACCTAGATTTTAGACAGTATCAGTTAGCAAATATCAACTTCAAATTACATAACGTAAACATTTTTAACGGACGCGAATTCCTACCCAGCATCTATTGTCCCTGTTAACGAACTACGAGAGATGTTAAATACTGCTTTTTCACAGGTAACTTACTTGAAATTCCTTGAGGTAAAGCTTTGTGTTGGACAGGGATTCGAACCCAGAACCTAATCGGATTGTTATCGAAGCACAATCAACGGTGACATATCGGATTTTCTCGGCAGTAGCTAGATGTTTTAACTGAAATGACGAGACGAAACATTAATTTTTTGCTTCCCAGGACTCCAATCCAGAACCTATCGCTGTTATATTCTAGAGAAAACGAACGTTAAATATGGGTTTGTTACTTCAGCAGCGACATGAGAGCGTGTTTGACTAGAAATAATATGACGAAGAGTTCAGTGCTGACTAGGAATCGAACCCCACACATACCGCTGCTGACTACACACAAAGAGATGTCAGCTACCGAATTTTTCTCCACTAGCAGCTCGGAGAAACATCCTTGAACTTACAGTGATCTCTCAAATAGTCCTGTGTCTCACTGGGAGTCAAAACCGTCAGATATCGTTAGTGTTGACAACGAATGAAAATGCATTAAAAATCAAAATTATTATCCACCAGCAGACAGGTGTTCTCATGCTAGAGCATGATACCACATAATGAAAACTTTAGTGCCAGGCCAGCAGTCGAACCCATTCACGCGCAACATGTGGAGATGTTGAGGAATCTGCAGTTTCGAACAAACAACAAATTCTAGTCGAGCTGTATTGTCAAGAAGGGATCAGATTCCGCGTTAAGGGCGGTCTGAGTTGCATTCCAAGTTCAGAACCAATATTATCGACTTACAGAAGCTCAAATAAAAGATGGAATAAGGGTCCTGTGACCCTACATAGCGTTTGTTGCGTCACTAGAAATAAATAACTAGTATAAGAAAGGTTACTGGTGATAGAGTTCCCACATTTCGCCACTCCAGACCTTACGTCTACTTGGTAGAGAAGGAATATCATGTTTAATGTTAATTTCAGACCACAATGCCGTTATACTTTCTTCCCTTGGCGTAGCCAAAAGAGATTAGAATCTGTCTCTCCCTATTAAAAATCATCGGCAAAAGTTGAAATCGAACCCAGAGCATCATCATAGGAACCTCACACCAATCCAACAGGCCAGCAACGCCTCTCCTGTATGACTCATTTTCTATCATAACACCGCTGCGGCACACTTGATAAGAATTCTGACACAAGCTCCCTCTAGTGGTTTGCAGAGTGTTCAGTACATTCGTTTGCTTAGTTGACCGAATCCCCATGAACTAGCTGCCTCAGCTACCCAGTGCATACATTCAACTATTTTGTAATTACCGAAATAAAATCACGTGACAGCCACCTACACAGAACTTCCAGCACTGTAGGATGCAGAAATTTAAATAGGAAGTGTTCCTTTCCAGTTGAGCTACTCTATTGCGCTATCTGTTTGTTGAAAACGTCCTGTAGTGCAAAAGTAAAGCTGTAACTGTCTGTCTGTCAGAAGTCTAGATCCGGCCATATGGATTATATCACAGCACTGTGGAATTCGGAAGTTCTGGAGGCGCTCTAGGTAAGTGTCGCGCACCATAGATAAGACGTTGCAAGTTCTATTGCATACGCTGCTACTTTTTTTACAACGCATTTCTGCTGTCTGCTGAAGTTACAAATTTAATGGAACTTTGAACATAATTCCTTTCACTTCTCAACCCAAAATAGCCGCAGGTGGAAAAAGGGCTAACTTCTGCGACATTTTGTTCTTTTCAGGTTTAATAGACTGCCAGGCAGCTGATGCATCTCGAAGCTTTAGCATTATGTACAGGGAGAGCGCATCAAGCCAAAATAGTCAGAAAAGTATTATCTACATTAGCTTTCGTCTGGTAGTGGCATTTTATTCTTCAAACCTTGTTTGACAGCTTTAACTCAGAACAAGTTTTCTACATGCATGTAATCAATAAACTGCATGTGCATTGTCAGGCTGTCATAGATAACATCAGGGAATTCGCATATATCGTTGATGATTAATTTCTCTCTCATGTTTAATATTGTTTTAACAACACTAAACGAAACCTTACGAAAATTGGGCACTGCATTATAAGAAATGAAATAAAACTACCCACGATAACCTTACATAACCTTACGTCGAAAGTCTCATTGATAAAACTGAGTATCTGTACACAAGCGTGTATCTATAGGCACGAATTAGTAAAATACTACTCAGATTTCGATTGGGTCTGTGTTTAATTGGTATGCTGTGTCATACTCAACAGGTATGCAAAAGTGGCATTTCATAAATAAAGTTATATATTCCTAGAGACCCAAAATATGCTTGTCAGCAGCGGAAAGAGGCGTTACCTGTTGTGGAGCATTGTAAGTTTTTCACCATTGACAGTATTTTCTCGCGATTTCCTTATCGATGTTTGATCTGACTGCTTCTAGCTTTTTCACAGAAGGGATAAAAACGTTACATTCAGCGAGAATGGAACCACGAACCATAACAGTCGATTTCTCAGAGGTCAGCAAGTCACCACAGAGCAAGTGAAGAGGTATGTGTTGCGCAGTCCTCTTACGATGCGAATAGTGGCTAGAGCTCGTAAACTGCTATTTACAGGACGAGTTTAGTTGCGATTTCCACATGCAACGACTTTCCTGGGCTGAAAACTGTAATTTTACAATCTTTTGTTACACCTCAAGCGATAATAACTCAGATTTTTCAATGGAAACGACAGGAAAAATCAAGTGAACTTTGAGGCTTAATTCCGTGCACACCAGGAAGTCACTCGTCGATCACAGAGTTCCCAAATATACCTTGCCTTGTTGCCAATTCTCAGTTACAGTACTAGCAGGAAGAAGACGAACCGATGGGATCCAATAGCGGACTGGGAAGTGGCCATACCTGGCCTCTCAAAGACGTGGCTGCTCCGGCCTGGAATGCGTAATGGGTCTGATTCGCATTTCTGTAACCAGGTTTAGGGACTGCAGCGTAGTTAGTAATAATACTCAGAACTGACTGCAAACTAAGCATCATAAATCAGTAACTCTCATAGTTGTTTTTATATTTATTTCGTAACTGTTCTCAAAACTAAAAAACTCATTCACGGACGTTTTCGTGCCTCGCCGATAGTCGAGCACACCAAACAAATAAAAATGAAAAAGTATGTGTGTGTATGTGTGTGTGTGTGTGTGTGTGTGTGTGTGTGTGTGTGTGTGTGTGTGTGTGTCTGAGAGAGAGAGAGAGAGAGAGAGAGAGAGAGAGAGAGAGAGAGAGAGAGAGAGAGACAGAGAGAGAGAGAGGAGAGAAAGAGAGAAAGAAAGAGAGAGAGAGAGACAGACAGACAGACAGACAGACAGAAATAAAGATAAAAAAGAAAGAGAGACAGTGAAAAAATTTTGTAAAGAAATTGAATACCAGTATGTAAAGAAATCTTTCATTAAAATAACACGCTCCACATCATTACGAAATGTCGTATTCGTGATCTATGGGACAATTATTAATCTCATATAATCTAATCATATCATATTGCTGAATAGTCGTGAAGAGTCATGAATTATCGAAATTTTTGCCAATATCAGTATCCAAATCTAAACTTGAAATTAAAAGACAGTTTTTGTAATAACCCGGGACTTCTATCAAGGCCCTTTCATCCCTGTTAACTAACCACGAAAGATGTCTGGTATACCTCCATTCAGAAGGAACAAAGTGTATATGCACGTAAAGATGAAGTGCATGATGTGAAGTTCTGTGACGGAGGTACGAACCCAACACGTAATCGGATTGTTAACTAAGAAAATCAAATGTTAAGCATCGGTTTTTCTTACCAGCTGCTAGGTGTTTGAATCTAAAATGAGGATACTAATTTTTGTCCCTGAGCGACAATCGAACCGCACTCGTATCGTTCTTCTTTATCGTCCACGAATATAGCTTAAGTATCAATTGCTTACTCACCAACAGTAAGAGGTGTGCGTGTTTGACCAGAAATTGTTGGCAACAAATGAACAGACATTAAAAATACACGTTAATTTTCACTAGCAGGCCGGTGTGCACGTGATAGGACTTGAAATCAAATTATGAATATTTTTTTACTGGGACAGGCATCGGACCCACATACTTACCTTTGGAGGAGACCTAGAGAAGGTTGCAGTCTTGGGAAAAGGAACGAAATGATTGAACTATATTGTTCCGCGAGATTCAGATCCTCGAAGGGGGAGATACGAATTCGAATTTTTCAACGTCTCTAGTTCAATCAAGTACAAGTAAAATAAGAGCCCTGTTCCTTTAAATAGCTATCGGTTCATCAAATAAAATAGATTTTGTAATGTAAGTAAATTTACTGGCGACAGTATTTCTGTTTACAATGACCTCCACCTATGTCATTTCCTAAAACAAACCGGCTCTGTCCAGTTGGGAATGAAGGAATGTGATGTTTAATGCGGATTCTGGATTATAACGTCTTTCTCGAGGTTGCCAGAGGTATAGTAAATCTGATTGTGCCTCTTAAAAGCAAATGACTGAACCCACGCAATGCACTTGTGATAGTTCGTTCCAACAGACCATTGTGGCCACATTTCCGAGCCCGACAAGTGTGCTGTAACGTATGATGTTCTTAGCTTACAAAATTAGTCATGGCGGGAAAAAAATGCGAGTCTGTTAAATGATTAAGTAGAAGCAAGCTTCTGACGCGGTCATTATGCTATTCTCACGATAGCAGGATGTAAAGACTCTTCTAGGCATCATAGCCTCGATGTGAAGCCATTTTGAAATTTTCACTAATTCAGGAAATTTCTTGGTTCGAGAAAATCCGCTGTGAAGTGTGAAGTTACCGGATAAATCGATTATTACCGTCATTATTACTATCATTTTCTTCATACCGCGGCTGGAACACATGTGCTTGATGATCATTTAAGGCCTTTTGGTCATTATAGAGGTAGTTGCCCAAGAACAGGTTCTTTCCCTGTCTACTGAATCCTTTTTTATGTTAATATTAGACATCAGCAATTACTCGTAGATTACATTAAAAGCAAAGTAATTGATGAAGACGTTATTTGATAACGAAAACCCGCTGCCTTTCTTCGTTTAATTGCGCCTTGAAATGGCTGTCGAATACTGCCAAACCAATAGCCAAGGGATCTTACTGCCTTCCGATGTACGTCACTGTCAGTTCTTCCATATGATTTGGTCGACGTGACCTGTTTCAAGTTGTGTATGACAGAGGATGTTTTAGAAAATCAATTGTTTTCCTTAGCAATAAACAGAAAGATTTTCATTCTAAGCTATCCAAGTTCAAAATTTTCGCAATATTAGTTCAAATTTAATATTCGCTTCTATAATGTAGGAAAGTATTTCACAGTTGCAATACCCGCATTCTACTCATTGTCCTTACCCTTAGTTCAAAATGGTTCTAATGGCTCTGAGCACTGTGGGACTCAGCTGCTGAGATCATCAGTCCCCTAGAACTTAGAACTACTTAAACTTAACTAACATAAGGACATCACACACATCCACGCCCGAGACAGGATTTGAACCTGCGACCGTAGCGGACGCGCGGTTCCGGACTGTAGCGCCTACAACCGCTCGGGCACTCCGGCCGGCTTAAACTTAGACGCTGACTATAAATTCTAGCTCAGAGTGACACCTGTTTAAGTAACCTAATGTAGCGAAGACTGTTTGACAGTGCTCTTTCTCACCGGGAAATATGCAATTCACTCATTGGGCTCCATAAGTACACTGTAACAGTAATTTCTGCGTGTATGCAATGCATACGGATTGTAGAATTTAGTGGTGCTCTCTCTTCCATTTCTGTATACAATATGCCTGACTTAAACGCCCCCTTCATCATTAGAAGCCCTGGGCGTTGCTACATCGTACTGACAACAGTAATGTGCTTATATTGGCAACTTCACTGTTCGTTTTACCTGATTTTGTAATCATTTAAATAAAACAACATGACCTTCGTGTGAATTTTGTCAGTATGCTTTTTGCCTTCCAACCAGTGAAATGCGGAAGAGTACGGCCGGTAAACGATTCACAAACCACGATTTAGTGTCGTTAAGAAGATTTTTTTTAACATTGGCGTAGCTGAAGGAATTTAGTTTCTTCTTAAATCGCCTTATGCATCAACGATCACAGATATCTGAAATAGCAAACGCTCTTTATCCAGGTACGAAGGTTGTAAAACAAACTTCCCACAGTTCGTGTCAGGTTGATCTTTTCGTCTGATAGCACTGCGTAAGTATTATGTCTAAGAAGTATCACAAGTAGTGTTCCTGTAGCTGTGGGAATCATTGGTTGAAAACAAGTTTAACACCAGTGGGTACAGCACTGCTAAATATTCAAAAAGATTATCAACCTGAGATCATTCACAAACTGAGGCGTATTTGTAATATTGAAGCTAGACTGTGTATTCTTGTCTTCCTTGAGTGGGCATCGGAAGGCGTTTACACACACTGATACGAGAGTAATCCCAAAAGTAAGGTCTCCTAATGGACACGCATGTTCCAACGCAGGCACAAATGAGAGATCCTTAATTTTAATCCTAAGCACAGACCACAGTAGTAGCTGCATTGAGGCAAAGTGATAAAGAGCAAGAGAACGAATACGAAGGTCTCAGGTTCAATCCCTCGTTAGGCCCACGATTTATATGTTCCATTTTACACTTATTTCCGGTCAGGCAGTGTTTGTTGATGTGAAAAATGCCAAGTTGCACTGTGGTTCGAAAGCCACGTTAAACTGTAGGCTCCCCTATTAACTGGCTACGTAAGTCAACTCAAAGGTCGGAGGAAAGCAACGGCATACCACCTCCAACAAGACCGTGCCTATTAAAGCACTGTGGTGTTCAAACCACTCTTCGACTAATTGTTCAAACCACTCTTCCGACTGATTACTGCTTTACTTTCTATGGGTTCCAAAGTTAATGATCTTTGGGTTATTAACATTTTTGTGCTTTCATGCTGTAGCTTTGATACCAGTAAACGTAAGTAACAGGCTGAGCACTGTTACCTTTCGAGTTGTCAGGGTGGTAGACGACGATGTTGTCGACCCCAGTTACAGTCTTGGTCATGGCTATGTTTCAGTCGAATACCTCCATGTGACTATTTCAAGATATACTTTTATACAATTGGTACGCATCCAAATTGATATCTGATAGAGCTGTATTTAGCAACATGAATCAGATATGTTTTCCGCGCAGTATATCGGACAACACGTCAGTGAAACGAGATTTCGTTTGTGTGATACGCATGGTGCACGAAATATTTGTGTTTTGCTTGCTTCTGTGATAGGTTTCACCCCACTGAATGCAAGCAAGCTCACGAATAGACTGTCAGTAACTGAAATTACGCAATAATACACTTTAAAGTTGTATTTTCGCATTATGTGTCCCAATGAAAATAACAGTAAACAGGTTATATGCCTACTTGCTTATTATTCGCGCTTCTCGATACTTTCCTGAAAAAATAAAAACAAAAATAAAAAGAGAGAGAGACAGAGAGAGAAAACAGAAATGTATTTCAAATATCATCTTGGTGACGCCATGTTCGTTTCGTGATGTGAAGCAAGGATAATTGATAAGTAATATCTCGTTGTACTAGCGATATGTTTGGCTGAAGAGTTCTTTCTTTTCTCTCTGCAAACAACAAGAACAGAATTCACTAACAAAGTGTTAAGAACAGCTATGCAGTGGGCCAATTAAACACTCAGCTTTCTTGGTTATTTTGTTAATCGTCTGCAATGCAGTAAACATCCTTGATTACCGACTCGTTATTACTACCATTTTTAATGTTATTCGTCATCTCACAACAGCTTCCCTATCACTCATTGCTGCCGATGCATGTAACGAATGGATCAGGATGAATGGAACATGGGATGTTTCGTCACGGAGAATATGTACATTTATCTCGGCGTCTTGTGTTCAAGGTAATATGAAAATCTCAATAAGAGAAGATTACAACGGGGTGCCGGTGATGCAGGCAATAACACCTAACTATTTCTGTCGACTTAATAGCATGACGACAGACACAATGGCGTCTCACTGTATTTTGATTGTAAATCGTTAGCCTTCTTGCGACCTCGTTTTAATACCTCGTGGGAGCAGGCATAATATTTTGCTTTTTAAACATCGAACACTGACACCCAAAGATAGTAGATGGAAGGATACAAAGAAACAATCAGAGTCATGGGTGTGGATCCAGTTCATCACTGGAAGACTAAGTAAGAGGGGAACATTAAGAAGGCAATGAATACCCTGGTTAGAATACATTATTTGTATAGATCTGAAGATGAAAAAGCACAGATCTCCACAGTGCCCGAATCTGCACTTTAGTTTCTGTCTTAAAGGGCATAATTTTTAGTTTATTCTCTTCTGAATTTTCAAACGAATTGATTATTACGTGGTACAGAATAAGTAGTTAACTGTGTTTCTTACAGCTTCCATTCGCACCAACATTTTTCTACATTCTCGTGCAATTCATGAAATTCTACTTGTATGATCACGAGAGTGCACATAGATGCTATCGATTTCGAGGTGCAAAGTGTTTGTTATCTTACTTTTCGTGACTTGTGGGCAAAGTTGTTTTCCAAAGACTTTTTATTGTACTGAAATAATCTTTTGTCACAAAGTAACGAGGTAAGTGTTTTATTCGTATATATTTTTTGGGCAACTGTAATCGTGTTGGAAGATTGCACATCTGGATGTTTGACACAACTGGTAGGAGAAAACGCTGCATATCAACCAAACCCCGCGCCTCCTTTCTGTATCCTCCTATGACACGAGCACGGGATTCTCCTATCATAACGCTACAGAGCTGTTCCTAGCACAGCTGAGAATTGGCAACATCGTCACAAACAGAAGTTTCATCGTCACAAACATTTGGCAACACTGTGAGATTGCAATCGCTTCCGTGTATGGTACTGAACTGACTCGCTAAATTTACTTGATATTCCCTTTCCATTTGAATGACTCGTGCTATACAATCCTCATGTATCATAAGACACTGAGACAGAAAATTCAATTTTTTGGCTAAAGAAATGCTATTCTTCAAATAAGTGACAACTTTTATTATCTTAAACGATGCATTACGAGGCTGAGTGACCAACACCATGATAAGAGTGGCGTGCTTGCAGCAGTGTGTCCGTAGCCCCTTGGTATCGCCCATGTCTCGTGTCACAACGGCTCAATGAGTCGTCAGTTCTAACCGTGGTCGGGGCCAGCGTGTGTGAGTTTTTTTTCTGATTTTATGGAGCTGCGAATTTGCAGAAAAATTCTGTAACAAAATCAGGAGAAAACCTTTACACATCAAATCCTCTTGGTAGCTGGACACAGTAATTTGTATTACAGCATATTGATAATTTTTACTTCTGGACCGTCTGACAGCAACTGAATAAAACAGTTTTAGTGTCATACCCGTTTCGCCTTTATTTTCTGCAAGGCATCATCAGTGGCCTGGAATGTGTACATATGTTTGCTATTTAATTTACATTTTTGTCACTGTTCATCTAGGTTATAAACAGTTCTGGTGGTTGGTATCTCCTATTACGTAGTAATGTTTTGAACTGTACTTACAGGATGCGTGGACAATTTCTTACATATTACGCTCCTGTTGCATTTTTGGTGTTGTTCTTCTTCTTATGAATGCCAATTTGCGTCTTTTTCCCCACATTCCACAGTACTATGAACTGAACGCTTGTTTCAATGCGATATTTTGGTTTCTGTTGCTGACTGTCAAATGTTTTTGCCAAAGACCGAATGTTATTGCCAAACTTTCGAGTGTAATTATTGAAGTATCCGTGATCTGTTGTGTATGCATGTGTGTGTGTGTGTGTGTGTGTGTGTGTGTGTGTGTGTGTCTGTGTGTGTGTGTGTGTGTGTGTGTGTGTGTGTGTGTGTATGTGTATGTGTATGTGTGTCCAGAAGGTGAAGGGGGAAGAGTTTTATTGTTTATGTTATCATTTCCTTCATTAAGTGTAGTATGGAGCCTGTGCTGATGTGTGTTTGTTCATTTATCACGTGTTTGTTTTCTGCTATGGCTTTCTGGATGTGGAAGTTTTCTTGTATTTGTATAAGATGTTTGTCATGGTTGCTTATTCTCAATATTTTCATTTCCCTTTCCATGTTTGTAGGATGAAGGTTATGGTGTTTCAAATGTTCTGAAAATGTGGAATGGTTTGTTTCGTACTTCGTGTTGTGACTTGGCAAGACAGCCAAGTTCCTATGAGAGGAAGCCGAAAGGCACGCGTTTAAGTTCACGCAGGCTGGCGTGAGGTCTGGAACAGGTAAAGTAATTGAGACTAGCAAATAAAGTACGAAGCTGCTGGAATACTTAACTTTAATCCGTAAGTGGTGAACATAGCTCTTGACGGTACATGCATCACAAGATAAATAGCAAATGATAATGGCGCCTTGCTAGGTCGTAGCTAATGACGTAGCTGAAGGCTATGCTAAATATCGTCTCGGCAAATGAGAGCGTAATTTGTCAGTGAACCATCCCTAGCAAAGTCGGCTGTACAACTGGGGCGAGTGCTAGGACGTCTCTCTAGACTTGCTGTGTGGCGGCGCTCGGTCTGCAATCACTGACAGTGGCGACACGCGGGTCCGACGTATACTAACGGACCGCGGCCGATTTAAAGGCTACCACCTAGCAAGTGTGGTGTCTGGCGGTGACACCACACTTCGAACATCTGGTATTTTTTTGTATCAGATGGTCCATAAGTAAAAATTATCAATATACCGTAATTTTACACGCAACTGAGGAAAACAGGACTACAAAAGTTGAAGATGACAGTAAGTTGTGTTAATGGTCATAGATCTCGCCTTTCTGACTGCCAAGCTGCTTCACAATACAAGCGTCTCTGAAGAAATTCGAATCGACTGTCAACAATAAGAAATTCAATATTGTTCTTCACTTAAGACTCACATGCCAGGGTGATAAGTACGATGGAAAGGAACCTCTTGATTACTACAGGGCATCTATACTAAATTTCCACAGTAGAAATTAGGAACTCTCTGCAGACATTTGCTAACAGGCGGCTCTAGAAACTTGCTTTCTCTCTGGGTAGCTTCAAATATGGGCAATTTTGTCGTCTTAAATCTAATTGAATATTTTAAATATCACTTTTGAACAGCGTTCACTTCTCCATTATTTAATGTATGCACCTCAAAACAAGCAATTTGCTAGCTATAGAGCAGGTTCTGAAACGTATTGACACAATGTTTCACATCCATTTACCAAAGGGAATCAAAGAAAGAAACCAAACACTTTACATTACACTTACTCTCTGTGCCTTGACTGACACATATGAATCAATGGAAAAAATAAATTATTTGAAGAATCTCTTGTGAAAGGTAAAGGAACAGGATGTGGCGCTTTAATTATAGTGCACTGAATCAGACACAATGAAATTAATTCCATGCCACATTGATGTATTGCATACTAGTGTAATAAAATACTCATCAAATAAAAACGGTTTTGTGCCTCCAATGCAATCGAGTGTGAAACACAAATCGTAGACAAATTTTATGGGTCACCACTCAACAACATTAAAACATTTTACCCCATCGAGAGTGAGGAGTGGAGCAGATGTTGTCAGCAGAAGGCGAAACAGTGCAGTGCCTCAGCCCCCGCCGGTAGGCAGCAAACGAGTCCCAAAGAACTCAGGCACATGCAGTGTTTAGAAGCAGATGGTCGGTCAAGAAATCTCTCGCTAAAATATTGTTGAACCAAACTTATTACCAATGTTACAGAAAGCAAAATACATTGTAGATTCGCTTGAATTATACTCATAGCTTCACCACCGAGAGAAAGGAGCGATAAAAATTTTGTCAACATGTGCTTTTGGTTACCAGACGTCGTATTAGCTAGTCTCGCGTTTTACTTCAAAACTACAGTCATAGACAAGAGTGATGTACTCTGATTGCAGTTAAGAGTTCCTTCGGGAAGTGTAGCAGTTTACTTTGTTGCCAGGTCGAGAATATTGCCGAACATTGATTTCAGAGAGGAGCACGACTGTATTGTCCACCTTACGTGAACGAATCGGTGGTCAACTTTTTTGTCTAAGACTGTATCTACAACACATGTTGCACGCATAAGAACCAGAAGAATTAAAAAAACATAATTAGTTTATGAGAGCAACGTTAACGATAGCGTTCCAAGTATTCATTTTATTGTATAAGTGTGAGTCAACGCCTTCCAATGCCCACTCAAGGAAAACAAGGATACACAGTCTAGCTTCAATATTATAAATACGCCTCAGTTTGTGGATGAACTCAGACGTAGAATGATAATCATTCTGAATATTTAGCAGTGCTTTACCCACTGGTGTTAAACTCGTTTTCAACCAATGATTCCCACAGCTACAGGAACACTACTTGTGATGCCTCTTAGACAAAATACTTACGCAGTGCTATCAGATGAAAAGATCAACCTGACACAAACTGTGGGAAATTTGTTTTACAACCTTCGTACCTGGATAAAAAGGTTTCCTATTTGAGATATCTGTGAACGTTGCCGCATAAGGCGATTTAAGAAGAAAATAAATTCCTTCAGCTATGCCAATGTTTAAAGAAATCGTCTTAACTGGGCTAAATCGTGGTTTGTGAATCGTTTACCTGCCGAACTCTGCCGCATTTCGTTGGTTGGAAGGCAAAAAGCATACTGACAAAATTCACACGAGGAAAAGGAGGACGAAATGTCTCCCACTGGACGGTCATGTTTTATTTAAATGATTACAAAATCAGGTAAAACGAACAGTGAAGTTGTCAGTATAAGCACATTACTGTTGTCAGTATGATGTTCCACCGCACAGGACCTGTAATGACAAAGCGCCCGTTCACGTTAAAGAAAATGGCTCTGAGCACTATGGGACTTAACATCTGAGGTCATCCGTCCCCTAGAACTTAGAACTACTTAAATCTTACTAACCTAACGACATCACACACATCCATACCCGAGGCAGGATTCCAACATGCGACCGTAGCAGTCCCGCGGTTTTGGACTGCAGCGCCTAGAACCGCACGGCCACCAGGGCCAGCGCCCGTTTAGGCCAAGCATGTGGTATACAGAAGTGGAGGAGAGAACACCACTGAATTCTACAATACGTATGCATTGCATACACACAGAAATTACTGTTACAGTATACTAATGGAGCCCAATGAGTAAATTGCATATTTTCCGGTGAGAAATAGCACTGGGAAACAGTCTTCGCTACATTAGGTTACTTAAACTGGTGCCACTCTGAGCTGGAATTTATGGTCAGCGACTAAGTGTAAGGACAATGAGTCTGATGCGGCTTTTGCAACTGTGAAATACTTTCCTGTATTATAGGAGCGAATATTAAATTTTAACGAATATTGCGAAAATTTTGAGCTTGGATAGCTTAGAATGAAAATCTTTCTGTTTATTGCTAAGGAAAACAATTGATTCTCTAAAACATTCTCTGTCATACACAACTTGAAACAGGTCACGTCGACCAAATCATTTGGAAGAACTGACAGCGACGTATATCGGAAGACAGTAAGATCCCTTGGCTTTTGGTTTGGCAGTATTCGACAGCCATTTCTAGACGCAATTAAATGAAGAAAGGCAACGCGTTTTTGTTATCAAATAACGTCTTCATCAATTACTTTGCTTTTAATGTAATCTACGAGTAACTGCTGATGTCTGATATTAACATAAAAAAGGATTCAGTAGACAGGGAAAGAACCTGTTCTTGGGCAACTACCTCTATAATGACCAAAAGGCCTTAAATGATCTTCAAGCACATGTGTTCCAGCCGCGGAATGAAGAAAATGATAGTAATAATGACGGTAATAATCGATTTATCCGGTAACTTCACACTTCACAGCGGATTTTCTCGAACTAAGAAATTTCCTGAATTAGTGAAAATTTCAAAATGGCTTCACATCGAGGCTATGATGCCTAGAAGAGTCTTTACGTCGTGCTATCGTGAGAATAGCATAATGTCCGCGTCAGAAGCTTGCTTCTACTTAATCATTTAATAGACTCGCATTTTTTTCTGCCATGACTAATTTTGTTAGCTAAGAACATCATACGTTACAGCACACTCCTGGGGCTCGGAAATGTGGCCACAATGGTCTGTTGGAACGAACTATCACAAGTGCAATGCGTGGGTTCAGTCATTTACATTTAAGAGGCACAATCAGATTTACTGTACCTCTGGTAACCTCGAGAAAGACGTTATAATCCAGAATCCGCATTAAACATCACATTCCTTCATTCCCAACTGAACAGAGCCGGTTTGTTTTAGGAAATGACATAGGCAGAGGTCATTGTAAACAGAAATACTGTCGCCAGTAAATTTACTTACATTACAAAATCTATTTTATTTGATGAACCGATAGCTATTTAAAGGAACAGGGCTCTTATTTTACTTGTACTTGATTGAACTAGAGACGTTGAAAAATTCGAATTCGTATCTCCCCCTTCGAGGATCTGAATCTCTCGGAACAATATAGTTCAATCATTTCGTTCCTTTTCCCAAGACTGCAACCTTCTCTAGGTCTCCTCCAAAGGTAAGTATGTGGGTCCGATGCCTGTCCCAGTAAAAAAATATTCATAATTTGATTTCAAGTCCTATCACGTGCACACCGGCCTGCTAGTGAAAATTAACGTGTATTATTAATGTCTGTTCATTTGTTGCCAACAATTTCTGGTCAAACACGCACACCTCTTACTGTTGGTGAGTAAGCAATTGATACTTAAGCTATATTCGTGGACGATAAAGAAGAACGATACGAGTGCGGTTCGATTGTCGCTCAGGGACAAAAATTAGTATCCTCATTTTAGATTCAAACACCTAGCAGCTGGTAAGAAAAACCGATGCTTAACATTTGATTTTCTTAGTTAACAATCCGATTGCGTGTTGGGTTCGTACCTCCGTTACAGAACTTCACATCATGCACTTCATCTTTACGTGCATACACACTTTGTTCCTTCTGAATGGAGGTATACCAGACATCTTTCGTCGTTAGTTAACAGGGATGAAAGGGTCTTGATAGAAGTCCCGGGTTATTACAAAAACTGTCGTCTTTTAATTTCAAGTTTAGATTTGGTTACTGATATTGGCGAAAATTTCGACAATTCATGACTCTTCACGGCTAGTCAGCAATATGATGTGATTAGATTATATGAGATTAATAATCGTTCCATAGATCATGAATACGACATTTCGTAATGATGTGGAATGTGTTATTTTAATGAAAGATTTCTTTACATATTGGTATTCAATTTCTTTACAAAACTTTTTTACACACACATACTTTTTCATTTTTATTTGTTTGGTGTGCTCGACTATCGGCGAGGCACGAATACGTCCGTAAATGAGTTTCTTAGTTTTGAGAACAGCTACGAAATAAACATAAAAAAAAACTATGAGAGTTACTGATTTATGATGCTTAGTTTGCAGTCAGTACTGAGTATTATTACTAACTACGCTGCAGTCCCTAAACCTGGTTACAGAAATGCGATTCAGACCCATTACGCATTCCAGGCCGGAGCAGCCACGTCTTTGAGAGGCCAGGTATGGCCACTTCCCAGTCCGCTATTGGATCCCATCGGTTCGTCTTCTTCCTGCTAGTACTGTAACTGAGATTTGGCAACAAGGCAAGGTATATTTGGGAACTCTGTGATCGACGAGTTACTTCCTGGGTCTCTAGAAATACATAACTTTATTTATGAAATGCCACTTTTGCATACCTGTTGAGTATGACACAGCATACCAATTAAACACAGACCCAATCGAAATCTGAGTAGTATTTTACTAATTCGTGCCTATAGATACACGCTTGTGTACAGATACTCAGTTTTATCAATGAGACTTTCGACGTAAGGTTATGTAAGGTTATCGTGGGTAGTTTTATTTCATTTCTTATAATGCAGTGCCCAATTTTCGTAAGGTTTCGTTTAGTGTTGTTAAAACAATATTAAACATGAGAGAGAAATTAATCATCAACGATATATGCGAATTCCCTGATGTTATCTATGACAGCCTGACAATGCACATGCAGTTTATTGATTACATGCATGTAGAAAACTTGTTCTGAGTTAAAGCTGTCAAACAAGGTTTGAAGAATAAAATGCCACTACCAGACGACAGCTAATGTAGAAAATACTTTTCTGACTATTTTGGCTTGATGCGCTCTCCCTGTACATAATGCTAAAGCTTCGAGATGCATCAGCTGCCTGGCAGTCTATTAAACCTGAAAAGAACAAAATGTCGCAGAAGTTAGCCCTTTTTCCACCTGCGGCTATTTTGGGTTGAGAAGTGAAAGGAATTATGTTCAAAGTTCCATTAAATTTGTAACTTCAGCAGACAGCAGAAATGCGTTGTAAAAAAAGTAGCAGCGTATGCAGTAGAACTTGCAACGTCTTATCTATGGTGCGCGACACTTACCTAGAGCGCCTCCAGAACTTCCGAATTCCACAGTGCTGTGATATAATCCATATGGCCGGATCTAGACTTCTGACAGACAGACAGTTACAGCTTTACTTTTGCACTACAGGACGTTTTCAACAAACAGATAGCGCAATAGAGTAGCTCAACTGGAAAGGAACACTTCCTATTTAAATTTCTGCATCCTACACTGCTGGAAGTTCTGTGTAGGTGGCAGTCACGTGATTTTATTTCGGTAATTACAAAATAGTTGAATGTATGCACTGGGTAGCTGAGGCAGCTAGTTCATGGGGATTCGGTCAACCAAGCAAATGAATGTACTGAACACTCTGCAAACCACTAGAGGGAGCCTGTGTGTCAGAATTCTTATCGAACGTGCCGCAGCGGTGTAATGATAGAAAATGAGTCACACAGGAGAGGCGTTGCTGGCCTGTTGGATTGGTGTGAGGTTCCTATGATGATGGTCTGGATTCGATTTCAACTTCTGCCGATGATTTTTAATAGGGAAAGACAGATTCTAATTTCTTCTGGCTACGCCAAGGGAAGAAAGTACAATGGCATTGCGGCATGATATTCCTTCTCTACCAAGTAGACGTAAGATTGAAACACAATAAAGTCAGGAGTGGCGAAATGTGGGAACTCTATCACCAGTAACCTTTCTTATACTAGTTATTTATTTCTAGTGACGCAACAAACGCTATGTAGGGTCACAGGACTCTTATTCCATCTTTTATTTGAGCTTCTGTAAGCCGATAAAATTGGTTCTGAACCTAGAATGTAACTCAGACCGCCCCTAACGCGGAATTTGATCCCTTCTTGACAATACAGCTCGACTAGAATTTGTTGTTTGTTCGAAACTGCAGATTCCTCAACATCTCCACATGTTGCGCGTGAATGGGTTCGACTGCTGGCCTGGCACTAAAGTTTTCATTATGTGGTATCATGCTCTAGCATGAGAACACCTGTCTGCTGGTGGATAATAATTTTGATTTTTAATGCATTTTCATTCGTTGTCAACACTAACGATATCTGACGGTTTTGACTCCCAGTGAGACACAGGACTATTTGAGAGATCACTGTAAGTTCAAGGATGTTTCTCCGAGCTGCTAGTGGAGAAAAATTCGGTAGCTGACATCTCTTTGTGTGTAGTCAGCAGCGGTATGTGTGGGGTTCGATTCCTAGTCAGCACTGAACTCTTCGTCATATTATTTCTAGTCAAACACGCTCTCATGTCGCTGCTGAAGTAACAAACCCATATTTAACGTTCGTTTTCTCTAGAATATAACAGCGATAGGTTCTGGATTGGAGTCCTGGGAAGCAAAAAATTAATGTTTCGTCTCGTCATTTCAGTTAAAATATCTAGCTACTGCCGAGAAAATCCGATATGTCACCGTTGATTGTGCTTCGATAACTATCCGATTAGGTTCTGGGTTCGAATCCCTGTCCAACACAAAGCTTTACCTCACGGCATTTCAAGTAAGTTACCTGTGAAGAAGCAGTATTTAACATCTCTCTTAGTTCGTTAACGGGGACAATAGATGCTGGGTAGGAATTCGCGTCCGTTAAAGATGTTTACGTTATGTAATTTGAAGTTGATATTTGCTAACTGATACTGTCTAAAATCTAGGTATATCACTGTCTGTATGCCTAGTCAGGGATGACTGTTAGATTCCATCACTCACGAAATATTAGTCTGCATGACCTGGGTTTGAATCCATATGCAGAACGAGACGGTTCGTCGTGTCATTTGAAGTTCATACATATTCTCATCAAGCTGCTCGTGAATAACTTAAATGTTTAATGTCATTTTGTGTTAAATAACAAGTACGGTATGTTACTTTGAAGAAGAATTCATGAATACGACGAACTTACTAGGTGCATTACCTATCTGACGTAATAATGAGAGTGGTAACCTTTCAGGTATGTCATTTATTGCAATAAATGTGAGCTTACAAGCCTTAAGGACAGTCATATCTGTGATAAGGTGTTCCCTGATATTGATAGTATCGTGGTATTACTTTACATTTTGAGTTATTGCGTTACAGAGCCGAGTTTTCTAGGGGTGACTTGTTGGAGCCATTTTCAATAGGCAAACGACTGTACCAAGGAGCGGTTAGAGGACCTGCTAGACAGCTGCGTTATGTGGGTTGCATGTGAATCAGGCAAATGCAATTCAGGTCGTTCGGATACTTTTGAGCACGACTGTATATTAGTATGTTCTGCGGAATTGATTAGCTTTTCAGTCACTTTGGTTCAGCATGTGTGCTGTTGCTTAGTAGGCACAAGGACAGCCCTGGGCGGACGGCGTCCTGTGGTATAGCCATCCATGCTGCATTCACCAGCTTCCAAAGTTCGTCTGTGGTGGTTGCCATTGTGTCACAGCGCTGCACTTGTCGTTTCATCATTTCACACACGTTTCTGATTGGCGATCTTGTGGGCCAGGGCTAAAGGCCGACAGCCTGTGAAGTGAAGAGGGCACGTGTTCTTGCAGATACATGTTGTCATGCATTGTCTTGCTGAAAAATGGCGTCGGTGGTATTGTGTAGAAATGGTATGGCTACGGGTCTCAGGATGTCATTCACGTGGGTCACACTGGTCACCGCTCCGTTTCGCAGTCGCCCATTATATTAGGCGATGCTGAAGGAGTTATGTTAGAAAATGAGACTAAAAACATTACAACAACTGATGGTGGCCGAACAGACAGTATATAAATGCAGGCTAGAGATAGGAACAGCTGCGATCTGTGGTGGTACCCAGTAGCACGCCCCACTATACAGCCTTGAGTTGGCGCTGTATGTCTTGTGCGAATGTGTTCACTGTGAAGCCGCTCTCCCTGTCTGTGGCGAACCAAGTTTCCGCCATCATTTTCAAACAAGTAGAACCTGGATTCGTCTGAAAAATCTGATGCCTTTCCTGTCTCCAGTGACGTAGTTTCATACACCATTGCCGTATAGCATGTATCTGTTCGTTGTATTGTATTGTACTGTATGTTAACTGGGGACCTAGAAACGACGGAGAGGCTCCGTCCCCGCCGCAGCCGCAGTGGTCCGCAACACCACGACGACTACCGCAGTCCACTTCACCCCTCCGCCGCCCCACACCGAACCCAGAGTTATTGTGCGGTTTGGCCCCCGGTGGATCCCCCAGGGAACGTCTCACACCAGACGAGTGTAATCCCTATCTTTGCGTGATAGAGTAATGGTGGTGTAGGTGTACGTGGAGAACTTGTTTACGCAGGAATCGCCGACATAGTGTAACTGAGGCTGAATAAGGGGAACCAGCCCGAATTCGCCGAGGCAGATGGAAAACCGCCTAAGAACCATCAACAGACTGGCCAGTTCACCGAACCTCAACGCAAATCCGCCGGGCGGATTAGTGCCGGGGACCAGGCACTCCTTCCCGCCCGGAAAGCCGTGCGTGAGACCGCACGGCCAACCGGGCGGGCCTTCTGCACGTTAGTCAAAGGTAGGTGGAGAAGTGAACGACGTGCTCGTAACCCATGCCGTAATAAATGACGACGGACTGTCACCCCTCACACTGCACGATGTGTGACACTTTTTCAATGCTGCGCGAGAGCCGAGGAGGACACACATCTGTCCTCCAATGCAATTCAAATGAGGTGTCGGTCTTCTCTGCTGGTGGACTGGGTGGTGCCACCTGACCCATACCGTCGTTTTTTACGGCCTTCCGTGAGCCATTCTGTAAATACACGTTGCACTGCCGAAACATTTCGTTCTACACGACCGACAATTTCTCGGATGGATGCATGACATTCTCTCATGCCAATGATGCGACCCCTTTCAAACTCATTGATTTGACCGTGCATTTTCCACATATGTCTGCGAGGCTTCCTACACGTCCACTCAAGTCACACTGATCCATTGTCTTCGGTTTATAGCGACAACGCAAAAATATTCAAATGTGTGTGAAATCTTATGGGACTTGACTGCTAAGGTCATCAGTTCCTAAGCTTACACACTACTTAACCTAAATTATCCTAAGGTCAAACACACACACCCATGCCCGAGGGAGGACTCGAACCTCCGCCGGGACCAGCCGCACAGTCCATGACTACAGCGCCTAAGACCGCTTGGCTCTTCCCGCGCGGATTAGCGACAACGCGAGCCTCTGGCACATTTTACCGGTATATGGTGCTACTCCGCGATCTCGAGGTTGACCTTCAACAGGGTTCAAATGCTAATCATTTCTGCAGAACGTACTCATTTAAATGTCGTGTGAATATGAACGTCGAACCTCCAGTCGTTCAAAGTGTTCTGTTTTTTCTGAATATGAGTATACTTCAGCAATCAGTATCTTCTGTTTCACGTTCTTGCACGGTTCTGAAGTGGCTGTATAAGTACCAGGACAAAGCTACTAAAACGTCTAGTTATAAAAACTGTTGTGAGTTAGCAGGAGAGCCAACACCGTGTTACTAGAGGAGGCAGAAATGCACGCGTTTTAGCTCACGCAGGCTGGCGTGAGGTCTGGAACAGGACAAGGAAATTAAAATTTAGAAAAAACGGACGTAGCTGGTGGAATACTTAACTTTAATCCATTAATGATGAACGTCGGTCTTGACGGTACATGATTCAAAATATCAGTAGTAACTGATAATGGTGCCTTGCTAGGTCGTAGCAAGTGACGTAGCTGATGGCTATGCAAAACTATCGTCTCGGCAAATGAGAACGTAATTAGGCAGTGAACCATCGCTAGCAAAGTCGGCTGTACAACTGGGGCGAGTGCTAGGAAGTCTCTCTAGACCTGCCGTGTGGCGGAGCTCGGTCTGCAATCACTGATAGTGGCGACACGCGGGTCCGACGTATACTACCGGACCGCGGCCGATTTAAAGGCTACCACTTAGCAAGTGTGGTGTCTGGCGGTGACACCACAAAAACACTGTCTTAAATACGAAATCGAACATTTAGCCCCCTCAAAGTAAATGCCCAAAGAGTGCTATATGTGAATGGTCTGGAAGGGCTCTGCTGTTTGCTATCTAAGATAGGTACTTTATACCAAGAGATGCTTCGTTATTTTGCATTCCTGATCTGGGTAAGATTTGATAGAACAACTGCTGTCAGTACAATAATTCCGAATGATCCCTCCGAACAGCTTGTCACAGTGCTGTAGTCGTCGCGTGATGCGCCAGTTGTCACGTAATTCCAAGCCGATATGAAACGAGGAGCGATTGAGCAATGCAAACACCGAGTACCTGGTTCCTTCGTCATTCATCTTAGCTGAGCATACACAATAACTCCAATTTTCGGTCGCTTGAGAGGAGCTCTATAGCAGCTGCTCAAACGAACCTCGGGAACCATTCCCCATATTAGTCCAAATCACAACGGGCAGTGCCTGCCGAAGAGGTTTGTGCAGACCTCGTAAGTCACTCACTGTGAACAGTATGTTACTCTGTGCCGATTATTTGCGCTAGTTGCATTTTTTCCGGTCATAGCCACACATCTGCGGCAGATGTCTGGTTACAGCATATATGCTAAAGTAAGGTGCGTGTGCTTTGGCCCATTTTCTACTCGAATTTGATGCTCAGAGCTACATTTTAAAAGCTTCTGTTCTGTTTTGGCAATACCGTTTATTACACACGTTTCACCCCCAGAGAAGAATTCTCAACATATAAATTTCTATTGTATGTTCTGTTTTTCAGAAATTCTTTTGTTCCTATCTGTAGCCTGCATTTATACACTGTCTGTTCGGCCACCATCAGTTGTTGTAATGTTTTTAGTCTCATTTTCTAACATAACTCCTTCAGCATCGCCTAATATAATGGGACTAAATTCCATTACTTTTGTTTCACTTTTGTTGTTGTTCGTATTATAAACTGCTCTTCGAATGCCTTTGTCATATCTAGTAGAGTTACAACGTCACCATCAAACTTCGAAGTTTTTATTGCTTCTCCCTGGACTTTAAATCTCTTCCAAGTTTCTATTGAGTTAGCTTCGCAATTTGCTCTCTTTACAGACTGAATGATACCGACGAGGGCCTCCATGTCTCTCTGACTCCTTTCTTAACCGCTGCTCCCTTCGACTCTTGAAACTGTGCAGTCTCGTTTCTGTACAAGTTGTGGACAACCTTTGGTTCTCTTGTTTTATTCCTGTTAGCTTCAGAACTTCAAAGAATTAACATTGTCACTCCTTTCTCTAAATCTAAAAATGCTGTAAACGTACGTTTGCTGTTCTTTAGCGTGTCTTCTAAGATATGTCGTAGGGTGAGAATTGCCTCGCGTGTTCTCACATATCTGAAAAACCCAAAGTAAAGTTCCCTGGGTTCGGCCTATTCCAATTTTTCTAATCTTCTGTAATTAATATCTGTAAGTATTTTACAATCATGGCTTATTAAAGTGGCGGTTCGGTAATCTTCACACCCGTTAGCAGTTGCCTTTTTCGAAATTTGATTTCTTACCTTCTTGTTGAAAACTGAAGCTATTTCCCCTGTCTCTCATATCTGGCATACTAGGTGGAATAGTTTTATCATAGTTTGCTCCCCAAGAATCTCAATAATTCTGATCGACTCTCTTCTACTACAAGGGGCTTGTTGCTGAAATTTTTGAGTGTAACATAAAAACGTGATGCCTTAGATACTCTATTACACAATGGACACAATGGATTTTTGTCCGATTTTTCGTAGCCATACGGAGAGTGGAAAATGGAGAGATGGGATATTAAAGTGACCAGCGTGAGTTTTAGCTGAGAAAAAATGCTTGAAAGTAATCCGGGTAACTAACAAAAACCTAATGACGTATTTGGGGGAAAATTACACTACGGATTTTTGCCCGACTTCTCATTGCCTTATGACGAGTAAAAAAAGTGCACCAATGGGGTATCAAATTGACCAGCGTGAAGTCTACTTTTGCCAAAAAAGGGTTTAAATACTTGAAAGTAAGTATTTAAGTGGAGTTAAATAATGATTTCAGAGAAAAGCTTTTTCTATATTTTCACAGACAAACGAATACTGGAAAATTTACAATGGAGACACCAAGCAGTGTAGTGTGAAGTGAAATTTTGCAAAAAATGTTTAATTACTTGAAAGAATTCGGATAATGAAGAAAAACTTAGTGATTTTACGGAATAGGTGACATATTTCAAGAACAGCAGCTATTATCTCTATAAATTAATTCATCTCTTCAAGGCCTAACAGGTTTTCTCGTAAATGGTTGCATGGGGTGAATTAAACAGTCGAAAAGGCTTTCTTCGAATCCAGTATTAAATGTAGGACATATTGAGAACAGAAGACGTTAGGAAGACAAATGGGGTGCCAAAAAATTCGTCTCTTCGAGGCCATGATGTTTTGTGTATAAAAATTCCCATAGGTGTGATATAGAACTATCAAATTGTTTCCTTCGAAACAAATACTAAATTGAGGCCGTTCTGAGAAGAGAGATGCAAGAACAGCGATTTTGTAAACTTAGCTGTGGTAACGCCAAATGTTTCCACAGCTCTGTAGAAGTCTACGTATCTCCCACAACCGTTAGCGCTTCACAGCTGATAGCATGCAACAGGCTGTTAGGTGTCAGGGCTCTTCTCTTGCCGACTCGACTGCAGAATAAAGTCTTTCGGACATACTTTTAATATGTGATACCTTTTTAATTTTGTGGAACTCCATCAGAGTATGCAACAGCAAGACAATGTCGTCACTGACTTGCTTGGATATCCTCTACGGCAGACTTATATATGATGTTGATTTGAGATGGGAGGGTGCGAAGCAGTTGCTTCTCATATATCCAAAAAATGCATCGACGATGTGGCGCAGTTGTGAACATATTGGATTCACATTCTGGAAGACGACGGGTCAAATCCGTATCGAACCATCCGCATTTAGGTTTTCCGTGACTTCCCTTTGAAAAGGGCATTGTCGATTTCATTTTCCCCTCCCTGAAACATTCCGTGTTTGTTCTCCGTCCCTAATGTCCTCGACTTTAAATCCTAATCTTGCTTCTTACTTCCTTACAACAAATGCACAGTGCATTACTTGGAACCAGCAGAGGCTTTCAGAACTGCCTGCAAAGGTTATGAAATTTACGCGATCGCTACGTGCTCCGAAATGTCAGAGGACGCAGAAAATCCAGTGCCGAAAAAGCATCGTAAACAAAACGGCGATGACTGTGGTGGACCTTCCGTTGAAATCAGTATTTCAGTCGGCTCTCGAGTTATGTTCAGAATAAATTATTTCATTTAGCCCTGGACTCATCACTGGCGCATTGGGTGAAATTATTGAAACTCGATGGACGCATCGAGATCAGCTTAACGAAACTCAGCAATCACAGGAAGCTGTCGTTTGCTTCGGCGACCCTTTAACATTTCAACTAATCATACTCGTCTTTAAACTATTTAAGCGTCTGCTGTCGATTACGATGGCAAATGAGACAGGGAAATCCCGTGACTTTCGCTGCCTTTGATATTGAGCTGCGCGATTACTGCTCGTAAGTCACGTGGGCTTACTTTGCCTTCAAGTGCGGTCCACTTGGGAAGACGAATATTTCGTCATTTAACCTGGCAAGATTAAGGCTATCAGCCCCTCTCTTACAACTAACCAGCATTCTACATATTTTTCTTTCATATATTTTAGTAGGCGTGTTAAACTACATCTAGTAAAAAAAGTGAAACAAACAATTAGAAAGATGCACTTGGAAAAATACGTACACATACAGTTCATATTCGTTGATGATACGTACTGCTATAATTAGACATTATGATAGAAACAGATTTTAGATAGAAATGCTAGCAGCATTGGGTCCGAGGGAAACTGATGGTAAAGGGAGGAGAAGAATAGTCACATGATGAAACACAGTTGAGCTAATATAAGAGAAAAGAAGATCGCGTGGCTAATTGAGATAGATGAAGAGGAGGAAGAGAAAGGAGCAAGTTAGGAGAGACTAGCTTTGGTATTTGACAGAGGGAAGGATTGGCCTTGTACATCAATTTTGTGGAAAATAGTTTGCAAGTGTTTTTGATTTGTGAGTGGACACAGGATACCAAACAAAAGTGACCTCGAATGGACACAGGATACCAAATAAAAGTGACCTCGTGTTTCAGTTATGGTGGCATGAGTGGTGATTAATTTCTGAAGCTAGGTACTGGATGCTTGCGCGACGAGGAGCCGGTGAAGTAGACAGAGTGTGGTAGTCACGCAATTTGTCCTGCCGCAACCACTCTAGCTGGGAGTATGAAGCACTAACACGATCATATGGCTGAATGATGCAGGTGTAACGCACCCAGGCATTCATGGTTAGTTCTAACCGTCTTTTGTTTTCACTACTCATGCCATGCTGAATTACATCACAATAGTGGAGGTTCGGTAGAACGAGTGCTTGAATGAGATGGCGTTTCACGTTCTGTGGGAATATATTCCGAAACGTTTTGAGAACATAGATACAAGTGGACGTCATCCGGCACAATTCGACTGTATTCTCTTCTCAGTTGAGATTCTCATCCCAAGTTGCGCCCAAGTTCTTAACTGTTTTCTGATATGATATTGGAATACCGTCGAGCAGAATAGGAGGCAGCCGTTGGTGGAAATCAGAACTATTTCATTTCTGATGAGCTATTAAGCTTACTTTTATCTTCTTATCATTTAGTTTAAGCCCCAAGTTTTTCGCCCATGTCGCCACTGAAGACAGATCATTAATCTGAACGACTGCAGTGTTTGTATCTTCAGGTTTGAAGCTTAGGTAAAGCTTGAGGTCGTCTGCATAGAAATGATACAGGAGGACAGACCCGACGAAATGTCATTGACCTATAAGGCCAAGTGTATGGGGCGATGATCAGATTTCGATCTTTCGGCTCTTTCACCATTTGGATTTGTGGTCTTGCATTGACTGTGTTTTCAGATAAAACTAGGTTCATTTTTACGTTTTGGATGATGGTAAGAACATCGTCTGTTCTGTGGCTACCACTTGTGAGATTTTGTGAATAGTATGCGTATTTGAAAGGCCTTCCACCGCTTGGCACACAAAAGTACTTCAGAACGAAAAGAAAACGGTCTAACTTGTCTCTGACGCGGTAACAGTGAGCAAGAACGTTCAGCATTTCAAGAGCTGAAGAAGTTATCGGAATTACACTCCTCATCAAATGGAAATTTGTGGATTTCTTTCTTTCCTGTTGAAAAAATGAAATAAATATTAAATTGCAGAATAAACTGAAACCTCTCTGCTTTCTTTTGACATATATAATGTTAACAACAACAGAATACCGACCGGTATTTAAATATATAGTATATCATGCTTTCTGAGCAAACCCTGAAAAAAGTCAAAAAGGCGGTGAAATGTCTTGTACAATAATTTGTTTAAAAGTAAGAATTAAATGGATTAGTGAAATATCCTATGTTACTTTGAGTAGTGATCGAATTCCTGTACAACAAATGAAGTGCCGACTGAATTAAAAGTTTAATACTTAGTTTGGAATCAAAGGATTTTAAAGAGTACTAGAGGATATTTCTCTGGGGATTATGTATACCGTGAAGTAGCTTGTTGTGTGGCCATAACGTTTTTCTATCCTTTTTGCCCGAAGATGTAAAAAGTTCCAACAACCTTCCAGTCTCAAAAATATTTCAACAGAGAATATTACAAATACTGTACCTTATGCCGAAAGAACTAATGTCTCCCTTACAACTTCTGTCGTCATCATAGTTATTGCTCACACAGTTCATGATCTCGGGAATCATTCAAAGGTGCATAAAATGTTTCTCTAATCGGGTTTGCTTCTTACTTTTAGACAAACGATGTCACAAAACAACTAACTTATTCCTATTACTTTTTTCGTCTAGTGATCTGTCAAACTCATCTGGCAGTATCATATCTTCTATCTCATTTTCATTTAATTACCCCTCCGTTTCTATAACATTGTCTTGAAGTTTATTTCCCTTGTACAATCCTTTTATTTTTTCCTTCCACCTTTCAGCTTTCCCTTCATTGTTTTGTACTGACTTGACACTTGAGCTCTTAAAGTTCATGCTGGTGCACCTTTTTCTCCAAAAGTCTAATTTTACCTTAGGTGGTATCTATCTTTCCGCTAGATATGCATGTTCCTGTAGTTTTTTACTGATCCTCTAGCCATTTCTGCTTGTCTACTTTGTACCTCAATAATTTTTTTAAAATATGTTTTACTTCTTGCCTTCTTCGTTTGTTGCATATTTGTATTTTCTTATTTTGTTAATTAAATTCAATGTCTCTTGTGTTTTGAAAGTATTTCTACTGAACATTGTCTTCTTGCCTATCTGACACATCGCAGCCTTAAAAAAGCTACTCTTTCTTCTATTTTATTTCTTTCGCTTTTTCCATCAACCGCTTCCTAATGTGTCCTATGAAATTCTCAAGAAGATCTGCTTCAGTTAATCCAGGTGTCACACCCTAATTCCATATCATTCTACAACTCATTCAGGTTTTTATCTGCAAGCCATAACCAATTAATATAAGTCAGAGACGGCATCTGGCCCAGGAGATATGCTGCTTAAAATCTGGTTTCGAAATTTTTGTCTATCTGAAACCTTCCGTTGTGTCCCAGTCTCTTCAATGTGTACAATCTTGTTTTATGATTCTTAAACCAATTTTGAAATTTTACCATGCTCCTTCCCATTTTCATTCTTTCCATTCCTTGATGTGCTATTTTTCGATTCCGTTTTCTGCTTTATCTGAATTAAATACTGCTTTAGTCTCAATACACTTTCTATCTCTTATTTTCAGAGCTGGTACGATTAT